>NW_026087048.1:13471768-14762393 GCF_022539395.1 Myiozetetes cayanensis
GGTATAGTCAGCCTCCTGTGGGGTACTTAATGATCCATAAAACTGTTTGAAGGGAAGCTGCCAACCTGATTTTGGCCCAACCTGTGACATTAGTTTTGATGTATCTATGTTATACGCACACATATTTGCATCTTTTGGCTGCAAACTGGAAACTTCAGAAAGCGTAGGACTGCCTGTGTGAATTTCAATTTGCCTCTTTTATGGACCTGGAATTGTATATCATATTTGATGAAATAATCACAGCCGTAACTTTTGAATCACTGGTGCCCTGTGATCCTTCTCCCAGAGCAGTGGGAGACAGGGCAGCTTCATTATGGAAATGATGAAAAGATGAACAGGGCAGTGAAAATAGCTGCAGAAGAAGATTTCACCTTTAGTGCACTGGAGATGTGCATGTGACTATTTAAAAGCATTGTTACCACTTTGCTTGCCTGGCTGTAGGGTGTGCAAAGATGTTCCTTCTCACCTCCAGACTCGCTGAGGAACACATGGAAAATACAACTCTTGACTGTATCATGTGGCAGTAAAACTCCAGTGCATGAGCAGTGACATGTGCATGAGGAGCACAGCCAGGACTTTGCAGACAGATGAGACCTTTCCACCTCATATGTGGCAAATCATATGGCAAGACAAATTAACTAGGAAGCATCCGCTGGCCTTGTCTTTGGCCTTGCTTTACTTTGTTTTGAATGTTCTTCACTGAACACACTGGAATGGGAGTTGACAGTGCAGATTGCTACCTCCCTGTTGCTTCCACCACCACGTTTTAGACTAGCACATCGTATTTGAAATTGTTTGCTGTCACAGTTAATCTCTTTAAGGACTTGGAAGAACACTTTAATTAGCCCTGATGAAGTGGCTGGAGCCAAGTGAAGCCTGGTGGCTCTTGTTCTCCTTATGTTTGTGTTTCCTGCCGTGTATTTTTGCTGGCAGAATCTTAAACCTGACTAATTACACTTTGTGGTGTCTAGACATCTTTACCAAGTGCTTCTTTCCTTTCTTACTAGTGCTTATAATTTACATTTGCATCCTCCCTCCATTCACCATGCACAGTCTTCAGAGAGATATCCCACAGCACTTGAATCTCAAAGAAAAAGATGACGACAAGCTTGGAGGAGTTTGGAAATAGTACCGTATCAACCAGTCATGATGTCCCAGCTTCTCCCCTGACTGCTGGATCTTTCCACCAGTTTTGCATCACTTACATCAGCAAGGGCTCCTTGCATCAGATTATTGTCCATGCCTCCTGGTCTCCCAGGGAAGATAAATCAGACCTTTCACTGCTGGGTCACTGCAGGTTCCAATCAATGGTATCAATTCATTGCCCCCTTGCTGTTATTTTTCTGTCACAGTGGAAGAGCCCCAGTGGCAAGGAGAGTTTACTTATTCTGTAAGAGAAGTCATCACATCACAAGAGTGTAGATGTTTGCTACTAGTAATGACTGCTGGGCTGATGCCCAAGAGAAAATAGTCGTGATGGGATTGTGGGAAGAGACACATCTGTAGACATGGAGCTGGGAAAATTTCATGGGCACATATCAGTGAAAGAGCTTGTGATGGAACGGGGATCTGCTGGTCTCACCTCAGTGTCTGACCTTCCGAGGAGGGTCTTGTAGGGGTGTTACACAGAGCACAAGGTTCAAGCTCACAGCTAGTCACTCTGACATGTCACCACACTCTAAAATAGCACCTAGAGTTGTCCAGCTATGCTGAAACATCGCTGTCAGTCTGCTCAGCTCCTCTCACAGCACACAGCAGAGCACAGGCATGGCCTGGAGTATCACAGGATCAATCCTTTCCCCTTCAGCTGCCTCTCATTTGTTCCCTCTGCCCATGTGGAACATGAAAGCTTTTGTAAGCTGTACTAGAAAGCAAAATCTGCCTTCTAACTTGTCCTTCAAGAGAAGAAGCACAAAGAAGCCAGATGCCCAGCATATGACTTCAGTAGATATTTGTCTAAGAGAGAACAGACGATCATCTGTGAAAAAATCATCCCGGTGTTAATAGAGCCTTAAGGAATATTAGCAGACTGCTATAGCTTATGTTAGTCTCTCAAAGCTCAGCTGCTTTTGCCTCTGCACATGTTCCATATTCACCCTTCTCCTTCTCTCCTTGTAGATAAAGCCATCATTCAGATCCTCTTCATCTGCCACTCCATTTCAGCAATTTTCCCCAACTGATGCTTCAATGATACTGCTTTCCTCAGTTTAGTCCATAGGAAATGTAGCATTAATAGGCTAATATCTAATATCCAGTTCTATATCAAGGGGATGGAAAAGGGTTTATTTCCACAGGACCAAAAATAACCTGAAATCATTGCAGTTCAATTCCTTGCCTGCTTTTCATCTGCTTGGTAAAATTTGGCCCATGGCAAAAAGGAAGAGAATGCAACAAACTAATTTCCATGCAGGAGCTGATTAGAATCTGAAGAGATGTTTTTGTAGGTGGAATGCTGCTCTGCTCCTCTCACAGTTATTGTCTCAAAATTCATCAAATGCATTGTAGTAATTATATTAATCACCTTGGAACTCTGGCAGGATGTCACGCATTATGAAGCCATAGTCTGCTATAAAATGATTATTCAAACTTTCCCCCTCCAGAGAGGACAGTTCGTAGCCTTACCTGGGGAGATATTCAGGTCAGAGCTGAGAAGCTGAGTAACCTGTCTTCCATGAATTCTACAGTGAAACGACTGTATTTGAAGTTAAGGTGGTTATATCTTTTGACACTGAACCAAAAATAGTTATTTATGTTGATGTGACAACCTTAGAGTGCTGTGATGAATGAACAATATTTTATTTTTTTTTTTCTTTTGCTGAAAAGTGCTCCTTGTTTTCAAGTAGCTCTGCTATTTGAAAAAGGACAATTTGCACATGTTGTTCTGAAAATATTCAGGGAAAACATTTCAGAAGGATAATGCACAGCCATGAAAATGTGTCTTTAAACCTCCAAACCCAATAAACATAGCAGGAAGTCTTCCAGGGAAGGGTATCTTCTTGACTGCATTTTTAAGCAATGGCTCTGAAAATAGATGCTTCTTGCTTACCTGCCTTCTCACACATCATGGGACTGGCATTCACTTGTGAAATGCCAGATCAGAAACAAGTGCTGCCACTTATTTATAAATACCTCCCCATTAAACACTCTGCATAATGCCTATGGAAAACAATGTGCCCTGGGTGACTCTCTTCCTCTCACAACAGTTCATGGGCTTCACTGCAATTATTTTCAATGATAATTGTAAAGATAACACCATTTAAATTATCTAATGTTTTATTCAATATTTCTGTGAGTTTCAATTACTTCCAATTATAATTCAACAGCTTTCTATTTAAAACAATTATTGTCCTTTATAACCTGTTTCAAGTCAAGTAAATTGTTTGCCTTTATTCCTCCTTGGCGTCTTCCACAGGTATTCATGCTAGGTCTCCCTTTGGTTTTCCAGTTCCCCATTAACTCATGTGGCCTTTCATTAACCCATTATTTGCCCTCCCACTCTACTACACAATCAAGCCTCTGGAAAAAAGCTGTCAGCACAGCCCCTGAGACAACCACAATCAATTAAACTCATTAAAAATCAATATGATTCAATTACAAGCAACAAGATACAATCCTGGTTGGTTGAATTCTGCCAGGGTACTTGGAGCTAAGAGGAGTCTGCTGGGACAGGGATGAGCTCCATTGTTAGGAAATGACAGTGTCACCATGAGCAGTGACTTCTTACAGGAATAGGAGCCCAAGGCAAGGGAGGGGATTATTGCTACTCTTCACCTTAAAACAGGAATACTGTGGAATAGGACCATTCTTTGGGTCACTGACCTTGTGAGGAAATAGTTTTTGAAAGGAAAGAGTCTCCCTAAGACATGCTTGCAGTGTTTTTAACTTATGTGTTATTTTCTTATTCCTTTGTAGCATAAAATATAATCATGTCCTGTCACAGGAACTGGTTATCCTGCGATTTTGAAAAAAAAAATAATAATGTTTGATCATAAAGCTATTTGCATCTATGAAAAAAACTCCCCTTGGATATGGGACAGGAAGAAACCCTTCATTTGCAAATTGTTGTCTCCTTGCAGTTCTTTGAAGGTGAGTTCCCAGTTCAATAGCTTCACATAACTGACAGTAATTTAGAGATATTGGGGAACAAAAAAGTTTATTTTGTGTAGATGTAGAACAGAGGCACTTTGTCCTTCATTTCACTCAATTTCTAGGTTTTTTTGTTGCTGAAAACTTGCCACATTTAAAACAAAGTATTTTTTTTGAAGTATCTTTTTTTCCCCAAGAGAAAAACCAACCCAAAAAATACACATACAACTCCTTCAATTAAAACCCACATTTTTAAAAAATCTCTTTTTTCCGAGTGTGACATTGCTAAAAATGAAAGTATGTGTTCTTCTGTTTGGATTTTTTCCACAATGTTTTTATTTATGCAAGATTACTTTTCCACCAAAAAAGGTGTTTTTTTTCTACATTAGGGTATAAACATCCATGAGGTTAAAAAAATTCCATTCACGATTTTTCTCTGGAAATGTAAAATTAGAAGAAATCAAAATAGGTCAGGAAATGATTTCCATTAAGCCAAAACAGTACTTTTGAATTAATTTATTCTCAATCAAAACATATCACTCAGCTCTAATCACTGGACTGAAGTCACCCTGCAGCATTCAGAAGGAGTTGATTTAGGTGCTCCCATGGGTTCCCCTGAATCGGAAAAATAATCAGTCAATCATCTTCCTGCTCTCACAGGTTTCTGTTGTTGAGTAATTCTGCAGATCAAACTATCCTCTTGCTGAAACTCTTTGTCTGGCTTATTTTTCTACCTAGCAATGGTGACTGCAGCATCTACGGCCCCAATCCAGCAAAGCACTTTACACATATTCTTTAGTTAACGTAGTCTCCTTGATGTTAATGAGGTATTCATGTACTTAAAGTTAAGCCCAAGCTTAAGTGATTTGTTGGACAGAGTCCTGAGCACGGGGAAGGGGAGGTGCTGAGAGCCATTTTATGGAAGTATCCACAGCTCTAAAGCAGCGTGGCTTGGCGGTGGTCAGGAGTTGTATCGATCTGAGTAAATCAGTTTAGAAATTGATAAAGATCCACTTAAGCATCTTCCATTCAAGGCTCCTCTCTAAGTCGCCTTAGAGGTAATTTTATTAGATGTGCTCTCCAAGCAGTTTGAGAGCAGGGCTCGCTCTGACTGATGAAGCTCAACTCATGACTGATTTGCTGAGCTCTTGTGGGCATCTGCAGTGAGGAGCTGCTTGTGCTGGAAAGTGTGAGATTTGTCCCTGGGCACCCATAAGTAACCACCTTGCTGAAGACGAGGTCTGAGCAAGTAAACTTAGTTTTCTGAGTTTTTGTACAAAGTATGTATTTATAGCCATTTTTAACATCAAAGTGATCAGCCTATTTTGTTCAGAGCTCCATTTCAGGTCATATAACCTGGAAATTACTGTGATGTACTCTGCTCTACTATTATTTACATTTACCCCCCCACACACCATTATGTGTAGCTGAAGGGCAAAGATGGTTCTTCCCATCTTCTTGCACTCTGTAATCTTGTGGATCCCTTTGAATGTAGCAGACAACATCAATCATGTTATATAAGTACAGCTATGCAGTGCAGTGCAGTGATATACCTGTCCCCAGGCATTGTCAGAAAATCCCATGTCTTCCCTACAGAAAAGAAAAAAAATATGTTTTTCTTGAAAGTCACCAATCAATTGCTTCAGTGTTTTCCTGCAGACCTGACACAAAAAAGTGTATTTGAAATGTCAATTCAAAATGCCTCAGAGACAAGTTTTCCTGACTGGCAAAAGGAGACTGACAGTGCTATAGGAAAAAAAATATCCGCTGAAAAACATCAGCCAGTGCCCTCGCATGGTCTGGGAAGCAGCAAATGCGAAAGGATTGTGTAATTCAGTACGGGTCCACCCTTGGGCCAAATGTATTACAGGCTTGGGCTATATCAGTGAAGTACATCTACAGCAAACCTGATTCTCACCTGTTGCACTGAACATCCGCTTTAACCACTCTGATTTGGGTGGGTTTTGGAACAGGTGTAATAGGCTGCAATGTGTCTTCAGTTGATCCTGACAAAACCCAACATGTGAGGGAGTTCTTCTGAAGTCTGTCAGTACCACAAAGTGGCACACACCATTTTACTGCTTGCATATCAATCTTGTCTTTCTACACAGACAAGTGATGAAATATCGATGCATTAAATCTCTAATTCATTGATTTCAGAATTAGTCTTACTATTTTATCGCTGTATCTGATCACAGCCATCCAGACACAGAGGACAGGGATAAGAAATCCATAAGTACCAGCGTGTGGTTAAAGAATAGCTATTCCAGATAACACACCAACGTTAAAACAAGGACAGGCTGGAGTCAATATGCCAACCATATTTTAATCGCTTCTTAATAAGTGGATAATTTTGAGAGATTTCCCAACTCAGTCATTTTGTACTTTTTCCATTCATTCTTCTACAAATCCTCTTCTCCTGTTCAGGACTGAGAAAAGGTGCTGGAGAACACCAGTGCCTTTTGCTGATGCTGGCTGGGCTCAGGATGCATTGGAATCCATTGATCAGATGGGTCCCATTGTATTCCCATGGCTCTGGCTTAGACCAAAAGAAGTGCTGTGCTGACCCTCGGCCCTCTGTGTTCTCCTCTGCCCTCCCTGCATCTCTGCCTTCCTCAGAGGGGTGGAAAGGGTGCATTTCAGTACCCCTCATCACGGTCCAGTCTGACCCACCTCACAGCTCTGCCATGCAAAACCCAGCATCCCCAGGGTAATCCATGTGGCTCCATCACTGAGCTTCATCCCTCTCCTGCAGCCCTCTTCCCAGCCTGGGTAACCAAGATGATTTGGTCTGCTGCCTAGTGGATCTGCCCACACACCAGCTCTCTCCTCACCCTGCTCAATGCTGATCAGCTCCTTCCCAAAATCTGCCTGCCAGTCCCCACTGGGAGCATCCCAATATGCAGCTGTTTATGGTTTAGGTTAGCAATGTGGACAGAGAGTCAGGGTCTGTTCACCTGAGGCAGGGCTTCTTCTGGGGTGAAGTGATTAAAATATTAACTGCTGGAATAGCTGTCCATCCCACTCATCTCCATCAGAAGCAATTAATATGGATTATATATATTTTGCAAGAAGAATATCTTTCCTTTCAAACCTTGGAGGAACTCCAGGGAGGATTAGGTGGAAGACTGAATGAGCTAATTTGCATAAATTAGGTAAAATGTGAATAGTAATTTGCATTCAGAAAGGCTCTCTTTGACTCTTCATGATATATTGATGCCATCTGGAGAACCTAGCTATGAACTAGACATTTGCTGGAATGATTTTCCCTGGGCTGTTCCCACAAACTTTGCGGATATGTTCAGAAGTATTCTCCTTTCCTCCTATTGCTTGGAGCAGGGTTAAAGACCTCTTTATACCATTGGCCTTTTTTATTCAAAAGAGGACAACTCAGATAGCTTAAGGAGAAGGGGGTGGTGCATTGGAAATACTCTAATTGCTGTTCTTTACCAGAGGCAAATGCTCCCACAGTGGGCTGTGTCAAATCCCCAGGTTAACGAGGCAAGGTAAGGAAATGATCAGGCTGGAATCTCATGTAATTTTTCTTTTCTCAGCTTAAATCATTTCTTTGGGAACCATATTTTATGGGCTTACTTTTATTTCCCTTTGATACACACTTTTTCCTTGCATTATACCAATTTCAGCCCCACTCTTCCCTTTATCAGACAAAATGCCCCATCTCTGGAAGTGTTCAGTGCCGGGTTGGGTGGGGCCCTGAGCAACCTGGTAGAGTGGAAGGTGTGCCTGCCCGTGGCAGGAGCTTGAAACTAAATATCTTTGAGGTTCTTTCCAACCCAAACCTTTCCATCATACATCCTATGTGCACGGGACTTCTCACACAGCCACAAGGAGCTCACTGCACCCTGCCCAGCTCCAGTGGCTCCAGCAGAACATATTAGATCACCACCTTCCTTCTCTGATGAAGTTTAATAGATAACTCCTTTTTTACAAAGGCCAGAACTAAGACAATTTGTCCCAGGCATCCATAAATCTCCACAACTCATAAATACTCTTCAAGACGATTAACTTTCTGTTGTCCCTTGGAGATTTGGGTGCAGCCATCACTGAATCCCTCTATGAGTGGTTGAGCAGGTGGTCTGCAGGTTCTCCTCCAAGAGCTGCTGATGTTGCTGAGGCTCACAGAAAGGACCTGCTGAGCCTCAGCATCACTGCTTTGTACAGACAAAATCATCTGGCTGGAGCTAGACCAGGCAAGTGCAGCACTATGGAGGAATGACAGTTAATATGTGCCCCAAGGTTTTAGGGCAAAGAGACAAAGACAAAGGGTCAGAGAAGTTCAAGATGCCAGAAATGAGAAGGAAACCTCTTTGGATGTAACCTTTTTAAAGTAGGATGGCAAAGGAAGCTGGCGTCAGGTTTTGAATGTGATTTATAGTATTCTTATGTAATGAGAATTGCCACAAACCCCCAAAACCAATTATTTCCACAGCTCTTCTCCAGACAAATGTGTCTGAGGTAACAGACAAACACAAACTGGGGCATGAGTCACTTGCTCATGCAATTGCCAAGTTCACAGACTGAAGTCCGTGACGAGTCGAGTCTGTATCAGCTGCCCATGCTCGAGAGGCTGGATTTGGAATATCTGAGGTGACCAGCCCCTGACTACAACCATCAAAACTGGGGTAAAGGTAATAGCATCAGATTGCTTCTAAATAAACACATCCAAAGTTAAAAGGATGGATAAGGGTCTGGTGATTATTTAATAACTGTATAAAAAAATAAACTTGTACATCCTGCAATTAAATTCTGAGAGCTCTGGAAAGCTCTCTTAGAGCTGCAGAAATAGAGGTCATTTTTGTGCGACCTGAGGGCTAAGATGGTATCAAAAATATCTAAGAAGTTTCAGACTCAAAATCCCTGACTGTTCTTAACTGCTTTAGGCCATTCCTATTTTCTTTTTGAGAACACCAACAACAGCAATAACTTTTTATGCAACTTTGTATGTGTTATATAAACTTTTAATATTAAATGGCAAGCTGACAATTTTTAGATTAATTTTTTTTTCTGTTGGTGAATGTCAGTAGGTCAATAGAAGCTGTTTGTGGAGGAACTCAGTTTAAATGAATTTCCCCATTTGAAGAAACCATAATTTTTTAAAATGGCAAAAACATCCTGTTTCCTCATTTTCAACAGCTAAGTTAATTATGTTTTTATTTCAGAAAGCTCACCACCATCTAAATGAAATATTTTCAAACTACCTAAAGGAATTGTGTATTGATCTGATCTGTATTTTTTTTTTTTATATTATTGGTTCACAAACACTGATAAATCCAGAATAGGGAATATGACTACAAAATCTTGCAGATTCCCACAGAGAGACAAAGCATTTCCTTTACTGATCTAATAACAAATAGCAATCATAATGAATGTCATAATTACAGTGGTCATGAGGATAGTTATTGGCAATTTAAATCAAACCTCTCCCAGAAAACAGGAGAAGGTGGGAAGGAGTGAGGTGGGTGGATGATGTTTTAAAAGGATGGTTATTGATCGAGTTGTTCATGGTGGATTAACTCAGGAAGGGAAAGCTAGATTTATTTCAGCTTTATCTGTAAAAAAATTGAATATTTGCTTAATTTTATTGCATATGTACAGCATAACTCGATGATTACACACAATTTATACAAAAAGCCCATACTAAAGCAATTAAATACTCATTATGTTAGTTTTTCTGGCTCAGGAGGAGGACTAGATATTTCCTTGGGCTCTTCTCCAGCCCTGTCTTCTGTGCTTCCATACCCCATAGGCCAATCCCTCTAAACTGGCCTTTGCTGAGCTGGGCTCAGAGCCACCTGGGCTCTGACAGGAATTTCCCTTAAGATCCATTTTGAGTCCAAAGAGCATTTGGGTAGGTGGTTTGGCCAGGCAAGATAGGAGGCTCTCCTACACTCTCCCTAGACTCCAGGACAAGTTATATGCAAGTGTTATTCAACCTTTTCCAGTTTTTTGGACTCTAAAACATACTTGCTTTCCACGTGTAAGCCCTGTCCAGCAAGTCTAAACCTACTGTGAAAAGCTTTACCCTTTTGCAAGATTTATAGCTGCCCACTGCAGAGCCATTAGAAACAGCCCCCAGGCCAGAGGCATCCTCTGGGGTTGTAAACCACTGGTTTGCACCAGAGGACTCCCAAAGTAGTGCTGCAGAAGGTTGGTGCAGGATCCTGAATGTGCTGAAACTAATGGGACAGGCTCAAATCTCAGCTGGAGATAATGGAGTGGAGAATTATTCACGCTCTGAAACTGCCCGCTTGGGTACCAGCAGCAACACAGCTCTGCTTGACCTAATTTTCTTTATTCTCAGGAAGATCTTACAGCTCTGGGCTGCTGCTCAGCACCAGGACACTGTCAGATCTTCTAGTCTAAAGGCACTTTGTGACCCAGCTACCTGCTGGGCTGTAGGTGAGGAGGGCAGGGCAGGCACTGTGAGCATCGGGGATGACCCAGGGTTTGTCTTGCGGTCCTGGGGACCTTTGAGAGTCACAGAATTATTAAGGTTGAAAGGGACCTCCAAGATCAACTCCAACCATTAACCCAGCACCACAGTGTTCACCACTAAATCATATCCCCAAGTGCCATGGCCACGTGTCTTTTGAACACTCCAGGGAATGATGATTACACCACTATCCTGAGCAGCCTTTTCCAATGTCTGATAACCCCTTCAGTGAAGGAAACACCCATAACATCCAGTCTAAACCTTCCCTGGTGCAACTTGAGGCCATTTCCTCTCATTTCATCAGCTGGGAGAAGAGACCAACCCCCACCTGGCTACAACCTTGTTTCAGGTAGTTGTAGAGAATGATAAGGTTCCCTCCAAGCCTTCCCTTCTCCAGGCTGAAACCCGTCCAGCAGCTCCCTCAGCTTCTCCTCATCAGACTGGTGCTTTTCTGTGTGTTTTAGCCCAGGAGGCTGCAGAACTCCCTGCCAAGAGAAATCATTGACTTCTTTGTCTCAGGTAATACTGAAAAGTCCAAACTCTGATTAAAGTTGGCTTGTTTGCTTGCCCTCTCTGTAGTTACATATGGGTATAGGATTCACCTGTATCTGCTGCACTTCCCTCCCCCACGAGAAAACTTTTCAGCAGTACTGAGAGGAGTCTAATCAGGTATTAAAACCAAAGTGAATTACACTTGCTGTAGAATCGGGGTAAATTACTAGAGCAATGATAGAGCCCCTCTTCTGTTTTAATCCATTTTAATCTCATTGTTGAGTTAATAAAACCTATTGGTTTAGTAAATCAATGTAGGGTGTGATTCATTATTATGCATGCTGGTACACAGATCTGAACGCAAACTCCCTCTGCTATAGACTGGAGCATCACTGATCCAATGGAAGTTGGCTCCAGGGAAAAATTACCTCTTACCAGTTGTCATAGAAAGGCACTCTCCACGGTAAATTTTTGCCTGTGTGAGACAGAGGTTTTATTTGACTTCGTTGATGCTGAACGCACTTGAAATATTTTTACAAATGATTTAATCTACAAACAGAAAAGAAATCTCCTTTTGTTTGAGTTCATATTGGATTCATTTATGACCATTAAGCAAAACAGCTATGCCCTATAATGAAGAGGGATTAGCAGGGAAACAAATATATTTGTTAGCTTTATTCTTCCCCCTGCATCTATTAGAACAAGCCTGTGTTTCCAGCTTGCATTTCATTTTCTTTATGGCAGGCTGCAGGACCTGAGACATAAATTAAATAGATAAATTTATACAAACTCTGAATTTCTGCTGCTTTTCTGTCTCAGATCATATCATTCTTGCCAACAGTCTTCATTTAGGAAGGTCAATCTACATACTACTGGAGAAAAAGACACCTTTTTTTTTCCATGCTGTTCTTCCCAATATCTCTCTGAAAACGATGAAGTTCGATGAACTTAAAAAGTATCTCTCTTATTTATAGCTTTGCGGATATCAGATATTTGATAGAAGCTTTTTCTTCTTTAAAAACCATTTTTAGTTTGTTTGTTTGGTTTTTTTAAATTTTTAATTCTCATAAAAGGACTTGAAAGGGCTTGAATGAGAAAGTGCTGGTCTCTTGAGACATGTACACCAGTTTTCCTGATCGATAAAAAGCATCCAATCTGTCACACCCCATGTAAAAACATCTGGGTAAAAAAGTCTGTGCTATATACAGCCTCAAGTCCTTGCAAATAAGAATACATCCCAGGGTAACAAAACCAGGACTCCCAAGGACTTCATGACAGCTGTGAAGGACTCCAAGCTCTGACATATGATCAAGTGAGAGCAACTTAACAAGTTACCAAACACCAGAAGAGCTGAGGTAGCAGTCTGGGCACACGTTCTTGGCTGGTGACAAAGATATAATAATGCAATTTAACTTCGCTGACAGTGAAACAAAGTGAAGCTACATCATATTATTTTGCATTAGCTCCGGGCAAAGAGCATATGTACAGACAGGTGCCTTCTCTCTGCTGATGTGCAATAACATATGAAGCCTCCACGATCCAATGTTTTATCCAAAATCTCAGATTTTGCCTCAAATATCTTAAGCTTTTACTAGATCAGCCTAAGGGGATTCTTTAGCCAAGGTTCATCAGGGGAAGGCAGCAGCAGCAGCACACCACCCCTATGCAGATTAATGGAATGTAAACAGCTTGCACTGCGCTGAGCTGAGGTCTGCAGCCTCCCTTCCACCAACACAAGGAGACAATGTGGCACACGACAGATTCAGGCTTTCAAGCTGAGGTCAAGTGGCTAAACCTTAGTCCAGGCACAGGCCAAGTGAAACAGGGTCCCATTACAGAAAGGGGCCTCAGCTGCATAGTCAAAATGTGTGTATTTCAGCCTCCTCACAAACGTTGAAGGATATTTACAGACTTAAATGGCCTCTGCCCTGTACTTTTTTGAGGTGTCCTTTCCAGCAAATGGCACTCTGGAGTCTCTCAAAGAATACCCAGAATAATGTAAAGAACTTAGTTAGAACCAGCAGTACTTGCTTTGGGGATGAAAAAGAAAAAGAGAACATGAAAGTTTGAACAAGGAAAACCAGTCCTGAATGGGTTCATTAGGGCAGTGACAATCTCAGCTGAGAGGGCTTAGCCCCTCTGAGGTCTGTTTGTGCATTGCTAGAGATTCATAGAATGATAGAATGGTTTGGAATGGAAAGGCCCTTTAACATCATTGCTCTGTGTTGGTTGCTGTTGCCCTAATTTTCTCCAGGAAGCTGGGTTGTATATCAGAGGTTGAGTCTTCCTGTAAAAAAGGCAGGATGGATGTCTACAGTCACTTTACAGAAATTGTAATATACAGTGGGATTAGTGCTCACCTTAGAGGGTTAATTCATGTGAGAAGAGAACCTAAGCATTGGTTGAATACAGGAAGTCACAAGAAAGGCTTTATTTATTGTCTATCCAGAAAGCCACCTGTCTCTGTGGACCTGCTCAACAAATGGGATAATGGGAGAAAATAAGCAGGTAAGGAGGACAATGACAGAACTTCCACCTGGAAGAAACAGAATACAGTCAACTTCCCTCATCCACTTGCTGAATTGGCTTATCTTGGAGCACTGAGGTCCTAATGATGGATTAAATACAGCAAAACAGGGTCAGCAAATTCTTCCTTCATTGTCCAATTCATCAACAGCTGTGGAGAGCAATTGTAGTTCTGAGGTGCAGTGCTGCCTCCTCCCACGACACCTGCAGGCTGGGATGGACTGGAGAAGAGGCTGAAGAGGCTTTTCTCAGCATCTGTTCCTCTTTCTGCCTTTTAGTTTCCTTCTTGGATCATAGGTTTCAAATCACCAGTCCACCCTGGCTCTTTTACAGCAACTGACCTGACAAGAACTGCATCAGTGAAAAAGATCCAGCTACAAATCACTGTCAGACTGCAGAGATGTCTTTTCTACTACAGAGCTGCAGTAGATATGTATATTCAAGGCCCACCAAAGGAATCTATTCCTCTAGTCCGTGGGGTATTTTCTCTTCTTGACCCAGGGTTATATCTGTGAACAGAGAGAAGAACAGGAAGGAAGGGGGGAGCAGGAGGCAGAGAGAAAAAATTAGGACATTAGTACCTACACTTAGTGGCAGAGATATAAATATGGATTTATTCTGCTGAGAGAAGTGATTGGCAGGATCTAGGGGAGTATGAAAGTGGGGATCTGCTGAGATGCCCCTGGTTTTACACACTCAGGTGACATAATCATAAAAAACCTACCTAGAAAGCTCTGATCATTCTGTGTGTCTCTCTGCTATCCCAGTACAACACTCTTTCCTTCTGCACTTGTCTGTGACCATGCCCATCTACCCTCAAGATTAGATTTATCTTAAAATGCACCCCCCAGTGACTCCTGCAGCACAGTCTCAGCTGGCAGCCTTGGCTCACGCCCTGTGGGTTACGCTTGCTTGTTCCCAGTGCAAGCCAGATCCAGCAGGGAAGAGGCACAAACTCTGTTTTGTGTCAGGGCCAGGAAAAAATCTTCATGCATAGAGCTCGTGGGCAGACAACTCAAATCACTGGCACAGAACTAAACTCTGGAGTCCTCATAATACCTGGAGGATTGTTCTTCTTAACCTACTTGCATTTTATTTTACCCGTCTCTTCTTTCCGCCTCTGCCACTCGAACCGCTAAGTTACAAATCTGTCTTATAGAAGAATCTCTGCTCCCTCAAATGGCCTCCCTGGGCTTCAGAACTCCATTAATTAGCATCTTTTAAATGGTTGGGTAATATTCGTTGCTCCTTTTTGAAACCATTTCCCCAAGCCCTAATTTTAATAAAGCTGGTTCTCATGAACATTTGAATATTCAGGCCCTTGGTTACAGAAAGACGAAAGAGGCATTTTAAAAGACAGCTGGGCAACAATTACTTAAATGGCTGATATAATTTTGTGTGTCTGTGAATGTGCAACACCTTTGAGATAAAACATTGTCTTAGGGGTGTTTCTGTGTCAGGGTACATGAGATCAGAATATCTGTCATTTGGGAGGTGGCAGTGTCTTTCAGGGCAGTAACAACAACAGGGGCTCTGGGAAAACGTGGTACCGTGCAATATGTTTAAGTGTGGAGGATAATTTCTTTCAAAACCCACCAGAAAGGGCTGAATTTGCTTCGTATAGTTGAATGCACTGTTTCACATGTGAAAGGTGAACTGAATATTGCTGTGTACTTAAAGATCTTAACCTGAGGAGGGTGTTTTGTATTTTCTATTTTATGTATTGTTCAAACTTTGTAACCCCACCAGCTGGGGCTGATGGTAGCAAAGGCAGAAACTGTGTGACTGATTCTGTGTGAAGCACTTCTCTGATGGAGATGATTTACTAAAATCAGGTAGGTATAAATGTTTTTTATTAGCATTGTCATTAAAGATCTCCTGTTCTGTGGGGTATCACCAGCAAAGGTTTCCTCACCTTGCCAGCAAGATCCAGCTTTACTGTGGAGGAACCAGAGGACAGCCTGGACTCTCTCACCCTCTCCTTTTTCCTCCTGAGGCTGACAACAGAGGTGTCAGACCCACGATGTTTTTTGTTACATTGATACATCTTGTCAACTCTGGACAGGGCATAGAGTATCTGATTCATATCTCACAGGTTAGTGGATCAGACAGCAGTGATTTCTGTCTTATCACAAATCTAAGGTTCAGTGATCAGTGAGGTATAAGTATTTCTTCAGATACTTCAGCTTGCCTGGGCAAGATTTACGGTGGTTTCCTTGCTGAAAGGCTTTATACACTGTCAAAACCTCTCCTGAGTCACAGAGCTGCCTATCAATGGGCTGTTATTTGCTCAGAAAGCAGCTGTGTTTTCCCTCTAGATGCAATGGCATAGCCATGATTTGTAGCTGTTGTAAAATGATGATAATCTGTTATTCACAACCCACCAGAGGTATGGTCACGGGGTTTTGCTGAGCTCTACCTACCGCCCAAGTTAATACAATACCTGAGAAGTGGATTGGAAAATTTGTTCTTTTAATTCACCTGCCATGCCCTGACCCCACTGTCCTCTTTGCTGTGGTCGTTACTGACCCTGAAACATCCTGAGGAAACGTTAGGGAGCTGATCCCAGCTGCTGCATGATTCACACACCAGCAATGTTCTTCACCTCTGGTGGAGATCAGCCTCACACTGAGAACCTCTAGTGAAAGAACTAACACAACTTTCAATAGTTTCATTCTCTGTATTTGTTTCAGTGACAGATTCAAGCAACAGTTTCAATTCTGAAGCCATTATCTTCTTAACAAAAAGGCTTTTCAGCAACGCTGAAGCACTCTCTGTCTCTTGTGTGGGAGCAATGCCCTCAGTGACAACGTGTGTGCTGCACTGAGTCCTTGTTCCTTTTGCCAAATCATGTCCTCTATCCACTTGACCTTATGGAGATGCTCCTTAGCTGACCCCACTCACAGAACAGTCACGGGAGGTCAACATTGTACACTGACTTGCAGACAGAAGGCCAGCACTCTGTATTTTGAGATCAGAACGTTGAATTCAGAGGAAATGCAGCAAAAAGGTAATGCAAGAGAGCCCTCAGCTTCCATGTAAGACCTATGGCCATGGAGGTGGCTCCTCATTCCTGTGCTATTTCCCTCTAAGCCATTGGAAATGCGTATGATGCAGTGAATCTACCCACAGAGATCTGACTGCAAAATTAGATTCGTGCGTAAATGGTCTCAACCCCAAAATTTGTAAATAATCCTGAAATTTGCCTCCTCTTCCCCCTGCTTTCTTGAATTATCTCTGTGGTCTGGGCTTCTTTCCAAAGGATATACCTCTGCAGTACCAAAGGCTGGGTGCCAATGGAGGTTGGGTGAAGCAGAGTTTAATTTAGATTTGCTGCCATTAAGCCTAAATGCAGTCCAAGGATTTGGAGCTACTAGTGAAAGGCTGAAGTTGAATGGGTAATACACTGGAGTAAATGGCTGGATAAAGCACCCACAGCCACACTGTGGCTCTTCAGTTGCTTGTGTATCATGAGCAAATTTATCTTCTTTGGCTTCTTTTTGAGAGGCAGCCCCTCATCCTGCAGCAGAGGAACCCAGCAGAGCAGCAATCATTGCACGTCACTCCTGAAGCTCTCCTGCATCCACCTTACCCCAGGTGGGGGGGGTCTTGCATGTGGGTGTTTTGGTCTCTGATTGGGAAAATCAGAACATTTGCCCTCTTAGAGGAGGTTGAGCTTCTCTACCCAAGGTAAGAGTAATCAGCAGCCAGGCCAAAGGATGTAACCACAAATGCAGTGTGAGAGAGAAGGCATTTTGCTGAGGTTTATGTAGGGTTTTACTAGCTCCAACCATCCCACAATGTACAGGATGGGTCTTCCTTCTTTTTGAATTTAATGGTCTTGTGCTTCTCTTAAATTTTGCTTGTGGTTCAAACATAGGATTTCTTTTCTTTTAAACTTGGAAAACTCTCTCTTGTACACACATGTTGCAATAGAAATCTGATCTTGAAAGGCAGAAAATAAAAAGAGAGAACAGGATTTATAAAGGTTCAAAGTCAAATATTTACTTTCTCTATCTCATTTCTTTGCATTTGCTTAAATAATTTCCTATAAGTGGAGAACCTTCTAGATGAGATGCAGAAAAATAAGTTTTTTTCAGGAAGATGTATAATAGGTGAAAGAGATTATTATTGGTTCTAAGTGCAGAATAAAACTCAGCTTCAGGCCTTCTTTGCTTAGGATGAAAACACCTTTTCATGATTTCTATGCATATGAAGGAAAGTGAATATTTTTCTCTTGTAGTAATTGCATTTTTAGTCACAATTGCCTGTTATCTTTGTGTTTCCCACAGGTGGAGATATTGGTTTCCACGGAGGGTTTGCTGTAGCTGTTCATCTCTCAAAACCCTTTGTGATATTATAAAATACCAGGCTCCCAAATAATCAGTGTGGGTTTTTTTTCTAATGAACACACATGCACAGGCAGTAATTTGTTTATTCAACTCTTCGTGTAGGTTTAAAATTTACTCCAAAAGCAAGCAGCAGCATATAAAGAGACCAGGTTATGGTTCAGGGTGGAGAGATGGAGCCCCTTCCCAGGGACTGCCCTGGGAGCAGATCCAAAGGTCATTTGTACGCTGACAGTCCGTGACAACACCTGTGGGAATCTGTTCAACTTTCCCCTATTCAAAGAATTTTAATTTGAAATTTTAATTTCTTTTTCAGGGAGCCTTTCCTGTATCATTCATGAAGTCTCTTTGTCAGCATGGAAATAATTCTAATCACCTCAGTTTATTTTTCCCTTGTTCGCTATTTTTGCTGCAGTCTGATGAAACTAGTTTGGTCAGCTTCCCATTTGGTAATAGGCAGATTCACTTTCTGATTTTCAGTCACGCACAACACAGCAAGAAAACAGCTCACGGGGGTGATCAAAACACCTCACTGAAACCATTTCTGCTTATTTTGTATTTTGTAATTAT
Organism: Myiozetetes cayanensis; assembly: GCF_022539395.1. Classification (NCBI taxonomy): domain Eukaryota; kingdom Metazoa; phylum Chordata; class Aves; order Passeriformes; family Tyrannidae; genus Myiozetetes; species Myiozetetes cayanensis. Next base: position 13,490,246 of record NW_026087048.1, read on the forward strand.
TCTTTTTCTCTTTTTTCCTTCAGCATCATGGAAATATTGAGTCAAAATTAGGTTGCCAACATCACTTAAAAAGAGATGAACGATTTTAAATCCCTAGTCAGTGTTAGAATCCATAGGCAGTACTAAAAGAAAAAAAAGGCAAACATTTATCCTCAGAATCAGCATAATTGTCATAGTTATTCTTTGTTTTACCTAACAAGCTCTGAATTTCAGATTGCTTCTCCCTTTTTTTCCACTGGTGCTGGTGAATATTAAGAAGTGTGAAAACAAAGATAGGATGCCAGACTTCTGAAGAAAATAAACTGTTAATCCACTTTGCTCTTCTGCTCTGGCCTCAGTCTGTTGAGAGGAGAGGACCGTGAAGGTGAAAAGGGCAGGGAAACAATTTCTGAAAACCTGTGCAGTGGCTACAGGAGGACAACATGAAAATGGGTCTGAAGCTGCTTCAGGTATTGTTTTGTTCCTGTAATAACCTCACTCAAACCATCTTTCACCTCCATTTTAGAATCTGCCACCAAAAAAAAAAAAAAAGAAAGAAAAGGGAGAAAACAGGCCAATTAAGAGAGATGGGAAAGACTTTTCTATTTCACAGTCTTTCCCAGAGATTTGGTGGTTACAAAATGGAATGGACACATTCCCAGGGTGCCAGAACCACCCTTTGTCAAGGAGATCCCATCCTAGAAGCTTAAAGAAAACCAATAGAAACACAAGGCTGATAGTCTTGTCAGCAGGTGGTGTGTCCATGTGGGGCTGTGGACACAGAGCAGCTGGAAAATAGTGGTTGCTGTTAGGGGGTGGAAAGAGGGAGGATCCTGGGCTTGTATATCATGTCGTTCTGTGAGGAGAAGGGAGCTGTGATATCAAAACTGTCATTCCTCTCCGAGAAGAGACTTATCTACCTGTCACGACTCAGAATTTGATGTGTTTTCAATGCAGTTTTATGTGATGGATGGTTTGGGCCCCCTACAGTTTACCTGCCAAAAGTTAATGTAAATGCTCCAGAAGTTTGCAGAGGAAATGAAAGCCCAGGATGTTTCTGAAGTCTGGGAGATAATTAGTGTGATTTACATCCTCGGCATTACAGGAAGCTTAACATTTCTCGTGTTCCCATGAAATGTTATTGGAGAGGTGGGGGCTTGGGAAAATTATATTGGCTGAAGTGCATGGATCAGGATGCTTGTGAATAGTGTAGCTGCTAACACAGATGGAAAGCTGATAACAGACCAAGGGGTTTTCAGATCCCACTGCTGCACAAGGACACACTTTTACAGATGCTGGAACTGCTGAGCTAACTGCTTTTCATTTGAAAACTACTGCTTTGAATGGGCAAGAAATGTCTTTGCTATACTTAGAGGTAGATTATGTGATGGGAAAAAATAGAAGGGCTATTTCATGTGCCAGCACATGAAACTGCCTCTGAGTTCTGCCAGAATAAGAGAAAAGCACAGCAAAAGCTTATCAAAATCTGTCTCTAATGAGGAGCAGGTGTGAATTTTGCTCAAAGGCAGGTTGCAGGCCGACTCCAGGGAAAGGTGACATGCTTTTGTGGTAGGGAAGCAGAATACAGGAGTAGAGAAGTGGGAATCTCTGGAATCCAGGCCTTAAGGTTTGGCTTGTTGACACAGGACAAACTATTCAGTGCTCACTGTCCTCAGAGATCAGTCACCCTTGTCACCGGGACTGAGACTGCACAGTTCAGCAGGATTGTTGTGGATCAGGAAGGTCTGAGGGGCACTGGGTACAGGGAAAACATTGCTTGGCCAATGTGAGCATTTACAGGGTGGAAAATCTCAGTGCTGAAAGCTCTGGACCAGAAAAAAAAGATGGGGCAGTGCCAGACAGAAGGGAGGGATGCTAGTGCAATGGGGCTAGTAGGAGATTTCCATTTTTCCAGGTTATTCAGGGAACTAGCCAGTGTAACAGTGCCTTTAATATTTTAAAATATAATTTAACTTCACACATTTTTGCTCTGTATAACCTCCTCTTGCCTTCTCTCAAAGAGATCACTTCAGTCCACACCAGTGAGTCACCATGGAGACTGCAGCCATGTGATGGCAAGATGTGACTCAACACCGCTGGAGCCTCACCACTTAATAATTTATTAATAGACTTTTACCCTCATAGCCTCAAAACATGCAACATCTTGTTACCAAGGCTGGGAGAGAAACAAGAAACAAAGACACAAAGAAAGGGGAGAAAAACACAGGCAATTACAAATAATTAATTAGAAGTACTATAAACAGGCCAGGAAACATGAAATAGGAGTGGAAATTAACTGGAAAACCTATAGGTCAATACTGTTTAGCTGAGGAAGTATCTGGCTAGGTAGGGAAAAGACAGTCAATATATGGGGAGGTGAAGTTTGTGGCCAGGGTCAGTTCACTGGGTGCCCACTGCAGGAACATGATATTCATGTTCTCTCCTGGAAATGAATGAACAGCTAACAGCAAAATCACATTACCCTGCCTTTAAAATCTTGCCATAAACATTTTTATCACCCACATCAGACATAAGAACCTTGGAGACCACAGGACCATGTGGGTTTGATGACTGGTCACAATTTCTGAATTGCAGGGAGTCTCTGGCAAACACTTGTGAAAACCTCTCGCAGCCTGAATTTTTGGTCAAAACAGACCTGGCAATTAACAGGTCAATTCACAGGAATGAGTGCCAGTATATCAGAAAGGTCAAGATGCACAGTAAGATTTCCTTGCTTTGTATTTGCTTTAATTGAACAGCTAATCCAGCCTATTATAATGGAAAATGAGTAGAGGCAAAACGTTTATGATTCATCTTCTTTCTGTCTCTTTATACCTCTGTGAGAGCTACAATATTAGCAGACCAGGTACTACTTTTTCGGAAATCTTCTGCTCAATGCAATTAACTCAACAACTCTCTTAGGGGGATCCTTGTGCCTTCTACAATTGGTGCCTCAACACTAGAAAGAGACTGAGAACAAGTTGGAACTCTGACAGAGCTTGTAAGGGGACATCTGTGTCCTCTAGATAAATATCAGACGTGACAAGACAATGCAATGGGTAAGAAAAATGAAAATCATTTCATAATATGTCTTCAAAAGGGGAAAAATATAAAAATCTTTCAACCCCAAGCACAATATAAAGAAAAACTAGAGGAAGTACATGGCACAGAGCCAAGCAAATTTAAGGAACAAATCTAGCAAACAATGAAAAGTAACAGCTCTGACCAAAAACAACCATTAAATGTTAAATGCCGCTCTTGTAACTGACAACACCAACAACTTTAAAGGGCTGTTTTACTAGCATGTGTATGTGTGTGTGGGGAATACTTAGTCTCTCACAGGGCTGACTGTAAATTTGTATTTCTTGTGTTTTGGTTTGGTTTTTTTTTTTTTTTTTTTTACATATTTATTTTTTAAAACATTTTAAAAAATATTTATTTAAATATTCTTATATTAAAAATTCGTGGTAATTGAAGGTGAAATCTGTGTGGGCATGAAGGAATGTAGACATTACCTGCCTACTTGGCCTCTTAAGCTATAGGTTCAACTGGAGACATCTCCTACCACACATGAGTGAGGCAAAAAGTCTTATGGTGATGGACAGAGAGGAGACACAATGGAGGACCAGGAAGGGGAAAGAGTTTTCTGGCATTCCTCTGCATTTTCAATAGAGTTTCCACTCTTTCCTCATTCCCTTTGCTTGTAATGCACTCTCAGAAAGTGAGATGTGCTGCTGGCTGCATCCATACAGCCCCACAGTGTCTTTAGGTGGGATCTCAGTGTTTATCCCAAACATTATTTAGTGTCCAGGCTTATGGCATTTAAACATCCAAGAGTCTTTATTGCATTTTTCCTCACCACTTCTTCCCCCTTTGAAGAAGGACAGTGTTTGGGTTTCTCTCTTCTGCACAAAAAGAGCCTAAAAGAAGGACTTCAAGTACAGAGGAAATACTGAGGCAAAAATTGATGTCTTGGTCTTCCTTGTCTGGTACGGGTCAGCAGTGTACTTCAAAGCCATCCTCAACCACCTCTCTTGGAAGTGCTACATGGGAACAGCTTTTGTTCATGTGAACAAGCCACAGGGCCAAAAGACCTTTTTATCTGAGAGGAACAAGGACTCAAGTTACCCCTTTTTTTTGCTGTTCCACTCATCCTCTTGTCTGTCCTCCAAGAACCCTGAATCTCACTCCGTGGTGCATTTGTGAAGCTTCTTCCTTACCCATCTCCCTGGAGTTCTTTGGAAACACCTCCGACAGCTCTTGTATTCTCTGACACTAACCAGGTGATTCTATAATCATATTTAGTACAGCAAGATTAACCTGTCATTAAAAATATAATTGTTCTTCAATTTGCACTTCTTTCTGAAATGGAGGCTGAACAGAATGCCAACGCTTTGAGTGGAACTTTGCTGCAAAGCCTCTGGCAACAAAAAGCTTATTATTTGCAAAAGAGGGGATCCTAATTGGAAAATATGATGGAGAGAAAATAGTGAATCCCCAGTAATCTCCTTCCAAAATGATAATGCATGTGGTATAATGAATATTAATGTATCATATTTATGAAATGAGGACACTGGAAAGTGCAAGATAAGTTTTCCTTCTCTCTGCATTGTACTTGGCAAATAACACTCGATGGAGTCACGTTCACCCAGCAGTCGTCCTCCACACCTCTGTCTTAGACACAGCTGAACTACTGCTAACAAAAATGTACCCAAAGTTTCCCTTATCTATGGCCTTGCAATAGCCACCATCCCATCTCTGGCATTCCCTACCCAGAGGTCTCCTCTTGGTCATGACTCACTTCAATCAAACATGAAAATCCTCACACAGCCTTGCCCATCCCTGTGAAGCCAGGAAGACTCATGAACATAGACCAACTCTGCTGAATACACAGTGTTGTCCTAAATTCCACTATTGCTAAACACTGGTGATCTCTAAGATGTTTTATCTCTATTAACATTACATTTCAACATCATTTAAATGGATTTTAAAGTCAGGTTTGTCTGTTCTCCTGGACTCTTGAAGATGCTGGAACTACTTGTGTGAGCAAGTGCTAAGACAAAAAATTCAAGAACTAATAATGTAGCCCTTACTGCTTAGATGTTAAATGTTAAGAAATACTAGAGTTTATCCTGAAATCCTTGGTGGAGATGCTGTTACCCAAAGATACCCCCATATCAGCTAAATTCTTTTTTCCAGCACTATAACCGTAGTACATGAAGTTTTCTAGGACAATTGACTCTCCCTTAAGTATAGTCATTACCTGTTCTGGCAGACTTCCTTGTAAGTCTTTAAAAAATAATTCCCAGAGAATTGAGGTTTATTGGAGAGAAATATTCTTTTATTTACTTGCCCATTCCCACACTAATATCTTCCTGCTATCTGCTTCCCTTGGAATTAAGTGGTTAACATAGTTACTGTGTAGAAATGTAGATTTCCCTTGGCACTCCTTGGACGGAAGAAAGGATAATTTCAGACAGGTTCCCCTTTAGGTAATGCATCTGCCAGAGCTATCTCAATATTTCTATAGGACAAATGAGAGTGACAGCCTGGGAGAGCAGGAATGGAAGAGCCATCACCTAGGTGGGACCCCAGGGATCTGCACTCAGCTCTGGCCACAAACTTAGTGCGTGACCTTAAGAAAACCATTTTATTTTCCTATTCCTTACTTCTCTGCCTGTCACAATTTTTACTTTCCCTCAACTCCTTTTCTACCATGGTGGTGTATATTACAAGCTCTTAGGTATAATCTCCATCTCATCCTGTCATGTTATTTAGCAAAAAGGAACACGGATCTTTTCAGGGGCCTTTAGAAACTAAAGTAGAAGTAACAATAACAGCAATGACAATAGGAAGTAGCATCCTCTGGACTACAAAGGCGATTCCCTGTCTTCTGATGTCAGTTCACGTAATCCCCACACGGAATCCACAGAGTGTTGAAGTCATCGTGTGGTCCCACTAGGATTACAGGAATGATTCACCTACAACACAGTCCATCAGTTAGCACTCCTAAGACAACTATTTGAAGGTAAGGGTGGCTCTGGGGTTGTCACCAATCTTTATGAAGGTTGAACATGGAGTGTGACAGCAAGTCCTGTGCTCTGGTCCCTGCTATTTCTGCTAAAACAAGGTCTCAGCAACATGCAGCTTAGAGGCTGTGGCACAGACAAGGCTAGTTTTGAATACCTACAAGAGGGTACATACACAGGACATACAGTTCTGTAGGGACAACAGAACATATCCCATTGCAACAGCTTTGGGGTGTGCTTCTTTCACTCTACCTCCAGCAAATGCTAGGATTTTCGTCCACATGTGTTATTTCAGAAAGCTTGTAGTGTTGTGAGAAATCACCTCCCCCAGGCTATCCAAAACCTTCAGCCACTGCCATTCAGAGCAATCTCTATATACAGAATAATTATTTTAATCAGGAGACGTGTTAGAAATAGGATATGTGCAGCTGTTGTGTGGTTCCCTGCACTTCCTGAAATGGCTGCCTGAAAAAGTGGGTTAAAACTGTAGGTGGAAGGGCAGTTGTCATGGAAACTGCATCATTGGCAGCTTCATTTCAATCTTTTCTTCCTTCTGATAATTTTCTACCCATTTCACCACTCAGAGTAGGTACCCTTCCATCTTGGTCCTCCCTTGCCTTCATCAAACTGTCAGTGATGACTCAAGTCAGAAGTCAGGGTTTAGAAGTGAACCTAGTGGGATGAAATATGGGAAAACATTGTCAGGGTTGCACTGGGAGAGAGTTTTGTCGCGGTCATGAGAGAAACTGACTTCCCAAGTCAGGCAGAAGACCTCATGGTGTGGGAAGGAGCGACTCTTACTGGGCTAGGACTGTGCTCCAGTGGCACTGGGTACCATCTTGGCTGTGCCTCATGGGAGAGCAGTGCCCTCTGACTGCCCCGTGACCACCAGACACTCAAACAGCTCTTCCAAGGTTTGTGGTGCTCTGGGAGCAGGAGGAGAAATGGTGTCTTTCTGTCAGCTCAGTGTTGTTTTGAAATAAGAATAAATATGAGGGACGTCATCTTCAAGGCTCAGCCTTGAGCACAGCAAGTGCCAGTCACCAGCACTTTCTGTGAGAACTTATTTGTGCTAAGGACTAGCTGAGGTTCAGTGCCTTGCTGTATCTCTGTGACAGTGAAATAAACTTGAACTAGGACTAGCTTCTGAGATGGACCAGTGCAATGCAACTCCAGGTCCCTGTGACTGGAACAGGATATGAACCATGTTTTCTGTAGCTGGAAAATGAGTGGGGAGGGATATTGGATGGAGCAAATTCACCCAACGTGCAAGTTAAGCAGGGCATGGATGTCAGTTTGCCCTGCTGCTGGAGGAAGGTGCTAACTGGTCTCTGGCAATTGCAGAACTTTGGAGTCTTGAATGGCAGAACTTCTGAATGTTTCTCTGAACCTTGCCAGGTTCACATGCAGTAATCCTATTTCAGACACAAAGACAGTTTAGTTTTCAATGTTTCAAGCCAAAGAGAGAATCTAAAGCTTCATTGCTCTGCCTCCCTGCCTGGTTTGTGGAGCTGATTCCTCCAGACACTCCAGGCTGTACAACCTTGTGTTATCAGCGTCTGGTTGTTCTGGTTTTCACAGCTGACAGTTCAGGGCTATGTCACATCATTACAACAGGTAGTTGTAGCAAACGTGGGTAGAGCCCTTCTCAAATCTTCGTTCGCAAAGCCTAGCCATGATGATGATGATGACAACAGGTAGTAGAGGTGGCTCTCCAGACTTCCTCTGCTTCATATCTGGGATGGAAAGCTTGACAGGTTCTGATTCAGATGAAGAAACCAGAGGCTAGGAGCAAAATCCAGCTATTTTCACAACTGTAATACAATGGATTAGTTCCTCACTGCTTATTTTTACAATGATTCCTACTATTTGTGACAGTTCCACTACTTTGTTAATATTATGTATTTTTGAGTTATCTGCACAGCCTCTGACAGGTCAGCTAGCTTTTCTGGGATAATTTCATGGAGGTTTGGAAGCCTGAAGGTTCATTCTGGGTGTGCTGAAGCACAAGATTTGTAGCAACTCTTAAGGCTCACCATTCACTGATGAGATTTGGTTGAAGAATTTTCTTGCTTAAGGGGGCAAATTCCAGATGCTACAAGATAAATCATCACATTAGCTAATTTGTTTATTTCTTTCTTCATTTCAGGAGGACTTGGGGTTGGGAGAAGTTCAATTTAGTCTAGTACTCCTGAAAATGGAAGTCCTCGATCCAGCTCAGGTATATAGACAGTCCTTGGCAATGCAAGCAGCAGTCTCTGTCCAATACTATCATACACCTTAATATTAGGTAAAAAATTTGTGTTGATATCTGAAAGAAAACAGTTATGGTTTTACCATTAGTCTTTTCCAGGCTCCAAATCCAGCTGTAGCAGGTATAAAAGCAGATTAACAAAAAACACCTCAAATCACACATAAATAAACAAGAGATCTGCAGTCAAAGCATTGAAAATTCAGAGCCTCCATTTGCAGTGAGGACAAAGGTACATAAGGGCTTTGAGAGAACAGCCTGTTTAATCCACTTGTGGGGCTCTGTATGAGCACACAAACTCTTCACAGACAAAATTCAGACAAGTTGCCACGGCATTCTTGGTCATTGCTCCTCTGGCAGGGATATTAAGGTTTCCTCTTTACTGGTGGGCTCTACCTTCCCATAAAAATCAGTCTCTGGCTTTTGAAACAGAAAGGTCTAAACTCTTTGTGCCTTCATTAGGAGCTCATTTTGAACCCCACCTCTGCTTCCCCTGCTCTGAACTGCTTGCCCTCCTCAGAGACCCTTAGGTGTCTCCTACTGCAGGGCGTGAATAAGTTTGACTTTATACACAGATGACCATGTAGTCTCTCTGGCCCACATTATATGGATAATCAGCTCTGTAGTGCCTTTCAATGCTTTGAAATCCTTGACTTCTCAGTGCTTACTCTGCGAAGCTAATGGTTCTGATATTGGTACGCTCATGATGTTGTGTTATTGGTTCAATACATTATTTTTACCTGCAGTGTGTGCTAAGAATCCTTTCCCTAACCACATGGCTGATTTTTATCTCCTCTTCATTGTACAAAAATACACATGTGATTGAAAGTGCCCACAAGAAGGCTGGTGTGACATTCAAGAATATATTTTGAAAAGTTACCATCAGCATTTTCCTTGCATATTACTGTTCTGTAATTAAGCAATAGATGTGGCTTGAAAATCCTTAATAAATTCTAGCATGATTTATGGAGATCATTTATTTAAACTTTTTGTTTAATGGCAGTAGATTTTGAGCTTTTATTACAAATTGTTTTCATTTAGAGTTTAACCATCCCCTGGCCTCTGGATAAAGCACTTATTTGATACATGCCATTTTTTATCGTTTAGGTGCTAGACCTAAAGCAAAAATAGAATGGAAAAATGGTCCCAGTGGAGAGAAGCAAATCAGTGAGGCAGAGGTGTATGGATGAGCATGGACAGAGGAGTCAGTGAAGGAGCAGATCAGGTGACTGATCCTCTAAGGAGCCAGCTGGAGAAACCGTGGTTGAGAATGAAAGTTTTTTAAACTTATATTGTAAAATCACAACTCTCGCCATGGTTCTGTTCTCAATCAGCTTTGAAGTGCAAGTTTGTGTACTTGTAAAAAGGAGATCAGTGTCTGCCCCTGATGTACAGGACACATGGGCTCAGACCAGTCCCAGCCATGGTATCTGGTGCGGGTCCAGCTCTCCTGAAACCAGGCTATCTGCAGAAGAGGGCCATTCACCGTGGAGGATGACAGCATGGCCTCAGGAGTCCTTTGCACCCATGTTTAACAAGTGCAGCTGAGACTCAAGATTCAAGACTGCCAAATATAATCTAAAGTGGCCTTGAGAGAAGTAATTACCTTCAACTGATCTTGGATTTCTAGTTTTGCTTTCCCCAAATACTCTGATTGCTCCAGTGCCTCCAGACAATGTTGCCAAACCCCTAGAGCCTAATGAGCTTTTGTTTGGGTCATTATTTGGTTAAAAAGAACAAACAAATCAAATTTCCAGGAGGTGTATTGCTTGTTATTAGCACTTTTCTACCTATTACTCTCAGTTTTGGAGGAAAACTAAAACCACGAGGTTCGAGAAAATGATCAAACCATGTGAAAAATGAACAACTGGGATTAACAAACCTGAAAATGATCGGTCCAAATTATTGAGTAAATATAACACTTAAGAGTAATGAAGGTACTTACAGAGCACTGGGCTGGTTTCAGAGCTATTTGCCAACCAGACAGCAGTCTAAATTTGCAGCAAATGCTGGGCCTGATTCATCACTGTGTTTTCTATCCCTGTGTGAATCTAGTGGCTGTATTGCAGAGTAATGAATTGAGTTCATTACTCAAGATGTACAGTCCCTCTGCTCACACCGACCCGTCACTTCCTGTTTGGAGAGATCTGGCAGAACTAAGTTGGTTTTTACACAAAATTTAAGTTTTAGTTTGTTTTCAGCAGGTGCAAGTGATCATTGGTGGGACATAGGAAGAAGAGCAGAACCACCACCCAGCAGCAACCAGTGTTTTTCCCTTACTTATGACCATTGTCACTGTTGTTTCCTGGACATGCCTGTATTTTTTCCTCCCAGTCCTAGTTCTATATGAGAAGCAGAAGCACAGACTTAAAAATAGGTTGGCCTTGCAGGGTTGTCTCTGCTTGAGGGTCCTTAGAGTGGTCCCCAGAGATGTCTGCAGAACACCTCAGCTGAGGGTCTTAGGCTCACAGAAGCAACTCCAGAACACAAGACTACCAACATTACCCAGGTCTTTCCATAACAACTTCAGATTGTTACTGTGCAAATGAAAACAGAATTGGATGTTACTGTGCTGATTTAACATTGAAAAGCTCAAATTCAGCACCAATTGAGATGATTGTATTCTGTGCAGCCTGTTTAATGGTTCTTCATACTAACAGCAGTAGCTGATAATAACAATGACGACTTGCCTATGTGTGTGGCTGTTCCTGCAGTGGGAGGAAGGCTCAATGACAGAGATGAACAACCCTGGCTTCTGCAGGTTCATGTATATGAAACACTGCAGCCAACTAGATGAGAAGAAGGAGGAGGGATGTGTAAGGGGGAGCTCAGTCACAAGGAGAGTTCGACCCCTACACTGCTTTCCCTTTCCTGGATGGGGAATGGCTGGAGTCCTGTGTGTCATGAATCAGAAACCTCATAGCCAGCTACCTGCACATCACATCCGGATCCCTGTGGCTGGGAGGTGGAAGGATTTATAAACATGCAGGCTGGACTTTTATTTTCTGATAATCTAGTTTAGTGTGACAAATAGGCCCCTGAACAGGACACCCGCTGGCTCTCACAGTCCACGTCACTTGGACAGCCTCCAGCTTTCCAGTGCCTGAGGTGTTGGCTTCCTTCCCAGCACTTCCCTATATCTGCAGCCCTCCAGCAAGTTTTCATCACTTCAACCTCTGCTGAGGCAGTGACCCTGACATACTTGTCACATGGTGTTCTCAAGATAGCCATGGCACTTCAGCAATGTGCCCAAGAGCCAAGCAAAATTTAGGAAGTTAGACAGCGCTTCACTTTCTTTGCCATTCCTCTGCTCCTTATCTTTGCTGCTCCCTTCCTTCCTCTTTGCTGCTCCATCCAGGAAGGACCTGGGATGAGGTTGTAGGTTGCTCTCCACACATTTCTCTAGCTCTACTACTACCTTACAGTGTGATTACCAGCAACCCAGTAGCTACTCCAGATATGAGTTTGCCACTCTGAAATAAGGGTGTCATTTGCTTATTCTATTAGATAACTCCAGGCTCAATGTCTCCAGTTGTTAAATCCTGTTTAAAATCCCACAAAAGTGAGTTTCAATACCACTTGCACCAGGTGCTGGCCTTTATCCAGCCTACTGCGTCATCACCACTCAACTTGCTGCCAGCAGCTTAACCAATTCTTTGCCTGTTAATAAATTTTGAAGCAATGGAAGGGAATCATGTTCTCCTTTAAACAGAACCATGGCAGCTCAATTCAATATAAACAATCCCAGCACCCCAAAGACTTCCACTTGGTGGAATGAGCATTTGTAAGAACATGAAATATCTCTACTGAGCCCTACAGAAGTCAAACGAGGTGGTCTGAACTAATCTTGTGATTTTAGGGCTATCTTAAAAGATGGCTCAACCATCTCCAAGTGCAAAACAAGATTACAGCAAGGTGGAATTTACAAAATTTGGGTTGTTTTTTTTTTTTGCAAGCAGCAGCAGCAGGATGTACTGAGGTGGGCAAATGGGTAAATTTTACAAAGTGCAGAATTTATCATTTTGCTTGGGCATTGTGGACAAAGCCTGGTAGGCATGTGCACCTGCAGGAAAGGTGCTCTCCATACGTGCAGAGGTGGCATTCATACATACATGTATCTATACATGTGACATACCCTCCTGTGCTCTATCCAAGAGAAAATGCTGTTGTGCATCTCACACATTTTCATATAAGACTCTCTTATACCTAATCCCTTTCAGATTATGCCTGAAGATTCAGCTATTGCATTCATTGAATCACTTCAGTCCAGTTCTTACACAGAAATCATTACTGTAAAATACTCTCTTTTTCACCATCAGATGAAGCCATATGCTCATCCAGAGGCAATTCTCTTCTAATAAAAGTTTTATAATAAGCTTAAACAGCACAGAATAGCATCATTGTTTGCTTTAATAAATACTTCAGAGCACTTTGGCTGTGTTGTAAAATGACTTCACAAAATCCTGTTTTGACTTCTTCCAGTCCGCCTGCAATGACCTCAATCCTTCTGGCCGTTTGTTTTCCCTTGAAATTTTGCAGTGACACCCAAACAGAGATGTTTTGAATCACAATTGTGAGGAGTTAAGAATTCTTTTCTTTTTCTCTTCTAAATGACTTTTGATCATGTGTTGGACCCAAGTATCTATTAGGGTAAAATCAATAGCAGTTCCAAGAATGAAGAAAATGCCCCAGACTTAATAAACTTCATGCACAGCCATTGCAGCTGTATATCTGAAAGGAAGCTAATAGAGTGGCTCATTCTACAGGTTACTGATTTTTGAACTAAGTCCATTGTTAAAGTGTTTAGGAACAATGTAATTCTTAGCATTACAAACAAAGTAGGAATCCTACTTATTTACCTTTATAGGTACATCAGAGCACCAACAATTTTTCTGGTCTCAGTTCTTAATATCTGAATACCTGTGAATGTTAAAATAGATACAAAAAAAACATTCTCTCTCCTTTCTTAATTCTTGTGGAAATGCATGTGAAAAGTTGTATGCTGAGTGACAAGGACAGATAGGAACTGAAGAAACACATCCCTTTGCTGGGACTTCAACACCTCATTGCCTCTTCATGTCAGTCTGGAAGCAAAGGTCAATGACGATCTAATATTTTCTAATATTTTTTCTTTTCTAATATATCAGGTAGATCCCATATTCCTTTCTCCTCTGAAGGTTATGAAGGAGCCAGTGAGTTGGGAAGGATCCTCTGGTTGACAAGAACTGTTACTTTAAATAAAATTATTCGTGTGAGCACCAAAAGTTCATTGAGGACCAGCTGAGTGACACTCATGACACTGAGCTTGCATGGAAATGCAACCTTTGCTCTTTAGGACAAGCTAAGTCAGGCACACACGGGTAACAGCAGCTTTGCTCCCTGTCCCTCCATGAAGAGTAGGGCACAGCAGGACTACTGGCTGCATATCGATCAGGGAGCTCTGGAGAAAACAGTGGAAAGACATTTCTTCTCTCCCTCCCAGGGTCCTGTGATGGGACCCATCCAGAATACAAAACACAATCTGTGTCCAGGAAACTGCAACCAAAAACCACCCGGAGACATGAATATCGTGGCCACAGCACTTTTTATTAGTTTGTAGATGGACAAAACAGCAACAGTATTTATAATTCAGGGACATTAAAGAAAATATAGTAGTTGCTGGAAAGCATAGTGGTGCTCTCCATCTGCCTTATCACTGGATTCCAATGGTTGGGTGCCCACAGACCTTTTGCATTAAATTTTACATTGATTTTTATGGCCAGTTATTACATGCAATGTCTGAGCACTCTAACTGCTCTGTCTCCTCCCTGGTGTGGTATGAAATAAAGTTCATGGCAGTGGTGTAATGGATGGCTCGGACCAACTCCAAAAGTGGGGGTTTATCAGGTAATTATTTCAGGGGAGTCAGAAAATGTGCTCTTTTATGTCTACATATAAAAACTGCATTAAGTTTGGAAGGAGCCAAAACATGTCATATCATGGGTTCCCAGTGCTTATTACTTCAACCCCTTTTCTCTTTCCTCTCTTTCCCTTCCAGAGGAGCATTTCTAGGCCTTTGCTTTGCTGGGAGGAGGCCAATTCCAGCATCCCATCCCTCACAGCCCAAGAAGAAAGAGATGCATGGCTGTATCCCTTTCTGTAGCCCACGTAGGTACTGAGCTGGATGCTGGAAAAGCACAAGTTTTATAGCAGCTGGAAAACCCAAAACCTGCACACCTTCCTTTATAAGCTGTAATGTGACTTTCAAAATTAAAAGGGCTAAGGTTGCCTTCATGGTTATTTGGTAAAGATGTGCTAATACTGCCTAGCACCGTGGGACCTTCCCTTCAGGAAGAAGGGTACACTTTTTAGCAGGGCCTGTTGTGATAAGGCAATTGGTAATGGTTTTACAATAAATGAGAGTAGATTATGAAGATTTATAAGGAAGAAACTGCTTACAGTGAGGCTGGTGAAACACTGGCACAGGTTGCCCAAAAGAGGTGGTGGATGCCCCATCCCCGGAAATATTCAAGGCCAGGTTGGATGGGGCCCTGAGCAACCTGGTCTAGTTGAAGATATCTCTGCTCCTGTGGGAGTTGGGCTGGAGGTTAACCTTTAAAAGTACTTTCCAACTCAAACCACTCTGTGGTCCTGTGATTCAGTTCTCAGTGCTGACCTCGAGGAGAACTGCACCCTCACCAGGAAGGCTTATCAGATGTTATATTTGCATAGGCTTGGACAGCATATTTCCATATTTCAGCGTTTTTCATTAAAAAGACAGCACCACTAAAAAATGTCTTGAAATGTTTTCTAACGTGCAGGTAATGAGTTAAAGACAAATGGAAAAAAACCACGAGATTTCTTCATGGCATTTGCCTCTATTGGGTGCAACTAGGTGGTGAGTGGCTCAGCCTGGACGGGGGATCAGCATCATTGGATTGTTGCAGAGGGAATTGTGCCTTTTCTATACATCTCATTTATATCTATCTGAGAAGAGCTGGGCCCATTGTCTCAAAATTGCTTTGAGCTGGGACAGGATGAAGCAGGCTGCGGATACATGAGCTATTAGAGCTATTAGTGATGGTGATGTTAGACAGTATCGCTTGTCTGTCTGCTTTACAGTTATAAATGTGTATCATTTAAAATACAATAAGGGGCCAGATGCTCAGATGGTGCCTGACATCTATCCACCAGCTTTTCACTGCTGCAGCTGTAGCATAAGTCACTGTCTCTACAGGGAAGATATATATTAAAAAAATTCGTTGCTGAGTTTGAGATCCAAATCTTCCATGTATGCTTGTTTGTTCAAAAACAGAAAGTTAAAATTATCTTATTTTTAACATGTTATGGACCAAGTAATCCCTTCTCTGCCAGCCTGGACGTCTTACTTCTGCAAACACCAGTTTAACATGAGTAAAGGAAAATTAAGAGCTCTATGAATCTCACTCATTGGGTTCATGTCACCTATGTGTCTGCATAATGCCTCTAGATCAGCTGCTGAGTATTATCTCTGGTGTCTAATCCTCTAATTTCAGAGTTCCTTTGTGAACATTATTGCTAAAAACTTCATGTAATTAATATCAATTATTTAGATTTACAGTTTAATCAGTGCCAGATATTTCCCAGCTCGGAATGCAGCATTAATCCTGTTGCTGTTATTATTAATTGCTAGTCTCGGTCACCCAAATAGATAATAATAGATACAAATGTAGATTCACTTGATACCAGGACTATGCATGACACGAGCTGATAAAAGCCAGGAAATTCATGAGAATCACATTTTTATTCTTGTAACTCTGCCTGAATCTGTCCAGACTGATAAATCTCGTCTCTGGGAGCCTTCAGTGTCCCTTTGTTGCCAGGTAGCTGGTGCATCCAATTTAGTTTGCTGTTGAACCACTCTGAATAATCACACATTTAAATACTACATTTGCTCACACTTCTCCAGATCATTCTCAAATCCAGCTCACAACCTTCATTTCATTGTTTTAAAGCATGTCATTTGTTTTAAAGCATGGTCAGCTGTGACTGCTGGATATGAAGTGTAGTCACAGAATAGTCAATATAAGCAAGTCTGTGACCATTATGTTTGGAAACATAGCTATATTTTTTCCAGATCCAAAGTCAGGTGGATAATACTCCAAGACCTCGGTGCTAAGGGAAAGATGTCCCAGGAAAAAAAAATAAATATATGTGGTCTACCCAAGAACATGCAAGCTGATGCTGGTAGCTCAGGGAGTAGAGCTGACTTGTCTCAACCTCAATCACAGGCTCAAGTCTCATATCCCATGTTTCATCAGCTCTGGTTATTTGGTCACAGCCTCCCCTCTTGCAATTCCGGGTGTCAGGTGCTGCAAAAATTCACCCTGGCAGATGTAACCATGTGTTTGAGATTGGGAAGCTGGAGGAGGGAAAACCAGTTCCTGGAAGATTGAAGTGAACATCTTTGGACTGCACAGCTTGCCTTGGGCAAGCACAGCTACAGTGCAGGTGTGGGCAGGAGATGTGCATCTGCCACTGGCAGCAGACTTCCAGGGTTTCAGGGGTGTCTGGAATGTATCTGGAGGCAAAATAGACTAGAGGACATAGAAATACATTTTAGTAAATATTGAAGCTAAAAAGGAACAAGTAGGTAGTGCAATAGTCTCCTAAACTACTGCTTTAGGACAACCTGTTTAGGTGCTTCATTTCATACCAGATGAATTTGCCTTCTTAGCTTTCTTAGGGTTGTGTTATTTATTTATTTATTAATTTTTGAAGTTTTATTTTGCACGTCATCCAGTCATTTACTAGTACCAGAAATGGTAGAAATTCTTTGTTTTACTGATGTTAAGAAATTCTAGCAGGAGTTTTTATGGAAAAATTCTATAGTCCACATGCTGTGCAAGAAGCGAGGGAATGTAATCTGCTGGTGGGGAGATCCTTCTGTATCAGAAACATAAGGTTTTCCCTATATCCCACTGACCCTCTTTTAGCCAAGTTACAAACAGAAAGAGAGACCATATTATATACATGGAGAGTCACAGTGTTTATACTTCCAGACTGTGTGGGTTTAACTTACAAGCACTTGATTTTACAGCCTTAACAGCCTTCCAATGCAGTATTTTTCATGTAATGCAGGACTTCATTCTTCCCTCAATGGGGCAGTATCTTAGAGTGATTTGATGCTTAGCTCCTATTCAAGTGTCCCAGAGTTGCAGTGGCTGCTGACACTCAGGTGTGGGATATCAGACCTGACCATAGGTGACTGCTCCAGGCCACATGGAAGGAGAGGCAGAGGGATAGTCTTGACTTTGGAAAGTCTCCAGGAGTGGGACAAAAAAGGCTCATGACTTGCCTGCCTTTTTCTTGAGTCTGAACAAAACCACCAATCTTCAACTTTTCAGCTCAGTAAATGGATGGAGAAAAAAAAGTGTTTTTGTTAGCAGAAGTGGGGGAAAAAAATAAAAAATCATGTCCCAAATTATAACTGTTAATAACAAACTCATCATTTTGGAGCAAGAGAATGTGTCCTTCTACACTTTCTAAGAGAGCACCAGCAGAATAGGACAGAGAGAATATTATCTCTAAAAGCTATGCATCATTCTCTTAAAATGTTAATGTTCCATTTCTAGCTGAACAAATAAACCTCTACAAGTTGGATGCAACTAGCACTAATGAATCAGAGTGCAGACTGGGAAAACAAAGAACCAGACTCTGATTGCAAAAAAGCATCTTTCAAGGAAAAAAAATAATTAAGTCATTATTTAAAAATTGTGTCACTAATGTGCTGCGAACAAAGGGCTGTTAGCTTGAAAGGACCAAACAGCTTTTATTCTAGAGTACTTTATTTGCTGCAGGATTCTAAACAAGCTCCTCAGCAAACCCTTCAAACAGAGCATGCGTTATTAAAAAATTCAGAAGCCCTTTTCCCATTTACCATTTCCTTGAGATGTTTTTTGTTTTGCCTCCCTAATGTATTTACGGTGAGTGTGAAGTTTCCACGTGGTTTAACATCCAAATCAGAGATGGAGTGGATGCAGGCAGCAGTGCCTCATGGCTTGGTTTTATGGTTTTCATTGAGTTCCCAGTGCCACAAAACCCATTGCAAAGATCAAGATAATGTAAGATCTGATCTCATAGATGCTCATGTTGAGTGCAGTGTTGAATGAAGGCTCCAGGCTATTTTCATCATCCAAGCACTCAGGTTTATTATTTGTAACACATTCCTGCCTAGAAGCGCTAACTCACGTTGTGTTAGACACTAAAGAGCCACCTGGAGTTCTTGCCCTCAGGAAGAGCTAAATTGGACAAAACCAGAGGAAGGTGGTTAGAAGGCGGAGATGAAGCGATTCATAAAGGGCTGCAGAGCAGGCCAGTGGTACAGACGTGAGCTTTCATTCACTTAATATTAGTGTCCTGGTGGCAGTACCTTCAGGGGTGACACTAGGTGTTGACATAGTGTTTTTCAGGAAGCAAAGTGCCTTTGGTTAGTTTTCCCAACTGCACAGCTCCAGGAATCTTGTATGACTGCCTCTCCCATGCTGAGAGAGATTCAAAACCTTGCTCTGGGTATCATTTCCAGGAATGCTGCCTTCTCTGTGTTTCTTCTGATGTCCCAGTGCTGTGTCTATGAGATGGGAGTGCTCCGTTCTGCCCAAGCTGTTGAGAAATCTTGAGCCAGTTCTAACAGGCTCTTGGGTTCTTGAGAAAGATGATGAAAAACACAGTCATAGACATCTTCTCAGGAAAGTTGATTTCTGTGTTTCTCAAGAGCCCCAGCCTACCTTTTTTTACCCCTTTGTGGCCTTTAGAATAGGGGAATTCACTCTCAAAATCACTGTCTTTATGGAGCTGTTGGTTTTCAGCCAATGCTCCCCAAACATTTCAGTTCGTGTTCTTTACAGAGTAAATTCAGAAAACACTGAGCCATTTCTCAAGAAGAACCCCAGCATTTTGAAATTTCTCATAAAATAAAGTTTCCCTTCCCAAACTGCTTTTTCAATTTGCTTCATTGCAACATTTTTTGGTATATAATTCATATGAAAGCCAACGTGATGAGGCTGAAACAAAGTGCTTCAACCTTACCCAAGCAGAATGTTAAATAAAAGTCAGATGAAATTGATACTGTCCCCTGAAACACTCAGGTTTTCAGAATCAGCATTTTCTCATAGCAAGCTGTTCCATATCCCCTGCTGGCAGCAGGCTTAGAGACATCAGCTTTTTCTGGAAAAGCTTTAAGAGCTGGGTATTATTATTGTTATTATTATCATCAATAATATGCAGAGGAAATGGAGCTGGAAAACAGAGGCAGGGGGATAGATTTTGCTACAACTTTCTGTGCTCACTAGCAATACGGTTTTGGATTCACAGGGTTCACAGAATTCACCTCTACAAAATACTCTCCACCCCTTTTTGCCTCTACTTGTGAGTACACCAGGCATTCTCATCTCACTCCTCTACTCTTTACTGAATTCATTCACATGCTTTCACTGGCTGGCATGACATCCAAACTAACTCCTTAATGCTGCATTTGTGGATTTTGACATTAGTTTTTCCATTTTCACAGAACAGAGAGGTAGCACTGATGTGCAGGAGGGGGAAGTCTTAGGATGGAAATGAGCTTGACAGTGCTCCAGTTAGCTAAGCAAGGTGGCCTCATAGAGGGTGACAAGACCACTACTGCTTGCTAACTGGACAGATTCATTCAAATAACTGGATGACAATCATAATTTAAAAGTCTTTAGGATGGATGTTAGCACATACATGCATGGCAGTGTGCCCCCTTGAATCCTATAAGGTGGCTGAGTCTGGATTGCAGAGGGAAGTGGCAATGAGAGTGGGGCAGGATGAGTTGGTGTCTCATGGGATGAGCTGCTCTCTCCAGGCATCAGAAGCGGGTTTATAGCAGACTGTAGAAAAAAGGCTTAACTCTTTATCTCTGAGGGCTTCCATCCCATCTGGGGAGTCCGTGACCACAGGGTTGCCATTGCCTTTATATACCTTTAAGTCCCCAAACCAAAATTAAAAATACATTTTCCTTTAGAAGAGATTCTTGACACAGGTGCTTGACACATACCTTTCCAGGCTTGGTCCTTCATGCATGAAATGTTTTGTCTTCCCCTTTAAGGAGTTTACTGCCTCACTGACCTTTATATTCTGCAAAGAAGCATTTTAATCTCCCACACTGCTGCGCTGCTAAGTGGTTTCTCATTTGACTTGTGCTGCTCAATGGTCTTTCCATGTTGACGGGCTCTATTAAGTCACTGGGAGTTAGCCTGAAACTGTTCTAAGCTGTTATTTTCAGTAATAACACTTCTATTTGTTCCCCAGGTTCGCCGCACCCACAGGAGGTGGGAGGAGATGCGGAAGCACCAATTCTCATTAAAAGAAAAAGCAATTTTCTTGAGGAATAAGCTACCTCAAGGCGACCAGAAAGAGTCAGAGCACTGGTTCCAGTATGAGCCAAGCTGATACTGGAAATCTTTAAATTAATCAATTCTCTTATTGAGGACTTTCCCAAAATCACTCACAGCCTGTCAAGTCGTCTCTATGAGTCTAGGGAGTGTGTCAATATATTATGGATGATGTTGTAATTGCTCATTCCTGTCAGCATTGTCTCTCTGTGTAGAGTTTGTACATAAACAAGTTGTGAGTGCTCATTCTTCAGCATTATTTTCTGTGAATTAGTCACTGGTCATGCGACTTATTTTCCTTGGTAGGAAAGGGGTTAAAAAAGGAAGAAAGAACTTAAGAAAACTCCTCATAGAAGACAGAAGAGAACATAAATCTTTCACTGAACTTACTTCTTCATCACAGGAAGGATGGGAACAGCCAGGTTGTGAGTGTTGCATGCACGAGAGTGAGTAAGGTTACAACTGAATAAGCAAATGGCAGAACCAGCTGGGCAGCCCAGCCTCGGCCCCTCAACCCAAGAAATTAAAATGAGCCTTTTCCCACCATTTTCTGCTGCTGCCTTATCCACACTTGTCTCTTGCCTCAGATCTGCTTTCAGGATCCTTGAAACACAGCGTCATGGACAGCCTGGTGTCCTCAGGCATAACAAGAATGAGTGGTAATGATCACCCAGCTGTGACAGGGATGGGATGGACAACTTCCCTCACCTGAAGGCTGAGTCCTCTGCACCACTTAGTTAAAACAACCAGCACCGGAGTGAGATTGTTAGTGTTGGAAGAATAAAAAATCAGATGAGGAAGCTGCTGTTGGATGATGCACTTTGACTCCTGCTGACTGAGCAATGTGCAAAAGAAAGCCTGTTGCAACCACACAGCTCTTGTCACCAAGAGAAGACACTGAGAAATAACAGGAAGGGCTGGACATGTTGCCTTACAGCAGCAAGCAGCTGCTGGGCAATAACCTCAAAAACTGGCTGAACTCTTTCCAACACTGTTAAAAGATATTCTTCACCAGTGGTGACCTATGGGAACACCAAGCAAAGACTAGGACAAGAATCCTGTTTTCAACCCAAATGTTGCTCTTCTCATTCACCCCAAAATGTTGCTCAAAGGATGAACTTTGTTTTGTACTATTATCTTTATCTTCTGACTTCTTCAGAAGTTTACAGAAGTGACCAGCTGCTGAGCATCCGAAAAGGCCTGATTTCTCCCCATTGCTGAACCACATAAAATGCCTTGGTGAAGCTCCAGCTGGAGAAACCTCTGAGGCAGGAAGACACCACAGAGGAACCGTGCACAGAAACTGTCTCCAAATACACCTCTCTGGGCAAGATTTTGTTCATTATTTTCTAGGCTAACCATCATGAAATCGTACATACATAGAGTCCAATAATAATATCATAATGACTGGGGAGAGTATAAAAAATGTTGGCTTTATCAAAAAAAATTATCTCTTTTAACAACAAATTGTAACTAATTAGACTTTGAATGGGAAATCAAATGAAAGTGCATGAAGGCTCAATTTTCCATACAGCTGACAATCTGACCTTTTTAGGAGTGGGAAAGAAAATTATTTTTAATTAACATGACTAATCATTTCCTGTCATTTTCAGATAATTGGCTTTGTCAAAAAAAATGAGCTGTTTTTGGGGGAAAACTTGGGAGGGTGACAGTGGCAGCTCCACTGGCAAGTTTAACCTTTTAGATTCTGCCTGCAAAGGGAATTTTGAATCCTTGTTATCATGGTGAAAAGGCTTTATATGGAAATTTGGTGCCCTACGCCTCTTCCTTTCCATATGGCTCATAGAAATTCATGCATGGGGAAAAATTATTTGACACACTGCTAGACTCCTTTCACTTTGAACCAGTCCTTTATTTAAAAAATGCAGAGGAGACAGTTTAGCTAATAGACTGCTTTCTGCTACATCTTGGGGTCACGCACATGACCTAGGACACAAGGTCAAATCTTGGAGTCCTTAATAACTTCTGCTCAAGACAGTTGGGAACTTGGCTTGACTGAGTGCAGATAACTTCTATTCTGAACAACGAGAATTGAAGGTGACCAGACCAAGCGCTCTAAAGGCTGTTTCACTGCACCTGCTTGCTGGAAATGTGGAATTCTGTAATAGAAATCTCAGGCCATGAGGTATGACTTCACTCTCTTTTAAGCAGCAATGAAACCTGGTGTGTTGGAGGCTTTCCTGGGCAATTGGCGTAAGGTTTTAATGCACACTTCAAGGGACAGGCAGAGTTATTGGAGAGAGACCAAAGGAAAGCAGGAAGATCAAATGACTCTGAAACACGACCTGCAAGCAAAGGCTGAACAGCCCAGGATCATTCAGCTGAGAGGAGAAAAAAATTCAGTGGGGAACTTAAGTTTTGAATAACATTAAAAAGAAACTCAGAAAGGCTATAATCTGTTCTCCACTTTCAGTTAGTAGGGTAAGTAGAAACAGGAATAAATTGCAGGAGACACTCAGAAGAGATATCAGGAAAGACTTTCAAGTGATGAAGAGAGCAGACCACCAGGAACACAGTAGAGTCCCTGCCTCTGCTAGTCTTTAACTGGGACAAACATCTGTCAGGGATGACAGGAGGACAGTTCATACTGCCTTGGGGCAGGGAAATGGATCTGCTGCTCTGCTGAAGCCCCTTCCAAATGTGACATCCATAATTGCATAGGCTGAAACATTCCTGTTTGATGTCAGCAGTACTGGATAAGGCTCTAAAATAATGAGCAGGTTTTGAAACAGAAGTAAGACATGAGCATGTACAAAGTCAGTAGCAATCAGCATCGGATGTAAATGCAGGCACAAAAAAAAAAAAAAAAAAAAAAAGCAGCACCCTGGTTACACAACTGAGTCAATATATACAGAATTTTTGCCCCAGCAAGTAGTTGCTGACTGTAGCCTGGTGCCTGCTTGTGCAGTGCTCTGCTAGGTCAGGATGGCCAGGAGTTTCTCAGGCTCTGGAGTTGTTACTGGTGAAGCCATCAGCTGATTTGTGACATAATTTGCTTGACTTGATATAATCTGTTAACCATTGGCCAGCAAATGACAGTGATGGATTCAGTGACACAGGGAAGGAATCAGCTCAACATGTTACTCCTTTATTCAGAAAAAAAGAACTAATTTCATGGGTTTTCCATTCAACCCCTATCACCAAAAATAAAACTAGAATATTTTGAGTTTAACCCAATTTTATACCCCATATATAGAAGAAATATCTCTGACTTTTATTTTTTTTTCAAATCCCTCTTTTTCTGTTGCCTTCATTTGCAGAGCACTCCAGTTTCAGGGGGATTAGGAACAAGCACGATAAATTCCTAAACTATATAACAACAGCAACTCCTGTCTGTTCCTCTTCTTTAACTGACATATTCCATAGCCAAGCAAGCCCCTATTTTACTGATACCAAAACTGTGTAGTCATTTCTATTCATGAAGCAGATCAGAACAAGTTCCACTAATGACTAAGAGATGTATTTGGGAGTGGAGAATTCTGCAAATTAGCAATCAAACACAATAAAAAAATCAAAGGTACTGCATTACAAAATACACTTTGTTCATTTATTTTAACAAGTATCACTTATTTTCAATTATTTACAGTGCTAGTTAGCGTGCTCATAAAGTACTGTGGCATATTGAGTTAAAAGTAATGGATTCTTAGTGCTGGGAAATCTCAGCAGAGCACTCTGCTATTAAACACTGGCAAAAATGGAAAGGAAATGTTACGGTGGATTGTTTTCTGGGCTTTTTTTTCTTGTTGTGGAGGACTTTTTGATGGGGTGAAGATAATTGGGTCTGCAGATTAAGGGAGTTAAGAATTAGTTGAGTTCTCACTGTGAAGAGTTTTGTAAATTCCCACATCACTCTTTATGTCTTCCAGCTCCTCTCTCCCTTTAACAAATCCAACATTCAGGGTCTTATCTCAGGGTGTCCTTTTCAGCCTGAATTCTCTGGCTTTCTTCAGCTGCTCATCATTTAAAGACAGTTATTTTTCTGGCATTTCATTTCCTGCTTTTTTCCTCCTCTTCTTGCATCTTTTATAGATGGTGATAAATGTGAATAACAATGTGCCCAGTGTGAAAGGCGGAGTGTAAAACCCAATTCCATTTGATTTCTCTTTTATTCTAACTTTAAGCCTCAGATTTACCCATGTCTCACTCCACTGGACTTGTCACCTGAATTAAATAGAGACTCTTAAAGCTGCTTGCTGCAAGGAAATAGATCTCAGAAGTAAGAACGTAAGGGCATCTTGAAGAAAATTTCCTAATAATTGTTGAACCTCATTTAAATTTTATTTCCCACCCCTGAGATATGGAAGCAGCTCAGTGCTAATCAGAAAGGGAGAAAAGTGACCTTAATTTTGGATGATCTATTTTCAAAATCCTGTTGAAGGCAGAAAAAGACTCTAATAATTTGCACATCATGTAAACGGCAGAGGAAGAGAGGGGCCGACAGACAGGGAATACTGAGACGCACTTGTGCTTTTACGCGTCACTGCTGACACCTGCTGCGTGGCCGCCTGGCACAGCCATCTTCCTGAAAACTGGGAAAGAGCTGGCTCCTCTGGCTTGGGAAAGGGAGTCACAGCTTTCATAGCAGGAGGGTCAGGCTGTCAAGATTGTCCACACTGTGACGAATGAAGCAGGTTTAACAGCAAGAAAAAAACCCCAGCTGTCTGGGTTGGGGAGGAGAGGCATCCTCCAGCTTTAGGCTTTATTGCCTTTCACACCCCCTCCCCCACCCTCCCTCCCCCCAGTATTCAGGGCTTTTGCCTGTTTTTCAATATTTGCTTGGCATCTTGGTAACCCGAGCTATTTTTTTCACTATCTCAGGCTCTGAAATAGATGGGACTGAGCTGCGCTTGGACCCTGGCCAAGAGAGAAGGGATCAGCAGCAGCTGATGCTGTAGTCAGAGCTGATACATATCCAGGGCAAGGTCGGTTTAGAAATAAAAGTGACCAGCTCGAGCAATGGTTGTTTCTTTAGCACATCTTGCTTGCTTGTTGAGTGAGTAGGGGTTAATCTGGTTTGTGGCTCCCTGCCAACATGTGGGAGTTTCTCTGGCAAAAAGTGTGGCTTTCTCTGTGTTCCCACTGTAAAATGAGGAGTTCTCACCTGCCATAAACCTTCATGCTGTAAAAAGCTGCTCAACACAAGGAGATGCCCAGCAGAGTTGTCATCATTATCTGATGTGACACAATAAGCATTTAGGAATCAGCTTATTTTGGCATGGTGATACAGTGAGGAATCTGATAGACAATTTGTATTAACATCATAGGGCTCAGGAAGAGACAAAATAGTAATACGAAAGTATTTTCTCTTTAAATAGATGTTTGATAAAAGAACAGAGGGAGGTAATGGATAGATTTTCTTTGTTAAGCAAGTGTCCATAGTATTTGCATTTTATAATTGTTTCTGCAAAGGTTCATGTGAGCTGAATATCAGCTCAGCTTACCTGTGCTTCTCTTTCCTTTCCATGTGGAGTGCCAAAATGCTAAATAGCTTCAGTTCCATCATGCCAGGTTCAGCTTGATCTCTGGTCATTCTTCCACTGAATGGCAAACCAGCTGCCACCCCACCTTCAGCCCCAGTGATGGTCTGGGGGAGAAGCCCATCAAGAGCCATCCCTGGGGACTGCTGCAATGGCAGTGTTGCTCATACCCCTGCCCCAAATAAAACAGACTACAAGTGGCAGAACGTTGTTCCTTATTAATCCCACTGTGATTAGAAATGTTGTGCTATTACTGTACACACTTGAGGGATTTTTGATTTCAATTACAATTATTATCTC
Source organism: Myiozetetes cayanensis (assembly GCF_022539395.1). Classification (NCBI taxonomy): domain Eukaryota; kingdom Metazoa; phylum Chordata; class Aves; order Passeriformes; family Tyrannidae; genus Myiozetetes; species Myiozetetes cayanensis. The sequence continues at coordinate 13,516,677 of NW_026087048.1, forward strand.
CTCTGAGAGAGATTTTTTCTGCTGTTGGGAAATTTCTTTAGCTGATCTGCTCTGGAACAGCATCAGAGAGTGGTAAATAGTCCTGTTCTTATTATGTGTGGTCTCCTGCTGGCCTCCCCCTGCCTTGTTGAAGTCCCCTTGCTTTGTCCCCCTCTATGAGGGATGTGGTGGGAGACTCTCTCAAGATGAGTTGCAGGTAACAAGGATCCATCACACTCTGCCAGAAATACTCAGGAACAGCACATCCTCTGTGAGAAGGAAGCTGCAGAACTGGGAATTAGTGAGAATCACTTTGTGTGTGTTGTGACCTGATACAGGCAGGGGCAAGGGAGACCTGAGTAAAACGGACTTGGCATCATTGTTACATTTCAGCCATGTGGAAAAAGGGTGATGCTGCTGTCAAGCTATGAAGGCATCCACTCTAGTCTCCAAGAAACCTGAAAAGTCCCAGTGCAGGGAGGTGACTGCTGTTCTGTTGGTTCCCTTCCACGTTTAACTTACACCACCTTTTGAATTACCTATGCCAAGCCAAAGTCACGATTTTCACTAATAATTCACTAAGAATTTTTCTCTAAAGGATATTTGCTAGATGTGAAAATAAGATAAATACCTTTGTCCCAGGCCTACCAAATCACATCCCAAATATTAGTGTGTTCATGTGACCAATCCTTGAGGACGCTACATTCAGTAGGAGTTCATGGGAGTGATGATGCTGTGGGAACAATGAGGATGCTGCTGTGTTGTCATTGGGAAGAGCATTGTGACTTTGGACAGCATGAATTTTGAGTCACCAAAGCAAAATTAGGGTAATCAGAGGGACTGTAGCTCTAATTTATGGATGTCCTTCAGGGCACAGTTCTTAGCACACCATATTCCAGAGCAGCAGCTGCTGAACCCTGAGACCATCTAGCAGCTCTCCAGGGGTCCCAGGCATGACCTGAGAGCCTTGCTCCAGCTCCCAGGAGATAGACATCCACACTTAAAATGACCAGACCAACTCATTACCTCTCTGTTGGTCTCAGCAAGGCAGACAAGAGCTGAGCTGGCCAGGAATAGAAATCACAGTAGAGAAGAGAAAGACAAACGACTAACAGATGCTTGCCCTGCTATTCCACCTGGACTATGGCTAAAGGGTCAGTCCACTGCAGTCTGCAGGATATATATTTTCCTTAACACTAAAACTGCTGAATATTCAGTGCCCCAGATAGTTGGTGTCTGTCCTAGAGTGTCAAGTCCATATAATCTTACAGCTACCACAACCCCAATTACCTCATTGTCCTCCTATTTCTGGATATGAACTTCCCTGTATGCCATGACTATGTCCAGAAGCTTCTCTCCCACATAAATTTAATATTAGAAACACTTCCACTTCAAAATGACTTTCTATTCCTTCCTTTTATGTCCCTTTCCCATGGTGAAGCATGAGTATAAAAGATGAAGATACTTCCTAACCTCAAGGCTGCCACTGCTGCCATTTCTTATGAACACTTTACAGAGCCTCCCAGATGCACATTAAGCTTGATGTAGCCTCTTGAAATCTCAAGAACATTTAATAAATGGGGAATTAGTCTGATTAAGTCATACCAGAGATGACTTTCTTACATTGATATAATCTCCAATGAGCACTGCACTTCATTTAATAAATGTATTTATTAAATACATAAAAGATTTGTAAATGGAGCTCTTGTCTTGCTGAACCTTATTAGCTTCATCCTTATTTAACATTTATTTTCTTGGGATGAGACAATATTTGTTAAATCTTGAACACGTCACTGCAAAATCCACCCATGGTTTATTCAGACTGACTCTAAATATTAAATTTCAACATTTGCTAGACCTGGCTCCTTGTTTAATCTACTAAGATCTCTAACAAGCACAAAGAAAGATTTGCTAAGTCCAAAATAACTGTTATTGAATCTTTAGTGGGTTTGTAAAAATCTACATAATATTTAATAAAACTGCCCTAAGATTTGCTTCAATCTCTTTAACCTCCATTAAAACAGGAAAAGGAATTTGTTGGATTCCTTGTTGGATTCTTACAAAACTTCATATCAGAAGTTCCCAAAAAAACTATTAAATTGCCACATTAATTTTCTCTTTCATTTCTCATCATTGTTGATTATTAATGTATTTGTGCATAAATAACAGCTCTCTCCCTCAAGGCATTGCATCCCTCCTCTTGTCCTACTCACTCACCACCATCAGAATTCAGCTGGTGGGAAATTATAAGTCACTGCTGGAGCTGATCCCTCTGTATTTCTGCCACGCCACCTCTGAGATTGCAGCCCATAATTTTGCAGACCTTTACTGGGAATGCTCAGATTGCCTCGGTCAACTTTAAACATCTTCTCTAAAGAGACACATTCCGGAAAAAAAAAGAAGTAGTCAAGCTGTATCAATAGCAGAGACAGTGCTTCCCCACCTCTTATTATTCCAGCCTCCTGCCAGACTAAGACAGACAGAATAACAAACATTGTACTTAGCTCTCAACCTGCATGCAGAGTGTTTTTATGTCTCTATCTTGTTCCAGGATTTCTGGGGCAGCGATCCCAAATTATGTTTGGCCCAAAACCTCTGCCAACTTGTCTTTCAGATCATCCTGCTTCCTGATCATAAAATTTCACTACAAAATAGAAAACTGAAAGCAATTATGTTTTTTATGTGCTTCTGTCTACCACTCCCCCTGGCCTTTCAGAGCCCAGGGATGGGGGAAGCGCAGCCCAGGAACCCTCCTCCAGCACATGGGCAGTATAGAAACACTGAGTGTGAAGGTGAAAGTAGTCTAATTTATTTGTTCTGTATTTCCAGCCTTCACATTTCATGGCAGTTACCTTGAAATCCCCTCTTTTCCATGACAATTAATGCAGATCCTTTCTTTAGAAGGTCTGACCTTGAAGCAGGTAGCAAAGGGCAGCAGATAACATGCTAAAACTCTCAAGACCGGAGATGGAGGTTCAGACCTGCTCAAGGCTACAGTGGAAATGAGCTCAGCCAGCTGAATCCTGTCACCATTTGTCAATAGCATGGAACATCCCACTATTTCTCTTGCTTGGCACTCTGTGCACAGGAGAGAACAGGAACACAGAGGTGGACAGTGCTGCTGGGTGACTGCGCGAGGACTCGTCCCCTGAAGAGCAGGAAGTGCTGCAGTGCAGAGAGAAGGGCCTTTTGCTGAATGCTTCAGAAATGTGGGGCTGGGATGGGCACCAAAGCCAGCTATTCTGGAAAAGGCACTGGCAGAGCTTATTCAGGTACATAATGGGAGGATTCATCTCTCCTATAAGGAGTTTCATGGCAATGCTATCAGACTCCTTTTATTGCTAATCAAAATGCTCTTACAAAAACATGATGCCAGTATATTATTTAATATGAGTGCTCTGATATGACAATGAAGAAGACCAGACAGGCCAGACATGACAAATAACTGTTGGCAGTTAAAGCTGCTTCTAAAAATAAGAGAGTGGATTTATTAAAGGGTTACAGAGAAAGGGCCTGCTGTCCAGCTGATCACTTATATGGGCCCCACATATTAAACATTTGAGTTTGAGTTCAAGTAAAGTTTGTAAGTTTCTACAGATTTGTGAGCTTTCCTGTGATAACTTGCTACTGAGTTCAGGTTATTGTCCTAGTGATTTATAGTCTCGGATGTTCTAAGCAATATTTATAGCATCAGATAGTAGAGCCAGCTTCTAGGAAACACTGGTACAGATGACACAAGACTTGTACATTCGGAGGCTTTTTAAATGCTGTTTATAGAGTGGCAGAATTTGAGGAAATTCTTGAGAAAATCAGAAAGGAAAGACATGGACAATGTAACTATAGACGCTCAGAAGTGGTCAGTGATTTTCTGAGTGTCTTAAGAAATGTGACTACATATATTTTTGGAAAAAGGATGGGCATTATCACACTGAAAATCTCTCCTCTTCCATGTGAACTGTGGCAGGAACACAGCACAGAGATCTGCAATATATGAATCTACTTCTGGAAACTTAGACTTGTGAATTATTAATAGACAAATAAACAAAAGTGACCCAAAAAACCAAACCAAAACAAAAACAACAAACAAACAAACAAACAAAAACAAACAAAAAAGCAGCCACTCCAGAGAAGATCTCAGACTGATTATATGCTAACCCAGTTATTTAACATATGAGTTGTTCGAGCCTGAAAAGAATTCAAGTCCCAGCCAGGCGTAATTCTGCAGTCCCTGTTAATACGCGCCCATGTATTGAACTTGATGAACAGAAAGTCTGAATACACAGTTCTGAGATCTTGTAGGAGGGAAAGACAACTCCACATCCAGTTCTGACCAGGACTGGATTTGAGACACAACTATTTAAGAATCCATCTGTAAGCACAGGCACAATTTAATTCAATTCAACAGCCTTGTAGGACTCAGAAAGAAATAAACAAACCCTTCAAATCAGTAGCATTAGAATTTATCCTGCTTCGTAAAAAATGAGGCAGAAAATCAACAGCTAAGAGGGTAAAAAACTTTTCTTGTGGCATGAAAATTATTGAAAAGATCACATTAGCTGCTCACTAAAATGTACAGCATGAAAAAATTGCAGAAGGAACAAATACAGGGGAAAGGGTTATGTTTGATTCAGATGCAGATTTAAAAAAAAATAAATATTTAAAGTAGGAGATATCCCTTGAAGAGCAGAAACTGGGCCAAAAAGAGGAAAACAGAAAACACTAAGTTTTCAGTGTTAATTTGTCATGTGTCAGGGTAAAAGAGGTTTTCAGAAACAAATCCTGAGAGGTAATTGAAGTCACAATTCAAGCACATCAGAAAAAAGAAACTTGTCAGATATTTTACACTGGCAGTTCATGATTAGGGTGTAATGGGTGCTCAAGAAGAAAAGTCTGTAGGGGAAAAGCTTAATAAATTCTTTTATCAGAGTTCATGAGAGAGGAGGTCAGTAGTTTAGGAGGGATGAATCAAAGCATTCTCTATTTGAAATGTGAGTAGAACAACTTTCAGAATATTTTTTTACAAAGTGAATGGTAACAACCCTTCCAGACCAGACAAACATAAAGTGTTGAACATGAGAAAAATTGATTTTAATTGTAAATACATAGAAATGATTCCAAATTAGCTAGAGTCTCTCAGGAGTTATCTTGGAATCACTAGGAACTTCTCTGGAAAAGTCAGTTACATGCTCAGCAGAGGTCAAGAGTATGTTAGTAATAATTAGGAAATATCTACAGTACAAAAAAATAAAAGGCAGTGATAAAATGGCTCACATCTTCATTACTGTGGTTGTGTTATCTCAGATAAAAATTCTTTAGAAATAGAAGGGGCACAGAGATGTCTGGAAGAACAACCAGGTGGACAGGGAGCAGGTCCTGGGCATTGAAATCAAAAGGCTGGGGCTCATCAGTTTGCAAAATAAATGAGTGAATGGTGTATATGTGGTTATATAAAATCATAAATAGCATGGAGGAAGCGACTGCAAACAATTATTCACTGTTTCTTATGAGGCAGAAACAAGAGACGCCGAATAAACGGATCAGGCCATAGATTTAAGCAAACAAAAGGAAGCCCTTTTCCACACACAAAGCATAATCAAACTGTAGAGCTCATTGCCCAAAGTATAAATGGGTTCAAAAAGCAATTAGACAAATTCATGGAAGAAAAGTACATCAAGGGCTTATTAAACACAGTGAAGTGGATCCAAGCTCCAAACTGGGACTCTTTAAGCTGCAGATTACCGAAAAATGAGGAGGGGTGTTGACAGGGAATTTTCTTTCTCTTTTTTTCTTTCTTATATCCATTTGTAAGCACCCACTACCAGCCATAGACAGAGACTATTCTGCTCCATCTGGATGTTTGCTCTTAGACTGGGGTCTGTTATCTCCCCTGTTGTAAGGACTCTACAGAAGTCATTTCCATTCACCATCAGCCTTGGTTCTTCAAGCTTGCTTCCTTTCTCCCCTTTCAGGAGGGGTGGAAAGCTGCTTCCTCCACAGAAACCTGCTACATAAGGCAAGACCAAAGCACAGAACTGGGCAGTGGGGTGTCTCACTGGTTCTGCATTCTGCTCTTGGTGCATAAACCAGGATCCACCAACGTCTTCAGCATTCCCATGAAGTCAGGGTCTGAAGAAAAATCTCCTACAGCTGCCCTGGGCTCAGCACATGGGTGGCAGCAAGGGCAATAAGAGCAGGGTGGATGCAGATGGGAGAGCACCAGGCTCACTATCCCAGCCAATACCTGGGGAATCAAACTTTGGCTGCTCAGACAAAGCTGCTGCTCAAAAGCCTTCTTTGATTTGTCCACTCCCAACTGACAAATGACCCCAAATTCACTTTGCAGACCTTTAGAATCAGAGCTCCAAGGTCCATGCGGTGGGTTCAGAGAGTGACAAATTTGTAGCACTGAGGAAACCTTGAAACACCATACCACTCTTATCACAGTTAATCTTTGGAGCCACTTAATCATACAGGGCTTTCAGTTCCTAAGGTCCTTTTTAATTTAGAGTAAAAGTATGTGGTAATTAGCCTTAACCAGGTCATTGATCTTAGGGGAATATACTCTATGAGAACCTACATCCATCTTGCATACTTGAGAGAGGGAAAGGCTGATAAGCTTGACATCTCGGCTCCCAGTATTAACAAGGCAGGTTAATTCTGACCTTCTGCTAGGGCCCTTCACACCTAGCTGGCCATGGAAATGCAAGGACATCTCTTTCATAAGCCCAATTATTTCTTTGGATTCAGTAGTATAATTGTACTGATGTGAGTGGAGGGTTTTCACTTTCACCTCACTGTAAGTACGTAGATATTCTCCGTGACCTGCCATCCACTTCACAAATACCACAAAGATTTATGGATTGTTTCATAGGAACTTTGCTCTCTCCCTGATTCCACTCCTCCCTGGGGCAATGCTCCAATCCCAGGTCAATGACTTGCTGCCACAGTAAGAGCTGAGATGTCATACATTGTGCCCTCCAGCTTTCCATGGGCTGCAAGGATGGAGATGCTGAGAACCCAAGATGAAATCCATCTCAGTGGCATGTGCCTTGCTCTAGGGATAGAGAGATAGAGGCCCTGAACAGGCACCATTTCACACTAACATTTTCACAGCCAATTTCTTCAAAATGTGCAATTAAATTAGCCAAAATTATTCAGCATCTGCCATTTCATCACATGAGCCACTAACTGTGACCCTGCCTCTTCTCAGCATTAGGCTCAAGACCAAGGCTGAGCAGCAATATCACCATTCCCTATCACACACTGGGTATTGAGGCTTGTTTAGCATTAACTCTGCAAGAGTTTTCACGGGCCTTAAATTTTAAAATTTCTGCTTGGAAAGGCTCTCTTCTGGCTTTTTAAGAACTCTTTTTTAATTTTCTTTTTGCAAAGTTGGCTCTTTAGAAAACTCCACGTGAACTACTTTCTTACTTTCCCCTTGCAGATTTTGGGGAAGACAAAGGGGAAGTAGGCTGGACCTCTCCCCTACCCAGATTTCCCACATCATGTTGTTTTTATTGCCAGGTTGAGATGTTTGTTTTTTTCTTTTCTGGGTCTCCTGCCAAACATTTGTCTGCTTTGTCAGTTTTTTTATTTTTTTCTTTTTCTGGGGGGGAAAAAAAAAAAAAGCCTGTTTAATTTTAGCAAATGGGTTTTTTCCACTTCAATAGCCTCAAAATTTTCCCTGGAGAGCTGTAAGCCCTTTAAATATATTTAGGTTGCCAGATTTCTTATGTTCTCTCTCCAGGAAGCCAATTTTGCTTCTAAGCTCTTGAGAAAGGGACAGTCTCATCTTTTCCTGCACTTTGAAGCTCTTGTACACCACCTTCTCTCTTTTCTTTTCTCGGTCCTCCTTAGGTTTAACACTTGTCCCTGAGGTAGGAAAAAGGCCAGAAACCCTTCCCAGGTTTGTGTTAAGTTCCTTGTCCCCTCTGGGTCTTTCATCCTGTATCCATCAGCAACTCATTCTGATGTTTCATGACAATCATGTGCATGGCTGTGCACCAGGCTGCAGATCCCAACCAGGACTAAACGCTTCAGTGGCTGTGTGCCCTGCTCTGGTTCTGAAGATCCATTGGGGATTTTCTTCTCCTTCTCCCCCCCTCCACCCCCCCTAGGTCAGCTCTTCAGGAAACTCAGCATAGTTCATTATCTCATTTTGCCCACATCAGCTTTTGTGAAAAGCAAAGAAGATATCCCCGAGCTCCCTCTTTTTCTACTAAACACCACCACTGGAACACTTGCTAGGTGTTGAAATCCCAGAATAAAATGGGATCCTGGGATCTGGCCAACTCCTTACAAGCCAAACCTCCTTTCCCAGATTATCTCGAATAGTTTCTGTGCAGCTTGAGCACGATCAGACAGAGATACAGTCTAACAAGTCTCACTGCACACAGGGGGACGAGCTGGTTCAATTACAAACAGAAAGTGGTTCCAGCGTGCAAAGCGAAGGCAGGACAGCTTGTAGTGTCTGTAACCGAACCAGCAAATGAGTTGTATAATACGTGACCTCTGGGACAAAAACAAGTCCCCTCTTCAGATGCTGGCAGCTTTATAAACAATGCAAAAGAAAAAGAAGAAAAAAGCCACAGCTGAAGTGTTCTGTGATGACCTGAGGAGAAGAAAGATTTACACTGATGACTGACTGGCTTCACGGTGAGACTGGAGCGGCGCAAGTAATGGATCTGCAGGCTCTGGGGAACAGGCATGGCTACTCAATAAAAAGTGCTGTTTATTTTACAATCAACGGTTCTAACACAAGAACTCTTTGTTTCTCGTGTTCATGATGATAAATTATTTCTGGGATCAATGAGATTCCTTTTTACTGCCCCTCTATTTAACTTGCATAAAAATACACACACATTAATGTGCTTAAATAGCACCTTTCCAGCCAGGAATTAAAAACATGTTTCACACATTATTCCACAAATATGTCAAGACTGTTATTACCCTAAGACAAGCTTTCATTAAGGCACTGTCCATCTGGTGTCACTAAGGTGCAGAGGGGATTTAATAAGCCAAGACTACATCTGGGAATGGACCATGGGTGTCCTGATTTGTGCTCTAATGAGTGTGTGTTCATCTCAGAGAGACACAGGACTGCACTGTGCAAGGAAAGCTGCTTGTGTCCACCCAGCACCCTGGGAATGGGGAATTGTTCCCTGTGCTGCTCAGAAAGTTAAAATTGCATTTTGTGGGAAAGGACAAGATTTCTCCAGGACAACAAGTTAAAACATTTAATTATTCTTTTTTCAGGAACCAAAATATTTTGAAAATATTTCTTTTCAGTCTTATCAGAACACTCAGCCATGATATTGTATTTCTTGCCAATCCATTCAAATAATAATTCCTGTACAAATTATAATTCATGCACAGAAAAGCATGAGACTTGTTGCACTTAAAATCTCAAGGCACTGCCTGGTCAACCTGGAGCTCTGCAGTATGACTTTGGGTTTGAATGCTAAAAAAAGCAGCTTAAGAAAGAAAAGGTTCCAGATGTAATTATGGCAGGAGCTTGGCTACTGAAAAACACAGAGCAAAACAGAAGTGGGATTAGCTTCCATGAAATCTAGACGACAGCTGTGTAATTTATACAGGATTCTTTGGCTTGTTGGCATCATTCTTGTTTTCTGGGCTCTACTCCTGTTATCTCAGAGCAGGAGAAGGCTGTTATAGTTCTGCCAGACCCAATAGCCTTTAGTCAGATTTAAGAGTAAGTGACTGTGGGAAATGAAGATTAATACTCTGGGGACAGGTGAGATTATCTCATTTCAGGTCGTTACAGTTTCCATAAATCGAATATATATGTCTATGTATACACACACTAATGTCCAGTAGATCTATAGCACAAGGTAAAAATGAAAGGCCTGGGGAATTTTTAATCACAAGGACTTACTGTATGGGTCTGGTGAGGCAGTGTGCTGTGCAAGAGGACTGGCTAGGAACTGCTAATGGAAAGGCAGGGAAGTGTGTTTGACAGATCCAGTGTGTGGATTGTGTCAGTGTGTCTTTGAGTTCTCTCCAATGCAAGAATAAAAATTAATCCACCAGTAATTAAAATTCCTCCCCTTATTTATGAAAAAGGTTCTTTCCATGGGTATTCATATTATGGGACCGAAACCCCAAATGTTCCCTTTACTGATGCAATTTCAGTCCCCCCTTTTTTTTTTTTTTTTTTTTTTGATAACCCATTTCTTGACTGCTCTGAGACAGGATTATTGTTCTGAGTTGTGGATGGCCAAATTAATCAGTTGTGTATATAATGCACAGTGTGCATACTAAGTCTTCCTCTCACTTCACCTGTCACCACAGAGCCACAAACTTCAGTCCCACCCCACTGATTATCATTAGAGATGAACCAGAGCAAGGTTATTCAGAGGTGGAGCTTTGCAGGGAACAATTCTCACAGTCTGGTTCAGTAATGACTGGGCTCTGGTACAGCTTACACCCCAACATGCCTGGCCCTACATCTGTCTGCCCTTGGGGAGAAACCATCCTTTCAACCAGGGCAGGACCTGCCTGAGCTGGGAGGGAAGAAGGTGAATGAGCAGCAGGACTGCTGAGAGAATTCTCTGAAGGACTTGCTTGCCATGGATTAGTGAGGCCATGAGCTCTGTGCCCTGTGAAACGTCATGAGAAACTGAGAATTTGCATTACAGAGAGGTGGCTTTCTTCTGTCCCCTAGACCCACTTCTGGCTCTTTAGTCTGTCTTCAAGCTGTTTCTTTCTCCTCACTGAACTTATTAGAAAAAGTAGAACTTGAGGATTGATTGTACAGGGGGGAAATTGAACCCTGAAGAGAAGCCCATCTCCCTCCACTGCCCATAATGGCTTGTGCCTAGAAAGTGTAAGGCTGTTGCCTGAGCTCTGCAGCTCAGATGTGATCTGGGTCAGTGGATCCCCCAATGCCATGAATAGAGGGACAGACATGAATCACTTGACAGTCTCTCAGCTGGAGAAGTGCTGCCAGCTATATCAAATGAAGCACTGCTCACTTTATCAAGGAGACTTTATATGGGCTTGTACTTTTACTTCTGAAATAGAAGTTAGGAATAAACTGTTAGAGTTTATTATATATAGAGTTTATTTATAAATAGAAGTTAAAAATAAACCTGTGCAGAGAAGAGCATAGTTCTCTCTTTGGGGTAGGTGACTGTCCTGATTTCAGCTGGAATAGTCTTTCTCCCTAGTATCTGGTACAGTGCTGTGTTTTGGATTTAGTATGAGAACAATATTGATAGCATTGATGTTTTAGTGGTTGCTGAGTAGTGCTTACTCTAAATCAAGGACTTTTCAGTTTCCCATGCTCTGCCAACGAGCAGGTGTTGCTGGCTGGGTTTAAACCACAGTGTGCATCCCCTCATGGGAAGAGATCACCTCCAGTTTCCCATGGGACCCTTGAGTGTTGATGTCCATTGTCTTGGCAAGCCACTACAAACTGAGATTTGTTTCCTCCACAGGAGGCAAGATGATCTGAATAGGATGGGAAAGCAGTAATGGGAAGTAGTATTCTTCCAAAGTTACAGATAGGCAGCTGAGGCAAGCAACTAACTCACACCTCTTTAGTGAGTCTGCAATACAAATTGGTCTTAAATCTGCATCTCTCAGGACCTATTGCAACACTTAAGCCACAAAATCAGCTTCTTTCCCTGTAGAGCAGCTTTCTTCCCTGTGCAAATGTTCAACCAGTGTTCAGCTGTTCTGCAAAACAGACTGGCCAACTCACAGGAGCAGCTTTTCTCATGGGGCTTTCAGTGCTGCTCACTTGGAAATATCTTCAACAAACTGGAGAGTCAAGGGAGGGCCCTTCAAAAAACTAGCAATTAATCCCATAAGTTTCATTTTCCACTTCACCTAAATAGTGACTTTCCACATGAACTACACAAATCAGCCACACTTCATTTAATGATGACTTCTAATATGAGTCACACATGGAAGCAGCTCCATGCCAGTGTTTCCAAGGCTCCATCCACAAAGACAGCTTCGTCAGACTGCTCATATCCTCTCCTTCCATGCCAAGGAGTGGATTTGCTCTCGTTCTTTATGTCCATCTTTCCTGTCACACTATTCTCCATATTCTCATTTCCCTTAGACGAGAAAAGCAGTGCAAGGACAGGACATGTTTTACCTTGTGCTTGCAATGAGAGCCAGGTTGTCTTTAGAGCCTGGTGCCTGATAGATCTGAGATGTCTCCTGCAGTCCAACCAAAATTAGAACAAGTTAAAAATCACCCATCATCTTATTTGCTGACCATTTTTTGAAACTGGGTATATAAGTGGTATTTGGAGCAGATACAAATTCATAGAGCTGCTACTTACTCCTGTCTATCCTGTCTCATTTGCAAACCTTGTTTTAAGGACATGAAAAGAGGTAAGAAGCAAAATATTAGACACATCTGACTTGCAAGTTCTTTTTTTCTTTTGTGTATAATTTTGCAAATCATATCTTTGAGCATGCTGATGCAATGAAGAGAATATCTGATGAGAAATGTTATTGATAGTGCATGTCAGAGAGTATTGATGAAGATCTCACTGTCTGGACATCTCTCTGAATCCTATCAGCAATCTGAAGTTCTAGCATTTGTGAAAGTGTTCTGGAATGCTTTCAAAGACAGACTCCCTCATGAGCAGAGGTGCATGAATAAGTGAATTTTTTTGTTTGTTTGCTTGCAGTTCTGGAAGATCAGAAAAGCAATTGATTTTGGGGTAATCCAAAGTACATATTTTAGAAAACATTCTCAGCAAACAAAATGCAAACTCACAAATTGCGGTCATTCAATAGAAAGATTTTTAGTGAACTAACAGCAAAGTTTCTTTTAGCTTTTGATTTTTTTTTTTTTTCACATATCCAAAAATTACTCTAACGTTTTTTTCCTCCTCCAGAATGTTTACTTTCTTGAGTTTAAAACTGATTGAATTGAACTATGTTAATGAAATGTCTGGATTAAACAGACCAAACTGTATTTTCTTTGTTTAAGAAACAAAGCAAAACAGAACTCTTTCATTCAGAAATTCAACACCATCAGAAAAAACCTTCTTGATGTCATTTCACTTTTCTTGTTTTCTTGTTTGCCATTAAAATAACTAAGGTGAATCATTAGCCAAAATTCCAGTTAAGTTTGGGATATAAATAACTTCCTTGAATTCATCTTTATTTTACCTGAAATCTGCTGCCAGCTTTTACAAAATGGGCAGCATATTGTCTTCTTTATTTAACAGAATTTTAAAAGAATTTGAATTATCTTCTTAAAACAGAACAAAGCAATTAACAGGGCCATGTCAAAGACAAATGGTTAATTGGACATGATCACTTAAAATCTCTTAATTCTGTGTCTGGCTGCTAAATATTGGTAAATCTAATCAGGGCTGGCAAGAAATAAAATGTTTGTGACATCAGCAGTTCTGCCTGAATACTCAACATGGAAAAAGCAAGGATCTTTATCATCAATGTGGAGAAATTGTTATCTTTGGGGCATGGGAGGCTTGCACAAGCATCCAGAAATTCGGTTCCTTATTCTGATACTTGGATAATATTCTCAGCACTTTCAAGTCTGCAGATCTTGGCTGAAAATCACATGTTAGCATGCTCTTTGCTATTATCAGGGCAGGATATTGACTGTAGAGGTCTAAGCAGTAAACACCATGGAAACACCTTTGCCTTGGCATTTCTGCACTCCGCATGCAGAATGGAAGTGGGAGGCACAGCAGTAATCAGCACGTATATTTTAGGTTATCCACACTCCCCTCCACCCCTCTTTTTTTGAATCAGAAAAGGTTGTTGCTTCTGAAGTTACATAAAAGGACTGATGGAAAAAACCCAGGGAGATTCATAGTTTATCCTTTCCCAGACACTGAGTCTTGGCATATGATGGGGGCAAATGGAGCTGCAGGGTCAGCACAGGCAAAAAAAAACCAAACCAAACCAAACCAAACCAAAACAAAAAAAACCAAAAAAACGGGTCATGATCAGCAACAGTTAAAGAAATAAACCTATTGGAAACAGAGGCTCCTCATCCTCACAAAGACTACAGGAATACCCAATTTCTTAACACAAACACTTGACTGTGCTCCCCATTGGCTTGTGGGACACACAAGCAAAGGAAAACTAGAACCATGGGCTAAGCATCCTGTAGCATGGAACAGATAAAAGGTATCTATGTGGCAGGACATGAGGCCCTAATGGACAACTTTAGTGGTGCTCAGGGATGGAGAGATGGAACCATTTGTCCAGCTTTCAGATGTGCCTCTTCTCCAAGTTTCTGCAGCTCACTGGCTCTGTGTTTGCCACCACCCAGCCTTTCCAGCCATGCCCATGTCACAAACCCCAGCCTAGCATCTCATCTGCACAGGCAAAAAATCGTCAACACAGGGTGAAATACTGGCCTGGACTGAAATCAGCTGCTGAACTCACCCAGTGCCCATTCAATCCTCTTGACAGCCAGCAATGGCAGGACCAAGCTGAGAACTGTATTTGCTTTGCTGAAAGGACGTTGTAATTTACTGAAAAAGAATTAGGAGCTTGAGGTCAGAAATACCACAGCTTCTTTACAGGCTGAACTAAAAATGACTGGCAAAAGATAAACAGAAATGCTCTCTACTGAAATACGTATTCTTTTATTTTCTTTTTCTTTTTCTAGGTACCTGTTAATTAGGATAAAAGTGGGAAACACTATCTAACAAGGTTCCTGGGAGCAAGCTGGAAAAAGCCTTAATGAATTCAGCATTATGAGATGGTTCCTAAGCAACAGAACATTTCAGTTGAATATTAACCCTAGTCACAAGGAGAGAAAAAAATGGTCTCAAAAATAACCTAAAAGTCAGTTAATTAAGACAATGTCTCCTCTGTGCAGAACTGCTCTTGGACATCTTAAGGCAAGCGTGGCTTGAGTAATATTTGAATGAACTGCTGGCTGACAGTTTAATTTCGAGACTTTTTGGAATTCATTTGCTGCTTTAGTATTAATCATAATTATGAATGTTTATAATAAAACATCTTAGTAGATGAGGCAAATTGCAACACAAAGATGTAAGTCCTATAACATTTAATTTTATAGAAATATACTCCCAAGAGGGTACCATTCAGGAGTATGGACTAGCCACAGTGTATCTTCAAGTAGAAAAGAGAAGAATATTTCAAAATAGTGAAATAGTGGCATAGGAGCTGAAGATTTTAGGAGAGGATGGGCACAACATAAAGTCTATACAGATGTTTGGCTAGCTACTCTGTTGTTGGATGGGTCCAAAACATTGCTTGGTGAAAAAAGTGGGATCACATACCTGAAAATAGGTTATCACAGATGTCAAGTAGTAATTGAGCCCTGACTAAGGGAAAGAAATTCATTAAACCATGGAAATTCAGTCCTTTTCAGTCATTTTATCATAGTCTCACACAAAAATCATAAGTTCATCACTCTCTTCTGCGCCTAACCAGGATTTAATTTCTTGAAGTCATATGAAGGACACAGTTTTTCATCCTTAAAATTATAACTCTTACTATTTGAGTATGCAATGAAGTTTTTGAAGATGTACAAGTAAATCAATTAATTTGTTTATGAAATAATGTTAATCATAAATTCAGTCCCTTCAAAGAAGAGCAGCATCTAAGGCAATTTCTTCTTTGTCCCAAATGATTTGAAAGGGCTGCAAATACAAACTCACGTAAATCAAGAAATTGCAGCATGGGTTTATTTAAATAAATTACATTGATTGCTGTAGTAGAGTTTGTGTAATTTTATGGACGTTATCAACTTTCTTCTGCTCCACAAGCAAGGGAAATCTAATTTTGAGCAAACAGGGAAATGGTGATTGTTGGTACAGGGTCACTGGTATGTTTTGGCAGCTCTGCCAATGCAACTCAGGTAGTCAGTGGCAGTTGCTGGTGTTTGCTGGCTGATATCTCAGGGGAGTGGTTCACAACCTGCAAAGACTGTGGACTAGATGTGCCCCTAAAAGACAACCAAATCAAACAACTTCTTACAATGTGAAACATTAAAAGAGGTTTTTAGTTTCAGTAGTAAATTTCTAGACTCGCAAAGGCTGAAATTCAATAGAAAATCTACCCCTAAAGTGAATTTAAAAGCATAAAATTTAAGGCAGATTCTGTATGACTGCTAATCTGCAGCACTATTATCTAATAACAGTCTTCTTGGATTTCTTTACCAGTTTTGTATGACATTTCTGATAGTTAAGGGAAAATAAAAAAAAAGAAATTAAAGCTGTTCTTAGACAAAAATGAAGTTAAAATAGAGTTTAAATTACATCATGAGTGTAACATACAGGTGAAACTTTTTGAAAGTGACTGCAATTAGTCCCCAACCCAAATCTTGCAAAACCTGGTTTAGAATTATTCTGCTGGGAATGAAAAACCCACTGTAATTTTACACACAGGTAGGAAAAGGAAACGTGATAAGTGATCTCTACTCTGACTGCAGTGCTGATACTTTGGTGAAAATGTGTGAAACATAATTGAATGAGTCTTTAAAGACCATCATTAGAAGATGATGATATGTGTACGTGTAACCACCTTCTCATTTCATGGCATGGCAATGGCCAGGCTTTGATGGTTCAATCCTTCCTCCTGTGACATCTGAGCACTGGAGCAAAAGATCTTTGTGATGGTGCCAAGAACAGCTAAAGGAGGATCTGCTTTGGGCTGTTCTCCTTCGACCTATTGAATCCATTTCCCCTCAGATCTTTTCTCAGAGTACAATTAGATGGTGGAAAGCAGCAACTGCACAAAAATATTCTGCCTCTATTCAGTGCCAAAACATTAGCAACACTGTACACGGGGCTGGAGCAGGCACTGGAATCCAGCAGGCTGCACAGCTTCACACGTATTACCCTGACTGACATTTTCCTCCTGGTTCTGCAGAAGGCAGAGAGGGAGAAAGTGGCTTGGGTGAGGTAAAAGCCTCCAAAGGGCAGGGAAAGAAGCGCTGTGCATGGCAGCATGCACAGTGCAGCAGGTTCTGCTTCACTAAGAACTGTTAATTGTCCTCCACGTGGAATTAACTCTCCAGTCATCCCAACAACTACTGCTGCATCTAAATCTTCCCTTTAATGGGCTCTCAGGGAGCAAGCAGTGTGCAACCTGAACTGTGCTCACCACTACATCAATCTTCCCCTCATCACTCTCAGTTATGCAGCAATCAAGAGGAACAAGCATCGAGCAGAGCTGCTCACCCTGGCTGTAATTTCCAAACCTGAGTGGCCGCTCTGATGCTTGCAAAAGGGATTTCCTGAAGGAGCGAGGGTGCCTTGGCAAGAACATCTCTCACAGTGGAGAAAACTCAGTGGAATGGTGAAGAGAGAAGAAGGGGCTCTGGGCTTCGGCATCAGAAAACAAAACTATCTCTGGGAGGGCAACAGAGGAAGCAGAAACAGCTACGATTTTCCAAGCAGGAGGCAGCTCTTGATTTAAAAGGCTAATCTGATGCATTAGGGACAGGCTTTGGCTGTAAGTATTCAGGGATCAATTCTCCTTCTGTGTTTTCACAGTATCCAGCACAATGGGATTCTGAAAATAAAACAGCATTAAAAGTTCGAGAAGGTAACAGGAGAGGGAGCTCATTGGGAAGAGCAGGGAGGTAAGCTTTATTTCCATGCATTTCAGAGGATCCCGCCATGAGAAAGAGGTTTGGTTAAAATAACTGGCCAGACGTGCCAGTCATTTGATCAGGGTTCTGAAGTGTGTGTACACAACTTTGAGAATCCGTTAATTGTTTATAAGAAATGAAGACTCAAGGTGAACAGCTTTCACCATGTGTGGAAGGCTTGAATTGATTCCTTTAAAACTGCCAGCTAAATAGTCCAGCTGGCAAATATAAACTTAAAAAATACTTGTGCAAACAGGAGAAAAAATTCAGTTGATAGATGATACTGTTTACACAGAATAAATTCTGCTTCTCTGCTAAGAATAAGGGTTCATAGCTAAGCAACTGATTTCACGAGACAAAGGTGGGAAGTGAGCTATTTTCCCCCCGTGACCAAATTACACACTTTCCATTCGCACATCTAGGTGCAAGAACAACCTTTCTGCAGAGATGATTTTTTTAACAGTTTAATTAATATTTCTGTTTGCCTTGAGTAGTTCACAGAAACAGGGGAAAAAAAAAAAAAGAAGACAGTGTAGCAACACAGAAAATATAAAGAAAAGCCCAGCATTACTTTAACACTGACAACAAAAGTCACCCTTAGATGAATTAGTGATAAACTCCTGGGGAAGACTTCAGCTCCATATGGTGATATTTAATATTAGTCACGTAGAATCAGACAAATCAACTCCACATCCTGAGGTACCTGTGGGACCTGGTCGTGCCTGTTTAGCATTCCACTGCGATCACCTGTGAAACACTGCCATTGTCTCTCTTGATATAAATAAATAACTCCAGAACGCCAAACAGAAAGGGGTGGGGATGGGAATGATAAATCCTGAGTCAGAGGAGACCGTATGAGAAGGAAAGTGGCAGGGCTGTGGCTATGATTTAGTGGTGCTAATGAGCCCCAACAGAGAGAGCCTCCAACAAGCCCGTGTTAGTAGTGTATGTATGTCCTGCCTGATGAAAACCAGGTGTCCAAGGGGCTGCAAGGGTTCACAGGTTCCATGTCTCCGGCCCACTTTTTCATTTCTGAATGATTAGTTTGAAAAACACCTCTTTCTTCACACCAGAGGTTAACTCTAAGCCTCCAAGTTAGCACAGATTTGGCTCAAGGCAGTGCACGGCTCAGTGTGTTCATGCTCGGGCTTTGGTATTTAGATTGATACCAATGGAGAAGACAAGAAATAAGCCTTTCTGTCCTGAACAGCTGTTTTTCAAACCTCTGCATGTGAGAACCTCACTTTCTTTGAGGAATAAGCTTGTCTGTTTGTCTTTGCTCCCTGATGCTCACACTACAACTGGTAAGCCTGGCCAAACATCCTGTCTCTTGGAGCATAACACAAAAGCTGGAAGCATTTGACTTAGCTCAGCAGGAGTGACTGAATAATTCCTCTTTCTCTGATGGGACCACAACACGCCCTCTTCAATTAGCCTTGAACTACCACTATACCCAGAGCTGCTTTCAGGAACAGAAGTTGTGCTTAATCCATGTTTGGGGATTTTTTGCCATGTGGCACTGCTTCTCCCACTTGATTGTTTCATTCACAGGAAAATAAATTAATGCAATCCTCTCCCAGCACCTAACCCACTCACTTTACGTGCACATGCACTGCTAGTACATAGATTTTGCCACAGATTCACAAAAATATATTTTATTTGGGGCTTTTGCTTTTTGCAAGCCCACTCAGAGTGCATCCTTGAGCTGTACTTTCCAAAGCTCATCACTATGCAGAATCACCTGGTTGATCCCAGTACTCACAGAAGACTCCAAGGTTGTGTTGAGACATGTTGCCAGGGCAAACCTCTGGCATGCAGCATTTTTTAATGGATTCTAAGTGTTTATTTTCCTAAAGTGATAGAAGTAGTGAAGAAGCAGCCACAAACAAAAATAAAACCCCAATGTTTGGCAGAAGGGAAACACTGGGTCCCGACTGAGACAAATGTCTTGGGCAGTGGCCTAGGTTAAGTTCCACCTTATTACCCTCACACATGTGAATACCTCCCCACGTGCACCCAGCAGAGATAAATGGCCCACGTGCACTTACACAATATTTATAACCACAGTTTTTCTTCCTCTGCCTTAAGTCAACTTATTCTCTGGTTTCCTACTGCCCTAAAGTCCATCAAAGCCCGTTGCCATGGAAATGGCTGTGATGTGCTTTCACAGTGTCCTCAACCATGAGTGTATATCAAGAGCTCTCTCTGCTGGTCTGGAATCACCGTCATCCCTCATGGCTCCAGATGGTCATGTCACTGATGGTACCTGGGAGCTCTCAGAGGCACAGCCTGTGTTTCTAAGCATTGTCAGGGTCTGGAGCCTGGTAGTGTAACTCCTCTTTCTGAGCTATCTGGGAATTCTCAGTTTACCAAGATACTGTAATGTCCAGCCTCTGTGTTCTCACAGTGTGTTTGTCATTCAGGGAAGAGTGTTTAGTGAAGTGACCAGGGGAGCAGTGGGAAGGAGAAAACTTCCCTGTGCTGGGACTGCTAGGTAAGTGCCAAGACAAGATTATTGGAAACTGGAGGGCCATGAGAAATACTGTTTCTCTGGTTTTGGTTTTTTTCCTAGTTCAGCAGGGCTGTCAGTCTAGGAAAGTTGGCAGAGGCCTAATCCCTGGCCCAATCAGTACTTATTTTCATTTCAGCACAAGGTTCTTGTGTAGGGTGGGAACATACACAAGCCCTTTTTTCACACTTGCTGTAACAGCCTTAGGAGGAGTGAGATCACTGTATAACTTTTACCTTACAGACTCTCAGTAATTTTTCCATGGCCTGAGCACTCTTTGCTGGCTCCCAAATACTCCCAGGAGCAGCAGAGCTAAGTCTTATTATTAGCACCATATATTATTAGTATCATCTCCCTAAACTATAGCTTTTTAGAAGGCCTGCACAGGCACAGAATCTGCCACTAGGTCCCAGAGGTTCCTACAGGCAAAAGATTTCTAGGAACCAGTTCTAGGTTTGCCTTGCACAGCCCAGAGATGCAAGGCCATTAACAGATCCAATCTGTGTACCAGCCCTCTGATTTCCCTTTCAGCTTTGGTATCCATCTTCTGTACAATGGAGAAGGTGTCTTTCCAACTGGCAGCCGTGGAGCACCCTGAAAAAAACCCGACTCTTCCAGCTTATGCTTCTCATAAAGTCAGCCTCAAGGAGTTGAGGTCTCAGAAACATCCCTTGAAAAACATTGGGATCTGACTTATAATTGGTGTAATTACCATATAAAAGCGAGAAAGTAAGATTTAATTAACTAGGTGCTTCTCCTACCAATCTTGTTCTCTGCTAAGCACACAGCTGAAGAGCTGAGCATGCTATTCCTCAGAAAGGCTTTGATTTTTTTCTTTTCCTCACTGTCATGGCACTCACATCTTTCTGACGGACCCAACAGCAGTGAAACAGCAAAGACAGCCACTGTGGTGCCACAAGTTGTCTCCCTTCCACTTCTTGCAGTACAAGCTAATTGCTAGCTTTCAACAGAGCCCAGATGGACCCTTTTTATGTAAAAATAATAATTTCCAGATTTGTATGATACTGTGGGGTTTTTTTAAAGGTTTTGGCTTTAAAATGAAAACTGGATCTAATCTGTGCACAAGTCATCCAAGTTACTTTCTAGCCCCAAATCCTGGGTTGAAATTGCTTAGAGTCATAATTAACAAGAGATTTTTTTGTTTTCTCCATCCACAGTAAGTTTCTGCTTTACTTTGTGAAAAGTAGAGACAAAAATTCACCACAGATAATTTAGGAGGAAAGCACAACAAGGATAAGGGACAGAGGGGACTTCTGGGGTTATCATCTGAAAATCTCAGAAAGCACAAAGTTGACCAAGCACAGATTATCTTCCCTCCAATCCTTATTTATAGTTAATAATTGCCATAAATAATCAATTGGAACCACGGTGCAAATGCATACAACAGAGTGGTCTTGGTAAATGATTCTCTTCCATGAACTTATTAGAGATTAATAAAGTCTTGCCATCAACTTTTTGGGCCATCCTGGGGAGACCAAACATGAGGTCAAGCACACAATGAATAAGTGTATCGTTAAATCCAGTCCTTCTGGTCATTAAGAAGAAATGCCAAGCAGTTATATGGAAGTTTTAAGCACTCATCCTGAGATCTACCTATTTCATAATGTTTCATTTTGATAACAGCCGTCCCCCTCACATCCTACATCCCAAACTAATGAGATATTTAGTCACTGAGAAGAGAGCATTGTGCCAAAAGCCAGCACACAGTATTTCCAATTTGGAGGAACACAGCCAGGATTATTTGATTCTTTTTAAGCCTCTAAAATAAAAGGTTTCCGTTGCTGAGTCGTTTTTCTCCCCCATCCAGTTTTTGGTCTCCTTTACTCAAAAGCATGGATAGAAGAACATCAGAAATGGATATATGGCATCCTGGAAAGGAAAGGGGGTTGATAAGAGCAGGTTTTAAGGAAAGATTAAGACAAATTTATCTAAGTCAACCAAATTACTCTAAATGTAACCTCCTGTATAGTCAGTGGAAATACTTCCAGGTAGCAATTTATGTTGCTACCCTCTGGAGGTGCCAGTGTCTCTCAGAGAGTTAGTCCAGGGTAGTTACACACCTTGACAGGGTACTTCACGTAGATGCTGGCATGGATTTCCAGGGGTTGGCAAGGGGGAGCTTCTGACCATTTATTACTACTCATCAGTGCAGTTCCTGTTCCCATATAAGACAGCACAGTGACAACAAGGTGGTGCTTCCTGCCCTTTTAAGTGTAATTGGGTCTGTTTTGCACCAGTTAGACATTAAGTGAGAGGATTTTGAGGTTTCACACAGAGTTGAGGAAGATACCATTCAGACTACTAAAAATCCTTGAAGTTTTCAGCTGTGAAGTATCATAGCAAGAAGCTTCTTTGACGTATATTTTGTCTGCCTGGATTGAGTGACAGACTGTCCAAGTAAAGGCAAGGCACAGGCTAATGGAGCAACATCAAAGCTTTAGCCAACATTAGCCTTTTTCTGTGAGATGCTGAGCGCTATGTGTGAGCAGCCACATACCCTCAAGGGCCACTAAGCCATCCAGAATTGAAAGCACACCAAGCACAAGTTTGGATCAGGCCCATTTTCCCACTTTCTAATCCTCTTCACCTGGCACAGCAAGCCCCTTGCTGCGTGAGCGGATGGTCCGTGCGTGCAAAGCCCGGAGGCACCTGCTGCTCCTGCTGTACCTTAGCAAACCACTGCCTGGGAACTTGGGAGAGATCCAGGTTCCTCCAGCAACAACGGACAAGATGCTGCTTCGTGCAAACCTCATTTGCATTTCCACTCTAAATCTGTTTCAACTCTACCATCCATATGTTTATCAGGGAAGAAAGGCAGAGTAAGGAGAGAGGGAAGCAGCTGAGTGTCTTTTCTCAAATCGCTGCACTCTCATTTTAACTTCCATTTCATGCTGACTTCCCTCCCCCCCCCACCCCCCAAAGTGTTTTCAAAACCTTCCTCCCACCTTCCTTTTCCCATTCACTTGCTTCAGATCTTTATTAAAACTCCAGACCCATCCCTGGAAATGTTTTCCCCTTTGTAAAGACATCATATTTGAAACAACAACAAACAGCATGGCATCTTTTAATCCACCAGTGCTTTTACTGCTCCTTCATAAATGATTCTGGTTGAAACTCAGATCTCCTGGGTTGACTGATGGCAGAACCACATGGGAAGCGAATAGACAATGAACTTGGGTAGCAAAGGCTTCCCAGTGATCAGGAGAAGATGGATGGGTTTGATGGGAGTGATTTAAACTAAAGAGATGCTTCTTTGAGCTCCCTGCATTCGTAGATGTGACAGGTTCAGCTGGAGAGGAGGGACAGGAGCTCACTTCAGTGCTCAGCAGTGACTCTTGAGCATTTCATGCTCTTAAGAATATTGCTCAAAGGTGAGCAAAAAAGGATTCTGTAAGCACCCAGAGTCTGTGAGGTGGAAACCAGCTTTTTCTGGACAGGTGTTATGAAGAAATCTAGGAGTCTCTCAATGCTTCAATTCTGCTTTTCTTTTAAACGAAACCTTTTGAGGTCCCATTTTCGAGGATGAGAGATTATTTTTCTTTTTAAGATTAAACCAAAGCTAAAAATTAAATGCAAATTTTTCAATTCAAGTAAAATGGGTCATCTGATCTGAGAACTTGTCCCTGTGCTGCCCATTTCCTCAGTTCATCAAGCAGCATGAAAGTGGCAGGCAGTGTCCCAGCCCAGGGTGCTGCTGAACTCCTTGTTTTTCCTCAGAGAGGGACTAAAAAGCTTGAAATGAGGGGTTTCCTTCTGGAAACCAAGTGATGACATCCAGATCTCTCTGCTCAGCTTCTTCATCCACCACTGAACTGAATAACATACCAGAGCAGTCACGTATGTCTGTGCAGACAGCTACAGAGCTCCGTGGGGAGGGCTGAGGCTTGTTCTCTGCTCTGGAGGGAGATTGGCTATTTTGCCGGGTGCGTGGGTTTGGTTAATTTGCTTTGTGTGAGAGTAGGAGAAATTTTTCCCTGATGTCAGCTAAACTTTGCCATCCCTTCTGGTGTGCTGTGTGGTCTGTCTCATTGGCTCACCTAGAAGTTTTATGCAACAGCCACTCCGCTCTTGGAATATCTGGGACATGGGAGACATCCTCTCTCTTCCTGCTGTCTTCTCTTGTGAAGATTAGCTTTGAGGGGGGGGGAGTTTCATCTCGCACTCCAGGTCACTGATGTGGGGTGGAGGGCAGTGGGACATGTTCTTTGATGGCAGGCAGAGCAGCTGTTCTGCAAATATTTCTTGGACACCTACCTACTATATGGTTGCCTCTGCTGGAAAGGACAGGACTCTATGACTCTAAATGGTCCTTTTTAGTCCTATGCCTCAAACAACTAAATAATGGCTCACTGGTCTCAGAAATAAACCTCAATCTATCTCTCTTGGATTCTACCATTCTCAGGGATGTTTGTGAAACAGGTCAGTGTAGTGGCACAGTGAACTGAAGCTTAAGTGAGTGGAATTCCTTTCTCACCAGCCAGTTTTCACTATCTTCCTCCCACAAAGTATTTAGTTTAGAGTTAATTGAATTAGCAAAGGCCTTCAAATACTTCCACAAGGGATTGGGTTCATTTTGGCCTTACAAAGCCAATCAAATCATCAGAGAAGCAGAAAAAACAGTCAATGACTCACATTAATCATCTGGGAGAGCAAAGAGAAAAAAAATAAAAAAAAGCACCCCGAACAAAACAGAAAGGTAAAAAAAACCCTCAGACTGCAACTCTTAAAAACTTGGCTCACCCCAGACGTGGAGCACTAGATGAAAAATTGACTCTGTGAATTGCATTATAGATTTTGAAGATGGGTCTGTTTCTGAGAGTCTGAGATTGAAAGTCTCGTACGTGCTGATGGAGTTCACTGCAGCAGGGACCAGCCTGTGCTAGAGAGCTCTGGAGAGCACATCCAATAAGCTCAGGGCTCTCTACACAGGTCAGAGGGTCTCTGTTTGTGCGTACTTTGCCCAGGGTGTTGATTTTGCAGCGTGAACTCAACACATTTACCCCTAGCAAGTCAAACAAGTCAAAGATGCAGACAGCAGGCACATGGACATCAGCAGGTGGGTGGCCCCCAGACTGGACAGGGCACCTGAGATTTATAAAAGCATTGTTGTACGTCTAGGAGGTTGTTGTTTTTTTGAGATAAAAGCAGGGCTGCCTTCCTCAATTTTCCAATGGGATAAACTACCTGAGGAGCTTTGAATTTTGCAGGTGGGTGTCATCCGACCTCCCAGTGGGGCATCCCTCACCACTGGGATACCTGGATGTGGCATCTGTATCACACAGCTGGCACCACATGCTTGACTGCAGATTTGCTCCTTCAGTTGCCATAGTGAAGGTGCACCTCAGAGTGCTGCAGGCTGCAGTCACCCCGTGTATTGAATCCCTGCAACTTCTCACCCCAGATGAGAACAAAACACCTGCCAGAACCTGTCAAGTCAAAGGCAGCGCTACGAAATACAGTCACAACAGGAAAGACTGATAAAGCTACCTGGTTTATTCCCCTGCCAGGAGGAGAATTTAGATCGGGTTTGAGGCCAATCTTTGCATCTCTTTCTAGTTTTTATTTTTAAATGAGTCTGTTATAGAAGGCATCAGACTGAAAGCCTGTCCTTCTTCCCAATTTTTGTATGCTTAACATTCATATATAGAGCTGGTAAATTTATTTCTTTTTTTTAAGATCCTTCACTGTCCCCTTTAAAAAAGGCTCTGCATAAGACAAAGAAAATTAATCACAGAAAGACTTAGTTTTGATTAAGTTCTTTGATCAAAAGACTTCAGAAGATCTTGTGCACATAAGGAGGGTTTGAGTTGGTTTTTGTTTGTTTGGGTTTTTTTGTTTTGTTGTTAGGTTTTGGTATTTTGTGGTTTTTTTCCCCAAGAAATACCTTTTCCTTACTTAGCTACACAGTTACACAGGGTTTTTACCTAGGGTAAAAAAAACCCCAAACCTTCCTGAATAAGAAAAGATGTTTCAGACTGCTACAAGATATCCAGAGTAACTAAATAAAATATTTAGTTCTGATTTTGTCTCAAAAAACATATTAAGACATGATTTTCCTCCAAAGATGTGGAATAGAAGTAATTTTGAAATACTTGAATCATTTTATGAGACAAAAGCCTAATTTTATAATTGTACTACAAAAGCCCTGGAAAGTAAAAGATGAAAAAAGAGTTCTGTATTTCACTTTAATAGTAGCAAAAATAACAGAAAGAGAACATTATTATTTTATTTTATCTGTAGGAAATGGTTATGCTAATTTTGATGGAATAAATGGACATGAAATATCAAAGTTAATAACATGTCCAAAGCAAGTAAAATGCTAAAAATTATTAAATGAACTTCAGAGTTTCTTTTTTGTTTGTTTGTTTGTTTGTTTTTGTTTTAGAGAGTTTAGTAAGCAATGACTATCTCTAGTGGCAAGCAATCACAATTAAAGATCATTTAATTCTTTTATTAAATATGAAAAAAATTATCTCAGTTAGAAGTCTTTTTAGTGTAGAAAATTATACAAACCTTTCATTTTACAACATCTCTTATTCCCTATTTCTTTAGCAACAGCATGAATAGCATATGACCCCTCTAGACACTCTTTTAGATATGTTTAAAGGTGGTATTTATGGGAAAGGAAAAAAGTGTTGTGTAATTTGTGTTCTTGTACTTTTTTTTATACTGCAAGCTTTTTTCTTAAAACCAAAATTGACCACACGAGAAAACAAGACAAAAGAGAAAAGACCAATAAAAATAGCAAATAATGAGACCTGAGGGCTACAAAAGGGCAGGTGAATTCTTGGGTGCCTTAGACTCTCAGAAACAGGACAGAATCATATCACTGCTGGATGTTTAAGACATTGCTTTCAGCTGCCTTTTCCTTCACCGTTGTCACTGTTGTTTTGTGATGTTACCACAAGAGTGCCAATTTAGTTAATTTTGGTGAGGTTTGGTTTTTTGTTTGTTTGTTTGGGATTTTTTTGTTTTTGTTTTTTTTAACAAGGCCAAGACAGCAGGGGGAAGTTGTGTAGAAGAAATTAAGTAGGGGAAAGGAAAAGGGAAAAGAATGAAAAAGAACAAACCTACCCCTCAGATTGCAGGGCTGCAAGCAGTTTGGCAGAGCTGGTGGAGACACTTGTGTCATTTGGATCTTTACCTAGAGATCATTGTGGTGAATTTATTCCTCCCGAGTGAGATGGCAAAGGAATGAGCTGTCACAGTCACCAGAAGATCCTGTGGCCTCAGCACCTGCAGTGGAAAAGCCTGTTTCTCCTGTGCTGCTCTTCTCTTCGACATCATACAATGGACCCTCAAGGATGGAGATGAACGGCAGAATAACGTGTCACCACACAAAGTCATCCAGCAGATGAAGAAGAACTAGAACTAGGAATAAAACAGATGTTTCTTGCCTCAAGGATGAATTCCCTGGCCACTGAGATAAACTATAAACTCTACCAATCCAGGGTATTTGCACCCTCATTCCCACAGCTCTGGAAAAGGCCAGTGAAACACAGCCAGGAGAGCTCAGGTCCTCCTGTTACAACTTCCACTTGCTGCTTCTCCTTCTGGTGATGAAGTAATCTGATTAGATGAGTAGGTAATTACCAAGATTCACTCACTATCCATATTTTCACATCACAGGCAAAGTTAAAGATTGCTGGCAAACTGTGAACTGTGTGCTAAGAACCCAGTTCAATTCTCATTGTCCAATTTTAATTTTGAAATCAAAATATCTGAACTGCCATTTTTGCACTTTCCAAAACCCTGCCTGTCTTTCACCTTCTGTGGGAGCCTTTTTTCTCCAGTAGAATTCTATTTGACCTAACCACACACTCAGGTGTGTTTCCTTCCTCTCCCTTCAGCATGGACAGAGTTTGATTAGTGCCCTTCAGATGGATCATTCCTGATATAAATCTGATCAAGACATTTCTGACTTCTGTAACAGATATCCATGAACATTCAAGCAACACAGCTATAAGCTCTACTTGAACCTAGGCAGCAGAACTCAAAATTTGTTGAAAACATATGAAGGAAATGATGAGAACTTGTTAAAAAGCTTGAATAAACATTCTCCAGGGAAAACAAAAAGCCTGTGCTGATTTCATAGAGCTAATATTAATTTACTGATTTCTTGATGAAAATGAAAATGGAAAAATGATTCCCAGCAGGTCTCTCTTCTCTTGCTAAGTTAATAGCAGGGATACCATTACACTGAAAATGATACATTTGATGCTAAAACCTAGAAATATGTTTATTTCTTCAGTTCATTCAGCCAGTGAGGCTCAGCAATGTTCCACCAGGCTAGGACAATCTTCCAGCATTAGTTAGATTGAAAGAGAAGGGTGGAAAGGAGCAACTCATCATTATGTGCTCTAAGGACTGTTAACTGCAGTCCAGGAGCCTGATGTTGTGAAACAAACCTGGAAGGGCAGCACAACAGCAATCCAGTATTGATACTGCCACCATGACTGACAGAGTGGAAGCAGAGAGTAAAAATGACTCAGGATAGACAGGGAAAAATGTGGGACCTCTAATTTCACCACCACACGCAAAAGACAGAGGCACGACCAAAGCACAGGCAAGCTTGCTCGGTGAAATGTGATCTTCACAATGAGCTCAGTTCAGGCTTTGAGAAGTGTTTCTGGGCACGTGGAGCCCAGCAGTGACTCATGTTACTTTCAGGGGTATCTCCCTGACATGTGCTTGTTCTGCTAGAGAGGGCATTTTGCCTCTTACTGGTGCTTAGTAATTCATATTGACATTGATATTAGTAGCAATTGAATATACTCAAAGATTTGAGACCTTCACAAAGATCTGATGTTATTTATGGCTTGTACTGCCATTTTTTCCTTGCTTTTGCTCCTTATTGGGTGAAGCAAGTAAGTGGAGATGAAATCAAGAAGTCCTTTCCCTGAGACCCTGATACCTCCTGAGAAGGTTCACAAGGTGGAAAGGGGAATATCCAGCTGCAAAACATCATGTCCAAAATGCCTTCCATCACCTGTAGGACATGCTGCCTGGTATTCAGCCAATGGTTTCTAAAGTTCTAAAATCTCCACTGGGGCCTGGATATATCTGCCAGTCTCTGCTACCCTTGGGCACCTGAAATGCCACACCTATGTTCAGATATCTGGTGTTGTCTCAAAACGTCAGTGGCTTTCTATCAGTTATGTAAGGGTGACGTTTACTTTCAAGAGGAAAATTCAATCCATGAGCCAAGAAAACTGAAGACAAGGGGTCTAATGAGGCACAGCTGAAGTGTGCATGAGTTTTACATAAGTGCCCAGCTTAGGTAGGTTATCATCAGTCAGCAAAGCCCTGGCTGTTCCATATCAAAGAATGATCCTTTCCGGGCTGCCAAAATGACAGAGCTGATAGACAAATCCTGCTTGTTATACACCACAGCTAAGTGCTGCCCACACACTCTGCAAGTACCTCAGGGAAAAATGGGCTTCGCAGCAGAGCTAGAGCACAGATCCTCAGAGTACAAGATAGCAACCAGCATGTGTAGTTTGGAATCAGCTGCCTTTGGAGAGCTGAATGCATTTGAGAAGGCCACTGCTACCAGCTGTGCTTCTCCAACATGAATTTACATTTAGCACACAATTAATTTCCCTTGCACAAATGAAAGGGATGTTGGATTCCTCAGGGACAAAAGTCCCTGTGAGCTTAGCCACTAGGCAGGAGATGTTCCTCATCACAGATTCTGGGTCAGCTTGGGGCAGGGAGGATGTGTTTCATTTCAAATATTAACCAGGATAAGCATTTTTTGTTGGATTCCAGAAACTCCTCAGGGAGAAAGTCCTAGTTGTAGGGAATGTGCAAGCAGTGAAATTCACCCATTCAGCGCTGATTGCCTGTGTTACTTGCATTGCTGCTGTGTCTCCAAAAGCAACGTGACGTTAAGCAGTTAAAAGCCATTATAAACCTCAGTCTGTTTAGCTGGATGTATAATGCTCTTGGATTTATGGTCAGGTCTGCTCTGTTCCCAATAACCATAATCAAATGAATGTTTGGTTTGCAAAAGAATATGACTTAGGTCATTTGTGTCAAACTGACTGTAGGGACAGTATTTGGGCATAAGCCATTTGTATCCCCACAGGTGTCTCAGCTTCCCAGCCTGGAAAGCAGGTTTGGTAGGATGAGATGAGTAGAGTGTAATACAAGACCAGGTTGCTCAGAGTCCCATTCAACCTGGCCTTGAACACTTTCAGGGGTGTGTGCTGCACCCAGACTGATGATTCCCTGGAACTCCAGGGATAAACACATACCTTTGATATGCATGAAAAAGGCACAAATAAAACCCTGAAAGAATCAAAATGGGGTAGGGCCTGCTTTTTCTGAATGGGCCCTTTAAAAGATCCATCTTTTGAGTTCTCTGTACACAAAGCCAACATATTTGATAAAATGATGGATTATTGGATCAAGCCTGGCAAACGTCAGAAGAATCCACACCACTGAGCTGGAATACTTGTTCTGCCATGTCCTGGAACAGACTTGGAGCTCACAGCCAAATTTGTTGAGTTTGGCCATTTCTTTCCCCTCAAATAGAGCCAAGGAGCAACATT
The DNA here is from genome assembly GCF_022539395.1 of Myiozetetes cayanensis. Taxonomy (NCBI): domain Eukaryota; kingdom Metazoa; phylum Chordata; class Aves; order Passeriformes; family Tyrannidae; genus Myiozetetes; species Myiozetetes cayanensis. Next base: position 13,547,335 of record NW_026087048.1, read on the forward strand.
GTGGAACGGTTACACTTTGCAAGGGGAGCTTAGAGAGAGCAGCAGCTGATGGAGGGAGGCAGCTCGCTCCACTTAATGCAGAGCTCAGAGGCGAATTCCGGCTCCAAACAGCATGTGAAATTTGTGGTTTGCTGCAAACGTTTTTTTGCTGATTGTGCCACACTCAGTTTCCTAAGGAGGAAGCAGGGGAACTCAGCCTTATTTGCATGAGTTTCACATCCCTCTCCTTGGCTGAGAACACACTGTGCTGTTCGATGGACAGCTCCTTTCTGATTCACTGCTCTAATTATGTTTTACAGCCGGAATATGGTACTTATGTCAAAGCTGATGGGTAAAATTCTACTGAGAAGCAACAACGTTTTGTAGCATTCTCCTGTTGTTCATTTCCATGACTTCCCTTCATTTTTTTCCCCTCAAGGCTCATTTTCCAGGCACTAGTCATTCTAGAGAAAGATGTTCTCACCTCCTTGATGCTTTCTTTTGACTAACAGCCATATTCTTCTCTTATTTGTTTATTTATTGTACATTTTCAGGCATATGGTGACAGAAAGAGAAAAATAAGGAGAACAGGTTTATGATTTGTCTAAAGCAGCTGGTAAAGAGCTGTAGTATCTGTCTGCAGGTAGACCTCCACGGCAATGATAATCCTTTTGCACAGGAGAATAGGATCATACAGGTTTAGAGACAGGTGTACATATTTCCAAGACTAATTCAGGCCCTGTGCTACATGAAACTGCTTCTGGTACGCTCTGTTATCTCCACATGCAGAATCTCTCCTGGAGCACAACTCAAGGAAGAATAGTCATCAGTTAGCTTCCCCTCTCATCCCAGACAAAAGACACCAGCAAGTTCTGGGCAGTTATTTCTTGGTCCTAGACATCACTGGAGGGACTACCTCAAATTTAGGCGATCTGCTCACTCTGTTTTGGCTTGTTTACTTATCCTGAGAGGCTCAAAGAAAGGGTCCCTCAATTGCAAATATGACCTAATTTCTCCTTATGCAAGCAGCTCACATCCCTTCCTGAGGAGAGAGGGCCTGGTGCGATTCCTCCCCACCCTACAGAAGAGAGGGGGAGGCTATTTCAGAGGATATGTGGTCATAGACAGCACAGGACTGCAGAGCACCAGTGCTGCTGAGCTTAGCTTCACTCATTTTCCTTGTCTCCTATTATTTTCTTCAGCTGATGTTGGAGCTGTTCCTGGCACTCAATTATTCCCTGGCTATTTCACGCCATAAAGTACAGCAGGACTCCTCGCTGCTGTGTACAGCCAGACAGATCTAGTGTTTCTGTGCGTGTTTGGCAGGTACAGAGAGGAGAAGGAGGGAAGAACACTCACTGCTGCAGCAGCAGGATCGCAGCTTGGCTAACGGGGGAAAAAACAAAAACATGATCTCTCATTTAACGGTGCTAAATGACAAATCACTTACAGGCAAGGCTGCCCACTGGGGAAAACACCACCAAAATGATTGTTTCTCATATCCCAGAGACTGCTGACCAAGGGAGGAAGGGGAAGAAGGTGTATTTGAAATGCTGGTCAGGTGCTCGACCGCAGCTATTTTCTCTATTTTTGCAAGAACATTTGGTATAACATTATTCTTAGTCCTTGGCAACATTCAAATGAAAATAAAATGCTCAGGTGACTGTTTCAAAGATAATTTTCTTTCATTGCTTAACTCTATTTCAGCAGATCTTGAGGTACAGATGGTTTCCTTTTCTTTTTTTCCCTAAGTTTAAACCTGCCAAACTTAGGGTTCAGAGATCTGCCTTTTCACGCTGCACCTGCTGATGGTCCAAGCACCTACACGGTGCCGGAACAGTACTTTTGCACCACCCTTTTTCTGCCAAAAAACACTTTCTGGTGTTGCTAAGGAAATCTGGTACCCAAATCTTGGCAAAGACATGCTTAATTTAAAAAAAAAAAAAAAACCAAAAAAAAAACCAAAAAACAAAACACTTTTAATTCTTTATTGTATTTGTTTGCTGTACGATTCGGTGCCTACTCATAAAACAAAAGCCTCATTTTCTTAGAATTGTAAAATAATTTAGGTTGGAAGGGACCTCTGTCGGTCACCTAGACGACTGCCTGCAGAGATAACTTCAAAGCAAGATCAGGTTGCTGAAGGTCTTTTGTAGTCAAATCTCGAAAGCTCCAAGGATGCAGAGCCACACCTCTCTGGGCCCCTGTTTTGGTACTTCAAAAAACTCACATCAATTTTTTTTTCCTTATATACAACCAGAAATTTCTTTGTTGCAACTTGTGCCCACTGGCTTTTGTCCATTGATTGTGTACCTCTGGGAAGAGTTTGGCTCCATCTTTTCCATAATCTCTCTTTCAAAGGCCCACTCGCTCATTAGTGAGTGGTCACTGTGGAGAAAAACACCCTCCCAGCCTCATATGTGTGGGTCTGCTCTGATTTCCCCCTCTCCTGTACTTCATCCTGCTCGCAAGTTCTGCCCATTTTCTCCCTTTGTCTTTGCAAGAGATGGCCAATCTCACACATCCCAGCATGACCAGGCTGAGCAAGCCCATCATGCAGGAGATGAGAAGGAAAGATGCATGAGACAGATCTGAACAAAACATCAATATGGTTATCCAGACAAGGCAAATAGGCACTGTGGCTCCCTCATACCCATCTGAACACTCAGTTGGTACTGACTGGCTTCTGACTATTTCAGAAGCATCAAGAAAAGCCACATTTCCCCCATTTTACTGGCTCAACTTTGTTCCACTTGACATACACACATTTTGTCTAAAACAAGGCATGTAAGTCCAATAACGTCTTCCAATTTAACAACAATCTAACCTTTTCTCTCCAGTGTGCAGGAACACTTGATAGAATTAACATACACTGATTAACATATTCTTACTGTCAGAAAAGGTCTTTGATAAGTTCTGATTATATTTTGATGCTTCATCTTGGCCTTTCAGTTTCTGGATGCTTCACATTGTGTTTTTATTCTTTTCCTCTTACTCATCCTGATCAATACATTTCTAAATTCTGACAAGAATCCCCAGGAGTATTTGCCATAGCTCTAAGAAGGCCAAAATCTCTGTACTTGACAAGTCAAAAACACATTGAACTTTCTGGGATTGTACAAAGACAGAGTCATGTTAACAGCTTTGACTCTATTTTCCAGCCAAATTGCAGATAACCTTTAAATAGTCTTACGGAGGGATTTCTTTGGAGATTATCAGGACAGATTTGTACTGAGAGATCATTTTGTTCCCTGAATGAACCGAGGTTACCAAGAGGTGACATTTCAACAATGGGAACTGTTCTTATTTCTTCAGTAATACATTTTGATAGACCCTGGCCTGGGACAGAGTAACGCATTCCCCAGATAACTAGGGTGGGCTAAACCTGACTTCATGGCCCAAATCCTGGAAAGCACTCCACAGCCTTACTCTTACACTGTTTCACCATATTATTGTGTTTGGGTTTATATGCAAGTACCAACATGAGGAGAAGAAAAATGCCAAAGGGAGTAGTTTGTTGCTCTGTCTGTCAAAAATGCTTTAAAATGGTTCACTAAATAACATAAATTGTTTTCTCATTACTATTCAAGCCAGTAAATAATGCATTTTTGAAGAACAGTTTATTAATTAAAAATATTTATGTCTTTACTAAACAGATGGCAACAACTCTTCCTAATATCAAGGATAATGTTATTTCTCTGGTGTTGTCATTTGCCTATTAAATTATCACTAAACAAATGAAAAAGAATAAATATTTACCTCTAGAGTCAAACTTAGCCTATAGAACCGTACAAGGACCAGTTTTCCATGCCTAACATCCAGACTTCTGACTGCCTTGAAGGAACAAGGCTCATCCCTTACATTACCTGTACCTTTTGGCTTGAAGAATAACACCAGTATGAGAAAAGCAAAAATATCACAAGAATCAGGGAGATGGGCTTATCTAGCAAGCACTCTGGGTTGTGCATGTACCTGAGAAGAATCCTAGCTCACATTAAGAAGCAATTGTAAATATAGGGTTTGAGTGTGTGAATTTAGAAAACAAATACTGATTCTCACTGTTTGGACCAGATTATATTGGATAGATGGATGGATGGATGGATGGATGGATGGATGGATGGATGGATGGATGGATGGATGGATGGATGGATGATGCAGCAGCTGCACTGTGAGACCAGCTGGAATATTAGATTGAAAGTTCACCTGAAAAGGAGAGTTTGAGCCTCCTGGATACAATCTTAATATTTGCTATGCCAAGCCATGTGGCAGAGCTGCAGCAAGATGGAGTCAGAGGATGTGTGTGACCTTCATGGAAATATCCTGCTCTACGAGTGTCTTAATGGTGCTGCTGAGCCCAGAATTCATTGCAAACAGTGATCCAGGAAAGTCACATGCAAAAGTGGCAGATAATTGTTGTTCCTGGCAAGAGCTGGGAGCATCTCCTAGACCATGCTGTCCCTGAGCTTCCTGGGGTCTTGGATCATAGCCATTCCTCTTCAAGAGATGATCAGACATTTACCTTTCTCAAAGCATGGGATAGAAGATAGATTTCCTCTTCTCTCTTACTGCTGTGACATACTATGATCCTTTTTATAGGTGGGCACAAAGTAAAGCAAAAGAAAGATTAAGACATGAGGTAATAAATACATTGCTAAGTACAACAAAAATGCAATCTTAAAATTTCACAGCTTGGCCTTTTATACATCTCTTCAAAAGGAACAAAGGAACACATCCAACATAATTTGAATTTTGGAGCTCCCACTTGACTATTCCCACTGAAGTAAGCGTGTGAGGTGAGCAGGGGAGGCAGTGCCATTAAATGGAAAAAATGAACAAGGCAACATAGTTATTCTGAAGTTACAGGACTTTGGTTGCTCTGCACTGATTGCTTGAATGCTTTTTTTTGTGAAAAGGTTTCTCGTAAGGCACAGCTTCATTTTCAAAATGTTAACAAAGCTAAAGCCCTAGGAGCAGGCAAGGAAATTAGAAATGTTCACACATTCAACAGCATACAGAAATAATCCCTTTCCATTTTCAGGACAGAAATGCAGGAAGCTGCAGCAATGTACATCACCCTGCCAGGGTACCTTGGGCTTTGCAGATAGGAAAGGGGGCAAAATCAGCACAAGGCACATGTAGGCAACAAGTGCTTTATTATCAATGTATTATTATCTGATGATCATTGACTTCAGATTCTTAGGAGTAAACAGAAAACCTTGCTCATCAATAGAAGCCCTGGGATGAGAAAACTACTTTTCACTCATTTTTCTGAGTTTTGAGCCTATTCTGAGCCTAGCCCTCTCAGTCTGTGTGGGACAGCACAAATTCAGTTTAATTACACCGTGTTATTCCAGCCTGAGCCAGCCAGAAAGTCCCTGTAAATGTTTGTGAGGGCAAGTGGCAGAGCATTGTCATCTTCCAGATGGAGGCTGAATGAGGAGTGTGTCTGATGTTTGGATGAGACAGTGTCTCTAATCAGTATTCATAGAATCATAGGCTCATTTAGGTTGGAAAAGACCTTTAAGGTCATCAAGTCCCACCATTAACCAGCATTGCCAAGCCCACCACTAACCCACGTCCACAAGTGCCACATCTACAAGTCTTTTAAATATCCTGATTTGATTTTGGATGGAGTGTTTTGAATTTTTTTAATTAGAAAGTACATTAAGAAGCTTAAAGGCAGGCAAGAGTCTTGTTGGTTCCCTGAACACCTCAACTGATGAACCTCACTGAAGAAAATCCCTTCTTTTGTGCATCTCCTATTTGAAAAATATGGTTAAGTGAACTGGACTATTCTGTCAGTAAAAACAAAACAAGCTCAGTTTCAGGAGGACAAAACCTGCTTTGAGCACACGTTTCAGTCTTTGTTCCAGTTATTTATTCCTTTTGTCTTTCAACATCTAGCAATCAAAGGAATTAAAAGGATTAAAAAGCACGCACACAAAAAGTGGTGACTTAATACATCAAAGCAGGTGTGACAATGAGTGAAATAGGAGCCAGGGGAAGAGACAGCCTCAAATTAGAGCTCGAAAGTCTGCACGTGAAATGGTGACAACACAACACATGGATCCCAGTAAAACACAATTGCAATTAAAAACTCGGCCTGGGATAAAAGCAGAGCAAAATGCAGTTGTCGATGTTACAGATGTTGCTGTGTCCTGTGACACTTCAGAGTGGAGATCACCAAAGCATGTACACTTCTGCAGTCCATGCCAGCACAGAACTACTTGCTCAGTACTGCATTAGGTTGGGATGTGCCACTGGACACATAAGAAGGTTCAGATGCATTTGCCTACAACATCACCTCTCACATGTTGTCAAATACTCTTTTCCTAAAATGAATGAGTTTTCTTAACAGCGTCTCTCTTCTTTCCCAGTTGTGGTTAATGATAGAGACCCTAACCTAGAGTGACAGGAGTGTCTCAGCACAAGGTTCCCAGATAGATTTAGGCTAATTAAAGCATCCACTGAAGTAACATTCAAAACCTACGTGCAGCCTGATAAATATCCCACACAGTTGTAAATTGAGTATTTTCTCAATTTAGGGAAGGGAAATTGTAGGGAAGATTCCTGGCTTGTTATGTATTCCAAAATTATCTACAACTACTCCCAAAGGGCTGTAAATGAGAATAAATTGGGGGTGGAGTACAGAGGGGGGGAGGGCTTCTGATGACCCATTGCTGAATATGGAGTTAACAAACAGGTTTAGGGCAATGACAATTCCATTTTCAACTGTATCATGCTCAGAGACTGGCAAAAATCTTGTTTGTTGGATACAACAAACAATCTAGCTGAATCAGAACAGTCATGGAGTTGCCTCCAGCACAACCAGCATGTCCCTGCAGATTAGAAATGATCCCCTGTAGCTGAATATCATCACCCACCAGCAGGAAGCTGACTCCTTCCCCAGCCCTACCTCCCTTTGAATGAAACATTGGAGTAGATTGTGCAGGTGCTCCTCGGTCCTTTCAGTGCTGCTCCAAGTTCCTCCTCTCAGGATACACCGATGCTGTACCACACTGACATGATGTTCCTGCAATTGGCACTCCGAGGGGAATGCGATTGCCCCTCTACACAAGTAACTGAGGCTTGTACTGCAGATGTACTTTTCATTTCAAATTGAAAGCAAAGTGAAAGCACACACTTGCTGCCTCAGAGCAATGTTCCTGCTCAGATGCTTGGCTGGATCAGGCCCTCAGTGTAGACAGGATCAATAAAGTTCGTTGTAATGAACCACAACACAGAATTTCAATGCCATGATTTAAGCTGCTCCTGGTCACCTGGGACTCGAGGGCTGCTGATACAGTTGCAGTTATTCAACAACACCCACACACTGCAATACAGTGGGCAAGCCAGAGCATTTGGCCACTTACAGGGAATGGTTGATGTGCTGCCAGTACATCTGGCAGTACTGCTCCCAGTGACAACCACCAGTGCAGAGTCCAGCAAGGCACCATCCTCACTGGCCAGCTTTGTTATACAGTGGATGCAGGAGCGATACGTTTTCCAGACACATAATAAATCTATGCAAAATGAATATTGCATTTGTTTGCCCAGAGACATGAAAGTTTTGTCTTCCCTCCAACTGCTGTCTTGGAAATCCAAACTGATGGGGGTAAGAAGCATCAGGGGAGGGCTCAGGATGCTCTGGGTGAACGACACACAATTCAGCCTGTCATAATGGTCAAGAGCAGACAGCCAGGTTTTCAATTAACTCCCTGTGTGATGGAGTCACATCATCTCATCTGTTAGCAGTACTTCAAAAGGCCAAAGAAACAGCAACACTCGTCCCCTTGAAGTACCACAACTTCTCCACACACTCAAAGATGTTTGCAACTTCAAATAAGCCGTGAGCCAAAATTGGATCTTGATTACAAAGCTCGTAGAAGGTTAAAAACAGTGCGAGTTGAACAGAGGATTTAGTTGAAGGTACAAATCTGGCTTTCCGAGGAGAGACAAGAAAGGGAATTCATTGTTCTTTGGTGCGTGGGTCAATGCAATTTGCTGGCCTGCAAAAGGGAGCTGTCTTTGTTAGCAATGCATGCAAGTGCAGGGCTGTACATGGCTAAACAGGAAGCATTTGAAGATCTTCTCAATAGATGTCAGGAAGAAAAGTTTGGTAATTATAGGGGATGCTGTTTAGATAAGCTTCCAAGGAAGCTAAGCTAGTGATGAGCAGTGGGTCTTTCTCCTACCTAGGTTTTTACAAGGCAGAGTTAACTGGGGAGTACATCTGCTGTCCTTGGTGCCCAGTGTGACATTGAGCAATTTCCTTAGGACATCTTTTAACAGCAGAAATCTTTTCTACCACCATCAGCAGTGCAGTAGATTTTGTAACCAAATAAAACTTCTTCTCCGATGGATTCTGTACCTCTACTGGCCTTGAGAAGCCCTGTTCTCCCTCACAATTGTCCCTCACACATAACGGTTCCTCAGCCCTGAAGTCTTCCCCTGCTTTTCTCTTCCATGTCACTGTATAAGGCAACAAAAAGACCATATTGTGAGCATGTCAGGCCTGTGTGTGTGCTGACCAGCCACCTAGACCGAAGCAGGACAGGTAATAGAGCAGCCCTAGTTAACAGAAACATGTAAATCTCACTTCTTTGCCTGTTCTACTCAAAGAAACATAATTTCTTCTGTCTGTAATGGCTGAAATTGGTCAATTAATTAAGAGACCATTAAAGGAAGACTGGGGGACTGACGGACCAAAGGTGAGGGAGCACATGATTATGGATTCTTAGCTTCTTGTGAAACCAGGCTAAAAACAGCAACAGACTGAGAAAGCACCAAACTCTGAGATGCCCTGAAGAGGTTTGTCTGCAGCATCATTGGAGCAAAGGTGGGTGGGGAAATCCTTCTGAAAAATTGCTCGGAAAAGAAGTTCATCGGGGAAAGTCAGTGCTTGCTATTATCTCTCTATTCCCTGGCCTCGGGAAGAACATAATTGCATTTCAGCTTAACTGTAAGGAAACGAGGGTGAGATATTCCCTGTCTTTGATCACATAAGATGTTTTACCAGGGAGAACCACTGTCTCCCCCTACAGGGTGATCCATATCCAAGGCTAATGAGCCTGCTAATGAGGATTACTACAGCTGCCAATCTCCAGATCCAGAGAGACATCTTGCAGAGCAAAGTCTGCAGAGTTCACCTCCCGAGGGAGAATTGCTGCAGGACAATGCTGGGACACCCTGGGGTAACGTCAGATATAGTCATACAGGGTAACCAAAAGAATCCTGGGCTGATAAAAATTGTATTCCTTCACTGCAAAACTCTGATTTGTTTCTTCCCTCTCATTATAAGTCTAGGGAAGGAATATGTTCTTCCTTCCCCCAGGCAACACTGATTTGGATGCAAGTGGGAATTTCTTTTGGTGCTGTTCCTGGCTCTTCTCTTCGACAGACAGGAGAGTGCTTATTAGAGCAGATGCACAGAACATAGGAGATAGCCTGATTACATTCCCAGTGTTAGTCAGAGAAAATTCAAGAAAGTATCTGTTCACCCTGCCGTAAAACGTTTGCCAGTCTTCCCAGGCTGTTCAGGAACAACTTAAGCTCAAAAAGTGTTTTGAGTAATGCTGAAACATACACCACTTGTGTCCATTAATCCAATGAATGGCAGAGTTAAGCACTGCCTTTTCCACCACAACCTCCACAGAATCCCTTCCTTATAGTAGAGACACTGTTCTTGGGAAGATATTCCCATATCTTTCAGAAGGACCTGTGAGCAGGCTAGCCCAGCAGTCCAGGAGCTGCAGTCCCTATTTCAGAGCAGATCAGCAAGGCAGACTCTGGTTCTTGCACTGCAGATAATACAGGCTGTCTTACACCTCCTGAGTTCTCAGCAAAAAGGAGTCTCCCCCCTAGACCTGTTCCTGTGCAAATGCAGAGGGTGACCTTGCTACATAGCTGTCCTTCACAGCATCAGATCACCACACACTTGGGTAAAATCCAGACAAGAAGAAAAGCAGTGGTCAGGAGAGGCTGACATCCCCCACCCCGGCTGTGCAGCTGGGCAGATAGAATTTGTGATGTTCTGTTCCTGCTGTGCCAGAGCAATGCAAAACTTTCTGTTGCCAGAGAAAGGAAATGGAAGAAAATAAAAAAAAAGAGAACCTTGCAAGAGGCATGTTGCTGTTACAGAAAAAAACCAGATACTAGATCAAAAAGGTCTGCTTAAAGACGGTACATATGCCAGCTCCAGGGGATTTCAAATATTTATGGTTTGCTACATTTTTAATTTTTAAGATTTCCAGGGATGCTGCATGTGGAACATGATGCAAGCATATCCCATGTCTGACATGACCGTGGCTTGTAAATCGCTGCAGCAGCGGGAAGGGGACGCTCACTCAAGGGTTCCTGGGGCTCACCTCACTGTGGGCCCCATGGGGCTTTTCACTGTGTCCTAGAACAAATTCTGAAATATGTCCTTAACTGCCAGCTCTGGCACTGTTTTTGTCCCCAGCTATTCCATCCCAGGCAACATTCACAGCGCCTTCAAAAGCGCTCTCATGACAGGCAGAAAGGTGCAAAGGAGACACGGTGCCCACTGCAGGACTCCAAGACGTGTTATCCCACCTCTGGCACAGATGACAAAGGAGAGTACCCGTTCTGCCTCATGGCCTAAATAGATTTTTTGCCTTCTATCTGATTAATAACCTGAAACAGATTAATATTTAAGAAAACACTGGGGAGCAATTTGCAAGGTACAATGGAGGTTTTGATTCTTCTGCAGAAGCATGGGCTGAAGTGCTTTAGCAGGAGTTTGAGGGGTGTGCAGAACACCTTAGGCACACGCAGGACTAATGCATCTAACACAGGTGCTGGGATTCATTATTATTTCAGCTCATGTCACCTTCAATTAGAAGAGATTTCAGGTATGCTTGCTCATATGCCTCCACTTCTCTTCCTGTTTCTTGAATAAAATAAACCTAAAACACTCAAAGCTGAGGTAGGATCTCAAGGAACTCTGGCTGCAGTACACTGGCTGATATTTGCCTCTTAACTTGGGGTGAAGCTGCATGAATTATTCAGGTTCTTGTATTTTCACTGTCAGAGAAATTTAGGCTACTTAACCCATTTTGCCGACTGTCATGTGACCTGAGGGAGTTTGGGAGAGAGAAGGTACTTCCTGGAGGGTAGAAATGTCCATGTTCACAAAGAAAATATAAAATGTGATATTCTCTGGTATAAAAATCACATCCTGCTCCACTTTTCTTAAAAAGGCTTTACTTTCGCTGGCTCTGAGGAGGCTGTAGAAGCCTGTCACACCAGCACTGCTGTGGAGGTCACCATTTGAGTTGTCCCTCTGTGATTAAACCCAGATCCAGGTGCTGATGAGCCAATGTGCCAGCCAGCTTTCCTTGAAAGTACTGGTACTATACTGCATCCTCCCTGAGCTAGAAACACTCTGAGGCAGCAGGACCATCAGCCATCCCCTCCCTGCACCCTGTGCCATTCTATGCATTGGAGCTTTTAAAAAATGATGGGCCTGATCCATTCTGAGTTATCCCATGGGGGAATTTCAACATCCAGTACTTTTCTGTAGGTCGTGTAGAGATTGATAATTTTCCACTGCTTTTCCCTGCCCACTGTAATCTGGCAACATTAGACAGCACAAGAACAGCTCATTTGAGCAGCAGTTAAGGGATTACAACTGGCCTGTGCCTGACTGTGCTTGCTTTCTCTGCACAGTGACCAGGTCATAATTAGGATGGGAATTATGGTGTTCAGTGATGTGGAGAGGCATTAAGCTGTTGAGCTTCTGGCGCCATGACCAGGTATGTGCTGCCAGGTTTCAAAGTTCAGCAGTTTTTAAGACTGGCAAGCCCGTGGCTTCCCGCAGCAGTGATGATACACTGTGTTTGTGCAGAGCCAGGCAGCACCAGGAAGAAATGAGGAGGGTGCACAACAAGAACCATGGCATGGCCAGAGATGGACAGCCTCTCAGTTCAGCCCCTCCAACCCTACCCAGGGAAACTCACATGGCCCCAAGCTGTCCCTATCTAGGAAAACCCTGAGGCAAAGATGCCTCACTATCAGACATCCAGCTCTGTGGTGGTTTCACTGGAACTCAAGGACACAGCCCAGTTTAGGAATATACTATGCAAAACCAGTCCCTTCCTCGCCAGTTCATTTGTAAGAACCCACAAGTGCTGCCTTAACACTGTTTTTCTCCCTTTTTATTTTTTAATCCACCTGACCTTTTGGAAAGGAAAATGCCATTGACTGGCTTTTGCGGTGTTGCCGCTGTTCTGCGGCGTTGATTATTTATAACCATATAAAAATGAGGCTAAGCACTGAAAGTTCATTTGCCAAAGCTCCACTTCTACTCACATGTGTGTTTTTTAATGTGCTATTCATAGCAACATGTGTGTTGGAGAGTTCCACCACCAGTTCTTCCCTTCTAGCAAGTACTCAGTCAAGTAAAGCATTAGCAAGGCTTGGTCCTTCTAGCTTTTGAATTAGGAAATTGTCACCAGCACAGGAACTCCCTTGACTGCTCAACACAGTGCTGTGTAACCCTTCCAGCAGCATTTACAATTTTTAAAATTATTTCTAACAATGCAGTGCAATGTGGTTGACTCACACAGATTAAATAAAAAAGATTAGCATTTTCGAGATGACAATTTTGCAAGAAATAAACAGCAGCACACAGGACCCTGTAACTTACTAGCCATTCAATGCCCTAAGGGAAATATCCTCCCAGTCATTTTTATAGGTATGTGTGGGTGAGTGTGGATTTCTCTGAAGATTTGCATACACAGGGAGTGAATACAGGATTGTAAAAATATATTTGGCCTTATGTGTCACAGAAAGGGTATCCTCAGTGTCTTTGAAGGAACCATCTATTTATAAGACATTAGGATTTTTCTTTTTTAATTCTGAAGCTGAATGCTCTACAAACACATGGTATGCCTTCAAAACAGAAGATTTGCTTCATGTGTGTGTTTATTGAAAAAAGTGACTCTGCTTTCCAATTTCAGATGATTGGTTAGTTTGAAAATACACTAAAGATTTTATGGAGTGTTAAAACATTTCCCTTTTAAGTCTATTTTATTTCAGCAGTAGTAAAAGGTGATATCAGAGGATAGAAAATGAGCCTTTTTTCTGTGGAGGAGACTACCCTGAGATTTCAGCCATAGTTTCACTATCCTGAAAGACAGACCATGACAGATTATTCATCTGCCTTCCTATCTATCTACAGCAATATGGGTATCATCTGCTTCTGTGATAAAAGCCCCCTGGGAGGCTATGCTGTGCTTATCAGATGTGGCAGCAGTCGAAATAGAAGACAAGTAAGATGATAAATAATAAATGAGCCTATATATTTTAATCTGATGCAGGAAAATGTTAACTGTTAATCTGGATAATGGAGACTCCATGTCCTAAAATCCCCTACCCGTGAACTTCAGGCAATCTCTCTCTGAGAGCTTCAGCTCTGACTTTTCACTGGAATCAAGCTTCTGAAGGCATCAGCATTTCTCAAGGGCTTTCTCAGAGGAAATCACAGCCTCACACTAAATAGATTCATTTGCTTGGGGCTGATAATTAGTACTCCTCAACTGCATTTACCATCTTGAGATTCAGATCCTGTGCTTTAAGAGATACCAGGAAACACTACTGCTTCTTCCATCGGTTTTCCCCAGAACAGCAGTCTCTGTAAGGGCCTTCAGTCCTTCTGCCATCAGAAGCAGTTAGGGCCTTATTCTTCTAAATCAGTCTTTTCCCCATCTTTGCTTTAGCTGGAAAATTAACATTTGAAAGCAAGGTGCTATGATTTTTTTAAAGATTCATTCCTAGAAGTTCCTGGAGGGAAAAGGCTTGGGAGCTACAGGTACATTAAAATAAAGTAAATGCTGGTTCAGGCCAGGTTGTGGTTGATTATATCTGACAGTTGCTCCACAGCATGATTCCTGCTGTGATTGAAGAGCTGCCAGTGAGCACAACCCAACAACACCTCAGACAGGTACTCAAAACAAAACCCCCAAGCAGCATCAATGCTGGACTGGGCAGCTCTGCTGAGAAACCAAAGACTGAAAGCTAACACTGACCTTTCTCTTCCCCATCCTCTCAGGGCAGGAACCAAAGCAGAAAGCCAAAAAGCAGCCCATATATATTTCCATGTGCTTCCTGGCAGCTCAGATTTTCCTTGACGTGACCCACACCTTCTTGGCAATGAGGGATTAGGAATCAAGCCCCATCCCCACACTGCTGAAGAAGCAACACCAGCCACAGGAACATAAAGCCAAGCATCCAACACTGGAAAACACGATTTTGGCAATTCCTTGAGTGACTGTGTGAGTAATGTTTATGTCACAGGTAGAGTGTTCTACAGGTAGCATCAAAATACAGCAGGTATTTACAACTGCCATGGGGAAATATAGTCTGATGTAATTGTTAAAGCTCTGTTCGTATTCCAGGCAGCAAACTACCATTTACAGGATGAAATTGTTTGCTGTTTAAACACTGCCAGTCAAGGACATTAATTGCTGTGGGTTAAATTAAACTAGATGGCACAGCAATAAGATTTGAAGCCTGGGAGAGGGGTGGGGAGGAAGGAGGAGGGGAGGAAAAATCTTCTCTTATAAATCATGGGATCTAAAAAGGAATCTTTATAGGGACAGATTAATCTGCAAACAGCCAAGTTCAAATCTAGTTCACATCCTACACGTACTCCAAGCCAGCCCAGGGAAGACAAACACTGCCCCCACCCCAAAACCAAGACTTCAAGCTTCTATTGGGGTATTTATTCCAAATATTTGATCAATCTCAAGTGCCATATCAGAAGCTGCTTGCTCCTCAAGATGGGACAAGCCATCCAGTGTGGCAGGGAGAGGAGATGCTCTCCTGCCCTTTTTAAACACAGCCAGTGACAACAGGCAGGCAAAGGGGCAAGTCCTCATGGAAACCTTTGTTCAGTTCCTTGAAAATCTCTTACACACCTATACATTCAAAGACATACAGAGCAATATATTCATTTTGCATTGCAAGGGGAAAGGTAATTTTGGTCTGAGCATGTTTCTCTTGTATTTACCCTGGGTGCCTTGCAATACACTCCTTTTCTCAGCTCACAGGAAGGCATATTATTTGTTTCTTTACAGATGTAAGTCCATTGTAAATAAATAAATAGCAGCTCTGGGCACTTTTTTTTGGAGCTGTCTTTAAAAACACTAATCGAAATGTAATGACAGGCTGGCAGCCAGTATCCAGACTGCTGATAACCAGCTAAGCTTTCCAGCCACAAAATTAACATCACAGCTGCAAACAAAACTATCCTCCTGTCATTCACTCTGTCCCAAGCCTCTGGAAAAGGAAGAAAAAAAAAAAAAAAAAAAACCCAACCCCCAAAACAAGACCTTTGCAGCATATTTTGAAAGTGTAGAAGTTATGGCACAGTTTAGATCAAGCATGGAACAAATTTTTAGCATAAGGCCAGCAAAGAATACCTGCCAATTCTGCAGTTTCCTCATCTCCTCTAGAACGGTTTTATGACACATTCATCAGTAAGCAGTGTTGATTTGCTATAAACACCTGTAGTAGGTACATCAGAGGACCCACAACCT
Organism: Myiozetetes cayanensis; assembly: GCF_022539395.1. Classification (NCBI taxonomy): domain Eukaryota; kingdom Metazoa; phylum Chordata; class Aves; order Passeriformes; family Tyrannidae; genus Myiozetetes; species Myiozetetes cayanensis. Next base: position 13,562,877 of record NW_026087048.1, read on the forward strand.
TCCCAGGATGACTCATTTGGAACACTCTACATGAACAGGAATTTCTTCTTCCAGCCAGGAAGGAGGTGGGCTGTACCCATGAGAAGGACAACAGTCATCCTGTTCTCATCCTCAGCAGAAGGGAGAAGAAATTACCGTTTGTTTGCAGTAATTGTAGGAGACACAACCTGCCAGAACAAGAATCCAGGACTCCAACACCCAAAATGCTCATGGACATCTCCCCCATTTCTGCCTCTGTTGGAAGGATCACAGGGAGTAGTTTAAATAAAAGCACAGACAGAAGCTGACCCTCGGTGTTAAAATAATTTCTCACAGTTCCAAGTAATTTTGTTCTAAGAAATACCTTGCGGCACCCCAAATTAATTGCAGGCCTAGTCAAACTAAGACCATATTAACAAACCAGGACCTGATTCCTCAGTCTGTGCAATCAATTTTACCCTGGAGTAATTCCATCGACTGCAGATGATCTGGAACGCACAAGACCTGGGGCTTTAATCATTGTTTCCAAAGATGTAGCGCAGACAGCACTGATAACACCACCAATACTCCCACCTCCCTCCCTTAGGGCCACCCTAGAGCTCCCAGGTAAAAAATTGGCACTGCCAGCTTTCAAGTGTCAGGAGAATTGAACAATTTTCTGACAATACTATACCAAAAGCAGTATTTAATTTGTATGTTAAATCAATGCTGTGATTATTAGGAGCAGACTTCTTGAGGTTGAACCACCAGGTAGCTGATAGCTATCCTATTACAAACTCCAGAAGCCTCAGTAGAGATGTACTTAATAATTGTTTGGCATTAATTTGTCATGCAATAATTATCCTATTAAATCTAAATTAAACCCTCCACTCAGACTCTTCATCTAAAGTGTGAACATAACAATTAAGAGAGAAGGGGAAAAGGGGGATGATTTCTGCATCATTTGCAGTGTAAGATTTTGTGCTTTTGTGACTAGCAGCAACAGCAGCAAAAGGGATTTAAGAAAGAAAAATCATTCTGAAACTGAACCACTCCTAATGCAAACAAAAATCCATCTTTCTAAGTTACATATGGTACACAGCTTAGGATAGCATCTTGTTACACTACAAACTTCAATACATTTATTTCTTTACCATAAGGAAGTTCTATATTGCACTTCCTTTGTAATGAAAAAAAAAGGAATTAAGAAAATCTGAATAAATGTAGACAACTGACAAAGGCTTGGATTGCTCTCATATATCTAGCCAAATAACAGCTTAAAAAAAAACAGGCTGAATTTCTTTTTTGGAAGCTCCTCCTGCTGTCAACAGCCAGAAATCGGGCTCTCCAGAGAGAAATTCATCCCACCCACCTCAGAGCTCAGACCTGACAGCTAAAATGAGAGAAGAACGAATCCCATCCAAAAGCCAGACAGGAAGCCTGAAACAAGAAAGACTTAAACTTAGTTCTCATGTGCTAAACTGAGATTTGAGGCACAGAGCTGTTCTTCCACATAGGATAATAAAGGTTGAAGTGCTTAAAATGTCATTAAGTAGCACTGCTGAGATGAGGAGAATCTGTGGGTATATAAGATAGTTTTCTGGCCTTTTTCTGACCAATTTAATTTTGGGATCAAGAAGAATGTCTTTTTTAAAGCAAGACAAGATCTATTTCCATTTGCGATTGCTCAATGAGTTTCCACATGAGTTGCAGAGCAGCACAGTACATGACAGTCACAGGAAGTTTTCCTCATCAATCCACATCATTCTTTTCACAGCATTTAGATACCTCTTTAAAAATGCAATTTCATTCAATAGAAGGACATCTTCTCTAGGCAAAAGCCCTGCTAAGTGCTTTTTTGGTATGGGTTTCAGATTTATTTTTTTTTTTTGGTCATGTTTTCCTTAGAGACAACAGTTCTTTATATCTTCCAGAACCTCAAAATACCAGTGGCAGTGTTGGTTTTACGGTGTGTGATATTCTCCCTCCCCTCCCAGGCTGCCTGAGCTGAGTGTGTCTCTCTCTGTGCCATTCTCCTAGGAGATAATTACCTCTTCACCTTTTTCTTCCTCTACTAACACTCTCTTCTCTGCCAACTGCATTTTCCCACAGAGATGGTATTACTCATCACTCTAACAAAACTCTGATGATTTCTCAAATTATACTTAGCTCTCCAGTCTGACGCTTTTGTCTCTGTTCTTCGCTGTATCAGTTTGTCTAATAAATGTCTTATCTAGATCCTTAGACTGTTACAGCTACAAACAACACGGCCTTTGTCAACGAAATGTTTTCCTCTAAATCACACAAAAATGTGACAGGAAGGTTCATTGTGGATTAAACTATTCACTGCCTCTGTTTTGCTCCCATGAGCCGGTTTCCAACCCCACAAGTCAGCTTGGGTTTAAAAGGTTGGTTTAAAAACTGCAGAAAGGAAATATCAAAGGGTGTAGGAGCACATTACAAAGGAAAAGTAACACACTTTGATAGCAGAAACAAGAACAGTAAGTAACCAGTTCTCTGAAAAGTTTATTTATAACATTTAAACACATTAAACCAGAAAGTAAGCTTGTCTATTCAGAGACATCTGCCAATAGCAGACTGGGAAAACCAGCATAAACAAGGGTTGTTCAGGTAACCATAACCAGACTTAATTCAAAGCAGATTAAACCCGAGGCTCTGTTTATCATGAATGGCACCCACACATGGTATATTTAGTGAAGTTTTCTTTTAAGTTAACGTAGCGCTGGTGGAAGTGTGAGACGGACTGCCCAGAAGGCTCATTTCAACCCACGGGGAAGGGACAGCCCCCACTTCATTGCAGCCCATAGACACCTCCACGCTCACCCTATGGATCACCCAGTGCCTTGCAAGCCATGGACAAGCTAAAAACAGGTTGTTACTCTGTCTTCTACAATATCATGAGAAGAAAGTGGAACCCTGCATTCTGTGAAATATTCTGCCACTGCGACAGGGTATTTGTGCCCAGTCCCTACCAGGAAAGGATTGTTCTGTGCTCCAAAGCATCACTTTACACAGAATTGCAGGGACTCTTGAGCAGTATTACCTCATTCCCATGATGAGAGGTCTTGGATCCATCGTAACTATCCATAAAACATTTCCTCATTTGGCCACAATAGGGAAAAACTGCATTTGGAGCTGCAAAGGAGATCTCAGGTTTTTTCTCCAAGGCAATATAAGAAATGAAGTAAAAGTCATAGGAGGCTTGACAATGCAGTTCTCTGAAATATCTGTCATGGAGACCATTATTGTTTAAGGACTGGAGATTCATTGCTGCTGCTGCCTTTATGGACCCAGTGCCATTAATCCCCCTACTTGAGCAAAACCATGGGGTGTGTTGCTAATGGCTTCCAGGTTGCTTTTTGGATGGTGTAAAGCCTATTTGATAATTAGTTCTCTAAATTAGCGCTGTTTCCATTGTAATCACTCCCCTCCCCAAACGATTTAACATCACTGTTTCTTTGTAATAATTTTTAGTCTAATTTCCCATTATCACCACTGGAATCACATTGATAACATTTATTTAATCTTTTTCCACAGCTCTCCTATATGTTTACTGTCACCATCTGCACACACACCGCATTGATCATATGAGACTTTCTAACTGCATTAGTGTGTGTGGACTTATGAATATATTGAGTGCTTAAAGAAGCCTTTTTAAATTTTGTTACTGGCTGGCTGTGTCCCTGCTGGAGTCCTCTGGGGAGCCCCAAGGAAGAACAATTGTTTTATGCTTCCTAACAACAGTAACACTGCTGCCTACCCCTGTTCTTCCACAGGGCTCTGGAGATCTTTTATAGCATCCTACACTGGCACTACTGTGCTGTTAAACCCTCATGAATGCAACAATGAATTAATAACACAACAATATATCATAAACAACTGCTAACATAAAGGTAGCAACGAGATCTCTGGCAACACCACTGTCTTCCAGTGCTCAGTCAGTGGTTAAAACAAAATTGTCTGGTTTGTCTTGCTCAGGCTGCTAAGAAAATATTTACAGGCTGATTTCCTTCCCTGTTTAGTTTTTTTTTTTTCCTTTTTTTTTCTGGTGGGAGGCAAACTATGGCTCAAAGCCAAATCTGAAATATCCTGTGGTTTTTCACTGCCTTGTAAACAGTTAGTTAAAGTCATTGATACCTTGTTGGCATATAATAAACCCTTAATGTCCAGATTGCTTGTAAAAATACATATCTGTTATTGATATATGTACCAGTTGTGCCTAAAGCCCTCTTTGAGATGAGTTCCCCTTAATTTTAAGATCCAGACATGTTCACATTAAACAGACACTTGGTAACTTGGAAAAAAACTCAGCAACCTCAGTATAGAACCTAGAGAAACTCAGTGATTTGACAGGGGTCGTGGTGGAAGTGTATAGCAGAGAGAAATAAGATCATACCTTCAATGGCAATTAAATGTTCTACTTATAATTCACTCACTGCTTATATTGGCAGGAGATGGAAAAAAAGAATAAGCTGGGAATGTAATTCGCAGCAATAGGTGGCAAAATTCTGGCTAGAAATTTGAAGTAATAATGCAAGAAAATAATTTCTGATCCTCTATGATGGTGATATTCTCTCCTTCCAGGGTTCCACCTCCAGAAGAACAAACTTATGAGCTTCACTTTTAAACCACAATAAAGCATGATTTTTTTTTTCCAACATGCCTGTTCCGTGCACTCTGTACTATGGGAGCAACAGCACGGCCACCAGGGCAAAGTTTCTGTGTTTTGCAGCTTTGAGACAGGATGATCAGTACTGCAGAGCCTGCTGCCACCAGACCCCTGACAGCAGCAGGCAGGCCCTGGGATTCACCCTGTTTCTGTCCCGGGTGATGACACTGTGTCACCCAGCCCTCTTTCAGCCTGGAGCAAAACCAACAAGCGACAGCTGCTGAGCCAAGCACAGCAGACCAGATACACGTGTTAAACTAGGAGGAACTTGGGTCTTTCAGGGCAGATTCTTGACCTGCTGAGCCTGAAATGGCTAAGAATTCCCTGAGTGAACTTTTTAAGTGCAGACATACATAGGCAGGCACAGAGGAAGTGCCTTGGTAGACTGACCTTAGGCACTCAAATGAGCAGCAAAATATTTAGAGAAACCATTAATACTGTGTTTTCTGTAAATAAACATTGTACAAATGGGCAAAATGAGACCTAAGGAGTTCTAGAGAAGCCCTTGTAAAAGGTAAGCAGGACTTTTAAATGAGGTTAATATGCCCGGGGGCCTGTGGATCATTCATAATGGCTTAAATCATGTTAATGTGGTGCTGGTACACACAAGCCATTTCCACTTGCTCCTATTTGACTTAAGCATTATACAGAGCAGTCTCACATAAGGAAGACACATTCACAGATATTCTACTTATGCCAGGAACAGGGGAGAAGGACACAGTGTAAATTGCTGTAGCATGCTCAGGGTTGAAATACATTGAGATCCTGTAACTTTCCGGCTGTGTAGTAACAAGTGTTTAGCAACAGGTAGGTACATTACTTACATCAGTGTTTCTAAATTTGCATCTGTGTGAGGGTTTTCTGTGTGTGAAGGCTTGTTTAAAATTCCTGAGGCTCTAATAAGCCTAGGAGATGTCTCCTTCCTCCAGGCACAACCACCTCCTGGGAATGACTAGCAGAAATGCTCAAGCAGGAATCCCTGTGTTATCAAGGTGTGGGAGCTGCTGGAAGGAAGTTGCCTCATGGAATGGGGATTTAGAGGCAGTCATAGGGACCACCAAATAGGGACCATTGCTACATTAACGAGCCACTCAAATCAATGGTACCTCCCAGCACATCCTTGGGTTTCAGCCTGGGCAATGAAGGTGGGAGAGCACCAGAATATTTACAGTTTCATATAAAAATCTCAGCTTTGTTACTAGGGGTACAAGTCATGGAAAATGGCTTCGGTCAATTTAACTATGGCTCATATTTGCTAGTTTCAACAAATGCCTTCAAAGCTAAAACTTGGAGATCCCACACGTCTGTCAGCTTGCAGCTCATTCATGTTGAGGTCCCCTCCCCATAACAATTTTTTCTCTTAAATAATCTAGCAATTCCTTCCAATTTCCTGAGTGCTGAAGACTTTTATCCACATAGCAGGACTAGAAGCCCATGATATGTGGTTCAAGGAATTCTGTCTTCCAGCAGAGGAGTGCAAAAAAGTAAAAAGGCATTGGAAGTCCCTAGGGAAATTTGTAAAAAAATTTAAAATAAAATAAAATCAGTGCTCTAACACACAGATATTTGCATGCCAAGGGTCAGTCCAGCTCTTTTGAGAAAGACCTCACTAATAATGCCTAAATTTAAACATTCCTGTGCATTGAAATGCAAGAATTTGAGAAGCACAACTGTTAGGAAGGTGTTTCAGGTTGTGCAAGACCTGGATTTGATAAGGTGTAATCTCAGTAGGAGGATCCTGCTTCAAAGCAAGGCAATGTTCCCAGTGTGCAATTGTAATTTTCACACTATTTCTCCATGACCTTTTTTGTTGGGCAGTGAGAGTAATAATTTAACTGCATCTTCCCATCCCTGCCTTGTGATGGGGAAGGCTCAAAGAAAAGTGTTGGCTATTATTGTTTGTTTTTCTTGAACATCCCATGGAGACTTCAAGTCTATTTACTGCAGTAGTTCTGAACCGACAGCTGATAAAGTTTCTATTACTGATCTTTAATGAATAGATATAGCTGGGGAAACAGAGGGTTTACCTTCCCTTCAATCAGTGTTCACTGTTTCCAATCATAGAGCTGTTCCCCTTTCCCCAGCTCCAGTTCTTCCTCTTTTATTTCTGTAAACTGGAGGGTCAGCTCCAGGTCAGGCATAGATGGAGACAATGCCAACATATGTGACCTTGACAAACTGAATTTTGCCGATGGTTTCTGGATAAACTGGACTAAAACATTTTAATTTGCCACTCCCTGAACATATCCATCCTCATGTCAGACACTGGCATTGTGTGGCTGCTTCCCCAACTCACCAGTTCCACTCAAGGTGCACTGGCCCTGCTTCCCTTTGCCTACCCAATTAGAGCAAAAGCCAGTAACAGGCACTGGATACCTGGAGGGAATAAAGTTTTATTCTTATTTCAAAAGATGTTTAAGCAACAGATAATTTTCTCAGCACTTTCATTTGTAAGTACTACAAGAAACCATAGGCAGACAATGCCAGCAATATTGACTTCTCTGCTGCAAAAATCTTCCAAGTGAAACATTCTGTGGCCCTCAGCAGTCATCATCCCTCCTCTTCAACAAGACCCTGTAATTTCTGCCTTTATTTTCATCCTACTCTTCCTGCCAATACACAGATTGCAGTGCATTAACACCTCAGGTTAACCCATGCCTTTAAAAATGTGTCAGTAGGGCTCAAATGGTGATGATCTTAAGACAAAAAGCAGCAATTCTGCAGACATTTGTGAAAAAAACAGTGAGGCATCCCTGAAAAAAAAACCAAGAAAAAAGCAATCAAGTTTAATTGCTCTTTGGCTCCAAAATACAACTTTGCTGATTCAAAAGACCAAAATTTGTCTGTCCTTCCGTATTCTGGAAGAGTCATTGAACGTCAGCCAGCTGTTCTTGACATTGGCACAGGTTAAAGAGGTGGCAAATACAGCACTCCTTGACTAGCTTATTCCTAAAACCATTTTCTCATAGTATTAGGTATAAACTTCAAGTAATGTGCTTCTGTGAATAATCAAAGAGAAACTCTGTGGATTTGGGCACAATTCAATAGGAATAAAGGTGATAGTATATGCTTAGAAGACATTTACATGATTGCTGTAGAAAACACATTTCTGTTAAGTTCCCTGTATTACATTTTAGCTGACACAACATATAGAAAAAAGATCCTTAGGAAAGTCTTGTTCTTACACTGTTTCTGCTTTGCCCAAAACGAAGCAGCAGAAGCTCATTCCCTTGAGGTTGTTAATCAGCATTTTAGACAAAAATTTGGGGAAGCTTCCAACTAAGACTTCAAATTTTTATCTGAAGCAAACCAGACTGCCAAATTGCATTCTGGTTTTGTAAGACAATCATTAATAATAATAGCAGAAGGAGAATTGTAAAGATTATTTTTTCATGTGTTTTATTAACAGGAAGGTAGAACGATGCTGATCACATCAGCACAGTTGCATCAGAGATAAATTTGGTGCATTATTCAATTAATCCTTCAACACACTCCTGTGGTTGAGGTAATACATTATTATTATCTCCACTTCTGTTATTCCCATTACAGACATTAGTTCCAAGAATGTGAACCATTTATTGTCAAGGGTCCTGATCCTGTAATAGGATGTGCTGGCAGAGACCCCAATGCCCACACCAAATTCCACTACCCTGAATGAAACTCATCATCCTTCATTAGGACAATTTTTGCAAAGTACCATTACCTCCTGTTGTGCCCACCCAGTTGAATAAGTGCTTGCACTGTTTAATTTAAGCTGGCAATAATTAAACAAAGAACCTGTTTGCATTTACTGTAACTGGGGCATGTTTAATTGACCACCCTGCTTTTGGGAAATCCCACTGTCCACACAAACAAGGAAGAGAAAAACAAGCAATACTGACTGTCAAAACAGAAGTGCTCTCAGTAACCCAACAGAATAGTTGCACAGCCAGCATGCTCCACTTCCCTCCTCCCCGGTCAACACACTGAACACTTAAGGTGGTGGTAGTAACCTTTTTCCTCTTTAAGTAACTGATGAAATAATTCTCCTTTTAGACATCTGATCCTCGTGAATTCATGTTTTATTTTGCATCAGAACTGTCCTTTTAAAGAGCAGAGAATCATGGAATGGTTTGTGTTGGAAGGGACCTTTAAAAATCATCTGGTCCAACGCTCCCTGCAGTGGATAGGGACATCTTGAACTAGATTAGGTTGCTCAGAACTCCAATCAACCTGACCTTGAATCTCCAGATAGTTCCCATTTACTGTATTTCAACTCACATTTTGGAGTGATCTTGGCTGGATTTTTTTGGGGTGTGTTAACCAGATTCCTTTTGGATGACACTTAACTTGAAGATGTATTCCAGGAGCATTTGAATGCTTTGTCTGCTAGCAAGTATCTAGTTTAAGGCCAGACTAGAGCTACCTAAGGGAAACCCTTTCAAACACACACAGTGTGGACATAGAATTCCTAGCTGCAGTTCTTTTGTTCTATGGTTCTAAATGCAGAACAATCCACTGTCTTACCCCCCTTGACCCTCAGCTAACTCCAGTGAAAACAACATTGCACTAACCAGTCAAGCTGATTGAAGTACTTTTGCAGGACAGTTATCACAGGCACCTGCCCATTGTGAGCCACAGCAATACTCTAGCTTCTTCAAGATTGGTCTCCAAACAGCTATTAGGTAGCCCAGGAACCTTAGCTGCAAACACAAACATTCAGTAAGAAATAATTCTGCTTGCTAGTTAAACTGCAAAGAGCAGATAATAATAGCAAGCAACACAGGAATGCCATATATTTTATTCATTAGCATTGCTAACATGGAAAATGTTTCTTTCCCTGTGATGAATCTTACTCATTATACTTTGAATATAGGAGAACATATTCGGAATGTTGTGTCAAACACACAAGTACGTACTATATATTTAAAGTAACACGGAAAATGGTCAATTTTGAAATATTTTAGAAAAGAAGGTTTTTCAACTGCCACATATATTCTACACAGATGTTCAATACATTTTCTGAAGTGTAATGTGTAACAAACGTGTAGGAAACCTTCCCCCCCTTTCTATGCTCCACCTTCTTAGACTAGCCAGAGTAATGTTCTAAGTAAAAGACACAGGGGAAATAGATCTGTGCAGTTATCCCTGGAGTGCCTTGTGCTCCAGGCTGGACAATGCTCCCTAACATTTGGAGACCTATCAGGTATTGCAACTGGTAGCAAATTGCCTCAGATAGAGCTATAATTTCTTTTTATTACAATTCTTGCTGGAAACTGGCCCTTTTAGCAGAATGAAAAAACAAAATAATGAGCCTGTCTTTTTAATCCCCAAGAGGACCGGTTAATTTATGTTCGCTCACTGTTTAGTTTTCGTGGGTCCTAAAATTTGCACAGGGCCTCAGGGTCTGCTCTGTTCCATGATTAAGTGAAGCAAAAAGCCAGAAATGCTGTTCTACAGCTCCTCACTTACAATCTGCTTACAAACAGTAGATCACTCCATGGTGTACAAGAACAAATACATTTTCCTCCTGTCGTTAACTAACTCAGACAAATGCTTATTTACTCTCATACTACAGACCATGGAGAGATCAAATTCTGAGTGGGGTGGTAATTCCTAGCTCTGGCACTAAAGCTCCATGTAAATGTTGAGTCACTGTCTTCATCCTTTCCATTGTGGATTTCCTTCCCCCTTACACTAATGAGGACCAGGCTTTTTCAGAGCGGATTCCCCCACTGACTGCTTCAAAACAAACTATTTCACTAAATGATTACACCTCATAACCCCTGGAGGAAGTGACAGTTTGATTTAGAAGGCAAATGTTTATTTGCTTTGATTTCTATATTTTTCCCTCTCTATACCTACATACACACTCGTATGCATGTGTAAATATATATACTCCCATTAGACAGGTGATCCTAAGTTTTTACTTGCAAAACAGCTACAGGGAAGGAAAGTATGAGATACGAGCATGCACATCATCTCTTAAGTAACTTACTCCTGTTATGGTTTTCTTTGCAGATGAACAGTAGAAAGGTTTGTTGTCAAAATATATTAATGACCAAAACAGCCCCTGTGTTCCTGATGTATATAATGGGAGCCCACATACAAATGTGGGAATTCCAAAAATCATTTGGCTGAAGTGTCAGTTTACCAACTTCTAACACGACATGAAGCCACCAGCTGTAAGGCACAAATACAAAATTTACTCTGACTGCTAGAGGAGTACAGCCACAGAGGAACAGCTCTCACAGCATAAGTGTGAAAAACAAAAAAGGCAGAAGAAAACCGCATTAAAGAACAGCAAATAGTAAACAAAAACAAAAAAAAAAGTTTCCTTGCTTCTGTAAGAAATAATGCCAGCTGAAATAGAGATCAAGTTTCCCATTTATACTTTCCATGGCTTTTTTTTCCCCAACAAACTAGAGAACTGAAACATGGAAGATGACATGCTTTCTTGTTGAATGTAACTGAGTGTTTCCCACAGAGGCATGCCATACCACCACATTAATGGATTTCCACTTCACAGTTGCTTCTGCAGATAATACAACAACCTTTGCCTTTGTATATATGAGAATCCAAGCAGACAAAATAACTTCTTTACTGGAAACAAGCACTTCCATGAGCAACAAAACAAATCAAGGGAGGTTTTGGTTGAAGGAACAAAAAACCCAAACATCTAAGTGACAGCTGGAAATCTGTTTTCTAGACTTTACAAACACTGATAAGATACTGAAACACAGAATTTGTTTCAGCCTATACAAACAAGTGTTTATTTCTAGAAGACAGTAAAGTTGCCAGAGAATAAAAAGCATCCTACTTTAAGAAGCACATCAGGCAACGCCCTTCCCAAGCAGAGATTATATGAGAAACAGACACCTCTATTTCTTCCTCAGTAATATTCAATTTCTTCAAGCTATAACTATTAAAATGAAGGCTGAGCCATCAAAGTGTCATTGAGCTGAGAAAGGAGAAGGAGCTGAAGCTAAAGCAAACAAATTGTGATCAAAACCAAGGGAATTTATTTTAAGCAGAAAATTAATATATTTCATATTAACCTTGTGCCAAAATCTGACTGCAATAGAAGAATTTCTAATTTCTCTGGTTTAGTTATTACTAAATAAAAATCCTCAGGTTTGATCCCTACCTTATAAAATCCTTTAGTGAAAGGACAAAAGACTAGATTATGATCTTGCTTATGGCTGTGTAAATTTCTGGCAACTTCGTTGTAATCACACTGCTATGAATATTTACAGTTCATTGTAAATACTTCAAGAATTGTAGTGGGTTTAACTTTATAAAGGACAAGATACTTTAAATATTGGAAATGTAGGCTACGTACTATCAAACACCATCTGCAGGGCTTAAATTTACCACAGTGAACAACACTTCCCAGTGTAACACAAATCCAAATCTTGAGCTGAAAGAGGCCCACAAGGATCATCAAAATTCAGATCCTTCAGTCAAGGCTCATAAGACTTGAAGGGCATCACTTAACCCCATGTTTCTTCCATGCAAGTTGTAGCTACTCAAGTAAGACACCTCAAAGCAGCACTGAATGGCATCACATGCAAAGACTGTTGATCAGTTCTAATTAGGTCATAGCAGGAAGCTGAGAGGTGGCTTATTTGAGAGAATATAAGACATTATTTTTCCTGGCATTAATCCACTGAGAACCTTGTCATCCCTGGTTCTTTCATTTCCTAAACATGACATGTATATTTCAAATTTCAAATTTTCACTTGATAATTATTTAATAATAGAGGGATGGAATAAGCAAATAATGGCTTGAGAATGAACATTTAATTTCCAAGAGTGTCCCGAGAGATGTTTCATTGAGGGGAGCCATAGCAATTACCTGAAAATTCAGTGTCAGACACATCTCACTAATTCAGGACTCAGGAAGACAACATGCACTAGCACTAGGAAGGTTGTAGATAGCGATAATCAGATAATGAACATCACAGTGGTGAATCTACAGACAGAAATTACGGAGCTGCTCTGCTTGTCTGAGATTTGAAATGCAAATTATTTTGCAGATCTTCTCAGTGAACTCCTGATTCTTTTTTAATGCTTTGCCTTAATATTGTTGGGATGATTCCTCATTTTACCTCTTGACCTTAGACAGACCTTTGAATTTGTCTTGGTGATAAGGGTTTGGCTGGTAGGTGTTGAATGCAATGTGCTTTCAAGTTTCAGGGAATTTAAAGATAAAAGCAGAGAAGCAAAGTTCAGAAGTCAGTGGTGTTATGCTAATGCTACTTGATCAGTCTTCATTCATGAAGATATTTCTAAACAGCTGGATCTGACAACATATTAATACTGTTTATGCCAGGCCCTCTTGGGAGACTCATATGCGTAAAGATAACTTCCAGGATTAGTTAAGGCAGAAGTCACAGAATGAAAAGCAAAATAATGTGCTAACACCTGTGGATTAGACCAGCCTGCAGGTCAACAATGTAAGGAAAGGTGTGGAGCACAATAAAACTGCACTAATTCTGGTTTTGCGGTAAATCATACTTAAGACTCGATTACTTGAATTGAAAATGGAGATAGTCAAGGCTTGGAATAAGGAATTGTTGCCCTCCTATTCCTTTTCACGAGGGATGTCCTTCAATTCACTCTGCACCAAAGGGTGACATTGAGCATAAGACAAACCCAACTGCACAGAAGCAAAACCACTGACAGACCCATGCAGGCATCCCCAAAGAATGAGAGATTTTCTGCAAAGTGTTAAAACTTTTCCATAAATACAGGAACAGGCTGTACCTCTCTCTATGTTGAGCAGCACCATGCTCTTGGTGTACTCCGAAATTAATGGTGGCATGAATCAAAGTGGCAAGACCTGCGTCTTATCTATGCTCACTTAAATTGAGTACTCTGTATGTGTATCTCTAATGTAGTTGGGTACTATATTCAGCAACAGTGATAGAGAATCCTCAAGTACAAACATGCACCAAGTGATATTTCTGATTTAAAGGTTAACGCTGATTCAAATTGCTTGTATCCTTCTCTCCTGCTGAGTAGGAAAACGTACTTTAGATTTACTGTTCCAGAATGTTCTCTTTCAGAATCTCACTACTTTGTGCCCAAGATTTCCTCATTCTCTCCCTCCAAATTTGCAAGAAAAATTTACAAACATGATTATTTGCAAAATTTAATGCCTTTGATTGCAAAATATTAATAAACTTGATCCTGAATCTTATCACTGGTCATCAGCCAAACAGCAATTGCCCTTTTTCTGACAGCTGCTGTCCTGACTTCCAATCAATCATGAGTCCTTCATAATTTTCTAATAGATCTAATGATTTCCTTTTGCTAAAAACTGTTTTGATATTTATTATACTCCATTCATCGCCATCCCTCTGAATTGTGCTGGGAAAACTTAAATGCTTTGAGAGAGATTAGATGGATGGGTAGATAACTGTGAAATTTTACAGTTAATATTTGCAAAGTGCCTAGAGATTTCAGAATAAAGGAGGCATGAGAAATGCAGAGATTTCTTGTTATGTTTCAATGCACGAATGCAAAAAGAAGAAGAGAGGGCATGAAGAATCAAGTCAAATAGTATGGTAGGTCTCAAAAAGTCACCCGCTTTAATCCACGACTTCCCTGTTCTCTACCATCTCAATTGGCACTTGCAGAACTAGACTTCATTTGTTTCCTCTGAGATTTCCCTTTAAAAAGGATTTGAATAGAGATAGGGATTTCTATAGAGCACAGGTAATTAGTGCTGGAGGACTCTGATTATCTCTTTATACCACTCCTTACTATTTGACACAATTCCACATAATAAGCCTTCCCTTGAACAAACCTGGCCTGAGACAGTGTCTCCTAGGAGGCTGATTCATAGTGTGGGGAGAAGAGCTTCAGCTTTCCATCATGTACAGACACAGTTCCTTTTTCTTCACTTCTCTAGTGGTTTTTGGAGAGTAGAAGAACGATATGTTGCATTTAAAGGGAAAGCCTCTGTCCTCTACCTTTTCCTGCCAGTAGAACAGTGGGGAAACCAACTGCTTATTTTTGTTCATTTTCTAATTTTGTTTTTATACTTTCCCTATTTTAATTAAAATGAGATCCACAATCCACAAGAAAACAAGTTCAGGAAAGCCACACTGAATATACATCTGAATGATAGTTTAATAAAAATTTAAAAGTTAGGATACTGAATAAAATTAAACAATTTCCCCTAAACAGAGTGGGATTTAAAATAAAGCCCAACAGCAACAACAAAACCAGGAGAGATCACGATCAATTAATGATTAATATTGCATTGCTTTGTTGCCATATATCAGTTCATACCCAAAGAGATAATTTGGAAGATGGGGAGAACTATTATGGGTGTTTAGGGAAATACCAACAAAGACCAAAAAGCTAAACTATAAGAAATAATAGCAGGCAACAACAAAAGACCTTGAGGAACATGAGACTAATTAGAGAAGTTGGCCATGCGTTTTGTTATCACTACATTACAATGAATGGAAATGAGGCCAGGGGTTGAACATCTCTCTGCTCAGGAACACCTTGGGAACAGGAGCATGGAAAAACCTGATCTGCCCTTTTATTAGCTATTTAAGCTCAAAGAACTTTAACTGATAGTACAGATCTGATTTCAAACAAAAAGACATAAAAATTAATAATCGCTAAAGATCAGAAGTTCAGAAAACATTAAAAGAGGGACTGAGTAAATAAAATTCCTACATACTTTATTTCTAGAAGAGTCAATGGGCCAAGCAAGCTAACAACAGAACTCATGACAGGGAGAAATAACCATTACACTTCACAGACACTTGTTTAGAAACAATTTTCTTTTGCCAATAGCTATAAATGGTGCAAGCTTCAATACTTTTATTTGTACTTAAATGAGAGGCCACTTGTCAAATATTTGCACAGAATAAACCTCAGCTCAAAGCATTTTAATGTATGCTTTGCTTTAAATATGGTAGTAATCCCACCTCTAGTCAGCCGAATCCTTAAAGACATGCTGTGCTGAACCACATCTGTCTCTCGAGATTCCACAATAAAAATTATTGCTTTGCATTTCAGCAGTGAACAAAGTGATTCCCATGTACAGTTGGTTTACAAAACACTTTGTCAACCAAATGGGTCTTAAGCAACTGCATATTCTTATAAAGCAAAAACACAGAAAAAAAAAACACCCCCCTCTTTCTAAATGTGAATGACAGCAGACAAACATGACAAACCGAAGCCAGCTCGACTGTTGATTCCTCTGGGGAAAAGAAGCTTTGTTGCAGTTGTTTGCAACTGCATCAAAGGCAGCAGCTGGCCAGCCCAGCCTGCTATTGGGATGATGATGCTAATAAGCAATTTGAAGGTGCTGAAGTAGATGACATGGTGCTGTTTCAAGAATCAGGCCCTGCAACAAGTATATCTGAGAATAGGCTGGTGAAAATGCCTATTACTTTCCTTTCTAGACATTTTTCACAATGATTTTGCCACTCCCACCTAAGCTTGCAATAGAGGCTGGTTGTGTTTTCTTTTAATAGGCAAAGAGCCACTGTTTAATGCTTCTGAATGCTCTTACAACTACAAGGCTGAAAGGCAACCTGCAAGTGACAGTAAATGCCTTCTGTCTCTGTTTTAATACCCAGTGTGTATATCTGTAATGGACTGTTCAGCGTGACTCTCCAAGGCTGCTTCCACAAACATCTGGGAAAGCCGAGCCATTGTCAAAGCAATAGCAGCTTTTGCTCTTTGCTCCAGAAGTTTGGGGTTCTTTGTTTCTACATTATAAAGTGACATAACATCACGTGGTGTCATGGACTGACGTGGGCTGGGTGCTGGGTGCAAAGGATGAAATACATATGCCTTATGCTGTTTTAGTTTCCCTTGCTTTCCCTTCCTTCTGTAGCTTGGCTTAAGAGATCCAAACAGCCTTCATATCACAACAGAGAAACATTTCCTCCCAGACAGAAGAGATACTTTCACATTTCTGTTTAAACTCAATGTTCTCAAGACACACTCAAAACAAAAGACAGATGTTTGATAAGTATCTAGTCTGGGTGGGAAGATGGTGATATATAAGGAAGGAAAGAAAAATCTTTTCATTCCCCCTGGGTGAAAAACACATTGGTTTTGCATTTGCAGTTGAAATCTAGATAGCACCATGTAAAGGTATGCCAGACAGTGCAAGTTTGCAATGGATTTTGTTCTGGTTTTGGAAGCATTTTGATACCGATACTCATCTCAGTCTAGTAAATTTGACAGAGTCTCTTGGGTAGATAAACTGCTACTCCCTTGCAGGTCACTATATGGTGATGGGGAATATTAAAAATCTCTTATGGCAGACAATGAAGCTGCAGACCTTGCTGTAGTTAATGAGTGAAGGAACACTTGCTGCTCCCCATCATTCCTTTCAATTCTGCTCACGTCATGTAATCTCAGACAGCACAAATTGCCATCAGTGTGAGATACCAGGAATGCCTCAAAAACCACCGTGGAGTTCAGCATGAGAGGTAGAGGCTGAATAGCATCTCTAGGCTATCCTCCTGGGGTATAGCTTTAATTAACAAGGTTCTATATAAAGAATTTGTTGAGTTGGTTATTTGAACGAAAAAAGTCCATCTGGGCTCCTAGAAACAGGACCCATCTAAAATTATATTCCTTTTTATATAGCTTGGACACAGCAGAAACAAATGTCCAGAAGGGAAAATTCTTCCTGAGATGAAAAGGAACTGGCTGCTCTCTGCTGATCCTTTGGCACCATGCCTGCCAGTACTTGAGAAGAACAAAGCTGAGAAATAGAGATTCGGCACTGATAAGATGTACCCAGCACTTCTGAAGAACTTGCATCCCACAGCCCACTAGAAAAATCACTCATAGGCAAGGCCTTTAGCCTGGGAGGGATGCAGGGAATGGGAAGCAGAGCCAAGTCTCTCTTGTTAAGAGGAACAAACACAGACAAAATATTAGCTGATGTAATTTGTTATGTGTTTCAGGGATGGGGAATAGAGCAATTCAGAGAAGAAGAGGCAACAACTCTTCTGTGTCCTAGACACCCATCTAGAACTTACATCAGGAATTCCCAGAACTACCCACTCTTATCTATTCCCAGTGACTTGGAGCCAAAAAAACCCCTTCTGTCCTCAGGAAGTTTCTCTTCTCCATTTTTTCTTGTGCCTGTTCATGTTAAAACACCACAAATAAGAATTTTTTAGAGTACTGAGAAACTGGAAAATATACCAAGAAGAGCAAGGAGAAATGAATTATGAGTGCTGGAGGGACTCACTTACAAGGAAAGATTAGAAAAACTAAATATGTCTAGCTTGGCAGAGAGATGACTAAGCAGGAGAGGGGGAAGTGATAAATGTCTACAAATATTTGAAGGGCGTATACACTCAGGATTCTGCAGTGTGAGCCATACCAGGTGGTGGGATTAGGAGCAAAGAGATGGAATCAGAAAAGGATAAAAAAAAAATCACACACAAAAAACCGCACCAAAACAAAAAGAAAACACAACTCACAAAGCAAAAATTCAAGTGAAGGCTATATAAACCAAAGTCCTCATGAAAATGATATATATCTGCATCCCCCACACTGGGGATGTGGAGATTTTCTCAGAGGTAGAAAACTCAGTATATGAGACATATGGGAGGGCTGCGGGTGTGCTTTGTTGCTTGCAGAACTAAAGGAAAAAGCTGTGCCTTGATGCTGGGAGACCAACAGGAACCTCTGTGGACAACAGGTGTCCCACCAACACTGACAATTAGAGAGCTTTGGGCAGGAAGTGAAGGTAGTTGTTGTATCCAGTTGAAATCACAAGAGGAAGGTTTGTTTGGAATAATTTAATGACCCTGAACTTGGTAGAGCTACAGGACTTTATAGATATAGTCCAGCCAGATGGTCCCTGGAAAGCAGAAAGCTTTGGGTCTGTTAAACATTCAAAAGGATGATGCTGGAAAAACTGAAAGATCAAGATAGAAGACAAAAGCATCATATTCCCCCATTTTTAACCCAATTTAACCGTCACCAGCTTAACCAGGTCAAAAGGAGACAGGGGAGAATGCAGTTCATTCCCCACCTTAGTTTCTGATGCAAAGCACACCAGTGCTTCTTTCAGCACCTCGAGAAGTCAGGAACTAAATGTAGCCAATTCCTCCTTCAGGAAAACAGAAATCCCACTTGCCTTCTACTTCCAGACATGTAGGACCCCAGTCACCACCACAGACACCACCAGTACATCATTTCAAGCCCTCTCCTGCTCCACATCAGCACACTGGTCTGTGAACAGGCAGAAAGACAAGGCAATCTGGAGCTCACCTCTGAGGGCACATAATTGAAAGTTGCATTTTAGACCCAGTTCAGCTGGATTCCAGCCAGGATATGCAGCTCAATTGCTTTAGAGTCACAGATGAGTGCCTCCTCCTGCCAATACAGGGGGGGCAGACCTCTGTTTTTTTCACTCACTCAACACAGCAACACTCGGTTGTTTTGCCTGAGAAGGGGGGATGGGTCCAAGATAATGCCTTGAGTCCTTCCTTAAGAGATGCATTTCCAATGTTAAGCCTCTCCCTTGTGCAATCTCATGTAAACCAGGCAAAAGGAATTCCCACAAGTCTGGATACAGGAAACATGTCAAGGTCCTTCTCTTTACACTGGATTTGATTCAAAGTTTGATGGGAATTCACAGCCTCAGCTTGTGTTTTCAGAGTACTCCATGTCCCTAGCAGAGGTTTGCAGGGATAGAATCCCATGCCTGTGACAGAGTGATGCTCATCTGCTTGGCAAGCAGAGCTAATTCTACTAATATTGTGCTTTTGTATATGGAAATAAAAAAAGAAGATATTTGACTAAAGTGAGATTTCAAGCTGCTGATGGTATATTTCTCTAACAACTGAAATAGGGGAGCAAATGGGGCAGCCAGAGGTCACAGCAGTTTATGTACTGTATCAGCTCAACTAGATATTAGTACTGTAAGGGAAAAGACACACTTCTTTCTGTCCCTGCAGAAAACTAACACATTGCTATGACCAAAGCATGGCCCTTCACACCTGAAACACCAGAACTAAACCTTAAGTACAGGGACAACTCCTGCTTCAGTCTGGTAAAGCACAAACACTGAGGGAGAACTTCATCTTTGATGAACAGAGGTGGTAGAGGCAGGGGGGAAGTTTTCCAGGATTTCCAGTGTTGCACGCAAACCCAGAGCCAGACATTGTTTTCAGTAAGCCAAAAACCTCTTAGTAAAAGATGTTTTTAATAGCATAATTCCCACCAGAAGTTACACTGGGCAGCCATCACAAGGTCCTCCCACCCCAACAGAGTTGGCTGTCCAACAAATAGATTCTTATCCTCCACAAGAACAAAGTCCCAGTGCTCCTTGTTACAGAGCCAACCCTTGGACAGAGCAGCTGTGATGACCTTTCCACATGCAAAGAGGCATGAGGCAACCCAAGTCAAACACAGGGAAAGAGATAACAGACAGCTCTTTTCTCTGCCCTTCCTAAACACACGATCCTCCTGCTAACAGAAGGGATGAGATCTCAGTGGGGTCATTATGCAGCTCCTGCTCTCCTTACACTAGATGAAACATAATGACATACCTTGATCTGGGTAAGGCAGGTGCTGAGTCCGCTGCAGAGGCAGGATGGCTCGCATCTTGGAAAGCCTTTTCATCAGGAAATCAGCAGCTACCAATCAAGACACCAACTGAGCCACTTTCAGGCAAAGTCCTGAGATTCATGTCAATGAAGTTGCAATGGAAGAGCCAGGTTCATCTTCTCGAAACAACACAGATTCCAGTGTCCCTGCATGGTTGTGGGGAGCACAGCGCTGTTGCAGCTCTTTTCATTAACCAACCAGGTGTTTAACTTCAGCATCCTGGCTGAAATCCAGCATGGAGAAATACAATTCCTTTCCCTACCCAGTTTTCACTCAACAGCTTCATCCAGAGTAGTTCCCCCATGCTGCTGTGCCCTGGTGCAGTCACTGCAGAGCAGGTGCAGTGTGACACCCCAGAACACGCTGCGCTTCAACAGCAGGTGAGAAACTGCTCCTCAGTCTGCCTGACCCAAAGGCTCAAGGAACCTACTGTGTAAACATAAGGCACTATTATCTCCACTCTCCACATGGAATCACTTTATGGAATTTATTATTATTATTTGGAGCTCAAATTGAAACCCTCTGGCCATGTATGAACACTAAGCCTGCTTAGGGAATGCAGGAAGCAGCTAAAGTGGTGAAGAGGCAAAGATTTATGACAGCCAGAAAAGAAATTTTCTTTTCTAGAAACAAGCTTCACATTGCTAATCTATTTCTGCAGTTTTTGCTACTCTCTACCAAACTTCTGACAGGTCTTAAAGACTAACACTTACCATGCTGCAAGCTGTTCCTCTTTTATCATAGTTTATAACCACCTGGCTAGATTCCCTTGGTGATATTTTTCACTCTTTCTCATAGGCCCTAAGAGTATCCATATTACCTATTCCTCAGCCTTCATTTTTACCACCTTCCTCCTTCCCTCCAGCATCACCACAGCTGTCTTTAACTGGGCTCCCTTTATCTTCTCCTGAGACCTCCCACCCATTCTGATTCCCATTCAAATCTTCCCATTAACGAGACAGACTGACAGCAGCTTCCACCTGTCCCCTAAACAGGATTGTACTGTCACCCCCTTCCTTAGCTTCAGCAGGACTTACTTCTCTAAGAGCTTTAAAAATATATTTCTTTCCCTGATAAAATGATATTAGGTAAGGATTTAAAGGGAGATCTGTGAAAGGAGAAAAACAGCGGTGACAATGAGTCGTCCCTCCCAAATTGTCTTTCTGAAAGCTCTAAATGGCTTTGTAACAGCATGAAAGTGCTTCCTGATTATTGCCAAGCTGAGGCCCAGGAAAGCCCTAAGGGTGGACAGGGGAGGGGTAAGGAATATATAAAAACCTACAGGAAGAGGGGGTGTGGTAGAAATGCTGGGATCCCTGACACTCTCCCTGGGATGCTAGAGCTGCCCCTGTAGCAGAGTTTCAAGGGGAAATCAGGGCTCCATTTTTTCCCCCATATGAAAAACTTCCAGCTATTCC
Organism: Myiozetetes cayanensis; assembly: GCF_022539395.1. Lineage (NCBI taxonomy): Eukaryota > Metazoa > Chordata > Aves > Passeriformes > Tyrannidae > Myiozetetes > Myiozetetes cayanensis. Next base: position 13,584,543 of record NW_026087048.1, read on the forward strand.
CTATGCAGGGGCAGTCTATTGGTCTCTAGGTCCCTGGGGACCCCCATCATGACCTTCAGCAAGATTTTGCAGTAGAAGTTCAACCAGGACTTACCAATTTCCCACCAAACAGTCAGACACATCTTCCTACTTTCCAGTGATTTACCCCTTTGGGTATTCCTCTCATAACATAAGTGGGGCTGAGGCCCCACTGGCAAACCCAGACCCCCTGGGAGAAGAAGTGGCAAGACCTGGCCAGATGCCACCAGTGGTCACAGCCATCTCTAGAGCCAGCAGCGCTCGCTGCAGGAAGGAGCACGGCTAACACAAACATCATGCTGTGTTCCCATGGCAACCAAAGTGTCACGTTCATCATCGTCTCATTTCTGGAAGAAAAAGATATGGGTCCAATGAAGAAAAATCCAGGAGTCTCAAAGGGCTTTGCTGAGGCTGGAGAGGCTTCTAATATCATTGTTCAGGGCTGCTGGAAAGTGCAGCACCCAGCTCCGTGATGGCACATAGGTTTGAGCAGGAGGCTGTTTGGGATTAAAATGCATCCAGTCAGATACATACAGTTTATGTCTTGTCTGCTCTGTGTCACTTTGAAGCTAGGGACACATGATCAAATTACCACAGCTATAGAAGTTACTAGATGTTAGCAGAAGAGGTTTCAGTTCCACCCACCCTATCTCACATTTGACATGACCTGGGGATGATGGTTAGCAGTTGTCTTTGCTCAGTGTCCCATGGTGGCTTATTAAACCACAATAATTCAATAATATGGCTAAAGTTGGAATTGCTGTGCCTGAGGCAGCAGAGACCTCTGTGTACACCGAGTCCCCTCCTGGACTCGGTGAGCTGCCACCATCTCACTGTCAGAGCTTTTCTCTGCTGAAATCTGCATCCCAGAAATCAGACCCAGCTGGGATCCAGCATTCCCATTAGCATGGATCCATATGAGCTTCTCTGCAGTGACTATACAACAGCAATTAAAGCATTGCCATGCAGATTTGTACATGGGAAGCTCACCTTTCTTCTCTAAGACAAACCTTCTACCAAAAGGAGCCTAGAGATGCATCACTGGACACTTTCAGAGCTCTCTGATGTGTTCTTGCTGGAGGCGTGAGAAGATCTAAGGCTGGAGGATTCATTTCAATCACTTTAAAATCAGTTCCCCCAATTAGTAGGGGTTTTTTCTATGGCAAAAAAAAAAAAAATCAAGACCTGAAGAACAAAATCGAAAACACTTTAAAAATGATGCTTGAGAGAAAGCATCTGCCTGCAAAAGAAGATCATCCATATGCTTGAGAGGAAAAGGAAAAGGGTAGCAAGAAAGAAAATGGAAACATTCTACGTGGAGTGCCTGGATAAGGCAGAAACAAGTGCTTTTAACACTCCAGTGTCTCTACATCCCCACCCTGAAGCCTGACTCCACTGAGGTGCGATGTTTAGATGATCTAGTGTCATAAGTCAATCAGATCAAGGGGAAATAGCCCTTGACACTCGAGGTCAGATGATATTTAAAGAAATCTGAAATCCAAAACAGTGGTGAAGTTGCTATTAATTATTACTTTTAATCCTCAATTTTATTTTATTTGGCTTTATTTGCTCCCTGAGCAGCTTTTCTGGCCCAGCAGTGAAGTGTTCAAGTCAGATTTATGCCTGTAACTGGGGCAAACACCATAGCTAAGAGATTGTCCATATCTGGAGCAACTTCTTCCTCCTTAAAGACCAGACAGAAATCTCATGCAGGTAGTCTTTCATGAGAGGGATAAAGAGAATCTACTTATAGAAGCTACTTTGATGGCAGAAGAAACAAGGGATTAAGTATGACAAAGGTCAAGGCAGATGGTTGCACGGATGTAATGAAATTTTGGCCTCTGCATGACATCTATGAAGGATGCCTACAGAAAAGTGTTCAGTACTGTTCAATGGGCCCTGGGCTTTGATCCAGGGGAGTTGCATCTTGTCCTAGGTCTCCAGCTGATTTGTAGCATCACCTTGCTCAAGTCACGCAGGCATTTTACAGCTTTGCTCAACTTCTAAGAAGCCCTATGCAACCAGGAGATGAACATCCCACTCATTTCCACTGCCCAGACCACAGCTCTCAGCAGAGGAGAGAGAACTAAGTTTCAAAGCTTGTTATTTCCTCTCTGGGCTCACCCAAGCTAGCGATCAGCTGTTGATAATACAGGTGGAAATACCTGAGGGGACATCAAGGTTCAGCCTGGTGTCCTGTAATTCCACTCATACGCTGGGAAACAAAACATTACCCCCAGGGTTAGGTGATGGAAAGCAGTCCATCAGCCTGCAAGGCCTGAGATCACAAATACAGTAGTTCTGGATATCCTTAATTAAATACAGCAGTGTATTCATTCATGGCTTGCAGAGTGGTGTTTCTGCTAAGGGCGTGAACCATTCTGGCAAGGTAAGTGTACAATTCCCTTCTCTTCCCCCGTGGAGCAGCTGAGCAGGGTCAAGGCAGCTCATGAGAGAGATGTGCTGCCTGTTTGCTTGCTCCTGTGACTGGCTGCCCATTTAGAGGCTGCCAGGGAGATGGAGTGTGCCAGCCAGGTTTTTGCAAGCATGTGAAAATTAGCAAACCTCACTCTGAGCTGCAAAGGGCAGATAATTGAGAGAATTAAAATTAAGAATGAAAAAATGAAAAAAGGGGGGGGAGGGGAGGAAAGAAAGAACATAGAGATGAGCCAAAAGGAAACATTTCAAAGGCCCATACCCTGCAGCCCACATTAATGGCAACAAAAAAAAGATGGGAGCCTTACATTTTATTAAAGGCAATTATTTTTTTTAAAGGTAAACTCTGCCACAGAGGAGCAGACTCCTACCCACAGAGTTGTTGGCACAACAGGCTGACAAGGAGAAGTGAGGGTTTTCTTGACCACCTTCTTTCTGCACTGTGAGCATCAGTGAAAGGAAAGCAAGAGTGAGCGGGTGCTTCAGGAGAAATGCCTCCAGGGGAGAAGCTACAGGAAACCAAAGGAATTAGAAACACAACTGAAATCTAAATCACAGCTTTCTGTGGCCAGTCTCTACAAATACTGCATGTAGGATATGAACTTGGAACCCAAAGCCAGTTGAATCAGCAGCAGAAGGCAGCAGGTTGGCAATCATAGGAATTGGAAAGCCTGGGTAGATTCAAGTGGAGCTGTCAGAAATATAGATATACAGACTAGCTCATGTATATAGATACATAAATGTGTGAGCAAGGCTAGACAGGGTAAGTGTGACCGCCTCAAATGCCTAAGGAAGATGCTTGTCTGTATTCCCTCCCCTCCATGAAAGGAACACATCCTTGCCTGCACTGCTCAGGCAGGACCAAATGCCCACCTGCAGCCAGTGGGGCAAGTGTTCTTCACAAGAGACCAGACCAACGCTTTTTCTGGGATACAGGTGTTGGGATCTTTGTTTCCCAGTGCATTTTTGTGAAGGAAGGGGAAAAATGGAAAAAGGGGAAGGAAGTTGAATGGCACAAAACCTGGGTGAGGAAGATCAGAATAAGGCTGTGTCACAGGATGAAGAAACTGTCCTCAGGAAACAACATGTAATTGTTTCCATTAGTCTAAAAGGAGAGACAGTGAAAAAAGGAAAAGGGTTTACAAAGACAAAGCCTCAATTAAATTAAACAAAAAAATGAAAAACCAAAAACAAACAACAAAATAGAGAAAGAAAGAAGAATAATTTATGAAACACTCACTTATTTACATAAAATGAAGACAAAAGATGGTGTATTTAGTCGTAGTCAGAAGCTGAAATTTTCCATGGTTTTTTAAGGCAGTGCCACATGCAGCCACAAGCAGCAATAGCCTGTGATTCTGCAAAATTTCTGTAACAGCATGAAAAAATGAAGGCCAGAAGCATTCACACCTGGATTAAACTGCTCAATCTACCAAAGCCTGTGCCTAGGTAGCAAGGCAATGAGGAGACACCATGTTTGGTTGGAAGAGCTGTAACCTGAAGAAAACAAACAGACCTTCCAAAATGAGGTATATTTCTGCAGGTGGTAAGATGCAGAAAACAGTTTTAAAAAGAAGAAATCCAATTTTCAATACACATTAGAAACTGTTAGCTTATTTTACTAAAAACATTATGCCACTCAAAAATCCCCTCTAACTCTGAACAACAGGGGATATTTCACATGTTCTGTCTACACAGGTTGTTGAAGACTTTCAAGATTATGTAGTGATTTTTGATAACACCTGCAGTGTTACTACAGTCTGGGCACTTTCTACAAACAAAACTCCTGGACTGCTGCAATTGCAGGCAGTCAGGAAAAGCTGGCTCTCTGCAAACAACCCTTCCTGCTCCAAAATTTTTGGGCTTGCTGAGAAGTCTAATACTGCCTGGAGTCGGAGTAAAGTGAGCTCTTTATTCTCCCCAGAATTATACTGAGGGAAACAGAACTTCTAGCTTTGAACAAAATATTCCTTTGCACCCCAAATCCCATTTCTACTAAACTCCCTATGAAGTTTGCTAAGTATCTCTTGATCCTCATGCAGCATTAGGCCTGATAATCTGAAGAATGTTCTCTGTGTAGGCACACAAATGGAAAATTTTCTGGAGCTGCTAGCTGAAAACCCCTCAAAGCCTGCCAAAGGGTGCTAGCATACAAGCCTCATGGGATTTGCTTTGCTAGACCAAACCTAGTTTCATTTTATTTATGATCCTTCAACAGTGACAAAACTTGATGAAGGAATACTGTGCCCGAAACCCCTGCTTTCCAGCTTGAACAACTGCCCTCTTTTTGCAAACTTGGTTTCTCTGGCATCCTCAGACTGTCAGGACTGCACCACCACTACCCCTTGACACTTCTGACAAGTGGCAAGGAACCTGTGCCATGCTGCAAAGGACAATAGGCTTGTTTTGGTTCCCAGTAGATGTTTAACCAAGCAGCAGGCCTCTGAGCCATTTAAGGTTTGCTCACAGCTAGCTACACTGGGAAGAATTCAGTGACCTTTAGGATATTTAGTCCTGTCCCTCCCTGGGTCCCTCTCAGGGCTCTGTGGCAGCTTCTGCCTTGAAGACAAGGGGCTGTTGTGAGGGGTGAAATAACTTTCCTTCTCTCTTCTCTCTTCCTACTTGATGAGGTGAAAAATGAATCGTTCTGAATATAACAGATTAAATCCTGTATTCGGTTTCTCTGGGGAAAATTTCATGGAAAATTGTCTTTGGGGAATAAATTCACTGCCAGATGCCAAGGACCAGTGCACCATACCCAGCACACACGTCCAGAATACAACTAATGATTCTGCATCATACACGTTATAAAAAGCAGCTAGAACTAGTCAAATAATAGAGAAAATTATTGGCAAATAATTTATTCAGCCATAGTCACAGAGGAATTAATCTTATCCATTATTCTAAAACATGACTCAACCAATTCCTGGAAGTAACAAAGCTAAAGCCTCTAGCTCTGAGCTTCAAACCCTAAGATTTAAATTCTTATTTAATTCCACAACTCTTTTCCTCTTGTTATTATGTTCAACAGTGTGCTGCTGCTGTTCGTGTGCCAATGATACAAGGTTAGAAGGCTTAGACAGTTCAAAATGTTCTCTCTGCACCAGTAAAGCTAAAAAGTACAAAGCAGCTCTTACAACTGAGAGCGCTCAGCCTAACTGGCACACTGGTTTCAGTGCGTGCTCTCTGCTCCAGGGCTCTTGGCACCTCCCTGACGTCAGTCACCAGTGAGGTGTCTGCTCTGATCCCAGTTTCATCTGGGATGCAGTCCCCCAGACCACCAGTATTCACTGTGTTCGTTTCTGGAGGAATGGGACAGTCAGAGCAAAGGGTGGGGTTACAGAGCTGGGCACAGGGAGCTCTGAAGCAGAGCCCTGTGCAGGTGAGGCTGAAGGTGAGGCTGGCAGGTGTGTTGATGTAAATAGAGGTGTGTGAACAGGAAACTGAGCTTCAACAAAAAGATGTGGGATTTTCCTGAAAAAGCAAATGGATTTTCCACTGTATTTTCCTAGTTACTTAAATAAAATAATGCCCTGCAAGTGTGACTTTGGAATATCTTCTTGGGGTGGGTTTAAAGCTAGGAGTCCTGTCTTAGCTGATAGTTTAACCACTCAGAAGTTAATAAGGCAAGAAAATAGCTCAGCAAATGATCCTTTTCACATATCTTAGGAGAGGATGTAGATCCTCTGGAGGTATCTGTTTCTCTACATTTAGTCCGTACAGAATAATTTAGACTAGATCACAAAATCACGGGATGGATAAAGTTGGAAGGGACCACTGGAGGACATCTAGTCCAACTTCCATGCTCAAGCAGGGTCCTCAAGACCATATCACTCAGGACTGTGTCTAAATGGCTTTTGAATATCTCCAGGCAAGGAGACTTCACAACCCCTCTGGACAAACTAGCTCCATTGCTCAGTCACCCTGCCAGTAAAGAGGTTCTTCCTCATATTCAGGTGGCACTTCCTGTGTTCCAGTTTCTTCCCATTGCCTTTCATGCTCTTGCTTGGCATCTCTGAGAAGAGCCTGGCTCCATTTCCTTGATACTCTTCCTTCAGATACTTACAGATTCTGATGAGGTCCCCACTAGATCATCTCCTCTTCAGATGCATAACTTCTAGAAAGCTAAAGTTTGTGGAGGCAAATCCTGTCTCCTCACCTTTCTTAAAATTATTTCATATAAACCATATTCCTTTAGTTCTTTATGAAAAAGTAATGCAAGAAAGTATTGAAAGCTTTCCTAAAGCAAAGACATATGTTACTTCTCCCTTATCCTCTAAGCCAATTAGCCAATAAAAGAAGGGAATTAGATCAGCCTGACAAATCCATGTTGATTCTCTTTTACCACCTTCTTATCCTATAGCAGCTAACGAATTGTTTGTTTCATAATTTGTCGAGGCTTTTCTGTAGTTATTCAGCTTAGCTGGCTGATTTAAATTTCCACGCTATTCCTTTTTTCTATCCACACAAATGGCCTACTTGCCTTTCTCCACTCTAAAGAACCCTCTTGATATGGGACAAGATCTTGAAGTCCATTCCTAACTGTTCACAGACTGCTTTCCTTGGGCAACCAGCAGGGGAATTCCCTCAAGTCCTACCTTTTGAATTCCCTTAGTCAGTGTAAGGATTCTTAATTTACACCCCTTTGTTCTGGCCCATTCCCATCCTCTAATCAGTATGACTTCTGTTATGAATATCTAGCAGTGACTGTTTTAGTGATAAGGGGAGTTAAAGAGGCAGTGAGGACTCCAACACTCTGCCTGTGCTCTCCTGCTGTGGTACATCATGAATGCTTTGATTCCTTCTAGCATATTTATAGGATTTCTTTTTTTTCCCTTGTGTGTTCTTAGCCACCTCTTGTTCGTTCTGTGCCAGGACCTTTCTGATTTCATCCACACGTGCTTTGGTATCATTATGTTCTCGCTCCTAATCTGCTGCTGCTTCAACTTTTAAAAAACAATTAATTTCTCATTTCAAGGCATTAATGAGGTCCTCACACACTTTTAGTGTTTCCCTTTTGTTATATTCTTCTCTCTGCCTTAGGAGATCTAGTCATTGCACCTCTGCTCTAATCTCTAAGTCAGTGCTTGCTGGCCTGTATTCCTCTTTCCTTGACTCAACCTACCAATTCCCTGATGTTTCACAGCCAATTAATCCTTCTTCTGCTGTTTCTACTTTCTATTTTCCATGTGTCTGGGAAGCTGATTAACTCATAGTTTGGTATATGTACTAAGGCTTTATATTCATCCTGTTTAGCCCTTACACTCCTAGCCCTTGGGCAGAGACATTTCAGATGTTTACCAGATTGCTCCATTCTTCTCCCAAGTGTCTCATTTTCACCTCTATTAAATTTCCCATTTTCCCAACTCACTAACCAGCACGCTGCCTGGTTCTTGGAAGACTGCTGTGCTGTCAAAAAATCCAAAGTCTTTTTGTCGACATTGTCCGTGCTTTCACCTCAAGGATTTGTCTGGCCCACCCGTGCCACTTTCCATGGAGACCAAAGGAAACACAATGGCCCCTGGAAAGGAGTTAGCAGTGATCACAGTGATGGGCAGTATTTTCATTTCAGTGATGGCAGATATATGATGGGAGCAGTATTTAATCCCTCCCGCTTGCCTTCCCTAAGGATATCAAATTGTGTTGTAAACACTGCAGATTTAAACCTCATTTTGACCTCTTTCACTGAAAATAAATATTAATAACTCCACTTCATAGACAGGGAAACAAACAGAAAAGCTAAATGACTTTTTATGGAAATGCTGAGGCAAAGGCAGGAGCTGCCAGGCATGCACTGGAAACCATTCAGGAAAAGCCGTCAGTCAGGCGTTTAGGAGCAAGGGGGCAAGAAACAGGGTTGTGATTGCAATTACATCAGCTGGTGAGGAGCCAGCCCTCAGTGCCCAGAGCTCAGTTAGCCAAAGGCTATGGCAGTTTACTGGGACTGGAGTTATTGCCAGAGCATCCAGTGGATGATTGCTTTTAGTTGTAGATTTGTCTTCCCCTCTCGCTGGTCCATGCATGAGCAACAAGCAGCCTAATTAATGGCTAAAAAAGCCCCTGATGCTAAAATAGCTGCCTTGCAATCTTTCTGGAGATCTTACTAGACTGATAGCAGGGCACTTCTTTCTGACTTCTCCTTTCTCTCTCACTGCCTTCTGTTCACCTCCTTTATTTCCCTCCCTTCCACTTTTTAAAAGTGAAATAGAAGAAGCAAAGAAAAGAAAACATGAAGAAAGTAGCCACAAACTGCTTCATCAACAATAATACACCATGGATCTTCCAGGACTTGTCTGAGGATGTGAGTCCCTGGAGAGGAAACCTAAGGCCAGAAATGATACAGGCTTAACTGTCATGAAAAGCACTCACAAAACCCAGCGCTGAGCACACAATGCAGCGCTGAGGATACGGACTTGGCTGCCGTTTATGGAGTGGGGAATACAGTGGCAGATTTATTCTACAGTAAAGAGGGTTGTTTCTTGGTAGCACTAATACTGACACATTATCTGGGGACGGAAGAGGATGCACAAATAGGAACAATTATCCCATTTCTCTGCCTGTGTCTCCCCCAAATGCCCCCTACTCCTATTCCCTCCTGCTCTCTTCATTCCTCTCCTTACACTGAGTCCTTTGCTTCCTCTCTGAATTATACCTTATTTCTTTAGCCTTCTCCTTCATCTTTTCCCAATGTGCTTACATGTACAGGGTTTTTAGCTCTTCAAACTTCTGCATATTATCTCCAGCTGGAGCCTTGTGTCCAGTCCTATGCCTGGAAAACCATACAAATGTTTTCAAACACATGGTTAATTCCTCTTGCCCCTAAAACAGGTGTGAAAATTTCCACACTGTAAGGAACAGGCCACATGCCAGGATAGGCTGATAACAACCTGCAAAGAGAGGCTTTCCAAATTATCCAGCATAGCTTAAAGAGAAACCATTGCTGTACTCATTGAAGTGGAAAGCAGTGATGGTAACTACCACCACCCTCCTGCATGGAGTAATTCCAGCTCCCTTCTCATCATCTGACATCAGTATAGAGCAAACATCCAGGCAGTTTTAAATCCCTATTTAATCCATTTCTTACTCCAAAAACACACACCTACTTTCACCACTGTATTTGCCATGAGGAATCAAAGCCTTGATCGTACCTCACATCAGAATGGAGACTGGGAGCACAAACAGCTTCGTCAAGAGCACATAAGAGATTTGTGGCAGAGCAAGAAATACAATGTGAGTGTCCCAAATTGCTGCCAAGCAGTCGCCGATTCATGGTTTGCATCTCCAAGGGATGGATAAGGGGCAGTGGATCTTGTCCAAGAACAGATAAGACAGGAGATAGCACTGTCACCCACATCTCTGCTGTTTGGTAGGAGGAGAGAAGCAGTAGAGGAGTGGGGCTGCTGTCTTTCCCCCACTTCTTAATATCCTTTCTGCCTGCTTCAAAAACAACTCGGTGCATGGTTGTTTATTATTGTTATCACTGTTATTTTCCAGAGTGCTGTAAAACTAGGGGATAGAGCACTCTGACAGACTCATAACAAACAGCAGATAAAACTAATTAGATTTTGCTCTTCCTTCAGTTTGCTGACTTGATTATTTTTTCTTTTTATTGTTTAATTATTTATTTTTTAGCCCAGAGGTTTACACACACATGTATTTCACTAGACACTGGCAAGGCATCCTTGGGATCGTCTCTGACAGGAAAGGGCTATTGTGGCCACGCAGCCCGAGAGCTGGTGAGGGGCTGAGACAGAGGCTGCAGTGTAGCACAGGGCTCAGCACTGCATCTTCTACCCATGTCATGTAAACCACAGGGGGAGAGGAAGGAGAGAGCATCTATTCACAGCCACTAAGAGAGTCAGTGAGACAAAAGGCATCAGTAAAAAAAGTTAATGTGCCTGGCAGGAGCCCAAAACCGCTGCAGCAGTGGGGACCAGGCAAGTGCCCCTAAGACACCACCTCTTCAGGTCATTATGGGAATATTTGGCTTGAGTATCAACCTGACAGCCTTGCTGACTCTTGAGGAACGACAAAACGGTGGGGAGTAGGGCAACTTCCCCCTCCTCCCTCCCTTTCTCCATGGGCTGTTTCCAAATTCTTTGGGATTAGCTAGTGACAGCAGGAAAAGGCACTGGCCTCACTGCTCAACACTTAGCAGGCTGAAGTGAGGTGACATGCCTCAGCGCGGGGCACAACGGCTTCATTCACAGGGGCAATACCAATCCAGAATTACAAGTGTGCAAGAATAAACAAGGCTGGAGTTAATCTAAAGTTGTTTTACACTCTGTTTTATTAAAGTCAATGCACTTCCGTTCCTCAGTGCAGAGCCTAGTTCTGCTTAATTACCATGACTCAGGGAGAATTTTAATAGCGTGGAGCGCGTGGCACACATGGAGGCGTTCTCCTGACCTCTAGAGGTCTGTCAAAAGAAGAGGAGTATCTGCTCCCTGTAGAAGTTCCTGGAAGAAATGAGGCAGCCCACAAAACTTCTTCTCCTGAAGGTTTCCAGGTGCCATTCCCAAGTGTTTGGTCACCCAGCCCTCCCGCTGTACTTCTTCAGCAGGAGGCTGAGCACACTTGAGCCGGGGGGTTCAGGTGGATAGCGCCTTCTGCAGCACCCTCACTGCTTGCTGACAAGTTGTTTGTCACAGACATGGGGTGCTGCCATGGAGAAGAGATTGGCCAGGCTTTTCATACTGCACAGCAGCATTTAAGCAGGTTGATGTGTAGGGACGCTTCGGTCCCAGCTCGGCTGCTGCACTTGGATCCCAGACCATGGAAACACCCTGAGGGCCTTCGCCATCTCTCTGCCTCCTGCAGCTCCTACCACAGGGATCTCTGGAACAGTGGTACTGCTTATACACATTTGGCTCCAAACACACACGGAAGAAACATCTCTGCTTTTATTATATTAGGGCAACTCTTGTGCAGTTCATTGACCAGGGTAGAATTTTCCCACTGAACTAAATTCTTCCTATCGTAAAACATTCAGAATGAAACAGCTAGAAAGTTATAGCCAAAATATTGGTGTCCCATTAGGAAAAATGCTGATTTAAGAAGTTTTTTTTCCTTTGCAATAGGATGTACCATTGGTAAGCCTCAGTAAGCACCATTCAGCTGCTGTTGTGGCAGAGCACTGGTACAGAACACAGCATGGGTGTATACAGGCACATTTACAGACACATATATGTACAACACTATTCTTTGCCCTGTGTCCTGAGGATGTGCTGAATGCTGAAGACCCCATGGCATGGCCAGTATATGCTGCTGTCAGGACTTAGTATAGTGTCAGGTTTTTGACATGGCATCTTCAGATGTTGGATGGCGTATCCAGACGTTGGATTTTTAAGCTAACTATGAACATATATTGTTTTTTATTAATAAGTTTTAAAACAGTGTTCTACAAACTATATATTATAATGAAAACATCTATTTTAACCTCTTGTGTCCCTTTCTGTGAGCCAACCTTTTATGAAAATTCCATACTGTGTGCAACAAGCTGCACACTAAAACAATCAGAATAGCACATCTGTACAGGGGCACACACCACATCTAATTAATTAGTTTGGGCTTAGAAGCTTGGCTTCTAAGGACCCAAGCTGCTTGTCTTTTGAGTAGCATCATAGAGACAGAGTGAACTCTTATGTACTAGTGAAGACTTTAAAATATGTGGATATTTAAAACCCAGCAGGACAGGAGGAAGCTTTTTGTCTAAAGCATAGTTTCCTGCTGGAAAATATGTCTAGGTAGTCTGAGGAAAGGTGTCCAGAAACACATGAGAGAAAACCTTGTTCTGCACTGGGAATTCTCTCTACAAACAGCACAGAAATGGGAGGATGACATGGTGCTTTTAATCATGCATCAATATTAATAATAATCACCACTGGTAATCACTGGAGTCCTTGCAGGCTGTAATGCTACAACACACTATACATTCATCCTTTTCCTTGAGCCTCACAAAGCAGTGACAGAGTTGTGAGCCCCTTGCATCATACAGTTAGTTCCATTTGGATTCAGGACTTCCCCATTGGCAGCAGCAGAGCCTAAGACACGTGAGACGTTCAGGCAATGTGAAGTGTGAGATGCAGTGATGTGATCTCATTCGTTAGGGATACTGGGAACATGTGTGGGTTCTCAGTCTGTGACGGATTCTCAGGAACTGGGATATGTGTTTGAAGGCAATTTTAGGAGAAATCTAATTTTTCTCCATTTGGGGATTAAAGAAAGTGTTCTGACTGATGCCTGGGCTAAAGTCACTCTTGGATATTTCCACCATGACTAATCTATTGATCAGTTCAGCCCTGGTTTCCAGAGGTTTGCTATGTATTGTCACTGCTGCTTTTCTTACTATGGCACATTGGATTTCCTATGCTGCTGTTGAGATATAACCAGCTCAAAAACATGCACAGCCTGACCCAACCTGTTGAACACACTGTAAAAATTCTGATCAGATAGAAATCAGATACATGTTCTACAGCTCAAGAGAAATGAAGGGCAACAGAGAGCTCTGGGAAAAGGCATCAGCAACTGTCCCTTCTCCAGGCAAAGGCTGCCTAATGTAGGAAAAGGAGAATCATTTCGAGTTCCTTGGTATGAACATACTATTCCTTAGGTCAGCCTGTATGAAACCACATAATAGAGGCATCCAGGAAAGTGAGGATTATATTTAGGAAAGGATAAACTCACATGGTACCATTTGGGCTAGTGGCATCTCACTCTGCCTGGTGTACACATATGAAGCAACGCATCTGGGAAGGATGCTGAAGCTGGCAAACAGGCAAACATGAGCAGTGACCCATTTGCTTGCTGCCCTGCAAGTCACAGCCTTGTTCACACAGGACTGCTCTTGAACCCATTGTACAGCCCAAGCGCTGTTGAACCCAGAGGAAGAGCCGTACTGTTGGGGGCTGGCTGGTTGGAAATGTAGAGCCCCTTTAGAGCCCTGGAGCTGCATGTCTTTCCTGTAGTCACTCCCTCATCTTCTCTCTCGCCTTCCACCCATGAGAGGGACTCCTGGATCTCTTGGTCTAGCTCTGAGAAGTCCTCTTCGCAATCAGAGATACTGTCAGTATTGTAATCAATATCTTCCACACAAGGAGGTTCATCATCAGACTCCAGGCTGCTGTTGCTGCACCTTCTGCAGAAAAATCACAAGAGAGACTGGACGTCACCAAAGGAGGGAGTGTTGTCAGGGGTAAGAGCAAGCAACAGCGAAATGTGTTTTCTGGGTTCAACCTTGGCTCTGTTAATAAGGGATGAGATGGCACTAAGCAAGCTCCTGTATGTCTTTGTGTCTGTTTCATCATCTGTAAAATGAAGACTGATACCAACCTCACAGGAGTAAAGCATTATTATTCTTATCACTATTACTGCTATTGCTTATGCAGAAACAGAGTGCTTTACATACAGACAACACTGTTCTTGCCTTTAGGCACTTACAAGGTTACAGAAGCTGAAATATAGCAGAGAAGAAGGTATTCACTTTCCAGAAGGTTGCTGGTTTAATCATCATCCACCTCACTGTAGTTCACATTTAGTGTAAGACCTAATTAATCCAGGTGGTTGAAGTGCTTTGGCATCTTTTTCCTCCTGTTCTGTGCAAGCTCAGAGCACTGCTAACAAGAGGGAGCATGAACAAAAAACAAAGGCTCTTGGGTCTTCAAGCACACTGGCTCCAAGGAGGGCAGAGGCACCAGGAGTGGTTGTATTTGGTGAAGAGCATGGAAAGGCTGTGACAGCATGACTGGCTGAGGAAGGGCCAAATTCAGAGGCAAGCCTGAATGGCTGAGGAAAGACTAAGTGGATGTCACAGACACATCGTCTGGTTCTCAGAAAGGTAGGTTACCCCACCTTGGTCTCTTGCCATTAGGTAATTTTTTGAGACCAGAAAGAAGCCTGTGATGTCAGTGCTGTCTGGGTCAGAGTCTGGATGAATCAGGGGGACAGATAGTGTGTTTTTCACCTCCAGGTCAATGTTTTCAATCAGACTTAAAGTAGGGGAATGTATTGCTTTGGGGGACTGGGAAAGGAATAATAACATTCCACCTCTGGGCCAGAGTTTCTAATTTGTCCCGAGCTGGGAAGGATAAATGGCTTGGCAGATGGAGCATACACAGCTTTAATGTGTGGTCTGCTCATTTACATGTCAGTAACCAGAATAATCTTCCAGCTCTCAGCTGTTTCACAGCAGTGGCAGCATCTGAGGTTTCAGAACATACCAAAGGTGTAAAGTATTGCTTTTGGATGTATTGATCCCTCCTCTCTTCTGCACTCCAAAAAAGGAGTAAGATTTTCCTAGCTCAGACTCCAGATCTTAACTGTATACAGACTACTCTGCAAGCAGAAAGAAGCAGTGTTAACCCACTTCTCCTTCTCTTGCTGATCTCTGGGTTAGTTTACTTCAAAGGCTGGGTATAAAGGATTTTCTGAAAGCTAAATAGAGCTGTACAGCTTAAAAATAAATAGAAGAATAATTATGCACTTTTACAGTTTCTGGCTCTACTTAGGCTGCTCAGAAATCTGGGTCAGGAGGAACTCATACTAAAAATGAGGATGTGACATGAAACAAACTAAACAAACCAGGACAATCCTCCCAGCACAAACAGCAACAGCAGTGGTCCTGACTGCGTCTGACCAGTGGGTTTGATTTCTTCTTTTATTTTTCATATGCAGGTATGGCATGAATTACCTTGATACTGAGTACCTATGATAAGGTTCAAAGCTGACTAAACTCAGGGGAACCAGAGTTTTCATTTATAGGTTCTGCTCTTGCAACTTTGCAATCAAAAAGGTCCAAAGCATACCTACTTTCAATATTGCACTTGGACATTTTGAAGGAGCTGCTAATGCCATTGGGACAGGCCATAGCTGTTACCCAGATCACTAATATTTTACAGATAGAACAATTTGCAACCTAGGAACTGAAGGTCAAACATTTGCATTAACAGGATAACAATCCAAAAAAAAGAAAAAAAAAGTCCCTATTATTACTTAAATCTGGGGAGCCAAATAATAGAATCTTCTAAATTTTTCAATAAATTAAACGATTTTAGAACTTTATTTCTGAGTAAAAGGGGAAAATTACTTCTACCACACAAACACTTTGTTATGGAAGGGAAATCTGGAAGACAACAAACAAGAATGAAAGACGAAAAACATACAAAACTACCATTTATTTACATTGAAGAATGAAGGGACAGTCTTTAGGAAGCAAGTATTTGTGCATAAAACCTTTGTAATGGATATCAAAACTCTCCCTTGTTGCCTGCATACACAGGACACGCAAAGGCCATGACAACTCAACAGTGGGGAGATAAACTGCAGGGAGAGGTTCCCCACAAGTGAGGATGTGCTTAGACCCTGTTTAGAGGTCAGGGAAGAAGACTCTCATCCTAATTTGTTCTGATCCTTGTTCCTTTGCTGTGACAGCGAACAAGCAAGCCAGGTAGCACTGACCATAGTAGCAGTTTCTCCAGCATCTAGACTATTGTTTTCTTTTCCAACAGAGTATTGGTGGTTTTTTACTTGTTCATTTGTTTTTAATCTGATTTTTAAAAGTTAAGAAAAAACATCACGTGCCCTCCCCATCTCCCCCACTCCCAAAAAAAAAAAAAAAAAGAGAGAAAGAAACAAACAAAAAAACTGAACCCAGGAGATATGAAACAGATTTACCAAAGAATAATGATGTTGTCTTACAGAAGGTAAACAAAGAGGAAAACCAATGACACTACATTAGAGAACTCCAAGACAAACATAGTCTATGAATACCACCGAATGTGAATGCAGTACAGAAGCGGGGTGGGGGAAGGCTGGCAATATACCTGCAGCCAAGAGTCCCCCAGCTATCACAATAAAACATGTGGTTGATCTTCAAAACCTATGGCCTCATAGCCCTCATCTATTCCAGCCGATTGGAGCCACAACAGCAATTTGCAACTTCACGATGTGATAAATAGAATTTCTTTGTTTTGATTTTTAATTTGCATATTTATTCAGATATGACTTAATCTTAATTAGTTCTCCTTTTCTACGTAGGTGTGTTTTTTTGTTTGCTTGGTTTTGGAAAGCAAGCAACTTCTGGTACCTTGTAAAATAATTCCAGGGTTTTTTCCTGACTTAATGTGAGGAGAAGAAGGGGGTCCAGTCCTTCATTACATGTCAGCATGACTGGAACTTTGTGTTATGAATGGAAAACACTTCTTTTAGGTGCCTACTGCCAACCTCTCATTCTAAGTCAGCCTACCTGTTAGGTCACAGCTGGACAGCAACCTGGCAAGTCAGCTGTCCTGCTGAGCCACACTTCAGAAAAGACAGGCTGTAGTTGTGGTTGATAAACTATAGCTACATGCTGCACATGGGGATGAGTGGTGATCTCTCTTCCATACATAATTCTCCTTCACTTGTAGATACACTGCCAGGGCATGGAGAGAACCAGAGCTTTCCTAAGTAATTTCTCCAGATTTTTCACTTGCATTTTGCTGATGTGGTAGGTCACTCACTCGCTGTGTATTCTACTGGCTGGCTCAAAGTAGAGCACGTTTTATTTTTTCTGCTGGAAAGAACAGGCGGTGACAACTGTCCCTCTTAGGGAATCTGTGACCATTGTTCAGGGTTTCTGCTTGCCCTTCACTTGACAGGCCTCACAGTTGCAGCACATTAAAGAAGGAAGGGGAGCATTTTCCTTTTTTTCTCATATTGTTCCTCTCACTCTTTTGAAATTTGTTGCAGCCTTTCCAAGGCAAAAGTGGAAGGGGGGTGGGGGAAGGAGGGAGGGGGTTAAATGATTCACAAAAAAAGGAGGAAAAAGCTGAGTGTGGGGACCACTGCTGGTCATGGATGTACCAATTATTCTCTCTGAAGAATGTATCAATAAACAAGCAAACATGTCCTCAGCTTCTCTCTGCAGTGAAAAATAACACCCCGGTAGCTGCATAGTCACTCTGTCTGTAACCCTACTTTCTCCTTGCCTTAAATCTTCTCTCAGTCATGGTATGTCCCAATCCTTTGGAAGCTGCCCAAATCAGGGATGTGGCTGTGTATAATGAACCAAGCACATCTTTAATACAGTTCATAGACTAAATAAGGCAGAAAAAGGCTTTACTGAAATTTTTCAAGAGATCAGACATTTTTGCATGAGAAGAAAAAGCAGAAAAAAGATTCATGTCTGATCTAAACAGGTCAAGTTCTCAGCAATTACAGTGTTCACCTGAAAGAAGGGTACACTTTTTCCCCAAGCAGGAACTGGAGACCCCAGAAAGTTCCTGATCATAGTTATCACTTGTGCAGAAGGGGAATTGCTCATTCTTTTCCAAAGAAGTTTTACCTATTGTATGAACAATTACATATATGTGCTGGCAAGTAAAGTGTCCTGCAGTTTTTAAAGATACACTGCCATCTCTGCAGTGAATTGGGATTGCCTTGTTCTTCTGGGTTTTCTGACATTAAAATTCCACCTACGTCACCAAATCTAAAAGGGTGTGTGATCTTGCACAGTTTTGCTTTTGAGGAAACCATATGTTTTATTAAAAGCAGGAACACTGCTTCTGAAGGCTTGTAATGAATCTAAAATGAACCTTAAGCAGCCGCATTTGCAGTAATCCCAGAGTACAATCCTGCCTTTAATTGCTTCATAAAGTAGTATTTGAGGACATAGATGAAACAACTATGATGCTTTCAGGTAATTACACCTGTAAGAAGTACACTGCAGCAACAAGGTGCCAACAAGGAAGGGCTTTAGTTTGCCCTTTGTGTCTGGATTCTGTTGCTACAGGGTGTGCAGCACACCTTGTAATGACTTTCTAATTTCATCTCTGCAATTCAGCAGCTCCCTAGACAGAAGCCTGGCACCCCCACCACCCCGGCCTGAGAAATGCCAGACAAAGCTCTATTTAGTCCCTGACCTCGCCAAGGGAGGGGATCAGTTATGTACTGATGCAAGATGACTCCAGCTGAAAGAACTATTGCATTCACCTTCTTTGTTTCTACACAGTAAACACTAATGACATGAACTTTGTAGATTCCCATGGGATTCCCCTTCCCAAAGACTCTTTGCCAAGGACTTTTGCATCTTACACCACCTCCTGAGAAAATACATTCTAAGCCCAAGGCAATGCCAGGTGCCTTGGCTTTCAGCCCACCACGGCCCATCCTTTCACCAACAATATGAACATAATTAAACATGGCCTTGAATTCTGTTTGCAGTGGCTGAGAGGTATTTGGTCTTGTTTTGAGTGTAGGTTGGTTTTTTTTCCTTTTTTATTTCCTGCTGCAAATAGCCAAGAGAAAGGTATAATTCATTGCTAAGGCTCTAAATAATTAGTTTTCCAGGAGTTCCCAGGCTAATTGTAGGCTGCAATATTTATAATTGATTTGGTCAGATTAGAAACGGGTGTCTGGTGCACCAGTTAGATAAGTAAGGAGTAAATGGGGTTTTATTTAGAGAGAAGGGAAGACAACTTGTAAATAAAAGGAGAGTATGAAGAGGAAGAAACAGGCTGACTCCTGGCCAATACTGTCCCCTAATGTTCATTCGGGCTTGCAACAATTTAGCCCTGGACAGCATTTTACTTCCATCTGGCATAAACTGTTAGTCTTATCAGGAATGACTGTTTCCAGTCTCCTTAGTGGTGATAAGATGGCTTATGCTGCTATAAGAGCAGGGAGGTGTTGGGTACACACCTCTCTTTACACGTGGTAGGGAAATGGAAAAGCCTTGAAGGACTTCATTTAATTGAATTGCACCATGTCGCTGGGACAGCTTTGATCTTTCTGTGAAAGATGAGTTTGCATAGAGGACAAGAACACATTTTTCTCCCATTTGAAAGGTACTTGACATTACCTGACATTCCTGTATTCCAGACATCTCAGTTCAAATCCAGGTGTGTTTCTAATGCTAACCAACAAAATTCACATGAGATGATCTTTAGACTTGCAGGATGGAAAAGCTGTTGAGAAGCCAGAGGCTGTGGATTCAGTCTTAAGAACAATCATTAATTTCTTCCTAATGGGGAACCAATCTATATATCAGTGCAGGGAAAACATTGCATCTTTAGCATTCTTATAGCTGTAGGCTTGTAACCATTAATAAAACCCACTGACTTGAACAGATACAAGTCAGCCACGAAATGAAGCTATGGCAGTTGCTGCAGACCCCAAACAATTCTGCTCTCACGCTTCAACAGTTCTTAGGTTTTGTATCTTTTTTTTTTTTTTTTCTTTAAATACATTTACATCTCAGCACAGGAAAGCACCATCCTATGGGTACTTTAGGAAAGATTTCTGAACTGGCATATTCACTTCAGTTTGTGATGACACTCTTACCTGGCTTGGACAAAACACTAACGATCCTGTAAATCTGTTCCTTATAAGGACAACATGACCAGAGCAGCTTTTCGCTGTCACCACTGACAAGCGAAACCAGGGTACTGAGTAAAATTTCCACTATGGTGAGAAGTTAGTTATACATGAACCTAAGCATGGGCATAAGCATAGACAACTCTGACTTCATCCCCACAGACGTACCACACAACCTGTTCAATTTCAGTCACACCAAACGAGTTCAGCCACTCTGCACAAGTTAGGGGAATAGCTCATTCACCAAAAACTGGCATCCAGCAACAGCTTTGGTGTTAATGCCTTGGCAACATGAGATATCCCTGTAGAAAACTTGAGACCTGACTGCTTACATCTGTACCGCACTGTGTTGTTAAGATTTGGGCCAAAATATAGGACACCAGAGCTCAAGCCCTGGGACACAAATTTTAAGCAAGTTGAAGACCTTAAAAGAAGTATACATATTTATAAAAGAAGTATATATATATATATATATATAAAATAAGTGATATATTTGTGTGAAATATTCAGGCACTGTTGGGAAACTAAGCCTGGTTTAGAGTATCTCGGGAAAGCTTAGGACAAATCTTGGGTTTTAGATCCATACTGCACTACAAGCTGGTGTTTACTTAAGGGAACAATATTACATAGCATCAGCTCCAGATCAGCAGGCAGGCAGCCTAACTTGTGTTTGCTATTAAAATCAATTAGAAGTAGTTATCTAATGAGTACCTGTGAGACACCTCATTGGTATATTTTTCTACCTTTGGCTTGGTGCTGCAGTTTCATGTTGAACAGATATTTATGGCCAGCTTCAGTGAAGCAACCAACAGTAGATGGTTTGAAATTAGGTCCATTGTGATCTTGTTATATTCATTAAAAATGAGGTATAAACACAGGAAATAAAAGATGGGCGACGTAAAATAAATGGAATAATATCCGTCCACCAGGCAGCACTATTTGGGTTTGGTCTGAATTTAAGAATCAGAGGAAATTCTTCAAGAAAGTGTAACATTTTGGCTTTCTACAGATTAAGCTTCTTGTGGAAATATGAGCAGTCAAGTCCCCTTGTATGGACAGGTATTTACTGTGACTACCAGAACTCATTAGGGTACTGAATATTGAAAGAGTTGCTGAAAATATGATTTTGAAAGCATTTGGGAGTTTTTCTTACAATATCTATACCTCAAGCAATTTGTTCTCAAAACGATAACCATGCTATTGATGATACTTAGCAGTGCAGCCCAAGTAATACAGGAAGTTCATTGGAATCTTTGTAATTGCCTTTAGGTGCTTCCAGTAGTTGAGATATTGGCACTGTATGGGGGAAAGAAATGTGGAAAGATTTAGACTTGGATGCTAAAAAAATTTTACTGCTGAGGGTAAAGAATGTAAAGACAGGCAGGTTCTCCTGGGTTCTTGTTTCCCTTGGTGCTCTTTCATATAATTCCACTGACTCTATCTACTGGTTTTATATTATTAATTTCAGAAGTCCAAGTTTCATATGTATATTTCCCTTAGTTCTCCCTGAGCAACTTTTAAGGATTTTGGATTTTGAAAGCAAAATGTTTTAAGATGGCCAAGACAAGTCTACACTGTAGTTATATATCTGGTTTATGTATTTTTTAGGTCAGATAATTATGCATGCAAATATTTGTTTGCACGGCAGATGACAGATATATATCTAATTACTTGACTGAACTGATAAGTGCTGTAAATGACTAAATTCCAATCACTGTATCCCTTGGAGGAAAAAGAAACCTCTTGGTTGTAACTAGCTTTTCTTCACGAAAATCTTTATTTAGTTGCTACCCACTCTGATGTTTCAGAGAATCTATGACAGATGTGTAAATGTGTGTGTATATAAATACATAAATGTGTCTAAACAAGCCCACAAAGTAAATCACCATCACTTATATATCTTTCCTTAAAGGCACATAAATAATAGACACACATATATACTCACACTCAGACACCCACACACTGACATACACACACAGTTACATGTTTTGCTCTGTATCCAGAGCACAGTTTTCATTACAAGACATAGGAGGTCTCAGGAGATAATCCTACAGCTACCTGAGAGATAACAATAGGTAATCACTGAACCTTGATGGTATTGCATTCAAGTGGAAGTAACGTCAGGGAAAGAGCTGGCTGCGACCAGAGCGAGCCAGTTCTTTGACTCCAGTCCTCAGGTGAGTGTTGATAAAGCAGGAGGTCACTTGCAGGGGAAATTAGACCATCTGGGTAGGACTTGAGATATATTAGGATGGTCAAGAGGCAAGCAGAAATGGTTATCTAAAATATCCTGTTATCAGCAGCTATTCAAGAGCTTAAAGCAAGACTGTGTGGCAAAAGATCTTGGATTCTCAGTAAGGAAATCAGGATATATTCCTATTCCACGTGAACCTGACTCATTCTTGTACCTCTTAAAGTAAGGAATGACCATTTTAGAAACCCCTGTGCATAGATCTGCTTTCACAATCACATGCTTCAAATGGGTAAACAACAACTGGGACTAAAAGTATTCAGCTCTGGTAAAAAGAATGATTCTTTTTCTGGAGCACCCAGAGAGGGGACAGGGTATGGCACCACCTGGGGGTTCAACAGCTGTTTTGCCACTGTTCTGCTTTTAAGGAAAGGCTTAAGGCAAATCTCAGCTTAAGGGTCACAGAAAACAGTTTCTGGAGCACACTGAAAACAGTTAAGGCTAACATGATAGCAAAGCACTGAAGCCTAAGAGGTTCCAGGCTTGTTTAGTTGATATTATAGTTAGGAAAGAGAGACAGACAGATAGACAGACAGACAGTGACAGAGAGAGAGACTCTATGTATGTACCCATAAGAACCTGTAAGAATGAAAGGCAACAAAGGCAAGGTCAGATAAATTTATTTTGCCTTTAAAGCAACTTGAAGTGGGGTTTATAGCAGAAACATCTGATGAAGTATGTGTGATCATAAATAAGCAATAATAGATCCAGCTTTAAACTTCAGCTTCTGCCCTCAGCTTAAATCTCTTCTCTGACATAATGAGATTCAGATAAAACAAATCTGAACACTCATGTTCAATATATTTCAAAACATTCTGATCAATTATGTTTTTAACACCATATGGAACCAAATCCAAAACCTTGCTTAACCTCACTCATTACACAGCTGATTTGCATATGCTTTGGACTCCATTAAGGACAACAAAAAATGTCAGCTACTGCATATAAAAGTGGCAACTCTTGCTAATTCCCTGATCTTGCCAAAGCCCTGCCAGATGTTTCATGAAGAATAGCAAATATTTCATTATGTTCTCTCTGCCTCCTAAAATTTGTCTGTCAGGAACTGCAAGGATGAACAAGAAAAACAACAAGCATGGAGAGCTGACAAAAATATGAAGCATCACCTTCATCTTCTTTCAGAGTTCAAATAGGGTTTCAAAAGGGATTCTTCGTGCCAGAAGGACCTTCCAGCCAGGAACATATGACTCCCAGTAAACAGAGGAAAGAGGAAAAACAACGACCATTTGCTCTGATCTAAGGAGACAGCATTGCCTTGCAAAAAGAAGAGTAAAGCACATAGCAAAATTGCCATTGCTGTTGTTGCCATTTGTTGTATAATAGATCTCCAAAAATTTTTTTCTGTGTTCCTGTTGTAGGTATTTAATAAGGTTTCCCCTGTATAACAGGGAGATACAGTTTTCAAACTAATCCATTTGTAGCTTGTAGCATCTATCTACTCCCATCAGGGAGCAATTTTTAAAATCGCTGTTAACATGAGTATTTTCTGAATATTTTACAAAAATCAATGTTCAAATGCCTGCCAAAATATTCTATGTATTTTACCTGAAAGTTGCAATTACACTTTCTTTATTTTTCTGTATGAGAATATGCTTGTATATTTATAAATGCTTATATAAATTCTTAAGAGAATACTAACATGCCACACAGAAGCAAGCATATTCTGAGTGAAAGCTGAAGCAACATAAACTGACAAAAGTATTCATTTCATTAAAGGAAGACATGTATTTGGATGGATGGGGCAAATTATAGCAGTGTAGAGCAGTGAAACAATCACTTTATAGAGAACCACCCTGAGCATTTAACGTCACTCTCTGATTTACAACTAAAAATGATAAAAGGTCAGTTCTTGTGTGCAGACTAAGTGACTGAAAAGATATGTCAGGCTGTACATCAAGGGAAAATTGAATTATGTGGTTAAAGCACCTGGGTTTGAAAGATACAAGTTCTGTATTCTGTGGGCTCACAGTCACTGTGAGCAAACTGCTTTTCTCTCTTTGCCCGAATTCCCCAGTAATGGGGGACACAGAGGGCTCCATCCTTCTACCTGGCTGAGTGGCAAAGCCCAGGTGTATCTGAAGCCTGCCATTACCTCTCTGGTCTGGATGAGTGTGCAGAGCTGTTTAATTACCTCTTCTATGTAAGTGCTTTTCTCTCCACTGAAAGCAGTGAGAAAATAAGTGCTTAATAACATTGGTGGGTTTGGTCCAAAAACACCTCTCAGCAAACCAAGAAAGAAACTAGCAAGTTTCCAGATCCACTGGGAACAGAAGTCAGTTTTCATGGTTCTGCCAGACAGAAATGAAGAGTTTAGCTGAGGGACGATGAGGATGTAGGACTCTTGCTGACATCGGGAGGACAGAGAGGTGCTCAATAATACTAAGGATTAGTGGCCAGATCATATTTCAACAAGAAACATTCTAATTCTTGCAGTACTGAAAACAACTGAAGTCATAAAAGTGAAGGAGAGATTATTCAGATGGGAAAGAAACCTCCACAAGCTGCCAGATTTTCTGTATCCATTTTGGCCTCTGATTTTAAACTGTCCAGCTATCCTGGCTGGCAAATCCAGCTCCAAGAAACAAAGGGTGAGGACTCATGCATGCTCATTCAGCTGGACCTGAAATCCTCATTAGTCATGAAATCTTCTTGTATTTCCTGGCATTTGCCTTTGTATTCATCTTTTCTTAGCTCCTCATTTTGTCTCTGCTTCAGGAAGCTGCTTATTGCACCAAAATTAAGTGACATCTGCTCTTCTCATGGTGAATTCCATCTTCCAGGAACTGAAACATCATGAAAAGACCAGATAGCTAGTTGTTCTGGCTCATAAATTGTCCCCCAAGGCATGGAAAAGCCCACAAAAATTATATTTGCCAGTGTACAAATCCAAGTGCTAGAATGTACAAACACATTTCACAGAGGGGATGATTTGGGAAGGTTATATTCATGAATACATACAGTGTTCTTGATTGATGTGTACTGTAATAGAATCTCTTTTCTTGTTCCTTCTCCACCAAATCATGATGGCATCATTTTCTCTACAGACCTTTCTGTTGCACCAGCTATAGGTGGGTACCCTCACAATAACAATTCCAGTGCCAGTAACACACAACCCCTTAAAAAACCTCTGTATGCTGCTGAGAGACACAGGCTCTGGGAATGATGGAGATATTAGAATGGAGGAGCAGCTGCAGCCAATTCAGACTGCTGCTGACTTTACCCTGAGTTTGCCAGGCTGGACTTTCTCCTTTTCTGCACAGCCAACCCGCAGATAAACTGTGTCAGATTTAATGGAGCATGATACAGGCAATTCAGTATCAAGGAGGGGGAAAAAAAAGCATTTCTGAGGCAAGATGGGTTATCAGCTCAGCTCAAAAAGCAGCCTATCAAGAAACACTGCCAAGGCGACTTCAGAAATCTATAATTTAGGTGTTACCTTAAGCCTAAAACTTTGTTCGAAAACTTCATACTTCTCCACAAGCAGACTAGCAAAGCCCAGGAGGATCAGACCAGCTATCAGTCCAGATGACAAAGTAATACACTTAGTGTATATCAAGTACTGTGTCCATGAAAGGTACAGGAAAGATGGCAACATTATACAGTTTCATCCTGCAAGGAATCAAAGCTGTTATTACACAGCAGTTTTCCAAGGGCTATTACACTCCATTGCTTACCCACCAATCAGCTCACCTTGCCAGGCCTCCCAACAATATGAATCACTTTTAAATAACAATGCATTTACTTTACATACAAGCTTTGCAGCCTGGAACACCTCATACTGCTTTCTGAAAAGGGAAGCAGCCTGGTGATTTATCAGGAACAGGGCTGCTGATGTGCATGGAGCTGTACTGGCATGTCCCAGCTGAACAGCTGAACTCCCAAACAGCATCATTCACCACTAATCTTGCAGCTATTTCTGAGGCATGGAATGACACTACTCTAAATCTTGTAATTTTTAGTACAGAAAGCAAAGCCAGTGAGGAACTGGTGCAAAAATTTTAAGGAATGAAAAATAAGAGAAATATGCCCTGTGTCAAAACTTGGCCAGGGTGCAAGGCCTAGATCCCTAATTCTTAATACTCAGAGTATTTCTTGATTTGCTACTGAACAAGAATTGCTGTGCAAGGACAATCATTTCATGGAATCATAAAATTATTTGAGTTGGGAGGGATCTTAAAGATAATCCCATTCTAACCCTCCTGCCACGATCAGGGATACCTTCCACTAGATCAGGTTGTTTAAAGCCCCATCCAACCTGTTCTTGAATACTTCCAAGGATGGGAATCATTATTCAGTGATAAGTGCAACTGCAGTGAGAGCCTGTGAAACTTTTCCTGTCAGCCTTACACATTTACTCCACAGATGGGCACCATGGCGAGGCACGGTGCAAACTGCAGGCGCTCCTGGAAGGGTTGTGCCTGCTTGTATAGTTCTGGAAAAGCATGGGGCTTGGGAAATGGTAGAGCAAGGCCAGAGAGGCTGTATACACTGACCCAGAGTATCCCTTAGGCAGATTTTTTCATCCATGATACTAGAAACAGGTCTCAGGGAAAACCAGCACAAAGCCTGCAGGTTGCCTTTCTCTGACACACACATATTTACTGCAACTGTCTCCTGTGAGTTTGGGAGCAAAAATGCTCAGAATTAAATACAGTTACACAATTAGGGTTGTATTAAACTCAGCTGGTAAGAGTGAATTCAATAAGCAAAATGTATAAATTATATGTCCAAAGACCTGAGATGATGTAGGAGACCAACCAAGCACCACAAACCAATAGCTCTAGCTTCAAAAAGATGCTTCCTTCCACTTCCTCATGCATTTCTAGACATTCCTATGCAACAGAAGTCCACGAGGAGGCAATTCTAGAAAAAAGAAAATTTCCTGAGCTGTCTATTCCCTTGCTGCTATCAAAGTCTGTCCCCTAAGAAACTTGGCATATCCTTGTCCCATGATACTCCCTATAGCCAGGAAATGCCTAATAATTCACTTCTTACAGAGGGCCTCCTTTAAGATAGATTAACCTAACACTCCTTAAACTCAGGCTTTCCAATTTCCTCTGTTGGAGACTTTGGATTCAGATACCTTTGCTGTACTGGCAAATATCCACTGATAACAAGCAATTATTATTACAAGATATATCCTTAGAGATAGAAACTGGCTGCTAGGAAAGATTGAAATGAAGGGGAGAGGAGAAAACCAAAAATACTATTCTCACTTAACGTGGCAGGGTTTTAATCACCTTCCCAGCATGTGATACCCAAGAGCCCTTAGACAGCCTCCTGAACAAGACTCAATTGACACCTATCATGTAAAGCACTTGATTTTCTCACAATAACATTAAGCATCATTAGTGGAAATGGATGATACAGTTCAAAGCTCATTTCAGATTTAATTTGGTGTTTGAAACCATTAAATATACATATAATTGTCTCTTCCCATGAACCAATATTTGGGCCCAAAAAAAAACCAGACAGTTTGTGGAGTTCTTTCTGTGAGACTTTACAAGCATGCTTAGACTAAATGATCTATAAAACATATATCTAGTATAATACCTGTGATAGCAAGAATTGAAATCAAGCAGTCTATGGATAGGGCTGTTTTAAAGCAATAACTGTAGGAGGGAGGAGGTGCTGTGGCAGAAGAACAGAGGGTTGTGCTCATCTTGTTGTGGTCCTGCGTGTTCAAGTCAAGGGGCAGAAATGAGCTGAGCAAACCAACTGTGGCATATGCCAGAATGGCTTTGGGGTGTGTCATAAACCCTCAGAGGGTCCAGAGCACAGGAGGACTGTGCTGGACAAGCAGCATCAGCAGTGGCCTGGAGGTTGCCTACCACCTCTGAGAAAAAACTTGTCTTCTCCAAGGGCAGTGTGGTAGCACATGCTAAGCAGAGACTGAGCATCCCTGGTATGGGGCTGAGCAACCAACAAAAGGAGAGATCCTGCCAAAGCCCAGATTAGAAAATTAGTTATGGAGGTGAACAAAACAGCATTCAGTATAGAATTTCAGTGGGAATATTGAAAACCTCAGTCTAGACCACAGCAAGGAAATGAAGTCTCTGTAAAGCTCAGGAGAGCCCTGAGGTAAGACAGGACAGACACAGTGAGGGTGGAAAGATATAAAGTACAAAAGCACATTCACTCCTCAGATGACCTGAACTCCGGCAGTCCTCAGGACTGCTGACCACAGGAACCACAACAGCATTTGCCTCCATGGGAAGGCTCTCAATTTGATCAGCACCTGCTAGGTGTAGGGGCAAGCCTGGCAGCCTCAGCAGGAAGAGGTGTCCATGTAGATGATAACTCTTGTCCAAAGTCTGTTACAGGAGAACAGGATGTTCCAATCTGCTGCCAGGACACTCAGTAGCAGGACTTTTGAACACTTGCCGAGGTCTGTAAGGCAGCTGAGGACAGCTGGGGCTCCCTACAGGGGCTTGTGGGGATGTAACAGCTACATGGGACAGGCAAGCACATAAGGTCAGGCTTGGGCCAGTACAATACAGTGGTGGAAATCATTGTGAAATGTGTCATGCCTTGGTAAGCCTGGATTCAAAATGGGAAGCTCGTATCCAGATTGTGGCCTAATTCCAATTCTGAAATCCAAACATTATATTTTCCTTTTCCTTATCCAATGTTGCTTCAGCACTTAATTATCTACCTGCTAGTCTGGCCTTTTCTGCCACACTGGTGCCAGGCCATAAATGATGTGTCTATCAGGATGAAATGAGCTTTGAACCGGGTGATAAATTGTTGTTTTTACTGCAGCTGCTAACATCTCGTAAATGTTTAAACAGTATAATCGCACACATATCTAGTAGCTGCTTGGTTATGTTTATTTTGGATGAGGTGCTATGAAGTTTCTTAGATGTGTGTGTCAAATATTCATAGATGGCAGGCTACTGAAATATCTTTCTGTAACATTTATTTATAGACTTTATTTATCAACAGAATCAATCTTTATGTTCTTAGCTGCAGCATTACTTGTTGCTTTACCCATTTTTTCCAGACAGTGACTGTCTATCTAACAATATCCCTCTTCCTGCAACATCTATTCACAGTGTGTCTGTACAAGGTATCTTCCCATGTGTACTCATAGCATCCATCTCTTTAATTTCAACTATATATCCACTCTATCTAATGCTCGTCATCTATCTGAAGCACTTGCTCTATCTCTCCACACCATCTTTTTATCTAGTCAATGGTATCTGTCTCTCCTCGGTGACTCTTTCTCCCTTTTTCTCAGTTACACACAG
This sequence comes from Myiozetetes cayanensis, assembly GCF_022539395.1. Classification (NCBI taxonomy): domain Eukaryota; kingdom Metazoa; phylum Chordata; class Aves; order Passeriformes; family Tyrannidae; genus Myiozetetes; species Myiozetetes cayanensis. The sequence goes on from NW_026087048.1 coordinate 13,613,868, forward strand.
CATTAGAGTAATTATGGATTTTGCACCACAACCAGTTTCCTTTTTTTCTTTTTTCCCCCTAAATCAGGCTCACAAATCACCGATTAATTTATTTGTTTTGATGCAAGGGGTAGATGTGAGAAATGAACTCTGGAAGGGTACAAGTGCCTTTGGGTCAAAGACTCTTTCCCAGGCTTATTTGCTTTCCTGCTGTGTGTGAACAGTTCACTGCTGTGAGAGCTGCTGTTATCTGAGAAACTCATCTTCAAACAAAGATGCTGCAGTGACTACTGCCTCCCTGCTCTCTTCCCTCTTTCCCTTTCCCATTTCCCTTTTTCCTCCTATATTTCCTCTTTTCCCTCTACCAGCACTTCGCAGCCATTACTCTAAGTTTGTCCCTTCCCTTCTTTTGCCCACTTGGCATTCTGAGGAGGATGACAAGTGAAAGTCCCTCCCTATTAAAAATTCACTGCCAAATAAATATTAAAGCAGGGGGAAAAATCCATTTGGCTCTGTGTGATTTACCATGATTTGCAACACAAGACCCAGCACAACAGGTTAAAGAGGTTAAAGAGGTTTCACAGCCTATTTACCCACTTCACAGGGGCATGAAGGACTCAGTGACCCTCAGCTCTTAGAGACCTTATGATGGGGAGCAATTTCCTCCCCACCATCAGTCTGAATGAGATGGAGAAGGACAGGCTCTCAGAGCAGAAGAGGAAGGATGCAAAACCTAAAACTTCTCCTTGCTTTTTTTCTTCCTACTGTTTTCTCATCCAGATGAATTGTGACAAGAACAGTACAAAAGATGGTCAGGTCACCTGGAAGTGATCAGAGAGGCTGTTAAAATGTCAGGAGCTTCTAAAAGAGGGGAGAGAAGAGGAGAGGAAAAAAAAAGGAAACAAAAAGAAAGCAGAACAAACCATGACAGGAAAGAAGGGAGGGAAAAGCTTCCATGTCTCTGGTTTTGGTTCCTTGTGCAAAGACCCCAGCAGTTCATAATTTTTCTTCAGGCAGGGCCAGTATGGTTCAATGGCAGAATAAAATATGCAGTAATTAATGAATAGCTTCACAGTTTTATGGATAGATTTAACTCTTTCCCTTGTCTGGAACTGCTAGAAAAGACTGAGACACATGCAAAGTACAGCAATGTGAATTAACTGGAATTGATGTGGAAGGAGTAAACATTTTCACTGAAGTGAGCAAACTTTCTAATAGCTTGTGGACTTCAGAGGGGAACCAGATTTCACCTGTAGAGAAAAGAACCTCTGGAGACCTTCTCCAGAATTGTCCAAGAACATGGACAAGTGATCCCTAAGTGGAAGCAGAAATATTTTGGCCCCTGTGGGAGGTATCTCCTTGAGGCAATGGTAAAAGTTTGAATTGTCTACCAAGGACTGATGCTATGTTGGACCGGACACCAGTCCTCTGCTCCCAGATACCTGGTACACCTCAGGATTTATCCTATCTGTCTTTTAGAGGGTTGTAAGATTTCTTTAACAAATATTTGGGATAATACTGGTACATAAATGCATGATGGGCATTTCACAGAGATAAGTGGAATTTTTTCTTTTTTTTCCAATTCAAGGCAGCAAACAAGCAACAGGAAGAGAGATGGAAGTAGCAGACCACAAGGGAATATTTGAACGCCTGCTCTTTTGTAGACTCTCGTGGCAGCCTGACTACCAGCTTGCCTTGTGTTTTTGGCGAATTGCTGTGTATATTTCCCCTCCTACCACAGTCTACCATGTCTGTGTAGGCCACCAGCTACAACTGTGTCTGTGCCTCAGTTTCTTCATGATGAAAGGTGGGAATAACTGTGATAGGAGTGGCTGTCAGCCAAGTAATGACTAACCCTTAGGGAGGAAGGTGAGAGGAGACAAAGCAGGCTCCAGATGGGTATGTAGAGGAATAACCCATCATTCCCCTTTCTTATATTGGTTGGGACTACTTAATATTTTTTTAAAGATGCAACATCCATGAAGGAAACAAGTGCTACGAGTGGGAAAAGCTTTCATGCAGGAACAAGCCATGAACACACCAAGAGATTGTCAAGAGAGGTCTAATGTTAGTGTTTGTCTCCTAAAGAAGCAAGCTACTGCCATGGCCAGACTCATGGCAAGGAGCAGAGGAAGAACCAGCAGTGGAAGAGGGAAAACAGAGAATTATGAGATCGAGGGTCAACTGTTCAAGAGGTTTTACCCAAATGTCTCTCCTCATGTTCACCCAGATCATGGAGTGAAGACACAGTACATACTAATTGGAACAGGATGTGGAGACACTCCAAAGGTAGATCAGAAAGAACAATCCATCTTCTCTGACTTGTCTAATTTACTCATTGTGAGCAGATGGGTTATGAGGTCTGCCATCAGTGATGAATTATATTCATGATAAGTCATTCCCAGCTAATGAGGATCCATTATCATTAGCTGCTAAGGAAGAGTAACGACTTGCCAAGATAGAGTGGGGGTTTCACAGTTTCCAGGGAGAAAATTCTGGGCTGGTAGCCACCTGGCAATTGAATTTTCAGGAAACTGAAAACTTTCCAAGATGGATACCTTCTGCTTGCTTCAAGCCTTGGCTTTTAATTTTCTTGGGCAAGTTCAGGAGAGGGAAAGTGAGAGGAGGTGGAGGAGGAGGAGGAAGCGAAGGAAAATAGTAGTAACTGTGTCTGATAAGACTGTGATTAAATCAAGGTCTCACTCTAATTACACTGCATTTAAATAAACTTTGCCTAGTAAGTAATTGTAATTAAACTGCAATTAAACATGTATTTATATCACCATTTCCTCCCCTGCACAGCTGCCTGTTTCCACCTCCTGTTGTTGCTGTCTACCTGCCAAAACCTCTGAATTATCACAAGGGACTTCACATTTCTTTGGACTTCCTGGAGGAGATGTTGTGGGGGGCAAGGTCTGAGACTCCCCTCATGCTCCTCCAGCAATCAGCTAAAAGGAGCTTCTGTTTTCAAGCTGTATTGGAAGAGGCACAGCTGATACTGTGATAAACTAAACCTGAGGAAAAGATTGTGAGGGGTAGAGATATGAAGGAAAATGGGTGCCTATTTTCCTCTCAGAGGAACTTGAAAAGGGATGTATTTCCCTCTTTCTGAAATTTCTTCACATTTGGGCTAGAAATAAAGCTATCCTCCTTGCCTTCTTTAGAGCACTTTTGATAAAAGTGTATTTTCTAAAGGCCCAAATCTCTGTTTACTGCATCAAGTTTGTGCACTGTTATACATGACATGGAGAAAAAGAGCTCAGCTATACAGTAGTAGCTGCAGGTGAGTGTCCAGAGCTGGGAATGCAACTCCTGAGCTCGCTTTTCAGCTTTTTAGGAGTATTCACTAACTCTGTGTTTCAGTTTCCTTTATTTGCTGCTCTAAGCTACCTAAACATAACAACTCTACAGATGGTCTTTAAAGTTTACTGCAGTTCTGAACAACTGGGTAAAGGAAAGTCTGTTATGGAAAAACAGGAAGCTCTAGCTATTTAAAGTGAAAGCTAGTTCCTGTTAGGAATCTGAAGGTGGTAAGAAAAGGAAAAGAATGCAGGTAGAAACAAAACAAAAGAAGAAATAAACAGCTAAAGGGAGAGTGAAAAAAAATGAGGTGAATGCATATCATAGAGCAAAGAATGCCAGTGGCTAACAAAAACAAACTGGTTTCTCTGCCCTACCTCCCTCCTCACCAGAGATGATGGAAAACATCTCCATTTGTACCTCTGCTCACACAAAGCTCTAATTAAGGGATTGGAGAAATACCATTGTCACCCTCATCTGTTTGTGTTCAGTTGCTGAAAGGACACTATGCATCTCCCTGACAGCTAGTCATTACAGCTTGGTATGAGCACCCCTCCTCCCTCCAGAGTATCGAGCCCTCTGTTAAATACCTCCAATGAGATCCTCAATACATTTCTGTTACCCGAGGGAGGTGAGCCATGAAGTCCTTTTCATGGGAAATCATTGCTGGGAGGGCAAGGGCATCTGATGGAGGAGAGACTGCATGCTAGACATGTTGCTTTAAAAGATACACAGTAAGTGGGAGAATCTGTATGTACAAATGTGGGGTGTCCAGAAGTACATATGGGCATGTAATAATAATGAAAATTTTAAAAATCCTTATTATCCAGAAGTAGTAACAAATCTATTTAGTTAATGGCAATTTCCCCATGACTGCTCTGTTACAAACTGTATTCACTCCCTTTCTCTCCTCCTTCAGACATTTCTGTTTTCTCTCTGAATAACTGGTCTCAGGAAGGTCTTTATGGCAGTGATGGGTGAAAAAGAACAGAACAGGTATGTTAAGCTTGGTTTTCTGATGTGACCAGTAGTCAGCCTTATCTGGTGTAATCTGTCATGTTAAAGGATATAGATCCCACCTCTCTGACTCAATTTCTTTCCAAACCTTTCTTTAACCTGCAAACCTCAGTTCTACTTCCAGAAATAGGAGACAAAAGCAATACTACACCAGAGCAACATTTATCAGAGGAATGATTGAACATTACCTTCCCTGCAGGCTCACTCTGGAATCACTGTTTATTTATTGGTTAGTTCAACAGCATCGTTCACTCACAAACAATCTGATCTAAATGGTATCCCCTCCACTTTGTAAATCAAAGGGGAGGAAACCTCCAAGACTATCTTCACACACAGTTCCCTCACATAGCCCTACATCTTACAGTCTTTTTAATCAGGAGCAAGTGAAAGAAATGCCACCATTTTAGGGTACATGAACTGCTGCCCTTTTCCTTTGGCAACCTGCTGCCCACAGAGACATACCATTGAGAACATGACTATTTTCAGTTTGATTCAGCTCAACTTAGAGGTGCAGTCAAAGGAGGAAAATGACTGTCACAGGTCAAAGCCCAAACCTTCCCTTCTCTTTTAATGGCTCTGTGAGTGCCTCAGGGTTTTTGTTTTCACTTGCAGTGAACTCCATTCTGCCAGTAATTTTGTTCTGCTATTAGATGGAATAATGTAAACAATTATCAGCTCTGTGTGCATTCTCTGTCTCTTTATTTTGATATAAATACATCTATTTGCAATCATGGATGACCTTCAACCCCCTTACAAGAGACCTAAGACAGATCTTTTAGAAATGAGACTTAGACACCAGTCTTCTGAACATTTGAGACAGTAGAGATATTCAAGGACTGCCTGGGTGCAATCCTGTGCTTGACAGAGAGGTTAGAACAGTCAACCCATTGTGGTCACTTCTAACCATTTTGTGATTCTGTGTCCAGCAGCATGGAGAGAGCTCAAGAGGAGACTTTCCTATCTCTCCATGTGCCCGCCTGTCCCACACACATCCATCAGCCGCCCGATCCAGGCCACGTGCTGCAAGTACTGTGTGCCCAACTGCAGACCCCTTCACTTCCAGAACTGAGTGTTCACAATGAATCCTCACTCTCACATCAGCTTTGGTTGACTTACTGAAATCAAAATAAACCACAGGCTGGTTAAAAACCCCAATGAGTCCAGCATCCCTTCAATTCTGCCTTCATTTGCACTGGAGGGGTAGGCAGCACCAAAAAATGTTTCAGCATAGGGGCTATTTCTTTCTCAGTGGTGCACTAGACTGGTTATTTTTGACATGCTAGAGCATGGTCAATATTCCTAGTGTTAGGAATAAATATTTTGTTGTTGACTTAGCCATGGAAAGAATAAGGATCTAGTTACAAGCAAAACCCAGATATTCACTCTGAAATCCCAGAGGAGAGCTGTGAGGAGAAGAGAGGAAAGCAGAACAGAAAGCCTCAAAGGGTAGAGGCAGAAGGCTGTGAGACATTATCCTTCATTCAGCATGCAGATGAGTTTGCCTAGCAGGAAGCAAAATGGAGAAAAGGTGTCTGACGCATCACATGCCATCTCCGCTGTCACTCACACACTTTAATTACCCTCAAATCAAGTGCAATAACTTCCCCAGCCCTGAAATATGTGCTGTCTGTCTCCTTATGCACATAACAAGGCCTGCAGGGATTTCAGAGACTTTAGCCTTGCGCGTCTCATTGCTCTGATCCTGAGGTTTCTTTTAGCATAAAATAAGCTGGAAAGCATGGAGAGGCACAATCTAATATTTACAAGTCCCTATTCTGCTTGCCAAACCTAACTGAGTCAATGAATGCCCAAGATTGTGATTTGGATTCTCTTGCACAGAGTATATTTGTGTACTGCTGTTTCCATATGTCATTATGTTATGCTGCTTGTAACTCCACACATATCCAGCCAAGGAAGGAGCCTCAGCAAAAAACCTGCAATATTTCTAATTTACACAAGATTTCTAGGGATGGGCAAACCCTTTTGTAAGGAAAAAAAAAAGAAGCCTCAGACACATGTCCCCTTCCCTGATTCCAATCAGAATTAGTTCCTTCTAGGGCAACTAAGGTCATGAAAACTTAGCTGAGCCATCTTTTTTTTTTCGATTTCTATATCTCTGGTTCTTGGCCTTTAAATTGCTAATTACTGTGGGTGACATCCCAGGAGATCTGTACAAAATTAAGTACTAAACCACTGTTAGAAAGAGGGGAATTGGTCTCACGTACTTCAGCCACTTAGAATTACGCATCTGATCCAAACTAAATTTTGTGGCTACCCCTCAAATCAATGGAGGGAGGTAAAAGGTACATTGAAACTATAAGTAAAGTAAGTTAATCAATTGATCATGTTCCAGCAGTGTCTCCCTCTCTTCATGAACTACAGAAGAGTGTATGTAACGAGCTCCATTTAGACACTTAAATTCTACAATCAAAAGGCTACATTTGGAGAAGGATCGTGCTGCTGACAAAACACCTCCCAAAGGAGATGTTTGAGCAGAGATAGATGAAGGATATTAAACTGACCAATGCAGAAAGAGATGAGCTTAAACTATTAAAACCATATATCCCTGTAAAGTTCAGCACCAAGGCTGTGCAAACACCCTGTGTCCCGAATTTTGGATCTCTGTCGTTGAAGTAGGGGTGGTCTAGGACATTGCAAAAGATAAGCAGAAAGAAATTGCATTTGGCTCAGGTATTTGCTTGCTTTTCTTTCCAAAGACAATGAAAACATCACACATGATGTCAAGTGAGAGCAATCCTACGCCCAAAGAGCTTGCATAGGAGTGGGCTGGAATGTTAAATGTATGATAAGATATTAAGTGATAATATATTAAGGCAATACAGTAGTATCCTGAAAATCTCAGCCTGTTAGCAAATTGTGGTCTTACTAAGAAGCATGATGTGTGGTTTACTGGCTCAGTCTGGCAGGATATCTGTGGTCCCATCTGAACATAAGGAGATGAACCAGAGTCCAGGTTGAGCAGTCCTTGAGGAGGACACCTGGGATCAACATAGTTCGAGGGGAAGGCGTGGGCTGGAGTTTTGAGTTCATTTTGTGAATAAATGAAACCAGAAATCTGCCACCTGCTTGGGATGCATCTGAAAGTAAGGAGAAAGAAAAACATTGCAAGAGCTTATGCTGTTATAAAACTCCTATTCTTTAGTTTGATTCCCACCTTGGAGACATCCACAGGAAATACATCTACATGAGGGATCTGAGAAAGCAAAAGGCAAGGGATTAGGGAATCTTTACTATCACCAGCTGAAAAGAAACCCATTAGAAAAGGGGATGTAAAAAGTTTGTGATTTTTTTCTTCATTAAGATTATAGTAGCCCTATAGGTTCCTGCTTTTTCTCTGCTGAACAAAACTCCAGCCCTTTCCCACATTAAATCTAGTTTAAAGGTCTTCTTATATAAGTTCACCAGGCTTGTTAATAAAGATCTTCTTTCCCCACTTGATAATTTTTTATCCATGCCTGAATCTTGAACAGGAAGGTGTGTGTTGGGTGGGGATGATGGTGCAGTCATAGTATTGTGGAAGAAGTTACCACATTCACAGCCCGTGTTCTCATTGTACCTGTTTGGTAGTACCACTTCACTTCTGATTACTTACTAGCCACATAAAAATAAATGCTACTGTAATGACATACAAGTGAAGAGTATGACATATGACTGAAGAGAGCAGAATATGTTTCCATGAAGCATAGGAAGCAAATAAATAGCTTACGATGTGGAAAGCAGTCTGGTGTGGTTTGCAAGAGCTGACTGAACATTCATCATCTGGCAGTGGCATGCGAGCCTCTGGTTCTGAAATGCTGTGGCCTAAGCATCAGCACTGCACATGCCCACCTTGTCTTTCAGATCCACTGCTACATGACTTGAATATTTCCCTTCCCATTTGTCTTGCTCCTCAGAAATGCTGAGCACAGTACGTAAAATCAGCAGGGGCAAGGAGTGCTCAGCAAATTTGCAAACAATGCCACAGGTATGTAAAATATCTGAGGCAGGAATGAGCTGCCAAACATCAGCCCCTTATTTCCTTTGAATATTTTGTTTCTTATTTTTACATATGCACATGGTGTAAAGCCTGTTTGTCTGTTCTCTGCTTGCTCAATGAATCTCCAAAGCCTCCTATGCCCAGCTATGACTCATTTCTGAATAATTTCATGAAAGGCAAATAGTGTGTTTCCAGTTCTACGGACTTGTCTGATATTACTGGACATTTCATCATTTGGAGGCAATTTTTTCTCACTTGTCTCAATCTTCCCCCCATACATGTAAAACCATCGCCTCTACATTCTGACCCCTCAGAGATTACAAATCATTTTAAGTGGAGGAAAGGTTGGGCCCCAGCTTTGTGCTTGATGCATTTTGTTTAAGTTGCTCGTGCTGTTCCAACATCTGTCATATCCTCCACAGCAGTGCAATCAAACTGTCAGGGCTGAGTGAAGTTTTGCTGATCCAATCTGCTCCTTCTGTGATTCCTGTCAAAAGCATCAGGAGGTGGCAGATACAGTTGTGTGCTCTTTAAACAACAGATCTTTATTTTTGCACATTAGAGGAACTGTTATTGTTTGTTTCTCTTATGCTCACAAAGTGTGTTCAGATGTGGCTGCAATCACAAACCAGACTGCAGCTCCCAGGTTCTTCTGCATTTCTGCTGCTCCCCAGTTTTACCTCCCCTCTTCCCATGTGAGGACAGAGCACATAATTATCTCTCAGTCTTGCTGGTCTCTGTAATTCCATAACATACCTTGGAAGCACCCAGGAGTAAGCTACTTTTTGGATCCTGCATTATTATTAATGTAGTAATTAAACCAAAGGGTTGTATGGAAAGGGGAAGAGTCATATTTTAATAAGCTCCCTCCTGGATACTGCACTGTGAGTTGCCAGATAAACGTTATTCCTTGTTAATGATACCAAGAGGATCTGATACTAATTGATATTATTGATACTAATATCACTAATCACTTTGACTAAAAGGACAGGATGTTCTTTCATCATTTAAAGGGCATGTACCTTTGATGTACCTTAATAACTGAAAGAATTTGGAAAAAAAATTATTCCATTTGGGCTCTGTTAATATGCAGCATGTATTTTTAATCAGTTTTTCAGCATGATGCACCCTTTCACACTTCTGACTGAAGCCTTAAACTCTCGCTATGAAAGGGAAACTTATGGTTTTATCATTTAATAAAAGGAACCTGAACCTGAGGTGAATCATATGGTTCTGCCCCATTTCTGTGCCTATGGCTTTCCCATCAAGGTAGAAAGTCTTCTAATTACAGCAAAGCACCAGTGGAAAATAAAACTTAGGATGTCACTGTGCCCTCCTCTCTAATACTTATACTGGCTGGTGACTCCTGCTGCGATGAAAAATTAGATTCAGAAATGCTTTGATTCATTAAAGAAAAACTGGTTTTTTTTAAAAAATGAACCCCCTAAGATAGCAGACTTTGGTTCTGTAATACATTTGCTTCTTTAAAATTCTCCATCTCTAAACCTAACTGGTATGAAAACATGTTCAACTTTCCATGCTCTGACTTTACCCCCTTCCCAACCATCCCAGGCAGGGACTGGCTCGTTATCCCTGAACAAAGATGAATCCCCCATGGTATGTAGTTGCCATCACTAGGAGCTACTCTTTCTCTTTTAGCTTCTACAAAGGCTGTTCTGTAATCCACCCTTTCCAGTTAAAGTTCACAATAGAACCCAAGAAGACAGCCTCCCAAGGAAATGCAGTGAAAGGAGTGAAGGCTCAGAGTATGCTTCTGAAAATCTGAGCTGTGTTACCTAAACATGTACTGTAAAATAAGGAAGGTAACAGAAAAGTGAACAGCAGCACTTCCAGGAGCCTGAAAGCTTAGCAGGTTGTTTCTACCTAGGAGGGCTGTTGCAGCTACTGATTACACATCTTCTCACACTGCGTTAACAACTCAGCCTGACTCCAGTTGTTGCTGAAATTTCTTTTGGATCACATCTGTGTTGTGTGATGGAGTCCAATTGTGAGCTTTTTGGTAGCTGTGTAGAGTACTAAGTATCCACTAATTTGATTTCTTTTCTGAGAGTGTACATCTTTGGGGAATTTAGTGCTTGCTCATCTGTTCAAGTAACATGGCACACAGAGAAACAAAATCAAGGGATGACAATAAAAAGAATTTTGCTGGTCACTGGACCTCTCCTTATAAACAGAATCCATTAGACCAGATGAAATGAAAAAGTAGTCAGGGAAGTAAAAGTTCTAGTCTCTGACGGGTAGCCACTCTGAGGAAGAAAACACCATATGAAGAGTTTTGACTAAATGAATCAAATCATTTGATGACATGACAATAACTCAGACAGTGACTTCCCAACTATAATCTCAGGTAGAACTTTTAGCAGTGTGCCCATCTTTAAAGGAAATGGAGTTTGGAAAGTGAAACAGAAAATGGGAATCTTTGGCTGGCAAGGACAGGGAAATAAAATCATCCCAAAACATTTTATTTTTTTTTCCTTATTGGAAAAAGAGGAAATTAAATCTGAGTTGGCCAATTAGCCCTCACAATCCCCAAAGGCAAGACAAGATCTTTTTGCAGGAAAGCCTTGAGGTGAAGCCAATTCAATTAGTTTCCACAGCAAAACTGTCAAGACCCAAAAATCTAGGTGGAATAATGAACTGATTAAAACCTGTAATTGCAATTCAATGGAGGAAACCATTAATCATGAGATGGCAACATTTTCTCATTTCCAAACTGTGCTCCTTTGAGTTGCCAACAAAAGGGATTGTAGGAATAAAGGACTAACATAAACTGGAAAAGGAGTATCCTGGATAGAAATCTGTGTAGTTCCATGACCGACTCGAGCAAAAGAACAACCTTCTCTAGACAATAGGAGACTATTTAAAAAAAGTTATAGCCATAGTTTTTTCCTTATTTTTAATTCCTCAGCTCTCAGTTGTTTACACTACGCATCAGAAAAGCTCACAGCCTGAGCATCAGTGACACTCAAACTGAACTCAAAGTCATTTCTTCCCGCTTTAATTTCAAGTGTGTCTAACATTTCTCAGTTGTTTTGTTTTTTTTTTTCCCTCTTATTCAGTCCTCCACTACAAGTGCCTTGGTCTCATCATTGTGGTGACAAACTGTCTGTGATGTGCAGTTAATGTCTCAAAGACAGGGGAAGGCAGTTTGCCAATTGGCAGCTCCTCCAGAGATGTTCAGACACCATCCCCACCCTCTGCTGCCTTCTCAGCTGCTACAGATGCTGCCATGGCAGACAATGCATTGCAAAGGAAACCAGAAAAACAAACCCAATTTCTATTCAAACAAAACCTGATTTTAATCAAAGGCAATACTTTTGTCTGAGATTTTGGAGATAACTCCATAGCTCAGACAAGCCTTCATGCCATGACCTTTCATTATCAAAACCTTGACCCAACTCCTTTCTCTCCTACTACCCCTTCAAGATTGAGCCACCATGATTAAGCTCAAGCAGCCATTAAAGTCTGTTACCCTCTCCTTTGTCAGCCTAGGTTTTTCTCTTGGCTGACTCCTCTATCTCCTCTGTCTAAAGGGAGAGGTTAGGTTGGGGTTACCACTTAGCTACTGAAAGTGTCAGCCAGGCTGGAACGAGAGCAGGTAGGATGATAAAGAGAAGTGGGTGATGACAGGCAGGGTAAGAAGAGGTTTAAAAAAGCCAGTACTGTACCAAGTGTGTGTAGCATATAAAACTGACCAGGAAATAAAACACAAAGCATGATGAGAAGGGACCATTGCATTTATGCCCAACCAGAATGAAAGTTAGCAGAAGAGGAAAAAACTTGGATGTTACATCATTTTGATAACTGATTTTTAAGTGTGTAATATTTCCCAACGGTTGGATACCACTTAACCTAAAATTCCAGAGAAGTTTGCTGGTCTTGTAATTATCGGTGGTACCCCTAAGTGGCCCTTTCACAAACAAAGGAGGTTCAAACCAGGGGCATGAAAATTTTCCTGCTGGGAAGAAGGAATGTGAAGAAATAGGGTGAGAATGAGTGAAAACTTCTTTTAGCTGAGTAGGCTCTTCCCCTGGAGAGATCTGAAGAAGCAGAGTTTAATTAATTGTAGCACCATTGAAGCTCTGCAAAGAAAAAGCCTATTAAGCCATGAGCTCCATCCTTCAGACCGCAGTCCAATTCCCACTGAGCTATCCAGGATAGTGCTCAGTGTCTCTAGTGATGACCTTTCTGGAAATCCTAACTCACTGAGGCAGTTGTGTACTGAACAGCAAAAGAGCCCTGAAAACTTTGGGAAGGAAAAGGCATAACTGCAGATCTCATGGTCTTCAAGAGCTTTCTCAAGTCCTAGGTCTTTGCTTAAGGGATAAAGAAGAAGACATAAGAAAAGTAGAAGCTGGGAAAAGTAACAGGGAAGGAGGGTTTTCACATTCTCTTTGACTCCAACCAAATTCTTTCTTCCCTCCAAAAGTGTGTTTCCAGTGAGAAGACTGTCCTCCTTTCCAGATGTGAGAGCTGGAGGGAACAATTACAGGTGGACTTTCTGTTTCTCACAAAGTATTGCAGCCAACAGAAATGCAGCTTATTACAAACAAGCAAGATCTGAGCTGTTTGAAAATCTTAGATGCTTTTTGAACTCATTGGAGACATATCAAGCAACTCAAATTGTTTTAAGAATGAATAAAATACAGCTTTGAATTAAGTGATGCTTTAAGGCACTGGCTTGCTCCCTCTGCCTTTTTTATTTATTTTTTAATTTATTCTGGAATCCAGCTGCAACTTCCAAATCCTGCTCTTACTATGTATAAATCCATTATTAATTTACTATTAGCTTATTTTTGCCACTAATGATCTGGGTGAAGACTTGCCTGTCAACTAATCCATGTGAAGGGAGACAAAAAATAACCCCTCAACTTGATTTAGAGGCTACAGCTTCTAAGTTGTGGGAGCAATGTGTGACTTCACAAGTTTTAGAAGCTCCAGAGACAGTTTAAAGGAATGGGTGCTTTTACCAAGAAGGGAGGGTGAATGTATTCCTTTGCCATGGGGAAATGAAGAGCTGCATTAAGCAAATTATATTCTGAACTCAACAGTGCTTCCTTGAAAACCAAATGGGAGGAAAAAAATTAGGTTCACTAATTTCCATCTGGAAATAGCCTTCCTAACATTTAACTGAATGGAAAACTCACTGCCTCCAGGCTACCTTGAGGTGTGATATTTTCAAGGTGTTCTCTGAATTCTTATCCCCATTGTGCTGAATAACATCAACATGATCCTCAAAGTAAGCTCCCAACAGCCTCCTATCCCACAAAATTTATCTGATCTCACTTCTACAGAGAAGCCTATTTCAAGCCTTCATTTTTTCTGACTGTTCAAGAGTAGGTGAGAACAAGCTACCTTATGTTCATCAAAGACAAGAGGATGCATGCAGGCAGTACCTTAAGCTGAAAATCCACTGTCCTGTTCACTTCACAAAAACTTGTCACAGCCACATTGTAAAGGGTACAAGTAAAGGGACTGGTGAAGTTGGACAGGCACTGGGATAATTTGAGGTAGCTGGTACGAGTATATCCTGAGCATTAAATATGAAACTGTAGCACTGAGACAGATCTCTAGGGCTCCCAGACCATTTACACACCCTGGACTACCCCTGACTTCACTATTTCAGGATCCTGGAAAACCAACCAATTTAAAAGACAGCCAATGCCAACATCCATTTTTAGAGTCTCTGAACTCTGCTGTTCCCTTCCAGGTGACCTCACTAGTCTTTCTGAAATCTCCAGCACTCCCATAGATCCCCCCGAGATCATACTGGGATATGTTTACACTGCCTTTCACTTCTCTTTTCAAGACCTCTGCCATGTTTATTGATTTATGCTTTGTTTCACAGCACTGCTTTCTTGCTGAAGGTGACCCCATGTCTCCCAGACTGGAGTGTTCTCTTTTGAGGTCATGCTCTAATGCCTGCCTGGCTCCTGTAAAACATCACTCTCTGAACAGCTCCTGATGGATGTTTTGGCCAAGAGTTCTGCTTATTACATGTCAAATATGGTTTGAAAATGAGCACAGACTGACTGCCTTGATGAGGGGAAGCCAGGATTATGTCAAAGTTCTTTGTGTTCTAAAGGTCAACACATCAGCTTCTCCAAAAGGCTTTCTTATGGCTGTAATTGCAAATCTTTTGCTCAAGATAATCAAACAAATATATTTTGAAAAGCATGAGTCGGTGAAAAAAAGATCTACTGAATTAGGATTAGGGAAATAGAACTTTTTGGCTTCAGATCACAGGAAGAAATTGACTTTTATCCTCAGAAACCAACTGATTTTGCCATTTCTCAGTTCTCCAGCTGCCTAAGAGCAACTGATAGAGCTCCACTGGAGCCAAGATTTCAGAGAAGGAGTTCCTACAGATAAGCCCAGCAATTGATATTTGAACTCTTTATTCAGTAGTTAATTTTGAAACTTACTAAGCATGAGAGTCAGGACCCCTTCATGTTTAGTATTTAAAACTGAGATAGTAATCAAAGTTTATTCATCTGGGTCCAAGACTGTCAACGGTACCATCCAGCAGATGCCACACCTCAGCATCACTACACCTCTATGTTCCCATATGTCATGCATACAGCCACCTCTTAGGGCTAACATCCTAATTCTTGTTACTGAAAAACTTCTCAAACTAACTCAAACTTTTCCTTCACTTATCCAAAGCATTGCTGCTTATACTACTACATTTAGAGAGAAAATAATTCCCTTCTCCAAATAATCTGTGTTATTTCCTGGAAGGTGTTTATAGACATTGATCATATCTCCTCCAAGCTCTCTCTTTTTATACTACATAGTTTAGTTCTTCACATCTCTCCTCTCTCTGTTTCTTTAATCCCTCCAGGGCATGGAATTATATGTATTTTTTCCTAGTTTTTCATATTTATCTGAAAATGTGGAGGACAAGAATTGCACAGTATTACTAAATACTACAAAGGAAAGCAGAGAAGCCAACAGTGCTAACAGTGTCCATATTTAGGATAGTCTGAATAACAAAAGCAAGGTATTCCAGTGATATAAAGCAGCACAGCCCTACAAACATGGTACAAACTATCTTGATATATATCAGCAGAAAATCTGGTCATAAATACATCTTTATATCCTCTCAAAATTTCAGTATATGCTTTGCTAAGAATTGGGAGCAATTCATGAAGAAAGACACTGTCTTATTTATAAATTATGGTAGAGAGGACAGACAGAAGAACAGGAAAATCCAATCTAGATTTTTTTTCCCAGGGTAAAAAAATGTAACACTGTGTGATAGGATACAGTGTTCCTACTGACACAACTTCTAAGGTGATTAGAACCATCACACTGCAATGCTGAGTCACACATGCCATCATGAGTGAGATCTGTGTGGTTCTTCCCCCAATAAACTGAAAGAAGCATCCATAAAAACAGTACTACTTCACAAGTTTGCTGGCAGCCCTCCAGGAAAGGCCACCTCTGGATGAGTACAGACTGCTAGGAGGAAGTCAGGTAGACATTCAGGAGGGATGGAGCTGGCATGGATCACCAATTCCCAATCATTGCCCAATGCAATTCTTTTCAGATGCATTTGCTTTTCCTCATAAAAGGAAACAGAAACTTCAATCCCCTCCTATCATCAGAAACGTTTTCAGGATTTATTTCTACAGGCTGGAGAGCTGTTTAATCTCCAAAGAAGATAAAGTTTAATTCTTTCCTACATTTAATAACATCCATAAACTGTCAGCATATTTTTGGAGTTTTGCATAAACCGACCAGATCCAGACTCTGTTCTGAAGGCATTTTATTCTGCCACGAAGATCACTAATGAGCTCAAGTGTCTTTATAGTCATCTGAAAGTTTACCAGAATTGCTTCCTGAAGATCCATGACATCTGGAGATCTGGGCATAACTTTCCCAGCATGCCCGAGAATGTCACTACATCTCTCTTTTCCTGAGGAAACACTCCCATTTCTCAGCAGCTCCTAAGGCTGAAACACCAAACAAAATCTCAAACAGAAGAATATGAAAATGAGACAAGACAGTAATACAGATAAAATTCTACCATTCTGTGTAAAAGTAGGTTTCATCCTCTGCTGGAATAATGTGCTCAGGTTTAGCCACTAAAAAGGCCAAGCAGAAAGAGACATGGCAGAGGTAGCAAAAGTAGATTGGATTATTATGCATTATTATACAGGGGGAAGAAAGTAATCCACTAGAAGGAAAATGAAAAGCTTTGGGATGATGAGGGGTAAAAAGTAAAAGAGGGAGACTAGACATATGAGAGAGCACTGCAGATAATATCTAGAAGGGCAATTACTGGTTCCCTTTCTCTATACTCTTTCCCATAACACAAGACCTGGAGGGCAATGTGCAATTAAGGGCCACCCATTGAAAACACACAAAAACGAAACACTATTTAGCGTGTAATTAACCTGTGGAACTCACTCCCACATGGCATTCTGTGGACAAAGAGCTCAGACAGAGCCCAGGAAGGATTAGACACTACTAAGAAGTGGTAAGATAGCATTTCCCATTCCACCAGCTGGATAAAAATAAAATACAAAGAATATCAATCCTCCTGCTTTAGGGCCTCTGCTTGTTCATTGTGATTAGCAGCAGGTAAAGCTCAGCAGGATGTGAAAGATGCAGTTCTGCCAATGAAAGCTTTAGTGCATGGCCCTTTCCTATGTACCTCTTGTCACTTAGATGCTTGTATGGCTCCTACAGTTCCAGTATGGGAGTTCATTACAATCAGTAACATATTCATCATCACAATAGCCTGAGAAGGTACAGAAGAACTTTTCTCCCTATTGTAAGGTCTGTGAACAAAAAGGTTTGGGACATGCTGGAGGTCACACAGGAGAAGGGAGCAGAGCTCTGCACTGCTCTGTCCATCCATCCTGAACATCTGACCCTACTACATTGCAGATCAAAGATAGCTGGGAAAGGAGGCAGTAGTTCCAGCAATTTATTTAAATAGCACCCATAGCATGATCAACACAATCATTTGCATCAGCCAAACCATGACCACTGTTCCAGGGACCCAGCCCTCAGGGAAGGTTTCTCTGAACTTGTTGACATCCAGCACTAGTTCAGCAGCTGGTTTGTCCTTTGGGATGAATTCCAGCTGGCAGTACTGGATGGTATAATGTCTCTTAGCATGTAGTTTTTCCCTCCTGCTGTGACTTATCCATTGGGTTTTAGCACATGCAGCCCACTTAGGTCAAGCCATGAAGTTGCTGCATGTTTAATTTACCTAAGCAGTCCCAGCCAGTCCAATGCAACTACTCCCATGGGTTGCAAAATCAACCAATCTTTTAAAAGGAAAGATGTACAGAAACTGTGACTTCCCTCCATGTGGAGATAAATCACGTCTTTTTTTACAAATGGCTGTATATGCACTCTGTGTCACTTCTTACATTATCATTTATTTTTAATATATTTAACTAAAAGTGATTTATCAATTTCTGATGATAACTGCAGCACTCCTTCAGCATTCATATTTCTTTTATTTTTTTTTAATTTATTTTTATTTTTTTTTATTTTTTAACCTTTCCTTTCCTTAGAGCAGTTTTGCCCCGAGATGGAAATGTAAAGGTCCAACACAATCTTTGCTGGAGAAAAGAGTCCTGTTTGAAGCTGTGATACAATGAATGCACAGGTCATTTTGAGAATAAAACATAAAGACACACTAACCATGAAAGTTTTATTTCCTTCACAAGTGATAAGCATGTCTGAAGGAAAGACTTTTTTTTTTTTTTTTGCTACCTTTGGCCTGCTGTGGAACACTTGTTAAAAAATGTTCCTTGATTCTAATCTCCAACTGGTGTTTCACTTATCTTGATCTCTTAAATGTCACCAGCTTTCAACTGGTGCTGCGAAAAGACCTAACTTACATATCTATAAATGAAAGAGCTCTATTTTAAACAAGACTCTTTCTTTCTTTCTTTCTTCCTTCTTCTCTTCCTTTTTTCCTTCCCTTTTTTTCTTCCTTCCTACCTTTCTTTTTTCTTCCCTCTTTCCTTCCTTTCTTTCTTTATGCTGGTACTGCATTTCTGCTTTGATTTTGACTTTTAATACAAAAAAACAAGGGCAAGAGGAGAAGTTATAAATTATACAGAAAAAGACTACTCTTGATTTGTTTAGGCCCCCATTAAATTAACAAATTTTCCTTTAATTTGATACAGCATAAATTTTTAAACCAAATTTAGCTTTTAAGAGGTTATTCTACTTCACCAGGGCCACAGTCAACTTTTCTGAGCTGGATAGTGGATCCTGAACAATGCCAACAGCTCCCTGCAAAGGTGAGGAAATAAAAAGGTGCTGGGTGGGAAGGGAAAAGGGGATGCTCACAAAGATTAGGAATGAACAGATTTCATGTCACCTGTTCCAACCTGCAGCTCTGTACTGAACTGTTACCATAAACCAAAAAAAATCGTCACTTTGATTGCATGGCCATAAATATGATATAACTTCATTGCACAGTAGATTTCCACGAGGCCCCATTCCAAAGTCAAGTAATGCAGGGGATTGGGATACTCTTGACAGGGAAGCATCAAACAACCAAGGGTCCAGCTCAGGATGCTACTGACAAAGATCAGTAGAAAATGTCTTCATTAAAGGGATCTGGCTAGTAACCAGTAGATTAAAAATCTAATCAGGCACATTCCACAACAAATGCCACAGGGAGGTCACAGACAAATGCAAGTTCCAGAGTTCTTGATCACTGGTTTAATGGGCACGAGAGATGCAAAGCTGAGTCGTGCAGCTGGGCAGATGGACAGATAATGTTGACAATGCCCTTTTGAGGAAGAAAGGACTCAAATTCCATGTTCAGCAAGACTGCTAGAAATTGTCAGTGCTTTGCATTATTCCATAATCTGAATCATCATTAGATTATTGACTCTGAAGTTCACACTCCAAAAAGTAATCTGGTTCTTTAACAAGGCATCGAAGCACGGCACCAGTGAGCCAACATATCATAAGAAGATAATGAGATGGGTAGTTCTCACCTTTCTGCTACTGTCTTATGCCTCAGATCTAAGCAGTGGACACATTTTCTATAGCATTGCTCATCTGAGCATATCAAAGGGCTTTATAGATGTTCATTATAAGTAATTACCAGGCAGCACATGTGAATAATTTACAGGGTGGTAAAAGTGAAATTTCTACTAGTTTTTTTTCTCTGCTCTGCAGTTTTTACATTTCTTTCCTTTGTTCTCCTTCTTTTCCTCACCACTGTAAATTAGGAATATCAGTAATTTTAATATCTTCCTAAATCACATCTGTAGGTGCCTATATCAACAAATATCTAGCCCTAAATTTGGAAGTAAATCTAAAGCAGCTAGCCTAAGACAGAGTTCCCCTCCCAGAACCAGCTGTGCCAGTGGAAGGATTTCTGCCTCCAGGTCTTTTTTTTCACCTAACACTAACTCCATCAGCACTAACTTAGTTTTTTATCCAGGTAAAACATAATGGTAATAAGTAAGGAGGTGTGAGCTACAAGGCAGTAAGTGGGAGAGAATCTGACTCTAAAATACACCCCACTAACATCCTAAAAAAGCAGAGAAATTAACAGACCTGAACTCATTCAATTCAGTGAGAGTCACTTCTCAATGTGTCTCATTAAGACAAATACATTTTAAGCATGTGAAGATCCTCTGTTGACCAACAGGGGAGAAGAAACCTTTTATTTTCAAATTTGGTGGGGTTTTCTCCTCCCCTTTCTGCAGAGGTTTTACACAATTCTGTTCATTCAATCTTTGCCTTTCATTTTCCTCAGTCAGTTTTGGGATTCCAAGTCCCAGGGCAGTCTACATTTAACAGGCATGAGCATTTAAAACACAACTGCAAATTGTCATAATTGTCATTTTGAGCAGAGGCTAGGATTTCTGGGGTTTGTTGTTGTTGTGTTGTTTTTTTTTTTCCCCTACAGGATCTTAATTGCCTTTCTTATCACAGATTTTAAAATAGAGTTGATGCTTGGGAGAATGTAATACTTGAATAAGAAAAGAATGGTGACCACTCTCAGACATTCAGAAGGGAAAGTGATTCAAAGAAGCAGAACTAGAAAGGTGTGGCAAATGGCTAAAGGTACGACACAAAGCCCAGCAAAGTATAAAGCTGAACACAAAGGAGGAAGGAAAAATACAGCAGCTGTCTACCATGCCAATATGAAAAGGTTGAAAAGCTAAAAAATCAGAAAGGAAAAAAATGGGAGAGCTTTCATGGCAGGAAAAAGAAAGGGCAAAAGAGAAAGAAGCAGCACAATGACAACATAGTCTTATACACACAGAGGAAAAAAGACTTGTCCAGTGAGAGAACATACGGATAAAGAAAAATAACCCCAACCACAGATGGATTTCGGAGATAACACATATAAACCAAATAAAAGTTAAAGACAAAAAATTAATGTAAAATCTCCACAAAATAATTTTAACTCTAAAACGTATCGGGGAAAAAAGTAAATAACCTTTTTCAGTGTAGCAAAACTGCACATTTTCTAAAAAGGCCTTTTTCCAACACAAGTTTTCCCATTCAGCTAATGTCATCCAGCTCCAGTTATGTATTCCAGGCCCCTAGGGCAAAACATAATCTATCTGTGTTTGAAATGAGAACATGTTTGTTCAAACCTTAGGCCAACAGCAGCCAAGGGATCCGTCAGTGCTCTTGTGAAAAGAAACAGGAAGGGAACAGTAGGGGAACATTTGAGCATGCTTTGAACATCAGAGAGTGTCCAAGCAGTCAAGGATACCTAAGCCAAATTGTCATTTTAAAGCCTATAACTCATCATGGCACTCTCAATATATTTCAGAACAAGTCCTTCCATGCCAGCTGCTACAACAGCTTCTCCAATATGCAGCCATGTAGGAGCTCCAGTGTGCTCTTTGTAGAGCCCTTCCAGGATTTCCAGGTCTTTGGGAAGCTGTTCTCTAGCAGACCAGACCCGTGAAGAATTCATAAGCATTGGAAAGTAAAGGTTCTTTGTTTCAGGGCGGCTCAGGGAAGGCTTCACCCAGGTGGGACTGTCATCGATATCTCCAAAATTGCTGTAGAAACATGAGCAGAATATATTGTACCATTCACTCTACCATTCCAATGCTTTGAGCCCAGCCCAGGCTCTTTTTTTCCAGGTACCACAGCCGTGATTAGATGGAAGCATCAGTCTGTAATCAGAGCTGCAAAACGGACAGATCAATACAGCTATCAGTGATTAACACTACTGTAACTGCCTGGCGCATTTTTTATTTATTGGAGCAGGCAAGTCAAGATGCCTGGGGGATAAGCAGTTTCTAACGTGGAGAGACCTAAGGAGAAAGGGAGAAAAGGCATTGCTCATATTGGAGACTACCCCTTTTCCCTCCCTTTGTTGCTGTCACAGCCTGGAGACACATGAGGATGTGTGCATCATATATTGCTACAGAAACATCTGATTTGTAGCAGAGACCAGCTGGCACATTAGGGCAACGCATCTCTCCTTCACCTTTGGAGTTAGACATGGAACATGCTTTCCCAGTCCCAGGGTATTCCCATGTGGATTTCTATTTGCTTCAGACCTGTATTTTCTCTTTCTTCACCCAAAGGATGACCAAAAGAACTGGCAATGTCACAGACCAGAATTTAGTAGAAATGAGGATTGCTCCGGGGCAGAACTGGAGAAAACAGATATAAGTCAAAGATTTGGATGCATTAGCAAGACCTACATGAAAAAGCTGTGATGAGAATGGCTCAAAATACCTAAGTCAAGAGCTAAGGAGAGCTCTGTGGAGGCCTGTGATTAGCAGAAGTTGCCTTTCAGAACCATGAGGTAGAAAATTGCTGTGGTCTCTGACCAGCAATACCTCAACTTCTATTCACCTTCATAGAAACCAGGAAAACCACCCAGTGTTTCAATAATGAAACAAACACCTTATAGCAAGTGCTGATTTTTAAAATAGGGTTCTAGCTGTACAATCTATTCCAGTTGGTTTTGCTCCACTGGTATTAGCTGTTTCCTGAGGCAAGATTGCTTCCAGTTTTGGAATACATTAGTGTTCAGCTCAGCTCCAGGCATCATTCTAAAGGAGAAAGGCAGGGTGAATTTTTAAAAGAGACAGATAGTAGTATTATTTTTACACAAGCAGTTACTATTCTTTCTCACTGGAACACCTCCCTGCTGGTACTGCTGATCCAAGTCAGCCCTCACCCTGAAGGGCACTTCACTTCTAGTTTGCACTTCACATATAGCTGTAAGAGCTCAACCATGAAAGGAAGCAGTAGGCACATCCTATATCCCAGCTGTAGCTCCACGCCTCTCCACTACTTCACCCAGCTGGAGAAGTTTGGCTTCACTGTGCCCTGACTGAACTAACCCAAGTTCAGGCAAGCTCAGCATGAGCCAACTCAGTCCCAATAATGAGGCCACAGGGAATCATTTAGGATGCTGTCATTAATGAAATACATACCCTTTGAGTTCTTGGAGGTAATTTCATTTCTGTTTCCATAGCTGATAGACTCTATTGTGTACTGACTTGTGGAAATTGCTGCAGGATATTTCAAGTCAATCTTAGCTAAACCTGATAACTCCCCCCACCTCCAGTCCCTTATTTATAGCCAACAACTGGACATCACTAGTCAATGACCATCGACAATATGACATGTGGATCTACAGACCCAGCAAGTCTAATATCAACTGAACTGACAGTGCTGGATCCTGGCTATCATCAGAGGGAAGACAAATGTTTCAGCTGCCAATAGATGTGACCTTGCATCGACCTTACCTGAAGCACCCTTGGCCTGAGGGAGCAATAGAGATCAATTAAAATTCTTTGAAGTGCCAAATTCTGCATACCTTTCAGCAGCTCCCTGTTCTCCTTCCTCTGCTACAGGTGGGCCACTAATCAGAAACCCTTTTATACATGTTTGTACAGCAAACAGCTAAAGCTTTGAGGAATTAACAAGATGGTAGGGTTTTTTTGTTTGCTGATAGAATCAGGGATCTCGCCTCCTTTTCAAAACCCACAGGACTAAATGTGTGAAATCTTTCATTGATTCTGCAGTTTCCTTTTCCAATCTTGTTTGCAAAAAGCTCTTGAAATTTATCCTGCACTTGAAGAGGGCGTTTACAGTTGTCGCTTTTGCCTACTCTCAGCATCCATCCTCCACAAGAACAGCTTCTCCCTGGAGTCAAAGAAGACATTTGATACTTTCTCAGAGGCAGGTCTGCAATAAGGATCTGCTCAGAGGGGAGGAGTGGAGACTCTGTGAAAGTGTGCTCCAGCTGTTCTACTTAGATACCCCTTCAGGGTACACTTCAGCTGACTGAGAAGCTCTGGCCAGACCCTGGCTGACCCCAGGATCTAGTACTATCATAGACAGAGGTTAAGCACAGCTGAGAATCAAGCCTGAGGTCCCAACACAGCTCACCTCTGCTACCTTTTAAATCCACATGTCCATTAGTAGTGAATACAGACTCCTTGAAATCATCAGAAAACAAGAGATCATTTCCTACAACCCACCCAAGAGCTGCACAACAGCAAATCTGAATTAATGTCGACCTGGGCTGCAACTGAGACTACTGTGTTGAAGCACAAGGATCCCAGTTTTAGCTCTAATGTTTCAAACTATGAAACCTCCATAATTCACTCTGTAGACTTACAGATTACTTGTTCAGTCATAGGAACACTAAAGAATTGTCTTACTCCCTTTGCTTCAAAGTGTCAGACTCAGAGTAGGGAGCAGAACATGAGAGCACTGCAGTGTGGACTGGGCAATGGGACAAAAGGCGAAGTGAGAAGAAATCTGCTCAAAAAACCAGTAATAAATCTGAAAAGCACTGATTTTCTGTCTACACAGTTGGTGGTATTGACAAACTGCATCTCCTTTGCTTTTTCCACAATTACTATCAACCAGACTTCTGGAAGCAATAAAAACTCTTTATCTACTATCAGTATACACTGAGATTTGAAATTACTTTCAATGACAAAATGCAGGTTTAAGTGCTCTCACTGGCATATAGTAGGTCTGAGACATTAGCATCAAGAGATGCTGTGAATGTGTCATGGTCCTTCGTTTCTCTCAGAACAGCAGATGATCTCTGCTGAAAGAGCACTGGCTTGCTGGGCAGAACCTCAGCTTAAAAGGGACAAAGTATCCCCAAGTTTGAGAATGGCTTC
Source organism: Myiozetetes cayanensis (assembly GCF_022539395.1). Taxonomy (NCBI): domain Eukaryota; kingdom Metazoa; phylum Chordata; class Aves; order Passeriformes; family Tyrannidae; genus Myiozetetes; species Myiozetetes cayanensis. The sequence goes on from NW_026087048.1 coordinate 13,638,306, forward strand.
TTTCCTCATGACAAGCTCTTCACTCATCTTCACAGACAGTCCTGTAACTAATGACTGCAACAGGCTCACCAGAGACTCTGCAGAACTCTGTGCTTTAGCATAACAGCAACTGCTCATCGCTGAGTGGTGATTATCTTGTCACAGCAGCGTTTCCTTCTCCTAGGCAGAGACTGTTAAGTTATCCGGAGAATGCCTAAAACACACATTTTTGAGAGGGAACTGTGAGGTGATGGATTATGGGAAGCTGCCAACACAGGCACAGGAGCCATTAGGACTGACTTAGGTCTGATTACAGTTTTGCATAGCGTAAGGGCACATCTGAAGAGGTGTAATTTAAAGGCTCATTGCTTGCTTCCTACCCAATGTTTTGAGAGAAGGAAAAACTGCTGGAGTCTGGTCCATTTGAAATCACCTGTTTGTGTTCTACTCTGGAATAGTCTACAAAATCTCATGAAATACTAAGCAAGGAAAATACTTGGCTTATTCTGAATTACTTCAAAGTGATCAGCCAGCAATTGAAAAGTAGAGCTGGAATTGCTGGAACATTCCCTGATATTTGCTTTTTGTTACTCTCCTAAAGTAGAAAGCCTGCATTTCATTACTCTCACTCTCCTGAAGTAGCTATTTTCTCATGCATTTCCTTATGCCATTTATTTTCCACCCTGTAAAGCTACTGCTAGTGCATGCATGTCTTGCAATACAGGATCTCTATAAACCAAGAGCTGGTTTAGGAAAATGAGTGTCACCTTCTGCCACTGAGAGATTTAGGTTGGAAAGAAGCAGGTTTTATTTCCATAACGACTCTTGTTTCTGGCTCTGCTCTATTACTTAGGAGCAAACCCATTCAGCCACAGCAGTTAGGGCTGGCAGGGCACGTTTGTCCTTTTAACTCAGATGCTGGCTCTGTTCTGACCCAGAGAAAGAGACAAACAGCTGATTTAGACTTTCTCAGTTTTCACACGTGCCAGCCAGCAGGCCCTTTAGTTTAGCAATATATCATGAGGCAGGAAAAGATTTGGGTTTTGCCTTGAAAATGCAATTCCTCACCAGGTAGTGATGAGGGTTTGGGGTGGCTTTGAAGTGTTTGCTTTGTGTTTTTACCAGTGGAGCTCTTATTTAAAAGAGACAACTTTTATTCTGACTAGCTTCCACATTCCAATGCCAAACAGCACCCACTCTGACAGCATCAATTTCTTTTTTACCTGCCAGGATCTACCTGCCAGCTTCTGTCATGTTGCTGCTCATATGCTTGTCTTTCTAATCCCTGAGTCCCTTTTTTCATTCTCTACTGTCAGACACCTTGAGCAGGAAGAAACAGACCTCCTAAAAAGACCTCAAGCTTTAAACATACCCACAGTCAGGCCATCAGTAAAAATACTGCACCAAATAAAAGAAAATTGTCTTTGGGCATGATGAACTCTACAGTCATCAATTAAAAGGGTGTTCTGAGTACCCTGAGCCAGCATATTTTACATGCAGACACACAGCATTGTACATTTCCTAGAGAAAATCCGTGTTTGCATGAGCAAAACAGAAAAAGCCCCAAACTTTGTGATCATTTGTAAATTCAGTGAGCACTTTAAATCCTCTTTGGGGTGATTAGTATCCACAGGATGCTGACAAGGCTCTTTGCATCCTGCTCAGCTCACCTTGTCTTCCTCTGATTCAAAATCCAGCCCAGGAATCTGGAACCATTTGCTCTCTTCCCCACTAGCCCAGTACAAAGCCAGCTCTTTTCCTTCCCACCAGAGGAAAGGCAGTTTCACAGTCAAGATACTGATATCTTGTCTTCTACACCAGGAAATGTGAATTTTGCCTTGCAGTAGGAGCTGGTCCTGAGAGGTGATCAGGAGCTGGCAGTAGCCTGGCCCACAGCAGAGGTGCTGGTCCTGCCTGTTGCCCGTGCTGCAAAGCTGGTCCTGCAGTGACAGCCTTGGGAATACAGATTCTTCAGTTTCCTTGCCTGGTGAGCACCTTCCATCAGCAGAATATGTTCTAGCAGTTACAAAAGTTGCAAAAAGGGCTATTGGATTTAGAGTAAGAGTTTAGGTTTAGAGCTTTTTTTTTTTGGGTTTTAGGACCTGGGGGGGTTGGCTTTTTTTTTTTCCCCTCCATGAAACAGTGAATCTTTCATTCTTTTAAAACTCTAGACTTCTTGGCTGCTGGAGGTGGCTGACTAATGTGATGAGAAAGGAGGAGTGAGAAGGTCTTTTAAGGGTGCCATTAAAAAATCCCCAGACTTTAAAAAGTACGCTGTGATTGAAATCATGCAAGTCCTGCTGAGATCAAGTGGAACATGTGTCTGAAGAGATTACATGTAGGGGAGGAAGGAATAATAAAATTAAAGTAATTTCATATGGGGTAACAGCTTCCTTAAAATAAAAGTCCCAACTAAACAAAAGTAAAACAAAAAGTCTGGGAGCCACACAGGAAACATGAAACATTTTCACAGCAATTCCCTTGGAAGTTGGTTGCTTTCCTGAGACTCTTAATTAATTATACATGCTGCTGAAGAAATACCATGTGGCTTCGAATAAAATAAAATCCAAATTTTCAAATGAAAGAGATAGGGAGAGGGAAGACAAAATTATTTTGTTAATTCAAGTCTGAACTAATTTCACCTTAATCAGAAGCTGACAGGAAAATGTTAAGCCCAGCTGCTTGTCACATTCAGCAGAGATGTCCCCACTGTCTTTAACTGATAAAACATTTCACTGCTGACCTCCAGTGGGAGCAGAACATTGCCTTTAATGCTGTTGAGTGCAATTTCAACAGATCTCAGTACTTATTATAATCTGCTCCATGGTCATCTCTCCATTAGCCTGAACAAATGGGATTTTTGTGAGTCTAAATACTTCTTTTTTTTTTTTTTTAAGGGCATCTGGTTCCTTAAGCTGCAGTAACCACCATGACCAGGCAAGTCTGGGCAAATCCGGGTTAAAAAAAAGACTTCTGGTTTACCAAAACAAAGGGGAAAAATCTTGTCAGTTACAGCACTATCAGATTTCAGCTTTACAAATCTCAAGTGTTCTGATCCGTGGCCCTGAGTCATGTATAGAGTTCACAGAAACCACGCTCATCCTTTCTATGGCCCCTTCTTTAGACCTTCTAGGATGTAGCCCACAGCTGGGGTTCATTTATTGTTTTATTTGGATTTCTCCAATAAAAAAAACCAAGCCCTGGTTGCCCTTGACTCCAGTTATCAAAACAAAAATAGAACAGCAGCGTATCCCAAGAGACCAAAGGGTATAGGTCCTCCAAGCAAAACATGAGGCTCGTCACATGAGCAATCTCTTCCCGTCCACACAAGCAGATGTGCTCTGTGCCTTGTGTTCTGACAGTGAGCCATGATCCCAGCTACTCTGGACCAAGGACTGGAATTTATTGCACTGCCAAGGACCCTTCATGGAGAAGGCTTCTCACAGAAGCTCAGATGCCTCCACTGAGCAGAGCTCAGGTAATAAAAAGCACCTCTCTCTTTTCTTGAGTAGGACATTTCAAGCAACTTGAGCCTTCAAGTGAGAGTTAACCCTGCAATTAAATCTGAATATGAAAGGCAGGCACTTGGAGTCCTACATCAGATATGGTACAGGCTGGCATGGAAAGGGACACCCTCTGCACCAATGTTGGCTGCATTCTTTGACCACATATTGCTGACCCAGGGGATGCCCATCAGCAAGAGAAGAAAACCCAAAACAAATAACAAATCATCACAATAGCCATCTTTAAATCAAAAGGAAATGGTATAGCACCTCTCAGTGTGCTGCTATAGGTTCATATACCAACACCAATATCCTTGTGAGACCGAGCAATTGTGCTGTAGATGATAAAGGCACCATCTCTTCATGTCTTACAGTCCTTCCCATTTATACCAGGGCACTCTGTCATCTGCCTTTATACTATCAAACACTTTCTACTTAGGGGCAATAGGTCAGTTGTTTTCTCACACAACACCAGCTCCATTGCAGGCTTGCTGGATTTTAAAGCAAACATCCCTGAGACTCATCTCAGACTCACAAGGATATTACAGACATCCTTCAAATTCCTCATTAACCTCCCATTTGCTGTGATGCCTGTAAATGACAGGCTATAATTTATGACTATTTTGCTGATTAGTACTGGCAAATCTTTTCATCTCTCCTCTTTCTGGATCCCCCCCCCCCAATCTGTGCTCTCATGTTGTACCCATAAGTTGTGAGCTCCTTGGGGAAGAAACAGCCCTTCTGTTCCAAGTTTGCACATTGCTAATGCAGCAGGGTCCCAGTTCACAACTCTAAGATGCTGCAGATATGACTATGAACAACGACAACAGCAAGTACAACCCATTCCTGCTCCTCCTGCTCACTTGCATCTGGACTAAGTGTGTGGCTGGCATGATTGTCCAAATCTCATTTTACAGGAATCCTAGGGGCAAGAATCATCTCTCATCTGCAGAGACAAGATCTCTGCCCATTTCCCCATGGCAGCAGACCACAGCTGCTCTTCACCAGTTGAAGACCAGATGTGCCCCTGAACTGATGCCAGTTGGCAACTGTTATGTCTCTGTAAAATAAGGGCACAGAAAAAAGCCAGGTTAAAACAACAGTGATTCTCTGGAACCAACTAGAAATAGGGCAGTTGGATATGAACAGTCATGTAATGAAGGACGGACTGAAACCACCAATTAACCTCAAGTAGGTCAAAGAGCACTGCAGGCTAACACATCCTAGTCACAGATGACAGGGGCTGACTCTAAAGCAATGGCCTAAAAGAGGAAATCATTATACCACATGCCTAAACTCCTGTATCAATCTGCCTTCAGAATTATGTGGTTTAGGCTCTTTGTTTTTTTCAAGTCATATTTCCATGCACAGCACTGTGACTAGCTCTGGCAGCACAGACCTGAACATCAGCTAAATTTCTCTTTCAAATGTGTACAGAGCTATAAGTTGCAGAGTAGAAACCCCACTTCGTTTTCATCAATTATTAAGAACATTGCTGCTTTAATTTTCTTCTGACTCTCCAAATAAATGGACTGTCTGTATTATTGTTGCTTAGCAAAATTCTGTAATATTTAATGATCTGTCTTAATTAATTCCTTTGAATTTGGATATTTGCAGGTATGTATAAAGTTTTCCTGACCAGATTCAAGTTGGCAAAGTAATTTCTCCTTATAAAACAACTTCAGTCTTCTGGTTTTAGGATAACTTTTCCCTCTCCCATTTAAGGCATGTACTATAGGCTGGAGCTCACTGAGACTTAGTTACCAACAGCTTTTTAACCAATGATTACCCAATATTTTCCTCCTTTGTATTTTGGTCAATGGACCAACATTTAAATTCACACCATGGGGTTTGTCTGCCTGTCATTTGTGATCTGTAAATTGAAACAGAAGAATTGTGCTACATGACTCCACATACTCATCAGGACCAGCATCGCACACGTTGTCTAACAACACACACTTTCACTTTCCTGCTATCTCTGCACAGAATAAACTATTACTTTAATTTTATAAACACCAATTATCACGTACTTTCCATCATTCCCCATCCACCCAGCACCCTTTGAAGAGCACGTCTACTGTGGTATAGTTTCAGCCAAAGAAATAAGTCCTATAAAATGGGGGGATTGTACAATACTCAAGGTCACCTCCCATTCTTCCAACAGATGAATGAGTCTTATGTTCACAGGGTTGGTGAGAACACAGATCTGGAACAAAAAAGAACCAATAGAGCAGTGTCTGCTGTGTCACTGCTGGTCAGTTTCCCTGTAGGATTATGTGCAACTGCTGGTGCAACCCTTCTCCAGCTCCAGTCTCATCACTCAGGTCAGACTTACACTGGGTCTCATCATGCATGTGACAGTGACAGGCCAGTCACAGAAGGAAAGGTGACAACCTCTCTAGGGGAAGATACAATAACACACAGAGGAGATCGTTCATTACCAGTCAAAAACAACTGAGTTCCCTCCAACACAAAAACAACAAACCAAAACACTATTTTCCCTTCCCATTTAAAGCATGAATAGAAGATTGACAAATAGCCTGATGTTATCTGGCTCTATGATACTAAGAAGATTTCTTCTTCTTCCTCAAAGGGAGCACAGGGACAATCTCTGTCAAATCTCTGTGCAAACCACAAGCCAGATTTACATCTGTAAAGTGCACAGCCTCATGCACACTTCCTCAAGGCTCCTTCTGCCTTTCCTTCACATTCTAATATCTTCCTTCCAAGCTACCCCCAGGAATTCTGGACCTGTTTTGCTTTTCCATGCTTGGCCCCTATCTTATGGCTCTTGGACATCTGATAAAGGTATCCTGAGAGAGATGGAGAAGGTTAAGAGTCTCATACAGGCCATGATGCACAAGATCTGTGCTTTGCTTCCCATTGCTCAAGAGAGGTAAAAAAGAAGTCAGGGAAAATCTGAAGCTGGGCTGCGTCTGTTGGAGATCAAAAGTGCAATGGTGATTTACAGCCACTTTTACTAAAGAATCCTACACTTCCACTTCTAACACAGACCAAGATATTAACAATTAGGCAAGAGGTGCCTGAGGACAGAAGCACCCTTCTTGCAACAGCTGATAGAAGTCAGGTGTAGGCTGTCATTACCTTCCCCTGCTCAAAGAACCCTTTTCAGTTCACCAAAGTAAAATAGCATCAGGACTAACACAGAGACATATTTTGATCATTCTGTTCTCTGCCTTTCACTGTCTAACAAACCAGATGTTACTTCAAGTGTATTCTCTACTTATCAGCCTGGGCTCTTGTTTCACATAGAGTTTTGCAGACACTATACTTAAGGAGTCAGAGTATGATGGAGTGCCAGCTAATGCTTGAATAAAACAGCCTCTGAATTCTAAAGATGAAAACGAGAAAAAGAAAAAATATGTCTTGTAGAGATATGTCAAACTTTATTCTCAAAGTGGCACACTTCCTTCTGGGAAGCAGCTAGAATCCATTTGAAAAAAAAACTTCAATCTGTGCTGCTCAGAAGAGGAAGGGGTTGCTACTCCAGCTTTTCTCTACAGGTATTAGGTCACATACAGGGAAGGCAAGGGAAATTTATATCACTTGGTACTTTGAACCAACTCTCCCAATATTCACTCATAGCTTACTGCATCCTGCCTTCTCCATGCAGAAGATCCCTTAAAACATCCCCTGTTGATATGTCCAGACCAGGATGGGAAAGTGGCAAGAGAAACTCACAGGGATGCATGATAAGGAGCTGGACACACTCTTCTTTGGCTAACCCTATGTTATTTCACAACAACTCACAGTACTTCCAACTTGATCAGTGTATAGCTCATACCTTTGCCCTGCTACACTTCTTTCCCCTGCTGCATTTTGCTATGGGAAATCCCATGCCAGAGGCAGTCATGCTGACCACCAGTTAATGTGATTAACTGTACAAGCACCAAGTGACAGATGTTGTGTCTAAAAAGCAACAGGAGTTTGGCATGGGAATGTCTCTTACAATCTGCAAATACACAAATGAGCAGGTCAGCTCATGCAAGTATAAAAGAAATAAAAAAGCACTCCACTGAACCATAGCTTGTTCTACAGTAACCCCAGAAGCTATGGGAAAAAAAACCCAAACAAACCACCAAAATTAAATAAAAAAATATTACATAAAATTCCAGGAAGTGCACTGGAACCCATTTTTAAAGTTAGCTCTTGCTTTTCAAGCCATACCAACTGTGGGAATCTGTGCAGCAGCTTGGATTACACAGACCCTCTGTGGACTGGTGGGCAAGGGAGAAGTGATGAGGTGAGAAATACTGGGAGGCTCATCACAGAGCTCTGCAAGTCATCACATGGACAGAACACATCCACAGATGTACCCAATCTCCACGGCTATGTGTGTGAGTGTGTAGGAAACTACCACACTAATATATCAGTTAATGCAAAGGGAGGTTAAAGATAGTGGATTAGCAACCCAGAGCAGAAACCCTGGCACCATTGCCATCTCAGAGAAAAATCACAGTGACTCGTTAGGGTGAGGTTTTTACCTCACTCAAGGCTGTGAGCTAGTTTCTTTCAGATCAAATAAAGAACTGGCTGTGGAAGGTGAAGTTTTGTCTCAGGCTTTGCAAGTAAGACATAGTTGAGTTATGGGACCCTTATGAGCCATGATATGCTGGTGAGCAGCACTAGCTTTGTTTGACCTGAATTTTTAGCAAACAAATGTGACTCAATTTTTTTTTTTTTTTTTACCCCTTAAGTAGAAAACCTAGTCTCTGATCAGCTTTGCAGAAATTGGATCACAATGGTAGATTGTGCAAAGGGCCATGAAATCGACAAAACCATAAATGAGAACATACAGTACATCTAATAAAAAATCTTATTCTCATCCATGTTACTGCTAAATCTTCTGTCTCTTTTTATTTGGTGGAGGGGATAGACAGCCTTCCAGGCTAGAGGTCACTCATCTTTTAACTTGGTACATTTCTAATTGGGATAAAAAAAAGAGTACAAGCATAAAGAACAGAAAAGAAAAAAAAGAAAACAAAAGACGGGCATATCCCTCAGCCTTTTGTTTCCATAACATCCACTGATATTTCACTAGTTCTGTGGTTTTTCACCAGCATTTAGAAAGTCATTGAAAAATGTTAATGGTCTGGTGGCAAAGCAGCCATTGGGAATGAAGAATGAGCCAGTGATGGAATGAGGGTGTGCAGCTAATGATTTCCTACACGAGCTGATTAAACATTGCACTTCCATCTCTTGCCACCTAATTCCCTCCACCGCTGATTTATGGAAAAAGCCCCACCATGTATGGCTCCTGCAGTTTTATTAGCCAGTAACAATTTAGCACCACAAGAGGCTTTTCCCAGCTTCTAATTTTCTTATAATGAAGAAGGAAAGGGGATGGGAAAAAAAAAATCATTGCAGTGTCTTTGCTTAAAGGGTAAGGGAAAGGAAGTGAGGGAAGTTAGTGCAAAAATCTAATAGAAATATCAAGGAGGGCACCAGGTTCAGCACTTGGGATCCTGTTTATGATAAGAGGATCATTACTTCACAGAAATCATTATCCTTTTCAAGGCACAGAAGAAGACAAGTACAAGTTCCTATAAATGGAATCTGTCTGGTACTATTTCAGTGGGTTTAAAAATAGCTCAACACCTCATTTTCCCTAATACAGCAGTGCCTGCTACTGGGCCCTTTCCAGTAAAAGATTCACGACATTTCTTGAAAAACTAAGTGGAGAGGATAGAGGAACTCTGCCTTAGTTCTTTTTATGATTTTTAACTTTGTCTTTTTCACTATTAGTCTCAGTGCTAGAAAGAGAGGCACAAAGGCAGGACACTGTGCCTAGCTAGCTCTGGTCCCTGGAGAAGGACGAGGGGAACAGATATGGGATATCCTTTGCATGAGAGGCTGTGACATTGTTCATGAGTTACCAGGGGAAAAGCTGCAGTCAACCACCACTGTGATCTCCCTGGAACTCCAGGCTGGGGAAAGAGATTTTTTTGCAGTGGAACTCAGTAGAAAACGAGTCACCACAAGTTTCTACCCTCTGGGAGGAACTAGCAGTGCATCAGAAAGGAGTTCACAGTGGTCCGGATTTGCCCATCAAACCATTTGGCCCCCTAAAGCCAGAGGATTAATCTAAGCTGGTCAGTCAGGCATCCTGTGTTTTTAAACACAAAGCTTGATCCCATCCCAGATTGGATATTCCTGCTGATCTCAGTGAATCCAGCACCGGGACACCTCAGTGCACTCAGCTGGCAGGTCACCCTTGTTTCCCTTTGGTTGGGTGGGTTTTCTGGTGTCCTGACAGGCTGAAGTGGTTGGGAGAATAAGACAAAAGACAGAGCCAGTGAAGGAGGAGAGGCAGAGATGTGCAGCCAGGAGTGGGCAGCAGTTTAGATTAGAAACCATTTAGGTAGGAGTTATAATGTATCTCAGGAATGCAGGAAATGACATACTAGATCAAACCCATACATAACCTATCTCTGACATCAATCAGACAGACATTTTAGAGGGAAATACAAGATATTGCCTTTAGTAAAAGATTATTTAATCTGCCCTGCTGATTTTTCTCCCTTTCACTCCATCAGTGGCAGTCTAGGTTTCCACCTAAAAAAATAAAAAGGTATTATTTAAGCTCTTTCCTAAATCACTGCACATTGCACACAAATTATACAAGTTATACGTAAAAGCTTAGAATTCTTGTTATGCAAATGTTAACGTTCACTATGTGAAAATTTTAAAGGCACTGCTGTGAAGTTATTAGCGAAAAATTATTTCACCAAAGTTAAAGATGCATTTTGCTTAGGTCACTCTATCACCATTGCAGTGGAGCAGACTTCAATTGAGTTGATTTGGATTCAAGCTCCATATTATATTGCTGGTATGATGGACTTCTGACGAGAGCTGATGGAAGGTTTCTGAGAAATTAGTGTAAAATTGAACTACAGTACCTAAAGAGTGGTCAGAGAAAGGAGGGAGAAGAGGCAGAGTAGGTGAGAGTATGGACTGGAAGGCCGGGATGGATGCACTCACTAGTGCCAAGACATAGGGGACAGGCTTTTGCTGGTTTCTGGGAGGGCATGGCACATCCCAAGCCCTTCCTTGGCTCAGGAAGCCTAGCTTTCCTGGGCCCTACGGGGAACACAGGGGCCAGGTCAGCTTTTCCTGGCCTCCTCCTGTCCCAAGCAACTGCTGTACTGCCTGTGCCTCATTTAAAGGGACAGATTTTCAACTCTGTAGCATCTGAAAAGATAAACTCATCAGAAACCAATCAACCATTTTGTTGCATTCCAGTATAACAAAAATAATCAGCATTCACATACAAGCAAATCTACAGGATCAAACTGAGTCTCAGATTAGACTTGATTAGAAGCCCAACAACAGTGACCATTGTGCCAACTGAGAACTCCTTTCCTAAGCTTTCCAATTTCTTGGAGAAAGCCTTTTTTATCTGGATTACACCCAGTACAATGACTTCATCTGGGTCAGGGTTTTAACTGCCATGCTATAACAATGAGCCAAATTGTCAACAGAGAGAAATCAGGGAATTCAGTGAAAACCCATGGAGCTGCATCTATTTAAAAGGGACATGAGACCAATAATTTCATAAGATCAATATAGACCTGTAACTGAAAACTAAAATTCAAGAAGAGGTCAATTTTTTTTTTTTCTGATCTCCCTCTTGAGATCAATTGAGCATATCTATTTTAATTTTGAAAAGCAAGCAAAATAAAGTTGGCCTAGCTATCTCCTCAGTTATGGATGCCAAAGAGTAGTAATCCATACCCACATATATTTTTTAATTCTTCCAACTCTCCCCACACACATTTTTTATTTCCTTGGAACAGACACTGACACCTGAGTCCATCATTCTGCAGAAATATTTCCCAGTCTGCTTTCTCTTCCCCAGACAGATATGGGGATGATACAATTTCCCCTGCCATCATTTTGGAATGAAAATCTTTTGATAAATCTAAGATCTCAGAGGCATTTGTCCCTCTCATTCTCCCTGACTTGTGCACTGAAAATATGCTACAGCAGAATGAAATCCAAGAGAGAGAGGAGTGAGTATGTGTGGAGGAGGGAGAATGATTTAAGTAAAAGAAAGGACACAGACAAATTTCCCTAGAGATCAAAAATTCACATTGACCAAAAGGTCATCTTGGCATTGAAGGAAAAAGGAAAAGTTCTAGAAGGAAGGCAACAAAGAAAGTGTTTTGCATGAAGATATAATTCCATTAATAATTATGAATTAAAATAAAAGGTGCAAAACTGTTCTTGAACAAAGGACTCGTGCTTCATGCAGAGTATGCACACAGCTTCGGGGAATTGTGGATTCAGAGAGACACATTTCCCTTTATATTTATACAATGTCAAACTATGATGTCCCCAAATCTTAATTGGGGTCTGCAGGCCCTATCATGATCATCATAACAAAAGCAGCTATTTAAGTCCCTGCAAATAACACACATTACTGTAAGTCAATCAAAAGCCTTCTCAGCTCTGTATCACCAGGCTGTGTGTGCAAAGGTAAAATGAGGAAACACATGATATACCTGCCTGGATCCAGTCCTGCTCCCACTGAGGCCAACAGCAGAACTCTTGTTGACTTCACTTACAGCATAATAGTGTTTATAAGAAAGAAGTATTATTTCCCTGTTGACAGTTCAGTCTTTGGGCAATGCCATAAATATAAGCTTTGTATTCTCTTCTGTGCCTTTTACCCTGTTGCCCAGAAAATGCAGTTTTTGGATTTACAGTCTGTACAAGACAGGTGAAACAGTTCTGACACAGAATGGCACAAGCCCACAATTCAGATTATTTACAAGTGATGGGGCAAATGACAGGGGAGTTATTTGCACCAGCAAAATTTCATGGGGAAAGTAAAGAAGGAAAGACTGACTTTGGCATGTATAATTATGGGAAGGTTTAAGAGAGCCAGTCAAAAGTCCAAATTGATAGAATTCCACCAAATTGGAAAACACAACTACAGTGATTTTTTTTCCCCTTTGAAAAAGATATTTCATAACAAATAACATAGTCTGCACTACTAATACTAAAATAGTATGAAAAATAGAGAAAAATACTAAAAGTAAAAGAAAACAAAATTAAGGCAACTTTTTTTTTCCTAAAAAGAAAGAAGAAAAAAAAAGAGGCAATTTCAAAAAGGATTTGTGTCAAGAAAATATGTTATAGGCAGATTCTTGGAAACTTCTTTAATTTCTGAAAAAGATCCATTTTACTAAAACTGTGTTTTCTCATGGAAAATGGTTTCAATTAAGTTTTCCTGAACAGCAATATGTCACATCCCATATGCAATCTACAGCTGAGCACCAGCGATTCCCATGTTTGCTTAGATATTTATGGCATCATTTATAGCTACTCCATTATGGTGAGAAATATTTTGACTTCATTCTTTAGACACAGCGTGATGGGGCCTAGACAGCTGACAAATGAGAGCTAGTCTGTGCTTACACCCAGCATCTTTTCAGGATGCATTTCAGTCACCTGGCTGCATTACTTCCTCTGACCTGCATGTTGCACAGGGTTGCCTGTAATCATTAAAACCAAAGGACTAATCTATAAAGCAGGAACTCTCTCATGACAAAGATGACAAATATCAATTGTATTTAAAAAAACACAATACAACAGGCTTGATGTAAATTCTGGCTTAGATTTCTAACGTGTCTTTGGAAAGTATTTTGATCATCATATATCCTTCACATGGTAGAAAAAGAAATATTATGCTACTGCTTTCATAAATTGTACATGTGTGTTAGTTCTCAGAAGATGAAGCATTGCCTTCCTCTGTCCTCAGAGATCCTGTACCAGGTGTTCTTGCAGTCTTGGGTCATACAGAGAAAAGTCTGTAAACATCCAGATTAGAGATCCTTCATTGAGTAAGATTTCCATATGAAGCACTATGATAATGCTAATTACTTACTGAGGTTTCAGAAAACACCCTGTTCAGAAGGTCCTGCTGCCCTTCCATCCTCATGTGCCTTACAAGGTCTTTGTAGCAGTCAGCAGGTTCCTGCTGGCCAGGTGTGAGATACTCTGACAGCTGAGTCAGCGAACACCATGTGTGGTCTGTTTCCCTTAAAAGCATTACCCATGGAACAGATCTTTCTTCTCTCCCCTTTCTCCTCCTTCATCTCAGCACATCACTCCTTAATCACTTGGCTCCTAGGAAAGTTTCAGACCAAACTGGTACAGCATGGAGCAAAGCCAGGTGTGGCTGGAGCTGAGCAGATATAAACTGTGCAGCAGATATAAACTGTTATCTCTTTGGAGGGAAGTTTTAAAAGACCTCACTGTGGAGAGCAGGATTTATTGTTCCCATTTCTACAGACAGCAAAACCAAAGCACAGAGTGTAAGAGACAGTACTTTAGGCACTTTATGAAAAATGCAGGAGTTGCTGGCTCCCAGCCATTGGATGTGGGGGACAGCTCAGCCTAGAATAGCCCATTAGTCTCACAAATGATCACTGTTGAGTGGGTTTAGCAGCATTTTCAAAACGAATAAGATAAAAAAAAAAAAAAAGAAAAAAATTTTCCAAAGAAGCGGAACTAGCAAAGCCCAAGTTCCTATTGATTCAACTAAGTGACTTCCCCACCCTGCAGCATCCCCAGTTCCCCAAAGTCCTCCATGAACACCACAGCACTGGAACAGTCCACATCAGTATATAGGATGTCTAATATTGGTACACCAACTAGCCAGGCAGCCTGCTACTGCCAGCAGGACACTTATCACCTAAGTTCTGCATGTCCTCACCAGTGGGGGTGTGACCAGAGCTTTCTCTGCTCAGTTTTAACACCTGTTTTCCATACACTTTTATGCCTTTAGTAAGACTTTTAGCCTCCTCTTCCACAAATGGTTGCAATTAGATAACACATCCAAATGTTATTGGGCAAGGCAAGCAGCACTGTCACTAAGAGTTTTTTAAGCAAACCAATCAATCAGCAGTACTGCTGGAATTTGCTCACCTTTAACCCTGCTGGCTAATGAAGGTCCAATTGTATTCTGATTTCTGAAACTGGCTAATAGGAACCTGATTTGAAGATAAAGAAGATGGTGATGCCCTGATGTAACTTTTACGTCCCAGGAATTTAGGCTGTGGTATCTTCAGCCTCTACTTTTATTAGCATAGCAGATTCATCATTTCCCTTAGATTACAGAAATATACAGAACTCCCAACCACTGCCTCATTTATGCAGCTAGAATATATCTGATAAAACAGGGCAGGAAAAAGAGATCCTGAGTACACCATAAGAAATAAGGAATGAAGTGGAATGAAGATGACAACCTGATGCTTACAACTATCTGCTTACCATCACACAGGCAGCCCAAGGGTTGGTTTTACTGCTTTTAGTTCTGGAACCTGGGTTTTCTTGTCTCTATCTAGCCTGCATCTACAGGTTTAGATATTAAAACTGAAGTAGAATGATTGATGTTCTTGCATTCTACCATAATTTACTGCTTAGTTTTTCTTGAATGGTCCCCTCATTAATATGTTCTGTGGTTGTGACCCTCAACTGCTCATTAGTCAGGAAGGTCGCTCAGAAAGGAAATTTTTCTGCTGGCTTTCACTATGTATCAGCTCTCAGTTCTCCTAGTGCTCAAAGGGAAAGCCAACCTAAACTTTAGTTACTTGTTTCTGGTAATTACTAGGTATAGACATGCATATATATATATACCATTATATATATACATACATATATATACAAATATGTATATATATACACATATATACACATACATATAAATAAGTATATATAGGTGTATATATATGTATATATATACACACATATATATCTATCTATAATGGTATTTTTCTTAATTTTATTTTACAGTAAAGCTTAACAATATGAGAAAGCACTGAAAACCACTGAGGCAGATAACATGCAAACATACAAGAGCAACACACTTTTGTTCTGCACAGGTGGACATGATTACCAGTTGATGGTACATACAAGATACTCTTTCCCTCTTCCACCCCCAGTAGATTCATTCTTATGATCTCACCTGCACTAACATGACTCTGTGGCCATCATGGAGCAGCAGATGTGCTGTAGCTGGCTGTGCTGTGTTCATGTCAGATAACAACATACAGTGTCTCTTCTCAAGCTTCCAAAGAGATCTTCTGAGCACCATACACCTAACTCAATTTTTGGCAAGTGAAAAAAGGCAAAGGTAATTCAGTTTCCATTAGGAGTAGTAAACTAGTACTTACAACTCCTTAAGAGCACGATCTCAGGATTTCTTATTAACCAGGCAAGTCTGAACCTGGATGATGGAAAGGCCTCTAAGGAAAACCCAGATGCTGTAAAGGTCCAGTAATTTATACAGGATGGTTTTGCTTTTTAGTCTGTATTGAACCAGTGCCCAACATGTAGCTGTCTTTTAGATAAGTTATAAAATCAAGTTCCTGATAACCCTGTCCTTATTTGCAAGCACAAAACTTTTAAAATCCAAGATTCTGGCCAAATTCCAGTTAAGAAGATTACATTCTGCCTACATAAAATATTACCATTGTGTTTCTCTCTTTACCTGTTAACAAATTTGATGTAGTTCTTGATGGAGTAGAGCAGTTGCTATGTTCCACCCCAGAAGTGTTGCATTTCAGCAGGGAGTGAGCAATCTCTTTGTATGCTGTGAGAAAAAGCCCTCCGGGATTCTTTTAAATGAAAGGAGCTAAATAAATCTCAGTTATTGCTATTATGACTTTCTCCGGCATTTATCCATGGAATAAATGGATAGGTAAGTTGATTTTCAGGCTGCTCTTCATTATTTCCTGAACAGAACTACCTGAAAGTGGTTCACTATTACTTATACAAAATTTAATTTGGTGACTAATAGACCCAGGCAACTAAAGCAGGCAGAACTCTATAATCAACATAAGGAGACTTGTATTTATTAGGTAGTGACTGGGGAATCCCAGGGACACGAAGGTTCTGTGAACTTTTCAAATTGCATACTGGGCTTTTGTAAGGTTCCCAGGACTCATTTGAATTCACAGAACTTTTCTTCTTCATAACTCACATTCACAGGGCTAGATCCTAGTCCCTGCTTTGGCTGCTTTGAAATACAGGAAGAAATCCAATTCTGGCTTCTCTCCTACCTGGCTGCCCACTCTTCTGGTTTTCCCCTAAGGAAAAAAGTCTAAAGATATAGCTCATGTGGCCTGGCTGTCTTTATGGCCTCTGTTGCTTAGTTACCAGAAAGGTCCTACATGGCCACTGAGCTGGCACAAATATAAGCAGCTTGACACTGCTTTTCAATGCACTGGGAGCTCGCTGGATCCATTCTTCATCCTGCTGGTGTTTTATTTATATACAGGGCTTACACCTCTCCATGGCTCCATTACTCAAATGAAAACCAGTATGAAATGAAAACAAAGATAGCCCAGGTATAGCTGCAGAAGTTTCGATCTTTGAGATCATCCAGAGGCAAGTTAACACACTCCTCCTGCTTAATACTTCAGGAGAGGATCTGAGAGCAGCACAACTCGGGGAAGGGTCATGTTCACACTGTTTCTTAGACCTTGCCCCAGCAAAGTCAACAATAAGAACATTCTAAAACCAGAGCAATAAGGATTTTATGTAGTGGGATCAGATTACTGGAGATTCAACACTGGCCTCCTGCCAGACCGTGGGTAATCATCCTTCCCCAACTCTTTCTTGTCCCCAGGATGTTCCTTTCACAGATGCAGCAGGATGTAGCTGACTACAATAACAGGGAAATCAGACTATTTCAGACAAGAAGTCTATTCTGGCCCAATAGGAAAGGATAGTAAGAGCAGCTGCTCAGGAGAGATGCTTTCACATCAGGGTACTTACTGTAGAATCACAAGAAGAACCTCTAAGGAAAATATTTTTCCCATTACCTGATGATGGCTCATTACAGAAATTCCTAAACCCTGAAGGAAAAGCCTTGCTGACTGATCCTGAGTTTGCAGATACTCATTCTAGCACCTTTTGGTAACCCAGGGGTCCTAAGAAAACACATCTTAATAACCCTTGGACACCTTGCCCTTCCATATTAGATGCTCAGATAATCTGATATGCAGATGGGTGAAGATACACATAAACACCTAAAGGATGTCTATACATATTGGACTACTGAAATGTTAGAATGATTCTCAAAGGTCTGGTGGATCCTTGCACTCTAAAGGCTTATACTGTCTCACATAAATCCTTGACACAGAAGCACTACACTAATATCACAACACTTACAGACCCTGCCTGCAGCTCAGTTACTGACTCAGCTCAGGTAGTTACCTGTATTGATTAAAGAGTCTGTGAAACTTCACTAATTAATTTTCATAATTAGCAGCTACCTTTTTAAAGTTTAACTTTACGGTTATGCATCTCCCTTAACAGATAATAAGAGGTGGAAGTATCAAGCTTCTATGGAATAGGTGATCATTTAAAGCCTTATCTGGACTAACCAGGTGGAAACAGAGACTGTAACAGATACGTGTAAAACTTCCCCTTAAGTGTGGTGCTAAATTATTTGCTGCTTCAAGTTCTTTTGTCATAGAGTCAACTGTAATCCTTTGTATAACTAAACTTTTGGAGAGTTCCCTAGGACTGGGAAGTTAGAAGTGACCAGTGTATCCCTCCTCCCTATAGGATTTGATGTCAAGCTGTTTGGAAGAAATCAGAACTTTGTGCTACCAGGATCACATAAAGATCTAGAGCCAGATACAAGAGTACAAGAGTCTGGGTCTAAAGAGAAAGAGGAGTGAGCTGATGCACAGGGTTCAACTGTGATTCTGTGGTGGGTGGACAGCTGACTCCAGAGCAGTGATGTACACAGAGGGGAGCTTCTACCATATGCACTGAGCCAAGCAGAAAGAAAAGGAATCAGACAACATGAACTATTAATCTACTGCTCAAATCTGAAATGGAGAAGTCTGTGCATTTAATGACTAGACACTAGCTTCTGTCACAGCTACTAAAATGACAGCCAGTAGATGGAAGAGGTCATAGTTTAATCAATTCTCTCTCTTTTTGTTTTACATAACTGAGGGTGATAGGCAGCTAATACATTTCACAGCCATGTGATAAATTGCACTGTCACCTGCACTTTGCCTGGCACTCCTTCTTTGTCAAGGCTATTTCCACCATCCCTACTCTCACTCCAATGCAACTGCACTAGAAGTCACAAGTGTGTCAACTTCTTTTCTCTGACAAGTGGATTTTTTCCATCAGTCTTTGTAATGCACAACATCTAGGATGGCATACCTGCAGGTTAAACCTGTATGTTAAACTTTCATGGCCCCAATCAGAAGCTCTATGTCACTGCAAAAAGGAATGTCTCAGCTTTGTCCTGTGGCTAACTGCGCTAGTTTCTTGTTGCAGAAGGGCCAAAGAAGCAGAGTTTACAGACATGACGCTTTCAAGTAGAAATAAAAATATCTGGGTATTTTTAGCATTAATTTTCTCTTTCCCTAAATCTTGTCCCAGTCAGACTCTTGGTAGCCAAATCATTTGTTTTCACAGGCCACATGACAGAACAGCTCCCTGGCACTTGGAAGGATGACTTTCCATAGTCATTCATGTCTTTGCCATGCACAATAAAGCAGCTATCCCAAAAGCAAAATTAAAATCATTTCAGCTTATTGAGACTCTCCTTTAGGTCTTTACAGCATAAGTTGTAGGGAGCTACATGACAGGTGTATTGTCTGTAGTCCATCAGTCACTTTTCAGGGATGTGGCTCCTCTCTAGCCAGTACTCATGGATTTATGGAAACAAAAATGGGTGGTAAATGTAAACATTGAACTGGTACATTGCCAAGGTCCTGAAATGTCAACATATCCATACAGAGTTAAATATAAAGAGGACCAAATTCTAATTCCACAAAGGGCAATATTCTACTTATGTATTTGGCCAAATCATTACCTTTGACACTGAAGCGATAAATCTCAACTGCCTCCATAAAATGAAGTTCCCAGCAACTGAATTGAGCTTGGTTCATATTGTGGATGAGTGCTGCACTATTTTTCTGCTCTCTGGATTCAGCCATCCTGAGTAAATATAGCAGCGGTATGATTGGAAAATTGCCCTCAAAGGTGATAAAATACAGGATTCATCAGATTTTGATATGTTCCTGAAAATGGATAGTTGTCCTTTCTCACTTGACAGCCTGGAAGAATCAGGATTCAGAGACACACTGCAGAAAGCAGAATATATTCCTGGAAGGGCATGAGTTCACCCCTACTTTTCCACAGTCCTTTTTCTCTGACTCCCTATTTACCTCTTCCCTCCAACGTTGTGATGCTTTTTTTTTGCTGTTTGCTTCTCCTAAGAGGACTCAAAAGAAGGTATAAAGCATTGCAGCTTTAATTTAATTAGAAGCCAAGGTACTATTGCCTCAGCTCATGAAAAGTTCAGCATCAATAAGTTCAGTGAGAGTAAAATGCAAAACCAGACAAACTCTCCATCAGTGTAGGGCAATGCCGCAGGATGAAGACAAGTAGTTTTTACGTCTTTACTTTTGTTTTCACAGTTTTGTTATCTCAGGGCAGCAAATCCCTTCCCCCTCCACCTTGAATGGAAAAGAATGGCAGTAGCAAGAAAAAAGGCTTTTTGCTGTACTTTGATTATACTTTAGTGAAGTTCCATGTGGTGGAAATGAGGAAGCTCTAGGATGGCTGACACTAGGAGATGTCAAGTGCTTGCCACTTCATATTCAGAGAGGTTTTCAGAATATTGTTTCCCTTCAGAGTCTTTTCCTAGAACAAGTACACATTCTTAATGCTTCTCAATCTAATTCTTCACTGAAAGAAAAGACATTAACAAATATGAGGCAGATGGATGTAGGGGAAGTTCCCTTCTCATTAGTCTGGTTTTCCCAATTACACTAATCTTTCACCTGTGAAGATCAGGCTAGAAACTCTCCTGATCTTCATTCATCCCAACCTATCTGCATATGAGAGGATGTCCCTCCCTGGCATTCACCAAGAGAGATGCTGAGCCCAGTTATGAACATGTAACTGAATCTGTTGCCTAAGATGTGCTGAGTTATTTTATTGCACTTACATATGCAAACAACCCATTAGACTAAAAGATGATTTAGCTAAATTGGGAATCCAATCAATTTCAGCTAATTTAACCTGCATCACTATTATTCAAGAATCTGAATTGTACCAAAATCCCCAAATGGGCTATAATCCATACTTTTTTTTTCTTTTAAAATTCTATCTGACTTGAGGCATGGACATACTTCTGTAAAACTGTGACTAAACTTTATGACAGGTTAAGATAAAGAAAATAATTTTAGGTCACTGAGTAGTACTTTCTGAACCACAAGAAAAGAAGAACACCATAGTTTCATTTGTGACTCAGAAAAGGGGACAATGCATTAATACAGCACTTCTCAGGATATTGGACACAGGCTATTATCAAGTCCCACTCACCATCATCATTCAACATTCAAACCATTTCTTCTGAAACTACTCTTTTTATACCCTGAAAAATTACAGTAGTTTATTCTGCAACCTTTGCCTCTTTTTGTTTGTGAAAATCTGGACATAAGGCTATGATTTTTCTCGAGTTCTTTGCCATATGCACTGAAGGCATGGCGTTTGTCTCTGTTTCCTTGCTGGAAAAGCTCAGCTTTCAAATCAACAATACACACCATTGCAAACTCTGCATGTCCTTCCCATGACTGTTTTATAATCTGTCCTTCCACCTTCCTCTGTCCCAGATCACCCCTGGCCCCAGGACATTGTGCTGGCAGAAAACAAGACAGAAGGAATGCAACTGTGATCAAAACAAACACAAAAATTAAAACTTGCATTTGTTGAAAATTCTTTGTATTATTTAGCTGTCTTTTCTCTCATGACACAAAGCCCTGGACACTGAGCACAAAGATATTAGGTATGCTGACATTAACAGCATCAAAGTAGTGGAGATATATTTGGTTTTAGTTCTTTACACCAAAAGCTCAAAGGCATGTACTGTTCCCTTTGCATCATGCTGTACAGAAAAAGCAAAAAGCTAATTAAAGACATTGAATTTTGTTGGAGCTGCCATGATACTCTTATATGAGTAAAATACTTCATAAGAACAGAAAGTTGTGCTTAGAGGTTTTTGTTTTCCCTTTCTCTGTCAGTGAAGCAGCTAAGAAAGCAGCCAGTTTGACTGAGAGATGCAAGGCAGTACTCCTGGTGCCAGAGGTGTGTGCCCTTATGTGAGAGGCGAAAAAAATTATCCTTTGATTTGCAAAGTGACCAAATTGGACTTGGCCATCATTGACAGAGGCTGAATATGACACCCCTTAAGGTAATCTTTGCTACCACTTTTCTGAGCTATAACTGCATTTCAGTGCAGGGGTAAAAGGGAAGCAGAAGTCAATGGAATAACCAGGACTCCAAAGAGTTCAGCAATGTTCTGGCTTTTTCTCAGGTTTATCTGAGGGAGCCAGGTAATATTTTCTATTCTCATAATAAAATTAATCTCCTCTTTGGTATGTGTTACAAATGCAGATTAGAAAGCCTTGGCTTCATATAACGTGTCTGGAACTGAGGGAAGAGAAAAGGCCAAAACCATAAATGAAGAAGGCATTAGAAATAGGAAGCTGTTGACATAGGATAAAGAAAGGAAGAGAAAACAGAAACAAATGCTCTAGGAACTTCCAAGTCACACTCTTCAGGGTTTTCCAAAAACTTCTGCTTCAGTGTTTTTTAACGTTCCCATACAGATCCTCCAATATACATGTGCTGGGCAAAGGCAGGTTCTCACCTACACAGTAATTTAGTACAGAAATTGAGCCCTTGTTTCTCAGCACTATTGGATCTATACTTTGTTCCCTCACTGGGAACACAGCCCTTACAATAGCATAGGGTGTGGAATGAATTGGCATCCCTGTTTGTGCTTTCAGGGACAAGATGATGCCTAAAAATAATCAACATGTGCCAGCATGAACCTGGAGCACATACTGTAATTCTAGTCTAGGGCTGTCAAACAGCCCTGCTAATGCACTCAGTCTTCAGCTGTATTATCTCCTGTTTGTCCAGTCTGTACTCACTTCCCAGATGCAGTTCTCTCCTACCCCTGCACTCAGTCCCAAGCTCCAGCTCTGATTTACCTAAAAGTTCAGCCTTGAAATTAGTTTGGAGCATATACAAGGTAGATTATCTCATCAGTCATGAAATGGAACAAAATCCCTTCCCAGAGTATGGGCCTTGAAATTTAAGAAGCACACTTTCAAGTGTGTATTGTACTTTGTTTGAAACCTTATCCCTTAGTGAATGACCAGGCCTTAGGAAATTTATTGTGAACAGAAGAGCAGCAACAGGGGAGAGAAAACAGAAATCCATACAAAAAATACAGTTCTTTTCTTCTCCCTTTCTTCTCTGCCTTTCCTAAGGTTATTCTTTGCTTTATAACACCGAACATAAAAATGTGTCTACTACTTCCCTAAAGGTCTAAAGAAAAAGATCCCAGGAAAATTATTTGTCTTTTTTTCTTGTTATCTTCTCCTCCCTCTTAACATTCAAGCTAAAAGGCTGCATATCAGAAGTAATTATTATTCTCCATATTGCAGGCAGGACATCAGAGCACCTTTTGCTCAAAAAAAAAAAAAAAAAAAAAAAGCTGCAAAACATGATTAGAAACAAATGTGCTGGACAAAAAAAAAAGTATTGAAATTTTTTTGCTCAAGACTGCATTTGCTCATACACTGTGCACTTGGAGTCTGATTCAAAGCTCACTGAATTCAACAGAAAATCTCCTATTATATGCATGCATCTTTTTCACCTCATGTCTGCCTCAGTCTAAGGCTGTATTCACAGAGCAGTTTTCATCTCTTCAGGTAGAGAATGATATTTAGAAATGGTGAAACCTCCTGTTTTAGTTCTTTACCCCAATGCAGGTGAGGTGCAGTTCCACTGAAAAGGAATAGTCCTGGTGTCACAACCCTCCACGTAAATTTACATCTCCTCGTGTGGCATGAACTAAATACATCTCATAAACACCCTGTTATTCCAGAAGGGAAACAGCCAAAAATTTTGGAGTACTGCTAAACATCAAGCTATTGAGTACCCTATCTCCAGAACTCTGATTAGAACCAAGAAATTCAAAAGCATAATGAGTGTCTTAGGGTTCCACGAGAGTAAACTTCTTATTTCACTTAAGAGTTCTTATTAAGGAATTTGGGATCCACTATATAAACCTATGCATGAAGGTTATTTAGCAAGAACTTTTTCCTTTGGGTTCTCTTATGAAATTTCTGGTCTAGAAGACCAAAAGATTTCAGAGTGAAGAGAATACAGATATGGTCAACATATATTGCCTTTTTTTGTCCTTTCCTTTTTTTTTGCCTTGCAAACATATACTTGCCTTTACTTTTTTTTTTTTAATTTCTGCCTTTGGTTACTCTATATTTTTCCCAGCTCAGGTAAGGTCTGTCTTCATATTTCACTGGGATCTGTGCTACCATATAAATTACACATCATGCTTCCTATCCCGTGGGATATATGCAAGCTATAAATCAGTATGATCTAGAAGACTCTGTAATTAGAGGACACAAAAACCCAAAAGAGTGCAGCTACAGATTTCAATCTTCAGATAATAAACGCCAGGGAAAATTGATAATGCACTCCAAAAGTCTGAGGCATGCACACTCCAACACCTTAACACACCCACCTCCATATGTACACTCAGAGATGCTGACTGCTCTCTCCCAGTAAGCCTTCAGTCTTTGTAGAAGAAGTCTTAGAAGTCTGAAATTCTTGACTGAAGAGTGTGCTATGAAACAGAGAATTCTTACAGGGAGCCTGTACTGGTTTCATGACCGTGAAAACTGCTGTGAAGACTGGCTGAGAGAGCTGGGGTTCTTCAGCCTGGAGAACAGAAGGCTCCAGGGAAACCTCATGGTGGCCTTTTGGTAACTTCACTCCAGCACAAGGTATGGAATGGCCACTAACAAATGAAACAGAGAATTACTTACACTTGAATCAGAAGCAAAAAAAAAATAAAAATATTTGCTGACACTGTCCAATGTCAAGACTATTAAAATTACTGGATTTCCTCAGACTCTACAAGGTAAACCAAGGGTACCCAGCAGGAGATCTGAAAGCAAATCTTCCTGGGTTTACATTCATCAGGCATCCAGCCAGTATAATCAGATGATTTGTAGGCCAGTTCTGGGCTATTATAGAGCATCACCCAGACTAAAGGAGCATCAATACACTGGAGCCTAACTCCAATCTACTTTTAACACCCTCAATCGATCAAAACTCCTGACAATCCCTTCAAAGAACGAGGAGACTTTGGGAAAGAGAACTTGCAAAAAGAGAGATAAAGCCAAGGTCTTTAGATAAAATGAGCAAAGGGTTTGCATGTCGTTTTGCAACAATGAGCGTGTGATGAAATTTGCAATCTGCGTTTGAGGTACACTTTAACAGAATAATGTGGTTTTATTCATCTTGTAAGTTTGTCTGACTTGTGAGTATGATTTCCAGGCAAAGGTGACTCTGAACAGGAACACAGTTTCCTTCAGAGGCAATGAACCCTGATACTGAGCAGATTTTCTCACTTTTACAGACCTTGTCAGCCCAGTATAAGACATGAAGTTCTCTACCATTAAAACACAAACTCACATCTTCCCTGTAAGCAGTGTCATAAGAGAAAGACAAAATAAGTTCCAGAACCATGAAAGGTGCTTCCATGAAAGAACTCCACCAAAGCTCAACAAAAGAGTAAGATCGAGCAGTCAAGGCTTTATGTAAATCTTCCACAGCAGAGAATTCAGTGGAGGTGGGTGATGGGTGGGTGAGGATTCTTAAGAATCTTCTTTCTATAAGAGATTTAAGAAAAACTGTACATCCCTGACAAAAATGGCATGAGCTCAAGCTGTGTTGTTACAAAGAAAGGTAGCCAGGCCAGCTTGGTCATAACAAAAGGTCTTAATTGGCTTCAAATATATGGCTAAAGTACAAAGGAAAATGTAAAAAAAAAGAAAAAAAAAGAAAAAAAAAAGAATAGACTAATAAATGCAAATGTATAGAAAGAACAGCTAGGAATAAAGTGTGAAAAATGAAAGCACATAGTGGGATGAGACTGGCAAAAATATCACACAGAAAAGGATACCATTCTTTAGGTTTATTAGTAGTAAAAGGCACATAAATTGTTAGCCCGCTTTCCAGATAAGGAAAACTTATTGACAATAAGGCTGAGAAGAGTGATTTTTGCATCAGTTTTCATAAAAAGGTCAGCTGTGATGAATTAACATTGTTAAGAACTAACAAAGGAGTAAAGGAGACCTAGAATACAAAAGGGATTGGTTAGAGAAGTTATATAGCTCAGATTTTTCCAAATGATCTGAATCTGCTATATGCCTTCTGCAGCTCTCAGGAAGTGACTCAATCAATCTCAAAGCTGTTAACAATTATTTTTTTGGAACTTAGGAGGGACTGGTGATGAACTAGATAACTGACACAACACAGTAACTGTCTTTTGAAGACAGAAAAAAGGAGCAGACAGCAAACGATAGACCTGTCAACTTAACTCCAGTTCCTCAGCTCAAAGAAACAATTTGGAAGTACTTAGGAGGAGAGAAGTGGGAATCAGTCAACACAGCTTTGTCAGGAACAAATTATGATGGCCCACTCTAATTTCCTTCTGTGAGAAGGTATCAGGGGAATACCCAATGGACAAGATGCCATATAGAAAAGTTTTTTGAATCTATTTCAAATTCTTACAGCAAATAAGCAGCATAGTTGAGGTGAACTACAGCAGAGTAATTATATAAGCTCTTCAGAAAATTGTACTCTGAGAGCAGTTCTCAGTGTTTCACTGTTCAAATGGCTAGATGCGTTGAATGAGTTTCTGCAGGACTCAGACATGGATTTGATACAATTCAATATTTTCATTAAAGATTTAGATTAAATACAAAGTACGTTAATTCAATTTGCAGATGAAACCAAAGTAAGACAAAGATTGCATTAAAATTAAAAATAATTCTGACAAACTGGAGATATAATGTGAAAAAAAAGTTGCAATTCAATAGGGTCAAGTACAAGTTACTTCAATTAGGCAGGAATAATCAATGGTACAAACACACAAAATGAGGAACAGTGATAAGGTAGCATTTATACCGGGGAAAAAAACCCACCTGATTTGCATTACTGAAAATTACAAGCTGAATGTTAGCCACACATTCCTTTTTATTACAAAAATTCAAATACAGTACTGTGTGGGTATAAAGAATGTAAGCTGGCAAGACTTATAAATTAATCTGTTCTCTCTTGATCCAGCACTATTAAGATCTCCACTAGTGGTCTGTTTCCAGCTTGGGCAAAGCAACTCAGGGAGGACTTGGCTCAACTAAAAGTAGTCCAGAGGACACATTGAAATAATTAGTTCTCTATGTCTAGGCTGGATGGGCAAAAAAATGACTGTCAAGGACTTCCCATGGCAAGACAGGCCTCAAGCTAGATACCTGGAAAACATAAGGGTGGTAGGAGCTGAAATAGATTATTTGGAGAGAGTCTGGTAATTCCATCATTAAAGCTCTTTAAAAAAAGATTACACTAACATACCAGGAATTATATAGGTAAAATTGATCCTCACTGTGGGAAACAGATGACCTGTAGAGATCCCTGCCACCCCTTAACTCCTCCAATTTTATACAAACACAAACAAAGTTAAAAGTTCACAATGATAATATAGGAGGAATAATTTCCATGCAAACTGTCAGAGCAGAGGTAAAGGAGCAGCAGGGCTGTAAGAGGTCAGGTCTGGGTGACTTTCATCCTTTTCCACCAACCATAGCAGGAATGGTTGCATACCAGAATGGGAGGCAGGGATAAGACCGCACATGGCTCCCAAACCAGGAAAATCAGTCTCTGCTGACTGAGAAAAAAGCCAATCACTGTAAGGTCAAAAGACAGGAGGATGAAGAGGTACAAGTCTGTATCAACATGCCCTGATTGAACTGTGAAGTGTTAAAGGAAAGCTTGAATAAAACTCACTCGTGCTACAGCTACACCAAGGGAGCATCACAGGTCACTCCTTTCTTGCAAATTCACTCCTCCTCAGAAGTCCATAGAAGATCAGAAGGAAGGGAATTAGAATGAGCTTTCACTGATGAGCTGTTAGGCACAAATAGATTAGTGAAAGCTGTGTACAATGCATCAGTAGCAACCAGGCTTGGCAGGGCTGTTATCTCTGGGTATTGTTTTATGCCAGTAGAGATGAAGGAGAGAGGCCACTCTGGGCAGAGCTGCCAACTGAATCATAACAGATCAGGAGCAGAGGGCTTCCCTTCAGAAGGCTGAGCTGGGAACATGGCACCAAGAATTCTTTTCTTACCAATTTCATCTAATCTCTTCTCTCTAAACATCTTTTCTGTTCTAGGCTTTGTTTTTTGGAGCCACTTGCAACATTCCTTTGTTGTGACTGAAGGAAGGAAACAAAAGAAGCAGCAAAGCATTTTTTTGCATTAATAGGACAAATAACAAAATATTTTGCTCCCTGAATGTGAACTTTGCATTCTTAACTGTCCTGTTCCAAAGCACCGGGAAATCTTCAATTGCCTTGGGTCATATCCACAGAACAAGCTGCTATTTCATCAGTCTGGTGTAGATCCCACAGGACTGAATTAGTGTAAGCTCTGGATTGACTTTTGTACAATTATATAATCTATGGACCTGGTATTAATTTTCCCATCTCTTTTTTAGCAAAGTCTGGTAGTATGTGTCTTTCAGTTGGGTCTAAGGAGACGCATTTCCAGCTTTCCCACTCTGATACTAGGAGCTTTAGATTCCAAAACAGAAAGGAGGTTACAGCCCTAGACTAAGCCTTCTCTTTTTTTCCTTTTTTTCTTATTCCCCTCACTCCTGTGAGATACCATTCCCTAGTTAGTTATCCTGCTACTAAATAAAAGTGGAACCTATGAAATGTGTGTAAGAGAGATATGATGAATTGCTTTCAATGACAGTAAAGAAATGCTTAAAAACTGTCATGGCCAGATATGTAACTTTTAGAGGGTTACTAAAGTTATGAATCCATTTGGTTGGCCTGAAAGTCTTGGGCATTGTTTTTGTTTGTGTGTATGTGTTTCTGCCTCTGTCATCAACTACAGTATTAAGTGGAATAAACTTTACCACGACAAGCTACAGGTACATAAAAATAAAGTGTGCTGTGCCTCATCTTTTCTAAAAAGGAATTATTTCTGGTGCTATAAAATCTCTCTCACATTGATTTCAAAGGCAGACTCCTCTAACACTTTTGACACTGTTGCTGTTGTGAGATTCATTCACATCACAACCAAAGTACCTCACGTGCCCAAGAAGAATAAGTCCTTTGGCTTTTCTCTCTTGTGACATCCTCAATGCATTAGTTTTTCCATCCACAAACCATAGTATATTAGGGATTAATACAGCTCAGCAACTCAAAACACACAGATTGTCAGCCTCAGTAATCAGCCTGAAGAATTTTGAGGACGGTTGTTATTTACAGAAAATGATAAGAGACCCAGCAGAACACTTAACTCTAAATAAACAATGTGGAAACTTCACTACCCAGGAAGTCCTAAGTGACAAATAGGCAGCTCAGATGTTCCCGAGTGAGGTTTGATTGCGTTCCTGCTGAGAGTTAGCAAAAGCAGAAGAACAGGAAAGGGTAAGTGAGAAAGCAGGGGGCCTTTTTCACATGGATTCACTCTCATTTCAACCAGTGTTTAGCTGTGGTTTGCTAGTTCATTAAAAACGTGTTACAAAAACCGGGCTCAACACTCTGATCACCAGCTCCACTGCAGCAGCCTGTGTTATAGCACAGCTCAGTGACACGGACCTCGTGGCATCTGGCAGCAGCAGGTCTCACTACGAAGGCTATGAAGGGATTTTGCAGCACAGACTACCAGGTAGTGGCAAAGTGAGTTGTTCTTCTCCCTCCTGTGTTTCCTTCACCAGAGAATCTGTACTTGGCAACACGGGCACATCTTGCTTGCACAGCAAACAGGCTTATACTAAAGTGCAATGAGCAAGACAGGCAGTATAAATCTTGATTTAACAAGAACAGGGCTGTGTAGGTCCTCAATTAAGCATGGGTCCAAGCTACAGCCCAGCCTTAGAAAGAGTCACGTAGAGAAGCATCCCATTATAACAGCAAGGAGATTGCAGCCAGACTCCATCTACTTGGAAGTGTGTAGGAACTTACCTCCATCCTGCCCTGCCATTGAGAACTGGAACAAAGAGGGTGAACTGAGAAGTGCCAAATGGAGGGTAGTGTTTTAGCACTTTACCACCCTTTAAATCTGCATGTGGTTTCTGCTCACCCTCATGATGGAAAAAACACTCACCAAAAAGCAGCTGCTATTCACCAGAGGATTTGCAATCAAGCTCTAAATATAGCAAGGTGCCATAACAGAGAGGGTTCCCACACTTCTGTTAACACCAGGAACCAGAGCTTAGGGATGTGAGTGGGCTGATAACAGCTTCTGTCCTCACACTTTGTGGCTAGATGATGCCAGCTGCTGGATGCCTTCCTGCAGCTTTTCTGATTTAACATCATAACCAGGCAAATATTGGCTAAAATAAAACCATACAGAGTTCAGACATAAAATAGTGTGCACCCCAAGACCAACCCTTGCTTTGCCAATCTTTGAACTCGGTTGTTATCTTGAAGAAAACCGTCTTCTGAATTTTGGTATGAATCTAATTAATGAATTAATTCCCTGATAATCTGTTCTCTTCTTTGTACCTCTTTCATGATTAATTTAGTTCCAGTGAATTTCTTTTTCTGACTGCAGAGTAGAAGCACATTTCCTGTCCTATTAATCTCCACTTTTGACCCATCATCAGGGACTAAATAAGAGCATATGCCTCCATACCTGTATTTTCTGAATCTTTACAGAGCACAGGAAAGTTACAGAAAAGCAAGGTGCAAACAAGAAGGGAAATTGTCCTGCCCACTTGTGCTGCTACCAGAGAGAAGATGGAGGTTAAGCTGGACACCCAGAAGGTGTAAAGGCTGTGAAGCAGTTGAAAACTCTGCCTGATTACATCAGGCCCAGATGCTACCTAAGAGGACAGTCTTGCAAGGCTGCAAAGTGCACAGGAACATCACTCTGTGATAAAAAACCCACCAAACCAAACAAAAAAACCTCACCCCCACCCCCCAACAGAAACTACAGGGATGGGAAAGGTCACCTTCCTGTGATAGCCTACTCTCACAGCTCTCTACACACCCTGCAGGGAAACAAATGAAAACAAAACAAAACAAAACAAAAAACCCCAAGCCAACCCCCCCTCCCCCCAAAGTAAAACAAAATGTACTAGGGCTTCCTCTGTAACATCCATGGTAGAACAGTGCTGCCAGCAATTAGCATCACAAACCTTCCTTCTGATGCCACAGCGTGTGAAGGACATTTTTAATGACGGATCAAGGACACCTCTGTTTGTGAGGTGTTTGAGCTGTGTTAACAGCAGCCTTCTTGGTACACAAATCCAGCATCCCAAAGAGATGCAGTAAAGGTAGGAAAGCACCACAAGACAGGAGAGATCTCTATGCTAAGAGGTACACTGCTTTCATGGCTGTTCCTGTCATACCTGCAGGGCATCAGCTCTGAAGTCTCACTGAAGATCTTTCTATTGCTGGTTGCTATTAGAGTCACACTGTGAGTGGATGGAAATGCCAGAAACAAGACATGAGGAAAAATACACTGAAAAGGGCAGAGACCTCAACTGATCCTATCCATTATCCCTTCTCAGATAAATTCCAGGCCCTCTGACAGAGTATTCCATTTCATTCCATATTCAGGAATTAGTAGATGTTGCATTACAGAAGAACTTTAAATACACCTGACAGTGGTGAGGGTAAACTCCTGATGGACCATGGCCTCCAGAGGGACCTGAGCTGGCAAAG
Organism: Myiozetetes cayanensis; assembly: GCF_022539395.1. Taxonomy (NCBI): domain Eukaryota; kingdom Metazoa; phylum Chordata; class Aves; order Passeriformes; family Tyrannidae; genus Myiozetetes; species Myiozetetes cayanensis. The sequence continues at coordinate 13,669,638 of NW_026087048.1, forward strand.
GGAGCAAAGAACAAACATTTTGGAAGGATGTGAGGTACACTGCTCCCAACTTCACTGTATCACCAGGTGCTGGGTCATGCATGACTAGATTTCTCAAACAGACTAGGATACAGCCAGCTGCAGCAGCACTGTAGGCTTAGCCTTCAGGCCTTGCTCTCCAAGGACTTTCTCTGCTCAGAGATAAGTCTTTGATCCTGAACAGTACATTTGCACAATAAGAGCTTGGATATGATTTTAAACCGTGAGAGAGAAAAGTGAACAAAAGCTGTGTTTCTGCATCTCATGTCTCCAATCTGTTTCTCCTTGAAAGGGGCAAAGACACCTCCAAGACATTGTCAAAGTGCCTAAACCAATTTTTCAGCCTAATCCATTATTTATATTTCCGCTCAACCCTTTTATTTTTAATCCTGAGCTCCTGAAATGAGGTTCTGTAGAATCCCTTCCATAAGCTGCAGGGGAAGGCAGGGAGAGGGTTAAAGTCTTGGCCTGCTCAGATCCTTCCAAATCCACCTCTGACTGGGACCCTCTGTCTTTTGATCCCTCTTCTGTATCATACACAAACTATCAGCATCATACTCTCATCTATTCGATTGTCTCTTTTCTACTTCATCCTTTCTGGAATATTTAGTTAAGAACAAGCAATATCTTCAGGCCAGACACATGAACACTGAAACCTGAAAGTTTTTAAAAAAGGACGTGACTTTTTGTGGGCATGCACTCTCACATGAGAGACTCTGGTGTCCTTCACCACCCCCATTTGTGGCCAATAATCTTCCAAGACAACTGCTTACAGGTAAAATGGTTTCTCCAATACAGTTCATCAAACCAGGTGAGGATAGAGATGATTCATCCAGGAAACTACCATGCTTCTTGAAAATAGTAAACCTCAATGACAAGGCACATGGACAACACTGAAAATATTACAAAGCTGTTTTTTAACAAATGCTACACTTCCCTTAGAAAAACCATCCTGAATTCTTGTCTTCCTGTATCTTTAAAAAGTACCACATAAATAACCAGGGTCCAAAGCAGGTGGTAAAAATATTTAGAGGCATATAAACACTAAAAAAAATAGGCTTCTTTCATGACTAGATGCATGATAAGGGAGGTGATAGTTGTTTATGAAATACCTGGCAATTTGGGCACTCCCAATTATTCTGTGTTACAGCAGAGGATAAAGGTGCATTTACAAAGGTGAAAGACCAGCTGATGAAAGGAAATATTTTCTCTTTCCACGCAACATGCAGCTAATCTACAAAACTCACAAGACAGCAGGGTGTAGCCAGGAGCAGTGTGAGATTCAGAGAGCATTAGGCAGTCATATAGAAAATGAGAGCACTGGAACATTTCATTAGATAGAATTATTGTTATTCTAATTATTCTGAAATGCTACAAATTCTCATGTTCCCAGGTATAAATAAATCACTGTCTGAAGATAGAAAGTCATTCCCTCAGGGGTGGAGACATTCTGTAATTGTCCACTATGGCAATTTCTTGTATCCCTCTTTAAAATCTCCAATGCTGAGCACTGTCAGAAGGGACATTTAACTGTATTAAAATACTACACTGGATCCTCACTTGTGATTCACTTATTCATAGATGAAAACACAAGTTGTGACCTAGAACAAAAAATAACTATGAAGTCTAGGAAAAGCCTGACAAGATAAATCCAGGTAGCAATACTTTACCCAAATTCTTGGCTGCCCCCTGCAGTTCAATGGAAGATGAGACAGAGCTTTGTTATTTGAAATTGGGTGTTTGCTTTCTCTTTGAATTGCATAGGACTTTTATCTTTTAATGAGATGCTGGTACTTTTTAGAGGATGCTATAAAATGGCAACTTCAGAAAAAATTCTGAAGTACAGCATAATGTAAAAACTTGTTGGGTAGACTAGACAGAACAAATAGATTAGACAGAAATAGAGAACAGATGCTTTCTATTCTTCCCCTTATTCTTAATTTCTGATTATACTGTTCTGATAGCAGAATCTTTTTCAGGCATTCAGCTACTTCTATTGCTTATTCTACCTTACAAGTCCAAATCCTCAAACTCATGTTCAAATAGGGATTTAAGGTAGTAACTGTTAACGTTTAAAAGGAAGCCATTATAGATTAAATGGTGAATAATGTGCCATAGATAAAGCTGCTGATTATGTATTTTTAAATAGTTAGGGATATAGTTGAAAGTCTAACCATAAAGTATGCTACTGTTACTCTAAAAATGAAACTTGATCTTCCAGAAATTTAAATTTTACTCCAGTTAAAACCCACAAGTTTTCTCAGGAACAAATAGAAACAGGAATGCGAGATGGAACAGGGCAGGGAACACTCCCAAATAGAGACAAAGGGAATGCTTATTCTTTTCTATTACACTGTTCTTTCTACCTCCTGCTCTTATAGCAGCCCTTGCCCTGGCATGTTGACTTCCTTTAGCATTCACGGTCCAGACAGCAACTGCCCAAATCCTCAGTATCTTCCCAGAGACAAGAACAGAAGGAAGTGACAATCTTTCCTTGGGAGGAACAAGAAACAGAGTTGATTTCCCACTTGTTTTGGCCATTGAAACCCCAAACCAATTCTTTCAGAGTCCAAATTTTCCACAGTATTCTGCCAATACTTCTTGGCATCCATTCCCACTTCTTTACCATTATTCTCAGCCCCATGTGCACACTGGGTCTTTCCAACACATCACAGGTCCATCTGCAGTGTTCCAATGTGGAATCAGTCCCACACCTCTCACATTGCACTGTGACAGTGATGAGAAAGTGGCAGTGGTCTGGCCTGGAATTCTCCTGGAGAAGATCCCTTAACTGTGCTACACTGCTAAGTGCTACAGACTGACCAGGGCCAAAAAGGGATGGGTCTCCATCTTGTGCTTGAAAGAGAACTTTCTCCACATTCATTAGAATTTGATCTGGGATTTTTAGCTCAAGTGCATTTCTGTTCTGCAGACAAAAAATAAAAGGCAAAGTATTAATTTCACGTGCATCTTCCCCCTCACATCCTTCTAGTGTCAGCTCCAGTCTAATTCTCACAAGCTCTTTTTACCAACATCACATTTAACATACACATCCTAATAAATCTGTATGGTTTCTGAGAGAATGCAATAAATTATCAGGGGCTACAAGGGACTGGTTTTCACATTTGTATAATATAATGGCCAGTCTTCACGAGTGAAGATCCGGGGAAGGTCTTTACACCTTCCAGCCTGCGCATTGGATTTTTTAGGTGAGACACAGTGTGCGCGGAACTGAGCCCACCCTTTAACCCTAAGGTTCATCTGCCGGGGCCAAGCGAGCTTGGACGGTGGCAGCGAGGTCCTTAGGACGTAGGTGGGTTGCCTTTAAGGGCTAACGAGCCCCACCTGCCCGGGAGTGGCCCTGACCGGGAATCGAACCCGGGTCTCGGCGGTGATAGCGCGCGCCTTTACCACTAGACCACCAGGGGCTCCTTTTTTTATTTTATTTCACATTTGTACGTCTGTGCATAAGCACTCATCCACACTGGTACACGTGTGTGCTGGGCCCTGGAACAACAACCTGCACGTATTTATCTCACGTCTCACACAGTGCCACATCTCTCTGTACAATATCTAGTGAGGCAGCAAGAGGCAGGGTCTGTGTGTGAGTCACAGCCACAATACACTGAACAGCCGGAGCCTCTGACAGAATATACAATACAGCTGAGATGTCAGTGGAGGTGGCTTTGGAGTACTTTAAAATGCTGTTCAAGTGCCAACTTTCACCTGCAAATATGACACTTTACTCGCCCACCCGCTTTCCTTCCAGGCTATGCGCTCCTTTTACTGCAACTTGACAGCTTTAATTATGAATTTCTGTGCCTTCTCTATCCCTTTAACCATTTAGTCTCTCATTTGTCTTGCTGGGTTCTTTGATATGCTCCTAGATAGCAACCATACACTGTCAGCACAGTACAGGAGGCCTGGCCAGACTCTCATTTGTAGGCTGGACATCAGAGCTAAAGGACCTGCAGCACAGTATTTGCCCTGAAAACAAAAATCTCTACTCTTAAGTTCCCCTTGCAGAGAAAGGATGCAGTGATGAGGACACAATGAGACTATGAGCATCGTTACACCAAAATCATTTGGGATTCCTTAGCTCTTATTGTCTGAATAACTTATACAGGTGCAAACTTCTGACCTGGTCAAAAACTGGGTCCCAAGGGTAGCTTTTCAGCTCCTTCTAGCCCTGATGACAGGAAACCTACTTTAGACTGTGGCAATATGTGCACTGCTGTCTCCACCACATCCTGCTGTGCAGGATTGTGAGACTCTGATGCAACTGCTGGGTGGGGAGACCTTCTGTTCTGTGCCGTCTCACAGACCACTGGCATTCATTTTGGTTTGCTTTTAATTCCTGTGATGCTTGGACATATGAGCCATTGTATTGGGTCCAAGATGGTTGAACTCTACATGGTAAAGTGTTTAATACAGATAAGGCAGGTCTAAGTATCTTGTTCCTGTGTTCTGTGTCACATGATTAACTCTCCAAAACATGGGCCAGCTTTGACCCTCAACTGGTCTAAATTTCACCTACATGACCATGTTACTCAGAAGTCTCAGGTGGGAGCTGTGGACACATTAATTAGAGGTCACTCAAGTGACCACTGCAATAAGGAGAACAACTCAGAGAAAAAATACACAAGTTCCTGAAAAATGAGTTTTCTTCTAAAGGGCTGGAAGTGCATTTCATCCTACTCAGTAATTCCATTGCTTCTCCTGCCTCAAAGAAGGTCCTATAGCACATACTGGTATGAAAGATCTGACTGTTCTCTAGTTTTCACAAGTGCCTGGTTATTTTGGGACTCTAGGAATACCAACTGGAAAAATTCCCCAAGGAAATAGTAAACAATCAAGATCCTTGAAAGAGCCTTATTGTTTACCCATGGTTCCCAACAGCCTGAAGACTCCTACCACAGTTATACCTTGTTCATCCATGTCCTCTTAATAATACAAAACAACTGAAAGCAAAGGACAGGGATCATCAGTAGAGTTGCACTGACAAAGTTGTCTCCTGCTATTGTGCCAGATTCCCAAATTTAATGCAACCAGTGTTCAACTACTGCTGCAGTGTACATAGTCTATATAAGGCTATATATGGTCCTCTGAACCTGCCTCTTCAGCACTGGACCTGTGACATGTTCAGTCTGAAATCCTGCCTCTGACTGCATTCAAAATGACCAATAGTATAAACAGAACTGCTCCTCCCACCATCCTTTGTATCATCTTAGAAAAAACAACATCTACTCTGGTATCAGCACTATCCTGCTTTCTACAGGGGCCACCTCAGAGGAAAGAGTACGTCCTTCATAATGCATTCCTTTGGGGAACACTCCATAAACATCTGGACCCCTGACAGCCTTTAGCTTTATTTTTCTCTCCCAGCATGTGAAGGGCCCCAGTGGCTTTCCTATTTCGAGTTAGATGTTAAGGGAAAAGGACTGCAGCACAGAAATACAGATGCTCCTAATCAATACGAAAATGTCTAATACCAGACAGCACCACAGTGATATGCCTCACAGAAAGGGCATTGCAGAGCCCATTTGTTCTGCTGGATATATACAAGTTCATTATCTGTAGTCCAGTCAGATCTGTACGAGTACAGTAATTTGAATAACCTCAGACAGATATGATAGCAAGCAGTGCTTCTGTGCATGTTTGAAGTTCCTTCTATGATCTCTTTCTCTTCCATTTGCTCTTTTCCTCTCCTTCGTTTTCTGCATCTATTTAAATTGCTATTATTAGCTAAGAAATGAGAAATTAATTATCTCTGAAGTAAGCATGAATACTTATACCCAGCCTGGCATAACTGGGGCTGGCATTTGATAACAGTCAACAGAAGCTGTGCAGCTCACAAAGTATTTCAGAATAATAGAAGTCAATAGGAGGAAAATAGGGACAGCTCCAGAAAGTGTTAATGAAAAGTTCCTGAATTCCAGCAGCTCACCTGTGAACAGCTACATGAAAGCTTCCTGAATACCAAATATATTCATTATAGGCTGTATTGCTTGGTTGAACCTCCAAAGAATTCTCTGGGCCTGCATCCCCACAACAGCAAAGGAGAGAGGCACAACTGCAGGATAAGAAGGATGAAGGGATGGGTGGAAGAAGGTTCACATTTTTATTTAGAAAACAATATTATCAAGGCATATAACAACAATAAAATCTAAATCCTGTAACAGATCCAAACTCAAAATCTGAGGTCTTTTCCTCTCAATAACAGAGGCAGCAATTCTTTAGGTCAGATCCTGGCAGGGTGAGAAGGTACCACTCTTCTGCAACATCAGTGTGAAAAATCACTGGAGACTGTTATAAAAACAGTCAAAGTTAAGGCATTTCCTGAACTGATCCTAAATGATTACAGCAACATGAGACTGTTCCAAAGCCAAAGTCCAGCTTCAGTTACTCTCACACCTGTCACATTGCATTAATGTTGGACTGTGCTCTCACAAGTGTTATACAAAACGCATTAGAAACCCCTTTGCCCCATGTTCTGCCCTGTCATAGTGACATGTAGTTTACCTTACTTAGGTAAATGCAGTCCCACAGCACTTTTCTCTTTAGCATCCAAATACAGGAATACCACATCCAGTGATGCTCATACAGCATTAGAAATTTCACATTCCTTTACCAGCAATAAAATTTGTGACTAAGAGAAAAAAATGGAATCAATAAACAGCCTCCTCCTCTGAAAGCTGCCACGAGGTATTTGATGTCTGCAGATGATCAAGGTTAAAAATGCACCAAATATTTACTTACGGAAAAATGAAACTTCAGTCAGATAGAAATCTGAATCAAAATGGTCAAATAATTCCTGCTGGTATTAGATTTGTTAAATGATGAAAGAGCACTTGCACCTTCAGTCATATGTCAGAGGATTCCTCAGAGTCCAACTGTGTAGTCTGCCTCATGGGACTGGATGCTGCAACTGCTGATACATCCTGAGAGGTGATGGGATATTTTGCAGGGTGAAGTAACTGTTTTGCACTTAAACCCTTGAGCTGAAATTTGTTTCACTTTGTACAGTCGAAATAAAACAACATAAAGGAATGAAACACACATTCACCTGTAAGCACAGGAAGGCTCAAACCACCAGACCAGGGAACCATTTTGCATCACTGCATGCAGATTAAGACCACATTTCTGCTATTCAAAGATGCACTGAGGATGTCCTAAATGAAGTGAGTGTATTTTGCTTCATCTGTATTATTTTGTGGTTTGAACTGTCTTCTTTTTTGTTTCCTTTATCTCTGCAAAATCACCTTAATTTGATCTGAATCACCTTTTGGCCACACAGCTTAAAAGATGAGAAAAATTGCTTGCTCAGCCATAATCAGGGAAAGGTGCGTTATAGAGAAAGATGTGAAATCCAGCAGTTCAATACTATCCAGGATCATGATGGTGCATCAATGTGGTATAGAAGAACAGCAAGCACAGTTTCAAATGATCTGCAAATCCTTGTCAATTCTTGGATTTGCCATCCATACACTGACCAATCTAACTGTTCAGTGTATCGAAAATGAAAAGATTACATCTGGACAAAGGACCAGAACAATGATTAAGCCTTCTGCTTTTGATTAATAGCAGAGCTAGACATATCTCCACCCCATCTGGCTTGGAGAGAGATTTGGCTCTGCCTAAGAAAGGTAAGAAATAATGAAGAAAAACATGAGATGAGTAATATCTGAGTCAGCAGAAAATGACTACACAAAAGCCTGTGTCAACAAAGAAAATGTCTCATGAACAAATGGCTACAACTGCTGCAGTATATGCAAAACATTTCCTAGCATAACTTGGAGGGCAGAAAAAAAGAAAATGAAGGAATGTACCACCAGTTCAAACTACGAGGAAGAAGGGGAGGATACCTATAGAGGGGGGATTGTTCTTGCTTTCTCTCTCTCTCAAACCTGCTTTATGTGAACAGTCACTTCCCATCCTCCTTGTGGTCATGACAAATGTGAAGTTACCTGGACAGCATTGACTTAGAACTTAATTACTTTTATAGCAAATGAGGCATGAAACCTATTATCAAAAAACATGATGTCCGAAGTACAAGCTGCATTTCATTTTCCCAGCAGAGAGCTTCTGAATGCCAGAACTGACTGCAAGGTATGGGGGGATGCTGGAAACTCAAAATCAGTAATTCTTCCTAGGGCGTGACAATAGTGTCTTGTGAGACAAAGTCTGAGAGAGGGCAGAATAAATTGGTCTTATGAACACTTGACACTTGGCTTTGTTTTATGAAGGCAACTGCAAAGCCCAAAAAATTCTCTGCATACTTGGCCTTGACCTAGGCAGAGTGGTCCATAAGAGCAACACTATTCCATGCTGGTGGAAAAAGGGCTATTTGATACAGAAAACACCCAAATATCCCTTGTGACAAGAAAAGCCACAACAACTCAGTCCCTAAGGAGGTCTTGTGCTACATGAGGGTGGATAGTGCCTGAATAAGCATGACAGTGAATATGACAAGTCCCAGGAGCACAGGTTGTTAATTAAAACACCAACTAATACTTGGATGCAATTTAACTCCTCTTCCTTGCTGTCACACCTTGTAGCTCTAATACACATTCTGTGTGTGCCGCACCTTTTACTTTTCTCCACTTCTTGGCATGTTCATGAGACAGCTGCCATACAAACATACTGGAAATACTGACACAGAACTGTTAGGCCAGCTTCATGAATGTCCAAGGATTTCCTGGATTTAAGGGAAATACTGAGCTGTCTCAATAGCTGTACAGCCCCACTGATGGAAGTTCAGTCCCTCTCCCTTATTTTCAGATGCAGCTACTTTGCCATTTTGCCTCCGCTTTGAACTTATTCCAAGAGTTACCCCTGTTCATGCTTGTAAATTATTCCATTTGTAGTTGAAACTTTAGGGGAAAGAGAGACTGTGAAGTGGGGACAGGAAGACATTCTTGCCTGTGTACCAAACTGTGTTTAGTTAGGTCTTCTAAGGGCTTCTTTCATCTTTTTTTTGGCTCATTGGAGACAGTACACTGAACACAATGGGCCTGATCTGGTGTGAGAAATCCCCCATTCACACAGGATGCTTCCATTAGACCAGTCACTTTCCTGACAGCTATTACCTCGCTCCAATTTACTGACCACTGACTCTGAGAGAGCTATATAAAGTGCACAGCAAATAGTTTATTCTGGGGAAGCAGGCAGGGTCCACCCTGCTCCTTCATCCCCTTCACAGCAGCAGTGAAAGAATAAGGCTGCACCATACCCAGAGCAGAGAGAGCCTGAAGAGGAAAATTAAAAGACACATAGAGTTATGAACCTTGACAGGTGAAAATGTTTGCTGTCGGAGGAGATGCTGAGATGCCAAGTCAATGCCACGCACACGAGACACGAGGGCAAAGAGAGACAAATGCAGGACATGAACTGCAGGGATTTCACAACAGAAGAGACCTCTGGCTCCACAGATTTTGATCTCTGTACCTTTTCAATGAGACATTTCATCTGGGAGTCAGCTTTATCCAGTGCTGGATTAACTTCTTGTTCCACAGCTTGACCTGTCACCCAGAGTACTACAGAGATGGGCACTCACGGATAGATATATAGGAAACACATTAGATTGAAAGAGATGTATTTAACATGAGCACTGTGCAATGCCTCACACAGCTCACAGCTTAATTTCTGCTTGATTTCTACTAAATAAACCCCTAATAGCTAAATAAAGCTTGCATTTTTGTCAAGGTTGAGCAACACCAATACTTTTCTTTTGATATTGGTGAATACTGCTCTTTTAAGAATAACCTATATTTGTACCTTTTTCTAGATATGTCAGAAGGCCATTTTTTGGCACACACTTTCACATTAGCTACAGTAAGAGCCATTGTCTCAACTTCAATACTCATGGTGCATAGGATTTCCTAGGGCCAGGACAGTGTAGACTTTTGAAATAGGGATAGTCTGCAAGCTGTTTAAAGCCACCACTGTTCATGATGAAAAGCACATAAGAAAAAAATTGCACAGATTTTATCTGTGTTATATCTGAAGAACCCCACATCAGACTCTACTTTGGCAAATGTACATAAAAATGTAGGTATTTTCATTCACACCTACTCATTTTCTGAAGCAGAGAGTATAGAAATCATGCAAGGATACTCTGTCCTTTTGTGGTAACACCAGAACAAAACAGAACTAATTTTAAACTACAAACAGTTCACTCTTTTTAAATTGGTAAAGGTGGGTCTAGTCTAGGAAGCAGCAGAGTGTGATTTCCATTGATGTAATGATACACCAGCAGTAAGCTGTGAGGCTCTAGTGACCTCCTTGTCCTACCTCAAAGAGCTAGATTACACTTAATCTTGCAGAATGAGGCCTAGAGTTTCTAAACCATGTTATTAAAATCCTTTTATAGTCTGCAAAAATTGTTCCTTATGCTGCACCAACTTAGAGAATGTCATCCTTATAAGACATCCTCTCCATGGAGGATCTGTGGTGGACAGAACCCCATGCGACACCCCAGTGAGCAGGAAAACATTTCCTGCGGGGCATTTTTCTGGGGCAGTACCATCCCCATCCTCCAGTAACCAGTTTGGATAGGAAAATTGAAAAATCACTAGAAAATGGAAACCAGGTACTTGTATTTCACTGTTTTTCTCCACAAGGTTGGCTGCAGGGCACGGACCCGCTGTTTTAGCAGTTTCTTTGGGAGTCAATTACATCTTCACTTCCGATTACTCTCAATACACTGCAGTTCACAAGATGCAAATCTCAGCCATAAGGAGAGTCCATTTCTGCAGATTTAAACCCAAAGCATATCCCCACAAACTTGATTCCCAAAGGAAAACCCTCTAGATACTACTATGACTGACCTTTGTGCCCGGTCTGTTATCTCCTCCTCCAGATCTAGCAGAAGGGCTGCCTGAGCCATCACCTCCTTGCTGCAGGGCACGGATTTGAGATGCAGAATCAGCAACCCAAGGCAAAACTTGCTTCCCATCTCCTCCAGCTCTTGCGTTCCCAGCTGCAGGCCCTAATGGAGAGAGGCAGAAGGTTTCCATGCTGAATGAGCATTTTGCAGGTACATGGAAAGGGTCAGGCTTGTTTTGCAGGATGACTCCTAGTTTCCTCCTTCTCTGAACCAGGGGTTCATTCAGTGATTCGTGATATGGAAATTTCCCCTATAGAATCATTTGTAAATTAACTAACAGCATACAGTCTACAGAACCTAAAATAGACTGTGTTTTATAAATGGGGAAAGAGAGGTAAATAGTTTAAATACCTTAACTACATTTGTAAAAGAAGTCATTTTAAGAGCTATACTTGGGACCCAGAAGAACACAACTGTAAATCCACTTTTACAAACCTTCGGGGCTCAGTTTTTGTTTCTCTTTGTAGACAAGTCATCTCCCTAAGCAGTGGGGGGAAAAAAAAAAAAAAGGGTTCTAAACACTGGGCAGTGGCAAAGATGGAAAAGGAAACCGGGCAAGGGGAGAAAAGGGAGGAAGAGATCTTTAACAAGTTATGAATTGTTTTTTAAGAAAATCAATTGCAAAGTAATTGCAAAATAACAAACACCTCTAAGGAATTTCTCAGTCTGTTAAAAGCTGATGGCACAAACAGGGTTTGGTTTATCAACATCATCTTTCAAGAGAGGAATCCTCCAAGCTGTGGATTCTTGTTGATTATGAATAGTCTGTGTTTGTCTTTTCACTAATTAAAAAAATAAAGCTCTAGCAAAGATCTTTACACCAAGGGCCTGCACTGAAGTAAGTCATTGTAATCAATGGCAGTTTCATGCAACTGCTGAGAGGAGGGCAGGAGACAAACAAAGATCAGATATACCAAAAAGAAACTAACACTCTCAAATCCCTCATCTTTAGCATTGAGTGACTGCATCACACACACTCCTTAATGCTAACACATCAGGGGCTGGATCAATTGCTGCCTCTGCCAGTATCAGCCCTGTGTGTTTTTGCAGCACAAAACATCTCTGCAGCCAACCTCCTGTGAGAGTTCCAGCTCCATTCCCAGGCTGTTTCCTTAGCAACTCTTGGGAGGCCACATATTAAGTCCTGGCCCCAGCCTTGTGCACAGTGTGAGCTCCACACCAGCACAGCCTGCACTTGACTCTCTGCTAGATATTTGTCAGTGAACACCTCATGGGCAGTGAAGCCATACATGTCCAGTAGTCCGTGATAGGGGACTGAGAAATCATATGTTGATTTTTTTTTTTTTTAATATGAAGTTGTTGTATTTATAAAATGCTTTGAGACTTTTGGGTCTGAGTAGCTCTGAATAGCTGAAAGATTATTTCTTATATCAAAACCAGGCAGGTGAATAGAAGAAAGAATTGATTTCTCACAAAAACTTCTGCAGTTCTCTTGCAAAGCTTGTTGGTACATTTTTGTTAGAGGATGCAAACTACTTGGACAGCATCACCATCACTTCACCTCTAGCAGGTCTAGCACATGCAAATATCATCTGGTATAAAAAACACCTTCTGTGATCACAAATAATTTTTCCTATGGAAATGATATTGTAGTTCAGTTTCTTTTCTGAGGTCCTATGAGCGAAGCACGAATCCCTCGTTATGATGAACATAATCCAGAGCTCAAACATGTACTGAGTGGCTGCACAACTAGTGAAGTGCAGGACCTGCACAGAAAAGCACACAGACAATCTGAGAAAACACAGCCTCAGTGCTAGGCAAGGTCTAGAGCCTCAGGAAAGCTGAGTTTTACTCTCAGAACACTCTCCTAAGTGTTTTATCACGGTGAGCAAATATCTGACATCATTTCTTCTCTCCTCCTATTTACTTTCACTGCAAGCTTTGCCCAGCAAGATCTGGGTATAATGTAGCAATAATTAATAAGAAGAAGAAAAAAGAGGGAGAAGCTTATAGAAACTGAGGGTCATTAACACAAAACAATGTTCAGCAGCTCTGCAGAGATTCCTAAATGTTTTATTGTTTTACTTTAAAAGACTTACGATATTTTAAAGTGACAGAGTTACAATCAGCAGGCAGAAGTGGTGACAATTCCAAGCGAAAATATGTCATTTCCACAGCAAGGGTATTATTTTCTCAGGGGCAAAAAATACAAAGAACATCTTGAGGCTTTCCCTGGGGTTCATCTTAGGGTCTTGCTTCCAAGATTAAGGTAACATACTAAATAGCTATCAATCCAGGAGACTTGAATAGTAACTGTGCTAAAACTCAGCCTGTGGCTTTATGGCTCCCTAGAGCTTTATTCAGGATATGAAGAGGCCTTAAGAAACTATAAGCAGAGAAATAATAATAATAAAACTGTAATACACCTCAGAAGCCTCAGTAATTGCTCATGCACTGTAGTTAGCTGCTGTATGATGGACCCATATTGCTTTGATAGCAGAGAGCTCAGGAGTAACAGCTGGAAACTCAGCTGAGTATTACCTGTTAACATACTTTATGCACTTCAAACAGAAACAGACTTTCATTTTATTTTAACTCAGATCATTCTTTCCCTCTCCTTCGTCCCTCCTCGTTTCTGAGCAGAGGATGGAGCTGGAGGTGAAGAGCACTACTATCATTAAACTGAAGCTGTAGACAGACATGACATATTGAACTAATGGTATTGATGGCATCTGCCAGCAGTGTCAGAAGCTGGTGTAGTGGTTAATAATCAGTCCCATTTGCACTGCTGAAAGGGAATCCCGATCTCCAAGCATATATGTAACCACATAGCACAAAAATTTCTAAAATTTTGAGATTATGCTTAGAGTTCATAACTCAGAGTTATGAAAACATTCGATAATAAAGATAATAAAGAAGAAAAGAAGGGCAGAAGCAGTGCACTTTTGTTTGGTTAAGAAGCTGATATGAAGTAAGCTTTGCTGTCGTGGAAGGTTGTCTCAGTTTAACAGGTAGTGCCAGCACACGGTCAGTTTGCCACAGCTGTACAGGAGGAAGCTGCTGTGCCTGACAGCACCTGCCCTGCAGTGTCCTGCCAGCCTGGATTCTCAGTGACCCCATCTTTCTCTGTAGCATGATGCTTTACAGCTCTGTCCCCTCCTTTGGTCACATCTGTGTGAGCAGCAGAGCGTGGTGCAAAATCTCCCATGCCAACAGAATCTAAGCAAATTCTGATGTAGGAAACAGCATCCCTGCACCAGAAAGCTGGAGACCAGCTTATCAGAAGTCCGACCTCAGAAACAAGCCAGCTAAGCCATCCTGCTTTGATGATCAGCTCATATCTCCACACAGGTTTTGCTCTCTGTTACATCCAAGTACCAGCCTGGACCAGGATCAGCTTGATGCATCACGTTCCACTGCACAATACAAATTGGTCCCATGGGCCCTGTCATGCAATAATCTCTTGCAGACATCATGTTAAGGGATAACAGGTTAATTGTTTCCTGGCTGTTATAGAGAATAATGGAGCTGAACCACTTTTCTTAATCTCTTTTCACATTTTCGTACAGCAACAGGCAGAATGGGGAGGAGGTGATGCCTAATAACAGTCCAAGTTTGAGATGTATTTATTTTTCATGGCAAGCAACAAATTGCAGAGGTAGGCAACAGGGTCAATCAGGAGAATGAATCAGACTTGGTCTAGTTAAACAAACTCATTTTTTGTCTTTTCTGACAAAACTGTTGCTAGCGTAACTGCTGGGACAGTAGGATGCTCACCTGTACCTTTTAATTGGCACTGTCTATAATACAAAATGGGGGAGCAGGAAAAAAAGGAGGAAAAAGATACTTATCACCACAATATTGTCAATGCAAATTTTCCTAAACAAAACTGATCAAATTGTATTGGATAAACAGTTCGTTCATACGCAGTGCTGATGCATCAAATAAATATCCACAACTAAATGTTTCCAATATTTCTTAACTTGCCCTTAAAATACTTCCCAGGCTAAATGACAATGAAATGGAAAAACTTCGTTATTCATTACTCATATTCTTTAAATACTCTATCAGCCAAAGGCAGAAATAATTCTATAACACAGATATTGTTGAAGAAGGTGGAAAGACTCCAGGAGTTAAATTAGAGATTTATCCACAAGGGTAATGAGAGAAACAATAAAATTAGAACTGGAAGATACTAATAAATACAAGCAGAGTGAAAATTTCAGAGGGATCAATTGTTTCCTAAAAGGGATTTTTGGCATTCAGCATGGCCACTTCAGCAGCTCCCACACCTTAGGTCACTGTTCAGTCCTTGGGGCAACAGCTTTTCCCTGCAAACTCACTTCCAGTCAACACATATACATACACGCTTACAGAATATTCTCTGCATCTCAATATCTTTACACATGCACAATGGTTATGCCCTAAGGCTGGGTATAAATAAATTGACAGTCTGGTTTCTCACTAATTCCATCAGTGAGCTCTCCCTCAGAATACTAATCGAAAGCATTTGCAGGCTCTAGAGGACAAACCAGGGAGATGAATGAACCATTTGGTGCCTGGTGTCTGCAGCCTTAATTTTAGCTTGAGCCAGCCCTGAAGGTTGTTGTCCTTTCAACCCCTGTGAATGAAAATATGCAGACACCTGCTGAGGAAGTGGCTATTTAGACAACTAGGACAGCAGGGAATAAGCCAGGTTTTCTCATGCCCCAGAGATCCCTAAGCAGCAGGTACAGCATGCAAAACAGATGAAGTGGAGGGGATGTGGATTGGTATTTGGGCCAAAACATTTCAAGAGGATTAAGTGAGCAGAAAAGGCTGAAGATGCAAGGAAAAAAATAGGCTAGCAGGAATTTCTAGAAAGAAAGATGAGAAGGACTGGAGTTGGACACAGAAGATAAAAGGATGGGAGAGATAAAAGGATGAGAAAGAAGGAAGGGTTGTTGAGGTCAATGGATGCTGATACAGAGGAAAGATAGCAAGAAGAAAGCTAATGGAAACCTTGACCATCTTCACACCCTTGTGTGAAGGTGTGCCTTGCTCTGAATGTCTGTCCTCATTACATCTGATACTCTGGCCACGTGGTGAGGAAAAAGGCCCAGTTTGCTTTGAATCCCCTCATAAAACTTTTGCTGAGCTCAGCTGGTGTTTTGGCCAAGCAAACCTCGACAGTACAGAAGCCTAGAAGTCATTATTGTTTTAATCATTCATATGGGCTCTTTTACTGTTACAGATACCTATGTCACAGGCAACACTCTTCAAGGAATGGAGCGAATGGGAAGATGAAATACCTGCTTCCACCAATCTGCTGAGGAAAGTGTCCTGAACAAACTGCTCACAGGAGAACTGGGGATTTAACAAACAAAAACTTGTTGCCAAGTTCCCCAGAAAAACAGTTATTTAGATTATGAATTCTCCAGGTCTACTGTGGGGAAAGGCTTCCTCCTTCTTTCCACTGACTAGTTATATGTCCGACATTTCTATCTCCACATCTTTCCCTCACAGTGTTTCCTCGGCTGCTTCCTTTCTCCCTTTTCTCCCTCCTCAATTTCTCCTCCTTCTCTGCTCCTCCCCCAGCATCCCTTCTCCCTTCCTTAATCAGCTCCCATAAATGACTCAGTACATGACACGTTCATCATGTGTTGGAAGAGCCAAATTATATCAGTGTTGCACCTGAGCTCCCTACTTTGCTTAGCCACTCTACCCCTCACGCTGTTACCTCTTGTTTTATGTCAACAATTTACAAACTACACAGAACTGCAAGGGTGGATTTAACTTCCCATCTCCTCGAAGACTGTACACACACACAGAGGTGTTAGTTGAACAGGGAATACTTCCACGGCCATTGGTTGCTGTTAAACCTGGTCTGAACTGGTGTTCAGACTGAATGAGACTGAAGGTGGTACAGGGCACCAGAAAGACCAACCTTGACAGACTGTTTCTTGAACAGCACAATACTTTTCTTTTTTTTTTTTTTTTTTTTTTTTCATGTGGGCCATAATTGTGAAAGGTGGTTATGCTGGGAACAAAAAGAGAATGAGAAACGAGGGTATTTTCACCCTACTCAGACAAACCATGTAGGCAGATGCTATACTTTGCAGAGTTCTTGCTTTTCAATAAAATTGAGCAGTACATTGGTTTTCTGTCTCATTCATTACTGTGTGACACACTAGGGACCTATTTTTAGGCCCTGGATGGACCTGGACTAGCATCAGCAGCTTATCCCTCTTGTTGCACACACTTGAGCAATCTTTCACCTTATCCCACACTGTCTTTCCAAACAGAACTGAAGAGGCTGAGTGAATGATATGCCAGGCCAGAACTGTGCACTTTGTATGAATTTGCACTGTTTCTCAGTGACAGGATGAGGAGAATCTCAAGTTCCAATCTAAGGACTGCAGATGGTTTTGGGGAGGAGAAAGCTGACTACACCCTCTGATGAAGAAGAATTTCTTGAAAGTGACAGGTCAAAGAGCAAGCGTTTGACATTAGAGCTAACAAAAAACAATAGCTAATGCCATTGTTTTAAATAATAATGACACACACATACACCCCAGCACCCTAATTTCTAAAGGAAAACAAATGCTGCACCAGGATACTCAAGCCACCCTCTTGGCAGACGTGAAACAGAACTAGGGAACTGTTCAAGTCACATAGGAATTCTGGGGCAGTGCAAGGATAGAAAAGCAATTATCTAGTATTGGAGACAATCAGGTGCTTTTTTCAAGAAAGCACCTTTCTTCACCATGCTCCCAGCATTTGCAGCAGGCTAACCAGTGTCACCCCATCTGATGGTGCCTTGAAAATTTATCAGTGGTCTATCCATTACTTTCTCTCACATACATACTTTTTCCTGCTATCTGAACACTGTGGAACCTGGACCAAGTCACAGGCAGGTTATAGCCTAAGGTATCTGGAGATTAAGTGTGAGGTGGGGCTAAAGTGTGTCTCAGAATCTGTGTCAAATGCATTAGCTCTTAAAAGCAGTCTGGGAAGGCAAGAAGCTGAAGTTTTGCGAGTCTAAATTGGAAACCTAATACCTGGATCACTTTTCTTTCCCTCTTCTTTCACTTAAAAGTTTGCCTATAAATAACTTTGGTGCACAGAAAAAAGAGCAGCCTCTTGGCCCACCCAAGCCTATGAATTTACCTAGTTTGGACATGTTTCACCATAGGTGTAAAATAATTTTCTAATCCTGGCTGGTGATCATCATCACATGCTTTGGAAAAAATGATTTATGATACTTATTCTGGCTAATGTAAATGCAGATGCTACTCAAAGCATCTAACCCACTTTAAAAATTCTTCCTAAGGTATTTGTCTTCATAATGCCATCCACAATGGGGATCCCCAGGTTAATTATGTGTTACATAAAGAATCAATTGTTGCATCTTAATTTCATGGAATGTTGACACATCTTTGTATTATATTACACAACGCTTTGTTGTTTTTCTGTATGGTTTTTAAGCATTTAAATAAACAAGCACCTGCTATTCTTCCCATCAGAGAGGGGATGAAAATATGTACTGACCAAAATGACACAGCACAGCTGGTGTGCTTTAATTCCCCATCCAAAGCTAGACCCCAGGATCATGGTATCTCTCACTTTTACACCAACACAGGGACTGAGGCACTAGAGTACATTTAGTGATAAGCCAACACAGCATTACTCAGACATCACCTCTGTTGCTCCAACCCAGTACCAAATCTGCCCCATGTTATCTCCACTCCTCTGCTCCCACACTTGTGTATTGTGAAGAGTAGTAAAGCAGTGAAACTGTGTCTTGGCCTGGCAGCAGTGTCATGTAGAGGAGAACCCAATGGGGTGGATTCTGCTCCCTGCTACACTGCCTAAAAACATCCCCAAAACTGCAAAGCCTCCCCCCAGCCCTGTGCTCAGTGTTCCTGTCACACACTGTTGTGCTCTCTGCAGTGGAGTGCTTTATTCCTTCCCTTTATAATTCAGTAGCTCCAGTATCCCTAATGCTTTCCCCGTATTGAAGCTGCCTTCCAGGCCACTAAACACTTTCATCTGCTCCCTCTAGCCCCTGTATATCACTGCTTTGTCTCTAGCAAAGAAATGACCCATAACACACACAGTACTCCACAGGAGATTTTACCATTCATGTCTACAGGGATATTAGAACATCTTCCAAGTCTACCTCTTTCTTCACATATGCAGGCATCTTATTCACTTTTTTTCTTTACTGCTGCTGCTGCACATGGCAAGGACATCTTTATCAAGCTGTCTTTGTAATAGCTACTTATGTTTTCCTGAATGGCTAGAGCTAATTCAGAGCCCAGCCATGTGTCTGAATGCTTTAAACTATTCCTTCAAACATGTTGCACCCTGCCACTGCTTATGTTGCATCTTCCATTCTAGTCACAATCTTTCAGCCCTCCTTCCCACTGCATAATTGGTATCAGCTGCTAGCAGAAAATCATATTATCTTACTGCTCCCTTTGCCTTCCAGTCATTAAAATCATAAATATTGACCAGCACCTATTCAAAGAGTGGTAGCTGGAGTCACCTCACCAGCAATTTTTTTTTATCCAAATGCTGACTTATGTATTCTAACCACTTTTCCCAGCCTTTAACTAGGTTTTGACTACACAAACAGTCCCTTTTGTTTCTTACTCCATAACTCCTAAAATTTTTTTATGCCTTTTTTTTGTAGGAGGCTCTCTTTTCATCAGCTCTGACTCATCTGTGATTCCCACTATTACAGTTCTGCATGAAAATTAGCCCAGGTTTACCCTTGAAAACCATGGGTGAAAATTTATATACTAATCTTTTTTTTGTCCTCTAACTCCCATACCTCTTTAAAAAAAACCCCAAAACATATTAATAAGGCATTATTAATACTCTCAGTAACTGGGTTTCCTTATCCCTTTGTTACTCCATTGCTGTGGTTCTGTTATTGGTGGTTCTCTCATGCCATGGAGTAAATTTTTATACATAAGGAATCATAATTACGGTTATTTACCTTGTTAAACCTATTTTAGACAGTCAGCTATTGGGTCTGGTGGTCATTTTTAATGATTCCTTTTTAGTAGTTCAAATTCTTAATTTCCTTGCTACTCCTACAGGAACAAAACCTGGCCTTCACCTGATTCTGTGAGTTATAACCTTAGCCAAATATCAAACAACACAGAAGACAACATGCAAGCACTGTCTTTGTGTACAAACTAGCCAGCAGTCCCACAGCATCCCGCTCTGTTCCCATCCTGGCTGCCTACCAGCTTTGCCAATGTACTTGTGGCTCCAGACTGCATCCAAATCTCAGACTACACAGACTCTTGTTATTCCAGTCCTGAGGTTCCCATATTAGTTCCCAGATCCTTTCAATCATGCCTTGAAGCATATTTCTTTCTTCCAGGTCTAAGTTTGCTCTCCACAATCCTCATATCCTTCTGCCAGTGGCTTTAGAGCAGAGCTTCCACCTAGAGGTGACTTTCCTGTCCAGATCACATCCCATGCCACATGTCAGCTTTCAAGGTGGAATAATTGCGTGCACATTTTCAGAAGAGAATATCCTAAGGCTTTCTGTGTGTTGGTCTCATTAAAAACTTACTTTAACTAGGTCCTCACACAGGTCCCCACAGGTGAGGGGTAAGTACACAGACCAATCCACAGCTCTGCACCTTCCTCTCTCATTTCAGTTTTCATTAATGTAACCTTACAAGCTTTCTATATCCATCCCTTTATTCCAATGCAACTCAAGAGCTACCTGAGACTTTTTTTCCTAAATTATAAATGGCTCCCCCAGGCTAATTTCTTTTTTCCATATCACAAATTCTCTTTGGTCATCTTCAGCAAACACCATCAAAGCTGGCCTTCCCACCTATCCCTCCCTACAACCTCAGCATCAGTGACAGGAAGCAACCATGATTCTACAATTTATTGTATTAGCACTTCTAAAACAACAAAGGAGTCATTGATTTTCTGAGCCAAAGGCACATGGGAAAGCACAAAAAGCATCTCTGCCCAGCTCAGATCAGAGAGGAAAGAGAGACTGCAGAGGAGAGGGTTTCCCCCAGCCCGGTGCCTGCTCCCTTTGAAGAAGGAGGATGGAAGTACAAGCAAGGAGCTTGCTGGCTGTTTTATTACAGGTGTCAGCATAATCATTCTGACACAGGACCCTTCTTGCTGCTTGTCACATTTAACAGAAAAATGGACAATAACAGTGAAAATATGACCCTTTTTTCCTCTTTCTTTTGAATACTCTATACTACTCACCAGGAGAACGGTTGATAACACTGAGGATAATTCAGGCAAAAATACTGCAGACCCTCTTTGATGTCTGCCCTGATTTAATATAGGTTCACAAAATGAACGAGTAATATAATAACACCATACAAAGTTACAGAATACATGAGAAAGCTATGTCAAAGGGAAATTTTACCAGACAGTTCAAGGGCAAGTAACTAATCATTTCACTCAGACTTTGGGTTAGGAAGGACATCCTGTGATAAGTCCCAGGAATGTGATCTGCACAGTCAGAAATCAAACATCAGGAAGGTCTTTTCAGGTGAAACAACGCCATTGACTGCTAACAAGGGTTTGCAGGCCTGCAGAGTCCAAAGGCTCGTTTCATCACAGCCATGTGTCCAATGGTACAAAGTAAACTGATAGCCACTAAGATGACTGATGGATATTTATACCTTAAATTTTATTAGAAAAATTATTACTAAAAGGAAAGCTAAAACGGAGATTGAAAGAGGAGCTTCTACTTTATTACAGGAGACAGGAACCTGTGGTGCTTGTCCATGAGGAACTGACCAGGAGCATGCAGATGATTCTAGACATTTGGACATATTTACCAAGGAATAGTATCAGCTAGACCTGGCAGTTGAATGTAGACTTTTGCAAACCACCTATAAGCCTTTTCCCATCTATAATTCCAAGAGCACAGGCTCAGCTTAACACCTGAACACACTATGCTTCAGAAGAGACAGAGACAAAGAAATCAGGTCCTTGAAGACTATGAAGAACAGACTGAAAAAGGGAGACAAGATCAGAGAGACAGAGCAGTTTACACTGCCCCTTGTTCTTCCATGGACATTCCCATGTTGGATTTTTCAGAGATGGAGACCAACAGGGAGCAAATGTATGGTAGCTTATAAGTGCTTCACCTCCTAAAGCATCAGGTGAGAAGCACAGAACTTGTAAGACAAACTACAACTCTGAGTCTTTGAAAACCTACTGACCATCCACAACAAAGCAGATGAACCTTTCTCAGCAGAGGAGATGCTGACTCCAGATTACAGGCTTTCAGGATTTCTCATCTTGCAGTTGTGCTACCTGAGAAAATTTGCATAAGAACAAGCTGCCTTTTTCTTAGGAGTCCTTTTATGATTTCTACTGAAAACGATAATCCTCTGTTTGTGACATTGCAATCATTTCTGCTACAATCAAATGTTCTGTCCAAAAGGAAGATTACTGCTTCAATTCGGAAGTATATGGACTTTCAGAGGAACAAAGGAACCAGTTCCCAAGCAAATGACCTTGGTAATAGAGAACAAAGAAGAACAAAGATATAAAAACAACACTACATATAATCAGATCTGCCTTTTCCAAGAGGCAACGGATGCCCTTCAAGTTCATAAAAAATGTTTCCTATAGATGTTTGTATAATGGAGATGGAAAAAGCCGCGACAGACTTTTCTCTTTACTGAGCCACTCCAACATTAACTTAGATTTTTCCTTTGACAAGCTATCAGTGTTTTAAAACTGAACATCAGAGACACATAGGTAGAAAACCCACTGCAGTGCTCAACTCCATCCTTTCAGCAGTGTCCTGTGAGGAGGAGCATCACTGCACGTGGTGCTGAATGTCAAACAACTCGCTAAAGCCTGCGCCTCTGGCAGTGGCTCTGAAATACAAAGAACAAACAGTTAAAAAAGGAAAAAAAGCCTTTGTTTTTCTGCCTTTCTTTTTTTTTTTTTTTCAAGAACATAATTTAGCACGACTTTCCACAGAACAATTTGCTTGGGATTACCCACAATGCACTACATTATGGTAATACATTTCAAACTCTGATGCATATTAGACTGACAGTCTTAAGAATCTGTTAAAGGAAAAATAAATGATACAGGAAAATGATGATGTAAGACAGGACAGTAAACATTCCACACTTGTGTAATCTGCCAAAATTCAGCCTAAAATTGGCCTAAGAAAGAGAACAAGAGTATTGTGCACTCAGAACAGCTTTAGGGAATGTTCCCAACTCAAGCAGAAAACAATACCTGACTGAAACATGGATGTAATCACAAAGGAATGGAAAGTACAACAAAGCAGAACTAAGAGCTGAATAGGAGACAAGAAGAGATTTTCTTCATTTCTTTGATTTCCCTCTGGGTAGCAACCTGGAGGGAATATTCCCTCTTGCTTATCCAAGGATGGTCTGGTTCACTGCACTTCACAACACACATTCACTCACTGCCTTCTGCTCCTCTCCAAGTCCTGCTGCATTTTCTGCTGCTGGTAGTGATCCCTAATAGATCCTGGACAGGCTCTGCGTCCAAAAACAGCCGTCCCAAAATACTGAGCCTCAGGGCTATATGGTCACAGAATCCAAATTACCGACACCTCCTTCCAGCAGTCATGGGCAGCTACTCAGCCCTTCAGCAGGCTTCAGCTAGAGAACAAACTTCCTAACATTTTCTAGCACTGGTCTTGCACTTTCCCATAGGAAATAGCCACAGGAAAATAGTATCAAATTTTAACTCTCCCCTTCAGTCAATTCCACACACTGTTTTTCTAAGTAATTGACGTAACCAGTTATCACTCCTCAAATCCCTAGCTGAGGGATAAGTCTCTTTTTGAAGAGTCATTTAACTGGCCAGGGTACTTTTCTGCAAAACCCTCAGACAAGCAAAAGCAAATGATGTCAAGGAGGGAACAAGGCATAGGGCTGGTTGAGGGGAAGGGAAATGATAAGCAGCAGGATTTTCCACCAAGGTCTTTTCATCAGTTCTCTCAAATCTAAGTCCCAGAAAAATGAACAAAATAAGGGATGAGGCAAATTATATTTGCTGAAGAGGAGTTATAGAGATTAGTGTATTAATTAACCAAGACAACAATGTCAGCAAGGGCCTGACCTTTATTCCTGCCCCAGTAACAGCTTTGTCCCTGGTGACTTTCAGCTTGCATGCTAAAGCCATTTAGATACATCCCTCAATTAATCGCAGAATACCCTCTGGGAGATAGGAGAGCAGCACTGCAGGCTGCAAGCAAGGGATGCTGAATCAGAGCAGTAGTAACCTAGTCAAAGACACCTCGTCAAGGGCATTGGCAGAGCTAGGGAAAGAGGCCACAATTCTCTTTACCTCTCACACTCCACCCCTCACTGATAGGAACAAAACTGTTCGAAGCTATTAACCTGGAATTCTGCCATACTTTAATTTTTAAAGAAAAAAATTATCAGAGATTAACCAGAAACAAAGATTCAAAAAAACCCTACCCCAAAACCACAGAAGAGAGCCTGACTTAAAAAGAACTTTTATCTTTTTTGTAATAAAACAACAGCAATACATAAAAGAGACCAAATGACAGATAGCTGCTGAGAGCAGGACAGCAGGCAGGATCTTCAGTCACCCCCTGCTTCTCTGCTTTATCCTAAGATTAAGTCCTTCCCTCAGGCATATTAGCTGCCCATCCCCATACTCAGTGTAGCCTTTGCTTACTGTCTGTCATACAAAAAGTTCACTCTTAGAGGTCCAGTAAACCTCTGAGCACCAGTCACTCCAACAAAGGATCTCCAGTTTCTACGGGTGCAGCTGGATGGCAGGATACAAAGGTGGATAGGGAGTTGTTATCCCACACAGCGGAGATGGAGAGGGGTGGAATCTGAACAGGCTCAGGAAGACAACACACAACCTCAGGCTTTCAGGAGATAAGATGACCAAAAAGCCACATGACTTCAGCAGATGATGCTCAGGTGATGCTCAAGGATGGATGCAACACTGGAAGATTTCTGCTTCTATCAGAATAGATGTTATCACAGCAACTGAGAGCCTGAATCTGGTTTTGCCTCCCAAGTAAAAGCCACAGACATATCAGCCCATCAATCTTGCCCACAGGCCCCATCAGTCTGGACTCCCATCCATGGACTGAATTCCTGGCTTCAACCAGAAATGGACCCAACCAGTCATTACAGACTCACCAGGTGATTCCTAGGCTGACCCCAGTCACTACTACTGGACCTGATCCTGATTCATTGGTTTGTGTTCCTGGCTTGGCCTTTTTCTGCTTTATCACCATGGATACTCGCTGGTGACCTGGGCTCTTGGTTGAATCTGACCATCCTCCACAAGCCTGGTCTGCTCACCTTGCTCAGAAGATGTTGGATGGAGTCTTGGCTGATAAGGAGAGATATCTGGAATTGACTCAATTTCTCCCATTGCTATCACTGTCCCTAACTCCTCAATACAGGCCCCAAACTTTCTGTCTGATGAGCAATAGTGCAGGAGCTGTAGCTTGCACAGGAAAAATTGGTCCCTCAACACATCTATCTATCACTAGCTGAGCTGAACCTTCCTTTGCTTTCCACTTCAGCTCTAAAATCCTTCACATTCAGTCCTGATGTTGGAGAAAGCTCAGACAAAAAGGGGCATAACATTGATGGAGACTAGAATGGCACATATTCAGCTTGGTTCCTCATTCCTTGATTTAGAGGTTACAACATTCCAAACCACAGCTAGATTACAACCAACTCCACTGTATTGGATTACACTCACTTGTCTAGCACCTTCTTGTCCAGAAGTAGCCAACATGTATCACCTCTCAACCATCATATTTGAACTTGGTCAAAAACTTCCCAGTACAAGGCAGCCTTTAACTTTAGGAGCCAAATTAATTTTTGTTAAAGCCAAGAGGGTTACCTCACATTAGAATCAAGTTACAAAAATAGATTTCTTTTCCTCTTCCCTAGCTATTGTTGGCAAACATTAGTAATAGTGAGAGGAGCTATTTTGGGACTTTTATTGGCAAGTGTTATGTTCAGACACTAAAGGAAGTAATTGGCTGACAGTGGAAGAAAGCGAGAGACATTGCTTTCAAGAAATACCACTTTCTGCCAAGCTCTTTATGCACACTTCTCAGGGACAGAAAAAGAACTACCACCAAATCCCAAAACAACAGAAAACCAAAAGGCTTTATTAACTGCTACTTGTAGAGGATACATCTGTGAGAATGAGTGAGGGAATATGTGGAACATTCTTTCAGACTGACAATTGCAAGGACACATTTCTAAGATATGGGTACCATAACAAATGCAACCATTCATAACCACACAATGAAATTAGCATGTTCTTCATATCCAGACACACCAGAACATGTTTGCACACTTGAAGGTTCAACATGTTTTGAACCAGTTCACTCACATACATGTACTCACATTCAGTCATAGCCTTTCACCAAGAAAACTCCAAGTCTGCACTCACAAATATTCACTGCACACAAACACCCAACCTGCACACTCACCTCGTGTGATTCAGGGAAGTACAGGTAGGAAGCTAAATAGAAGCACACAGAGACTCATATCTGTGTCTCTTGTAAATTGTGCACACAGTCTTCACTCATTTTTTAGCACCATGCTAATAATTTCTAGTAATTAGTGTTAAAATAGGAAAACACAATAATGCAGATCTTGGTCCTTTACCAAGTGAATTAATTACACCCAGCAATACCTGTCACCCCCAATACATGCAGAGGTATAGCACAGACTTGTTTTTCTATTTCCCAGACATTTACTTCAGTGTAATTGGGATTTATTCATCAATAAGAAAAAATTCATCAGCTAAGAAACAATATAATAAAAATGACTAAATGGAAACATAAAAATTAAGCCCTTTCCCACAAAGCCAAGCTGAGCAGTACTGTTATCCAGACTCTTTCAGACTCCTAATGAAAATCAAAAATGATTGGTAAATGATTTGGGAAAAATATACCCTGTTCTTTTTGACTTCTTTGTCTGAGTGCGGAGACAGAACATTTGTCAGCAAGCAATAGATTGCATGGGCTATAATCATGCATAATCATAAACTTGTGCTGTGCTGTCTGTATCTCAGTGCCACTAACCTTGCTCTGCGTCCAAAACTCAATAAGGATTGTGTATAATCAATGAAGACAAAGTCTTTATTCAGTCCCTACATGTTCCCATGCCAGATTTGCAAGAGCTGTGGGCACAGCCATTCACAGGGATGAATCACCCACTCACAGGCAAACCATAAGCTCACAAAGGTAGGTTACATGGGTGTAGTATGTTGAATTATTTTCCCCATATACACTACTGCTGATTTTCCCTCCAAATGTAAAGTAAATTCTATACAATCTCTATATAGAGAGACTGACTTCTCTGTATATAACAAATAATTTTGTGCTGCTGCACCAAAAACAAAGTGCCGTGGGCCATCTTAATGCTTTATGTTTTTGTTTCTGGGTTTTTTTTTCTCTTTCCTTTTAAATTCAAGCGCATATAGATAAGTGAGATGTATTTTGGGATTATGCCAAGTCTCAGTAGTATTGACACAGAAATATTATCGGTAAAACAGTTCCGGTTGTCTTGGGAGCATTCTGGTTGTCTTAAGGAGAAGGCCTTCATTTACTGATTCTGCCTTTTTGGAAGTTCTCTAAGGTTTAGATTCTGGGTGAGGAGTTATGAGAGCTCACATTAAATTCAGTTTATCATAGCCGTACACTCTCAAATGAAATCAGTGGAACTGACTGGAAAGAGAAGGATATTTAATGAAGCACCTTGGGGGTTGAAATATCTGTTATTCAATGTTCATGAAAGAAGCCTCTCTTCAGGATTTTACACTCCCTTATTTCAACCAGTCAGGATCTCCAGCAAAGCCAGACTGACCTTAAATGCCATCTGGACTGTACTTATGTATTCCAAGCAGGCCCAAAAGAGCCACATGCTTCTCCTTCTTGGGCTGTATGAGCAGATAATAAGCCAAATCTGTACCACAATAATTTGATCTCTCTTCAGGCTGTCCCTCTTTTAAGAACCTTTTCACATGAATTTATAAGTCTACCTGAGCTTTTTCTCTCCCAGAGAGGGTTGCAAAGGTTTATTCCAAAAAGACATGAAAAATCCTGATAAGATTTCTCCTTTCTAGCAATGAACTCAGAGAAGATCCCATTCATGCTACACCAATCAACAACACTGAGTCAACAGCACATTCATTAAAAGGTTATCTCAATACATTTATAACAAGTGTCTGCCATTGTAATTAGTATCAAAGGCATGAACAAGACACCTTTTACACATCTATGGGGTACTGAGTATCTCTGTGTCAACAGACTGAGGGCACTTAAATAGGATCTGACTCCACACATCTAGTTAAATAATCTTGCTTTTCCTGTACTCCTCTGTCACAAAATCCATCCATGTTAGTTTAATTCACAAAATGTTTATTATGAGAAAGACATTCCTGAAGAGCTGTAGAAGACCCCAAAGAAAGGTAAGAGGAGTTCAGGATGATATGGGAGGTTCTTTCAGCTTTCGATAAACACTGGGTGAGCAGTAAGGAGAAAACATTAAAAGGGACAAGCTGTTTTCCCTTGCTCCACAATGCAGCAGGTAACATCAGCACAAAGAAGCAGTCCTGACAGGCACTGCCTGTGTTGGTTTGCTTTCCACCCACCTTGGCACCTCACGTCCACAAGGTGTCATTGAACAGGACTGCATAGTGTGAGGAAGCTGCCCTACCCTTCTGGTCCAATCCTGGATGGAAGGAGGGATGGGATAGAACCTCAGAAGGTATTCATCTCCTCTGCTGTCATGTGGGCTGCCACATGCAAGCAACACATGCACAAACACCATTGCTGTGAGTGCTCTGTCCTTCAGTAGGCTCCACTGCAACCCTACGCAGCTCACTGCATACCTCCACTCTAATTAGTTACAAATGTAAAGGAGCTGAAAGACAGATTTCCCCTCAGCTTTGAATTTGCTAAAAGGTCACCAAGGAAATGTGATTATTTTTTCCTGTGGACAAAGAAATCAGAGCCTAATGTAATCTGAACTTCATCATTTCTGCATGTATTTTCTTTTCAGTCTTCTTTCAGAAGCGAGTTCTCTTTTCCCCTTCACAGGCTATTAAAGACTCCCACATGGCATATGACGAGGAAGATTTAGCAGGAAGGCTGAGGCTTCCACATCTCTGCCTTCTACCCCTCCTGCCTGCACTAGCAACTGCGATGCTGCCACATGACAACAAAATTCCACAGAGTTCATCAATAATTTTAGCTGCACCTTCCCCAACACAGACCCCACAGAGGGAGCACCCATGTGCTATTACACATAAGCACACAAGATACACACACTCATATATTTAGAATCATAGAATTATTCAGGTTGGAAAAGACCTCCAAAATCATTGAGTCTAACCTTTGAGTTGGACTCAAGCAATACGGATAACAATTTCAGGCTCTGTCTATAAGCAATGATAGATACAGACTCACACACATAACCACAACCTTGTGCACAACTTCTTCCAAGCACAGCATACCAACACATGCCTGTTGTGCACACAACCAGCTACAGCACATACAAATCTATGTGAAAAATCAATCACGTACATCCTGTTTTACTCACCCGTGCTAACAGGCCCCTACAAGCTGCATGCTCGTGTCTGTACCCAAACACACACCCTTCCTGACCCCCACCTCTAGGAATGCAAGAGGTCTAGGAATCAATAACCATTTACAGCTCTTCAATCCAGAACTGTCAACTTTGTTCTCCCCTGTTTGCAGTGACAGACAAGCAGACTAAAGATGTGGGACATCAGTATGCAGAGGAGGAGAGGGGGGCACTGGGACAGCATAAGAAGCAGGAAAAGGCTGCTGAATCCAGCAGAGGTTGTTCTTGCCTCCTGTAACCAACTGAGCAGAGGTGCCACTGTCCCAGAAACCTCCTGCTTTATTCCCAGGACATCAGTGCAACCCTGCAGAACAGAACAGGGAAATAACCACAGGCCATTTTCCTGAAATAACTTAACTGTATATAGAAAGATTCAGAAAGAATCCCATTTTTACCTATTTCTAAAGCCTAAGCAATGACCTTGCTGACATAAAAATGTGCTACGTGATCAATATCATATCACAATGACTTGATACTACATCCTATAGAGGAGACAGCATGAAACTAAACATACTTCAGGCACAGCAGGCTGCTTTTAGAACTGTCAGGATGCTTTGCTGACCTTTTAAATTGAATGAGCATGTAAATGCAGTGCACCTGAGAGCAGTCAATACCTGTGCCAATGGATTCCAACCACTTTTGCAGCATCCATAATAACCAAAAAGCTGTCAGTATTCCCAGAGTCTGACATGAGCTCTAATCATGTACCTCTGTCACAGCTCACAGCCTCACCTGCACAACCAGCATCTGAACATCCCAGAGCTACTCAATCTCAGCCCACAACTCAGCCTTGTTCTCAGAACCCTTAGTTTCTCATTGTATCTATATTCAGAGACCTCACTTCTGCATTACAAACAAATCCTATTATGCCTGAATCTCTCCTGGGCAGAGACCGGAATTAATATAAATATAATTATAGTTGTTTAATAAATGTAAGATGTCTGCTGATCTATCTCGTTAAATTAACCACAAGAGCGAATTTTGCATTAGTCCTGACAAGGCCTATTTTCAAAGTGACATCTAATACCAGGCCCCGGTACAAATCATATTTCAGGGTACACAAATCAAAGGATTTGGTGAGTATCTGTGAGGACTAAACGTGTGAAACCACAGAAGCACTTCTGGTAGCTTGCTGCAGGTATCCAGTGTGTGCAACATATTTACCTGGAGCTGATCAATCAGATAAGAAATTCAAGTAATTTCTCTGTATGTGTGGGTTAGTAGGGCTGCTCCTGACCCAGAAAAAGCCCCAATGCTTTGACCCCTGGAAGCCCTTCCAATCACTGAACATACTGGCTTGATCAGGAAGTGACCTTTCTGTCCCTCTTTCAGAGCCAGCCTGAGCTCCACTTTCAGATCCCATTTATTTCATTCTCCCTCACTGGAAGAGACAAAAGGGCCACTCTTAAAAGGTCATTGCAAAACTGGTGTCCAGCTGCCTATTGCTAAACCCATATGGGCTGTCAGACTGCAGGGAGCACAGAGCGCATCACACAGCGCGTTCACAGCTGTCACCTTCCGTGGAAAGGGTCCTTCTAGAAGCACAGGCTACAGCGTTAACTTCAGGTGCCAGGTCACCTGAGTGTAGGACAGCTGATGGCTGTGAGCAGGTTACCAAGTAACTCAGGCTTATTTGTTTGTGGTGTGTTATAGGGTTGTCTCCCTTCTCCCACATCACTGCCAGCCAGTGAGGCATACACGCTCTGGGCCATCGTGACTTGGTCATGCAGCCCTTCTCTCT
Source organism: Myiozetetes cayanensis (assembly GCF_022539395.1). Taxonomy (NCBI): domain Eukaryota; kingdom Metazoa; phylum Chordata; class Aves; order Passeriformes; family Tyrannidae; genus Myiozetetes; species Myiozetetes cayanensis. The sequence goes on from NW_026087048.1 coordinate 13,700,896, forward strand.
AGCTCAGACTACAGCCAGATCCAAGCCTATTACTTCTCAAGGCCAGAAAGAAAAATATGAGAAAGGTAGATAGAACTGAAAGTATAAGATGATGGAAAGACAGAGGGGTAAAGTAAATACCTTCCAGAAGTGCTAGATGCTTACTTTACTGTTTTCATGAAAAAATAGCATTTCAAACCAAATAATCTTCGTGCTTGACTTTCAATTACCTTGCAAGATAAAATCATTTTGTCAATGGTTAGCTTCCCCTCCAAATCAGGGTAAGTCTCAGCACTTGCAATTTGCTGACCAATATCTTTTAAAGTAATGACTTAAAAAAAAAAATAAAATAATTACTTACCACCAAATTCAAACTGCCCTTATGGATCCTGTGGCAAAAGCAAATCCATATATCTGTTCTAAACGATATTTTATAAAATAAGTGATCTCCAGCTGGACTATGCTACTGTAAACTGGACAAATTTTCAAGGCTTTTTTTAGCTCTGGTTGTACATATCTGTACCTCTCCTCTAAACTCATTTACAGTGTCTTTCTCAAATTCATTACAAATCGTCTTTCTCATTGTTGCTTTGTATGGATCTCTGATTCAGTTTCAGTGTGGAATTCAGTCATTATTTCCTGCAGCCCCAAAGGAAGCTTTCTGCTTTATTCATAAAGTTAAGAGGAGGTGGGAAATAGAAAGAGATTTGGTAAGAAGTGTTTTGAGAAACCTGCCTTATTTATGACAAAACTTCTATGTAAGAGTATAATAGGTTACAGGTGACCTTTCTCAGGAAGAGCTGCTCAGCTTTTGGTTGATGTTTTTTGATCAGAGACCAAAAGAAATATATCCTTGCAAGTTGAGTTCCCTTCTTCCCTAGGAGGGTAGGAGGGATGTTCCATTTTAGGTGAGTACTATTGCTACTAGCTTGTACAGTTAAGTCTCTTTCCTCAAAGAACATCTCATTATTTACATAAAACATAACTCTTACATGAGAAGCAGGGACAAGTTCAACAAAGAACCTTCTAGTGATCTAAATCCTTGCTTTGAAACTGGGATACTGAAATCTGAGTTTTCTTCAGCCAAAAGAGGGTAATGACCTACTCTGTGATAAGCTGTTTTCAATTTTTACAGGTTATTTTAAAAGTCTGTTTTTTCACCCTAGTGCAAAAATGGGAACACTGGCTGGAAATATCAGAAGATTTCAAAGACAACACCTGCTTTCCACAATTATATATTGGTATTTTTAGTCCCGTGGCAAAATGTGCTGAGGAAGTGTTAACTACAGTGATGATGACGACAATAGAAATTGAGGCAAAGCATCTTCGAAGGTTTAAGTCCTAGTATCCACCTAGAAAGACTCTGGTCTCTTTAAATCCCATCCCTAAAATAAAAATGTTGGACTAGGACTAAGTATGCAGTCAACAAAGTAAAAGATTTACCATTCCTGGGGCAGAAGGAATAAACTGAATAGTTGTGTCTTATAAATGTCAATTCATGTTAGATAGAAAAGATCCTGAAAAGGAACAGGATGTTCCCTTTGCACTTAATCCAGTAACCTAATAAATCCCACAAGAAGAAGTGATAAGGGCAAAGATAATCAGTGTTTAGCATCATCATTATTGAGAACACCCAGACAAGAACAGGCCATAATCATTGAAAAGACTAACTTGATTATAAGAGGAAAAAGCAACACCACTAACAAATTAAAGGTATTACTTTAATAAATATGTCTGTTTAAGTCTTATCAATATAATAATTTCTAAAATATTGTTCTAGAGCCTATTTTCTGGTGATGGTTCCAAATACTTTCTTACTGTTCTAAGTACTCACTGCCATGAATTGTTACTTTTTAACTTCTTACATCCATTTCCTACATTACAATGGCTGGTATCCATTTTCCCGGTTTTCTCTGTTCAACAACAATAAATCCATGCTATTATTCCTCAAAAGATTATTTTCATGAGCCACACTTAGGAAAATGACCTCTACTGTTGTTTATTCATTACATTCAGAAATACTAGTAAACAATTAGTGCTAACAAACAAGAAACAGAGACTGAAATAACCGAAATCTGTCTTACTATAATCAATCATGTAGATTTTTCATCAGTATTATGCGTCACTATCCTCTACACTCTAATTATTGCTTTCTCTTTGCTACTAGACCAGCGTCATTTTTAACCAAATATGTCCTCAATTCTTGATTAGAGAATTGTGCCTTTTTGGATATGTAACAAAGTCCTTTTTAAAAAAGGACTCAATTTTTATTCATAATACTTTTTTTTTCTTCTTTTTTTTTTTCCTATTGTGATCTGCTTTACCTCTAATATTTCTTCAGCTCTGGAAAATCACCCTTATTAAGGAAAAAATATACAGGAAAACATGTTAATAGGAACACTGTCCTCTGCCCATATTAAATGTAATTGGGTCATGATCACTGGTGTCTAGGTAACCACAAACTCCCACAAGAAAGATTAATTCATCCTTTCCTGTTACAATGTAGTCCAAAATAGAGCTACAGTGGATACTACACTAGAAACTAGTCATCTCTAATGTTTGGAATCTTTAGTAATATTTAGGCTGCCACATGAAATCTCAAGTATGTATCTCACCCAAACCGAAATGCATGGCTACACATTTACTTTTATGTATGGAATACAGGTACTTCTGAGGTAGCTTATGCCATTTTCTGGTTTGATTCAGTGTGCCAAGCAGGTTTATTTCCTAGACCTTGCCATCCTACCTGCAATATGCAGACCTAAATTATCAGTAAATGAAGATGTAACACACTGCCATTCCCCTCATCCCAGCCAGACATGCCTATTACCCTTTCTATCCTCCCCAAGCAGGGATTAGACCAGTAGCTAGAGACTCTTAAATTTCAAAAAGTAAAATTCCAAAGTTTTCCTAGCAGTTTTCAGTACAGCCAGTTAAATTACACTTTGTCAGAAAGATGATCTTTCAATTAGCCTTGCTCATTATTCAGGTCTATGTAGACATTTGAAAAATAATAGTGTCTGCAGGTTTTCCCACTCTGGTTTAATTTCTTTATGACAAAGTGTTTGAGTTTGAACTGCATTTGTAGAGCTTTTTCCCCCAGCCAAATCCCACTTCATGGGAGGTTAGTGCTCTTCCTCTGAAGTACAAGGGACCCTCATCCATGTGATCTCCATTAGCATTGGAATATACTTCAACTTCTTAAAAAAGGTCTCTCTGCTTCATATCAGTTTATGCAACCCATAGTTATTTTTCCTTCCTTCTTACAGCTTTAAAAGCTCTCTAATAAAAACACCAAGATTTTTGTCTTTCCTATTCATCAAAAGCCTTGAAGGATCCCATGATACACCACTCCACATATTTCTCTGCTGTCTGTTCCCAAAATGCATCATCCTTATGTGCCTTTGCACCTCATGCTTTTGATCTAGGCAGACAATGCACTGCCACTTTATGCTTGTGCTTACTCCTCTGTCCTTTTTTCCTAAGTGAGGCTCACTTATGACAACTACTTGGTTGCAAATATCTCACTGGTTGGTTGTTTTACACCAAACAACATTCAGACATCTCCTAATATTCTATATGGCAGTAGCTGTCCTAATGAGTATCTGAGAGAAGAGCATCACACACCAGCATTAAACATCTCTAAGTTATCTTTCTTCTCTTGGCTATGAGTAACTAACTTTTTTTTATTTTTTATTTCTACTATCTTCAGCTTCCTCAGGTCTGAGCCTTTCCTGCTTATGGCGTGTATGCAAATGATTTCTGAATTGCCCCCAATATCTGTATCTCTGCATGTTTTACGCTGTGCCAAAATGTCTCTTTCTAGACCACGTGTCTTCACTTGGAGATCTCTCACCATCTGGCAGCACATGTATTCCTCAGACAAAAATTAGAATATAGCACATCCAAGGCAGATCACAGCAGATTTTTTTTTCCTTCATCATCCATATGTAGTATGCAATACAGGGTCTTACCTAAAGATAAACCATAGGGCTTCAAATTCCATCCAAAACTCTCATGCTGGGTTTATCAACTTCTGCCTCAGAGTTCATCTGGCATGAGCATACCCTCACTTTACAAGTTTATCACATACAGAAGCACATATTTCTGCTCTGGTATTCAAAATTAAGTGTTTGCAATTTACTTTGCCTTAATTTACTTTAGAAATTAGTTAAGCCAAATTTAATTAAGGCCACCTTAATTCTGCTTCAGAGTGTTGACATGTAGCTTAATGTGGTTTAGCACAAGACTTTCCACTTGCACCTTTAGCTAATTCAGAGGCACTCTCCTGCATGCTCTGATATAGACAAACTATTAAAGAATTCAGCATGTTTAATTAATTATAAAAAAATACTGAAAGGTCACTTGGTTGTATTGTGTAAGTACCTTCAACAGAACAAATTGTAAGTTATTAGAGGTCTCTCTAAACTAGCAGAGAAAAATAACACGAAAGCAGCTGAAAACATCAGGCAGATGAATTCAAATGAGAATAAGGCAATAATATTTAAGTTACTGACACCTAGAACAAAATACCAAGGGATCAGATAGATTTCCAATTGTGATATTCTCAAATCCATTCTAAATATTTTTCTACAAAATTTATTTATACAAACACAAGTTAACAGGCTTCATACAAAGCTGCCTGGGTGAAGCCCAAAGGTTTATTGTGTATAAGAGGTCAAACCAGAAGAACTAATGGTCCCATCTGAGCATCAGAACTTCATGAATTTGTTATTAAGATTCTGGTTTCAGTGCTTAATACCTTTCCCAGCAGCTGCAGCCTTCGCTGCTACAGGACAGGCTGCACCTGGACACAGCAGAGAAGGGCAGGAGAACTTTGCTCTTGCTATGACACTGGAATATTTATCAAGTCTTCAGTCCAGACCTGAGACAGAATTAAAGAATGGCAGAGAGGCTGTGGAGCTGTGCTGCACAGAAGGACACTATTCACATACTCAAGAAACTGCAGTAGGAGCAGAATTTCCAGATGTGGGCTCATGCAACACCCACCTTCACCAGCTGAAAGACCTGACTTTATTCAAGGACAAACTCACCACATGATGCAGTTTGCAAATACAAATGTATTATTTAAGACATTCAAAGTACCAGGCAACGGTGCATATTGTGATTTAAGCAAAAAATGTCACCACTCTGTCAGTAAGAAAAGAATTTAGTACTTTCAATGCAGAGAAAAAATAATCAGTCCTGCTATCTTGGGTGATTGGAAACAAATTTTGTGGTAGAAAGAAAAATAGAGAAAAGGTAACATAATTAGTAAGAGAGTTCAGTACATCTGAAAAAAAAAAAATTTGGAAGCAAAAACAGAAATTGGAAATGAAACAAGGAAATCAACCAAACAGACAAGAGCTGGGTGAAACCAGGATGTATCTACAGATTTTGAGACTGAAGAGAATGAACAGACCATATAGTGTGATTTTAGAGGAGAGGAGACCAGACCAGGGGACCTAGAGATAAATCACAGAGGCATAAGGATGGCAGTGAGCATGGATAGGGAGTTGACAGATAGACTGAGAACTAGTGCAGCTGTGGGGAGCACATTTTACAAGGATAAATAAACCAGCAAAAGGAAGTTCAGATTTCAAAATGTAGTTTACACTTGATAATGTACACCGTATACATATTACAGGCATCAACTAGTAGAATTCACTGCTGCAGGAAGCCCTGATCTGACAAAAGATTACAAAAGAGAAGGAAAAAGTGGCATAATTATTCACAAAGAGTGTAGCTCATTGTATCAAGGTTTTGATATTGATAATCAGGGATCATGTTGCAGTGTATGAAGTGGAGGAGAGGCAGGTCAGGCTGGGGGGATTATTTCCTTTCCATGTCTTAGTGTAATTGAATGAGCTGCCTTACAGGCAGGGTTTGTTTTCTTCTGAGCCGCGAGGAACCAGCGCCTGTTTGAGGCAGGATACCTGATTATATGGACCAGTGATCTGATCCAGCATGGCAAATGTTACGATCCTAAGAGGAATGAAATTAATCTCTACAGAAAATCCTGTAATCAAAGACTTTGAAATTTAGATGCTTCTAAAATCCATGCATAGTCAAAGGCAAACATGGCTCTTTTAGCCTTTGCTTTTCCACCTACCCATTCTTATTTTCCATGCCTGAGGAGTTCGTGATTAGACTAGGAGCTTCATCAAAGGGCAATTTTCGGCTGCCAAATAGATTTGTACAATAAATCCACACGGGGCCAGATTAACAAGCAAGAGAGACATCAGAAATCAAAAAGCTAGCTGCTGTAATTCCTCAGAAAACTTGAAAGGATGATGTGCAATGATATTTGGGCTTTTAAAGGGACACCATTGAAATACTGAAGTTAATTTTCATTAGGAATGTTGCTTTTCTATTCCTTATCCTCCCAAGAGTTTTTTCTTTAGCAGACTGAGATCCCATGAGCATCCAAGGTCATGCCATTCAGGATTGCTTAGTGGGCTTCAAATAAAACAGTAACATTTCACCCAGAAAAAATCACATGCATGTGTGTGACTGCAATTTTCTGATTTGTCAGTATAATATTTAAAACAGAAAATTAAAAATAATCTTTAGACATCTACTTTTCTTTACTTCTGGAGTTTTCTGTTTGCTCTAATAATTTGTACTGTGAATGCAGTTAAGGTTCGAACATCTGAAGTCAAACTAGGTCCTCAGCTATGCCCATAAACTGAATAAATACAATTCAGAGATTAGCCTCACCATAAATTGCTAGGCATTTTCAGCCTTCTGGCACTGCAAGAGACTGTTTGACTTCCGAGCACAACAGCACCAATATTAATACTAGGAGAGTTTATTCCTTCTTACAGTACATGGACAGACCTACTCCCTCAATCACACAGTGACAGCATTTATTGTTTCTGTGTCTCCACATGAGTACACTGGTCTTGTTCATTTTCAAATGGGCACACAATAACAGTCGCTTGTCAGCAGGGTGAAAATATGGAGGTGAGCCGTTGATTCAGGACTTGTTCCCTCACAAAATGCAATCTCCTCTCCATGCAACCACAAGTGCTATTGCAAACGGCCTTTTTGCTTCAAGCACCTAGGTTTGTCCAGATTGGAAATGTCAAAAATTGGGATTCTTCCATCTAAATCCTGCTCTTTCAAATTCTGGAAGATGGGTATGACAGGACACTTGCCCTTCTGATTCTGTGTAGTCTTGTTGCTCATCCACTTTGTAGAGAAACAGTTTGATAGCCCCTGACAGTACCTATCACCTCCTTTCTGGAGTACAGCACTGGAATAAGGGAAAACTGGCTAACAACCAAGTACTTGGGGAAGTGCAAAAGCAACTGAGAGAGAAAAATCCCATAAAAAACCATCAGAAACATCAGTTTTTACAATACACCAGGGAAAACCAGAAATTTAGAGGAATATCAGTATTCAAGGCAGGCACTGCTCAGGATAATGCCTGTTTTCCACTCCTCAGCATCAAACATCTTCCTATGTCCCTATGCTTAACAAAAAGCAAACTACCAACTAGGACACATCATTAACATCATTAGCAAGTGAAAGGAATGTAGGAGACTTCCAGGATTTGTTGGAAAAAGCCATCCAAGGCTGAGTCCCAAGCAGAAGGGGTAAACAGCAGAGTTAATAAAACTGTTTCAGTGATATGATGATGGAAAAGAGTGGACCAAGAAGGAGGTACATGATAGCTCTGCTTTTCTATTCAACATGCCAGCCATGTCCACTGAATCTCAACAGGACTGGATACCTTCCAGCTTTGCAGAGTCAAATCTATTATCATCTCACCTCTGTTGTCATTTTTTATTGTGCTGTAATTTAAGCATATGGCATGGAACGTATTCTCAAGGTCATAGCAAGTTAGGGATATAGCTGGCTCAACATCTCAGGAGAAATAATCAAAATAAAATGTAAAAAAATAATTTAATACCTTCATCCATGATGCAGCTATCATCAGCGATCGTCCTGTGTCACATGTAGAAAAAGCAAGTCCACCATATCACTCCTTGGTACTTGTCAATAATGTGGAAGACTAAAATACTGCTGCTCACTGCCCCCAGCAATTCTTTCACTGGCTTTTAGTGCTTCCTGGATGCTTTGGGGGCAGGGAGGTTAAAGAGAGCTATATGCCCATTCTTGTTCAGTAAGTGTCTTTCTCTCCTGTTTCCAGTAAATATGTGAGTTCAAACACAACAGAACATCCCTCAGTCACCCAACACTTGAGTCCTTCAGCCCAGGAACAGGAAACCAGGTGGAGAGAGTGACAGCTGGAAACCACTGCACTGCAGCCTTTTTCCAAGATGTGTTTCAAGGCAACATCCATGGTGTACCTCAACAGATGGACTAGTGTAGGCAGCCACCCCTATATAAACCTCTTGAAAGAGTTAAGGAATTATTCAGTCATGCTTGGAAAACAATTGTTTGTGTATAGCAGCAAACTTGGTCTATTGGATTAAGAGCCCATGGCTTTTCCAGAGGCATTCACAGAGCACCAACATTTGGCAAACTTTGAAACAGGGGTTGAGTGCTCTCAGCAAAAGCCTTCATGCAGTCACACTAGTGCCAGAAAATGTGGGGGTTTTCTACACAAGGCTAAGAATCCCCAAACCAGTTCCCCTGTCCTGCCAAAAAAAACCCAAGCAAGTAAGAAATGAGCCTTCTTCAGAAGTGAAGAAAAATGACCCTCCTTAACTACTGATCTTTTCCAAAACAGAAAGGCTAAGCTGATCCTGGAATGGATCAGAAAATGGGAAGACAGAGCATGGAGGCCTGAATTACCTTCCTGCAAAATTTGCAGACTTCTAAATGCACATTAATGGCACTCTCATATGACAGTTAAGCACCTTCAACAAAAATTAGCAGACAGCAGTAATATCCATGACTTTTGGGAACAGAGATACGATGTCTTATTATGCATCAAGAAGGATGAGACCTTCTGGGATAGTCCTCCAGACAAGATTTTCTTGAAGATATAAGGGCCAAAGAACCTCTACAATGTTCTCGCAGTTCTGTGATTTGCTTTTCCAAGCAATCTGAGAGAACCCAAGTCAGCACATCTTCAAATTTCTTTTGTTTAATGTGGCAGGAAGCAAACAGATCTGAGCACAGTTAAGCACATCATTTCTTAGTTAGCATCCTGTCAAATAATTAAAACAAACAAACAAACCAATAAAAAACACTTAATGAGGGGAAATCCTGCAGCAGTTCATATAACAATTTCATGTAAAAACCTTGTAGACACAAGAATCTACAAGGAAGACAAACACCCACCATCTCCTGATTTGTTTGCTCAGAAACCCCTTCTCTCTTCTTCACCCACTCCCTAAATGCCATTAATCCTTACATAGCTTTATGAAGTGAAGCCCACAAACCTAAAAGGTACAATTAGAATATCTTAAAAAATGAATCACCAATCAATTAGTGCAAGGGGTGGGTGGAAATAAGAGGCAGAAAAATAAAGCAAATAGGATGCAAACCTTTCCCTTGAGTAACAACTCAAGAAAAGAGAAAAAACAAACCTCTTAATTTGAACCTTCAGTCCTTAGATTACTTTTAGATAACTATTTTCTTTCTATACTTGTCTTGCTGTTACAGCTGCTTCCAATTTGAGCCACTTTGGCCAGAACTAGAAGCAGAACTATCAGAAAGAAAAATCATTCTTTCTTATTCTGCTGTAGAATGAGATCTCCAGAGCACTGAGGGTCAGCTATAAAAACACTCATTTTCCAGGTGATTTTTTTTAAAAAGAAGCTTTTGAGACTTACCCATACTCAAGAAAAGTGTAAGCTCTGGGGCACAAAAGAAATCAGAAATGAGAAAAAGTCTGTCAGACTCACAAAAATGATGTAAGTATTTTCCGGAAACTTACACCTGAAAGCACAGCATACATATACTATTTCCTTACTTTTTCTTTCTGCAAGTACTTATCAAACATGCTTTATGGGCAAGAATATTGATGAAGCCATTTTTGTTGGTGGGTGAATACTGGAAAGAGGCCAAATTAAAATTATTTGTAAGTTTGTGCAACAGACTTCCAATTACAAGAACAATATACATCTTACTGGAGAACAGAAGCAGCATCATGTGACCTGCAAACTCCATCAAAACAACTCAATTTCTGACTATTAAATGCAGTAAACTGCTTATGAATAAAGCATAGGTAAAAACTCCTTGAAGAAATTTGGTAAGTAATCTTCAAGAGTAAGGAAAATAGAGGAAATATTTAATTGTGTACAGATAATTTTTAAAAAATAGTGATGTAATTCAGTGTCCAAGGCATATGTTTGTAACAATTGCTTTAATTCAGCCACACTTCTATGGTAAATCACTGGTTCATCAGTCATTTTAAATAATTCAGCCCAGGCTGGCCAGGCCAAAGGGGATGGATAATATTAGGTCTTCCAATTAGACTAACTCTCACCACTTCTGTTCAGCAAAGGTATTTTGAATTAATATCAAGGAAGCCTTATGAACTGTATGGTCTCACTGTTTGGTGTTGAGCTCTCCGATTCCAGCGTCTCTGCAAAGGGATGGCTTTTTCCTTTAACCAAGACCAATGAGAAAATTTGGGGTATTCAATTCCTCTGACTCAGAAGCATTAAAATGGAGAGGGAAAAAAAATCTTATTTCTCAGTCCTCCCAAAAGCTTTCTTCAAAGAGGGATCCATATCACCAGTAAGACTTCCTTCACAGGGCACTGTCAAGATATCTGCCATAATTTTAAAACTCATTTGTTACTCCTTGTTGTTTGCAATCCATTTTAAGCAAGAAGCTAAAATCTATTTCCATTAGTACTCCATCTCCTCCATCAGGCACAACATGCCAAGGAAAATGCTTTTCCAACATACCATGTACTCACAGAACATGAAGTCAATTTTTTAGATTTGCTTTATTACCAAGACATATGGTTTGGAACTCAGATGTACACCATGGAACAAAAGATATTAACCTGTAGCATGATGGATGCAGTAATGAACAGAACAGCACAGTGCAATATGCTACAGGAGGGTCTTCATTAGCAGGTGAGGTAACAAGGAATCAAGAACAGTGAAACAGGGGACATGATTGAACAGCAAAGAGATACCCAAGTTTAAAAATTGAATCACAGAAGAAACTTGGGAAACTGTCAGTATATGTCACTGGAGACTTGATTCTTCTGGGGTCATAACTGTACCTGACTGTACTTGTACATAGCAGAACTTCTTACAGTAGGCCTTGTGTTTGGTCTTTTAAAAGCAAAAGATGAGAAGGGGTTCTGGGCTCAACATCCCACCAAAGGGAGGCAGTAATTAAAATCATAAGGTAAGCTGGAGGGGTAAAGTTCCAACAAGGGACAAATGCAGATGGCCTTTACATGAGCAAAGAAATCATAAAAGGTTTATTTTTTATTATTAATATTTTCTGGTTTGACCACAGGCTTCTAAACTGGCAGAAGCAGGAGGCAGAATTCCATGTGGAAATCGGTTGCTCTGTTTTTAGCAACTTTCAAATGGAGATGCTGCTCCTGTAAGACTGATTTGGGCAATCCAGACAAAATGAAAAAGAGTTTGGATATTTTACCCTTTTATTTTCTTTTTCCTTAGGTTGAACAAAACCTTAGATAAGATCAATAGTTTCTTTAGTTTTATGTTTCGCTTCCTTAAGGGTAGTTGGCTTATTGCATTTCCATTGATCACACAGACAGGGAGATTCGACAAGCAAACCATGTCTTTTCTCTTTTCATTTCCACCCTTCTCTCCATTTGAAATCAAATGACTTTTAAACGAGTCTAGGGTCACTATTGTTTCTCATTTACATATCAATAGTACAAAATTCCTGCCTTATCTTTCAGTAGCTGAAGTATTTTAAAACTTTAGTCCAAAAGAGGAGACATTTGTTCCTGGAAAAAAAGCTCTATCAGGAAAAGTAGGCTCTCCTTTACTTCAGCCCTTACTTGACCTGTGGTGAGAGTGGGTGCACTGACCAGCCTTGTGCAGTTAGTATTTTAACCTTTTGTAGCCTCTATACAGTTTTCTTATTCTTTCTAAATCCTTTGCACAATCTCCAACTGATGCTACTGTTTAACTCCAAGTACTGTATCTGTGCTCACAGCCAGCAAAAGCAGCTACTTCTGCTACTTCAGTGAATTCCTCTCATCACCTACAAGCTGAAGGAAAGTTAAAGACCAGGATCCAGGTCTGCTGTGCCTTAATAGAGGTTTGACCACTGATTCACTGAGTGGTGCTGGATTTGGGAGCCTCTGCTGCATATGACAAGATTTTTTTATGTCCTAGTTGCTGTTTGTACTGTACTTCAAGTATCAAGAACATAAGGGTATGCTTGTCTGGGGGAAATTCTGGATATATCCCTACAGGGAGATCAGTTCTATGCAATTAAAAAACTGACTCTATCATTCACAGTTAAACAAAATCTACTAAACCAAATATCAAAAAGCCTTAAATATTGGAGGCTGACATCTCCTGCCTGAGTATTAGTGTCAGTCTATTGTTCACATACAAATCAACTAGAGGGTCCAAGAGTGAAGAAACCACCAGGTTGAAATCACTAGAAAAACATGACCTCTTACGTGATTAATTTCCAGTTTACAGGAATAATTTCAAGGTTTCAAGGTAATAATGAAATTGTTTTGGCTTGATGAATGGAAGCTGAGTATTAAATGGTATTATGCAACAAAATCTTCAGTTCAGTCTGTCAATTCCATACTGTTAATAATCTGCTTGTAAGAGCGAGTAGATAAGCAAACAAGGACCAACTGTAAAGATCACTAGAAAAGGAAGAGGAAATAGCTTATTAGTATTGATTATTTGGGAGAGATAGTATTTGTATTTATATGCAGCTCCACTATAATCAACATAAGAAATTATATTCCATTTTAATACTAACAAGCTGGGTACCTAATGTACTTGGAAAAAATTGGTGGAAATACTTTAAAGCTGCCTGAATCACAGAAACTGCGAAAAGTGTTTGTATTAGCCTCGTGATGGAGCAGTGGTAAAGAAATGCTCCCTAGTGGGATTATTCATGTATCCTTCATCTTTGAGATAAATTGTAATCTTAAACAAAGAAAAAAAAAAAAAGGATGTGACTCCATAAACATGATCCACTGACCCAACTGGGACTCAGCTTCTCAGGGCATTCTGACTGGAAATTTCAGGACTGCTTTACAGTTTACAGACCTCCTTCAAGGCCATGAGAACATTGGATTCTGTCACCACCACAAGAACTCATATGTGAACTTGCTCTTGCCCTCAGTGGCTGCCTGTGGCCCTGATCAGTGATGAAAATGAGGACAAGAAAGAATCTAGAAAATAATTTCACATATTTTAAGAGATTTCTTTAAAAAAATAATCTTGAACCATCTGCTTATTTTTGATGTCCCTTCTATATATTACAAGGCCCCTGTGAATGGCACAATGCTTAAATGCAATGTCTGAATGTGGCATTGAATGTTCTCTTCACATTATTTCAAGCATCTAATGGTATACAATGAAGAAAATTTGGGTAAAGATCTCACAGATGCTGATGGAGAACCAGTCATTAGATGTGATACAATCAGATGTGTCACTGTGTTTGGTTATCTAAGAAATCAGTGAAATCCTCCTCTGCAGAGATCACTCGGAGTTTTGTCATTGACTTCAGTCAAAGTAGATTTTCCCCCCACTGCCTAAAAAGATTCAAACCCACTGTCTTGACCTGTGATGCCTATTAAAAAACCATTAGCACTGCTCAGGAGTAGGGAGTGTTAGATGTAACGCCCAGGGCAATTATATTCTCTTTCTTATAACTACCTACCATTTTTTTCCTGCCTTTCTTATCCTGGAATTGATGTGTGTATAGCAGAGCATGGTTAAAACAGCAGCTGAATACTTCCTGCCACATTCTACAGAGAGGTAAAAGGATTAGTATAGAGCTTCCAAAGATAATAATTTGAATGCCTTATTAATTAATTGTTATTTGTAATAATGGCTTTTTCCTTAAGGGTCTTTCAGGAACCTTAACTGCTTATTAATGTTGTATAGATAAGGATTGCTCTCTAGTGGAAGAAAAGAGGTGGAATGTGGAAGCCCTTCAATGAAAGCGATAGGTTTGGAAAAGGGACAAGCAAAAGAATTCATAATTTAAATGAATAGAGAATTATGATCATTCAAATGCAATTGCCAGAGTTCATCCTGTTTGCTTAAAAAGTGCCAGGAGATCTCACAGACTGATGCCTGATGCACTCGGTATGAGTACAGCCCTTCCTACAAAGGCTAGAAACTCATCTGATGTGGAATTCAGGTCTGTCTAGATCACAGTCAGAGGCATAGCTTGAACTCATTGACAGCTGTCAAAACTAGCCTTAGATTAGTTACCTTTGCCTGTCAGGAACAAGCAACTCCAAATACATGATTCTCAGCCCAGGCTCTTAAATTTAGCCAGGTGATTGCTCAGGTAGACTGCCTGTACCAAAGAGCGTGGAGCCACCAGTATTGCAGTTAACTACCTTAGAATTAGGCTCAAAAGTGTCCATATGACCTGTCAGCACTTTTTTTAAAAACATTTTGAATGCCCTTGTAAGGATAAGAGTTCTGTATCATCCCTAAAACACTCCTTTCTTCAGCTCCATGCTTTTGGCTCCAGAACTGAGTTTCCTTTTATTTCACTACTGAATGAATCCTTAGAAAGGGACTCTACTGGCATGGAAGGTAAAAGAATGAGGGTTCATGGTCAGATTCCCTGAGTCTGGAGAGAGCAGACTGCTCAAGACAAGAGCCATCTACTGCGTTTTACCCTTCCAAGCTCACAAGATGTGCATTAGGAGGAGAGTGGCACAGAGTTCTTTGAAAGATTTACTCACTTTGTACAGTCCATGGCTGCAGCTGCAGTAGGTGCTTTCCATGGTGTAGCTCCTCAACACACCCATTTCCTTCCACACCACCACCCGGGCTGTCGACTCCCGGGACTTCTCCACCAGGAAGCTGCAGCTGTTCATGACAAATGCAGGGGCCACTTTATCCAGGATTTTAGGAAGAGTCTATGAAAAATGAATTGCAAATATGTGCACATGTTTATATCACACACACATATACAGAGAGACCTGTGTGTTTTAATGTGTCTATTTATCTATCTATAGACACTGTTACCAAGAGCTCCAACTGGTGCATTATGTCCATCCTCTGTGAAACACTCAGATTTGGTTTTATCCCAAAGACTAAAATGAAAACTTTCCAGTACACTTGGTATACCTCTTTCAAAATCAAACATTTGCACACCCAATAGTTTGGGAGTGCTGAAGTCAAAGGTTTGTTTTCAGGCTGCTTTGACATTAACCTGCATCTTCCTGCTGTGCTGCTAAGAGGGCTGCAGTCATAATTCACTACCTGATATTTCTATTCTCCCCTCTACAGTTACACTGTATCTCCTCCTATGATACATCCATGGTTTGACAAAGGATTTTGCTATGGGAGGAATTTTGTCTGAACATGGTATAGAGCAGAGAAAGGGGATGTGTATTCTCACAGAAGGTTGCACATAATTACATGAAAATAAAGCTCAGCATTTAACTAACTTGCATTGGGAAACAAACCAAAATATTCCTATCAGAGTCCAAGTTATACATTTTATACAATTCATTTAAAAAATCGCAATAAAAAGTAATAATGAAAGCCCAGTAAATATTACATCTTAGCCCTGAGTGAATTCCTTATTCTCAAAATTTTATTTCCCAACAAAGTCTATAAACACTCCTGAAGTATCAAATATTCTATCAGCGCAGAGCCAACACTTACTTAGTCATTACAGAGGGCTAAAGATGTTACTTTTATCCCTTATAAAAGCAGATACCAGCTATATAGAGCACACCTGGCACTAGTATATAAACTGGATTGTTAGGTACACACACACATTTACATGCATGTGGGTCATGTCTGAGTGTGTCTAAACTTCAGTGCTAGAACACTAACCATAACTCATGCCAAAAGAGCTTTTGATTCATCTAGAGGAGAGAAAGCAAAATTAGACCATTATTTCTGTGATGACAGTTTTCTTAAACAGTTGAAATGAACAGAATCACATAGAAGGAGTTTCCACGTATGGTTAATGGCATTTACCCTTGAATTTCATTCAGTTTGGGTGGTGAAAGCCAACCAAACTAATTTCACTTTCCAATAACCATCAGTTTCACTGACTGATTCTTAGTAATTGTAGTTCTGTTCTGTTGGGCTTTACTTCACAGCACTGTAGGGGAATATTTGGTTTGAAAGTAAATGAATAATGTCCTTTCTGAAACACATTTGATGGGAATGATACATATTTAGCTTAAACTATTTTGCAATATCTCCTGCAAACTGTTTAACCGTACACAACTTTATAATAAACAAGTAAATTTCATTTTTCAGTATATTCTGGCTACAGCTGTCAATTGTCTCTATATCTATACATTATGGAACTGGTGAAGTTCCATAAGGTCCATTTTTCAGATGAAAAAACTGTGATGGTGAAACCTGAAACAAAGAAAAGGATTCCACTTTAAATCTGAGACCACCTCGAGCCTCACTCTTAAGTCAAGATCTCCAGTGTGTTACTAAGAACTGCTGCACTCCCTTTCCTGTGGGCACACTGAACAAAGGATCCTTGAAAACTGACTGCTTGCCTTCAGCAAAGCATCCACTATTTCTGCATTGCCTTCAACCTACTACTTGCTGCACAGGGATCACAAAATAGTACACTTTCATCCCAGCTTCCAGGTTTTCCTGGATTTTGGTTGAACAGGAACTAAAAAAAACTGCAGCTGAACCATATGACTCAAGTGTTTATAACTCAGCACAACCATGAGATCCAGTAACACTGTATGCAAAGGTTCAGATAGTTTTCATTCTGCCTTAATCTGAATCTACAAACAATTTTTTTTTTTTTTTTGGTAAATATATACCATCAAACACAATAATCAGAACCCTAATCCAGTTTAGGTTTTTAAAGCAATTGAAATTATATGCATTATCAATCTTTTGCTTTTAATTAAATAAAAATGCTGGCAGGTAACAGTAATGTCTCTGTACATAGGACTCATTTAAGAGCATTAGCAAAGCTGAATTTAATATTCTTTTCATTTTACCAGCATTCACTGGATTTCACACTAATGGTTCTTTCTTCTCTACTTATTCTTCTCATTAATTATCTTTCAATAGCATATTTTGCATGAAAACACATCCATTTCAAGGATGGTTTTATGATAATACAGCAGTGTCTGCGTCACTCGTACAGCTGGATTTGTCATGTACAACAGCAAAGGAAGCTCCTCCCATCACACTAGGTCCTGTCCATAAACCTCCAACACCATTAGGACAAAATGGAATTATATTTCTTTACTGATGTCCCTGCAGAGATAGCTGTCAAAGGGGCCTGGAATGTTTATCACAAGGTTGGGATTGCGATGCCGATGCCGTGCAAGTCACCCAAGGCCACCAAATATTAGAAGGTAATGAAGACTCTGACTCTGTAAATGGCCAAGGGCTACAGCTAAATCTATGACATGTGAGGCAAAGTCTGTTCCAAAAAGCATAATTTTCTTGAGATATTTGGTTCCTACTCCTGGGGAGGAAAATCAATCATGGAGGCCAGATTAATTCTCAATTCTCCCAAAGCAGGAGAGAAACCTGTGCAAACAGTGCAAGGAAGCAGGCCTGAGGCAAGGGTGGTTATCTGCTGAAGTTTTCAATTGCAGATGTGTTCCACTATAAATCCAGTTTCCCCAGTCTAAGTAGGAACAGGGTGACCCCCAAGTTAAAACTGCAGCAGGCACCCATGGCTCGTTTTGTGCAAAAGAGAGGATTTGAACCACAAAATCTTTCTACAGGCCACGACAGAGTATTTTTGGACAGCCTTGGAGCCTTTCTTCATTGCGCATTCAAGTCAGGCTCCAGATGCTGGCAGCAACATTTGAATTCTGTTTGTGTGGCAGCAAACCATCCTCAGCCTTCAGAATTCAAACACACCAAAAGATGTCCGGACTGTAAGCACCCTCCCTGCTTTCCTTGGGAAACAGAGTTTGCCACCGGGAGTACCTTCTTCTAGTAAAGTCTCAGTGTGTTGTGTACAGCTCCACAAGATGAACATGGAAGACACTGTGTCCTTATAAGGATAATTAGTATTTATGCTGAAAGAGCAAAAATTATACAGAGGTACAAATTGGCAAAGACTTTTCAACTGCTTTCAGGTTTGAGTGAACTAAGCTGTAACTCTATAATCAATTTGAGGCAACAATTCTTGTCTTATGAAATTAACATTTTTTCAGACTAGAATTAGAGCTTATAAGATTTTTTTTTTCCCCTGAAGACATTTTTTATGTAATAGAAAAATATCATCTAAACAGATACAAAAAAACCCCCAAAAAACAAACAAACAAACAAACAAAAAACCCACACAAGATTTTATTCTTTACTTATTATTTTATTATTTCTTCTTTATATTATAAAAAATTTTAAAAAAAAGAAGCCTAGATATGACACCAAACACTTGCTGTGGAGATAACTTTACTAAATTAGATCTATTTGGTATCCATTGAATTATCTGGTGTTTTCAATGGGACCAGGAGCATTTTGTGATGAAGCAATTCAATTGAGTAGGACAGTGGTACACTGTCATTTTCTCAGTTATCATTACATAATTCCAATTTATTTTCTTATTATGCTGGGGTGGTAGGGACAAAAATGTATGTATCTCTAGAAATTATAAACCACAAAAATATGCCTCTCCTGTTAGCATGTAGCCAAAGATGTGTCTTAGCAAAATAACAAAAATATTGTTAGTAGATGGGTCCCTAATATCTGGTGCATGGAGATATTATGCATGATTTGAAACTCTCTGCATCATTACTCCTGTGGAGGAAGGGAAACTTACACCCTATTTCCAAAATTTGTTAGGTGATCTTAAATATATAGATACATACAGGCCAGTAATTATGACAGGAAACAAGTGGACCTACCCTGTAGCCAACATCTTCTGTGATAACTGCTGTGTCAACCATGCAGCCCGCTTGCCACAAGGTCTCCTTGATGCTGCAGCCATAGAGAAACACATTCTTTTTCTGGGAGTGTCCGTGGTAGTCACAGAATACCTAGAGAGAGGAAAAAATAAGGAAAAATCTTGAACATTGAAAAAGTTTCTTGGTTCTTCCTAATAAGCACTATAAGACTATGGGGTGTGTTAATGTGTTTTTTCAGATCTCTTTGGAGTAGCTTAAACTCTGGGTCATGCCTATAACCTGTGTCAAACTTTGTTAGTTAGTTGTATCTTGCTTTATTTATTTGATCTGACACGATCTCAGGGATCCAGAGTCAAAACTAGTGCATTTCTGTCTGCAGCAGAAATAAACATGACACCTCCACAAGAATCCATGGCAACTCAGGAATCTCAGGGTTCATGGGAACTTCTGATACCACAGCAGAGCAATTTGTCAAGCTCTTTCTACTTCTAAACTCCTAAACCCCAGCTCTATTCTTGAAATCTGTACTTTCCCAAGCAATTAATCATCCCTTTGTCATCTTTAAATTCAAATCCCGTGCTACATAATTTTCAGGAAAATATAATCGTGCATTTGTATCATCAGATCTTTGCATGAATTCCTGGAAGTGAAGCACAGAACGTGACCCATCTTCAAGGCAAATAATCTCCTTCCACACTAATCCACCTGTCTATCTAATCCATCTCTCATGTCAGCTGTCACATCAGCTAAACACAAGGCACATTCCCAGTTTTAGCGGAAGTGTTGATTGCCTTTATAGGCAGATATTGACTTCCATAAAAATGAAAATCACAATTTAATGACCCAAGAGGTAAATATTGACCCAAGTCTTAAAGAAAAATCAATCTCAGTGCCCTCTGAGATATTAAGTCGATAAACACACGACTGTTACATATATTTTCCATGTCTTAATCAGGAATATTCAGAAATCTGTCAATGAAAATATAAAAATTTCTAAAGAGAAGGAATTGCTTAATTTTAAACCATTCACCATTGAGTAGAAAGGAGCTTCAAGATTTCATCAAAAGAGTTTTCCAGGGTTTATGAGGGAGACAAACAAACATGTTAAGGTAGAGAAGAGTTATGGCTCAATATAAAGAGAGATGGGGGAGAAATATGCATTAAAAAAAATAGAATCACAGAACTATTTAGGTTAGAAAAGACCCCTAAAATCATGGAGTCCAAACATTAACCAGCACTGCCAAATCCACCACTAAACCATGTCCCTATTCTTAAATATCTCCAGGGTTGGTGACTTCACCATGCTCTGGGTAGTTGGTTCCAACACTTGATAACTCTTCAGAGAAGAAATATCTTCCAGTCTAAACCTCCCATGGCACAACTTGAGGTCATTTCCTTTGCCCTGTCAAATGTGACTTGGGAGAAGAGTCCTGACACCCACTCTTTGTCAGCCTGTCCAGATCCCTCTGCAGAGCCTTCCTACCCTCCAGCAGATCAACACTCCCACCCATATATACGTATTCCTACCTAAATACATACACAAGAGGGGAGAAACAGATGGAGTAGATGAGCTTCTTCCACCAACTGTTAGGGCAAGACTTACCCTAGTCTGTTTGTTTACCAGCTACACAGTAACTAAGTTTAGCCACAGTAAGTCAGGGAGTTTAATTATCCAGGAACTGAGCATGTACATTTGTTCAGCTCCTCTGACAAACACCAAGTTGCTCTACTGGAAAGGTTAAGGCACACATGCATAATGAATCAACCCACTGCTCCCAGCGAGATGGACAATTATACACATCTCATAGCTTATATGCTGCTGCTTCCTTTGTTTTCTCACCTGGCAAGTTTCCTTCCTGCACCACCACTTGCCTACAGCTCGTGTTGCTGGGCTGGGAATCTGCACACCCCTGTACCTGCAGCATGCACATCCCACACCTGCAGCATCTGAACAGCGAGCTGCCCATCAAGAACTCTGACCCATTCACAGTTATCCTGCACTGTCTCCTTCCAAAAAGCTATATGTATTAATTCTCCTAATGACAGACACTTTTCCAGCTCATGTTTCATCTAAGCTATGAAGAATACACAGCTTGGGTTAACCTCAGGTACCACCCAGAAAGCATTGCTACGAATATCAAAGAGGATTTTACAGTTTATATCTTATTTCAAGGCAGAGAACCCAGATCAATTGGTATCAATTACCTGCCAATTCACAGAATTACCAACACACAAAAAGACAATATATTATCTGCCTAAAATATTATTTATCAGAAACCACACAGGGATGATCAGAGAGTGGGGCTGCCTGATCAGTAGCAGGTCTATAATTCTGCACCTCAAGAAACCTGCAGACAAGTCCTTAGCGATAGGTCTGGAATGACACTTCTTTACTGCTAAAGGATTACCAAAGCCAGGCGCTGTAATATGACAACAGGGTCAGGCCATGGGACCTTTCACTGACTGTCACCAGCTTCCACAGCAGAAACATCAGTACCACTGCAAACACTTTCATTCTATTTGCAAGTTGCATAGAGATACATTTTAATTAGTTTTACTGGATAGTGCAATCACTCCCAGTGTTTATACTCAATTATTCTTCATAGTGCACACTTCTGCCTGATTTTCACACTACAGGGTAACTTATGTCTCACCATTCAGCCAAGGCTAAGCTATATTTTGTAGTCTGAGCACCCAATACAGAACTCTTCTGAGGATATGTCTGGGCAAACACTGAGAAAACTTGGCATCTACCAGTGCTTTTTCTCCAGCCTGTCCTTCCATATGTCTGAGACACTTAGGCACACAAACCAGTCAGACTCCCAAGGTTTGCACTCACTGGGATATGACTCAAAGACACACGTTGAATTTTTTTATCTGTTTAAAGTTATTTTATTTGCCAGCACTGATCATCCTAAAGGTAAGGATTGTTTTGTAACTCAAAAACAGCCCTCCTCATGAGTCACAGAATCCAGTCACCTTTTAAAATAAAGAAAAAGTAAAATACAAAAGGGGAAACAAGAAAATCTGTTGGAAAACAGAACATTTTGAAATTTCTTTTTTTGTGTAAAATCTCTTTTTCTTCCATAATAACATTTTGACAGGACTTTGAATGTCAGTTTTGAGGTAGACGTGCTTAAGGTTTTTTTCCCCTCTGAGTGAGTACATCCTAGCAGGCTGATGCTTGTTTCCAAGCTTGGTATAATGCCTTTGAATGGCAATTCTGTTCATTGCTTCCTGGTCCATTGGAAGTTCTTTTTTCCCCCCCTTCTAGGGTATCCTGCTCTCCCTTACAGCTCAGACTCTTTGCAATGCTACAGTACCTCCAGTCCTATGGTCATATGAGGGTTCCCACCTTCAATAAGAGAAGCAAAAAAAAAAAAAATCCCACCACAGTTCAGGCTGTTGTCTACACAACATAACAATTAAAATGGCTTTGGTTTAAAGGCTGTTAACTCTAAAGTTCTTTGCTTTACTCCAACCAGCTCTTCTTTGCTTTAAAGAAACTGCTTGCACATCATCAGGATAAATTAAACTAAATCAGTTTACAGAAATCATTTGACTATCAGTGAACTTGTCTCCATGGGATCTTGGAGGTTAAAATAAAAAAGAAACCAAGCTGTCTTCTGGAAGAGGGAAAAGGCATTTTTGAGAATGTATAAACTAAAATCAATGTACTCTTCAAAGGCGTAGAAAAATCAGTTTACCAATTCTGACATGCAGTCTGTGAGTGAGGGAGATGTTAGGATCAATAGTCTCCCTTCACTCAACAATGATGAAAACTTGCACTGAGTGTTAGATTTTATGCACCTGGATATGACAAGGAGGGTCAGTTATTAAAAAAGGCCAGACAGGAAATAGCAGGGTAAAACAAGGCTGATACTACACTGCTCTGAACCAAAGGAAAAGGTTGGTGACTCAATTTGCAACTGTGAGTTGAGTTTCCATAATATTTCTCAGCTTACAGAGATAAATTTTAGGGGTGTTGTCTTAGCCAAAAACCACATTCCCACAGGAATTCACTTAGTGAAGCTCACGGATATTTTCACCTTGTCTGGGGCTTTTCTCATCAAACCCAGGGGGAATCTGGTGCACTTGGACATTTCCTGCCTGGTTGTAGCTGTCATCAGCCAACCTGTCAGTCTGTGCATCCACATCCGTTTGTCAACATCCGAGCCTCCTTGAGGCTTTTCTTCTGAGGTCTCAGAACTATCTTTTCACTCTGCTAGGCAACAAGATTGAGCAGATGTGATGGATCACAGCCCTAGCCCAGCTGCAGCTTTGAGGTGAGACCCATATCATGAATTTCTGGTAGCCCACAAAACGAGTTGTTTTCTTCCTTACAAAAGCAGCATGGAAGTTCAGGCACTGTCAGGGCTTGGAGGCTCTGTTTTCATGATTGCATGGGCTCTAGCATAGTCCATTTAGACTAAATATTTGTGGAATTTCTCCTATCACTGCCATGAAGATAGCAATAACCTACTCATAATATTTAGCTTAGCTGGAGTACTTGGAAGATATAAAGAGCTTTAAGGAATTCATTTTCTCATTTTTATTCCAGGTGTGCAGAGATTCTGAAATTTGAAGTTGCTGCTTAGAAGGTGCAGTAAGTAATAAATACACAAGACTTCCAAAACAATTCTGTAAGATGAAAGAGTAAAAGCATTTGATGCTTTCCAAATCGCTCCAGCTCCATAACAAGATTGTTCAGAGAACTAAAGCAATCCATGTACAGAAACTCACAAAAGATTCTGGAAGAGACTCACCAGAGGAGCCCGGCCAATGCTGCGCAGGTAATAGAGAAGACCCTTGGCATGGTAAATAGTTGGATGCAGCTGGGAATTGGGTGTCAGCCACTGTCTGTTCAGATCATCCCCACTCAACGAACAACGGTAGCTGAAATTGGAAAGCAACACGTCACAAACTAGTAAAACAACAGCTGATTCCAAAGAGTTTCCAATCCTGGCAAGCCCTGGCACAAGGACTGGGAATGACAATAGTACACAGATATAAAGATTTTGAACACTGGGCTGGAAATGAACCAATGGTCCATACTACATTTCAAAGGTTCTTATAGTATATGAGTGTTACAATTCCCTTTCCTTACAAGGTTCACGTAAATGTAGTTTTTCCTTTACCTAAGTATGCACAATCAAAAGACCACTTACAAAAAGTCTATTGCAATGTTCTAAATCTGTGCTGTCTACGAAATTCACCCAGTTTACATAGAGTTCAGGCTTCTCAAAACCTCCACAGTAAACAAGCACATCCAACTCCTACTCATTCTAACTGAAGACAAGCACTTGAATCTCTTCAACCAGCCTGAAGTACAAATGCACTTAAATGAGATGAGCTGGATCTCTCATTTAAGTTTCTCTCCTCACAAGAAATGCCAGTATCTAAATTCCATCAAGAAGATCTTGATGCATGCTACATCATTATGGGGAACAATTACCTAGCTTCACTGCAAAGGCTGGATAAAAAGCTAAATAAGGATCCCAGATTTGCACTGAGAAAATGTTTCCCCTAGTTAGTTTGAACATATTCTATTACTGACTCAGTGATCAGTGAGAGACTGTGCAAGATACTTGACTGTAGGGAGCAGTATAATTTTGAAAAAATCCAACTAATCTCCCTTGTTAGTGACTATGTGTAGATCAGAGCCTCCTTCCACACTTCAAAGGGTTTGCTGTAATGTGGTTCATAATTTTCAAATCAAGGTGTGGTGATAAAATTCAGGAACCAATTCTACAGCATATGAGATATCGTGGTAGGTCCTCATCATCTCCACAGTATCCAGGCCAGTACTAGAATGCCTCTGGTGGCACTGCAAACTTGGGCTGCTTTTGCTTCAAAAAAAAAATTCAAAAATATCCTAACTGTTGGGTGAATTTCTAGCTACAGAGTTGCATCCAGCTTTGCTGTTCTGGCTTCCTAGAACAAAATAGAATATAAATGTACTCATAGAGATGGGGGTCTGCTGCTGTACTGACAGAGCCTTTCACTGAGGTGTTCTGTGGGTAGCACTTCGGGCATTATCAATGCCTTGCAAAGGATGCTTGAAGAAGAAGGGTCATAAAGCAGGAATGCTTTAAAAAAAACCAAACAAGGTGCAAACAATGGAGGACTGGTTAAGAATGGAAGACAAAGAAATAATAAGAGCCACTAAGAATATTTTATAAATTTTTAATGTACAAAAACAAGGTCTCCATTGCCATCCCGGGGTTTCTGGCAACACCACAAGATCCATTCCAAGTTTACTTTCATTTCAGTTATCTGAATTCCCTTATTTCCTCATAATCCACAGTTCCCATGTTACTCATCCAGCTAATCATAAAACATTAGCAATAGCTAACACTTGGGAAGTCAGCAAATGGTGCTGTGAGGCTTCTGCCAAAAATTCTACATGAAAACATGACAACTTCTGTTATGTTTCTTAAAGGCTCTTCAGATAAAGTTACCTTTAGGCTCACCTCTCCTGATCTTCAGGACAACAGCTGTTCAACTGAGATTAGCAGCTGTATTTCTGCCAAGAAACTGTGTGCTTACACAATTTCCTTTCAATAGGTACAATGCCACAGTCTTTGGGTCTCATTCAGGAACTCATCTTTCCCCAGTGTGACTATGAAAAAATAAAACCCAGACACTTCCCTGACATAAGTGTGATGCCTTCCTGCATCACAGTTATATACCAGGGAGCACAACTAATTGAAAAAAAACAACAGAATTTTCATTCAGAGGGAGAGAATTATAATTAGACTTTTATTGTCATACTTTAACTTAACATCAAGAATTAAAAACAGAAGAGAGACTTGTTATTTCAGAACCACAGAAACAGTTTCTCAGCATTGTCAATGTTCACAAAAAAACACCCCCAAACCAACTATATGCCCTTTCCTGTGGGAACTGATGTTAGCTTATGTCTACTCAAACCATCCACACATATCCCTCTGCTAAAATGCCTTGGTACACACTGGAAGAATCCAACACAAAGAGACAAACATGCAGGGGAATAGGAACATGACACCTGAAAATTACTCCTAACAAGATTCAGTAAATTCAGAGATTAATATTAAACCCCAAGCTCAATTTTTATTTTTTAGACTAAACTAAAAGCCTCTAAGTTCATTATTCCTTCAGAATTTATAAAGAAATCTCATGATCTGTCATATAAGAAAAACTCCTAATCAAGTCTTTCAACACACATGAAAGCCAAGCAGACAGTGTGACAAGACACCAGTGTTTCCTGCTGCAGAATCTGTTTCCCCTTTGGCCCATGGACTGCAATGCTTTACTCATACACAGGCACAGCTTCCACACAGCACACCAAGATCCCTGCAGTTTGCAGCACCCTCACTCTTCAGACAGTCCATAATACAATTTACCAATTCTGCTGCTCTGACACAAATTGTGGCTTTTCTCAGAGGTGACCCTATGACAACACAATTCCCCCTCTGCAGTTCACAGGTGGTGCTGGTTGCTTAGTATTAGTTTAAAAAGCACCATCCAACTCTAAACCAGTAATTTGAAAGTTCCTATTGACTGCAGGGAAGGAAGGTAACATCTCTGCATGAAGGAAAGAGCTAGAGGACAAAGTTTAGCTTTGTCCCTTCAGTGATTAACATCTCTGCTCATTTAAACAACCTTTAAATATTAGCTCTCATTCTGGCTCTATGCACAGCTCTTAAGAAGATGCAAACCTTATATTTAATCACAAGAGGCTGACTTTTCCCACCCTGCTCCCTCCTTCCTTCATATGCTAAAGTCTGTTTATTTTTGTACATGTCAGTTCACTGCTAGCCCTGTTCCTCCTCATCCCTTCCCTTCCTTTCTTCTCTCTTTCCTAAAAGTGATGACAGACACAGATAATGTTTTTCGCCCATTATGCTCTGCAGCCAAGGGCAAAGGTAAAATATTAAGCTGATTTCAAGTGCTGATAGCAAATAAAGGAACTGGGAAGCTGAGACTGGCTTTGAACGTTTGGCAGGATTTAATGAAATTCACTACTCAAATCAAAGGCATTTCTTACAAAACAGTTCCAAGTTATTCTATTTCCTTGAAATGCTTTACATGTCTTTTCTACTTTGCAGCATTAGCAAGACTACATGCCACCTCTGATGGGACTAGTGGCAGCTTACAAAAACAATTGCCAAAAAGAATTCCAATAAGAAAATCCCACTTCCGTGTCTCTATATAAAGTACCTGTAATTCTGCTAATTGTGCATTACCCAGATATATTCTACACAATTCTCTCTGGTTTCTCTTGTTCACAAGCCTGATGCTTTTGTTATAGTCCTGGCTCCTGCTCTTCTTTTAAATAACCAGGACATTCTTTGATGTGTCTCAGCCACAGGACAGGCATCAGCAGTCTCTGGGGCAGTGCATGGCTACCAAGGGCAGGACAGCAAAAGGACACAAGGACACAAACACATCTGACATTCTCCAGCCAGACCTTGGTGCTATTTCTGTAGGTATCTGTAGAATGACTCAGGAGAAGTTATGAAACTGGTAAGAAAAAAATCTTCTGATCCTTACTAACTAAATTTCTCTAAATGGATGTGGACATACAACACTATCACAAGGATAACCTGGCAAGGTGTCCAGCACTTACTATTGCCCAAGGAAATAAAAACTTGAGCAATCTGTCCTACAGTTGTGCTCCAACAGTGCCACACAGTAAGAGGTATAACTCAAAAGCACTGAAGCCATCCAGTCTTTCGAGAAGAAATAACTCATGTGACTGGTTCCAAAAAGAGTAAGGTCATCCTTGCGTGAATTTTTTGGCAAGTGACAGCTTCGAACATCATCATTACATATCACCAAAATGTTCCTATTTCTACGCAATCCTAAATTCTAAAGATGTATAATTGCAGGTAGTCCTGTAGGAGAACTACTCTATAAAAACTGGATCCCTGTGATCCACCACAAAGATCAGGCTGGGATTCCACTTCTGAACTCATAGGAGGTGACTGAACTTCTAACTGGAGCATCAGACTCTTGCTTTGAATGCAAAGACACCTCACAGGGAGTTAATGAGAAGGAGGTCAAGTAGCCAAAGAACAGACTTGTTTGGTTTAAGATGAAACTGCATTTTAAATCTGTTTGCACTGTTAAGACCTGGCTTTTTATCTTAACTCAAAGCATGACATTAAGTTTTACTAAAAATGCATTTTCTCAGTTGTTTTTCTCTCAATCCTGCTTGGGGCCTTTGAGGGCAAACTAACTCAGATACTGTACAAAATTCTTCACAAACTATGTGTATGGATGGAGAAATACTACCTGGTCCTAACCTGAGGCTTGACAAGGTCAATGGAACCTTTCAGTTGACTGCAATAAGCCTCTGTACATGTAAAAAAATGGTGGGGGATGAGAGAGAGAAAGGTGGGCACACAGGGAAAACAAAACATAAAGGAACAGGGTTGCATAATAAAGAGGTTGGGGATAAATGTAATGCCCAAGATATTAGACAAGAAAGAAAGAAATGGAGAGGGAAAAAAGTCACTTTTTAAAGCAAAGGTGTTGCTGTGCTTGGAAGATAAAATGTTTCTAAGTCTCTTGTCCATTACAGATAAATGGAAAGACAGGACCCATCATACTGAATGACTGATGTTAGGACTGATAATAACAGCACCTGGGGCAGAGGGATCTATAAAATCCAAAGGGATGCATCATGTTTGATATGTAGAGAGAAGCATCACCATTCGCTGTGCATCTTAAAAGCAGACAGCAGTACTAGCACAGGATGAGGGTATCTATAAAAAAGCAAGCAGGCACAAGTAAACATCAGGACACCACGGAGCAGATGGGACAGCTTCAAACAGACACAGCATGCTGGACCTTATAAATAACTACTGCCTAGGATGGAAGCAAAAACATTTGCATGAAGATGTGTTGGTCCTGCCATTCAGAAAACTCAGAGCAACCTAAAAAAAAAAACCAAAACCCAAAAACAACCACCACCCAAAAAGCCAAAACAAAAACATACCTGATGCAAAAATCCTTGATTTCTCTTAATTTTAAATCTTTCTAAGAGTGAGACTTGGTGAGGAAGCAGCAGAACCAGCAAAGCACTCCCTCATATTTTAATGGAGGGTGGACCAAGGTAGGTAGGCACTGTTTAACTAGATGATGAAAAACAAGGCCAAAAAGTCAACTTCTCCTAAGAGATCCCCATAAAGTACCAAGCAATGGTGGTTTCTCAATTGCACTGTGAACTCTTGCCTATTTATCACTAGGGCTTTAAAAGGAAATTTCTTACTACTTTCTCCTCGGGTTTTTTTTTATAGCACCTGACACACACATACAATACCAAATTCATCTCCTGAATGACACTTGGTGCTATCTGGATGCCAACCAATTTAAGGGTGCCATTGAAAGGACCTGTCTCATTTCAGACCATGGCTGCTGTACAGCTCTTCCCTCCTGGCACTGACTAATGAATCTATGATTCACAACGCTTCCTCTTGGGCAAACACTATCCTGAAGTAAGACTCTGCCAGTTTTTTTTCTTGCCTCCCTGCAGCTGAGCACTGATACTAATTAGTGTAATGAGCCTTCAGCATTTCACTTGCTACATCTGACTGATTTTGTCGCAATGGACAATTCCTTGCTTCCCAAGATAAATGATGCAGTCTGTGTTATTCTTGTTCCATGCATGTAACCATATCTCTATCCTTGCTCAGCTGCCTCTGATAGAAAGCTTCCTTTTCTATCTGTGGATACATTTCATTAAGTTGCATTTGGTCACCAATCACTTAGAGATGCAGAAAGAGATCTGCTTCACCCCACCTAATGTTGTCAATGTCATAATCAAATAAGACAAAGGAGTTCACATGATCTGCTGAAAAGGTGAGGTAACAGCCTTATCAGAGACGAGCTAACCCCCTCCAGCTTCACATCAAAGGATGCCCATCACATTTCTATTTCCTCTAGCTGCAACAACAGTAACCATTAACCAGATAATTAATTCCCCTGCATTTGCCTCTGCTTTGCACCGTCACCTGCAAGAAAAATGCAAGTAATAAGGCTTCGTACTAATTTGTGAAGGAGTGAATAATGATTCAGAGAGCAAATAAAAACTGGGTTCTTGTCCATGAGATGCAGTCTCTCCCAAGCATCTTCAAAACTTTATATGTCATCGATTTAAAAAAGTCTTAGAACAGCATTTTTAGCCACTAATTTTAGATGGGAAAGTCAATTTTCAGCTCACGAAGTTTCATATAACAAATATGTACTTTCTGCAGGAAATGTTGACTTTTCCTTACCAATCCAACATCCTCTTCCCCCCAAAACCCTAAATATTTTGTCAAGACTCCAAATTGTACTATCCAAAACATCAGAACTGTTTAAGAGAGATGTCACAGAAAACATGCATTTGAGGTTTCCTAGGCACCTGTTCCTATCTGTCAGAGCATCTCCTTGACACACATGTCCCCTAAATGCAACACCATGACAGCAAGTCAGAAAAAAAAGCAGAATTATGTGGCAACATGGGAGTTGTAGTTTGGCTGGGGAAGCCAAACAACTCCCAAACGACACCGTGATGACACTTCCAAATGGAAATACTGTTTTTAAATCGGAAGATTTGGCTCCAGTTTTGATTATCCATTATTCATAGAAAAGCTTAAGCTTTCCACGGGGGGGAAAAAAAACCCAATCAAACAAACAACAAAAAAACATTCTCCCAAACAGCCCCACTTACATCCTCCTATAAGCAATGTCAGCAAATCCTCATTTTGCAGGCAGGGATATCAAGAAGTGAAGTCACTCATGCAACAAAGCAGTAAATCAGTGAAAAACTAGGAATAGAACCTGACAGCTGATGAAAGCATATCACATTAACTAAAACTTTACTTTTAAATTTATGTCCTTTAGCCCATTTCTAATTCCTGTATTCTTTCTTATTTTAAATGTGGCTTGTATCCATAGAGCTGAAGAGGATTTTTAACTGACTTGAGCTAATTGCTCACATATGGGTTGCATCGAATTAACTGAGTTGATTTAAAAATCTGTTAGTTAAATCAGTGCAATCTCTGCATATAAATGAGCACTAAGAATCGCAGTTTGCAGACGATTTTTCTAAAATTGAAACCAAAATAAATAATGCAGAAAGGCAAAGTGTGGCATCCTAGATTAACTGATACTCACAAGCAGAGGGGTGTGTATAGGCCCAGTTTAAAAAAAAAAAAAAAAAAAAGTAATAAAAAGGAACATGCACCAGTGACTTCAGATCTCCATTAGCTTTTCCTAGAATCTGTACTTAGCCAAGCAGTCCAGCAGGTAGTACCCTGGCATCTGTAAAGCTTTGCATGGCAACAGGACTTGTTTCAGTAAGCTGACACCTCCCAACAAAGCAGAACAGTGACCTGCCAGTTGACAAAGAAAACAGGAAAAAAAAAAAAAAAAAAGGAGAAAAGAGGAAGAGGTCAAGAAGAAAGAGACAAAGGTGAGAGAAACAGAAGTCACTCCTCCCAAGCTGAGGTGCAGTATGTCCCATTCTCCATCACCTCAGCTATCTTCTCGAATAGAAGCAAGCACCAGGGAAAAGTCTCTGCCAGTCACACCTGCATGACAATGAGGTGGTGGCATTCCAAAATAAGATGCTTTTGAGCACATGTATTTTCAGCCCTGTAGGAGTCTGAAAGGTTGTTTTGCCAAACTTGTTCTGTTGATTTCTATAATTGTTGAATTCTATGTTAATAAAAAACTAAAAAAAAATTAAAACAAGGCTGCTATAGATTAGGCAGAGCTTCTTGTCCCCTGTAATGCTAAGTAGGCTCACACGTTCATCCTCCAGTATTAAATCCCATTGATCAGAAATAATGTTATTTTTCTTCTCTAAGGAAGTTCTGTCATAGGATGAGTTTGCTTTTTTTGCCAAGTTGCTCAGCTCAGAGTAGGAGCACAAAAAGCAACCTCATTGTACAGGAGGGTGATGTGATTTATGGTGGAATTGGCCACAGGCTGAAATGCTCGAAGACACACTCTGCTTCCTCCATTAGTAAATTATAGTACTGACAAAGCAGAATTAACTGAAATATGCTGAGTTGTAGCTTAAAAAAGAACACAAACCCAAGTCCTTTCCTTTACAAGGCAGGCATGGGCTACCTAAGGAAGATAACACTAGATGAAGTTTGTTGCCTATGCTAGAAGGGTTTCTCTCTTTTTCCCCCCATCTCCATTCCATCATTTTCCCCGTTTGTTGTAAACCAAATATGATTGTGAAGGTATTACTGCTCCATCTTCAGCACCACTGGAAATTCCCACTATAGGGGCTATAGCATTATGAGACTTGACCTCTACTAATTTCACAGGCTACTTGCAATATATAATCTCTCTGCAATATACTAATATTTCCACACAGGTTACTCAGCAATGATACCTATGAATCCAGGCTTGTTATATTTCTCCTTTGAGACATGGGATTTCTAACTCTGCCTGTGAATTCCACTGAGGAGTCAGGAGTTCCTATAAAATACTGTTTGCTTTCTTTGCAATAAATGTTCCCTTCTGTGCAGATAAATATTTATGGATCAGACCTGTTTGCAGTACAGCTTCCATGTTGAAACAGGGGGGTTGGAACTAGATGATCTTTAAGGCCCCTTCCAACCCAAGCCATTCTATGAAAACAGAAAAAAAACCCACAAAAACAACAACACACACCACACCACCACAAAACAAACGGACAAAAACACAAACAAAACCCACCTAACCAACCAACCAACCAAAACAACAACAAAATCAAACCCCCACAAAACCCCAACACCTTCTCTTATCTTCTTGTTATACATTCCATCTGCCTTTTAAGGGATGTGGTTATTTTTCCATTTTACCAGACACATACTCATGGATTCTCTGAACTCTGGTCTAACACTATGCATGGTTCCCTTATCTATTTCTGGAGGCCATTAAGGCTTTGAAGGACTTGAGTAACAAGTTAAAAATACCAAATACCAAAAATACCAGTAACTGGAGATTGCTTCTTGCAATAGCTAGAAAATGATGCATAGCAAGTAGTTTGATAAGTCAATGTGTCTTAGAACTGCCAGACAAATTATAAATTTGAATTGTCCCTGTATGAAAACTGGCAACTATTACCCAGGCCACACAACCAGCTCTGTAGACAAGAAAGTTACCAATAAACCATCCATTCACCAGGATGGGAATGGAAAAAATAATTATTAAATAATGATAATGGTGGTGAGACAAAGAGATTACAGTTCTGCATGTGTAATTGTCCACAAAGCAAATTCAGCCCTCTGGTAGCATGAATCTAATCTTTAAGTGCATCCTTAGGGATCAGGCAGCAATCACTGAAGGGCATTTGAGGGACTGATCTGTAGCGAGTAGAGAAAGCAGTCTGGGGTTATGTCTGTAGGTGCACTAAGCTCCTTTTTATTTGTTTACTTTCCCCCATGCACATGCAGTACAAGCCTTCAAACCTCAGCTGAATCCTAATTCTGCTACTAAAAAAACTACAACAAATTGCACTTACATAACTGCTCATCCAAGCACGGTGTCTCTGGGCACTTCACAACAGTAAAGTTAAACGAAGCATTCAATACACACTTATTAAAATAAAGTATCCACTAGAGAAACCTGATGGGCTTGCAGAACTGCAATACATTCAGAAAAAAAATTAAAATATACACATATAATAAGCTGTAACAGATAAAATTCCTGCAAAACCAAAAAAAAAAAAAAACATTTTAAAAAAACCGCAAACCAACAAAAAAACTGAACCAAATTGTCCATAAAGCTCACAAACCCTAGGAAGACTCGGACAAAGTTTTGAGAGAGCTCATTCAAGTGCTAAGTAAAGCTGGCACTGAAAATTCAGGATGCACAGAAAGATTTAAAATTCCTAAGAGGTGCTATCAGAATCTCAGGGGAGCTGAGAGGCTTTGCAATAGGTACTGTGCTGAACACATTAACTGTGGAAGTCTAGCTGGAAGTTTCCAGTAAAGAAAAACTAGGGCACTACATAGGGACAAATGTATGAAAGTGGATCACATATACTCGGGCGAGCAAAAAAATCTAAGCTGCTTTTGCATAGCAATTGACAAATTTTAATTGGGGACTGGGACGATCAAAAAATTCCCTCTTGAAACAGATTTGTAAAGGGAAGTTACTTGAATACTGAAATAAATGACCTGATTTTTCAAAATATGGAGCTACTCATCATAGCCTATTGAAGTTCAATAGAGTTGCAAGCACTCAACATCTTCCAAAGTCAGGAAATTCTTAACTAGCTTCCTAAAAAAAAAAAAAAAAAAATTGGATTGGGGCAACTACTTTGTGGTGTTTAGTATTAATTTTTAGCTCTCTTCTTAGTATGAATCAGGAAGCTTGAAGCATCTGAAGATAGCAGCAGTATTCCAGAATGGAGGAATCACTGCTTTATCCAAACACTTTGGGCTCTTTTCCCTTTAGCTCTTCCCTACCACCCCCTCCACACACTTGTTTTTAATGTAAAATAACAGGAGAATCACCTTTTAAAGGGAAATGAACTGTGAATATCTGGGGACTGACGGATAAGCATGAAGACACCCATGAAGAAAATTTATGATCAGCATCCCATTTTGGTAGCAGAATATTTAAAAATCTTCCAGACAAGTGGCACTGTCCGTTTTCAGTGAGTTAAAAATATCAGGTCCTGACCAAAAATTGAATTTTTTCTTAGGAAAGTAGATGACAAAGTACCAGGCTGACAAAGTCCCTTTTGAAGACATGGAGAATAGGAAAAGAATAGAGAGCTCAAATACAACCTCACCATCAGCTATAGGTCTTCTACTTAGAAGGCCCATGGGTGAAAATTGACACAGTGTCATTAAAAGCAATTTATATCTGGCTGATCTAACTCAGCACACTCAGACATTAATCAAAAAGTGGGACCACACTGTTTATCTTTCTAGAAATCTACAACAGGAGGCTGCAGTTTTTCTCTGTCTGTATAAAAAACTGTTTTCAACCTCCTTGTGGAGAAAAATACTTTGCATATCTATGTAAAAGAGCTGAATACACTTTAACTGTTAATACACAGACTCAACAGGTGAGTGGCAGCACTGATGTACTGCACATACAAGGCAACACACTTGTCTCTAAGGAGAAACAGTGCTGAGATCCAACTTAGAGCCAAGAGATTTTCAAAACTCCTTGCCAAAGAAGTCAGCACTATTCTGTCACTGCTAGGAAACTTCAAGACATTGACGTTTCATCCATGCAGAAGTAGCTATAGTGCCTCTCTCAGTAGAATGATGTTAATAAAGCAGGGGAATAAAATTTTCTCTATTTCAAGATGGATTTGAAAGAGAAACAAGCGTTGTGTTTGCTTAAAATCCTAACAAAAGGCAGGAGGGCTAACAAAGGCTCTAGAACAATTCTGAAGATATCCAATAGTGTTTTTTCTTTTTTAAATTTCTTCAGGATTCCTTGTTCTTTGAGGTATTCTACCACTCAGACCCAAGAGAGAATAAAGACTCAGATGTATAACATTTAGTCAATACAGATAAGCTCACAGAAATATCCCCTACAAAAATCAATGTGCAAATTCAAGTAGGCCATTCTTATCAGCTGGAATAAAGGTTGAACATGCTTGAGAATGATTTTGGCTTCTCTTATATTTTTTGAATACTTATAAAT
The DNA here is from genome assembly GCF_022539395.1 of Myiozetetes cayanensis. NCBI lineage: Eukaryota > Metazoa > Chordata > Aves > Passeriformes > Tyrannidae > Myiozetetes > Myiozetetes cayanensis. The sequence continues at coordinate 13,736,465 of NW_026087048.1, forward strand.
AAGGGAAGTAATTTGCTGCTTACAGGATAGGACCTAGTTAAAACTTCAACCTCTCTTCTACCCTTCTTGACCAGCTTCATTACAATAATATTGTATAATTAATAATGCTCCATAGTGCCATGAGATGCTTAGTAGTTGTAAGTTTTGTTAAGATTCAACAACGTTTATAACCACCCTCCAAAAAACAATTAGAGAGGAATATAAATAATTTTCCAGAAAGTTGATTTTCTGACCAGTTAGCAAGTTTTATCACCAGAATTTGCTAGTGAAGCAGAACAAGTATATGAAACCAGTTATATTCGTTGCCATTTTATATGTCCAAAATGAAAATCTACCCTTTAAAAAAAAATTAATCATCCCTGTCCTTCCTCAGAGCATGGTGAATGTACTTTCAGTGTGAAATCTCCATTTCAATAGGACCATCTTTTTTTCAGACTAACACTGGGACATTTCAAACAATTATATAATCATTAAATTAAGCCCAAAAAGCTTCTTTAAGGTATTACTGCCATCACTGTATAGATGGGTAAAGTAACTACAAAACAGTTTAATGACTTGCCTGAGATTGCACAGTAAACATTTGAGAAAAATGGAAAAAATGATGATTCAAAGAGAGCAAAACATTCACAATTTTTTTTAAGCTGTTCACAGCCTGGAAAGCAATTACTTAGTGGTCCTCAAAGGATGCCATGAAGGATGCTTATCTCTATTCCTGAGCACTGAAAATTACCAGTGACAGACAGAAAAAAGGGATTGCAACCAGGAAAAGAATAAAAAAGAAGGGAAGAATTAGGTCTATAGAGCTCATTTCTCTTCAGCTCACAAGGCAAATTTGTTGGCCTGAAAAGCACACTCGCTGAATTGCAGCTTTGAATGTATTTCTCATGGTGTGAATCCACAGCTGCAAAATCCCAGCTGCAATTAGGTAACTGTAGGGCTGGATCTTATATCATTTCTATACATGCAGGCACTCCAGCAGTGGCTGTGGAGGCTGCAGCTGGCCTGCCATCAGCCCCCAGCTGCTGTCTAACAGCAAAGCAGTAACTGCAATTGTATGTAAACAGTAGTAAAACTCTAATTTTGCGAGTGTTGAAATGGGCTGAAAGTTCTTAATGTAGTTTCAGTCCAGCACTTCAGGCAGATGAATATGACTTGCTTGGGAGAACATGGTTTTACACCATCAGACAAGGGAGGGGTGACCTTCTAAGCATTAAGGCTTCAAATAGCTAAAAAAAATTGCTGGATTTCAAAGTAAAAGCATTTTAGAGAAAATACAAACCCCTCACTATTCAAGTTGTGAGCCATTCTCCAATGATTAAAGATTAGGATGGTGCTTTTTCTTCACATTTGTCTGAGAGGAGGATTCTCGTGTCTTCTGTAGCACTGGTTGCTCTCCAAAAGAAATAGTGCATCAAATGGTTTGCAGATGCTAAGGATGAATTAAAAAATGTTGGTTTTACATCCAAAGCCACAAACTCATGCCTTCCTCAATATTCAAGTTACACTCCGAATGTTCCATTTTGGTGAGCACTTCTGAGTACAACCTCTAGAGGCAGAAGCACAGCTCTCATTCAGTTGATGTAAGCCTAAGATAATTCCACCAGAACACATTGACAAAGGACTTACTTAGTGCTTAATGTACATTCAAATCATCATCTATTGGATAATTTTGCTTGACCTGTGCCATCCAATCTTTGCCTTCCTTAATCCCCCAGTGAAGGTCATTTGATGTTTAGATGCTTTTATACCAGTAATAGACCCGTTCCATGAATTCACAGTGAATTATCATTTAACCTTCAATTACTTATCTCTCTCACTAACTCCCATCAGCTAAAAATCTCTCTTGACCAAGTTCATGTGTTGTACAGAAGAGCAAACAATATTTTAAACAGGAGAGAAATAGACCATATAGAGAAAAAAAGGTGTTGAGACTCAAAATGAATCTCATGAGCAATAGCACACCAACACAGCATATCCTCACTGCAGCATTTCATTTCAAGCTTCCAGTGCTGCTCAGGAAGTTCACATTTCATTCTTATGACAAGACGACCATTTCTCTGACTCTCCAAGGACTAAGCAAGCCTTAAAAGAAAAACAAACAAACAATCAAAACAAAACCAAAACCCACAACCAAAACAAACAAATAAACCCCCAAAACAAACCAAAAAGCTGCCACATCATCAAAGACAGTTTGTTCCAAGTGTAAGGCTCCAACAGAAGAAAAGCTGCTCTGCTATGAGCTGTTGTCCAAGTAACTTAAGAGATATTAACTAGGCCAGGAGGTGTTTTGTAGATAAAGGTGAGAGCATGTGAGGAGCTGCCCATTCCCTTCCTGCCTCTTACGGGTCTGTCACTTAACCTGCCTGTCAGCAAAGCATCAAGGAAGAGTTCCACTTGGAGAGAGCTCTACTGTTCTCACACACTGCTGGCACACACAGTACAAGATGCATTGCCTACTGCTGCAACAGTTGGAAAAGAATGCCAAGCCCCATCATTGTGAGCAGACTGTTTATCATTGACACCAGAAAGCGGCTGGAATGGGAGGACTTGGACCCAGCTCTGCCAAAAGGGGATGTTTGGCCTGGCAGTGAGCAGATAAAAGGATGCCACAGGGCTGTCCTAAGTTATGCTACTGGCACTACCGTTTGGGTAGAGCTCGCTATCTTCAATTGGCAGAAAGACCCTTGAATTCAATCCTTCTGTACCCAAACAACTCTTCAATCCATCACAAAAAACACAACTGATAGAGACATTGAAAGGAAATAGATGATTTCTTTCCTCATGCTAGGGAGATTCTCCAACATACAGTTGACATTTTCCCTCTGGAAGAGAACGAGTACAAGCAGGAATTAACCCAATTTAAAGATCTCTGCTGTTGGCCTACAAAAGGAACAGGATGATTCAGAAGTCAGAGACCGATCTGCTGTCACCATTTATTCCAAGATCCCTGTTTACTGTAATAAATCCTTATGTTCTTGCCTTACTCCAGAGGACAAATAATCACCAGGTCTTTCTCATCTAACAGGGTCAGTAAGATAAATGTCCAAAGCCACTCAGCCTTGCAGAGAGCAACAGCCTTGGGCTTTCAAGGTATTCCTTCACAGCTACTTCTGTTCATCCTGTGGGGTTTTCCAGGGATGGTTTGTCATGGTCCATAGCAAGTTGCCTTACAGTATCTTGCAAAATTTGGTGAGAGGTTACATCATTGTTTCGCCTGGAGTGCCTTAGGGGGCACTTTCTTGCTTTTCCTTTTGCCAACTTCCACTCACACCTACCATCTCAGCAGGGATGTTATTTGAAGCAATGACAATGCTTTGGAACAGGTTCCAAGGTAAATTAGTTTGCATCCATTACAAATTCTGCTATAAACTATACTTGTATCCCACAAAAAATCACCAGGATAGAAAACTGTTGAAGACAGTGGAGGCTCAAAGATCCTTGTGCTTATTATTGACCTACTCTCTTCTTTAAGAAGTAAAAGGAATCTTGCTGCTGAAGCAGTTTGGGAGATACTACTCCAATAAAACTATAATAGGAATAAACTCAGACAAATCCCTTTCTTACAGATTATTAAATCCTCCTGAAGCAGAGGAAGTGTCAAGAATAAAGCTTAGGACAAATAGCTGGATATATTTTTTACTTCCATATATGTAAAGTAATTCAAGAGACTTGAAGGAAAGAATCACTTCCCTGAGTACTCTGATTCAGTGAGCTAAGTTGAATTCAGTGAGCTAAGTTGAAGTTCATTCCAAAACATGTTTCCCATCATTATGAAAGGGCATTTGAGTCAACTATGTTTTCAAAGTATTATTTACATCCACTTCTCAGGATTTCATCAAATGCAAAGTGACTACGCTGATTGAATGGACACAGAGCCTTAATTGCATTCAGAGAAGAAAGCTGCTTGAATTTTATTTATTTACTCACTGATTTATTATTGTTATTTAGCTGTCTGCTTGCAACTGCAAATATGCCTTTGCTGCTCCATTAACCTGATCGCATATCTATGTTTCAAACTCAGCCCAGAATGCCCACACAGGAAATATCTCTGCAACACTTGGGGAAGCCGTGCCTTGCATTTACAGCCAAGATTGTGGGTTACATTTTTAATGAACACCCACCCAGGTTTCCTACAGAGTAAACAGATATTCTCCAAGAGATTGTGTGTGTATGTGTAACCTCAGGTCCTAGCAAGAGCTGCAGTGCCAAGGAAGTATCTTCCTTTTTCTGTCCCCAAGGGAAACGTTTCCTCGCCATCACAACCCCAAGAAACAACGTTTGCTACTTGTTATAGCAGAGATGCAAATTGCATTTCCTCTGCAAGCAGATGTTTAAGCCAGATGTTTCACTGCCAGATTCTGATTGGCTGATGAAGCTGACAGTTTGTTCTTAAGCCTGAGGGATAAAAAAAAGAAAAAAAAATAGAAGAAATTTGCACAGCTCACAATTGGGTTGTGCTTCCAGTTACCAGTAGAGCAATTATGAATTTACAGGGGGGTGTAGGAAAACAAGATTCATTTGTAAGCCTAGGTATGTCAACCAATTTGCCCTTCAAGCTAAAGGTTGTAGAAATGCTTCACACAAATGTTACTCAGAAGACCATCTAAACACCCATATACCATTTCCTGAAATGGAGAAAACAAGAAAATTAATCAGATCACTGTTTTCCTATTTGGTATGACTAACGAACAGAATATGCATTTTCAGAACATTCACATGCTCAGATTCCAATGCCAAAGATATCCCTGTTAGAATTCAGGGCCTTATACACATTAAAATAAACTCTTTAGAACAAGGTAATAAGAATTCTTATTTCTTCTGTTCCTGGGCATAAGATTACCTCAGCAAACTCAGAAAGTCTTTCCTTACCACCCATCACCATTAGAATGGCATGCTGAGAACTCAGTATTGGCACTTGGTGTCACCTATTTAATATGATGATGACTACAAATGTCAGGTTTTGTCCTCTCTGACCAGTGTTGCCATATGATACCTGTCAATTCTTTACTATGCTTTTTTACCTCCCTTTCAACTGCTATTACATTGTATGGTGGGAAAGAAAAGATATTTTCTTTCTATCAACTATAACTTCAAAGTTGCAGTGGAGAAATAATTACAAATGGTAAAAAAAAAATGCTCAAAAAAAAAAGTGAGGAAAAAAGAGAACCTCTTGAGTTGATACATTATTATATATATATGTAATATATGACCTTTCTGTAACCAGATGCACTGCAGATATTCTGAATAAATACCATGATCTTCCTCTCAAATGTACCACTAGCAAGTCTGTGGCAGAATATTAAAAAAAAAAATCCAGAAATTATATATGACACTCATTTCTATTCCCTACTAGACACCTATCACTTTTTTACCTCCAGGTAAGACAGCATATAAAAGCAACTCCCTTCCCAAATCCCTACTAGAAGCTAGAAGAATATTACATTACAACCAGCTCCATGCAGACAAATATTTTATTCATATGACACACCTATATAAAGCATATACCAGTAATTTTATGTAAGTAAAAACCACAATGTGGCTTTTTAATTATTTCAAATTCTTTTCCTAGCCTGCTGAGGTACATTTTACCTGTTTGGGATGAGTGGTATCAAAAGCACATACTGAGAGTGAAACCCCAGAGATGTTTACAGTAAGCCATGGAATCCTGGGGCCCTTCCATATATCCCACAGATAAATGGATTATTACTAACATGATTTTGAAAACAAGTAATCAAAGCCAATTTCACTTCACTTAGCCAAAAGAATTTCAAGGAGGAGAAACAGAGAAATCTGCTGCCATTTTCAAGTTTGATAGCTGCTCTTCTCTTGTAATTCTTCCCCACCAGCTGTTTTGTACATGTCATTAATATCATAATCACTGAATTATTAGTAAGGGAATTTACAAGAACTGCTTGTTATTTCTTGGAGATTAAGGGAAATTGCCATAGAAATGAAAGCTATGGTTTGAAAGATATAAACCCAGGAATATTTTTACTGGGATTTGAGCTTGTTCCAGATCTTAGGAAGGTTTAAGCTACACTAAAGATTTCTGAATGCTATTAATGAGACCATTTAACATTCTCGATTATTTAATATAAAACATCCTACATAAGTAATAGGGAAAAACATTGTAATAGCACAGGCCAAGAGGGAGCAAAGCTACTTAAGGAATACAATATAGCCCATTTTGTTGAAACGAAAAGGAAGAATTATTTTACAAATGCAGAACTACTGGGCCAGAGTTTCCTCAGATGACAGCACAGAAGGACTCCACAGTGACACAACTGATCCACAGGCTAATACTGAGGTAAATTGGCAGAGCAACACAGAGAGAGGCCAGAAAGAGAAAGAAGACATAATGGTCATCAGAATACGGTACAGTGATGAAAGCTGACACAAAGAACATGCATTTTCAATCAGTACCCCATCTTCTAAAACATCTAGTAGCCTAAATAACTCCTAGAATCTTGGATATCAAAACCTAGGTAATATTTAGTCTACCTGAGAACAGCTGGACAAACAAACTTTCCTACAAGCTGTGTGGAAATTGACCTCTCCAAATTACAGTATTTTGTGATCATAGAAACACAGAATGGTTTGGGTTGGAAGGGACCTTCAAGGTCATCTAGTTCTAAACCCCCTGCCATGGGCAGGGACACTTTCCACTAGACCAGGTTGCTCAGAGCTCCATCCAATCTGGGCTGGAACACTTTCAGGGATGGGGCATGCACAGCTTCTCTGGACCACCTGTTCCATTGCCTCATCACACTGACAGTAAAAAACTTCCTCCTAATATCTAATTTAAACCTACCCTCATTCAGTTTGAGGCCATTGTTGCTTGTCCTTGTAAATAGTCTCTCTCCATCTTTCTTGTAGGCCCCCTTTAGGCATTGGGAGGCTGCAATTAGGTCATCCCAAAGCTCTCCTTTGCCAGGCTGAACAAACCCAATTCTCTCAACCTTTTTTGTCATAGGAAAGAGGAGTGCTCCATTCTCTCTAATCATCTTGGTGGCCTCCTCAGGACTAGCTCCAATAGGTCCGTGTCCTTCCTGTGTTGGGGACCCCAGAGCTGGACACAGCACTCTGGGTGGGGGTCTCATGAGAGCAGAATCCCCTCCCTCCCCCTGCTGCCCACACTGCTTTGGATGCAGCTCAGGATACAATTCTGGGCTGTGAGTGCACATGGCCAGCTCATGTCCAGCCTCTCACTGACCAAGAACCCCAAGTCCTTCTCCCCAGTGCTGCTCTTCACCCCCTAGCCTGGATTCAAACTGGGGGTTGCCCCAACCCAGGTGTAGCACCTTGGACTTGGTCTTGTTAAACCTCACGAGATTCCCATGGGCCACTTCTGAGGCTTGTCCAGGTTGATGTCCTTCTTTGAACCCACCTGACAAAAATGAAATGTTTTCAAACAGTCTCTCTACTACCAGGAAACAAAATTAAACAGAGGTCTCTGAAATGGTCCCCACCAGTAATGACACAGGGTTCTTTGGAGCTTCCAAGGTCCTTGGTCCACATGATGCTAAACAGGAACTTTAAACAATCCCAGTGGATTACCAAAACAGAAATAAATAAAAATAAAGAATGAGAGAGTGGTAAACAAAAGGCAACAGTAGAACTGCATGGGGAGAGAGGCATCCACAAAGAATGAAAGGGCAAAAGTGAAAGATAAAGAGAGACAGATTCTGAATGGAAAAGAAATTAGGATCTAACTCCCTATGGGGGTAAAGCAAGGAAAAAAACACCATATGCTAGGATAACAAGGAAAAACAGGCAAAATATTTACATTTCTTTTCACTTAACTGAAAAAGTATAAAGCATAAGGAAAAAAACCCAACTTGTTACTCTGGGGGTTTCTCAGTATTGTTTTGTTTACACACAGAGACCCAGGACTTTGCTTAGAGCATCTTCCATTAGCTCTACTGCACAGAATTACAAATGAGGAATCAGGTCATTCACTGGAAATGATGCTAATATCAGTCTCCTGTGGTTAATAAGCTTCTGCATTGTGGTGGTTTTGGCTGGAAGTTCATGCTGCAAATCCAAATTGCACTGGCTGAACATTAGATTGGAATCGTGGAAAAAATGCCAAACCCTTGCTTGCACCAGAAGTACTGCAAGTTGAGAAAAACAACACTCTCATCATTTGACAATGTTGCTTTTTCTTCCCTGTCTCCTGCAAAGTGACACAAATACTGAAAAGAATATCATTTTCAGTACACATCTTGTTACCAAAAATCCTAACACAATTTATAGACTATAATTATAAACCAGACAGTGAAACATGAAGAAACTGAAGACAACAGCTGTTCTTCAATCCGGGGCTTAACAATACAACATTATCAGTCCCAAAAAGCAATTACAGCCTCCAGAACCTTTAAACCAGAAAAAACTGATAATCAAAGACAGAGCTTCAGTATCCAGCCTGAGATGCCAGTCCACCATTTGTGACTGTGAGCTATTGATAAACTGCTCTATCAAGTTATAAGATACTGGCATCATTTATCTGTTACTGAAATGCAGTTAAAACATTCAAATATAATAAAGTGACACCTCTACATCTTGTTGGAAAGAAAGCAAGCAACAGTTACCAAGCGAACTTAGCATTCCAAGGGAGGGAACAGCACAAGGATTACTGCCAACTCAACAAGATTTCTCTGATGACAGGTCATGACAACAGTGACAGCCAGTAGCCTGGGTATGGCTTTAGCAGACCAAAGCAGAAGATGTCACATAGAAACCTTGCTCCTCTTCTGAGCCCAGGTGTACCAGGGCTCACATTTTTGAGCGCTGTCTGAGTCTGGAGAGAATTCAACAGCCAGAAGAGGAAGACTCAACAGGTATCATAACTGGAGTAAACATTAACCTTTTTGACATCTCAAGAGATATTTTCTTGTCAGGGCTGCTTTGGATTTTATTTAATTCTTGTGTTTTGGTTTTTTTTAACCTATTTTGTGATAAACACGTACACTGAAACCAGAATAAATAATAATAATAATAAAAAACCAGAATACAACACTACCATTCTACCAATGTTCACTGTAGTATGTTAAAGGAGCATGGAGGGTACTGAGATGCTTTTTCTTCACTCTGTTGTTTCTTGTGACTTCTTACATTAAATGAAACTGGAATTTAGAATTTCTCCCTGCTTTGCTTGTTCATCTTTTCTCCCAGCTTGACTCTTCTTTTTTAGCCTTACCCTCAGGATTTCTTACCCCTGGCTCTGCCATTCTAAGCACTCCTTTCCTCTGTACTCAGCCGGGTCTCCCTCACTGTGACTTCAGCTGTAGGAGTTAGCAAAATTGGCTGCTTTGATTAGAAATGTGTGAGTGGAAGGCAGATAATAGCCTGGTTCTCTACACCTGATCTCCCAGTGAGGGGTCACTGATAGGGGTCAACAGCTGAAATAAGTGTCTCATCACATGAAGAGTTTGTGAAGGAAAAGCTGTACTGTCAAATGCAGTGGAGCACAGCAGTGCTGGGAGCTGGAGGGGGCTGAGTTATCTATATATTTAGGTTAGTTTGTGTTTAGCAAATTTTGTTCTAGGCGGGAGCTTTCAGGACCTTTGGGACCTGAAGTCCTATACTGAACTACAGAACAGATGCACCTGAGGGACTTGCAACTACATGCTCCCAGAAATTAATTTTTTTTTAAGGGGCAAAAGAAGCTGTAGCCACCCTTCTGCTGATGCTATACTCTTGTCTCATCTCATATGCAATGAGGCTGCAGGAATAATCTGGAAGCAAGGGGATTTCTTTGAGCCAGTTCACTGATGGGCTCTGATTAAATTATCTTCAGACTAATCCATTTGTTGATTGACATTTGTAACATGAAGAACATCCCAGATCATTTGACACTGGCCACTGGTGAATCATCAAGTTAAAGCCTTTACTTTAAATGTGACTGTTATGAATGAAATGTCAAGTAGTGACATTTGATATTCTACACCAATTACTACTGTGCATGCAGGCACATAAGCACCATTTAAGCAGAGTCAGACTCAGGCTTTTAGGAGTTCAGGGATCAAAAGAGATAGACTGGGTCTTGTCTAGGTTTATAGACTACATGGCTGTTGAGAGTCCATTAATCAAGTAGGGTAAAAAACAACCATTATGACTAAGAGAAAAAGAGAGATGGACTACAGGAGGTTGAAATGGACAAGTGCCCATTTTTTTGCTCCATGTCCTTTGCTCCTCTTGAACAGCCAGTGGTGCATGAGTCAGTGTGAAATGTATCAAAAAAAAATAAAGAGGTACTGTTGGGCTAAAGTTGACACAAGAATGAAGAAATCTAAGATCAAAAGTCACACACTTTCCAACAGTGGAAGGCACAGAGGCTGTGCAAACCTATTCTATTGCTGCTGAACTTGAATGGTCAGCACTAGGAGAAAGTGTCCTACAGACAATGTTCCTGTATCAGGTGTGTTGGGAGTCAAAGCCCTGTTCCCTCAAAAGTCTTTTATCACCCTTGCATTTATAACAGTACCTGTACCACCTTGCTACTGCGTTTCCCATGTATCAGGTATATAGGAAAGCACACATCAGGACTTTGATTCCACTGCATTCCAGAGAAACTACCAAACGGAGGTGAAAGGAAGAAAGAGAGGAAGTCTGGGGAAAGAAGGAAAGTCTGGGGTTGTATCAGGGGACAGAACCATGCTTTCAATGCAAAACCTGATACTAAACAGGTTTTTTTAGAGAAAGGTTAAATGTTAAACACTAAACTTAGTGGCTTTTTGAAACCTTTCAACTGAATGATTTTTGAAACAACTGTTGAAACTGAGTTTTATTCTTGACAAAGATATAGAACTGGGGTACTTCAGAAGTTTAAACAAAAAATTACTTTAAAATTCTGAACTCAAAACTTGGGGGTTATTAATTCCCATGCGAACACACACTTTCCAGCTTTCTTATTTTCTCTTTTGAACACGCCACTGACCCTACCTACAGCATCCCCCAGCTGTTTGTATAGCTGCCTCTTGTTTTAGAGAGTATGTTGAGAGGAAGCCAGCATGATGGATAACAGAAGTCCTTTGACATACCGTGTCATTTATCACATAACAGCCTCAATCCTGCTAAGAGGGCCTTCTCCATATGTCACTGTCAGCTCCTGTGCCACCTCAATGCATCAAAAAGAAAAGTTTGAATATGAAGCACTGTAATTCCTAAGTCACAGCTCATTGCAGCTTTCCAGACATGAAGAACCATTCTGTCTATCTGCCAGCTTGTTTGTTTAATTTTCACTGTCTCACATATGTGAGAAATTAAGTCTTCCGTGCAGAAGAAAACCAGAAAAAAGTCAGAGGTCTAACAGAGGAAAGGAAGATAAAAATCTCTAATTCCATCAGGAATTCAACGTGACATTTTTAAGTGGAAAAAGAAATGGCAGCCTATGAGCACCAGGTATTAGAGAATTACTAAGAGTCCCATCTTCTTCCCAGTCTATGAAAGAGGTTCTCTAATGGGTTGGTGTGAAAGTAGAAAGCTTAAAGCAATGCAGATAAGCTCCTGAACTCAGCTGCCTAATGGAGACATTTCTCATCTGTTCAGCCCCTTGAAGGGTACAAAAAGCAGCTAAAGCTTCCCGGAAATCCTCTTGAGATTATCCAGCAGGTCCTGTTTGGGCTACCTAAGGCAATCAGAACTCACTCCCTAATGCAAGATTTCAGCAAGTCAGTTCCCAGATGGCACCTGAGAACACAAACAAGAGGAGACTGGAGCCACTGCTCGGGCCTCAGCTCTGCTCTGTTACACAAACATGAACCCAACAGTCTCTGTGCTGCCTAAAGAGCATTAATTAACACAGATGGTAATAGAACCATGAGCCATCCACACTCTTCTGCCATTAGCCTAAGGGAATGTAACCTGGCTCAGTTTAAATGAGTATAATATCAGGTTTGGGCTGCCTGTAGCACTCAAACCTCATCCTTAATTATACTCACCTCTCCAGTATCAAATAGTCAAGCCCACGGCTCTCCACTCCATTTCTAGTCCCCAAACATTCCTGCAACAGGATAAGTGCCATTTTCTCAGCCTGCTCTTATAAACCTCCCTCATCCTGCCCTGCTGAGAGCCCAGTCTCTGCAGAGAACCTCCAGCACCATCTGAGCATCCATGACTCTCCAGATGAGCCCAGAACAGGCTCTTTTTAGTCCAAGTGCCCTTGAGTCAGCCATGAGTGGGCACAAATCCCACATCTAACCAGGAAAATTTTTCCACCATCCACCCTGTTTCTCTGTGAATCACCATTTAGAAAATCAAAGTTATCATCTTCCTTTTCCCATTCTTTTAGCAGCTTAAAAAGCTTCCCACCATCATTCCTGGCCCAAAGTTATATGAACCACTTCACAGACACATTTCCTAGGTTAGGGAAACTTCCATATTACTTTGAATGAGTCACAGACTCACAGAGTGTGAATGGTGTTAAATTCAAGGAATTTAGATGCCATTTTGGATCACAATGATTGATTGAAAAGATATGGTTTGCCACTTCACAGGGTAATTGTAGTGCAATCTCTGTATATTTCCACTTCATAAATATATAGTTTCCTTTCAAATGAATCACAGGCAAGCTATGGCTTGAAAATAAATCAATAAGCCTTTATTATGCTAACCCTTAATAATATTATTAATACAGAGAAACTTAAAAATTAGTTTTTTCCCCAGCAAATGTTTACTGACAAAGCTTCATCCTTCTGCAGCATTCACATTGCTATTGTCCTTTCCTGATACCTACTGTTTCTTAAAGAAGGATCACAGAAGTGGTATTTAACACAATCTTCTTTACAAGTGGTATTTCCATAAGCTGAGTCAAGTCAGCTGACTCAAAGGTTCCTATTTTTGGTCCAAATTTCAGCGTACTGAAGGTCTTTGAGCAGCATCAGCCCTAATAGCCTTCCATTCTCACATCATATTGGACCTCTTCATCCTATCTCTCCACTACTTGCAGTAGATACTCGATATGGATGTATTACAGATGTGCCAAAATAAGAACCTGGTAAGCCTCCAGGAAGCCCATGAGCCAAGTCACTGAAAAACCCTTCAAAGGCCTTCACAGCCCTATAAGCAGCTCTCTCCCTGAAGCTGCAGAAAGGAGTTCTGAATCAACAATATCGCTTCTGCTTTCCTTTGTACTTCAGTCTGGCATAAAGACAGACTTGTTTATGTGTATATAGGGAAAGTAGGAAGCATAAGAACAATAATTCAGCTAGGGGCAAGCCTTGGTCATTATTTGGGCCACTAGGCAACGGGGTTGAATTACGACTTGCCGTGACAGTACCCTAAATAACTGTTAGCTGGAAATATTAGCTTGCATTACAGAAACAATTACGAGAGTTAACCATTTGAAAAAGGAAAACATGTTGCTGAAGAGCTGCTATTCAGCCACCACAGCTCACATTCCTCAGAATAAATTAGAAATTTCAAAGGGAAAAAGGGATAAATCAATCCAAGTTTATGTCCAAGCAATGCAACATGTTTTCAGGATAGCACGCAACAAAACGTATGCATATTTGTGTTGCTGATTTGCACAAACCCATTCCCCCAGGATGAACATAATAGTTGAAAATGAGAGCACAAATGGCCACTTTAATGCCTAAACTTCAGCTTGAGCAACTGTGCATGTAAACACATATCTATTTTTCAAGCACAACTGCATTCTTTCAGTCCTGACAATCTGGATCAAAATGGCTTCCATTAACATGATTATATATGCATTTACACACATAGAATGCTGCACCACTTGGACCACAGACTTTTTTTGGCAAACCTCAAAACAAACTCCTTATTTAGGCTTACACGAGGTTTAGCAAGAATTAGTAATGAAGGAGTCATACATGTACCACAGCTAGTTTGTGGAGAATTAGATATATGCTCTTTAGGGACCAACCTTCCCATTTGAGCCTGCCCAAGTAAAATTACAGTTTCCGAGCTGCCACACTCGTTTCTTGGCGATTAACAAAACGCTCAGGGAAAAACACAAAACAGAAGGGTTTTGATTGCACCTAAGTGATTTCTCTTCTCTAGTTTACAACATCTGCTGCAGACCTAGTTGCCACAACTTCTGCCCAACAGCTTAAAACCAGAAAATCCCAACACTCAGAGGCAACGGGTTCAGAGGGTGTGAAAGAGCTGCTTTGCACCAGTCCAAGGGTTGGATGGTAAGCAATGCCTGAAGGTAAAGCAGGTAGTTTGCTATGGCACTTGGATACCCTTTGGGACAAAAGATATAACAAACAAATTGCTATCATCATTCCACATAATCAGAGCATGTACACACCAGCTAAAAAGGGGACAGGTATGAACACTATCAAAGTCAGTTCATTAGAAATAACAGTCATGAGCAGAGCTTTTATTTTTATAAGAAATTGTGTAATGAAAAGATACATTTGATTCAAAGTATTTCTACTGTTTACAGCAACTGAGGCTTTCTCTTCATATTCTCCTTTTTATTTACATTCCCGGCTGTATTAGTGTGCTGAGCCATTGATATGGACACTATTTGATTTCTGAACAGACTGTGCTGGATGGGATTACACCCCTTTCAAAGCTGTCTAAAGATAAACAGAGAAGTTGCACAGTTCAAGGGTGCCCTCACCTGCATGTCAGGGAAAGAGACAGAAATTGCTGTGACTTACAACACTTCTCCACCTGAAATCCAGCATGTGCACAGGACCAGGTAGCATATTATCCAAACAAAGTTATTTGAAAGCAAACTCTCTTTTGTGTAACATGCGTGTTCTGGAGGGGAAAAAAACTGCTCTACAACTGTCTTAGGATTTCCACATTCAAACTCCACATGGGTTTATAATAACGAACTTGACAGGTAAATTCACAGATGGTTTGGCTATTCCATGGAGATGGTTCAAACCACAAAGCATCAGCTGCCTTTCCAGAGATCTCAACTTAACCCCAAAGATGTTATTTCTGTCATCTAAAAATATCTGTGTGAAAAACAGTTTAATCTCCCATAGCTCCTTCTACTTCACTTTCAGACCTTGTGTGCTCTGTTGTCACAGGTGTAATCCTGACCTGTTTTTCCTCACATTAAATCCATCTAAGCGTAGAATTCACTGCTACTTAAATGAGGTACTAGAGATTTCTATTATATAGACCAAGATCTATTAGAGACTTGGATGAGAGATCACCAATTTTTTTTCACATCACTGGAGCAAGGATTTAAAGCCATGATAGTGCTCTGTAGAAGTGACTGATTAGTGCAATAAACTACATTGCTACATAAAGCCTCTTTCCCTGGTTCTTCTCATTTCTAAATGGTATTAAAATAGTTTATGAGCGTTCAGCTGCTCTGCACTTTACATCCTCTTATGTGCCATAACTGTTAGGGGGAAGAAAGAAAAATCATCACTTTTTTAATCTTTGCCTTTTGTTTTTATGTTAATGACCTTTTGTTAGCTAACAGACAACAAATACAGGAAATGTACCTCAAGAAGTAAGTTTTCATTAGTGTTATTACTACTGCTGCTGGTAGAAGACACCACAGACCACACCTAGAATTGAAAACCAAATTTCTGCTTTAGTCAGTGTTCAGTAGGAGCCAGCATCCCTGGGAAGACTGGTACTTCACTCTCCTTCAAAAGCTGAGTTTATGAGTATTTTGGGAGAAAAATGAGGAAACATAGGGAATAGAGAAGGAAATTGCTACTAGAGGTCCTGTCACAGGAAGTACATGAAAAGAGTCCTTGTATTCACACCTTGTTACTGCCTGACAACTTTTTTTTTATAAAAAAGAAAACAACAAAAACAGCATTACATGAAGATGCTGACCCGATTATGAATTGTTATGTGTATGTATTTAGAAATAAATCCTTTTTCCTATTTGCATTCTGGTATGTGTATACAGTAATATATAGCAGCTCTTCTCCAACTATTACAACAGTCCTTAAGTCTTTGTCATTTGTGGCAGGCAAACAATAGCAATCAAATGGGTGAATTAATATCTAGACTATATTGTTCACTACCACTTCTCCTCTGCTTTCCCAGACATGGAAGAGTCCAACAGATGTAACTGAACATATAACTATCTTACACAAGGACACATCCACTTGTGAAATTGAACAAGCCGGTTCTAAAAGGCCACGGAAAAGTTGCTCAGTGCTACCCAACTCTGATTATAGCATAATTTCTCAAGAATTTAATGTTATAAATCATCACAATTCCCACACAGAAAAACATCAGCTGTTACCTGTAACCCTATTAGAGTTATGGTATCATTGAGGAGGATGTATTCAAATACTAACTCCACAGTTCTGCAGTATGCATATTCCCAAGGTGCATTGTCACTGGAATTCTCTTCCCTGCCAATCTCATAATTTTTTTGTGTCTTTTTTTCCCTCTACCTTCAGCTCAAACTTGGGCTATACAACTTCAAAAGCTCTTCGGTTTTTCTAAGCCTTCAAGACTCAGAGCTGCTTTGTGGGATTAAAACTGTGCTGCACCTTTCTCCTGACTCCCAGCAGTGCTGCCTGTTAGGTTGCAGAAAAGGTTTTGATTTCTCACTCTCTCATTACCACATTAACTCAATTTTATGAATTATTTTTTTTCTTGATGCTTCTGTGGGACATAAAGCTGGATTTATAAATTAGGGTGGTGATTTGCTGATACCACTGGTGCAATTTTGCTCTTGTAATTACCCCAATTGCAATCACATGAACCATGTACACAGGAAAAAATTCACCTTCAGCTGAACCTCCGTAGGTATATTTTTTCACAGCAATTTTGAAAACAAAAGCTTTCAAGTGAAGCTTATTTTTGTGGACAAGGCTCTTCATCACGTTTCTGCACACACTGTTTCCAATTGCCAGTCCCCAGCCCAAGGTCATTACATATCTCCTCTCAGAGTACTTTGCCAGCTTTTAATGTTACATTTGAATAACAAATTCCAAACAGAAGGGAGGGAAAAGTGAGAGAGAAATACAAATATATATAAATGTTAAAAAACAACATTACCAAAACACAAAGCTAACCCAACACAGAGTATTTTAAAAGCAAACACTGGAAAAGCAGCTTTGCACTTGCAAACCCAAGCTTCTGATTTTTTTGTTCATAGGTTTTGAGAAGAGTTTCTGTGCATATTTCACAAATAAATTATGTGTTTTAATACTTAAAAGGGGCCATATGGCCATATAAAATGTGAAATGTCAGTTGGAACTTCAGGGATGTCCAGTTTTCATGGCAAAAGAAATACTACTTGATTTATTACACAGTGTAATATATGAAGGTATATTACGAGAGACAATAACCCTCATTCCCAGGCAATTTCAGCTTTCCAGGTAGTGTGGATATTGCAGTAAAGTATTGGACATTCTTCACTGCATCTATAAAAGTGAAGTTTTTACAATTTCATTTTGTGGACTTCTCTCTTTCCATCCTATGAATAACAACTCCATCACTGCATCTCTAGCTTCCAACAGGCATTAACTCAGGTAAACAGATTTGATGTTGAGATGGGTGACCAGAACAGCCCCTTTACTCATGATATTGGCTCATCTCCAAAATCTTCAGTTTTGATATCAGTATTTGATGTCTTCCACAACCAGCTACAAGGTAACATCCAAGTTCAGCAGCAATGACAACATGTCTCAGTGTAGGTTTACTTATGCAGTCAACTGGGTCAGGCTTTGCAGATACCTCCTGTAAATTCCCTGAAGGCATAGGACTCCTGATTTTTAATACATTTCTCCAATTCCTGCATTGATGATATTGAGGTATTCTTCCCAAACCTAAATCAGGTCTTTATGGAAGGCATTGCAGCAGAATGTTTTCCTATGCCAGGATGTAATCCTGAAGAAGAGCTGTAACTACAAAGCTCACAGCTCCGTGAAATGCATCCTGTGGCCAGGGCTGAGAAGATGGATCAGGCTGCTTGAGAGCAACAGTCCAGCATCCTTTTCATTCTCACCAATCCTATTGCACAGCCTGTGCCACTTATGCACCAGTTCTAACAAGGGACCAGCTGCTCCTTGCCTGTCTCTATCCAGAGCCTAGCATGGGCACAATTGTTATGGGAATAATATACCACAAATGGGACTCAAATAAGCATAATAGCAAACAAAAGGGATAATGATACACAATCAAGCTAACAAGAATTATAATATAATTCAATCATCTCATTAACTTTACTAAAAGCTAGCTTTGTACGCCAGTCTCCTGGCTCCTGAAAATGTCTTCAAAGGAGCACACATATCTGATTATACAAACTCCCGTCATCAGTAAGGAAAACAGACATGAATGCAGAACAAAAGGATTCCTTTCTGAGCCTGTGGAACAACCTGTTCATAACTAATATTCATGCTAACTTGAAAATGCATGATAGAACCTCTCTAAAATGAATTAATCTCTAAGGTTAAAAGCTGAAACGTTTAGTAATTCCAAAGAGTAACATCACTGAGGCCACACCCAGGGATTTTTGCAGTGAAACTCCCAGGTGACCTTGCATCAGCAGCACAAATTGGATAGGAAAGAGCAAAGGGACAGACATTCAACTCATTTGGTACCTTTACTGTTTAAGAGTTTACAAAGACTTCACATGCTTTTGAGATTGGCAACTGGGAGACTAATGCAACAAGGAACCATGCATTAGATCCTTCCAGTTTTTAATATGGCCATTAAATAATTAGTTTTCACGACCATTTAGAAGACAGACGATATTGAAATCTCCATTCTATTAGCAGGAACAATACGGCACTTCCGTGAGAAACCTGCAAACAGGTGAATGAGGTCCCAGAATTTGGAGTTTAACAAACCCAAGACACTTTTCACACCAGACTTTCTAGTGCCCTGTCAAAGACTAGCAGTTGTGTTGGTCAGTTATTAGACTGGACACTGCAACAAGCAGTTATAAGCAATAGATTGTGTTCACTCTCTAGCTCAAGCTCCTGGAAGCCCACGGGATATGCTGAAGATAAAAGAAAATTGCAGCAAAGCACCCAAAATTTCAGCTACACTGCTGCTGGGAAACAAAAGCACCAAGAAATAAAGCCAATCACTGAGACAAGGTTGGTGCTGAGTCCCACAGACAATGATATCACACAGGCTCCTATTTTAGAGGCTCAGGCACACAATAAATTAGGTGAGGGTGTTAAAACAACAGCTGGCTGCTAATTAGTCACAGCCCCCCTCAGCAGGGTATCAACAAAGTGGCAGAGAACATCTCGAGTAAATTAAATTTTTAAAAATCCTACTGCAATCACTCCCCCGACAGACCCTTCCTTCCTCTCCCCTCTCGGCTTTTTATTTATTGTAATTACTTTAGTAATAAGATTTGTTTCCTTGTTATTATATATATTACCATGCAGGGCAACAACAACAACAACAAAAATATAATAGCTGGGAAGAGTTATGGAGCTTATTTATCTCCTTGGCTGTTATTGGGCCGTTGGGTGGAGAGAGAGATGAGGAGGTGGGGGCCTGGGAAAAGCAGTAAATAGAAAAGAAAGCATATTCCTCGGGAGCAGAGACATATGGGGGCATATTTACAAAGGAGGAAACACTGACAATGAGTGAATAGAGCTAATAACTCAGGGGGGCCCAGCAGCTCCGGCTGATAAAGGAAGGAATAAACAATCCTGCACTGGAAGTGCTGTCAGAGGGAGAGTCCTGGGGTGCAGCTGTCTTCAGAGGGATGTTTATCACAGAAGGTGAACCAAGGATGGGCTGCCACATCAGCACAGCACAAAGGGCCTTGGCTGAAACTGGGGGACCTCCCACAGCAGAGAGGAACTCAAGTGAGTGGTGCAGGGCCAGACCCCATTTTTGGCTCCACGAGGAACAGTTTGAAGAGATGAGAGCTCAGAAATACTGCAGCTCGTATTTTATCTCATGCTGTGCAGGCACTAGCTATATTTGCTACCCTAAGCTCCTCAATTCATCACTGTCCTCTCAGTGGAGGGCAACAGAAGCAACACCCGAGGCACTAAAGAGCTGCAAAAACTTCTGCTCCACTTGAGGAAAATTAGCCCACACTTCATATGCACTTCCCAGAGCCACAAAGTATGGCAGTACAGGTGTTCATATCTTTATCACCTCTGAGTGATCCAAATATGCTTTGGATTCCATATGACTACCCAACGACTTTTTTTAAGGTGGTGACAATTTAGATTTCTGAAGAAAACAGGGAGGACAAACTCATCCTGCATGTCAAAGAAGAGCAGCACACTAGTCCTGTAGTACCAGTCTTCTAGAGAGAGATTGTATTAATTCAAAGCACTCCTCTCCCAGCCCTCCCACATCTCTGCACTATCCTTAGAGAAACACACACATCATAGATTAAGTAGTCTGGAGAGAGCCTTTGGAGTGTGTTTGCAGAGTGCACGGCACCAATTTAGTTATGTGAGGCTAGATTGTGAGAATTAAACTTCTTTTTCAATCCTCTGACCACAGAGGAGCAATAAAGAGAAGGGGACATGTCTGCAGCTGTACAGCTTTGTGTGACATCACCTCAAGATTTAGTCCTTGAGGATGCAGTTCTGGATCGTAAACTGACTCCTTAGACAAGACATTAGCTTTTTTTTTTTTCCTATTCCTGATCATTTCTGCCTCTTATTGCCCTGAGAACACAACATCTCAGTTCAGCATTAATATAGGAAAGAAAAAGGTCATATACAAGTAGTGCATTTTGGGTATAGAAACGAACATGCTGCTTCTGCTCCTCTTAAGATTGCCCTTCAAAACAGAAAGGACCAGGTTCCAAAAATAAGGTTGGAGCACATTCCTTTTTTTCCTTTGTGGCCTTTGAGGGTGTGCAGAGGAAATCTGCTCTAAAAGGGATTTTAGTGGGAATTTCTCTATCTCCATTTCACTAATCGTCAAAAAACGAATACTCTTCCCTGATGGATTTGAAGAGGTAATGAACAAAGCCCCCTGAGTACACAAGGGTGGAATAGACACACTAAATAAAAGGGGAGGGAGCATCAATGGGCAGACAGGAAACTCATCACCTCACCTGCCTTACTCTGGAGTAGCAAAGCTTTCTCAACCTGTGTTATGGCAGAGCAAGTGCAGGGGGGAACAGAGTGTTTATAAACCAGGTAAAGAATAATCTGTGGCTATAATCAAAAATGCAAATCAGGATTTCCTCTACCTAACTGCTACTGTCGTTTTCTGCTACATGGCTTTCAAGGGATTACGTGGCTTCCGATAAATTCATCTTCCTTTACCAAAAAAAAGGACTCACTAGGTCCCATCTACACTCATTGGTTCAATTAATTTATAGAATGCATCAAGTTCTTTTCAATGAAAAGCCTCTTTAATTCAGCAGGAGTGAGGGAAGAGTGAGAAAAGGGAGGCAGGTGAAGAGAAAGAAGGAATGTTAAAAGGAAGAAAAGGAAGAGGAAGAAGGTGGCAGCCCAGGAGGGAAATGAACTCAGAGGACTGTGATACTGGATAGCAAAGGATTTTCTGGTGGAAAGAGAACTTCTGGATACACAAAAGGCATAGATACTTCATGAGCAGTCTGCATGGGAAGTATTCTTTAACACAAAATCATTTCTCCAGGACCCTCCACTTCTTGCTTGAGCAATGATCTTGCAAGACCAATCATTTTTAATTTAATACTTCTGGGAACTGGAGAGAAAAAAACCCACCCTGAAATAGGCACAATTGGCAAGCATCAAGTGTTAGCATTTGGCATCATTTATTACTGCTGTTTATGGTGATATAAATTAGGTTATACTGATATAATTAATAACCCTAAATTTAATGTGTAATAAATAGCAATATTTATCTAGACACCGCAGGGTCTGGAGAAGTCCAGCCAAAAGCACAAAATGTTGACTACTGTGTTGAGTGAGCACATGCGTGGGAGTGCCAGGTGTGTGTGTAGATGTCTTGCAGGTCCAGCAGATGCTGAGGAACAGCTGCAGGAACAGGCTGCTGACAGGAGGATGCACAGCAGGCACACACAGAAGGTAGCACATGAACACATCATGAATTAGCACACAACTGCACAGGCATGCATGAGCACACACAGCTCGATGCTCAAATGTGTGATAATGAGTTTATGTGGAGCACTGTGGACAGCAAAAAGTGTTCTTCCTCTTTACAAAACCTCTTTTTCTGCTGCTGTAATCCAGCTTTTTACAAGTTCTCTTAACTGAATCTTGCTTTCTGGATTCTGCAACTACAACTATAATTAATTTTCTTTTGGGTACAAAGATTTCACTTGAACAGATTAACTTTTTTTAAAGCAAAAATTTTTGAAAAGGTTTCACTACAGGCTACTCTGCACCATTTCCCCTAAATTTAAAGTTTTTCAAGAGCATTATTTTCCACATTCTTCAAGTTAAAAACAAGCCTAATAGTTCAAACAGTAGTAGATCTAGATTGACATTTCAAATTGCTCTAAGGTTATGTATGTCACTCTCTCATTCTGTAAGGAAGAAAACTCAGGCAAAAAGGCAATGGTCTTTTAGTCCAACAGTATCAGAACCAGGAACAAAGCACAGGTTTCTCTCTCACCCACTGCCGTTTTCTACCACATTCCTAACAAAGGTGATACTTTTCTGCATGGATTCTCTTACACTTCATAGATATTAATTCCTTTTAAAGCTTTCCATTTTACTATTATATGCTTTAAAAGGGGGCTACAGGTACTGAGGTACTGAAGGTACTGAGCCATAAGGTCAAACAACACTTACTGCTTCGGATTATCATGGAACAACTTGTGCAAAAGAAAGTCAGACTGCAAGAACACAAAGTATATGGCTGTTACTTCAGACTGACTTACACTACTGGTCTTGGAAACTAAGGCTGTTTTCTCATTGTAATTTTATCAAAAGAAGCAAAACTAAAATATATAAAGTAACTGTATCAGGTCAGATCACAGATCTGTGTGAGGTAGAATCCCATCACCAGCAGTGGTCAAAAGCCAGTGTCTGGCAGAAAGTATAAGATTAACTTTATGAAAAGCAGTATCCATTATTTAATTTAAAATATATAACCATTATCAGAGCAGCTGAATATTACTCGACAACACTGCACCTGAGTGCTGTTCAAGACGGAGCAAAACACTGTGCTGCACAGCAACACAATCACGCACCAATTCTGTCTGAATTGAACAATGTCCAATTAGCTGCAGAATTCAGTAGCAATCTGTATTTTTGTGTGATGACAGCCCCACTTGTACATGCACACTTGCATCACTGCTGCCTTCATTTAGCATCAGTGACACCAGGCTCCAAGTCTCCATCTCTGACAGACAGGATGGATTCTCCGAGCACTGACTGAAGCGAAAGGGAGGGTGTGGAGCTGCTTCCCGGCTCAGCCCCACACAGGCAGAGGATAATCGTATTACTGCAGCCCTGCCTGTGTTAAAGGAACATTCCCTGCATGTAACTTTCAGATCACATTAACCAAAGCAAATACCGAGGCCCTGATAACCTTGTTGCTGCATAAGTCTCCCAAAGTGTGATGGTGCAGTGCCCTGGTGGGATGAGCACTCAGGGAGCCAGCTGGGAAAGGGGCAGAGCTGGGCTGCTTGAAAAAATGCTTTGTAACCAGGCACTGGTTATGCACACCCCAGCACACAGGGCTGGGGATTAAGGAAAGTGAGGAGATTCAAAGAATTGTCAACAAAAAGTAATCCAACTCTTTTTTTAAATAAAGATACAGAGACACCAGGATGAAAGCAACAGAGGCATTGACACTGGAGATATTTGTTTCGCAATAAAAGATGAGATCACTGGTTACCACGTGTAGCTGTTCCCTGTGTCCAGCACAGAGCCAAGATACTTGTTGGCCTGGGTAGTGTGCTTGCTGCATTCAGCATGCCCAGTCCTCACAGCAGGAAGGTATGAGAGCACAGCAAACTAGAAGTGAGCAACAGGTTGAGATGTTACACACACTCTAGCAGACACAAAAGCAGTCCTTTTCAAGGTGCCTGGGTCAGACCTCCACAGCAGTGATTGTGAATCCCAAAGCAAACAAGTAATTTTGTGAAGTGAGTTATAAAACAGGTTTCAGAGATGTAAAAAATATTTAGCAAGTATCTTCTTACAAGTGCTATTGTCAGTGATAGACTATGGACCAGCTTCCTCAGAAAATAGTTCCCTCTTAACATTGGCTTGAGAGATAACAAAGGTTATTTGAGCATTTAAACTTAGACAATCTTTTTAAATGATCACCAGATTTAACTACAGTTCAAGCTCATCTGCACCAGAGGTGGCAAAACACCCTCCTGTGTGACACAAGCCCAGGTAGTACATTGCATTGAGGTGTCACCTAGAGCCATTGTCCTCCCTCCTGAGGGTCCCTTCCAGTTATATTCACTCCTGACAGCCGGAGAGAAAGGCCAGACATTCCCTCCAGTCCTGCATCTGTGGGAAACTTGAAGTGCAGTGAAAGCAGAAAAAGTAAGGGGGAAAACCACAATCTTTTTTCTTGCTGCTTCTGTCTGGAAGGATCAAGAAAGCATTTGGTGCCAACAGAGGCTTTAAATACCCTGAGGCTATATCCAGTTATTCTGAACAGTCCTCCCAGACTGCTGGAAGACTCAGGTCCTGGGGAGCACAGCAGCTGTGACTCCACAGACTAGAGACTGTCAGAAAATCCCAAGGTGCTCCCTGCAGAAACTGAATTAGTTTAGAACCAAACTCAGTGCAGTTGTTGCTCAGGATTGCTTTTCTGTTCCTGCAGCACTCCATCTGCACAGCCTGACCACAAAGCAGGTGGTGGAATGTAACTTAAGGAAAGTTGTTCCTCTATACTTTTCTGTGTTTCAAGGCTTAATTAAGCCCATCTTTTAGCTTCAAGATTCATCATGTGTTCCACTTTAATAAGCCAGGGGACACAGTTGTTGCCAAAGCCTGCAAGACCTCATAGCTGGGTCAATACACACAAGTCACTCACCAGCCCCTGGTAGGATGTGATCATGAAGTCATGTCCCTGCATCAGACAGGACCAATAGTTATCAACTTACAGCCACTCCACAAACACCCAAAGTGAACAAACTCCACTATCCTCAGAGACAAGTAGATTTTTTTTTTCAGCTAAGTGCAAGCCTAACTTATCTAACTTATTCAAAGGGAATTCTTCTTCCACTGCTAGCACAGCAGTATTTATTTCATTTCAGTATATTAGGAGCAGTTGTACTTTTTCCACTCATGTACAGGGAGAGGGAAGGGAAGTTAGTGTGGGTGGGCAGGGATAGTATAAGGCAAAGAATGAAAGAAGGAATCAGTATTTTCTAAGATCAGTTTCAGTATCTCTTAAGAAACATGTGGGAGGGAAGATTGAAAAGGAGGTAGGAGAAGGAGGGAGCTTCAATATATGGAAATATTTCCATGAAAATGTGAAAATTTAAGAGATCCTTACTCATCTTCCCCCCACCAGGCTATACAAAGCATTAATTACAGCCAGTTCTTCCCAATCATGTCTGTGTAATCTGCCCCGCTGCTGAAGCAGAAAGGACAGACCTCCATTTATCAAGAAAGACCCTGTTTCTCCAGCACAACTAACACTCCATCCAGGCAATTGAGAGATCTTATGGCCACAGACAGTACAGAATCCCATACACCTGACAAATGCAAGACAGCACAGTAGGCCATGTCTCATGATTGACATTTTCCATACAGGATTGATAACAGAATGAGTAAAACATGAGGCAAAGGGAATTCTCCTGACCATTGAGAAAAAGACCTGGTAGGTACACAGGGTAAAGCTAGGAGACAAACCCAGCCAAAGCCTGGAAGAAGTGCATATCACAACTCACTTGCCATTGATGACTCCATCGGGATTAAGCATGGGCACAATCTTGAAAATGAAGCATTTCCGCAGGAGATCAGCGATGGGATCACTGCTCACAAGAAACTCCAGGGTCCCCTTCATCACCCAGCTGGCATTGCTCTCACCAGGGTGAACACGGGCTGTCAGAAACACGTAAGGACGATTGCCTGGAAAGCAAACCAAAAACATCCCAAAACTGAACAGGACTTTTCTCAGAATAATATCTTTGCAAGTAGATTTTATTCCTTTTGAACTGAGATAACAATCTGAAGCACATTTTAAGGAAAATACATCCCTAAATGGTCCAGGCATTTCCTCAAGGTGTTATTTGTAAATTAAGCACAGATTTGGTCCTCAGAACCAGCACAGTGCCAGTTTCACCTGAATCCCTTGCATGTTTATTCTGTGATACCCTACAGATACTTACATGTACCATTAAAGAGCATTCTGTATGTGCAAGTTACTGCCTCTCCAAATGGCACCAGCATGCTTTCTAGCAATTCTTGGAAGTTTGACCCAATCAAGCTTCATTAAGGTTTAAAAGCCAGTTAGAAATTATTTAATTTTCTAAGGTCCCGCTCTACTTTCAGTATTTCACCATTACCAATTCAGAATTTTATAAATATCAAAGCAGATCTACCCACTTATAAGGGCCCCAAGGACATGGAAGCTGCCTGATCTCTGGCACAAAGCTATGTTGTAAGGTCAAAATCATAATTAAGCAAGCTAAACTGATATAATTAAAGAAAATGCATTAATAAGTTCATCAGATAAGCTGCAGAGGTTGAGTACTCAAAACTAACCATTATTTCTTACCCATCCAACAAAAAGTAGAAATAACAATGCACATAGTTAAGACAGGCTGTTATATTTGTTGGAAAGACATTTTTCAGTTTTATATAATAGAAATGCTCAGATTGGCAAAGCTGATTTTCAGAAGTTACAACTAGAAGAGTTCAGCTGTTTCTAGCAATACATTTGGCATGGGAAGCATAAGCTGTGGTAATTTGGGGTAGGGGAGAGGTTTTGGGGGGTTGCTTTTTTCTAAAAACAAAAAATAAACCAACTTCTTGCTAAAAAGCTCATTGATAATCTTTACTGATCCTGTTTCAAAGCAGACTTGCAACTTAACAGCAAAAGTTCCCTTGTTATCAGATATGTTATTTGCTGTTCCTGTGAAAAAAACACTAAACACATTTGGTCTAGTTACAAGTCTCCAAAACTCTCAGTGTACATATGCTTAGAAAAAAAGTTTGACAGCAGATTCTTTGAAGATCCCATCTGTGCTGAGCATACTCCACGGATGGGCCAAGGAAACAGGAGAAGGCACGAGGAGACACCTGCCAGGCTCAGAAAATAAAAGGAAAGGAGAAAGCAATTATCTGTCTTAAAATGATCCTTTTGTGAGCATTCACTGTCTCAGGCCGTTGTCACAAGTCAACCTGACAGATTTACTTCAGTGGAAAGCATTATCTGTCAGGGCATCACAGAGGTGCCAGGATAGGTTTGTCCTGCTCTGTCAGGCAACGTCAGAGCTCAGGCTCCATTCCCTTCATGAACTGAAGAGCCCCAACTGACAGGCTTGGGAGAGGTAACAGGACAGAAAACAAAACTAAAGGCCTCAACTGAGCAAGCTTGTAAACAAATATTGAATTAGCAAGTCACATGCCTTTTTTCTTAGGTCCCAAAGCCACCCTTCAGTTTCCTAATGCTTTACAAATCATTAACCAATTAAAGCAAGACAGGGAGGTAGAACACCACCCCAAAAAATGTAGATGGTATTAAAGAGCTGTTAGCTATTTGTCTGACAAACCAAAGGCTGTGACAGAGCCAAGAATACAGCTGAAATTTCTCATTTCACAGTCAAACAAGAAATAAGCATTTATTTTCTCCTTAACTGTATATTCTGCACAGTTCTGCTCAGTATATACATTACAGCACAATTTAGTTACATCTTACAGGGATGTACTCAGGTTTGGAAACAATCCCCCTCAATACCTCCATACTTCCATGCTTTCCCCTTAAGCAGTTGGTGGGCACTAGAAGAGTGAACAGCTCTCTTAGCTCAAAGAGCTCGTGCAGAGCAATCACCTTCTGGTCCAGCAAAGCAACTGGGGCTCTGTTTCTCAATAGCCACTTATTAGGCTTTTATCACTCTTACACCTCACCGTACTTGGGGGTTAGTACATTTGGATCAATGTGTATACATAAATGCCTTAGGCACTTAAAGATTGCAAAAGATTCCTTTAGCTGCTGCAGAACTACTAGCCATTCTGATTTTTTTTTTTTCAGAATTATAGTACACTATTTCTGTTCTCCTCCAGCTAATTGTGCATTACCATCTACCTTAATAATGTTTTAAAATAACAACAAACAAAAGCTAGCCTTCACAAGGACATCAGCTGCATTTTGCCTTCTCCAAACATTTTCTTCTTTCTCCCATCACCGTGATTTAGTGCTGTTTTGCAGGCTCATTGCCGAGCTAAACTTACAGGGCTGTGTGGTTGTAGCTGGGAATGAGGCTCCTGAGGACTTCTAATGGACAACAGCTGTAAATAGCACAGAACAAAATAAAACGTGTTCTCTTTTGCAATTGATGAATACAGCCTTAACAACTCTTACCTCTTCTGTATACTGGGGGAGAGCTCAGCAACTTAATTGAGAAGTTCTTTCCCCAGTTAAAATAAGAAAAATAAAAGAAACTCTAAACAAGGGTTTTCTCATGTCAGAAACCCAGAATAGTTTGCCATAATTCTGCTAATTGCAATAGCGTGGGACTGCCAGAGACCTGAGTTCTGCTTTTCCTCTGAAGGCTCATCAAAGTCAAGCTCATCTTACTTATGTTCAGTGTTGGAAAAGCTTCTGGAGCTTCCAGATCTTATAACTCAGGAAATAGGAGGGCAGGGGAAGAGACCAGAGATCACCTACACTGTTTCCCTGTGGGTGACAATGGAAGACCCAATAGGACACAGTGTCCAGCCAAGGAAATCTCTCTATTCCAGTTAAACCTTCATTTAAAAGATCCCTTCCTGCCAAACACATCCTCAGCTCTGACATCCCACCACAAGAGAGTCATAACCAAGGCATGTACAAGCAAGGAAACCACAGAGCTTGTTAACTGCCTGTTCCCTTCACAGGAGCCATCACAGCCAAATCCCACATCCTAATGCTGCTCCCCAGAGTGCTCCCAGCATGTAAACTAATGAAGCAGCAAATAGAGCAAAGAGCTGATGACATGACCATAAAACTTTCTATCCTTGAAACACCTGGAAAACAGCAGGAGTCGCCCAAAACTACGTTTTACAGCATATCCACTTACTTGTCTGCCTTGGAATTATTGTGCTAACTGTAATTAGCATTAGAGTTCATGAGAGTAGTGGACAAAGCACTGGCCAGCTACACTCTGCACTCAAATGGTAGCACCAGCCAAGATTTCTCCACTCAGTTCAGCTGCTTCACTTCCTGGCTTCTGACACCCCCATAACTGCAGTCCTGACCAGACCACCTCAGTACCATCCAGTACAGCTCATTGGTTTATACTGGTGCCCAGCTGCCCTTCTCTCTGTGCTGTTTCAGAGCCACTCGTACTATTTCCTGTGCCCTGCTGAATCTACCTTCAGAACACTCAGCCTCACATTCTCTCATATATCTGCTTCCAGGACCAGAACTGAGCTTAATCCCCAGGCCAACACTTAGGCAGCTCCCCCCAAAGTCCTCAGGAAGCTGCCAGAAAGCTGAGGTTAGCCATTTATCTCTGCAAAGCCCACATGACACATAACCTTCTCTGGGAATGTAAATAATAAAAAGGGAAAGTAGAGGAACCTTTTCATGCTACATAAAGCCTTATCCAACAAATCATGTCTCCTTACACTGTGTTACATTTTGACATGCCTGGAATATAACATGGCACCAACAATACCCAAGGTGAGAGATTAAAGAACCTCCTGCAAAACTTCGAGCAAAGAATCTTTGAATAATAATTTTACTAATGTACCACCTAATTCCCATCTCTCCTTCTCTTCACTCATTTTTGGCTGTGGATATATGCATGAAAATAAGAGCTTTGTTCTTCCAGTCTTGCTAACTTGATGCTTAATCTTCTGCCTCTCAGGATCCTTCTCTAGTCATGATATCACTAAGGTTCACTTAAGAGGTGACTTTCATGTCACTAATCGTGACATCAGTTGGGGAAAGAGAAGCCTGAAAGAAATGAACAAAACCCCATTAACACAGCAGTGTGTCCTTCATCAAGAGGGGCACAGAAAAGAAACGCAGTTCCAGGTGCCCTGACCTGGGCTGCTGTTCTAAATTATTTCAAGCTGAGATTTGAGCCATGCCATTTGTAAAGTCACAGGGCATCGAAACAACACAGGGCTAGGATTTTTTTTAAGGAGTCAAAGGGGATTATATACACAGCATGTGAGAAATTCAACCTAGATCCATGTCTTGACTGAAATTTTTTCTGGCTGTGCCTCTGCATATCTCTCTTCCCTTTACACAAGCCCAGGGTCATTAAGACATGTGCTTCTTTTTCTGCTTTATGCCCAAATACAACATCTCTATCATGAGTGTTACACAAATCAAAGGGTCAAGTTTACCTCAGGATACAGTAAATAGAAACCAAGAAAGCTAAACTCTCCCTTCCTGCTTAATTAGCTGTGTCGAGTACGGGGTATTCTGACAGTAAATGATGGGTAAACAGGAGGACCATCATGTAGCTCTTCCATGTCACAGCTGCATCTTGTCCTGGATATATCTGATCTGCCCAAGGCTGCATAGTTATGCAAAGCCAGAGAGAAGCCAGGATGTGGTGTGATGTACAATGAATATATTAAAGTATGTTTGTAAAAAGCATCAAATACTGAGATCACAGAAAACATGAGACTGATCTCAGGCAGAGTCTGTATCAGATATTTTTTTTCCCCTCCTAAAACTTTTCCCCCAGTAGTCAGTCTTTCAGTTCGCCTTAAGACAGAATAATTCTTTCCTCCCTATTCCCCCTTCACCTCATATTGCTGTCTCCTCGCTGACCCTATTTTTGGCTAAATGCTTCAAAAGCTGACACATCTTAAGACAGAGGCAAAACACAGTATAGCAGGATCAGCTGTTGTTTTCCAGAATTATCAATTCTCTTCCTATTCCTCTCTTCTGGAATTCTCTTCCTTTCTTAAATAGGTTTATATTATATTTTTATTTATATTTTTACTGTTACCTATATCAAAGAAGTGAAATTACAAATCATCTTGGCTGCCTGTTCTCTAGCTTCATAACTTGGTGGGGAAATTTCAGCCTGCAAGTTGCTTGGCAACCTCCTTTTGTGTATGTGTTTAATGAATTCATTCACCTCAAATCAGAGATGATCAGGGAGCAGAATATGAGTACAGACTGCTTAGCCTCAGTACAGCTTGACGTCCTACTACTGCTAGGTTTCAACTCCAGGAAATTGGTAAGCAAGTTGTCAAGTCTGTTTTGGGTGAGCTTCCAAAATCCCAAGCTCTGAAGGCAGCATGAAGCACTACCATTATTTAGCAGGACCTTCTGTGTGACTGAAAACAAAGGAAACCCAAAAGAACTAATTCCTCTTCAAATCAAAATGTACCTCTTTGGGGAAGATTGGGGAACAACTGAACCTTATTTTCAGAACTTACACCCATGGTAAACCTACTATAGCCTTTTGCAATTTATTTCAGTTTTTAACATCCCCATCACAAGTGTTGTGCACCTGCATTTGTGTAGCTGAAATTTCCAACCACTGCATCATTCATTTCTGGATATGCCAACTCAACATTCACTGGCATTTCCTGTCTCCTTCTGCACACCATCTGAACTGCTCAAATACCATCCAACTTCAAAACTGAAACCATGCAGGTACCTTATTAATCTGCTAACAAGCAAGCTACCTTGCATTTACCTCCTCCCAGAGCTGTCACTAGCAGAGGAGTTCCTCTACCTGGGTGCACCTCCCACATCTGTGCTCACTGCTGCTCTCCGTCTACTCCCCTCAGCCAGGTTCCAAGGGCATGAAATCAAGACAGGGGACAGCTGGTTAGGAAGAAGTACTGCCAAGAAGGATCAGGGAATTATAGCAGATGAGTTAGTGATGCAAAGGAGTTGCAAAAATGGCAGCTCTCCTGGGACTTACTATCAGGCAACGGCACAGCTAAGGCAAGGAATGCTGTCGCTTTGCTCTGCTCAACCCAGCGAGCAAACCCAAATAGCTGCAGTGCTGTGCCCACTGTTGTCCACCATAGTTTTAAAATTAATTTGATGAAAACTGAAGAGGTCTTTAAAAGTTGCAGAAGGTTCAGGAGTCATAACTTCAGCAGAAAAATTGGAGAAAATAGGTTTCAGACACAGAAAGCAAAGATGAACAGCAGAGGAAGAATATAACCTTTAAATTGCAAAAGGCTGCTATAAAAAGAGATTGCAATCAGTTGTCCTCACTGTCCACTGGGACTAGGTTGCATTAAAAAACCGAACAAAACCACAAACAAGTTGGTATCAGCTAAGCCAGCCTGTAGTGACCCGACTGCCTTCCCTGCTGTGCCAGCAGATTCACCCTACCTCCTTGTTTATAAAGTCTTGCATCAAGCCACTCCACTTGCCCAGAACAGTGTCAGCACAAGGCCTATAGACATAAGTCATGCAAGTTCCCCCTTTAGAAATCCAGCCCATGGTTTCTCCTACTCCTCTGGAATTAGCTCTGTGTTCTCAGAGCTGCCAGAACCACTACTCAGGTCCACAAGGCACCTCACCCATCTCCTGTGGTCTCTTTGATGCAAGGTGTCTACTTACTACTTAATACTAGGCACTTTGAAATATGTTAACCATTAGCCACTAGTGACTAATCAGAAATATTTCATCATCATGATATTGTGACATTATTTGGGCTTCATCGCACATCCAGGTCAGAATTATTTATGAAAAGTTCTGCCTTGCCTGCTCAGTTAGTGACAGTCCTACAACTTTAAGATTGGAGTAATATAATTAGTCAGTTTTCTTTCATTAGTAATGATCTTCTAAAGCCCTCCTCCTATCCCTAAGAGTATCAGTTCTCAGCTTCTGTGTATGTGCACCTTGAAAGGTCTAAAAACCACTAAGATCAGCTCCAGCACATGATCTAGCTAGCTGATGTAGGGAGCTCCAGATTATCTGTCAAAAGGCAGGCAAGGATCTGTCATCCCCTGCTTTTATAGCACACACATTATGGCCTTAATTTGTTCTGTGGCAGCAGGTAATTTCAGATACTCAAGTATTTTGTACTGCCATGGCCAGACCATCAATCCGTATGTTCTTCAGTCAGCATGGGAAAAGCATAGACTGTCTTCCAGAGTTACAAGCCTTCTGAGACATGGCAAGTAGAGAAAAGTAGTATTTTCTAGTTAGGTATGTATGAATTTCACCTTCTGGGCTTTTTGTGTGAAGATAACACTGACCTTTGAAGAGAATCAGTCAGTGGATGCTCAGAAGACTGGAAGACACTGGAACAGAGATCCATCAAAACAAACTGTACAGTGGTCTCATTTAGTATGATTAGAGAAGTGGCAGCATTGCCCTAAACTGTCCCATGACTAAAAGAAGGTGCAGGCAGGAGATAAGTGCAGCAGAGACCTGCAGGATAACTGCTGTAACAGGCAGAGTGCAGAGATCCATAGAGCTATAAAATCCATGGGCTGTTTTCTGAGAGAAGGATTTCATCTGAAATGAAATCAGGCAGGAGGAGCAGACTGAAAAAGCTTCCATTGTCATAAAAATATCTCCCTGGGTAATCCACAGTGATGGAAAAAGGAAACCCTGATAATTTATGTGACAGTTTAATGGGATTTTGGTGACACACGATACTTTGGAAAGAATTTGCCCAAATAGGACAGACAGGACTTTAATAAGGCTTCAGCTCCAAACCAGCAGTATTTTCACCCCTTGCTTTTACATTTCATTCTACATACCCACTCCTCACAGCTCATCTTTCTCATTTGCAAGGAACATTTCAACAGTGCAAGAGCAACAACTGCACTTTCTAGTTAGATCCCCCACCAGAGAAATCTACGATTTTCTGATCCCTGACGGGATCAATCTGCCTTTGCACCTACAGGGCAGAGCACATCACTGAGCTGTGAACTCTGAAGCATGAGCTGCCCTCCAGCCATGTCCCCTGCTCTGTGGATGGCACTAATAGCTTCTGTGCAGAAATTAAGGGCAGCAGATGGACAGTCTGGAGCAGGAGTCACTCGCAGAGGGGATGCCCCCAGAACACACTCCAGGAGGAAATGGCTTTCACACGGTGAGTGGTGCCTCAACCCATGTCTCCTGCCTATGAGAGACACAGCCTTTACCCCCCAGTACAACACCCCAGGCCCTTCACTGCCATTGCTTCAAGAGCAGGCAGAGCAGTGAGAAGAATAACTCAGAGCACTAAACTCGGGTGAATCCAGGGTTAATGGGATGAAACTCCACAAAGGAACATTTAGGCTGAATATCAGTGAGTTACACTAAAGAGTCTTCCCTGTGGAGAGGTAGAAGTTAACATTAAAACCACATTGCCCAGAGCACAAGAAGTCATTCTGCACACAGCAATCTTGCAGTAGCTGGAGACACAAATAACCCAACAGGCATTTGTTTTCTTTACTAACTTCAGCGGATCCAGTTGAGAAGCCCTTATTTTGCCAGAAAATCTCCTTCTGGGAATCCAGCCAGAAGAATACTGGTAAAAAGTTTTGTGAAGACCTCAATATTTTGTCCAGTCTTTCTGTGACTGCAGTAGGCTAAGATCAACTTAGGACTTGCACAAGGTCCCATTAGCTCTAAAATAGGCATGGGAAAACAGAGCATCTGGCAGCATCTCTTTCACCACTGGGAATAATAGTCAAATTTAACAGAAAAACAACTTATCTATTGTGCAGTACTTCAAGCTCCTCAAAAAACCAAATTCTATAGCTTATAACAAAAAGCTCTTTACTGTCTATACAGAACAGATTTAAAACCCACCTAGTACCACCTGCAGCATTATTCTTAAATATATACTGTGCCTAAAAGAGGCATATATATATATTAAAGGAAGTACAATCAGAGCCTCTCACTGTCAAAGGGATAAAATATCAATTTTTGTTAAGATAAAAAGCATCACAAATTGCCTCTGATGGGAAAAATTAAATTCTTGGTCTTCACTTGATTTGATATTTATCACTCCATTGCTCCAGAAATATTCTAGCAGGGAATGTTTCTTAAAAGTGTTATTCTGTATTTCTCTTGCACTAAGCAAATTATGAGAGTTTTAAATGGTGGCTTTTGTACCTACCAAAAAAACAAAACAAAACAAAACAAAAAAAACACAAAACAAAACAACAACAACAACAAAAAAAACAAACAAAAAAACCCACAAAACAAAAAACCAAAAAAAAAAAAAAAAAAAACAAAAAAACCAGAAAACAAAAAGCCTCAGAGAAAAAGTAAAGAAAATAGAGTCTATGAAAATGTCTTCTAACACTTCACTATGTCATCAATTTCACAGTAAAGGACTTTCTGCAGATTGACCTAATTTGTGGCATCACTAAATTGATTTTTACATCACTGCTGTCCAAGGCTATCCTGAATCTTGGAATTACATTACCCAGAGCTGATCCCAAAGGAAATTCTTGCTTTCACAAACAAGAGACAGATAAGATAAAAACTGTCTCCAAATTTTGACTAGGGAATTTTGTTTTCATGGCAAGATCTTAGGTGAGCTGCCCAAACACCTGAACAAGACAAAGGGGTCAACATAAGAGGTTTTTCAATCAGATCATCATGGGAACAAAACTGACACTGGCCCAACCAATGTTGAGTGACAGACCATAAGCAAAACGTAAGTTTTCCAAGGAAAATAACAGGTATGAACCTTGAAGTTCATACCATATTCTTTTCAAGTAGTTCTACTATGGAAATACCCTAAGGATGAAGAAGGAATCAGGATCATGTAGCACAATCAGAATCCCAGAATACTTGACAGAACTAGGTGTAACAAAATTTGCCACTGCATAAAATAGATAACATGCAGAAATTTCAAACAGTAAGACACTAAGCAGTTGCTGTCTCAGGTCAGTAAGTTCTTCTCTTCAGATGATAGCAAAATGATGTCTAATAGATGATGTCTTTCTACATCAATCACTACAGGAAGCGGAATGTCAACTAGGAAGACTGGTCTGTTTGAGGATATAAGACGGCAGGAAGGCTAGGGAGAGGAAAAATGTTCTTTTATCCCCACAAGTTGTTAGAGAACACAGAAAAAGGTACCCATGACTAAAGGAGTCAGGCTGCCGAACAGTCTTGGCAGTCCCAGAAGGAACAGAAGTGGAACATGTGATGTCCTTCCTCAGCACTCCCTGTATCACTGCAAAAGTGGGAGTTTTCACATAAGAGAGCTTTTTGTTTTTAATTTCATTGTTTCCTAAGTGATATTCAGTTTATTTAAAAAAAAATTCCATCAGGTTCTTTTAGTCAAATAATTAGCAGCACAAGTGATGGCTGCTAATCAGTTTTGAATTTCTGATGTGTAGTACAGAGACAACTTCACAAAGCTGATACTGTGACGTTTTCCTCAATCCCGATGCCTTCCTGAGTTTTCACCCCAACACTTCCCCCACAGAACTTCTAACTATTTCAATTGACCCTGCCACAGAACCCTTCTGTTGAAGCTCAGCCACTCTATACAGCCTGTACAATCCACAGCACGAGCTCCTTTCTTACTTGCCATAAGAAACACTCATCTCGAAACCATTATATTCCAGAGCATTCATCTCCTGTCGCTTCATCTCTTACTCTGTAAACTCTGAGTGCTTTTAAAAGAAACACTTATTTATATAAAAGGAAATCCCTGTAAATCATGGTCATGACAGGCTAATGGCTAGCACTGTAAAGATGATTTATCTTCCTGCTGTATCTAACAAAGCTTCTTATGCTAATACCTTGTTTTCAAAATATAAAGAGACTTCTAACTGATGTTTTCTAACTACAAGAATATACAGTTAATGAAAAACTCCTTAGATCAAAAAATAACTTTCACCTGCCATCTAACATCCCCATCAACCCTCAAAATCAAAAGATCTCCTTGAATTACTTTTTTTGTCCCCTGTATTTTTTAGTGTACTTCCCTCATGGATGAAGAAACCAGCTATTCAGTCTCACTGCCTGTTTATAATCCAAATTAATTTTAGAGTTTGCATGCATTAGCTGGATGCTTTAATTTGATATATTTTATTTGATTTCAGTCTATTAAATTACATTTGAGGCAGGTTATATGGCCTCATGGGGAGCACTACCCTTTGTGCAAACAGTAATTATTTTGTCTGGGTTGAGCCTAATTTCACGTTACATCTTGATAGGCTGATAAACAAGGTCATGTTGTCTGCATAGCAAGTGATGGTCCAACTGGTGGGAGAGACTTTTGACAAGCTGGATGGTGGTTCCTGGGAGTGTTCTGATTAAAAGGGTATGATCCAGGATATGAAATTAAGGAGCAAGCCATCAATTAGGAGCTGAAGTGTTATTTCAAGTGTATCTACAGACCTTCTGCATAGCTCACAAGGCCATCACCAATGCCAGCACAGAGACTGTAAACATCTCACTACGTGTTTACTGCTCATTCATGGTTAGTAAGGGCTAAAAATGGGGAGAAGGGGGTTAGTGGGGGCACCACGGCCTCTGAAACTCCCTGAGTCCTTCATCTGTCTCTTGCTCACTCTTTTGCCCTCTGGCCAGTAGCTCTTTGTGAAGTACAATTCCCATGTGTCGAGTTGTGCCTTATGGTGACCCTCAAGCCATTGTTTTTGTACCCTTTCAAAATGCTTGACAAAACTGTCACAGAAGGAGCTTGGCATCTGGAAGCTGTGACAGACATGATATGACCTGATTCATAAAACACAGCTAAACAGCTTGGGCTGCCAGAGGCCAGGATTTACAATGTCTAAGAACGGCCTGCTCTGCTAAGTGCACTTTCCTACTCCACAGCAATACAAATTCCCAGGCTGAGGGTGACCTGCAACACTATGAGATGACAAAGCAAGCAAGACACTAATCTTTTTGGACCCTACCCTGTGCACTGCTGGGCAGTATGGGGAAAGAAGGACCTCTGCTCTGGCAGCACCTTTTTCATATAGCTACAGGTATAAGGAGTACTAATAAAAAAATAACATAATTTTTTCAGAGATTCCTCTAGCACAGCAAGCACAAAGGAAAAGAGAAATCAAGTGAGAGATAGTTTTTGCTGTGTTATCCACTACAGCCTCATTGTTAAAATAAAAGCCTCCCTGCATTTCTACTTCCAGCAGGAACAACCTGACCAGCAAGGAATTTAAGAACTTACTGCCCACTTATCCATCTACCTATTTTCTTCATCTCTACTTCAATCATTAGTTACAGCCTACTGTTAGGTGCTCACCATTGGACCTAAACATCCTTTGGGAGACCTGTCAAAGTCACCATGATGACAGTGATACTAAATTCCATCTCACTCATCTTCTCTTGAAACACTTATTAAACTGAAGATTACATGTTTCAAGTGTGTTCCAAGTTATGAAAGCAAGAATTTACAGAAAAAAATCAAGCAAGTTGCCCAAGGATAAAATAAAAATCAGTGCTGGAACCTCCACATCTGTCTCCCAAGCCCCAGTCATGAAGAATTCTGTGCCATCCATGTTCACCCTAGAAGAGAATTTCTACATAATCCATTACTTCAAATCACTTCCTCTTCTTTTCATTAGCCATGAAAATGAATTGAAATGTGCACTTAAACATAACCATTAGAGCCCTCTATCAGTTATTTGTCCTACACCAAGATCAGCTGCCATTTTCATTCTGAAACCTACCCATCCTTCCCAAAATTTTCAAATGCACACACATTTGCAGAGTGCTATGATATTCTTTTATCCATCACTATTATGTCATGTTTTCAGACTTGGGGAAAAAGTGAAAGATGATATGAAAGTAGTAAGGGAAGAAGAAGGAAATAAAATAGGATATTGAAGAAGGTCTCTCTGGTTTTCTTGAAAAATAAAACAAATAAAATAAAATTCTATAACATTTGGGAGACTCAAAAAAAACCTCCATAATGTCTTTTAATATTTCCCTTAAGTTATCCACAAGTCATTCCTTATCTGTGGGCAAAGACATACCTCCAACCCCATTCTGACTTCTTTATTTACTCATACTTATCACCTCTGCCCACATCATGGTTTAATAAAAATTTCAACATGTTTTATTTAATCTCATTAGTTCAAAGACAGAGAAGCAGCATCCAGGCTAAGCCAGAAAAATCTTCAAGACAGTTTCTTAAGCAAGTTCAATGACAAAAGAAAAGTTTATAAAAAGAATTGCAAAGTGGCAAGGAAAATTACTCCTTCCCTCCACCTACCCCCCCTAGCTAAGTAGCACAACAATTGCAATTGATAGAGAAAATTAAGTTCTAAATGCACTGGTGATTTGATAGATGTCATTCTTCTAACTGTTACAGCCACATAGTAAATGCCCTGAAATGATACAGAAGTCCAAGTTTAGCTCTCTGGGAACACCAGTGCACTTTGCAATATCTACCATGTCACTCATCGACTCGTTGATCTTATCAGCACATTTGCAGTCTGAGCATAGCAGCTGCCTCTACTTGATTTTTAGCAATTTCTATTTCTGCATTAGAAACAGGTGGGAAAGCTCAGAGAGCTAACAAGTTTCTCTTTGATGTAGAGATGGACGAATCCTCTCATTAACACAATGGCCTTTTAAAAATCATTACTGAGTATTTTTAGTCCCATTTCATTTTGGTATTTCTGTATAATTGCAGCCCATTAAGTGCAAATACTTGCTTCTAGAATCTGTCAGTTGTAGGAAACAGGAAGTATCAAGCCTGTGGTATCTGCCAACTGCTAGTTTCAATGTATTGCTGCACTTCACTGGTATAAGACTGGTTACATCAGTCACACGGGAATGGATCTTGTTCTCCAATTAGAGAAATTAAAGTCTGTTAAACAGGTCAGGCAGAAATCTGCATAGACCCTCCCAGCAAAATCAACTCACAGGTGGAAATTAGAAATAGCAGGTGTTCAGAATTACAGATACAAGACCTGAAGGAAAACAAACATGCACGATGTATTGCAAATATGCCTCCTTTCTCAGCAATACTCCTGGATAGGTTAATATTAGGATCAGCACATAGAAATAGCATTTGATTGGGATCAGCACACAGAAATAGTATTTGCTACATTTCATGTGAGTGTGGAGTCCCATGAATGTGGGCAGAGTAGCTGAACAAACTGTCTGCTTGCAGCTCTGGCAAACATGCAGCAAAGCTGTTCCATACAATCCAAACAGCTCCAAGCATTTGTAATACATGACTAGCTAGATCAGCCTGTATCAGACAAAAATGCATAGCTTGGAACATTAAATCCAGAAATTGGATTGTTGTTTTCCAGAAAGTTTTCAAAGCCTTGAGGTATCAGTTGAATGCCTTTTCTATTTTAAAGTCAGATGCAATAGACAGTCTCTCCAAACCAGTCAGCCAAGATTTAAAAGCACCAAGAAGCTTCCCAATCTAGAAGGATAAAGGTGAAAACAACATGAAAGTTATAATGCCACCCACACTGTTTCCCAACAGTCTGTTAGTTCTGTGTGTTGAGGAAGGGTTTGCCTGTGCAAGCAAAAGCCTATTGTTAGACTGAAAAATTCAAGAGTCACAGGATCATGAAAAAAACACCTCAGAGTAACACAGTTCCCTGTTAGCAGGACACACGCTGGGTTCTGTCACAGCCTAGCAATTCTTCAACACAATCTGTGCAAGACTTAACAAACTGTCCCTAAGCTGAGTTCCAAACTAAAGGCAATGGTTTGCTAGAAGAGTGGCAGACCCCACGTTTTTCCCACTCTTCCCAATCTTCCTATTCAAAATATTTTGTTCCCATGAGATCGTCAGGCACCAGAAAGCAATGTGTATCAAGCTCAATCTGTGTAGCAGCACAGCCTTTCTGGAACAGAAAGGAAAAAATATTGAACTAGAGACAAAAAATGCTCTCTCTGATAGTAAGAGTGATTGTTTGGGTCTGGCAGCAGCTGGTACATGTGCTACACTCCCTGGGCCTTCCAGCTTACAGATTATTCTTTCACCAGGCCAACCTGCCAGCTGTGCTGCCCCCAACTCTCTGATCACAGCTTGACTAGTAGTTATCAGTGAGGAGGTACAACCAAACAGAAAGGAGAACAACTGGTCACTGGGACAGCCCAGCATCTCATCCGCTCTTCTCAGAGTAATACTCCTTAATCACCTTAACAAGAGCAGAGAGGGCAGAGAATATAAAAATAAAATAAAAAATAAAAAAAAAAAGAAAAAAAAAAGAAAAAAAGTCTTATGATTTGTGAAAAACAACCATCTGTGCAGTATAAGACATGACCAACTGGGCAATATTGTGACCAGCTGAAGGAACCCATTCCTGACCTGGGTTTACCTTGAGGCACAAGCATTGACTCTACACCCCTTAGTAAAGACATCATCCCTTAACAATATTTAATCTCCAGGGACAATATGACCCTAAAATTATGTCCTCCCTAACAAAAGCCATCTCCATCACATTGAGAATAGATTTAACTCAATTCAAATGCTTCTCTGGCTAATTTATACAGTACCACAGTGACCTTTTAGCATATGCCCCACAGGACCATGTGTGACTGGAATTTATGGCCAGGCATGGGAAATGTACAGCTCACTGAAATACAGGGGTTTTTTCTATGCCATAATTTGAAGTTGATAATAGAAACCCAGTAGCAGTTCAATGCTTGTTCACCATTTGAGGGAGTAAAAGCTGCCCGGGGGCTCTGCTGGGCTTTATTTCAATACCTTTACCAGAAAGAGATTGGCCATTGGAAGCACAACAGCTGCAGGTTTCTCACAGATTGTTTTCACCTGAGGGAGAGAAGATGAATTTGTTCCCCTCTTCTGCTAAGGCAGGAATCTGGGCAACCCATCAGTCTTATGGAAGCTTGTAGCTCCACTGCAATGAGGACAGGCACTGGGGTGTTGTAAGACAGGCATGTTCCAAGCAGCTGACTATAAATTTCCAAAGTAATAATAAGTAATACATATAACCAAACCATTTTCAGTTTCATTGATAATTTTCAACGCCTTATAGCAAAAATACAAATAGTACCAAGCTCCTGTGAGAAGACACTTCTGAGGCACTTGACAAACCAATAATGAATTAAAATAATTATGACTAAGATATGCTAATTTAGATTTTCACAATGTTTAATTCATTAGTGTATCAGAAAAGGCTCTTAGGTCCTGAAAGTCTGGAGCATAGCCAATGCCAAGCACTGCTGAGAGAATCATAGTATATCTTGAGTTGGAAGGGACCCACAAGGATCATCAAGTCCAACTCCTGATGTTCTAGCCCAAGTCCATACCAACGAAGAAGATATTGCTAACTTATGTTCCAGAAAATGCTGCTGTTAATCAGATAATTTCTTCTCTGGAAAGGACATGCAAAGGTTACAAGTCTCTTGAGACAGAGATAAGACTTATAATTAAGAGAAGGAAAGGTAGCAGAACAAGTGCTGAAGAAAGAACAGAAAATTCTATAGCACTGTACCCTAAGAAGAGGAAGGCTTAGAACTAATCTCCAAATTTCAGGAGAAAGTTTATTTTAAAAAAAATATAGAAAATTACAGCTAGATGAAGAACACTACAAATTATCTCACATCATGTGGTTGTTCTGTCATCATACTGTATTAGGCAAAGGGTGAGACACAATGAGAGATTACCCTAATATTTACTTTCTCTTTTTGCAAAAACCCATTGTGGCTGTCTGTGCTTCAGGGGCCATTTTTAACATTGTTGTTCAGTGTTTTCCTCCCATTCCTTGCTGCCTTGACTACTGGGATTCAATACATTAATATGCATTTTGCCAAGCTCACAGAAGGCTGACCAGAGTGTCAAAGCTGTACTGGCAGAGTCAGTTCCACCAAACGCTGGGATTTAAAGAGCAGTTGATACATCGTGGAAAATCCTGGCCTCGGTCTGCAGACAACCCTGTGCCTGCCTCACAAATTTCATGTTCTATTCAACCAGCTTCCACCTTTATGGTAGTAGGCTGAATACTCAAACAGGAGCACAGTTTTGCAGAAATTTGTCTGCTCTTTTTGCAGTGGGCTGCCACGGTGTTGTGACTGGTATATCAGAAAGAAAAAGTAGAAGAGGTGTTTGAAATTGAAAGACAATCTTGAAAAATTTTGAGCACACACCATCAATGTTGCATAACTGGAGATTGTTGCTTTGGCTTCAGATGCTTGATAAATTATCTATTCAAGTGGAAAAAAAATGTATTCTCCATTCTGTAATTATTCAGCACTGTAAAACACATGACAATTTTATTCAACCTTTCTTCACTGCTGCATTAAAACAGGATCACAGTTTTCACAACAGCTGACATCTTTTTTTTTTTTCTTTTTTCCTGTCACCAACAACAAAGTGTTTGGTACAAAGTGAGAGAGGAACCAGCACCTCTGTCTGGCAGCTCTGCAAATGAGGAGCAAATCTTCAAATCAAGAGAATACACA
Organism: Myiozetetes cayanensis; assembly: GCF_022539395.1. Lineage (NCBI taxonomy): Eukaryota > Metazoa > Chordata > Aves > Passeriformes > Tyrannidae > Myiozetetes > Myiozetetes cayanensis. The sequence continues at coordinate 13,779,773 of NW_026087048.1, forward strand.
GATTCAAACCTCGCTATTGCAGATGCAAGAATAAAGAAAAAAAAATGTTTTTCTCCACCATTCTATAATCATCTCATTCAATTTCTGTGCACACTAAAATCCGTTCACTTTTAACTGTAATCAGAAACAAGAAGAAGAGATACTGAAGTGGTGAAAGGAAGAAGCAGAACAGGTTCTGAAAATGGGATATGTTAAGGGAGCGTAATGCTAGTGGACTCTTTCTGCATAAGATTGCAATTTGGACCATGTTAAGCATGTAGGTAGCTAGAAAAACAGTGTGCCTGAGATAATGTCCTCTGTTCACATTCAGTTGAAATGCCATCTAATGGGAGGCCACCTGAGGAGCAGAGGCTTTCTTCAGCTCTTCATTTTTCTCCTGAAACCACCATCAATAGTAGCAATGGTTCTTTCTTCTTGTGTGACACTTGCACTGTGGAAATACCACTGTAAAAGCCTATCAGACCTTTCCAGAGAAACCAGCCAGCACACAGGCAGATGAGGGGAACTGGCTTGCTCCATATTTGGCAAGAAAACATGACCTCGGGGTTCAGCAGCATCGGCTATAGCGTGAACATGTGTGCTGGAGGGGGTATCTCATGCAATAACACTCGAGCAACAGATGTGCTTGCTGTTGGGAACTGTTTCCAACCAGCACAATGCTGGGTTACCACTCCAGCTGAATCACTACAGGCAGTTCTTCTGCCTGCTGGAAAGATCATTACCAATCAAAGCAGGTCATTCTACCTCTCTATTTCGACATTATTAGAGGAGAGCTTCCTTTAAAGTGTGCAGTTTCCTTTGGGGCGGACTAACTCCAATAAGGTGTTGATCTAATCTGATCCCTGTTTCAGTAAGAGATATGTCATCTCTAGATTTGAAAAAGTTATTCAAGAGAAGAGAGCTTGAGCCTTTCATAATTAACATGCAACACCGGTTGCTATGCAGGGAGCAGGCACAGTTATAATAACTTGGAGTCAATAATTCATAAACTATAATGCATTATTAATCAATTATCGAGACCTGAATTACATTTAATGAGATTAAGCTGATTGGAGCACTAAGCTGTTTGAGTCATATTGATTTAATCAATGTGCTTAATTAAACTGTGTACATTTTCCACATGATCATTATTTCCCAGTATCCTGCATAAGTGGCCCCTGCAATTCACATCCTCTGCTGTTTTCACTCAGGAATTATTCTTTGCTGCAATTTATATTTAAAGGTAAAGGGCTTGTTTCTTTCTAAGAAAATATCAAAGTTGCAAAACAACCATCTAAATAGCTTATACAAGCAAATTGAGAAATGTTAGAATATTTTTCTCAGTAACTATGTCTTTTTGATTCCATAGGTTTAAGATGAGAACAAGCAAAGACACCTCATTAGTCTCACTTTATCTCTCCTTCTAGTTCCAGGACATCTGCAGATTCAAAGGGCAGAAGCATCCTGCTACATCTATCCCAAAAACATTAATCTCTCCATCTTTAGAAATATGCTTAGACTCAAACAAAAAATATGCTTCATCTCCCCAAAAGACTACATTTAAGATAAGCAGATGTCATTATCTTTTTTGACAGTATTCATAATGGTTTCCCCAGCCATGCATAAAGAGGACATGTGATGACAGAAGAGCAACTCAAAGTGACAGCTATTACAGATGTAAATCCATTTGCTAGTGTCATTTTTATTTCATTTCTCTCACCTCTGCTGCTAATTAGCCAGGACATTTTGGTTTAACTTTAAACCCCACAATTCATCTCTAAGGCTACACACTGCTAAAAGGACAGTCATCAGGTGTGTTGACTGGGGGAATACTCATGTCACACTGAATAATCAGGATTATTAATGGGGATGACAACAATACAACCAGCCATGAAGAGAGCCTTGCAGTTGCTTTCTTTGTGACATTACAAACAATCATTGTCCTGTCCCAATCTGCAGTGACACTGTTCTCGGTGGATGCAGGATTAACCCTCATGGTGATTTATGATGCTTCATGTCCTTCAACTGAGAATGCAGCGATGTTGGGAGTCATCAGCTGAAGCAGTGCACTGCTGCACCACCCTACACCCACTGAAATCTTCATTCCTCTGAGGAATTCCTTTGGGACTGTTTCAGTTATTCCTCTGTATTAGCACTAACCAGAATGGCAACGTCTCTACATCACTTCAGAGATGTCCTTTCCCTTCCCTAACTAAAGATGAGAGCAAATCCACCCTAGCTCAGGGCACAGCCACAAAACTCCTCCTTAAAAACACTCACATGGCAGTGTAGAGTATACCCTGTCCTTCTCTCTCCAATCATTTTGTATTTGGTGGTTTTAATTCCACTGCTCTGTTACCATTAGCAACATATCAGTGTTCTTTACTTTCTTAATGAGAAGACAATTTTATTGTTGACTGTGCAGCAGTGTTTAGATGTTTTACTAACACTTCCCTAAAGAGTTACTCTGTCCATTTGCTCTGTCACAACAGTATCCTATGGCTTGCAGGGTCTACCCAGCTGTCTGCCAGAGAGTTTATAGTAGAGTTACACACTGCACTTTTGCATGCATAAATAACACTGTGAATTAAGAGTTTGCAAACTATTACTCAGTACACATACATGCTGCTAACACTGTCTTCACTGGCCCCTGTGTGTGTGCAAATCCAAGAAAATCAGAGCTCTGCTCTCTACTCCTACTAATTCACAGAGCAGTTGGCACCAAGACTGGAAACTTTAGTCTCCCTGTTTCTGAAATCATTTGATAATGCTCTTAGAGGTGTTGGGAATCGCTCCCCCTTCAAAAGTCCCTTTAACTCTCATCAGGCAGTGTCTACGGCTAGACTTAGCAGAACCAGAAATAAAGTCACCCTCACAGAGTCAGATAGGGAAACCAATGGCTTTATCACAAGACCATGGAGGATACTGCAGTTAGAATGGGTAGCAAAGACATCCCTACTAGCTGGATGCTCAATCTTCACGTGATAGCAGGAAGGGCAAATTTAAAATAAAACAGCAACCACAAAACAAGACAGACATTCTCAGTTTCTGTTTGTACAAGTCTATGGAGCTGCAGAGCCCAGCAGGGACCAGTGACCACCCTCAGACTTTTGTTGCAGTCTCCAGGTACCCACAGACATCGATCAAGTTTGAATGGAGGTTGTGCAGTTTGAAACTGAGTGGTTGCATGACTGAGAGTCAAAGCGCGGGAAGCCAAATAGTTCCCAGCTCACTTCTTTCTTTCCTCATATCAGTTTCAGAACAGAGCTTTTAATAAAAATTATTCAGTGCACCACCATCACATAAAGGGCAGATAGGGAGAGAAGAAGGAGAAAGGAGCCTAAAGTGAATATCAAAGCCTCACACAAACAAGGCGTAATGAAGGGAAGCAGCAGCACATTTTTCTTCCCTTCAGCACGCGGTGCGTGTGCAGTGCCTGCGAGCGTGCATGGCTTGTGCTTCCTATTAACAAGGTGCACGTTAATAAATTTAACTCAGACAAATTTAACCATCCTAGGGCCACATTAATCAAAAGCCTGACAAGAGCAATCTGAAAGAGTTGAGCAAGGGAAACAAAGCACAGCTGATGTAGAGGATGCCCTCACTGTCCCTGGGCCGCTCCCACTCCATCAGCACCTCCAGTACCACAATAACTCCTTCCCACTGCACTCCTATAGGGCTGATCCTGCTGCCCTCCCAGTACTCCTCACCCACCCAATGCCTTTTCATCTATAATCTTTCCTACTCCTCAGGTTTTTAACTAGAGAAGGATTTAGAGTATTTAAATACGATCATTTGCAAGAGCTATGAAGTCCTGGTGAGATTTGTGTTTTACTTATGCCACCTGCATTATTGAAAAGAAACTCTCAAGCTGCAGATTAAATGTACAAAGGAGAAATAAATTTGATAGGAAACCAAAATGGCTATAGCTCATGCAAATTATGAATTGGCCAGAACCAAGGGCTATCAATTTGTATTTATCACCCATGTGCCCAGTTCCCCAGTTCTGGAGTTCCACGTCACTTCTCAGGCTGAAATACACATGCATGGAGACTGTACAAAGCAATGGGAGTTGTTACAGAGAAACCTTCCACCCTTTGGTCCCTTCACATTTAGCTCTAAGTCGTTGCTTTTGAGTTATGTTTTTAGCATGGAAAACACTGACAAATAGGTCCTTCCACCAGCCAAAGCACTTAACGGAGAGAAGAGTATGTTAAACAAGATGAGGAAACTGCAAAGTGAGTGCTGATCAAAGCCACACAAAGCAGCACAAATTATGCTAAGTGTGTCCCCAAAAGTCATTATTATCCAAGTTACTCAAACAAAATAAGCACATACGTGATTATTCCGATTTGCCTAGAGGCATCCCCACAGCATAAAATATGGTTTGCTGCCTTGCTGTTCTTCCACTTGATGAAACAATAAATATTTTCATCACTTAAGAGTATTGGTGTTTACTTTTGTAGTCTTGGAAACTTGAGAGAAGCTGTGTTGCCTTGACAATGTCTTTCCCCTAAACAATTTCTTTTGCAGTTAGACAATTTGAGTTTTCTACGTGTTCTGTTTTCATTGAGTTCCACTGGTTCATGGATAGATCTAGGAAGTCTTCAATCTTGTATTGCAAGACTTCAGAGGAAGGGCTTAGTGGCACATCATTTCATCACATTTCAGGGAGAACTACAAGCTCCCACTGGCTTCAAATATTATCACAATCCAGGAGACATCTGTGTGTCCATGCATGTTACGAATTCCCACATAGCCAGCACTTGGCTATTTTTTGTTAATATTTCAATAGAAAAGCATGTTCATGATCATAAATTTGCTAAATCAGGGTAAAAGCTCAATTTGTAATAAAAATATTATAATAAAAAACATATGAGCTCCAGATGATTACACTGTAATTCCAGTGTAACCACAGTCACTGTGCTCTAAACCTGAACTGAAAAAGATAGCAATAACTATCACCAGCTCCAATATTTGAGCTTTATTTTAGTTTATGCATGTAGAATGGACATTATAAGGAGTCCACTCAAACAGCTCCACATAACCCTGAAATGAGAATCCATCAATGAGAAATTTGATAATATCACAGAATCCCTTTGGATACTGCTAGGCTAATGCTTAACTGAGGTAATCAGATCTATTCACTTAACATCCAAAAAGGTCTTCAGACAATTTAAATATTCACACACTTCCTCAAAGTTTTCAACCCATGTTACATGTGAAGAGCAGAGATTAATTAAAAAAAAAAAAAAAATCAGTGTGTGCCTTGTTCCTTACCCCAGAAAAAAGTTCAACCTACATATAAGTAGTTAGTCATTTAGGTTCTTAAACTGAACCCAGCCCAGGGTTCAGTTTAATCTTCTTATCACTTCCTGTTGGGTTACAGAAAGTTGCATATCTTAATCTTGTTCATCAAGGCCACTGAAGGTCTAAATCTTTGGCTTTCACAATGAAAAATAACCATCTCTAGATATAAAATGGCAATTATTATATTTACCATTATATAGTACATCATCAGTTAGGTCTCAGATAGAATGCAAAGAGCTCTATTGTGTCCAGATGGATCTGCTGGGCACACTGCAGGAGCTGGAATTTCACCAGAACACTTCAAGTGCTGCTCCAGCTAGGAACAAGTTATCTTGTACTTCTTTTTTTTTTGGTTTTAGAATTCAAAATATTTAAATCATTTCAATATGAAACATAACATGAAGAAAAAAATTCTTGTTGAATTAGTTACTTGAACACTTTTTTTTTTATTATTTGCTGGAGGTAATATTTGATATTGAACCTTGCAATTGTTTCAGATCATTAAAGAGAAATTTGAGGTGCAAATAGTGTCAGTTCTCCTCCTTCCTCCATGTAAACCTGTAATTTGTTAAAAGCATTGTAATTGGCTATTCCCCATTTTAGATTTCTTTTTCCAAAATGAGAGATACAAGAAAAATCAGCATATTCACAAAACAGGTTGTCATTGTCACTGCTGACATGAGCACAACTCACCAGCATCTTTTTTAATGCTTCATTTGGCTACTTACAGAATTGCTCCAGGTCGTCTCCTTTTTTAGATTCTGGCATAGCAGTGATTGTGAGCAATGGGCATGGATTTCCTCCCAGTGTCTGGCAGAGTGTCTGCTGCCTCCAGTAAACCTTCTTAGGGTTCCTATTTTGTTCCAGAATATCAAGATGAGACTGAAAATGAAGCAAGGAAGCAGATTTATAAGGGAGTTCTCAGTCTATAAAATCTGATTTTATTCCACTAGTTGTATATTAATTTTGATACTGATTTCATATCTTGCTAACTTCCCATCTCCTCTCTTCTGCCAGTTAATATTACCATCTTTTGCATCCCACAAATATGCACGAGCCATTCCCAGTGCACTGAAGCTACACAGAATTACTTATTCTTATATCGTGGTCTAGTTGAAGTTGTCCCTTCTCTTTGCAGAGGGGTTGGACTAGATTATCTTCAAGGGTCCCTTCCAACCCAAGCAATTGTATGATTTTACCTGAACAGTTCCTAGATGCTTTTCTTATTAGCCTAAAGAAATCTCTATGCATACATGAAATCCAAAAGAGAAACATCTACCCTCTATATTTTAATAGGGGTTGTGTAGAAACATGAAAAAACTCACCATTTTTGAGCATTTATAGAACTGATTGGTTAGCTGTCAAGCACATGCCAGTGAAACTCAGTGACAACTCCATATCAGAGGCAGCCAAAAAGTTTACATCCAAACAACATTTTGTACAATCGGTAGTGGTAAATTTGAAGAGCGTCTCTCCGAGAAGTTGTTTGAAAAGGAGATTTTTCTCCCCACCCCCAAAGTTTATGACAGTTTTAAACAATTCTTAAGTCCAACAGCTCCTTGAGAAATTTGAGAAAAAGAACTGGCAGCTTGGAAGAAAAAGACTTTCTGGAACAAATTCTGATCGCCTCATTAGACAAACAGCCACTTGTCACCCACACACCAGATGATGTGTAGTTCTCTGTTTACACTGTAATTGCAAGTGGCAAGATGAGTGTAAGTAATGCCATTGCAGGGTGTTGCTAAGTGTTGTGGAACACCAGTTGTCTCTCAGTTGGTAGAAACAGGGATAGTGTACTAGGCACACTTGTCCCAACAATACTTTAACTAAAACACATCAATTCACTGAATGACCCTTACACAGTAACTTATTGTCTGTACAGCTCAGGGCTAAATTTTAACTGACATTTATGGGACAAGACATTCCTGTTCCTCCAACCTTAGAACTCACCGTCTTTCAGACTGCTTTCCCAGTGTTGAAATAGAGCCATGTAAACATAGAAGTGAAATTTACAGTCATCTATGTTATAAAACAATTAAAATACTTCTCAATAAAGTAAATTTAATTATTAAATGCATATAACAATCTCACATAGATACAGAGAACTCAATATAATCATTTACTTATTTTTCTGGTACCCAGTGAAACTTAATTGGACATAGCTGCCACTGAGATTTCAGCTAGATATCCAAACAATTAACACTGTGATGTAAAAATAGATAAATTACTGTTCATAAAAGAAATGTAATTACTAATGTACAAGAAGTAATGAACTGCAGAGTGCGTCCAGTTCAAATAGGATTCTGCACTCTATTTCCTGCAAATATGCCTGTAATTATTAAAAATATATGATATTTAAAAACATTTTCAAATTACTAACTCCATATACAAGTTTATCTTCTTTCCCAAAGCACTATGTGTTTAATTGAGCCCTTGGGTTCATAATCATTTTTAATTTATTATTGATATGTAAAACCAACACACTTCACCAGTGGACAAATGCTTTAAAATGCAATCTACTGATGCACAAACCTGATTTGTTTCATTTACTGTGGAAATTAAAGTAAAATGGAAATGTGTATATTGCATCACTCAACATTTTAAATTAGCCCAAGCAAAGAAGCTATTTAGAATTATTAGAGGCAATGATTTTGCTTTGGCTAAAGAGTTGGACATGACAATCTATCATTCTTTCCTGACCATAATTTCCATTTACCCAACTTTATGGTCCTTATTGGGTCTGAGTTAATTTAAACTTTTCCTGGGGCAAATTCCCTTTAACTTCAATGAGCTTTTTATTTGAAGAGACAGTGAAATATTTAAAGACCTGGTCCTGCAAGTGTAGGAATAACATCTTTCTCATGTCTATTCTATTCATTCGGGAGCAGGTGAGATATTCAGGGATTCCCAGAGTGCACGAGCTCTCCAAGTCTCTCTTGCTGTGTGCCAGCAGAAGATAGAAATCACTAACAGTAAAATAATCATGAGGCACTGCTTTTACGTGAAACAAGCATGATGGTGAATAAGCCCACCCAATTCTTTGGTATTGTATTTGTTTCCCCATCTCAGACTGTAGATATTTGTGCCTTCAAGGCTACAGGTCAAACCCCACTACTGGAGCGTACACTCTTCCTCGTGGACTTCGAGGAGTAACCGGTACCCATAAACCTGATAAGAAGTGAGCTGACAGACGTGTTTTGGACTGTGAAGGCTTGGCTGGCCTTCTCCCAGATATTGGAAGCAGTTTCTTTGAGCATCTATAATGGGATGCAAAGCAGTTGATGAGAGACTTGTTTGAGTGGGAATTAATCTAAGCCTAACTCTGCTGGCATGCCAAGCAGGGTGCTGGGTACGTGGGGGAGGACACTGTCCCTGTGAAAGCACAGTCTCTAATATCTGGGTAGGCAAACCAACCCCATAACGAAAAATAGAGTGAGCTTCAACTCCACCAGCCCACACCAGCTTTTACTGCCCAAAAGAAAATGTATTCATAATGGAAACTGAGGGGAGAAGGAAGGGGAACTGATCTACTGGAACTATGTGGTCTTCTTTTCAGTGACACCTTCCTCATCTTTAACAAAAGAGCACAGCTAATCCCAGGACTATTCATTTCCCTTCCTTCATCCTACCTTCCTTTCAGACTTTGGCATCCAATTATAGAGGAAGGACATTGAATGCCTTTCCCAGAAAATTCCCTTACCATCTACCCCTGGCCAGAAAAGGCCCTAGAAAACAAAACCTTCTCCAGGAAGCAAATTTGGTACAACTCAATAATTCAATTTATGCTTTAGAGTTGTATTCTTTTAGTTTCTGTACTGACAGCAGTGGTGGGAGTGTCACAAATGCCTGCTGAAACTCCAGCTGGCAGAGGAAAAAGTTGGTAAAGCATCAGGTGAGGTCCAGCACTGTGGTATTGTTGGGTGCAGCTCTGAAAGCTCAGTTGTTACCCCCTGCCAGGAGGATCATGCAGCACATCTGAGTTGCCACTAGCTTTAGCCCCCTGCTTCCCACCCCTCCAGGAGGAGGATCCTGCAACCTCAAGCGAATGGAGACACCTTTGGTTTGCATTATGACTGGTATAAGCACTAATGGTTTGTAATCCACATTTTCCTAGCCAGAAATTTCTCCTATGGCATTGTGGGCTTTAGAACTGACAGGGACTGCAGCTGTAAACAAGACAACGACACCATCATGATCATAGAGTGGTTTTGGTTGGGAGGGATCCTAAAGAGCACCCAGTTCCAACCCCTCCTGCCACGGTCAGGGGAACCTTCCACTAGACCAGGTTACTCAAAACCCCATCCAACCTTGCCTTGAAGATTACCAGAGATGAAGAAGTGTGAAAACAATCCTCTGTCTCATCTCAAAATCTACACATACCCAAGCAGCTCCAACCTGTTAGGACCATTATCTTATCTAGGTGGACATGTCAGTATTACCATCATTGTGGAGTAGGTATAGGGGTAATGGTAGGCCAGGTAACAGACATCATCTTTATGAGGGAACTTGATGCTGAAGGTGAGTGTGTAGTAGAACTTTCCTCTCATGCCTCCTGCTGCAGCTGCCCTGCAGTGGTAGTGGTTTCTGGAAGAAAAGAAAGAGGAAGAAAGTAAATATTTTTCACTTCTAGATGCACATTTGGAGCAGCCACAAGAGAACTAAGCATTCAGAGAAGCATCCACGCTGAAAGAAGTTTCATTTCATGCTGTAGGATGGGCTCCAAACTCAACCAGTCATTGTACAAAAGGCTCCCTAGAAGTACAATAAATCCAGTCCCAGTAATGAGCAGGTGCAGCCTGCATGACGGAAGGTTAGAGAAACCACAGGTCCACTGGACAGAGATCCAAACAGGGTCACCATGGTGAGTAGCACAAATCAGGTAGTACACCAGCTTCAGGGTGTCCTGGGATTTGCAACAGGACTCAAAGACCAGCAGGGAGTGAAGAGGCAGAACTGCATGAGGCAGTACAGAGCACTGCCAGTCACATACTGCTGATGGATGGGAGCAGTCTCACAGGGAAATAACAGTTTGCTTCATTTTGTGAAGATGCAAATAAAGAAGCAGCCAGCTAATACTAGCTCATATAGCACAATCCAGACATATTTAAACTAATGCATTCAGCTAACACTGCCGTATTTCTTCAGATACCCAAATTATCTTGCTTAGAGATGCAGGTTCCTATTCACAGCTCTGAACAATGCCATGTGAAAATATTCTGTGAAAAGCCTGGAGATTTAGAAAATATGAATACCCTACCAAACCAACCATTCAGTTCCACCACAGGAAGAAAAGTGATATTCCAGACACAAAAATAAATAATAAATAAGACCTACCTAAAAATATTCCAGATACCATCAAAGGCACTTTGTTGAGTAGGAAGAGGAGGAGAGCAGGTTTGGGTAGAGACTGAGCATGAAGGAGAAATGACCTCAAAGATTTGCAGGTTGTGAGCTACCCAAAAAAAATCCTCTATTTTGGATCCCTCCTTTTTGAAAACTTGAGCCTCTCCCTCTCAGGGAGCAGTGAGGATCAATTGCTCCCTAAGAGATGAGGAGCTGAGCTTGCTGTGGAAGCCAAAAGAGCTCACCAGGCAGGGTCAGCTCCCACAGTACCTGAGCAGGGCATGCCTGGGAACAGCAGATGGGTTCAACTACTGGTTCAACCACACATCCAGACCATCAGACAAATCTGTGGTAGTGAGGCAAGTCTGGGCCAAGCCATAAAGTCAGTCCCAGTGTCAGGGTACAGATCATCAGCCTTGATGATCTGGCAAAGCAGGGACACCAAAGCAGCGCTCTGTGTGAGGTTGGTCAGCATCATCAAGGTCTAACAGGTGGTGCACAGGTCCTTGACAGTGCCTTCAATAAAACTACAAAATCTTATAGCAAGCTTCTCAGTCTACTTTCAGGACCAGATCTCTTCCAGGAAACTTACTCTGATGAAGAGATGACTTCAGGCTGAGGAAGAAAGTTTTCTTTCAGCAGAGATGAAGAGACAAATCATGTACTTTAGGGAGAAGTCTCACAGCAAATTGCATCCATAAGTACATTTCAAACAATATTTTTCCCACATTGCACCAATTATGCTGTTGCTGAACCTTCTGATTCTGAAGGACTGTGAGGTTTCTTTGACAAATGTTATCATCAATGTTGCATTAAAATGCAAAATAGAAGAGGCAACCAAAAGATGCAATTTCAGCTCCTGAATTTTACAATACTAGTTTATTTTGCTGCCCGTCATTTTTATTCAAAAGGGAGGAGAGAAAAGATAATTATTCTTGTCAAATTCTCTGAAATAATCAGCTCTTTTTCATAAGGGAGACACAATACAATGCTGCTGGGTTTTCACCTGAATTCAACAGTCAGGAACACGTGGGGTGAGTGATACTGACTGGATCAATAGATAGTGCAGGAACACTGAGTCACAGTGGTAAACTAAAAGGCCTATGATTTTATTCTCAGCTGAACTCTTAACTCCAACATTTCCTTTGCAAATAAACCACCTTAATATTGGACAAAGAGACTCAGAGGGGGAAAAAAATGCAATGAACCCACAAATACAGAAACATCTACTTAGGTAATATATGTGTATTTTGATAGATCAAGAGTTATTGTCTAGTCTTTTTTTAAACTCAGAACAATGACATTTAATATAGTTCCTGTTAATTTTGACAATGAAGGATAATAAAGAACTGTTTCTTGTTTAGTGCAGAAGGGAAGTGTGCATCTCCATAGCTTTTATTATACTCAGTGCTACTTGGAAGATTAGATGACCTTATTTCTAAAGAACTGTCACAAAGTGCTGAGTTCTTCCAAGTCCTCACCTCCAAGTTCACACTGGGAGGAAGCAGGTTTTTGCAGGCAGATACTGCCTAAATACCTTACATACACAATATTCCCAGATGTGGTGCTCCAATAAAGGCTTCTCCCTTCATAGTCTGTAATTCTGCAGCCAAGTGTCTCTCTTGCCTAAAATGGCCACTTAACCCAGAGGTTTTGCAGCACCAGACACCTCTGACCTTGATGCTACACTGATAGTCAATGGTCCTTGCTCTGACTGCTCAGATGACACAATCCCGTGGGTACTGATGCACAGCATCCTCACAGCACTGCTTAGCAGTACATTTCATTCTTGTTCTGAGTATCTCTGCTGTTCTACCTAACTACCCACCCAGAAAAGACACCTCCAGGGTTTTGAATCACTTCTTGACACCTGCTTCTAGTCTGTAGCAAACTATCTGGCAGCAATAGGAAGTTTACAGGTGGCTTTGGGAGGCTTCAACATTCTTCACTCATGCATTAAAAAGAAAAAAACCCTGTGTATAAGCAGTGTAAATGATCATGTACTTTTACTGCATATAATCTGGTCTCCTCACAATCCATTATACAGAGCAGCAGCTCTGAATACTTTTAAAAGAAACCTAAAAAAATAGCATTTTTCCTCTTTGCCTCCCTCTCCTCCTACTGCTGTCAAGGCAAAATGGCTCTATTGCTTCCTTTTTCCTCCACCAGACTGATGTTTTTTTGGTTCCTCACCACTTTTTCATCGCAACACCCTACAATATCAGCATGGAGCCTAAAGCAAAAAGCAAGGAAAAGAGAAGGAAAAAAGACCCTGGCAGCATCTGCTTCCCCACTACATTATTTGTCTTCTCTTTCAAAAAAATGTTGGAAGTCTCTCATGCTGTCTAGAAACTAACACACTGATTATTGGAAAACAAAAATAAGGCCAAAGTGTAGTTTTCTCAATGAGCATGCAAGCTGTATCTACTGTGCCTTTCAGTCACTTTGTAATAGTGAAATCACTTTTCTTGCTATTCTCCTTCAGAAAAAATGTACAGGTAGTATGTTTCCAGCATAGCTGTGATGAAAAGTTAATTAATAATAATTACAATGCTACTTATCACTTACTCTGCACAATAATTTTTAGTGCTTAAAGGATCTTTGCAAACATTATCTAATTAAAACATGCTTCCCATTTATCTGTTTCCATTCTTTGGGTGGCAGATAAGTGACTTTAATTTTCCACACTTTACAGATGGGAAAACAGAGACAGACAGGTTAAGCAACTTGGACAAAGACGCAGGCAGGAAAGGAGATGAATTATAACTGAGGAATTCAAAAGCACTAAACTATTCAGGAACAGTATCTCTTGGCCATCTCTTCTTTATACTTCCAATCTGCAGCATTTAGCATAGTAAAAAGCGCTGTTGGGTGATGGAATATGGCATTTATCAGCTTAGACTACAATGGCCAAAGAAAGTATCAGTATTCTAGCTTTCTGGCCATTTCTAAACAAGCTGCTTTGAAAATGTTTGTCACTTCTAACCTGCTGATGCATTCCCTTGGTACAAAATACTTCCCACCTGGGGTTTGGTGTCCTTTATTTTACATCTCCTGACCTTATTACATCTTAAGTGTGACTATTAAGTGCAATAAGCCCTAGTAACACCATTGTTCATACAATAAAAAGCAGTATTTTAGCATTCAGTGGGCATAGCTGTTATTTTGAAGTCTGCTGCACTGGAAACTGGAAAATGCACAACAGAAGTTCCTTTTCAGGGGCCAAATCCAGGTTGAGGCATTTTTGTTGTCAGGAGTTCAGGCAGAATCCCAGTGGAATTATAATATTCTCACAGCCATCTTGCTGTTAAGGTGTTCAGTCATACTGCAAAGGCCAGGTGCTCTCAAAATGAGACTGATGGCTCAGCCCTCTCACAGATCTCATTAGAGCTGAGAGGTGACCTGCTAATGTTATGATGATTATTTCATCTAATGTGATTATAAAGATGCTGAAAAGAGAAGACCTAGTTCTGACACCATTATGATCACTAAACAGCCAAATTTTTAGTGGTGAGACGAGAACAAAACCCTCCATGTACCTCATTACCATCCATGAACTGACTATTGTCTGAAAAAGCTGGAGGTTAGATAATGTGCTTAGAATGAGCCACGAAACCAAAAGGCACAAGCACATTGTCACCAATTCAGCATTCAGCTGCCATTGTTCCTTAAATACTTCGCCAGAAAGGAATATTATTCAGTGCATAAAAGCTGCCAAGACAGCAAGAGAATTAGATGATCTTGTAGTAACTGCAACTGTTTATCATGGGTGTATCCTGTCACATCACAGAGAGGCAATAAAATAGAGCAGAAGTGTCACTCAGCTTCTATTTGACAAGAGCTCTGCTCATATTCTCCATAACATAAAAACTCTTGTGAGACGTATGAGAAAGGTACACGATGACACATCTGTGCCACAACATTCATCTTTATGAGTGAACTACCCCATCTTCAGGGAAGATGGATGCCAAAGAGAAGCCAATCTGCTTCACCCAGACATCTCACCAATGAGCCCTTCCTCCCACTGTCCTTCAATTCAGAGGTGTCTCTCAGTGAAGGCCCTGCTGCAAAAGCAATTCAGGGCATCTTTGAGTTCCTTTGTATTTTTTAAGTAAATCACTCTTTTCCTATATCTATGAATAACTCCTGGTTTATGAATAACTCCTTGTAAAATAATTAGATGAGGTTCCCATCAAAATGTTCACTCACACCCCAGGACACCTGTGAACAGGGAGAATGGAAATGAAGTGAGCTTGTTCCCCAAAACACTGTCAGCGTGATATTTCTATAGCAATCCCATTTCTTCCTCATCTGAGAAACCCCAAACACCCTATCTTCACATTCCCTCACCCATACAACTCTTCATGACAGAGAATCTCTTTTATAAATACTGAAATAAAAACATTAGAGTTTCAATAGAGGTGAAAGTGCATGTATATGCGTGTATGCATATTCTTGTACATAAAAAAATACGTGAAAACTTGGACAAACAATGAGAGACAACAAAAGTAGAGTTATCCTAGATGATTATATTGACATATAATTTAATGCACAGCTAGAAAACACAGAATATTCCAAATCAATAAAATTATTCTCTCATATATTTGGAACAAGAATCTAATTACAGGCTTAATTGTACAATCATGGTTTAATCTTGGAAGTCAGCTGCTGTTTAATCACTGCACAATAGCTGCCTTGTTAATGACATAGGAAGCCACAGCTCTGGTATTCAGTGTGTAAAGTCTGCACAACCAACAACAGCTCATACTCAGAGCAGCCAGAAATTACAGGCATGTAAAGGGAAGCCACTGCACCACCCTATATTAGTTTTTGAGATAGAAAAGGTTAAGATTAGGTGAAGGAAGGTTAGTGAAGAATATCTGAAACAAAATAGCTACTCAAATTGCTACAGACAGACGCCAGGTTGAGAGGGGATAACCTGAACCTTCAGCCTATCCTCCTGCCAAAAAAAAAAAAAAAAAAAACACAACAACAACAAAAAAAAAACCACAAAAAACCACCACACCAAACACTCAAAAAAGAAACCAAAAAAGATTGCCACAGAGATTGAGACAGCTTGGAATTTTTTTGGTGTCAACACAAGTTTGAGACTGCTACTTCTGGAAGGCAGTCCATTGTCTTTGTTTGGGTTTATTGTCTCATCAAACCCACTTGTGAACACAACCACCTCTGAAACTAACACAAATACAATTTCTAAAAAAGAGAAATCCCATTGTTTCACAGTAGTTTCCAAAGCAGCCTCACCACAAGAATTAATTAAGAAAGAAGTACCACTTAGAACATCAAAAAAGTTCAGCTTTTTCCTGAGCCCCACTTACCACGCCAGACATTTATGACCATTAATTCTGTTAACACCTTTCTGTTTTCTTGTATTTCCATGTCTGCAGTCACCAGGTGGCCCAAACTCTGAACTTCAACAGCAAGGTATTAGCGGCAAGAACCAGAATTTTGGCTTGTTTATACAGTTCCTGATGCAGCACTTACAGCATTCTGAGAGACTAAGAAACTGTAGTGGTGCAAACTTGTGAACAGAAATCATGGTAGAAAAAATTAATTAGAAGAACAAAAGAAAAAGGGAAAACATATTGCTCAAGCATTCTCAGACCCATCTTTTGGGTCATGACAGGTACAGCAAGGACAAAATAATTAATTAACATCAAATGTTGCAGTGTTTGATGTGAACTTCACCCATAATGCTCTAACTGTTCATCTTCAACATACAACCTCTTTTTTCCAGTGTAGGTCTTCCTGCTTGCACTGCCCCAGGCTACATCATTCCCAGACATCCCACTCACAGGCATTTAACCAAATACATTTACTCATACCTGTAATTTTCCTACTTGTTCTATTCTGTCCCCCAGCCTTCAACTCTGCACATATTTTCTAATCCAAAACATACCAATTATGCTACTCCTGAAAACCATTTCCATCATCATTTTTAAAATAAATAACATAGTGGATAACATTCTGGAAGCCTTGAAGAAAATAAAACAGTTCATTCAACCTCTTGAAACACCAAGCTCTACACTGGTCTCCTTTGACTGTAATAAGCAGGATGAATCAGGGATCAGTTTTCTGCATGAAAATGAGAAACCTGAGTGAGAATGTCTCACATGAGTCAAGATCCAGCTCAGATACAAATTAAAGATGAGACTGATCAAGTGTTTTTCTTCTAAGGTTCTGGCACACTGGAAAAACATCCTGAAACAGGGAACTTGCATAAATATCATCACTGAGCTTGTGAGGACTCCTTTATGCCACTGTTGCCTTGCCCTCATAGAAAGACAAAACTTCCCATAGGATATAAGACTAATCCCTACTGTTCCTACTGTCAGGACAGGGTCTACATGGTGCCAGTCAGCATGGTCCACAGATCAATTTGCCTTCTAGGGTGCTTGGAAGAGAAGGGAAGGTCATGAAGATAATAAGGTGTAAATTCACAGACAAAGGTGTATTTGTATATGGTTATTTCTTCATATATGTTTACATAGGTGTATATAGTGCATGTACATATACACCCTTCCCTCACAACCCTGTGTATGTCTAACCTCTTCTTTATCTGCTCAGCTCTTACATCTCTTACAAAAGTCAGTGCGTGCAACAGAAGAACAATGATCCCATACAGCTCATTCCTTCATGGACAGAGGGAAAAGCCAACTTCCCTACTTTAGTGGGTTGACCTTCCTTCTGTTCCTGACTGCGTCAGCAACGTTTGAGCACTCCCCATTCCCTTTGCACCTCCTTCCTCCTAGGGAAGTGAATTCTGCACATGCCCTGTTTCTCCCCTGGCATCTAATATTGAGAGCTCACTGGGAGCTGTTTTCTGAAGGTGGAAACACACAACATATTGAGCCAGCATCAATTTAGAGACATTTGGTACACGGAGTACTGGTGGTGAGAGGTTCATGACATCAATACAGTAAACAGAAAGGAAGCAGTGGAGGAAGGAGGCACAAATTATTCAGCAAAAGCACACTTACTTGTAGTAGCAGATATCATGGCCTGCCCGAATCCAGCGAGCCCTGCCCTGGAGAGCTTCCTTCACTGAGTACATGACCGGTTGCATACCTAAACAAAAAAAAGATAGTTTCAATTGACATGACTTCCCTGGTTGGAAAAGACAGAAGTGGGAAGGGAAAGGCTAAACAAGAAGCCACAGTATTTTGCCTTGCTTTCTCTGCAGATAGTTTATGCAAAGTAAATACATTTCCAAAACCCTGTGCTTTCTTCTGATATAGCTATGTCTGTACAAAAAGCATCTCCAGAAGAAATGAGCTCAATGGAGTTTATTAAAAAATAAATTATCCTACTGTTTGCAAAGGAGGACTTCATTCTGTTTACAAACAGAGGAAAGGAAAGCAAAGAAAGAAAAGGAATCAAGGCATCTGCAAGATCAGTAATTTGGTTAGTCCAGTATTTTATGCTTGGCTGCACTAGTATTGAACTCTTAATCCTACCACAGCATTAGAGATCAATGGTGCATCCAATACCCTACCTTCAGAAAACAGTAAGGAAAACTAGAAGGCTTTAAACTTACTATTAGACCTCAACAACCCCTTTGTGTCATAAATGCTGATAACAGTAGCATCCATCTTTGTACCATATTACCCCAGAGGATGACTCCTTCCTGACCTCCAAAATTTTGTGCCCCGAGGTAGGAGGCTTTCTCTGATCTGAGTTGTGTATACATTACTCACGGCTCCATGAAGCCAGACCATCTGCAGGGAGTTCTTTGTATCAAATTCCTTTGCTGTTCACACCTGCCTGCTCTTTTACAGGCACAGTGAGGATGCTGCCCTCACAGCAGAGCTATCTGCACGTGGTGTCCCTGGTGAGGGGCTGGGGCTGCAGGGGTGGCTGCTGTCAGCCAGCTCCAGTGGACCCAGCACAGCCACAGCTGAGCCCAATGATGATTGCTGGCAGCACTTCTGTGAAAGAGTATTTAAGAAAGAGAAAAATGCCCTTTCAAGTATTTTTGCATGTTGATAAGTTATCCCCTGAGCCTTCTCTTGGCTGTTCTTGTGCTGGGAGGAGGTGATGCTTGAAAATCATTAATACTGATGACATATTTCCATAAGCAGCTATTCAGTTCTCTTCTTCCTTTGGGTTTCTGTGTTAAATTCTCCAACACTTTCAGAGCCAGGAAGTGTGTCAGCAGCAATGCCTTTCCAGCTCTTACTTGGCTGTGCTGTGGGGTGGCACTAACTCACCTACACCCAGGAGTAACCTCTCTATTGCTGCTTCCTGAATCACTGCCCTGAGTCACATACAAGAAACAATTGTGTTTGGTTCCAGGATATGGGCCAGAGCAAGTTTTGGGAGTCACAGGTCTGTCCAGATGCCCAGTTTATCAGACAAGAGATGTGGGGCTCAGAGTCTGCAGGGCTCTCAATGTCCCAAATGCCATCTCCCGCCCTTCCCTCTGAGTCCAAAGGACACAAACTGGAAACTACCTCAGAGCAGTGGTTGATACTAGTCTACCATCTCATTTTAATTAAAAAAAGTAAAATAAATCAGTTTTTCCTTCCCAATTTCCCTATGGAAATGTTCGATTTTAGAAAACAAACTGAAATCAGGCTTTAGATGAAATCCTGTTATTTCCCATGGTAAAGCAAGTTAGTGAAAATGAGAGAAGGAGAGAAGTGGAGGCTGCAACCCCTGACTTGCTTTGCTCCTGGCCACAACTATTTCATTAAATATCCTTTTTGCTGGTTTGAAAGTCACACAGTGCCATCTAACCAAGAGCAAAAGGGAAAAAACAAACAAGACAAGTAACCAGAAGTTGCCACCCAGGGCACTTTGCCACTACATCACAACTGGAGGCTTTTAGTGTGGGCATACACCCAGGACAAGTGCAGAGGGAATGTGGCAAATAAACAGCATCTCTTACCAACGATCTGTGTAAATGTTATGCATGTGCTGGGAGGGGTAGCAAGCCTCGCTCAGCCAAGCTAGAAGAGCTTCACTGCCCACTCAGAGCAGCAGAAGTAACCCACAGAAGATTTGTTTGATAGCCAATCCCATGTACAAGCCATCCAAAAGTGAGACAGGGCTTAGCCTCCCTCCTTACTCCAGATGGTATTTTCACATTTCTCTTCCAAATATATTTTTCATGGCATGCTTGAACATGTGAGTCATGTACAATTTCAGGTACACAAAATGAGATTATAAATGTTGACAACAGCCAAAGTAGCAGATAACAAACAACCTTCCACCAGTAATAGCCTGAATCTCTGACTGTGAAGATACCAGTGGCTGCATCAAGGGTTGTACTGAGGTTTACAGTAGGACATCAACATACTTCATTTTTAGGCTCCTACCAGACACACCACTCTGAACGGTTTGGTAATTCAGAGAAGTAGTATAAGATGACAAAAAGAAATAATTTTCAGTTGAGATCTATATGAATATTTGAACTTCAGCCCTCAGGGTTAAAGCGCAAATGCCTTATAATTCGTCATGCCACTCATCCAGCCAGTTTCACATATACGAGTGACGAGTGATTCCAGCTCTTAATGCTATTTGTTTTAGGTACATTGATCTTGAGAGAGTTGTCCCAGTGATGCTAAAAGATGTAGCCACAGGGCTTCAGAGGAATGCAAAGTCTGATATTATGGACTTATTAAACATTCTGAGTCAGGTCTTGAGCCGGTGTAAATTAACACAGCTCCATGGAAACAAATAAAAAACCCCAACCTATGCCAGCTAACTATTCAATCCAGTCTCCATGCAGAAGAAATAACTTCTCTTCTAAGATGAGTATTGAAAGCTGGGATTTGCCCTGCCTATTTCTGAGCAATGCTGCCTTCCTCCTGAACCATGGGCTATGACAGGAGCTCAAAGAGAGCAAGGAACAGAATTTTTTATCATCATTAATACCAATGGAAGTTTTATGAGGTCTGAAGTCAGAGATGTCTTTCTGGATAAACCCAAAGAAACATGAATATTTGTTTGAGGATTATCACATTTACTCAAATCTTAGAAGTACTTTCCAATCCTGTGCTGCTCATTCAGTTCCAACAGATTGGCTTTTTTCCCCACACCCCTCTCAACTCTAATGCCATTCTTCCTCAGTTCTGGTCTATAAACACAACAGTGACATTTTTTCCCCCACAAATCCCCTCCCAGGTCTCAATACTCAGTTTATTCCCCAGTCCTCCTGAGGATAGACAAAAGGTACTTTGACAAATCTGAAGTTACTTTTTCAGTGTATTTCAGGGCAGATAAGATTAAACTTACAGTATCCCTTATACTTATAGACATGGAAAGTTTAAAACCTTTATGGCATTAAAAAGATATTCCTGTGAACAGAAGGCTAACCCAATTCCCCAAGGACTCATACCATAATTAAACTGGCTATTGAACTTCTCACAATTGATAATGTTGAAGCGATAGGGAACTGCTAACTTCATGTCACGGACTTCGAAATAGAACCACTGGTGATGTTGGTTGCTGTTGACATCGGCATTCATAATTAAGTCATACTCAAACCTGTTTTAAAAAAATAGAAAAAATATTGGCCGTGAACACCCCACGTCTGCCAGTGAATGTGCTGACAACAGGTTATACAGTCAAATTCATTAATCTTTTCTGAACGTCAGAGAATAGCATTAAACTCACAAAGCCCAAAAACCTTTAAATATTCACACTGTATTAGTCTTGTCAAAACATTGTGAGCTCTGTTTTCTTACTCCTGTTGCTTTCATGACGGTTTAGGTGTTAGAAGGCACGATTAGCTCTGTGCCATGTAACCTGCTTCCCTGGCTGGCCCTTTCCAAACCCAGGAGAACACCCACCATTCCATCCTGCTGGTTGCAGCAGAAAGGCAGGCAGGGGCACATCTGCTCCAGGTGTACTTACTCACGCACTTGGATGGCTTTGCGAAGGTTTCCCGATTCAAACTTGGAGAAGAATGTCAGACAACCTGGAGCTTGAGCTGGGCTCGAGCGACTGCTGTAAAGCAAAATAAGGACACCTATAGCAGGCTGCTTCAAAGACAAGCTTTCCCCAGCACATTTTGTATGCTATAATAGGTTTTAATATTTTTTTTAATAAGCAGGAGGTGAGCTTTAATAAGAGAAGAGCAAATCCATAATCCTCCTATCTGATGCACCTTTCCTCTCTACTCTTGCTTGGTAATTCTAAATCACATCTTTCCTTTTCCCAATACTCCTTTTTGTCACAGTTCATGTTTGCTTTCTTTATTCCAACTACTTTCCCACTGGGCTATTAGTATTAATTTATTAATTGCAGAAGGCAGCTTTATACAATTACTACACATGCACTCTTTGCTCATCTATATAGTTTCCTTCTCCTATAGCTTAGAAATCTGTAAGTTAAACAACTTCACAATTTTCTCCTACCTTAAACTGTCCTTCACCTTTTTTCATCTAAAGAATGTTCTCCAATTCATTTATTCTTCCTCTGAATGCAACTTCATCATATTTGGGACCCTCTCAACTGCCCTGCGCTACACTTCAAAGACCACTATTGCTGACCACAGCTGAGCACTTAAAGTAGTTCCCAAGGCCAGATGTGTAGTTTTCAGAAGACTTTTGTGAGTGTCATACTTAAAAACAAGAGTACATCTACAGCCCATGACACTGGCTGTGCAGACACTCAGTGGGAAATGCTGCTTCAGGGTGCAGAGAAACTGGTATAATCCACAGCACCAGTCTGCATGTCTCTGTTCCAAATCACTACGTGCACTGCAGACATATCCAGGGACACCATACAGTCTCTTTGATGTATGGATTCTCTTGGTCTGTCTAAAAGTTTTGAGGCTCTCCTGCTCCAGTGACTTCCACAAGAAATCCTTTCCCTGGAGAACAAAGAACCTACTCCTCCTGGATATTTTCTCCCCTGGGACTTTATCTCCTGTGTTATTTCTTCTTTACCTCTATCAGAGCTGTACAAGTAAACTGAGCTCACCACCCAACCCAGCACTGACAGTGACCCTGGTTACAACACTCAGTTGAAGTTACCCACCTGGGCTCATCCAAATCAAACACAGTTCTGCCGATGACATCACCCGGTTGGATGAGGCGGCGAACATCATCTAGGACTTTCTCCCTAAGAGAAAGAAAGCAGTAAATTGTAATGACACTGATAAATCTCAATATAGTAGATTCTTCTAGAAGTAACATGAAGAATCTTCAGAAATTCTTTCCAAGGACTGGTGAGGAAGGAGTTCAATATGCTAATTCCAGGTGAACTTTTTCTTTTCCCGCCATGAGAATGCATCTGCTCCATTCCCATCAGGAGTTGCCTTTTGGGTTAAATACCTGATTCTGCAAAATTTCTATTCTCTATAGTATTGTGTCAATTTTGATTTATCCACAGTTCTTCCTAGTCAGTGCCCACCTCCCAAGTGGCCAGTCTTGCCCTGTGAGGAAATATCTGCCATAACTTATAAACCTACTAGTCTGACTCAAAGGTAATCTGGACTTTAAGTCGAGCTGATTTCTACTGTTTAAACAGAGTTTCTCTAATCCCTAAAGATGATCAACTATGGAATGCCAGAATTTCTTCCTGACCTTTGAAGCAATCTTGTTATGCCCTGAAGCATGTCATGATTAGTCCCATTTCAGCTGTGCAGTTACACATGTTGTTGTAGCCATAAAAACAAAGCTTTTAGAGCAACAGTGCAAGATGGTAGAGTGATTTTGCGTCTAAATAAGATTTCTAGCTTTTATATTGCTGCAGAAAGAATCATTCTCTCTAGAGATCAGAAATCAGCGTTCTTCACAAAAGCCATTTGATTAGTGTTGATCAACTCTAAAGTTTAGCATAGAATCCAGCCTCTTTGTATCTACTAATAATTCCCTATACCACTAAGAAATGTTAAGTCATTGCACACAGCCAGACATGGAACAAACAAAACTGTGGTATTTAAGAGCTCCCTCTCCCAGCACAGCTTCAAGACACAGCTTCCCACTCATCTGAACACCTAAATAAAATGAGAGGTCCTTTCTGAGAGGACAGAAATACTAGATAGGTGAGTCTTTATGGATTCACAGAAACCATAAAAATCTCTCTCCAATGTTGCCACTTCCACCTTGATCTGTGAGACAAAGAAAGCAACGTAGATAGTGCACAGCTCGCCCACTGACACAAAGAAAGTCCATGGCAAAGGTAGGGAGTAGGCTTGCTAATTCCCAATCCTGTTCCTAATCCAGGGAGATGCCAATTCCCTTTCCTTGGGAGGAAAACCTAGATAAGATCACCCTGCTGTTTGGCCTTGAGGCAAATCACTAGGTAGCCAAAAATTTGTTCTATAACTTCCTCAGACACTGAGAAATGTTAGAGTCAGATCCTACATTAGCCAGTTTTGAGCTGGAGAGCTCTCAGTGTGGTAATTATACAAAAGCACAATCACCTTTGAACTCCCTGCTTGCGCTCCAGCATGGGCTTGCTGTGAGGAGGTGGCTGGTGACCCCAGAAATCGGGAAATGCCAAATCTCTGTAGCCTGGTATGGATTTAACACATTTGGCCCTGGCTGTGTAGAGGTGAGGGCTGTGGAACAGGACGTCCTCTTGGTGTTTCTCCAGAAGATTTCTCACTGTGTCTGAGCTCTCCAGCCTCCCTCCAGGACTAGGATCGATTGAGGCCTCACAGTGAGGGTAAAACAGTTTTTTGTACCAAGCAGCATCTTTTGGGAGAGGTCGCAACTCAAGCACACGACTTCTGGCTGCATCTTCATTTTCACAAGAGTCTGTATCCTGGGCTGCTTCTGCAATGTCTTTCTTTTCATCATTCTGATCCCATCTGCATTCCTTCTTCTTTCTCCAGCTCTGCAGTGGGACTTTGAAATCCTGTTCCTCTGGATCTGGTCCCATCTCTGTGACACTTTGGTTTCTCCATCTGCAGTTTGGATGTTTCGCAGAAGTAGCACTTGGAATGAAGTGAAAGGGAGCAGAGGGAAGATTCTCAGTCCTGTCCTTCAAGCTCTTCTCTTCCTCAGACTCCAATTCAAGCTCCTTTAAGTTTAAAAAGCAGAAGGAATTAAAAGAAACTAAAGACAGATTGTGCCTCCTTCCAGAGGAAACCTTTCAAGGAAGAAAAGAGGAAATATTTACACATCTCCCAAAACAGTACTCAACCAATAAAACAACCAGAGTAAAATCAGTGCATGGACCACCTGCCAGCATTTCTCTATCCACAAAGCTGTTTCAACAGAAGTCCTCAGAAACCAAAAGGATCCAACTAGAGATGACTCACCCAGATGACTCAACTGAAACCAATTGTTCTAACAAAGAAGGGAAGATATTTTACAAGGCATTTTTTAAAAATGTAAATGTTACAGCAGTGTAAAGGCAGCCAATCTGTCATGCAAAACTCCACCCCACTTTCATGCAAGAGTATAATTTAATCCCATTTAGCTACTTATGGTGACAATCAACGTAACAATATTGTGTATACAGGAGACATATTAAACCAGTGGTCTTTTCCAGACTCATATTTGAATCAGGATTTTCAGCTCTCCTAAATTCCAATACTTGTAATGAGTGCAGTAGTCCATTTTTAGTCCCAAACTGCACTAGGAAAGATTGCTTGAACTGTTCATTTCACTCAGTGGCAGTGCAATCTTCTCCTCTTCCTTCAAACCACTAGTTGACAGTATTTATTTTCCACATCTCATTCTGATCTTGGTATTGCCATTGAAATCGCCAGCAAGGATACAAATTATCTGACAGATTTCTCATGTGGCAATTGATTCAACAGTGCTTACTTAATCTATACCCAGACAAATGGGCATCAAACATCATTCCCTTTATCACTCCTGATTCACACCAATAAACTATAGTAACAAGTCATAATCTTTGTTTTTTCAGTCTTAAAAGATTTACAGATTTCCTTTTGTAATAGCCTTGTCTAGTCATCACTGGTCAATACTCCCTTTCAAGTATTTCTTAAATTCTGGAATATTCATAAATAAAGGAAACCTCACTATGATCATACCTGAAAATTAAGGGAAAGTTCTGGACACATTGCTTCATATTGTCCAAGATCTTCCTCTGGTCGGTCAAGCACTGGCCTTGACCTCAATTTATTCACATCTGTCTCCAAGTCATAATCCTACAAAAGCAGAATTAGAGAAGCACACAAATTACAAATTCCCCACAAGATGATCTCAACCATTTCAACCATCCCCAGTGAACTGGGGATAAGACCAGGGTCTGAAACTTTCACAGTTGAAAGTTCCTATGCATTGATTTGCAGCCTCACCCATATCAGTTATGAGAACCAAGGCCAAACTGTGTCAAGCATTCAGTCATTGCATTAAAAAAAACCCCAAAGCCCAACCCAACCAACCAAAAAACCAAACCAACAAAAAAACCTCTAAAAAACCCCCCCAAAAAAAACCCCAAAACCAACCAACCAAACGAAAAAAAAAAAAAACCAGGAAAAAAAACCACCAAAAAACAGGAAAAGATGGGGTAGGAGGGAAGGATGGAAACATGGCATTGATGACGGCACATTACACTACAGCATTATTCAAATAATTCCACTTGTCTCTAAGTATGTTCCACCGAATGCTATCAAATAAGTGATTTGCTTCTCACAGACAGACTTTTTTCTGCAGCTGTTATGAAAAGAAAAACGTAACATTGCCTGAATGCACAAGTGTCCATGGTATTTCAAACCCCAAGCCACACTTGTGTCGCAAAGCAGAGTCTGAGCTACTGTTTGGGGCTAGGTGAAAAAGCAATGAAAGGTTGCAGGGAGCATAAGGTCAGGTTAAAAGGATTTGCATACTGATGCCTAAGTAGCTTCAAACTTGCTGAAGGTTTGGATTCAAAAGAATAGATGGTTGATGTGGTGATTTTGATTTTCATGGAACTGTTTGAACAAGTGATGGAAGCACAAGCTGAGTCTCAGTTTGGTTGCTATTGCTTGTATGCAGGGATATGTGTTATTTAGCTGTGAAAATGTTTGTAAAACACATCAATACCAGGAAACATTGTGCAAAAGATCTTACACAAAAAAAAAGTTAAGCTGAAAGTTCATTATCCATTCCATGCTTGCTTTCCCTTTAGCAAGATTTTTCAGGGAAGATATATGACCAGCACACCAGACAAATGGTATTTAAAACTCCTATTCAGAACAACCTCTTAGGCAAAAAAAAACAAAACCAAAACTGCTTACATCTACTTGGTAAATCCTTATGAATTATTAAATAGTTCAGAAGCATAGGAGCTGTTTCTGAATGAATAACTAATTAAAGAAGGAGATAAATTCACCAAGAACCTTATTCCTAATGAACATCTTGACGAGCTCTAATATTCAGATAAAAACAGCCAGACAGGGGCAAGTTAGGACACTCAGCTAATGTGTGTGAGATTTTTTTAACTTCCTTTTTTCATTGGGTGACATCAGTTTAATACTTGAGGAGAAAAAGACAGGGCAGTAATGAGAACACCCTTTCACAGAAGTCTCAATCATATCTAATTAGACTGTATATGCAACTTCATTTCTTTAATTCGCTTTCCCAAGCCACTTTATGTGGATAAGACTTATTAGCAGCATTCAGTACTTCACATTTGCATATGAGCTTGTTTGTATTTTCACAAGAAAAAAGTTTGCACTCTCATCCTCAGCTGGTAGGGGTTTTTTTACCAGTGAGGTCACTGCAGGGAGAGTGCTAAGGAAGAATTCAGGGAAGTATGGAATAATTCAATTAATTATTTGTCTGTGTAGAACAGCAAATAAAGAAGGGATATATGTTCAAATGCCCCAGCTGTGGCTTAAAATAACTAACCTTTTCCTTAGTGTAGGTGCACAGACCAAACATGATCTGATATGGGAAGAAAGAGAGGGTTAGTCTTTCCTAGGTAATAAATCAATTTTTCATGACTGAGTTCCATTTTTCTGGCATACACCTAGAGGAATCAAAGATCTACCATTTATCTCCAACTGTGTATGTGATTCTAATAGTTGCAGGTCAGTCTCTCTGCAGGAACAGAGAAGTCATCAAATCCACACTATCCTGGGTGACAAGAAGGCAATGAATAAAATAAATGCAGGAGAACTCTAATGAAAATCAGTGCTTTGTCCTTGTCTTCTTTCAAATATTCTTCTATTGTTCATGTAGTGTGTTCATGTGGGACCACATACACATATATATTCTCTGCTTAGATAGTCTTTCAGGGTGTCAAAATGGACAATGAAAAGTTTGGCTTTCCAGTATGTAGATAATTATGGAAACTATGGCTCCTATACCTACTTCCTCCTTACTCTCCCCATCCTCATTATCCAGGTCTTTTTCAGCCTCTTCCTCTCCATCACTTTCATAGTCACCTATAGGAGTAAAAAAAGAGGTAGAAAGGTGTTCAACCCAATATCCCTCTCGTGTCCGGCGGAGAAATACATGTAAATCCTTTTGTGTGTGCCACACACTCTGTAACCCACCACAACCCTGATTAAAGTAGATCCTATTTGTTAGTCTCGTATAAATGAATTTGGCACTAAATCACCCAGTTTTTAAAGCTCTGTTCTCTTGGACTCAAGCACTGCCTTTCAAAACCATGACAAATGTCCCCATGGTATGGATCCAACTCATTTTACAAAGCAGTACAGAGATTTTCTGCTTGGCTGCAATGATATTACAGGATGCTCTTAATCTATATTATCTAGATTAGACTGTTTTACTGCTATGATTATTATAGTATTTGAGCATCTTCCACATGAAACTGAATGCAACAGGAATTGCTTGTGTATCATGGAGCCTGCTGTTTCTCCTTTTCTGTGGAGTAGCTGTCCTGCCTGTGCTTGAGTTCTGCTTTTCAGCCAGAGCTCACATCTTCTACTCATGGAGCATGACTGCTACCTGCTTTTATTTTAGGAAGTGAAAAGGATAATAATTCCCGCAATTCTTTACTGAAAAAGCTCCAGGGCAGTTCCCCTCTCCCAAACAGCCATGCACAGCCACAGTTGTGCCTTACTCTGTTGCTGTGGAGCAATGGCACTTCCAGCCTCCGCTATGCCCACTCCACTCCATTATGTTTTTGGATAATAGGAGACTTTCTTTTTTTATTATTTTTTATTTTTTTTATTTTTTTTATTTTTTTTTTATTTTTCCTTTCAGTCTTCTTTAATTTATTTTCCAAACAAGCTCTGCCAGCTTCAAGAGGACCTGGGAGTAATTTATTCTCTATTGAATGACACTGTAGGCCATCAGATTAATTTTAACTGTAAACCCCAGGACTATGATACCAAGTCTCCCTTCCCCAGATCCCACACTGAATTCTCATTTCCTGCTCCTTTTCTTCCTATTGAATTCAACCTTCAGCTATTTACCTTCAGATCCCTCACATTGAGGTTCAGCCTTGGCATTCCCAGGAAGAGGGAAGGAATAGGAACTTCTTACTGTCACCACAGGCAGATGCTCCTTGGGGTAGCACTTTCTTAGAATCTGAGTTGCAGTGGTTATAATAGGATCCAGATTTTTACAAGATAAGCAGTCCTAGGAACAAAAGGAGAACATTAAGAATGGTATCTTACAACTGTCCTACCTGTTTCACACAGTCCCCCCGAGCAGTGCTGGGTTAATGATTGGATTCAATCTTAAAGGTCTTTTCCAATCTAAATGATTCTATGATTCTAAAGTACTTTATTGGAATCAGGGACAGGAAAATTACTGTATTAGGGGTTTTTTGGTTGTAGAAGATTTTACTCTGTTTTCTCATGTATGATTGAACGGCATTATAAGATTCAGTGGGATTAACTGGGATTCCTGTAGGGAGGCTGGGAAAAAATCATCTAAAGCTGACATGCTTACAAGACTCACTACAAGAATCTTAATATGTATTTCTAGATCTCTGGCTGTTTGGAACAAGGGGGAGAGAAAAGACAATTTTTAAAGCATCTCCAAGGAAAATTTTATTATGGGTAGAGCAAACACTAAGGAGAACTGGTTTCTATTTCTGTTTCAATTTATTCACTCTTTCACATGGTTTCTTTTGTTTGCTTGTTATTAAAGGAAAGATTAGGAAAGTTTGTCTCCATGTGGTAACAGGCTAACATTCTTGAAGAGTCTTACTGCAGTTTAGTTTACTAAAACTGTTCTGTTTTTACTAGAACAGTGAACACAGGACTGTTTAATTGCCTGCCTTGGGACAGTCAACTTAATTCACTGCCAAGTGAATTTAAATAGTCAAGAACAAGGCATATTCATCCAGTCAATGAATTTCCACACATGGAGTTACTCAATGATGCCATTTGAAAGTCATATTATTCTTTACAGCAAATAAGTTTAAAAGTGCAAACAAGCCTTCAGATGCCTTACAGGGAATTTGTGGGACTGTTTGGATTAGTGCTCATAAAGTGCTCTCAGATTCCAAGATAATACAGTTTACAAGTGATTGAAAAATACTACAACATTGTGTTGGAAAAGCCCTTTTTACTGACACTTGAGAAATATGCAGGAGACTGCTTTGTATGTGTGTAAGCTACCCCACCTATTTTGTGGTGGGATAATGTGAACGAGGGAAGAGTGAATCCTTAGCTCAGAAAACTCATGTAAAGCTTCCCTGAATTCAGGAGATCTGCTTTTGAGTCTCTACACTCAATCTTTTCTCTACTGAATCTGGAATAGTCCAGATATTATAGTATGGGATATACACAAAGAAAACAAGGTTTCAAGTATGACAGTAAGATAAAAGATTGTGGTGCTAATGGATGCTACTACTGGAACACAGAGAGTGGAGTATAGGATGATATTATCCTAGAGCAGTGCAGGAAAAAAAACAGGCAAGCTTAAGACATCAGATGGAAAAGTGATAAAATAGCAAAATAACATTCCATGCAGCAGTCTCTCCTAAAGCAGATACAAAACCTGTTTTCTTGTCTCAGAGCAGGCAGCTCTATCACTGCACACAAAACCAGCCAGTGCTAATGTGAATATACCATTTAAGTGTCAGGAAAGTCTAACTGCAGTTAGGAAAAAGCAATGGGAGCAGAAAGTATTTCCTTTCCACAAATGATTTCATTATCTAAAATTATTTTTCATTCCAGGTAGAAGTAGAACTCAAAATACCTCTAAATTCCCTAAAATATCTCTAAACTCTCCTCAAATAAAGTAGCAGTCATTTCTAATCTGTGTAAGGTGACAGTCTTTGAACTATTCGCTCTTTCTGTAAAGACATAAGCTTAAGGGCTATTAAAAGCTCAGGTATTTTATCTGTCAATCAGCCCAGACAATAGGTAGCCAGAGAGGTTTCAATTGAAAACCATCCTTGTAAATAGGATATCCACTGGAATTTAAAACAAACCTATCTTGGTAAAACTGTTTCCATTGCAATAGATTTAAAAAAAAAAAAAAAAAAAAAAGTTACAGCAGAACTTTTCTATCCAGCTTTTAACACCTTTAAAATCTCATTAGCTGCTCAGAATTTGGTCAAGGTTAATCACCATAGCCAGCAAATTCCTAAAGGCACCAAAAATACTGTCTACAGACAAAGAGTCATTGCTTTCCCAATCAGGAATGGGAAGCACCTCCAACACTTGGTGTCTTGGAGGAACAATGTGACACTGACAATATCCGCAGAGAAGCAGTGAGGGAATATACTGAGCTTTGAATTTATTAACCTTGGTAATTTCTTGTCCAAGGTCTCCCTAACAGTGCACATTAGAATAAAGCAAACTGGAGGCCCCTGGAGCTGTCGTTTCCACTCCACTTCTAACCTTTGGAAGGATTAGCATTATCAGTGTTTACTGGAGCCTTAGTGTGTCATTTCCTGTTTGCTCACCCAAGGTGACCCCATGTTTGCACTTCCCATGGAGTTGCTCCCAGGCTGAGCTATCAAGAGATGTTAGCTCAGAGAGCTTCATGGGCTGCAGAAGGCTCTGGAGAGGCAACGAGCTGACATCTACCCTCAAGTAGCTGTTTCCATCCACCCTATTAAAGTTTCTGCAGACCAGGGACTTCTCATGAATAGAGGCCATAGGCCCTCAGAGGGTCTGCCAGTTCTGGCCACCTCATCCCACCTAAAGGAATGGTCAATTCCTCATGAGGAAAGCAAAGTGAAAAATTCCAGAAGTCTCCTATATACTGTTAGTTAGAAATGTCTTTCAGTCACAGAAGAATCATTCATGGCAGTGATGGTAAAGGGGAAGAAGTAGACACACCAGATCACAGGGCAATGGATTTTCTAAGGGAGAAGGGGACAGATTTTTCTTTCTGTTTGTGATGGTCCTAGAATGAGATAATGCCAGTAAGAATGATAATTGAAACACTTCTGTGGAATCAGGTCTACAAAGGAAGGATTTTCCCTGTCACTTCTCCACAGCAGGCTAAGGAAACATGTTGCTGAGAGGCTGAGGAAACTGTCACTGTTCTGTACCTGCCTTTTCTATACCTTACAGAGATTCCATCCACAGGACTATGGCATCTTTCCTGAACCCACGTTAATGTTTCACAAGATTAAAATTTAGCCTCCTGAAAAACAGCTGATGGATGTTTCTCATTATAAAAGGCGTGGCTAAATGAGCTGATTGAGTGAAATTATCTGGATACTGTAATGGAAAAATCTCATGAAACACCTAAGCAATTCCTCTATAGATATATTGCATTATTCTTCAGGAGAGGAAGACCAAACAGACAGCAGGATGCACAGGGGAAGGAGAAAAAAGCATTAAAAGGCTAAATTAGAACTCCCATGAGTCCTGTAGGAATTAAGATTTCAGCTTTTCTGAATTACTAACTCTGCAAAAGTCAATACTTCTTAACATTATCATTTTTTTTCATCTATATGTCCTATTCTGAATTTATATAAGTATGGAATTTCCTGCATTGTGAGGTAAAACCCAGCACTAACTACCAAATCACCTCATTTAAACACAATAAACACCAGGTACCTGCACGCTTGTGAAGAGAATCTCCATTCCTTTGGAACCAAGAAAAGTCTCCCTGCCCAGTTGGATGTTGGTGATGTACTTTAGGCAGAGCAGCAGACCCCTTCGAATGTAAATGTAGTTGTTGGAGACATCATGGTGATGCCAGTCTTGGTAGAGTCTCAGCAATCCACCCAGGTAGCCCCTGTTCACTGCCCGGCGGCTGTTGGACCCTGAAAACAGAGAGAAAAGGCTGAATTAAACTCTTTCCTGTTTGAAAACAATGTGGCAACTCAGTGTTCAAACTCAGACCTGCACCTGCTCACTCTTGCTTAATGGTCTTCATTTAAAAAAAATAGAATTTTTAAACTTTTTCTAAATTATTATTATTTAGGGTGTTATTTGCTAACCATGCCCTAGGTCCTTGGAATCATACACGAAAAAAAGAAGCAGCCTCTCTCCTGTCTATCTGCAAACAGCTGCTCCAGAACCCTCCAGGTGAACCAAACCATGAGTAGGGAATGGGCAGAGCCCCATATCTCCTTCCAAGTGCTAACAAGCTTCATTCCAATTGCAGCACCACAAGATTTCCTGAAGCTGCAGAAGCTCTTGAGGAGTGAGAAAAGCTAAAGAACAGTGATATTAGTCAACAGCAGGTCATAAAATCTTCACGTAGTGCTGTACTTCAGTCCTGAGAGAAAACCTTGCTGAGATCAACAAATTCAGAAGCCTTATGGCTGTACAGTCCTGTCACAGACAGAGAAATTATGTTTAACTTCTAAATGTATTCCCACATATGCCTGTACAGTGAAGGTCATGAATAAAGTGATTCTGGGAACCCACAGTATTTAAAAATTAACAAAACACTAACATGAGCAATAGCATTTTGGGCTTTTTTTCTTTTGCTTTCTTGCTCCAAGATTTTAAAGGTCATATTCAGGTAATGTTTAAAGGCTTTACTGCATAGGCATAGAAAATTTAAATAAATAAATAAATAAATAAACTATATAAAAATATAGAAGGATAGCTGCAATACTCCCTTAAACATGTAGCTCCAGGATATCAGACTGAAAAAAGAAGACTACAAAACTTGTGATAAAAAATAAATTCTGCTGAGTATTCTAAAACCCATCCCTTCACCCATTGTGTTCCATCTTGCCTGTCAGGACACACATGAAGCCATACCAAACTCCAAGACTCCCTCCCTTCAAACCAACCCTGCCTAAACATATTTTCCTGACTGGCCCTGACATTCTTTGCTGTGACACACATTAGAAGCTGTGAGGAGCTCAGTAATCAACAGAGGGGCCAGGTAGCACACGTAAGACAGGAACTCAGCTCCCTGAATACCAATCAGCATCTACAGCTCACAACAGATGGCTCTTGGTACGGGTTCTCCAGAGCTAGTAGGCTCCAATCCATTTCCAGTTCATTAAGCCAAGTGCCAGAGCCTCTCACACCTGGAATTTTGAGGTCACCAGTGGGGATTCACAGGACAGGAGAAAAAGCTAGAGGTTCAGAGAGAGAATGGAAAGATGCTGTCTGAAGAAAATCAGCAACAAGGGAAGCCATGGGAGGAGTAAGCAGGAAGCAGCATGGGCAGTAAACCTCAGTCCTAGTGAAGAAGCAGATGGAGACATTGGAGAGGCCTAAAGTTGTCTTGGTCTGCTCTCTGCAGTACATTAGCAAACTACCTGGAGAAGGGATTGGAGGGCTGTTCTGCTACCTGGGCTGGTCCTGGAATTTTATCTACCATTGGCACCACGGAGCTGGCAACAAACAGCACCCCCAGACTGGCCTGCCAACTCATTTTAATCCTGCTCTGCATCTTCACACCACCCTGCTGACATGCCCCCACACTGACCTGCTGGTCCCACAGCTATTCCAGTCCTACACAGCTCTGCCCAGGCTCCACACCTTGGTCTGCAGTTTTCTAGCACTATATCCCCTCACTGTTAACCATCTCACACTAACTCTGCCAGTACATCTTGTATTTCGAGGCTTAGTGGTTGTCAGCATGTAGAAGGTCATCCTCCTCCTTTGACCTTCACTCTGTATTTCTGTTTTCTATTTGACTTTCTGAAAGAAAACTTTAATTGCCTGAGAATCCCTTATCAATCCCAATGATTTTATTCATGATTTTCTGTTAATCCTCAACCAGCTGTCATGTTTACTAACCTGCAGGATGCCTAACC
The DNA here is from genome assembly GCF_022539395.1 of Myiozetetes cayanensis. Lineage (NCBI taxonomy): Eukaryota > Metazoa > Chordata > Aves > Passeriformes > Tyrannidae > Myiozetetes > Myiozetetes cayanensis. Next base: position 13,814,456 of record NW_026087048.1, read on the forward strand.
CCTTAAATCAGTCAATCTTCCTTGAAGAATTACTCAGGAAGCCCTGTAAAAGTCAGTAAGTATATAAAACATGACAAGAAGAAGAGAGTCAGGGAGTGTAAGGTAGGGACAATTTAGATCAGACTCAGAGCTTCCCTGAACTGTTCAGGGACAGATGAAATTGGACTAGATCTAGAGTTTTATAGCCTCTAGCACTTGGTGCTTGAAGTCTAAGCTGTCTGTGTCAATGCTGTAAGAAGAGGGAAAAACTGGAAAGCACTGTGTGTAGAGCTTCTTGGGGAATTTATTTAAAACAAAACAAAAAAATCTCATAAAGTATGTTTGTGATTTTTTCCCTCACATCTTTTCAAGACAGATTTCCGCATTTGAATCCCAGCTCCATAGGGACCAGAACACACAACTGTCCTATGTCTCAGTTTTAATACTCGATGAAAAGCTTGGAGGAAGCTGAGCAGAATAACTTTGCTGTTTCCTCTGTGGTAAGTCAGGATCAAAACAGTTGCTTTGAAAAGTGAAGCTGAGATAGTTTGTTCTGTGAGAAAGAGATGGAGAGGCAGGACTACGGTTTCCTCAGTTCTTTGATCAGAAGCGATGAGAATTAATTGCTGAAGGGGCAAAAAACACATTCATTTTGTTTCTGCTGTCTGATTTCATTGATTCTCCTCTGCTCTCCTGTGCTGTCAGTGTTTTTCTTAATTTTTTCTATCATTTTTTTCAGTTCTATAGTCAATAAAATAGTGAATAAATGAAGGAGGAAGCATGCCAAGATCTCCAGAAGGTAGAATGGAAAAAGGAGGCCTCCCCACCTGTCTGTGCCTGTTGGTCTCTCCATCTAGGGATGCACCAGCCTGGGTATCTATCTATATTTTGGCACAAATACAGATGGTGGAAATGAATCATACAGGTACAAGCAGCACTGCACAGATTTTTAGGCAGCAAGAACCTATCCCTCCTGGAGTGAGTATGTAAGATCTGTGTGTTAAGTGGCAAAATGTCCTATGTCTTTTGACCCTCTTACTGTTAATCTTTAGTTAGTCCCTTCCCTTCTCCCTGGGTATGGTCAGTGTCCAATGGAAAGGGAATCTCTCCTCCCACGCAGCTTTCAGAAGTGCCCAGGGATGGTGCTTCCTATTCTGAGTGAACTTAATGACCCTCATTGTACCAAACCCAAAGACTAACTGTTTTGGCTAAAGACTGGGCTGATAAGTGGGCAAAACTGCATTAAGAGCAAAAATCTGACTATATATGAACCACTTGATGATATAAATATCTGCAGCCATCAGGGCCTCTCTGAGAGAGCTCTCCCGCTGTAGCAGCTGCCTGTGTGGCAGTGACCTCCCCTCAAGTAGGGATGTCTCTCAAGGTTACCCCTCAAGGCTGAGAGATCCTTTACCTGACACAAGACATTGACACGTTGATAAGTGACATTTTTTGCATGCATGTAACATTTAAGATACATATAGTAAGCTTACGTGATAATATTTCTATCCCATACTAACCCTAAGTGTAGTAAATTGTAGAATATTTCTCCAATCTGTCTGTACTTATTAAATATTTTACATACCCAGATTTACTCATTAAAACTAAACTAATTACTAGATCAGATCTGCCTGAGCAATCTCTGACTCTTATCCTGTGACAGTCTAACTTCATAGTCTTATTCTGACATCTCTGACAGGGCAGGACTGTCTTCACCACCATTCAAACCAGTCCCTAGCACGCTATTTTCTTTGCAAGAGTTTCAGTTCTGCCTGCTGAGGCTGGGCTCGATGTCTTCTTAGTTTCCCACACTTCTACAACTGCCTCTCCATTTGTGGCTTCCAAGGCAGTGCTGTTACTCAGTGAAAGTTTAACCACTGCAGCACAGAACACGTGGCCTGGATCAACTGTGCAGTTACCCAGAAGTGCAGAAGCCTCAAATGGTTAAAGATGCATCTAAATTACCAAGGGGATCACACTAGAAAGAAATCCCTGGTTTTGATAGAATTCCCATTTTGTGTTAGGGGACAAGAGACAAGGACAGATCCTAAAGTCAGGTTTTCAGTTTAGTAGATAAAAGTCTCATGACCGCCAGTGTTCCTGTGGACATTTCTGCAGCCATCCTCACAATCCAGTCCCCTTTGAAGTGTCTGCCAAGAACACAGGGACCACTGGAAAACATGCAGCAATATTTAATCACAAAACTGCATTACGGTCAACCTGAAATATGATGAGCAATGCATTGCTTACCAGGCAGAACAAAGAGATATTTATCTTTCTGTCTATCTGCTTGAATCTCTTTGTTGATGCCACTCAGCTGATTCATTATGCCAAGAACATACATTGCTATGGTTTGGAGATAAGAACGCTCTGCTAAATTAACCCTATGGCCCCTAAAGCAGTGAAAGGAACAAGAAAATCTCCAACTTCCCCACTCTGCTCTAGTGATTGCCTCTTGGGAATAAAAGATGCAAGACATCTCCTAAAGCAAAGAGAATACAGCTATTTTATTCGGTCATTGAGAGGTCATTTTTGCTAGAGGAAAGCACAAGGATCCTCTATAGAAACAAAATTGTCCCCATGGAGAAACAGTCACACACGAAGTGCTGGGATGAGTTCAGACACAGAGTTCCAGCAAGCAGTTGGTATTAGCTCGATTCTTGTTGGAAGCCAGAAGACTGGGCTATGCTTGTGCCTTATAAACTTCAGAATCCAAGCATTTATTTAAGCACTTAGGATAGACAAAGAATGCTAGCACAAAACTAGAGAACACAGACAGGATTTTTTAGCAACTATAAATGCCATGTTTTGCTCCTAGACCAGGAATCAGCCACAAGTACAAGAACAGCTCATTCTTTGTACTCCAAAATATTTGTTTTAGTTCCAGGTGTTTTTCAGTTTGGTGGCAGTCATACAAACTGTATCATGATATGGGGATTATTCTCTGCTTTGCTTTTGTTTCATTGTTAATGTTATTAAATGTTAACTTAAATGTTAAATTGTAGAAAAGCAAACCGAACCCTTCTGAACCAACCTCAGAAGGAAACTGATTTTCAAAAAAGTTTCCTTTTTCTCCTTTACTTTTCAGTTTCATAAAATCTGTTGGCAACTCATCAGAAAGCTACAAATCAAATAAAAAAAATACCATTGCACAAAATTTCCATTGTGATTTTTTTGACTAAAGTGGTTTGAAAGAGTTCAGATAAGGATGATAGAATTTGGAAGACTTCCTCAAATTCAGGTACTGAATTTTCTGAAACCAGATCATCACTGGAGGCACAAGCACTGCCCATGTCAAGATAAAGCAGTAAGCAATCACTATTAAGGATGTCAACAGAGAATAATGCAACTCCTTGACATAGGTTTCATTATACCCACCCTGAGGAGTAAAACAGGAAGACATTGCCATGTCCCAGAAGATGAAAACAACCTTTTTCTCTGGAGCACCAAGTTACTTTCGGTTTGGAATATGTCTATGAATGAAGTGTCTTGGGAGATGGAATATGAAGGATATACAAAAATAATTTTCTTTCCCACAAAGTAGCTTCTCTCAAAGAGAAAAACCTCAAAGTATAGAGTCAAGACTATCTGCACTCTGAAATTCAAGAAGAAGGGGTAGACACAAAGCCTGTTTTAGAAGATTATTATGAATGGAACTATTTGCAAAATTCAACTCTGATTACAATACCCTACAAGTTGTGACTGTGGATTTGAAGCCAGGTTGATACTAGATTTTGAATCCATAGATGGATAATAAAGTCTTAAACTGATCATGAGAGATGGGTGCCTGGCATATTATTAGGAAAATCACAGACATCGTGCTGTTGGCTACAGGAACTGGGATGGTTTAACAATAGGGTACTTTGACTCAAGATCAAAGACCTGCATCACTGGATCTGTTGTAAATCATTATGAATTCAGATGTGGAGAGTGCAGGTCTTTCAGAAACCCTAATCTGCTTCTGTGCTAGAACATCACTTTCTATTCCTCAGAATTACTTGCCCCTCCCTGATGCCAGCATAAAAGGAAAAGAATGACACTGATTATTTTATCCCACCAGCCACAAGGCATAATCCTCGTGCTTTGATAAAAAAGGAGTCGGTGAAAGGTTAAATAAAGGTTAGTTGACGGAAGATGAGGAGGAAAGAGCAGGAAATGAGAGATGAAAGGCTGGTGGGGGGAGGCAAGAGGATAAAGACACAAAAGGAGGAAGGAAGAGATATAGAAAGAGAGGGGAAAGGCCATCAGCAATAACTGCTGTTAGCACACAGAATTGTCTTGATGAAATAAGCACGATCAGGAGGTCACCACAACCTGTCTTTTTAAATTGCTCATTACAATTTTACTAGGCAAGCATTGCACTGAGGGCCCTGCCCGTTTCTCCAGCCTTTTCCTTCAATATCCGCTCAGCAAATGCCTCTGAGACCAGCTCTAGCTAATTTCCTTAAAGACATGCAAGCTGGTAATTCTGGGAAGCACAGATAGTCGGGAATAACAAATACAACCAAAATTAGATTAAAATAACCTGCTGATAAACAAATTACTCACCCAAAATACATATTGGATTAGGCTTGGTGAGAGCGGGGATCCCTATAATCACATCGCCACCGTGTGGCTCCTGGTCCATCACATCCCCTCCAGCCTGCACACCCTGGGTATGTGCTTGTCTGTGCTTAGATAGCAGGGGTCCAGTTTTGTTCCACTTCCCCAAGACTGGGAATGGTTTTCCTGGTTTTTTTTCTGGGAGGTGAGTTCACTAAAAGCAATAGAGGCCATGGGACTTGGAGGGCAAGCCACACCTCCCACCACTGTTCAAACAAGTTCCAACTGGTGTTTGTCCCCTCCACACCTCAGGACTGCTTAGTGATGAGCTCCCCAGGCCTTAATACAGAGCTGAATCAAGACATGAAGATACATTTATAGAGAAAAAGCAGAACAAAGCCAAAGGAGGCTGGAAAAAAAAGTAGTATGTGCACACTGGGACAGAGAGAAGAGACTCTGGGAGAGTTGCAGTGCCTCAGCTCACCTCAGTTTATCTGTCAGGATCTACCTCCTCATCCCACCCTGAGCTGTGGTAAGCATATAGAAATTGAAGAAGGAAGGATGGGCAGGGGTAGCACTGGAAACCTTGATGATAACGTCCAAGAGATGAATAAAACACTCCTGATGCTCTCATGGCATTCAGCACCTTTATAGATATTTACCAAGCTACACGCTCAGCCTGTATAATAATGCCAGTTCAGTGAGAGGGAGTTAAGATGGTGTGCAGACAACAGATATTATGAAAACAGCAAAGCAATGGAGGAAGAACTTGCTGTGAGCTGTTTGCTGTGTCCATGTGGGCATGGCAGGTGGGGAACTCCAACTGGGAAAGTAGCATGCATGTAAGGACTAGTAAAACAATCTGGGATGCTTGAAAAGAGATATGTCAGGAGTGAGAGATTGGATTACGGTCATGCAAGAAGTATCTTCTCTGTTTCAGTAATCTGCGCTTCCACTGATAGAAAGTTACAGCACTGTCATTAGAAAGGACCTCAACTTCTACTCCTCCATTATTCACCATCTCTGTGGCTATCACCAAATGACAATGACTACACACAGGGGAACAGCAATAACCAAGGCCACTCTTCTTGCACTGGGTTTCCAAGCATTTCTTCCCTGCTGTGAATGAAGTACAAGTTTGTAGTGTCCCATCACTTATTTCTTTGGATAATCCTAAGCTTTCCCCTCTGAAACACAACAGCAATAATTTCCCAGGTACAGCTGGGGTGGTAATTTTTTCTTACACTGATGTCTTTTTTCCAGGCATATCTTGCTTCTTGCAGTTATGCACCTGTTAAGTGAGCATTTAGCATCAGCTTCTGTTAGGAAAGAGAAGCCAAACAGTTTCTAGCCAGCCCCTGGCTCTGCAGGTGGACAAAATCTCAAGTAGAGCTTATGGAAGCCTGAGGAGATGAAGATGGATGTTTCTGAATCCATCAGGGAGACACACTGCCATCTGCCTGCTCCCTTAAAAACTACTGTGTGCTTTGCAATTGCAGCTCTGCTAAAAGCAAGAGTGACACTGACCCTCCAACACAGCTCTGTGTACAACCATAATCCCCCTGGCACTTTGGGCTGAAGCACTCAAGGATAGCACAGTCCTACAGGGATATACCCCGAAGAATGGCCATGTTCTTGTCCTATCCATCTTACAGCCTTCAGCACCAGCAAAATACAATCTCCCCACCATTTCCCAGCTAGCAGGTCACTGCAAGTTTCCAAAAAAAGCTCACAATATTTAATCTACCAATTCACTCAGTGGCAATTTCCAGTATTCCTCCTTCCCATTTAGTTTGTGTCCCATCTGAAACACGCCAGAGGGCTTCTGGGTGCTTTGCTGGATACAGCTCTATCCCCTTTTTTCATAAGCAATTTCCAAGTGCTATAGCATTCACCAGATTTGACTTTTAACTTTCCAAGAACTCCTGCACCATTCAAATGCTCTAAGTTCATGGCCACAAAAAGGTTAATTGTGACAAAACAAGCTGTCCTGGTGCAATCCTGAAAAAGAATTCATCGCTTTTTCAAACATGGTGAATTTAGCTTAAAAAACCAGAGCTATTTCTCACATCTGACCCACACTTCCCAAAAGACACAACTAGCTCATTTGTATGCAAATACCAGAGCAGTGTACTCCAAAAGCCTGGAGCTTCTCATGTCCTGAACCATAGGACAAGGAGAAAACTAAAAGACATTTTCTTGGCCACTCAACATCAGACTGCAGAAAGCATCCAAAAACACAGTTCAGGCTGACTCGTGGTCTGTAGTGTTCTGTTTGGTTGCACAGTATCAGCACCATTTCACAATTCCAGTCCCACCACTTTAAAAAAAAAAAATCAGCTGAAAATAGATGATGTGCTACCCTAAAATCACTATACCATTCACAACCAAACAACACTGCTGTTATTTGTGACCTTTTCTCCCTTTCCATGGAAGCAGCAACAAACTGGTAAGGGTGTCACAAAATTACTTAGTCACCTGGCTTGGTCAAGGTCTGCAACACCCCCAACCAGCTGGTGCAAATGTTAAGCACATCCTCTCACAGCAGAGCTGTACCCTGGCAATCACCATCTCTCAGCCCTGCCTGCACATTATCAGTCCTGAAAAACTTAAAAGGGAGAATAAGGTAATCTGTTTTGGAAAATAGAACTTTTCCAAGTCTCTGCCCGCAGCATCGTTGTAACTTGGCAAGTATGGTGGTGCAACAGCATGACAGGACAGAGAAGTTCTGGCCCCACTCTCCTGTGATGCTGGATCAAAGCAATAAGGATTTGTCACCAGATGGAGAAGTTCCCCTTTCTCCCATTGTACTCCCCATGCCCCAGGACAATCACTGCTCCCTAAATACTCACAATAAGGTCTGGTCTGGCTCCCTTGTCATCTTGCTCCCTGGAGTGTAGGGCACCATCTCCCACAGAGCTGGAGCTCCAAGAATCATAACTCACAAAGGAAACTACTGGACTACTGTCTCTTTCCTTTGTATTGCTCTTTAGTACCAAGGGAAGAGGCAATACCAAGGGAGAATGAGGTTCAACAGGATCATTCTGTCTAGCAGCACAGCACAGAAAGTCAGAAAGAATATGAAGAAAAAAGCTTACTTGATTTCAGCAGAGCTGCCAGAGCCCCAATGGCTGCCCTAGGGAAAGAAGAGAGATGGAGAAATAATGTCAATTTATTCGATAATTTTTGTAACCTTCATCTTCACAGTCTTCTGGGCCACACTTCCCACATGGTCTAAACCGACAGCTTATGATGAACTTTGACAGAACTGCAATGTTTTACACCAATAGAGTATCCAGTCTCTGGAGCTGACTCAGTTATTCTAAAAGACCATTAGCCCTCTAGCTTTACTGTAGCACTGATTTGTAATGACCATTAAAATTTAAAGCAACACCCACACATCCAAAGTAATCTAACAAGTCTTTAAACTGCTGCCCCAGAGCTTTTTCTTTTTACCAGAGACTCAGCACATGCCCACTCCAGACACAAGTGCTTCGATCTACATCAGCAGATGATAACTTCTGTATCAAGGCTGGGATATCAATGTCAGTATTTCCAGCCAAATCCCACTGCGTTTTCTATTTTCCTAAATCAAGCTTCACCCTGTCCTCCCTCCCAGCTTTAAATAAAAACAAAATTGAATTTCTTTTAATTGAAACAATGTCTTGCATTGCAGGGGTATGTCAGGGGCCCCACTCAGGGGAGGACTTGTAAGAAAGATGCTAAAACTCTATAAGTAAGACTGTTTGCAGGGAGTAAGTAGCCACAGGGGAGAGACAGACAGGTTTCTGTTGACTTTCTGTGTCATTTCAATGTACAGGCGAGCAGTTTGAACAGTTTGAGAATCTGAACTGAGATATCATTGTTCCCCAACATCTGGAGGCTGTTCCTTCCTCGTGTGATAAAATCTCCATCCCAATATCACCACAGAAAACTTTTTTTTCCAGCCATGTTCTGCTGGAGCAAGAAGGTTTGTGTTCTAACCTGGCTTACTGCTGTGAAATTTCAAGTGCCCAAAGCTGATTAAACAAATACAACTACAAAAACCTCCATGCCCAAGGATTCCTTAAAATGTAATCTCTTTACTAACCAATCCCCAAATAAAATCGTATTAACATCCATACTGAGCCAATTATCATTCTGCAGCAAATAAACAAATATTTTTTGTCATCAAGCTGCTGTTCACTGTGTGTCCTAACAGCAGCTGAGACTAAAAGATTCAAGAGAGCTGGTTGTTGCTGATGTTGGGTCAACATCTCTATCTAAAGTCATTTGTTCATAATGAATCTCTCAGAGTTCAACAACAGCTTTACAAACTGCAAAGGAAACGCATACAAATACAGACAGAACTGGAAATCAGTAGCTAAAAATCTCACCAGTGGAAGCATAGTCATGCTTTCATTGCTTCTGCAGCTCCACCTAAACAGCAATCATTCAGCTAGTGGGAGGAATACTGTCATCCACCAGCTATTCAGCCTGCTCAGAAGAGAGATACTCAATCTTTCCCCGAGTTTAAAGTCTGGGACAAAGTAAACAACTCTAAGCAAGTTAAAATTCCACCCAGAGCATCTCCCAGAGCTCACACTCCAGTACGTGTCTTGTAAAAAGAGGTTGCATTACATACCTACGTTTTACAGCCTTAATGTGATGTCTCATTCACATAGCAGAACATCAGAGAAATGAAGGACGACCAGAGTATCTCTGGCTCCAAGTAGAAGACTTCTCAGTATTTCCTGTAGGCATCTGCTTTATTTTGTAAGCAATGCTTGCAAGCATTGCTACGAGTTTCAGGAGAGCTCCACCACTGTCATAAAGTCAACACTGCCAGCAATCCTCCCATCAGCCAATAGATCAGCAAATCTGGATCCTCCAATACTTTTGGGGTGGCCTGTGAACTACATTGTATACAGACAACTTCATTCATGCTTAGAAGATCTTAGAACTCCCAGGCCATGTTCTCAGACAGTGTAATCTCCAATTCCTACTATCTTTGGGTCTGAATTTTCTTCAATTCCTCATCCCGCTTACCCCAGAAGACCTAAGCCCTTCCTGGCCATACCAAAGTTGATCCTTCAAAAGCCTTAAGCACTCCTGGTCACTTCTTTTCTCTGGGCTTGGAAAGAGCTCAAGTCAAGAGATAAGAGCTATTCGTGGTTTTGATGCGACCTGGTAGAACAGGTGAGCAACTTGTAAAGCCAAGAAACCCAAAACTATCATAAAAATGTAAGTAAATCCATGTAGAGGGTCTGTGGGGTGGAAAATTCAGACATGTCCTGAAAAAAGCTTAAAAAATTAAAGGTGATGTCACCCAGATCCCACCACCACCTCTCAGCAGAAATGGAAATTTTCATAATCACCATCTGCTTCTGAAGCAACATTACAGACCTGCAGCTGCAGCTACATGGATTTCCCATATCCCAAGCTAACAGCCTAGACACATCCTCATCTCAGACCATGCCTGTACACAGTACTGCAATAAAATAAAGCAGAAACAAATTGGCATATTTCATCTCTTCAGGTACTGCAATCCATCACAAGGGGTTTGGCATAGGCAGGATGAAGCATTCTGTGGGTCCTACAGCACCTGCTCTACTGTCATAAGTGCAGACCCAATAGACTGACCTCAGTGGTGTGCATTGCTTTAGAACTGATTTTAAAAGGAAAAAAAAAAGTCATTAGGGTAAACTGCAAAACAGATAAACAGATTTAAAGGATAAAATAGACTTACCAAGAGTAGATCAAGCCTGTCTAACTTGGTATCTTTTTTTGATAAGATAACCTTTTTTTTTTAGACAAGGGAGATGTGGTGGATCTAATTTATCTGTACTTCAATAAAGCATTTGATATGGTGCCACACTGAAAATTGTTAGGCCAGCTGGAGAACATTCTTAGTGCAAGAATTACAATGTGGGTAAGGAACTGGTTAAAGAGGCAATGACAGGAGCTGTGCTGAAAGAGGAATTATTAGTCTAGAGGGAAGTTATGTGTGGAAGTCCTCAAGGATCTTTTGAGACTGATCTTATTTCATCTTTTCATTAATGACCTTGGCACAAAAAGTCAGAGTATACTAACAAAATCTGCTGACCGTGTGAAGTCAGGAGCTGCTGCCAATAGCAGGGAGTTCAGAATATCTTTCAGGAGTAACAAGATGTTCTTGAGTTCTGAAGCAATAGAAATGTGATGAAATGTAATAGTCAAAGTGCAAGGTTAAGCATTTAGGGTTTAATAAGAATTACTGTTATGAGCAGGGGCTCATAATTTGGAAATGGGTAGAAGGACACCCTGGATATATGAGCCCATTAAAGGATGAGGACAAGCATGACCAGAAGGGTGACAACCATGAAAAGAACAGATCAGGTCTCAGGACATCCACTACCAGTGGGGAAGGGGAAGCATGAATGTTCTCATCCAAGGCTTCACCTGAGCAGCTGTGTGCAGCACTCAGAAGGAACCATGCAGAAGTGTGCCAAGGAAATCACTGTGGTAACAGAGACGTAACTCATGAGAGGGTTTAAAGATCACAGTTTAGTCACCTTAGTGAAATGATAGTCAAGAGACAACTGGATTTTTCTCCACAGACACACTGGGGTGGTGGAGAAGTAAACACTGAGTAAAACAGAGAGCTACTTAGGCTGAAGAACAAATTTGGCACAAAGATGAATGGATAAAAAATGACCATGAATAATTTCAACTGGAAAATAAAGGATGGGTTTTAAGCACTGGAAAATGAAGGTCTGAAATATCCATCTTGGCAACAATGGGACAAACAACCTAATGACTTTGAAAAGACAGTCTGGATTCCTTATAATGAGACTGCTAGGCTCAGTTACCAATGAGGAAAGGATCTGAAAAAAGTGACCCAGGAATGACTGTAGTCCTATATCCCTATATTTTAACCATAGATATAGTGGCAGTGAAATAGGAAACAGGAATTCTAAGTGCAAAGTTAATTAGCTAGTCCAGAAAATAGCAACTACACCAGCTTAAGTTGGAAGTCCAAATAGTGCAGTGTCCTGTGGCCAACAGTGACTGATGAGTTCCTGTGTACAAACCACAGCAGAAACACAGTGCTAGAACTTGCAGAACTCACAGTCCAGTGATACCATAAACTAGCAATGGTGCCTCCAGAAGAGGTTTTAGCTCTTAATTGTATTTTCTTCAAAATATCTGCCTGGAAACTTTTGAAATTATGCAAGCTCTTAACATTCATAATTACCCTGGGAAATGAGTTTGCACCTACACTGTGTAGAGAGTTAGCTACCTGCATTTGTTTTAAGTTTGGACTTTCAATCAGCATTGTCATTTACACATTAAGCCAGCTGTCAGCAAGTATCCCCAGATTATTACCTATCGTTGATGCTGAATTAATTCAAACATACAAAACACCATATAGGAAACAAATAATAAGTCATAGGGGAGGATGAAAAATAGGCTTACACTGAAAGAAGCAGCAAGACCATTGAAGCATCAATGGGGTTAGAGCAAACCAGGCAAATGGTGTTTGTGATAATATCAGCATCCCTTAGCACCATATGGCAAACCAACAGCATCTTTTCTGGCATCAGAAGATATAATGAGATGAGTAAGCCTGGGACAGGAAGACAGAGACAGGAGTTCATAAATTGTGCACGAGAGCAAGAACGGGGTGGGGGGAAGATGGGAACAGGAGGAAAAGTTTAAGAGCACAAGAAAGATGACTTGATGAGCCATATGCCAGACCAGAGAATTTGATAACATGCCCAGTGCAAATCTCTGCATTTGTCTCAAGAACGAACGGAGGGAAGACAGAGGGGATGGGGAGGAGGGAGAAGGGATTAAATCATTAAAAAACCTGCCAAATCTGTCCAGATGTCTTCCTCTGATTTTCTGTTTTCTATGGTAATAGGTTAGGAAAATCTAAGCTGTTTTGTCAAGTCCTGTGTCTCAAAGGAGGCTCACTTATATATTTTAAAAAAAAAAAAATTATAAATAAAGTTGCCCTGTCTTATAAGGCATAATAATAAATGCTGCTCCATAATCAGAAAACATTAAAAACTCCCTGTAGTAGCAGTCGAGACAGCCACTCTGAAGAATGGAAATCTTTGAAGTGTTTCCAAGTCAGCAGCTTGGATATCTGGGCAGGAGTACAACTAGCAGACAGATAGACAAATGCAACTTCCAGATCCTGTGCTTAGGAACCAGCAGCAACAACAAAGAAAAACTCCATGTCCCAAGCCAAAGCACAATTGGATTAGCCAGTAAAACCAGGCTGTTAAAAAGCCTGGACAAAGGAGTCCTATGCCTAGGTCACCCTTTCAGATTCTGAGCTGCCAGGACATTTTCTGCTGAGAATCACTGCAGACAGAGGAGCCTGAAAGCCAGAAGCTCTTCAGTTTTCTTCTGCACTCCAATCTCAGCTCACAGGTTGTAGCACAAGGCAGTATGATGGACAATGATGTACCTCTGTTTCTGTCTCTTCAAGGAAAAAGAAGGACTCCTGAAAATGAAAAACCTCACTACAGAAGAGATGCATGGTTGACTACACAAAAGGATTTTAAGATTCATAGGACACATGGTGCTCACATGTTCAGGACTAGCTTGGGACTATGGACAGGGAACAGAAGTGCCAAAGACTGAGCAAAGAAATGAACCAATGGCGCTCTACAGATCAGCCCCCAAGTAATTGAATCATGCTTCCTTCTCCTGAAAAATTGTGTCTTCTACACGCTGAAACACAGAACACCCTCTTCAAATTATTGAGTGAAAGCTAATGACTTGGTGCTTCGTTAAATACCTCTTCAGCCTGATGCCTGATCTAATTCCTCAAAGCAATCACACCTGGATGATAAAGACATAAACCACTATTTTTATAGAAATGTAGCTCATGTTGCTCAGTTTCTTTTGCCCTTCACCCTGCTATTTCACATATACTTACTTGTTGCTGTCATGTTTATTTATACCACAAGCAGCGTGGGGCAGGGGCCGTGAAATACATATTTGTACAGCATCCAGCACAATGGAACCCTGACTCAGGGTTCAAAGTATCACAGCTTACAGGCTTAAAGCCCCTAAGCTTCCACAGCCCCTGTCTCCAGGAGGAATTAAGTGTCCTTGAGTGTGCACATTATCTGGCTGCATTTTGCCTCCAACCCCTGGGACATGTACTTAACTACCAGAGTTTATATAGTCACAGAGCCACTTGCTCTAAATTTCACATTCACGTTCAACAGCTGAGAGACATTTAGAAATAACACGTAGGCACCACAGCAATAGATGCTTTATAAATCCTACCAGAAAGCATATCTCATCCAAGGCAGATGCCTTGAATGGTCATTTCACTCATGGTCCAGGAACACAGATCTTAAATACTCAGGCACTGCACAGAGATTTGTCTTAAAGACATAAAACCAGCAGCTTCGCAAGTCTTGGAAAAACGGGTGGGCAAAGGCTGCTTTTGCTGCCGGCATCTTTATAGCACTGCTAGCCTAGGACTTATGCGAAAACACCCATCACCATACCCACTTTAATTCCAGCTTGTTAGCTAGGCATTAGAACTTACACTAGAGGCAAAGTTTGCTTTCAGTCTGCAATGTCCCGCACACTGCCAACAGGTGGAGTTTGGAAATCCAGCTGTTGTACACAGATGTGCTTCTGGTGTAATGCTGAAGGAAAGGGAATAAAAATCACACACTCTTTCTACTGGATACTTCAAGTCCAGTGACCAGCATGTGTCAGTTCCCAGGTTCAGTTCAAAGCCTTCAACGTAGCATCTTCCAAACTTCCCTGCCTGCCCTGGAGCCTATTAGGTTAAAATCAGTGAAAAGGTAGAGCCTTCCAGCCTCTTTCATCTCTGCCTCCCAGAAAGAAGAGTGACTCCAGGCTTATTCTACAGGCATCCTTACAAGTATCCTACTTTCTCTTGTGTACAAAAAATACAGAAGGCGAGACAGCTGTAGCCTAAAAAGTCAACCTATTCTTTACAGCTCTAAATTAAATTAGCTTCAAAGAAGTAACAAAGAAGAACAAGGTATATGAAATACACTCAAATCCTTGCCAAAAAAGTGCCCAGGCATTTCTTACAGCACAGTGCAGAGCTGGCACTGGCTCCTCAGACAGAAGCTATACCTCAGAAGATTATGTCAGCTCCCTCTCTAAGGTCAGATGTCACCAATATGGCTGAGGCAGGCTGTGACAGCTTGTCATTCATGTCAAGATGAAGGGGCTGTAAGGATCAAAATCAGACAGAATTCTTAAACAATTCATCACCCAGGCAGTTCCAGGCTGACAGTGTGAAAATCCGGGTCTCCCACCCAAGGGAAACATGTAGGGGAACTGGGAAAGGGGCTGAATGCTATCCTTGATTGATTAAGAGGAGTGGTGAGGACACTCATCAAGGCCACATCTGCTAACAAGCACCAGCAGAGCCCTACAGATCATCTCTTATGCAGTCAAAGTGTGTCAGTGAATGAGGTTAAATCCCCTTTCTTTCTGCAGGCAGTTGTCTTCCACTCCCAGTCGAGATAGTACTCAGTTCAAAAAGAGCCTGGTGGTCTGTTGGCTCACTCCTTAGCTGTCATTTTTTTGGTAGCTCATCAGTTCTCCATTCCCAGTAGCTTTTGCTCTGGAGACCACAAAGACCACAGGATTGACATGAATGTTGTGCTCACTGGGGAGCACATAATCCAAGCCTGGGGGAAGAGACCCAGCCCCATTTTGTTCAGCTTCAAACTTTTCTGAATACTACATACACCCAGAGTAAGGGCAGGGAGAGGGACACAACACACATACCCTGCTTAGGGCATGATGAAGTCAAATGGCACCTCTTGGTGACATACCAGGGAACCTGGGCTCAAATCTCAGCAGGGTAACTGTGAGTTCTTTCATTAAGAGAAATTGAACTGCAGGTGCTTTGCCATTGGGGAGTCTCTGATGGTGAACTATAAAGGGAAGGTTGAGCTTGGAGGTACCCAGGAGTTTATGATGCCACAAAATAACCCTGCACATATACCACATTGCTTGCAAACCTCTGCAAGATTTTTATTTTATGGATACCATCAATTACTGGCAGTGAAATACTTAAGGGCAGCTTCTGTTACTGACAGTCCAGGCAGTGAGGTATCCAACATGTCACTGCTTGTGCCCAGAGCTATTTGAGAGCATAAAAGGGAGGCTGGTTTCAAGGTAATCAAGGCTAAGAGCTGTAGTTCTCCTTGACTACTGGTTAGTACAAACCATCTCTAAGGCAGCAGTAATCTCAGGGTACAACATCTTTAAAAAGCACTTTGTAATGAAAGGTGCTCTTGAGCTGTAAAGCAGCAGTGTTTGAAACAGCTACCTTTTCTGCAGGGCTGCTGCGATGGATGAAAAACCTGAGCTTTCATTGCAGCCATTCCTGCAGCTTCTCTGCTTAGGCTTTTGAGGATTGCTTTGTTTGAGGTTTTTGTTTGGTTTGCCTTTCTAACCAAAGAAATAAACATCTTTCAGAGAAGCTAATTTAAAAAATGTGTACAATAGAAGAAACTTGAAAAGAACATGATATATGAAGCTGAAGGACGGAGAAAGCACCATCTTCCTTGATCTCTTCCAAGAAAGAAGGCTGACTTGTATGTCAGACTTTTCTTTAAGCAAAAGTCAGATGTTTCAGACTAAAACAAGGAATGACTTATATTGAACACAAGATGAAAAACTGTGTTCGTTCTTTTTAATCTAATGCTACTGTTTCCATATTACGAGGCTTAGAAATAGATCCATCAGTTTGTGTTTATATTACACTTCACTTTCCCCCTGGTCCTATTCAGATGAAGCACATCCATAAAGTCCAGCCAAAAAAACTCGAAGTTTAAAATCTCTAGGGAAGATGTTTGGGGTTTTGTTTTGTTTTGTTTTGAATATGCCAGAGCAAGAAGCTGTTTCATGCAACCATAGCTGCTGGAATTGTTCTGCCTGTGCTGCGTGACAAGGTGAAACTTGGGAGGCTGTGAACTGGGAATAATGTCATAGCATAACCCTCCAGCCCCACTCAGCTCTGCTCTTGGTGAGTGTGCAGCTACAACCTGTGGTACCAAGGCCACAGTTTGGATGTGGGAGCAGCTCCTTGCACATCAGTTGCAGCTCTGACAGCAGTGTTACACCCACATCTGCAGCAGGGAGCAAGTGCAAAAAGATATCAGCGCAATTAATCTTCTTGCATGTGACACATTTATCAATCCCCATGTGCTTCCCAAGGAGGTAAACATCATTTCCCTTGTTATGCACACAGGTCAGGCAGTTTCTATATATTACTCTTACCTAAATCCCAAAGGATGGTGTTCAGAGTTAGAGCTACCTGAAAAGCTCATATGCAAGTTGAATTTCAACAAAATATACAGAAGAAAATATGCAGAATCTGTCACCATTTTTTTCCTGGTTTCTTCCTATTCCCACTCTTCAACCTTTCTAATTATTGTGTTCCTTCAATAAATATATACATAGCCTTTCAGCAGGGAATTTAGTGTGAATTGGCCATTTTACAGTTTGTTGGTCCTAACTGATGCTGCCAAACAGGAAGATGCTTGGAAATACTGGGGTATTCATTTGTATGCCATGTATGCACACAATACTGAGCTTAATTGGTACTATTAAATCAGTCTCAAATTGAGAACAACGTATAAACATGCTTGAGGAACACAAAGCAACATTCTCTTACAGATTCACAATAGGCATCTTGATCTGAATTTAAAAGGCATTTTTATGTCTAAACGTGCAGGTAGCACTTAGCAGGATTGTTCAAAGCTCCTTTGTATACTAAGGTCAGAACTACCTTTTAACGGTACAAGTTAATCCATTAACCTGCTGAGAGGTTTTCTGTTATGGTTACATTCCCTTTCATCTTCACACATCGAAAAATGGCTGAAAATCTGGACATTCTTTCAGAAAACAGGTCTCACTCAAGTCCCTTCAGTCAATAGCAATAGCCTGGTTTTAATCTTTTATGCTAAATAAATGCCCATTTTACCCACCACGTATTGTTGAAACAGAGGGTTGCAAAACACATGTACAATGGTGTTAGAAAGGTATAGTAGTGACTGGTTTTGCCACAGGAAAATATAGTAAGCATGAAGCCTTTTGGAAAATAAATGTTGCAATTGCAGAGCAGGGAGAAAAGCTTATTAATTTTTCTGGGATTTTCAATAAAGGTTTAGCAGGAAAAAGCCATCTTGCTCTTTAGTTTGCTCCGCGATTCTGGGGTTTCTGTCTTGCTGGGCATGTGAGGGGGTAATAGGGATACTGTGGCATTGGGTAATACATACTGAGATACATCTCTGCAGGAAAAAGAGCAAAGGTGTGGAAAGCAGACAGCTTTCACACTGCCCTGCAGCAGCTTTCTGGACATAAGACCTCCAGGCTGCCATAGGGAAGGCAACAGAGTCATCTGAGGATGTGTGGGTTCACACAAAATGAGATAGATGCTGCAAAGGAGGATGCATCTTCTGCAGAAGCTGTCCCTGCAAGCAGGCTGAACCAACACCTCCAACCGTGGCAGAGGCACCACCAGCCCAACACCTGCTGTGAATGTGTCCTTGTCCTGTCCTCATATCCACAGCTCAGGCAGAAGTAGGACATCTTACTGCAGGAAAGGAAACCTGCAGACTGCAGGTCAGAGATGAGGCTCTCTGCAACCACAGTACCTCAAGATATCTAGCATTTCAAAGAACAACAGCATATATAAGACAGAAATGGGAATAGGCAGAGTCCTGAGAAAGAATGAGATGTTTATTTATTTCACTAGTATGCACAAGAGTCAGAGAAATCAGTTTATATGCTAGATCACCCATGTTGCCTTCAACACAGCACTTTACCGAGCTGGTGCCTGAGGTTCAACATGCAGGATGCATTGCCAGGATGGGCAGGAAGACTGCAATGCCAGGGGAAACCAAAACACAGCCTTAGTTTTCATCCCCACATCTACAAGCAGGGGGATTTGAGAGCAGGTAGGACACACCAGCCTCAATTGCATCACAGGTCATTACACCACCGTGGAGAGTGTAAGGCTGGTTGTAAAGAAGCATCTGGTTGCTGTGGCTGATCAGCCAGCCACAGACTTATGAATTTGTTCAGTTGCACATGTATAATTCCTTATTAAGCAATAATCTGGTCACATCTTAGTGCTGGTGCCTGTTCTTCAAACCATTCAGCCAGAGGATTTAAAAGGAAGTGAAAGTCAGTAAATGTCACAATGCAGCAAATACTGGGTAAAATTCTCTTGATATTTGCTGTTTGAAAGCTGCAATGTCACACTGGCATAACTGCAGGGGCTTTTTGAAGCAGTAATTTGCAGAAGTTTAAGTAATAAAAGTTAGGGGTTTGTTTTCCTCTCTCCTTCCGTTGGAAAGCTTCCATCTGATATATTCAAGCCAAATTCTGGGATCTGAAAACAGACAATATCAAAGCCAAGACTGGTAGAACTTCAGCTGTATATACAGGAATGAAGTGATAGGGATAAATAATTAAACCACAGTAAAAATTCTGAGCATTACTTGGATGGTTCTTCCACGTGCCTGTGTTTTTTTCTGCACAGTAAAATCTGGAAGGTGGTGAAAGCTGGAATAACCACAAACATATAAGTGTGATTTAAAACAACAATGAAAAATAAGGAGGAAATTAAGCTTTTGAGTAGACAGTGAGAACTGTTGTGCCATTGCAATGTATGCCCTATGGTCCACACAACGTCCAGACTGTATCCCTTTAACACAGGGGTGGAAAGAAACATACGGAGTAGATGTGCCAAAGATATGGGATGGTTCTCTTTGTTTGTGCTCTTCAATAATCTGGCTATTGCTGAGCCTGACAGTAGAAATTCTGTCTCAGAGGCATGACCTTTCCAAGGTTTACACTTCAGGGGGAGTTTCCATTCCCCAGCCCAGAGCTGCAGCCCTATGGGGAATCGACAGCCCTGTTCTTCCTCACCAGTCACTTCCTCAAGTTTTCAGGTTCTCTCCTTCACGTTCCAAGCCCTGTCTCCAAACACATCCCACAGCAGCTCAACTCTGGGTTTATTTACAGATTTTACTGGCATTGCTGCCATTCCAAGTGTTGCACTGCAGATAAAGAGATCAACAAGAGTCCTGCCAGTGTTAGTGAGCCAGAGCCCCATGCAGCAGAGCCTTGTGGCACTGCTGTTACAAAACCTCCTCTCCCTAAAAACTCAGTTCACCTGCACTTGGTAAATACTCTAGTATTTACTTTATCTTTTTATTCTCTATAATCAGTGTTTGATAACTACTCAAAAGAGCCTGAAAGACTGTGAAGACTTCGGAGATCTCTCTCTCTCCTGCTGGAAATGAGTCTCTTGTGTTGCCTCTGTATCTCTAAAACCAGCTACCCTGCTGCTGCTACAGCTGGTGTGGCTCCAACAGCGCTATCAGGACAGGGAATCCTACTGCAGAAAGGCTGTTGCTAAGGGCTTTGACACTGTGTCATTTAACTCTGCTCAGGGTAGGTCTAATCACTTCTGTGCTTTAAAATCACTGATAGTTCTAGAGACTGGCTTACACTCCACCTGCCAGAATTGCCAGCACTGGTGGAGCTGGAGAAAAGCCTCAGCAACCACAGGAAATTCATAAGGCTACTTTCCTTGTAGGGACAGCATGATGCAAAGTACTGCTGTAGAAGCTCTGCACTACTGTTTCCTTTCATGGTTTTTTCCAGATTTTCCTTGTCTACTTTTGGGCCAAAAGCTTTTGTGGGGAGGATTTCACAGCTGCTTTCTGTCCCCTTCATAAGGGTAACAGGCTTCTGGGTGGGAGGAGAAATGGCAATAAACCAAGTGAAAGGCAAAGGAGAAGAGATTCCTGGGCTCTCACACATGCTGACACTCAAGTGAGTGCCCTCAGCTTTATCTGCTCACTCTTTGGCCTCTATCAGAGATTCACGTCATTACCCAGCTCAATGAGTTCTTGAGAGGGGATTCTTTCATTGTCTCCTTGACACAGGGAAACAAATGCAGGCAAACAGGCAGGTTGGGCACCTGTTCATCACCTCTCCAAGTGAATTCAGATAGATTTGGTTGGAAATACCTTTCTGCCAGTCCTCCAGGGCTGCTGAGCTGATGCTTTCTGAAAGCCTTGGCACTTAACATCCACCTCAAACATGTTTACAAGGTCACATAATCATGTTGCTCAATCCTCTCCTCACTCTGCTGGCTCCACATTCACTCCACCGGCCACTTCAACTGCATCCTGCCTGAGCATAACACCTCTCACAAATTCACTACTCATTTCTCTTCCCTGTCTCATTTCCCTTCCTCTCTATCTCTGTCATTACTGAATGCCTCAGACAACTGACTGTACTCTCACTACCCTTACAAAGGCTAAGAAATATGAGAAATGTGAGGATTTAAGTGTATGCATTGAGCATATGAAAAGTCTGATCTGAGGTGACTTGCCCACAGTAACACACCACATCTCACATTAGCACTTCAGACATGAGAGATCTTTTGTCTCCTACCATTAGACTTTTTGCCTCTTTCCTTTTACAGCCCCATCACAGTTGGTGCAAAACTTCTCCCTGCACCTCCAGATCAGAAGCAGCATACACAATCCTCATCTCACAAATAACCCTCCAACTTCCAAAAGTCATGCCAAACCCTTGATTTCTTCCTAAATTATGAAATATTTTATAATCCTTCTTGCTCTGTTTCCATTTTTTTTTTTTATTTTGATTAATTCCACTCTGTTCTTCCTGTGCTGCATTTAGTCTTGACCTAACCTTCTATGAGTGACTATCATATCCAGCTGCAAAAAACAGTATTAATATTAAGAATTCATTTAATTCTGGGAAACACTCAGAGATGTAACTGATGTGTGAAATCAAGTCACACCTCCCACTTGGATGTGACTGACAGAAGTTTCCATGGCTATTTGGGATACACCCCTCAGAGAGGTTCTGAAAGGCAGTGACATTGCAATGCAGTGAGGCACCGATTGTTAGCTTTAATCTAGAACAAAGACCAAGAGCGAGACAGATACAGCAACATGAATAATACTCTCAGACTGGATAATATGTCCTAAGATGCTTGGGTATCCCACACTGGGGGCCCTGCTGCAAACCTTAGCAGTTGTTAGCACAATGAGGTAGATTAAAGCTCAGGCAGAGAGAATCTCCCACCCAAAAAACTCAAAGCTGTCTGCAGTATAGACATACCCAAAGGCATCATGTGAGGTCAGCCATGAACTGCATCTGCCATAGCCACTGGGTGTGAAAAGTCAAGAACTTGAGAACAGCAGCGACTTGCCCTCATGCCATCTTTCCAAATACAACCTGCTAGCTCACCAAAGGGGAAGAAATAATGGGCAGGCAAAGAAAGGTCTTCAGCTGAAAGCATTGTTTCTCTTTCAAACTGTAACCTGAAATAGATGTAAAATATAAGCTGTACCTAAAAGAAAAAAGCAAACATCTCTTTCAAAATAATAGTCTTACTAAATGAGTTCCTCCCTTCCCATGGCATATCAGGTTAAGCTTAGAAGTGGATTTCTCTTTATATAATGCTCATTCACCACTTTTTTTTGTGCCACATAGGCAGGTGCACCTGCGGTAAAACTTGCCATACCAAAGGCTACCAAGAGATGGCACCAGAATTTCTGTGTGCCACATGTTTGCCCAGACCTCTGGAACAACCTTGGTGGATGGTATTCCTCTCTGCCTCATCAATTCTTCTTCTATTTTCAAATCTAACCTGAAAGCATCTCTTTTTCCCTTGCCTCTACCTCTTAATTTTCCAATTTCTCCCATCTACTGCTATTAACAGTACAATGCCAGTAAAATGTAATTCTGAAATGCAACTCTATTTGTTCTGCAAAGCAGCACTGAGATACCATCAGTCTGAAATGAGATTTTGTGACTTATTATTAATATTAGAACAGGCCATTCTTTGAGAGAAACCACACAGACCGTAAAAAGAACAGAAGAGAAGGAACTGCATGAAACTGGGACACCTTTGGCTCCAAGATAATTTCTTCTATTACAATGGCTCATTGCATTAGATTTGCACAGTTGGGTTTATTTACCTATCTTAGTGATGCAACCATCCCTGCTTCAAGTTATCTGAGATTTTAGTCAAGTTGAAGAGACATTTTATGTAAAAAAAATTTCCAGACAACCCTCTTTTGTTTCTGGCATCATCTCATTCAGGATGGTATTTACCAGTTTTATTTAGCAGGAATTCTAGGATAAATCCTATGAAGATCAAGGCCAGATGAAAAGCATGTCATTTAGCTGTGACATAGCTCAACAGAAATATTTTGGCCCTTCCTGTGAATTTTCTACAGGGATCAAGTGAACTAAATAGTGTCTGCTTATTCTCAAAGCATTGATTAATTATGACCACATTCCAATAAAATCATGTGTTACTTTCCAATTAAATATCCAGACTTCTCAACATGATTAATGGCAAAACACAGACTAACAAGAGGAATTAAGAATGATTTACTTTTGATCATCTATCAGGAGCCATTGCCAAGTAAACACAGGCATAAAGATGTACATGAAGCGTTCCTCAAGAAGAACCCATCACAGCAGCTTCCATATCAGGTTTCAGAGGAACTAATCACCATGTCAGTACATTAAATTTCTTCTCTTTCTCAAAATACTGTCTGACAGTGGCCAGATATGCCACATATTCTGTTTGAGCGGAGAGCAGCTGAAAGTTTAGCCCAATCCAGGGGATGGAATTGCAGTAAACGTACATGGTGGTCTACCAGCAAGAGGTTATCCAGGATTAAGGATAGGGAAAATCTAACTCCCTGCTCTGGGGTTTGGAGCACATTTGTGTTTGGATCTCTTCCATGTGCCTCTCCATCATTCTTAACAGAAGAGATAAGTCTAGTGTTCAGGTCAACCCCACTACACATCTCCTCTCTCTGTCTAAACCAGACATAGCCCACTGTCGTTCTGGTTTCTTCTGTCGGTTTTAAGGTCACAGGAGACCACTTGTACAAGCATTTGTTGATGTGGCACCCTGGTCACTTTTCAACACTATGGGCTCAACACTTCGATTTTATCTTGCATCAGAAGCACCAGTTTCAAGATGAGAAAACAGAATCTCAGTTATATGGAAAAAAGTGTTCTAAAAAAGCAGAGTAATGCATATATTCCTTTGTTCCAAGCCTAATTTGAAGCTATATACACAGCCTCTTAACTTATATCTTCAGAATTTCCAGGGTATTTGTATTCTCCTTGGTCAATTTGGCATAATACCTGATTAAATATGGCTTTTAGCTTTAGATGTCCTCTCCTAATCACCCTGACATTCCTCTCTTCAGTTGCATGAGCTCAGCTCACTCTGTGACAGAAGTATGTGATACAGGAATCACTTCATGACCATAGCAATGGTGCCATCATTATTCTTGTATGTTTCAGATTCACAAGTCACTCCCCACCTCAAATCACCCCTGAGCATTTATCAGCAAAAAAAAAAGATGCACAGGGTATGGTATTCTCCTTCCTCCTGGGTTTTGAGCCCTGACACCAGTTGGAGAGGACTCCATTTTCCAAATCTCTCTCAGCAACCATCTACCTGACCCAGCCTTAAATGCCCATCATGCTACCTGCAAGTTGCCCACTCCAGACTCATTCTCCACAGAGAGAAATAAACATTTTTAAGATACTTCTAGTTTTTGGAGGCAAACACTTGCCACAGGTGAAAAGAATTTGCTTCTTTTTCCCTTTAGTATGTGAGGAATCCAGATATCCACCTCAGGTGAAATAGAGTTACACTGAGGGATTTCCTCCCTTTAATGAAAAGGGAGATTATCAGCAAGCCTCAGAGGAGCTGGGACTATCCAATAAGGACCAAACATAGGAAGAATTGTGATCAAATGTCAGAAGTGGTTAATGCTGGACATGAGCAAAGGCAGATAATTTCTGCATATCACATTTTCTAGTGAATTAATTTGGCGCCATTCCCAGACCTTTTTTATTCACTTTCCACTTTTAATTAAGTAGTCAAACTTTACTGGAACAGCCCAGTGTAGAAAGCCAAATATTGTGAATACTCACTGAAAGAGTTTTTATTTCTGACAAATACTTCCTCTTGTTGCAATCTCTCATACAAGGTTTATGCGAACACTTACCACGAGCCACCCTGCTCAGTATGATAAATAGATGTACTCATAGAGCTTTGAGAAATAAAGACATTTTAAAAGACTCTCCAAATTACTTTAATAAAACTGCCCACCAATCTTTTAACAGCAAAAAAAGGAAACATAATGGAGGGAACTACTCAGACACTAGTCATCCCACCACTTGCCATTTTCTAAAGCACAGGTCCTCCTCATATGAAACAAAAATAAAATCTGGTTCTTTACTTTCATCCACTTTGATACTTTATCTTCAACTTGAGGAGTCCTGGAAGAGCCTGCACAACACATAGGCACAAACACACAGCCTCCAAAAGCCATTGGTGAGGACATCTAATACTTGACAACCTAGAGACAGTCCTACAGAAGAGACCCAGATCCTGGCTGACTAGAGAACAAACATTGGCCACTGTCACATTCCACATCCCACAACACATCCAAATACCTCTCAGAACAAGTAAGTTGGTAAAACAAGCAACAGTGCTGGAAAGGGACACTGGAAAGTAGGAGAAGGGTGGAAGCTATGGAGCAAATGAGGAGTAATTAAGATGAAAGGTGAAAAGAGCAGTGACCATTGCACTGTGTGGGGCATCAGAGATGCTACATTAGAGAAGGTGTTGATGGAGTGAAGATTTGAGCGTCCCACACACATTCATATCAGATATCCCAGCCACTGACATAAACAGAGCTGAGAGAAACAGAACATCATCTGGTTTTATTTTAAACTGTCCCTGTAAAAGGTATCAGAAAACTTTTCCCGCAGCACAGCATCACGAGAGATGGGCAAGACAGCCTTGAGCCTCTGAATCACTTGGATTTCATGGCAGTTAACTCAAGAGATCTCTACACCTCAGAGAGTTTTGTGGTTTTTCCATGTAGCTTTTACCTCAGATATGGGTAGTTCTGGAAAGATCTACAGTTGTGGCACCAGCAAGTCTAAGACCTCAAATGCCTAACTAAAGCCCATAAAGTCCATGAGTCACAGTCCCAGGGGAATCAGAGACACTTGGCATGTACCCAGAGAAGGTCAATTGGAGCATGGGGAGACTATTTCTAAATACCCCAGAGCTTTGCCACTGGGGAAAATAAATAGAACTATGTATCTAGTTTCCACATCTTAGCTGGCTAAATAAATAGCTCTCACAGGGCACTCTCCAGGGCAGATTCTTAAAGTGACCTTGGTCCTACTGCTGCCCAGGACAGGGGAACACGAGTGTACCCACAAGAGAAGTGCTGCATTTTCAGTGCTGCATTCCTGGCAGCTGATCAGAGAGCAAGGGTAATCTCAGCTCCCACAGTTGCCAGCTGTTCCTTCCCAGCAAAAAGGCAAACTATGGTGGCACATAGTTATGGAGAGAAAGTATCAAGACCAAATACAAAGGGAGTCTCAGAGGACTTCTGGGAGAACACTGGAGTTTTCCTCTGTAGGCAGGTTATAGACTAGTGTTCTCTACAAGTTCCATACTGATACCAAAAAAGAAGCAGACATTTTTGTGAGCAACTAACTACACCAAAATACCCCACTCCAGATTTCAGCACAGCCAGGAGCACACACTGGGCTAGACAAAGCACATGACTCTTTTTACTCTTTCTTTCAATCTCAGAAACCCCACCTATAAGCTCCCTACCCCAGTCACCTCACAGATTTATATCTAGAGCAACTCAAAACACAGAAAGACAATTTCACACGTACCCACCTCAGTTTTCTGATGAACTGTAAAGATGCTTGGGATTTTCATGCCATAGCTATCCGAGGCACTTGCTAATGCTGGGAAAGAAGATCTGTAGCCCA
Source organism: Myiozetetes cayanensis (assembly GCF_022539395.1). Classification (NCBI taxonomy): domain Eukaryota; kingdom Metazoa; phylum Chordata; class Aves; order Passeriformes; family Tyrannidae; genus Myiozetetes; species Myiozetetes cayanensis. The sequence goes on from NW_026087048.1 coordinate 13,840,862, forward strand.
CCCTACAGTCTGTACTTCTAGTCTCAGGACCTAAATTCTTATCAACATCTCTTGGAGCCACTTTCCCCCGTGAGAGAAGTGCTCTCAAACAGCCTGCAAGCAAGAACAATTTCTGCTGAATACTAAGAAACCGATGTTGTGAACTGGGTTTCAAGTGTGAATTAAAACAAAACAGGTGTGTGTTGTTCTTCTGATGTGAAACAGACTGTCTCCACTGTGCCATTGACCTTCTCAGGTGCCCCTAGTTATGAAACAAAAGGCTCAGCTCTGAGTCTTGATCAGGCCAGCTGAGTGGCCACCAGGCTGCAGCTGATTTATGGTTCTTGTTCGTTAGACCAAGGGTAGGTGGGAGCCCCAAATCACCTTTTCCTGTGAGCGAGGTCCCAGAAAGATTTTATGGTCCAATTTCATACTCATACAAGTATGTTCTAAGAAGAGCACAAATATTTTAGGAAATAAAAAGAGAATTAGGAAACTGAACTAGCAATGAGGAAGCTCAGGTAGACAACAATTAATGTATGAGATACTTTTTTTCCAAGGGAAAATAAAAGCCTTTCAGTAATAAATAAAAAGGCTTATTAGCAATAAACCTGAGGTTTTATTGAGAACAATTTTGAGTTTGTTTTTCTGGTGTCTGTATCTCTGTCCCAAATGGAAAAAAAGGTCCACAGAAGAGTTCAAAAAATTCTTGTATATTAGATAAAAGGAAGAAAAAAGCTAAATATTGCATATTGACAAAGCAGAATCATTGAAATCAGAAGTGGCAAGTTTCTCTGAAGGCTATTTCTTTCTCCTTCTTCTTAGAAGTGACTATTCTAGACCACTTCACAGCCTACATTGCAGCAACCCTCATCACTCACTGCATTTCCAAATGAATTTCAGCAAAAAGCCAGGCAAGAAATGTGCAACAGATACCAAGTTTTCCACTTTCCCCAGAGGAAACAGCAAGTGGAAGAAAGCACTTTTGCACAAAATTCATTTTAAAAACCTTTATGTAGCCAGTCCCATTGCTTAAAAGAGAACTGATACAGGCAAAAGTCCTATTACACACAGATCCTGACCTATAAGGCTACCACAGAAGTAGAACTAACACTATTCTAATCACAGCCAACTCTTCCATAGGAAGGAAATCGGGGAATTGAGGGAAATTTGCTTAAGTTAAGCACAGGCTTCGACCCATCAATCAGTTTTGGTTGCCTCAGAAGTCAAGCCCAGCTCTGGGTCTAACATGTTCTGGGCACCCCTGACATACACAAAGCAGTTCTCCAGGCTCCCTAAATTTTATAGTTATAACATGAGGTCTTAGAGGAATGTTGAAGGAGGCTCAGATATCCTAGGAATAATACTGTAGCAATAATCTTCTTTGAGTAGGAAACATTCTGGTATCACACTTTTGGACAGACCACGTAGAGGAGTCTGAGGTACTCTAAGAGAGAACTGAAGTTGTGAAGCAGTTCCAGGTACTTAGCACTGTACTAGAAAGCCAAAAGCACAGGCAGAAAGTGAGTTGACTCCCAACAACAAGTCAGCTGCAATTCAAATTCCTTCCCATGCAATGTGTAGTGTAATTGGTGATACTGGGAGAACTGGTGTTAGTCTTTGATGGTAACATCAGGATGGACATTATTTACTGGCACCCTCATCCAGAATGACTGGCCTCCACTTCAACCACAACTAAACAAGTAGTGGCCAAACTGCTGTACCATGTCTGTCCATCCTTCTCATCTACACCCCATGCTCAGCCTGGAACTGCTTCCTCGGTGGTCACCAGCCATGGACCTCACCCATGTTGGTCCATGCAGAAGCCAAAGCCATCTAAATGTTACCATGTCCTTGCTGAGATGTGCATGAGGAAGCAAAGACCATGCTCCACAAACCACTGCATGTCTCAGCAGGAAAACTGGCAGGTTCTGTATTGCTTAAGCAAATGGGATTGTGTGGGCACAGCTCACAGCAGTAAATTCTTCCTCCTGTTTTCAAAGAGCAAGTCACAGAAATGTGTCCTTCTGTGGTGTTTTCCACATCACAAAGTTTGCCTTGAAAGGCATCTGAGGAAGTGGTCAGAATGGACAACTTGGGGACTAACATTTGGCATTAAGATGGGGATATAAAATGGACTTGCTGTCTTCAGAAAAGAACTATTTGAAATATGTGGGATGGGCTTAAAATCAGACGCAGATTAATACTAGTAAGAACTGTCATACTTCAAAAATATCATGATGACTTGCAGATCATCATGACTGTCTGCAAAAGGAGGAGGAGGCAGTACTGCCACGATTCCACTGCACCTGCCCCCAAGGCTGGTGGTGGCAGGAGGTTCTTGCTAAGGGGTAATTGGGAGCAGTTTGTGTGCTGCCAGCACAAGCTTCTCAAAACCCAATGGTGGCTGGGGAACAAAGGAAGATACCTTGCAATCAAACTGCCATCCCTGTATAGGGTACACTACAAATAAATGGCCACCAGCATGAATCATATGATGAATCATGGCATTAATGTGTCCTTCAGGGAACTATTTCTGCCTCCTAAAAAACCCTGCAGATTTAAAGTGAGTGGAAACCGCATACATTTCTGATTTCTATGCCTCTTCAAGTGGAACCAAAATTTTATTTCTTGCTGTCCTGGAAAGATGAGTTCCCTTGGGGCTACTGCCTACCTGACCGTCCTGACGTGTCTCTTGCTGTAGGGAGTGATGACTTTGAAAAGCAGCTCCATGGCTCCATTGATGCCAAGCATAGTTCCTGTGGTAACTAAGGCAATAAAAGAAAAAAGCAGTCAGCTCTGAAGCAGGCAGTCTGTAATGTGTTTTAGAGGAGATGTGGGGAAGGGAGTAGCTGCCCCTGGGGCTATGAGCTCTCTGGGCTCCCATCTGGACTCCACAGGTCACCTCACAAACACAGAAAGTGAAGCACAAAGCTGTCTGTGGACACAACCAGAGCCAAGATCAGGTGCAAAATCAGTACTGTAGCTCCTGCAGCTCTTTCCCAAGTTCCCCAAAGCCCCTTTTCCTGCAGATATTGTACCCTCCAGAGAACAAATCATAATTAAATAAAGTCTTCTCACAGAAAAATTACATTTTCTACATGCAACTCCATGAGGACAGTTAGTTTCATAGGGTCTTAGAGTGCAGAGTTTTCTTTCTGTGCTATTATTCAGCAGGATGGAAGTGAGGTTTGGGGGCAGGAGTGCTTTTGAATGCAGCTTAATTTCATCTAGGCAAATTTTCCCTTTAATCCTTCACTTGTTAACACACTAGGAACTTTCATAGATAAAATTTACAATCAATTCCAAAAATGCCTGATGCATGAACTAGGTGTTTAGCAAGATTTCCCCACTATGAGACAGCATCTCTGTGTAATGAAGGGACAAAAACAGCCCTGAAATATGAAGTGCAAGCGACCAAGGTGAAAGGATCAGTAATCAACAGCAGCCAGGAGAGCTGGCTGCCTGCCCACTGCCGGGTTTTGACTGTTTTGTGGATATCTCCCAGTGGTCATCAGAGAGCTGCCAGAGGGCCCATCATCTCTTCTCGTCCTACTGTGTCCCTGCCAAGCTGTCCTGTGATGGAAAGCTTTGCAAGGCTTGCCAGCTACATTCACACTTGCTTGTAATTCATTAGAGACAGGGTGGTGGACAAGGCTGTTCGAACTCAACCTGCCCCAGAGCAGGACATGGGCAGCCAGACACGTCTGGTGATAGTGAAAGGAGCAACCCAGTGTGAAGAACTGGTTCATGAGATGAGACAAGGACTCATCCTTTCTGCTTTCGTACCTAAGCATTCTCAGAGTATAATATGCTTCTGGATTTCCTATAGTTCCACTCCATAAACATAATTTTTAAGGTTGGGAACATGTAATCCCCTAGTTTGGTACCACATCCACATAGACTTTCACCTAACTTCCCCTGCATCTTCCCAGCTGGGCCACAGACCCCACAAAGCCAAACCTAATCATGGAGGGGAAGCACATCTGGAGAGTGCAGGAGGTGCCTGGAGAGTAATAGAGTTGCTCCAGCAAAGGTGCAGAGCTGAGTTTCTGGGGTCTGACATCAACAGAAAGGAGGCCAGGCTGCAGCACCCTTAAACCTCTGCAAAAACTGCAGCTTAACTGGAATGCAGGTGCACTGAAGCATGGAGTAGGGAAGTGTGTAGATCATCTTTTGGGGTGGGAGGCAGCACAGGGTTACTGCGCAGCTGTGAAAACCAAACAAAGGCATATTTCATCGTCTGGCCTTGGCTGCATTTTCAGCCACGCTCAGGCTTTCAAATACTGCTTATCATGGGGAGAGGGGTTGAGTGTTGAGGCTTGGCTGCTTGCCTGAGAAAGCCCGTTGCATGAAGTTAACTCCTGTACAGAGAGCAGGGACCTGCAGGGCAGGGCGCCAGGAGCGCTAAATCTCAGGGTGCATGTGGCAGACTTGGACAGGATGGCCATCAAGAATTATCTGCTGAGTGAGGGATGTGGAGAAGGAGAGGAAAGGGTTAGAGTGAGCAAAGGGAAATTTGGGCTGACGAGCTCAGTGCTTCATAGCAGGGAAAGCGTGTATGAATCTCTAATGATCCCAGGAGAGGTACTAGAAATCCCATTGCTTGAATCATTTAACATGAGGGCACTGCCAACCAAGAAAAGCTTGCAGAGTGCACAGATGAGGGAATATTAGACAGAAGACCAGGATCTACTATCTGCTTCCTGGGGGACCTTGAATGTGTAACTGATTTTTCTCTCCCTCTGCTTCTCCACTCGTATTTTCCTTCCTCATGGAGCTGCTCTGAGGATCAATACAATCAACAATAGTGAGACATTTGGCTGTTATGGTAATGGGAACTGCATAGAAAGTTAAGATACCCAAGTTTCAGAGCAAAAGAACTGACTGTCTTTTTTCCAGAATAGGAGATCATTGCCATGAATATTTTTCACTACAGCACTTTTATTTCCATAGTCTGTAGATGAAATGCACTGTAAAGGCTGCATAGGCCCCTAGAGGAACACCTTTTTCTATGGTTGTTCTGGCTTTTGTGCCTGATTCTGTACATTAATGGTGCATGCAGGCACCTTAACAGGAATAATGTTTCTTTGCACTGAAATGACTAAAGAAGAACTCTGGTAGTTGTCACACAGAGAAAAAGAGGAAAATCCTGGCACTCACCATTAGAAGCACAAACTCGCAGGACCCAGAGGCAGTGGGTGAGGGGCAGGTGATGGTCCAGGTTTCTTCTTGTCAAGCTCAGTATTATATCAGTGGCTTCTGCCTTCTGCACTTTCAGGCCAAACTTCCTATCTGTGCAAAGTAAATAAGAATCAAACTGTTGTAAAGGCCAGGTCTTTGAAGCAGTGCTGATAAATATATTTGCACCAAAACTTGTAACTCAAGATCTCATAACAAAGGCATTCAATTGTATCAATAAGTTAAACCACAGGAAAATATGGGATTGCCTGGAGTCAACATATATGAATCATAGAATAGTTTGGGTTGAAAGAGACCTTTAAAGCCCACCTAGTCCAACCCTCTGCAATGAGTTGCACTAGACCAGGTTGCTCAGAGCCCTGTTCAACCTGACCTTGAATGTGTCCAGATATGGGGCACCCACCAGCTCTCTGTGCCCGTGCCTCCCCACCTTCATCATAAAAATATTTCTTCCTTATATCTTGTCTGAATCTATCCTCTTTCAGTTCAAACCCATTACTCCATGTCCGATAGCAACAGGCGCTACTAAAAAAGTCTGTCCCCATCTTTCTTGTAAGCCCCCTTTAACTACTGGACAGCCACAATAAGGTCATCCTCAGTTTGGAGCCCCCACCCAGGAAGCCCCAGCAGTACCTCGTTGGCCAACCCTGGCCAGCAGGCGCAGCAGGGGCAGGAGGGTGCTGTGGTCGAGGGGCTCGGTTCGGGCGGCGGTGGCGAGGGCCTGCAGCAATGCCTCACTGCCCCCTTTGCTGATCACATAGTGGATCCTCCGTCCAGTCCCTGGGGAAAAAGGGAACAGACTGCTCAGAGCATCCCTTGCCTGAGCCACAGCTACCACAGACCCTCAGCACACGAAGTTCCCATGGCCTTTCAACAGCATTTTAGCGCTATCAGCCCAAGAGCGTTTGCAGAATTGGCCGTGGATCTCAGGTGCCCCTGGCCTAGAGACACAGCTAATGGCTGCATGGTGGAACTATGTGCTCTGCTGTCTGTTACTACAACAGTCATTGTCTTTCCAAACCCAGATGATGCTGAAGTTTTTCACTGTGCATTAAAATGTGGCAGAGAGGAATAAGCAGAGACACCGACAGGTTTCAAAGGAGCAGAAGGCTCAGTGATCTTTTCTTAGATATTGGAAATTAAACAAGGAAAGAACTAAAGCTGCAATGGGCTTCTGCCAAATGAAAAGGAATCCTAGGGAAGCCTTGGAGACAGCTTTCAAATAAATCTGGGTCTCCAAAGAAACCACACTCTAATCATGTGAGCCCTACTGTGTTAACAAATATTGACCCATGGGAGATTTGGGCAGCAACTCCAGGCTTTGTGGTTGGAGGATGTTCCTTGTTCAGTTCCTGGAGGGGGGCAGTGCCTCCTATCTCTGTGCACACAATCCTTCCAGCCAGCTGAGGAACAGGGCTGCAGGGTTCCAAAAGAGAGGCCCAGATGGACAGGCGATGCCTGTGGTGGGACTTCAAGCAGTGAGGAACCCAGAAAGCTCCAGCACTCGCTGATGCAGCCCCCACAGCCTGGCAGCTTGGCTGGCTTGGGAGCCAGCAAATGACATTTTTATGTGGAGGAAGGAAAAGAAACTTCATTAATTTTTTTCAGTTCTCTTGCTAATTCACTTATTTTTTGATGTGCCCTGAGCACATGCAGTGACATCTCTTCCCTGCAGGCCAAGGTGGAGGTGCTTTTTGGGGAGAGAGTTCATTAGAGAGTCCCTGGGCTCTGGGAAGTCAGGCTCCTCTTCCTATCTCACAGCCTTCCCTCTAATGGCAGTGGTGAACATTTCTAATGGTTGAGTGACAGGGATTATGAAATACTTTGAAACCCATAGTCATCTCTTAACAAGAACAAAAAAAAATAATTGAAAATCTCTCTGTGTCTTTTTTTTCTTTAACTCACTGAATAAGCTCAGTTTTCCAAACATAGGAGTAGTGAATGCTGATCTATACATACAATTCATATTTTGTTCATGTTGCAAACACCTGGCCAAGTTTAATGCAGGAATGAATTCCCTGACCTACTTGAGGACCCCTTTCTCGCCTTAGTCCACAGCCATTGCCCCAGACCTTTGTTTCCTTACCCAGAGACAGCAAGTCGGTGAGGACACTGAGAATATTCAGGATTACATCCTTGTCGCAGGAGCTCTGAAATAGAAGCACACCAATTCAGGAATCAATTCCAGAACAGTGAGCTTCATGCTGCACAGGGCAGCAGTGCATCATGTAGTGCAGAGGCACTGAGATCCTTGTTTGGATACTGAGCACTTTTTGTGCCATCTGGCCAGTGAATTTGTGGAAACATATTGGTAACACATTTTAAAAGCCTCTGACAGATCATACTACACAATATTTAATACACAGTAGCATTTCTGTAGAATTTACATATAAATTCTAAATTAGAGCTCTCCTTTTTGGTTTGATCTGGGTATCTCAAAGTTGAGGAAATTCTGTATCACGTAGAAATGTTAAATGAGAGGTGGTTTTCCATGACAACATCTCTTATTACTGGTAGTTGAAGAACAAAATATTTAAATTACATTAATCCAATCTACAAGAAAATTCTCCTGTCAATGCAGCTACAACCATGTGGAAGCCTTGAATTTGGGGTGCAGAAAAATGCCCTAAATTTATTTTTAAACTAATAGAATTTAATTTTAAGACCAAGTAACAACCATACTTTAATATCACACATTCTGCATTGGAGTCACTTTAAATTTTGCACTAGAGGAAATAAAATATACTGTACTTGAGGAGAAGGAAACACATGATATCAACAACTCATCTGTGTGATACATTAGACCCCTTCTTTAATCCTGCTCCAAACAGATTTCACTGCTGTGATTGAAGAATTAATCACCAGTCTGCATTGCTGCTTGAGGGATTTGGGTTAAGTTCTGGATATCATAACTTCTGAACAGATACAACACAATACAAATTCCCAGTATAATAGAAAGCTTACATTTGTGTAGCCATGGTCCCAAAGAACCTCAGGATCACATAAACTATAATAGAATAGCTTTACCTCCAATTAAATTATGACAATAGGACAATATCTTGAAAATATATGGCTCCTATATTTCTGAATGTGGAACTGCTTCAGAAATTTAACCTACTGGTATCAATTCTGGATATATGGGAACATTTTACCAGCCACATTGATTCAACCATTCTCTGACATATTTAACATTATGCAACTGAATATTTAAGACAAGGAATTAAGAAGTAACATCTAGCAAAAAGAAACTCTAGAAAGAATATGAGGGAAATCTAATTCAGGTCCATAATAATGACTACTAATTCAAATGGACACTTTTTTTCCAGTGTACCCCTGAGAAAGTCACAGCATAAGCTGACATGGTGCTCAGGGTTGTGTAGCTAATTAGGGAGCTGTAGTTCATACCTCCTCCTTTGTTATAGCTGAGAAGGGTATGCACTGAGTGAGACATAGGGATGAAGCAGAAAAATGGTCAGTCTTCAGTCAGAGCAGGTGACTGTCAGCCTGGAGAAAGATTCCCTTCTCTGTCACAGATATCCTATAGGATGCACAGCAGCTCCCTTCAGCCAAACCTCCTTCTGTATTGGCAAACTGTATGTGCCATTTTCTGCACAAAATATCTACGTTAGTGCTGATGTTTCCTAGCTTCTGTGTCCTAAACATTGTGTGTATTCTTAGATTTCTTTTTTTTACCATAATTATTAAAAAACTCCAAATCTCTGAAAACCATGAAATCCCATCACACTGGTGTCAGTCAATTACCAGTGCTATCAAACTCAATACATATTTCATAGTGGCATAAGCAAGGAACAGGGACAAGAGTATCACCAGGGGAGTGGGAGAAAAGAACAAGATGTGTTGGGGAAGGGGAAGGAAGAAAGGAAGAAAGAGGAGTCAGGTAAGGATGAGAGATTGGAGTAAACAGGCAGAGAATCACCTTCTGAAATGGGTACTAAGGGGAGAAGGGTCTGTGAGCTCTACTGCCTTTCTGAAGGCACACCTTACTTTTGCTCTTACACAAAATCCACAGGCAAAGTGCCTGTCTCATCCCCATCTCAGAGCTGGCCCACGCCCAGAGTGAGCTCCCGCTGTTTCCATTCGTTATTAACTCAACCAGCAGAGATCTCTGCACTGAGCATAAAAGTTCAGCCCTTTTATGATCTGTGTTGAAATCAAAAGGCTCGGTATTAGGATAGGATTACTGCTCCTTTCAGAGCCAAGACAAACAGAATATGTGGCTTTAATGAAATCCAGTAACTCTCAGTTCACCAAGTATTGCCACCCTCACCTTAGCCGAGTCCAAATTTGTGCTACTGGCTCAAGGGACCTCAGAGTGAGTAAAGTCTGCAGCAGGGCCAGAGCAGCTCTGCATGCTGTTACTTTTAGGCAAGACATACAGTTTTAGTCCTACGTTAATCTTCCTAATTCATGTCTTTGTTCATTAGTCCACAGTCCTGAAATAGTTCAATTCTCCAAGAGCAAACAAAGAGCATTCAAAGCTCTTTTCTCAAGAGTTTCTTGGCATTTTTTAGCATAGGGACTAAATAGTCAGGGATAGGCTGTCAGGAGTGATGAGTATCCATCAAATTTACTGACTCCAGGAAGAGTTAATGTTCTCAGCACCTTTTCAAGTATCAGGATTGGCTAAATCAGACTGTCCTCTGGTTTTGTCTTGTTGCCTCTCAGTATCCCTTTCCTCTGTAGGTGGATGGATTACACATTAAGGTTTCAGTAATGAAGTCTTCATTGATTTATGCTCCTATTACACTGGGTTGTTTATTTTAACTGATTGGATTGTGGGTTCCTAAGCCATTAACACAAATAGTGATGACATAAGATATCCTCTGACTTTCCATGAGCTTTATCCAGGGACTCAGATGAACAAAGAACTTGAGGGGATGTGAAACATCAACCTTTAAAATGTGAAAGTTAAAGCTGGGTTATACTGCCAAATATTTTACCTGAATATTTACTCTTGATATTTTAATACTAAAACTCTGACTGTGTTAGTGCCTCATTGCTCCCCTTCCTCCAGTGCACTAGAGAGGGAGTTGGATGACTTGTGCATTGGCTGAAACAGAGATAAAACAGTGAAACAGTGGATAAAACCCTAGTCCCATTACAAATTCTAATATATTTCCCACTAACTTTATTGGCACTACTGAATAATACAGAATATTGCAGAATAACACAGCTCCAATTTATAATAGCAAGACAACACAGAAAACAACAATCCTGAAGTTGCTATTGTCTTGCTAGATGCCTGCTGAAAAGAAACAGCTCAGATTTTGATTAATTACCTTGAGGTTTCCAAAGTCATCAAAGATATTTGGACATTGAAATCTATTCAAATCAATTGTTTAAATTAATACATATACCAAACATTTTGTGGATGAATTGCCAACAAATTCATTCATAAAAAATATTCAGTAAATCTTTTTGAACAGTAAGTGTAAATGAGAAAATCACAACTTGTGCCTGATCTAAAAAAGATGAATAGAGTAATTTCTTTAATGCAAATTTCTTACCCTGCTCCGGTAAAAATAAACACATTACTTATTTTTATTGAAAGAGGTGTTTGATGGTTTAAGAACAAACCATAACCAAAGAGAGAAGTAAAATTCCTCTTGCTGAGTATTTTCCATTGCTGCAAGCACTTATGATTGTTACATACAGCATCTACATGTGCACGGACTAATGAAGATGCATTCCTTGTATATGGGTGGAACGAGAGCAGAGAAAAGTTTCCAGAGGCTCAAGTCAGATTACAAAACCACTGACCTCCTGCAGGATTTCACTTAAAGGATTTAAAGTTAAAGCCAAATTTTTACCTATTAACAACAACCTGTAGTTACCTTTCACAGCTTGCAGCTGGACAAAGGCTAAAGTAACAAAAAACATCACTTTAAATATCAAGCATGGCTGTGCTTTTTGGTCAGAGCCCCTCATCTCAGCCTTCAGCAAAGCCTGCTGTCTTCCTCACCCAACTGAGAGTATCACAGGGCTGAGCTCAGATGCATTTAATCAGCTCCCAGCTGATAGCTCCTCTCCGAGCTTTTCTGGGAACTAATCCCTGAAACACTGGGGTTAGCTTGGCTGGAGCTCCTCAGAGATAAACAGCAGGAGGATGGAAGAAGCCAGGAATAAAAAAATACCCCAGCTCATAGTCATTGATATGTTACAGGCAGCAAGTGACTAGTCAGTGACATTGGGTTTGGAGGACAACAGCTCGATCCCAACATCCTTCTGACTGGCAGCTCGGGTTATTTTGCTGACCAGCTATTACACAGGGAATAGCTCCTGTCTCCTTGTCCTGCTCCTGGGAACATGCCAAGACAAGCTGTTATTTACTCAAGACAAGATTATAAAATTGCAACTAAGCCACAGTAACAGGTAACCTCGTTTTGTCAGAGAATTCTCCAGGGATGTTTTCCACAAGACTCAAAGACCCCACAGTGGTGGGTGTTTTGTGTCCCAGCTGAAGTACAGCAGCCATCAGTGCCATTCCCCTTCTAGCACTGCCTTAAAACAAAGACTTCCCATAAACTCAGTCTTTTGGGCTTTTGTTTCTTTTGCCCAGAGGCAAGTATTTCTCCAAATGAGACAAACTACTCAGGGTGTTTGCTGTGAGTCTAAGCATTAATGCTGAAAAAAAGGAGAAAGAAATCAAACAGCATTAATTTGTGCAGTGCGAGATTTACTAATAAATATTTTATTTGGGGGAGGAAATACAAAGCAGTTATTCCAATCACAAAAATAACGAATGCAAAATGAAAGAAGTCGCTCTTGCAAGACAACACGTAACATGATTTCTACCCCTACACCTCTTAAATTAATTGTTGAATAGTCTCACAAAGCTGTGTGACTGCTTAGGAAAAAAAGAAAAACAAAAACATAAACCCAATCAAACAACAACAACAAAAAAAGTCTGAATTTAAAGAAAAGCTATTGCTGCACTGGGCTAAAAAACTTCCAGACCTGTTTGTTTAGGTCTTTTTTAGTGAGTGTAAGGAATAGGATGTCCAGTTCCAGGGTTTGTTTGTTTATTTGTTTGTTTATTTTTAAATAGCTTGTTTCTAAATAGGGAAGCAGGATTTGACATGTTCAAAATACATCCTCCTCCCTTCTCTTACCCTTAATAAATTTGCTCACACAAATAGCAGTCAGCAGCCCAACTGCCTGTGTAATGAGACTTGCATCTGCAAGTCAGATTTCTCACTCCCTGCACTCAAAAGCCTATTGAAGAGAAATTCTGGTGCAAAATTAATACTGGCTAAAATCAAGAGCAGGTTAGAGGATGAGCAGCATTAGTCCTCACTCTCCCTGGAGACCTCTAGAAAATATTGTGTAGCTAATTACTGTATTAATGCTTAATTCAGAGATTCCTCTGCCAGCAAGGTAAAGCTGCCCTACCAGCCCCAACTGCTGGGCACAGCCACTCACCGTTGGCATTATGGATTTGCCAGCTGGATATCTCCTTCCCACAGCTGACTTTCCAGCCTTACAATAACTGTGAAGCCAGGTTTGGTGCCTTATGTTCTATGCTTTGTCAGAGTAAATTGCTTTTTCTAATTTAAGAGGAGCTAAAAATTCGCACTTAAATAAGAGAGCAAAATACCCTGGAGAGTTTCTTGTCTGTGTGTTCCCGTCCTCAGCCTCTTGTTGGAAAGTTATTATCTACAGTGTTTGGTACATGGAGGTTTAAAAAAATAATCATTATTTCTGAAGAGGGGGGAAAAAAGGGTTCAGGGACCTCTGAAATATCAGTAGGCAACTTCAGAATAAGGGAGGATTCAAATTAAAGGGCTTACAGCCTAAATTTTGTTATAACTAAAAAACTTGTTAATAATACTGCCATCATCCAGCTTTAGAAGGATCCTAAGAAGTTACAGTCAAGTTGCCCCTGCTCCCAAAATACCCATCCAAATGTCCTCAGCATCAGCACAGGTGACACCATCCTCTGTGGTAAACAGTAAGTGCATTTCTTTGTCCAAATCTGGATTTCCTCTTCTGAGGAGTCAGATAGGCCTGAGCAAGCCAGGAAACTCAGAGGAGACATGGAAGGAAACGGGGCTATTTAAAGACTCAGAGATGAAGACCTTGCTGCTCTGGGAGTGTCCTAAGTGACCTCTTTAATCCTGCAAGAAAGGCGTTCACAGCTGTGGGGGATCACGTAGCCCTCAAACTGTACACAGGGCAGCCAAGGGACCTCCCAGGACAGGGCATGTGGCTCAGCAAGTTCTTTCTCCTGTTCCCAAGCCTTAGAGATGAGTCCCTCTTGCTGGACCGAGCCACCCATGTGAGGCCTGACCAGCACCCCACTGACCCAAGCACCACCCGTTTTCCTTCCTACTGATGCTTAACACCAAGCCAAGTTCTGTGCATCAGCCCAAAGCAGCAGCTGTGAGAATGTAGCAAATACTCAGTAAAAATGTCCTTCCCTCTGGCCTGCTGCAATCAGGTGGGTGGCTTTTTTCATCAATTGCAATGACCTGAAGTTGTGGTTTTTTCTAATCCTTGTTTGCACTTGGGTGTTAAAACCTGCAACACTTTTTTGCAACAACACACCAGATCACTTCTAGGGGCAATGATTCCAACCCTTCCCAATGGATGGCAGCTGATCCAGGTGACTAGGAAGGACCAGTGCCTCAAAGCAAACTTCTAAGTTGCATTGTACAAGGCTTTGCTCCTATTCACTGAGCTTCAGGACTTCTCAAAGGATAAAGGCTACACTCTGCAGGACTGAACTGCTTCAAGGCAGAGATGGGCAAATTCCAAACTTACATCCGAATGTCTTCAAAACACTGAAGGTGTTGAGATGTAACAGCTTGGCTTGAGCTGATCTCTAGCCAAAATAACTTGGTGAATAACATGGTGGAAATCGTCTGTGCCAAGGAATCTTACTATATTTAATGCAATAAATTGCACTAACATAACACCTTTCATCAGAGGATCACAGATTTCTTCACAAATATTAATTAACACCTGCCCCACTGCATCCCTCATCAAGAAGATCAGATTAATTGTCCCCTATTTTCCTGGTGGGAAATATCACCCTGTGGTGGGAAGTTCACTTAGTCAATATCTAAGAGGATCGCTGGCAAAGCCTGCATAGCTATTACAACAAAGTGAAGCAGAAACAGTGTGCACAGAAGTTCTGTGGCTTTCAATCACACAGTGCCATTTATTTGTGCGGGGTTCAAAAATTTCCTTCCCTGAGATCAGTCTTCTCCTCCCAACTTCCCAGGAGCAAGTGCAGTGGAATAAAACTATCTGCTGCAAGGAATTCTGATGCCAGACCGGGAGAAAAAAGGGCTACTCCCCACCAGTGGGTCACAGCCCTGTTTGCAAGGAGATTCATCTTTGTGCCAAGGGGTGAGGGAGGTACAAGATTTGATTAATCCATACAGGAATTAGGAAGCACATAGACCATGATCTCATCCTTTTCCAAAGAATATTTTACCTGATGTGTCAGAAAGACTTGAAGGTGTTTCACCCAGCTTCAGAGCAAGGTAGTTCATGTCAGTGCCACGCCATTACTGTGTCACTCTGATAAAATATATTCACATCCAGATATCTGCAGGAATTATGCCCTGACAGACTGCAGTATCTTGGATACTCTTGGCAAAGTAGACTGCTTTTTTTCTCTCTTTCTTTTTTCATGCCTAAGTTCTATGTTCTCAAAGAAAAGCTTGTCCTTGTTCAGAAGTTCCTCCCAATACAAAGTTCCTTTGTGTCACTTGCTCCTCTCACTAATGCATCTCTAATAGAGCAATTACTTTATTATGCAGAACCGGTGGTAAAACACATTATTATATAACCCTCAAATGCTTCTGTCAAATTGGAAATGTTAAAAGAATGAGGAAACTTTGAGATAAATCAAAACACGTGATACTCGGCAAAAGGCTTTTAGACTTTCTTTTAAATATTTCTAATGTTCTTTCTGTAATTTCTACTGCAGATAAATTCTCCCAGGTTTCATCTCTTATTTCACAATAACTTACTTATGACACCTAAAGATTTTGTCTGGATTTAACATTATATTATTCACTTTTTTTCTCTTTTTAATCTATTTTTATTTTAATGCCAGGATTATCCTAGCATATGCCTTTCACACACTCTTAATAAGTTTCTGTAAGGCATTAACCACTCTTGCACAATGATCTCTATATGCATGCTAGCACCTACTGTTTATTGCTGTTTCTTGGATTTATTCCTATATTTTATATTACTTTTCCTGTTACAGAACTATTTTAAAATATTAATGTTTCATTCAAATGCCACTCTGTTACAGCTACTTAACACAAGTGCCTCCCAAACTTAATAGGGAGGAATATGTTTTTTTCTGTTCTGCTTGTTCTGTTCCAGTTACAACGAAAGAGCAGCATAAAACATGCTACTATCTTTTTTTTGGTGAGATTTGATGGGTGCCAGTCCAGAGAACACTCTGTCTTTCAAAGAAGAGGCACATTTGGGAATTGACAAAGTTTTTTACAAGCAATGGCATTTGTCAAAGTACAAGTGTGCCTGGAGATACTTGGAAAATTTCCAGATGTACTCGCTTTTTAATAAAACCAGATTTTTGAGTACTGTAGCAGATGTGAGAAATGCATAGCCAAAATGAAGGTGCTGCTATCCTTGCCTTCTCTGGGATGTTCCTGCTTGCACCACATGAGAAAGCCCAAGAATCCCATTGCCTATTCTGAGTCTGCCCTGGCACTTGCCTGGAGTGGTGCTGTGGTGAGTCCAGGCTTCTCTCTGTATTCAAGTGAAAACACTCCCACTTGCTACACATTAGCCTGACATTGACAGGCTGAAGATAAGGATCACTATAAGGTACATTCTGGTTTAGAAAAACACCAGTCACTTCTCTTGCCAAGACAAGTGTCCTTATGTGTCAGTCTACCCCACTTTCAAAAGCGCTTTCTGGAACAGCCACGCAAATGCCTTTAATCAATCACATTTAGTAACGATGATTGAGGTATGGGCAGTGGAGACAAACTGCTAATAACTATTGTTAGTCACAGCTTATTTTCTTCAGAGATGGAACCTGAAAGTGAAAATGATGAACCTATTTTTACCGTCCAGTCTAAGTGAAAAATCAAACAAGAAACGAAACTCGGCATCCATAATGAATAGCAAACTGTGTTTTGAAATTCTAATGATTTAAAGTAATATCGCTAGTAATGTAAAGTAGAACATCTGTTTAACTGCATTGCTGAGACCCATCTGTCTACATTTAAACGGTAATCTCTTAAAAGCATAGCCCTCAGTCCTCTGAAAAGGTTGCCAAGTGTTTAAGAGGTATGACAGAGGTATGTAGTTTTCTATCCAGAAGGTAGCAAAGCTTTTTATCTTCTTTAACTTTAGTCTGCACCCCATGCAAGACACCCAGCAGCAGCAAGCCAATGCCATGATGCTAAAGACAGGCATTTTTGGGGCTCTATTCAGCCCTTGTTACTTCAGCTCACTAGCTCAGAAGCACTTGCAAACTAAGTGTTGGTCAGTCAATCTAAAAGGCATTCTGTTAGTTCATTGAATGAGCACACTACTGTGTTTGTGCTCCAGGAAAACATGACAGGAGTTAAATTTAAAAATACGATCTCACAGTCCTCTCAGGGCCAACTGAGCCAAGATCTGGGCTTATGTAAACCAGGGACATTGCAAAGTGAAAGGTGGATGAGAGTTCTTACTCCTACTGGTGCCTTTCTCTGTGCAGCAAGACTGTGTTGCTTCTGCAGGAGAGTAAACTTTTATGACATTTTATGTCTCCACAGGTGTTTGAGCAGCACTGCCCCAGCCCATTCTGTCCCCGGAGGAAAGGAGCACAGTGTCCCCTGACGTGCTGTCCTCTTTGCACTGTTTAGCTTCACTCTACTGAGACCCCCTGTGGAGTTCACCAAACCAAACTTCATGGCCTGTCCTTCCTGAGACGGAGAATGGGCTGAATATGCAATGGCAGATGACTATTGGGAAAAGAGTGGACCTATGGCAGGAGCCACATACTGATTGCTCTGTTGCTGGCACTGCAATGGGGAGGGACCTCCAATTTCTGCATAAACCCACATGTGTCCCACTGAGATCTGAGCAAATGCAATTTTGGTGTCACAGTGGGCTGGCCTCTCAGAGAAAGGTGAGTTCTTCGGTGAGCAATATGTCATATTCTACCTCTGATGCCAGCATGGAGAGATCACCAAAAATTTTTTGTTGTGTCATAT
This sequence comes from Myiozetetes cayanensis, assembly GCF_022539395.1. Lineage (NCBI taxonomy): Eukaryota > Metazoa > Chordata > Aves > Passeriformes > Tyrannidae > Myiozetetes > Myiozetetes cayanensis. The sequence continues at coordinate 13,858,261 of NW_026087048.1, forward strand.
TTTATTTAAGCATGTTTCCAAGGAGACCTGCTGGTGTATTAGTGCCCTACAGGCTTTATAGGACATAGCAGGGGACCTCAGCTAGGAAGATTTCCAACTGTTTGATCACCCAGCCATGAAGACCTTTTGGACCTTTAGACCAGAGTTTGCAGTCAGTGAGGTACAGCTGCTGCTGTGAGAGCTTTTGAAACAAGCTGCTAATAAGCATGGTTTTCATCTCAGAGAAAAGTCATTTTAATGCATCTCTGCACCCAGCTGTCCCCTTGAAATCCCTGTGCATCGTGGGGAGATCAAATGACCTTAGCCATACTGGAAGAGAAATTGTCAAAGAAAACAGAGCCAGGCACTAATTCTCTTTCTCCAGCTCTCTCCCCCGCCTTGCAGAACTTTAACATGGAGCAAGAGGCCTCTCAAATGAAGGAGATTTTCCCAAAGAGAAGGTCAGATAAACCAGGACAGTAATGCTGCTTTCCCCTACCCACTCCAGAAACTGTCTCCATATGGATGGTGCTGGTCTATTCCTGGAAAAATGGAGGGTCAAAAGAGGCAGTTCGGATTGTTTCTCTGACTTCATCAGATCAGCATTTTAATCATAGGGAAAGGTCAGGTGGTCCATTCTCCCTCCTCCCTTCCTTTGAAGTGAGACAGGTGGGCATTCACCATGCCAAGCAAACTGCTTATGGGAGGATCTCTCTCTCCCTGTCAATCTCCTGCTTGCCAGGTTAATCCTGAGTAAAATGGAGGGCCAACTGCACCTTCACTGTAAATCCACTGCCTTGGCCTTTCAGCATGGATCCCACAGAACTCACAGAGGATGGCAGAGGACAACAGGCATTGCTCTGGTTTCACCCACGCTGCATGACTGTCATCTGCCCAGCAACCAAGCTGTTCCACCCTTTGATTTGGGAAACAATGTGAGCTAAGATTCCCTTTGCCCTAACTTGACAGATAAACCTTATCTCCATCTACTGTCCAAATTAAGAAAACTGGAGGCACAGACATTAAATGAGTTTGATGGAGTTTGTAACAGTCCTGAAATAAAGCCCAGGACTCCTGCTTTATCCGTCAATACAGCATCACTCTCTCCTTTGAAAGCAAGGGAATAGGTAGCAGAGAATACAGTGAGCAGATGGTCCTAGGGGAGAAGAGTCTGTCTCAGTTTACTACAGGGATCAAATTCCCACTGGGCCCAGTGGGAAGCCTCTGCCTGTAAATTACACCAGAAATTAATGTGCATAAAAGGTTTCTCAGAAGTTGATGGCAGTAAAACACAATGCTTTGGTGGTTCCATGTCAGAAAAAAAAATGCGTGTTTCAGTTTCAAAGCATCCCTTGTTAAAAGGCAGAAAAAAAGCGCCAAGATTTCTTTGGTAGAGTAGTTATTTCTCCCACAGGACTTCTCTGTTAGAATTACTCAATTTTCTAATAAGAATCATCATGAAAGCTTTGCTGTTCTCATTAATTCCACCTCAACCTACAGCACCTTTTGAAAATAAGGCTGTGTTCTTCCAGAAGAACAGACCATGATGAGAAAAAACCCATCCTTGTTCTCTAAACTGCTTAAGGGAAGGAGGTTTAGCTTTGCCCATGGAATTTCTTATCAAGCAGATGTTGTTCTATTAATCAATAGCTGGTCTAAAGCATTATTTCTCTGTTTTGTAGCTTTGTAGTGCCTGTGGGCAGAAGAATCTCTACTATGTTATCTTTGGCCTCTCTAGAAGATATCTTGTGAAATCAATGATGAAGTCTTGATTTCTCAGACTTTGATTTCTGAGACCTTGATTTCTGCGTAGTGTGGTAGGTCACCACTCAGTAAAACAAAAGTCATACCAGCACACAGATCAAAAGGAAATACTAAGTCACGGAAATGAATGTGCTGTGTCTCCATCAACCTCTGGAGGAGAATGACCAGGCTTCCCTTTATTTTAAGAGGTGTTCTTCATCCCATTAGACTTTTCTTCCCAAAACTGTACTAAGGTAAATTGTTTTCCCTGCACAAAAAGGAAAAAAAATTATACAGTTCTTGGAGACTTGAATCTACACCCAAAGAATGCACCTAGACTGTACTTAGGTCAACTTCTCATATAGATGAAACAACCAGGGGGAAAAAAAATGAGATTTTTAAGAACAGAAAATGTCTACAAATATTTTAGGTGGTTTGGATTCATCTTCTTGCTTCAGAGTCATCTTAAGTTAAACTATCTTTCCTGAAAATAAACTGTCTCCTCTGAAGCAGCAGCACAGTTGTGCTTCCTGTGGCACACAAAGCTTCCAGGATTGCAGGCAGTGGTGACCCACCAGCATCAACTGGGCTGGACAATGCAGTTGTGAAAGAACCTACATACACATTGTTCCTCCCTAACACTCATTTCCTCACCTCCTGCTGCAAACTTGGTTTTGCCCAAAGAGAGAAGAGAGGCTGCCTGGTGAGACTGCTCTGTACTGCTCCTGGTCCCCTTGGAGAAGGTTGTAGCTCCCTCTCACGGAGGATCTCACCAATTTTCAGGCCCATTCTGGCCTCATAGTTCCCTGGGGACCAAAACCAGCCTACTTGTCCAGGAATCACAGCTCCTCAGCCCGGCATGCAGAACAGCCCCACTGATGGATCAGCACTTCAATCCTACAGCCCATTGGGTCCTATGGGCAAACAGGTGCAAATAAACTGTCCGTGAGACAAGCGCTTATTAAAAGAACAGGGAAAGGCAGGAGGGAATTATTTTCCATCCTGGTATGGTGAGAAGAACATAGTCACGAGGCTGGAGTCTGGCAGAGCCCAACAAGATACGTGGGCATGTGGTATGTGCGTGGATTTAGGATCTTCAAAGCCTGAGGTTCTCAGGTGCACACAAACCAACCCCGACACTCACAGGGAAGGGACACCTCTCCTCAGGATCATGGCTTGTTCCATGAGGAGCTACCAGCAAACACTGCCTTACTGCTGTATTCCCACTGACTCCTCTTGGAGCCATGAGGAAAGAGGGGCTTTCATCTGCACTTTCAGAAGCTTAAATCCCCCCCAGATTTCATTGCAAGAGTAACGATGATACAAGTTGTGTTACCTATAGTGGTACAAACTGGAATGATCACAAAGAGACAGCATCTCTATGATAACAACAACTGCAGGAGCAATTTCCAACCCTGCTATCCCAGATAGAGGGACAAAAAAATCCCTCCCCACCTTTTAAGCTCTCAATATGTGTATGAAACTATTTTCTTTCTGTTAACACTCATCAATAAAAGCTGTGCTGGTGCCAATAGTCTCTGCTGGAGTTAACCATTATCAGTCCATATGTTTTTCAATACAAGCAAAATTTTGTGTGCTTTTTGCTAGATGTAATATAATAAACTTTAATTCAAAGATGTCCATGAACACATTTACTACCACAGACATTTATTTTCCTATTACAGATAAAGCCAAGAGGACTGGACAAATACATTGGACAGAAAAATGTGTTGAAAAGATCTCCGAGCCATCACAACAAAATGCAGAATAATACACTGAAAATAAGATTATGCCACACAAAGAAACACAAGCAACACCAATTCAAGCAAACACCTCTCTGTATGAAAACATCTTTTCATATATTTCACAGAGGGAAATTATTGAAACCTGAGAATAGGAGAAGGTGGAGGTTTTCTATTGGCATAAAAATAGTGGTGTAATGTATAAATACATCTGTAGGCATACAAAACACCTATGGAGCTTAGCTAACCACAAATAATTGTTCTCAACTTACAAACAGATAAGCAGGTGCATTTGCATATTTTGCTATACTTTATGTGAAAGATAAGTAGTTTAAACAAATGCATATACTTCCTTCCATAATGTGATTTAATGTGTGTTTGTGTCTGTAATGCAATAGTTGTAAAAAATATATAATATTAAGCTGGTTGATATGGTATAATGTGCCATTATATTATATCCAAATAGTCTAAGTTAAACAGCTTGGCCATAAGCACAAAGTCAGGCCCTCAGCAGCTAAGAAGCACCAGTTTTAAAGCATTCCTGATATTTCATTTGGTCCCCTGGAGTAACTGCATTTTTTTAATTTCAACATGACAACTTGTTTTATTTCACAAAACCTCTGCTTCAGGATGAGCAGTGCCTGCTGCCTGGAAAATCACCCCATATAACATTTTGTCCTCATCATTTAGCATGTGGTTCTGTGCATTACTTATGGTGCAGAATCCAAGCCCTGCACTGAAAACGAATTATTGATTTGCTTCTTGATTTTTTTTTTACTGTGTTGTCACCAGAACTTCAGGTATTTTTTTCCCAGTGTTCACTGCCTGATTTCTCAAACACTGATGTGAGGCATGGTGGGATTATTCACCATGTTACACACGATTAACTCAGATGAAAAGGGTTATAATCCATTTTTCCAGACCTGCATTCAACTGATTCAGCAACATGGCTATCCTGTCACATTTGCATTGCTGCAGGGAGGGAGAAGGGGCTCTGTAGGAATCGTCATGGCACAGTCTCATTTGTCCTCAAAGCACAAGCCATCCTAGCCAAGGATGAGGGACAGCAGAAGACAGACTGAACCCCACTTTCCCTGTCTGACATGGGAAGTTCTGCTGAGACTGAGACTGTGACACACTCTTTGGCTCAGATCAGACATCATTACTGCTGCTCCATTGGTCTCTGGGTACATTTTTCACCCTGAGGTCCTGAATTCTCATTAATGCAGTCACAGAAAATTCTGGATAGCCCAACTGGAGGCATTTTCAGAGGAGCTGGCAGTGTGCTTGGAGAAACAGCTGAGGCCAGCTTGGGGACAGGGAGTGCAATTCTGGTCCCAGCTCAGTCAGTGGAAGAGTTTCAGCAGAGTTCAAGACCTGTCTCAGCTTCCTCTGAGGACATTTAGTACTCTTGGGAACAAGAGTCACAAACCTCAATATTTCTTCTGTGGCCTGGCAGGAATTTGAGATTAATGTATGGATGTTAGTCTTCTTTCTCCTTTCTTGCTTAGTGGAGTCCCATGGTGGTCAGCCAAGGATTGTAGGGAAAAACTCCGGGTTACCTTTAGGTTCTCCTTGGACAGGGAGGAGATGAGAGTTGAGGTGGAAAGAACAAGCAGCGACCCTGACAGCTGTAATGGGGGCCTGAATTACCTCTGTGAGATTGTTTGCAGAGAATTATTCCTTTTCTTCCCTGCTTAAAGCAGAAAACAGGCTCATGCAGCCTAAGTGGCAATGGCTGTAGTGACACAAAAAAGCTGCTGGAAACATCCAGTGTTTCCCTCTGAACCCTACAGACAAGTGGTCTCCCTGTCCTAACTGTACTTCTTCCAATGCTCCAAAGGTAGAATACTTTTTGTAGGGAATAGGGGGATACTAAGTCAGCTGCTGCTCGCCTTAGGTACAATAGCCTCAGTAAAACTCAGTTAATGAACCACATAAAAATGGCCATCTGGTTTTGAGTTGATTTTCATTCCCTCTAAGGTTATTCCACTAAACCCTGCCTGCCAAGCTGCCTTCCAAAAACACAGGCCCAAACTTTGAGCTCCTCCATCCCCAGCCCAAACCAACAGGCGTTCTGCTTGCTGAGCAGTTCCTGGGATTTTTTGCATCTATGTTTTCTCAAAGCCGGGAATCTCAGCAGCTCTGTTGACAAAGTAAGTGCAAGGATGCAGAGGAGACAAAAGCATTTTGCAAAATGCATTTCTGTTCATTGCCAGTGGAGCAGCACAGATATCTTCCCACTTGTCCTAAGGATAACAATAGCTCTGCCTTGTCAGCCAGCCAGCACAACAGCTCGGAAGAGGCAGAGCGAAGGAGCCAAGAGGTTCCAGTGAGCAAACAGATACAGGTCCTGTATCTGTTCTGCTGGACACTGTGGCCACTCACAGACCAATTCCTTTACACAGACAACATCCACCATTGATACATAAGATTTTCACCTCTTTCCTGTCAAACCATGGCATTTGGAAACCTGTGAAGTCCAACGTAGTAGGGACTTCAGTTTGAGCCAAAGATCTGCCAACAGCCCCAGGGGTTGCCAGCTTTGCAGAATATGTGAACAGGGACTGTGGCTTTGGGAAACATGTGAAAACCATGCCAAGGGCCAACAGGAAATCTGGGACTCCTCAGGCAACACGATGTACTCTGCCATGGAATAAGGAGATGTTCTCAGGGGTAACTAAGGCACACTTGCATCTGGGCCTGGACAGTAAGGAGGAGAGAAGGGAGAAAGGAGGGGAAGAATCAAAATGCCTCTTATTTGTTTAAATGATTAGTGGATAGAGTGAGAAGAGGACCAGGACAACCAGGAGGGGGAACTAGAACATTCTAGAATCTCAAGGGATTCAATAGTCTGGGTCACAATGAAAGATACTGGCTCCAGTTTCCTATTGTTCTTCTTAGGAACTACCAATTGCTTTTAACTAATACCCAGATACCTCCTTCTGGTATTAAAATAAACAAGAAATTTAGTTCCAAATCTCTCTGGGATTTTGCACCGGGGGGGCTGGTCAAAAACCATACATAGGGAAGGTGTTTATTTCTGCCATACTGTGGCCATGAAACAGGATGACAAGTGTCAACCAGCCCAGCCTTGATCTGTACTGTCCATGTATGAAAGACAGAGCAGGGCTGGCTGAGAGGTGAGGAACTCGATGTCATTCAGCAAGAGATGGGAACAGAAATAGATAACACTATCCAGGCCAGAGGGATGGGAGGTGATAATTGCAGGAGCACGTTGGAGGGGGAGAATCAAGAAGAGACAGCAAAGAAGAGGGTAGCAGGGTTAGAAGAAAAATGAGAAATGACAGTAAAATCCTCAGAGCTCAGCTCTGCCATGCTGACACAAAACCTGTGAGACAGCGAGAAGATTTTCTTGAATCTGAAATTCACGTTTTAAAGCTGCACATTGTAAGCAGTGAAGCACTTTTTACCTAGAGATCTGAAATGTCACATCTTCCCTGCAGTGACATTTTGGTGACAAAATGCAGCTGCGCTTTGAAAGGAGTTTTTGCTATCCCCCTTGTTACTTTGCAGAACATCTGTAACATGGTGCACTTCCAGGGGTTTGAGCTGCCTTTGGAGGATCACACTGCTTCATAGCGCTGGGAACAGTTCTGAAGAACTCAAAAAATGTGTTTCTTTCCTTGACTAGAGCAGTTGTTCAGTTACAAAATGCATGGTGTTCTGGTTTTGTCCTGCTTGATACTGTCCTCACCAAAACCAGGCTGTGAGACTACGAGTAAAACTGTCTATGCCATTAGGAGATGGGGTAAATCCCTCCCTCAGCTGAAGGTGACAGACCCTATCTCAGGGGGGGACATTGCTCCAACTCAGAATGAGATATCTGTGCCAGTGCTTGAAAGGGAGGTAGAAATTTAGTCCTGTGTGAGTGACTGAAGGAGAAAGGATGTTTTTATTCTGACTTGATAAAAAGTGGCTTGGTGGCTGAATGGTTCCCTCATTCTTCACCTGAAAACTTCGTGCATACAAGGAAATATTATGTACTAACAGAAATGGAAAATACCCAGTAATACCCTGCAGAATAGCCTGCTGAATGCAGCAGACATGTTCTTCATGGCCAATCCAGCACAACACAAAAACAAAGCAATCATGTTTCGGACAGCTGTTGCAGAAAATAACAAAGTGTGGAGAGATGTTATTAACGAAGGCAAACATCAACCAAAGTCATTATTTCCCAGGCCAGTGCTTTCCAGCTGTGTCAAGTAAACATCTTTTTTATCACTCAATTTTTGTAGCAGAAATAGGTGATGGAATTACAGAATTAGGCTGGTAATTTTGGGGCAGAAGGTAAGGGAAGGAGGTGAATCAGAACAGGTAATTATCATCAACCAACTTACTTTCCACCCTTCAGCATTCAAACCTCTGCATTAAATTGAAGATATAGCAAGAAAGCTTTTTGCTCTTCTCTAAGTGAATACAGAATTCTTGGAAACGAAGGTCCTGTACCAAGGTGAGATTTTGTAGTGCTGGGAATGAAGGCTGTGCTACGTTGTGGTTTTACCAATATCACACGTGCAGTGCTCCTAACTCTTTCTAGTCTAGCCTTCCATGTAGCTTTGTCAATAAATTGCATATGTGATTTTAAACTACAGCTTCCAATTTAATCCTGGGTTTTGTCCAGTTCTGTTCCCAGATTATGCAGAGACCAGCAGGACTGTTAAAATTAGAGAGTGTAAGAAAAACACAGATGTGCATTCAGCTCTCAATTATCCAAAGTAAGAGGGAAAGGACTATAACCCAGATACAGCAAAAACATGGTCTGGTACAAAATATGAATTAAATAAGCTGTAACAACATAGGGCAAACAAGTTATGCTGCCAAAACACAAAAGCACAGAAGGACAATTTTCTTCGGCATGCCAGTTTACCTGAAGAACTCACTGCCATGAGGGGCTACAGAGGGTAGACCAGGGTTTGATATGAGAAATAAAAGATGTTGATAGTTACATAAGCTTGGACAAATATGCCAAGGCTGACCAGCCCCCACAATTATAGTTTCAAAGCCAACTGCGTATCATCAGGTTTTATAACCTCCTCTGCACACTTGCATCTGGTTACAGGAGGTTTCCGAGACACAGACCTGGGAGACCTGAATCCTTGGGCTGTTCCAGGTGGGTAAGTCTGCTTTGCACACATTTTCTGCATCTGCAATATCTGAGGCTTTGACAATACATGTAGCAGCCAAAGGATGCTACTGCCTCAGACATGAAACTCCCGTACCCATGGGGCTGTGAGCCATGTCAGCACACAGGGCCCTGAGCAGGGCACCTGGGAAGTGAAGACAGCTGGCATTTCACCATGACTGTCTAAGAGCTGCTTTTATGCAAGCAGCTTGTCTTGGCAGAGGAGTTCGCACCCATCCCTCATGACAAAATGAGGTTCATGAAAGCATGGATTCCCTCCCAAACACACTCCCCATTTCACAGGGTAGCTCATACTTCAGCCTAGGCATCTTCTCCTGCAAGGCCAGGAGGAGTGCATCCATGCTGTGGGAAAACAGAATGGAGAGGACCACCTACAGAGATTCCTCTCCTTTATCCCATGGCCAACTTTGTCCATCAAGTATGATCCTGGACTGGGACACTCGGCCTCTGGTCCTTGGGAGCATTCACAGAGCACACCCAACGCCAGCACCTCACCCATCTCAGCCTCAAGAGTTTTTGTCACTTCCCCATGAGTGCTTAAGGGTCCTGGTGCAGACAATTTGACAGGGAGGAACTTGCTACTTGCAGGCAGATCTGTTTACTCGTCCCCCTCAGCCCTCAGACTCGCCAAGCTCAGACTGACAGCGCTGTCAGGTCCCATTCATTGCTCGGCAGCCGATGCCTCACACCTCCTCACTCCCCTGCTGGAACACAGCGAGACCTCGGGAGCCGAGGCTCTGCCCTCAGATGGGGCTCAGTGATTGATGCATCGCAGTAATCACCAGCACTCATCGCTGAGTAGTGAAACTTCACTTCATAAAGGCTTTTTCGGGTGGGAGGTGCAGGTCAGGGCTCCCGCACACTGATGCTTTTAGAACCAAGCCAGCTGGGCGCTCGTACCAACAGCCTCAGCCCAACAGGTCACCGCTGGTGAATTAGAGGAAAACAAGCCCAAGAGCCTCTCTTGTTAGTTCAAGCTGTTCTTACCTGGAGGGTGGAGAGAAGGACTTGCAAGCCACTGGCTTCTTGTTCTGCCATGCTGCTCCCCACTCACACTCCCTCCTTGTAGCAGCAGACACAAAGCAGCTCGAAAGCGAAGCTGCCAACTTGCCTTGCTGCTGCCCCTGTGCCGTTTAAGAAACGAAGAAGCTAAACACAGATCCCCAGACACATGCACACTGCTACCACCAATAATCACAGCAATGCAACTCTAGACCTCAGCAGGAGAGATAAATGTACCCCCTCCCTCCCAGCTCTCCCACTGTGACGAGAAGATTAATTCCTATATAAAGAATCCCGGGGATTAAGTAAAGTGCCCAGGAAAGGTCTTGGTGCTTGATGTGTGGCAGGGGGAGTGTGGGGAGGGTGGCAATAGCAACAAGAAAGCAGAAGAGCTACAAACCTCAAAGAAAGCCAGGGAGAAGGGGGAGAGCACGCTGGCTGCCTGACAGGCATTCCCAGCTGACCTGCTGATCCATTCCAGACCCTGCGTGGACTCGTCTCCGTTTGACTCCGTTCCAGTGAAACCGGAGACACGGAGAAGGCAGAGCGAGAGAGAGAGAGATGCCCTCGGTCTTAACGAGCGCTGACAACGAACGGAAGATACACCCGGCATGAGGGACAGGTGGAGCGGGTTCACCAAGGCTCGCAGAGGGCTTTTGGCTCCCAACCCTGATGATTGTCCCAAGTCACAGCTGCTGTGGCCACAGGCAGTGCCCCACGGGACAGGGAGTGACCGCAGGGGGACATCTCGAGTCTGCACAGCAAAGGCACCTCTTCAAGGTGCAGTCTAGGGGAGAGTTTGCTCGAAGGGCCACCATGGTGATTCACAGGTACCTATATCTGTATATAAGCACAGCAACTCTGAGCCTGCTTCGCTCCCTGGTGCACAAGACACGCTGTAGTACAGTTGTAGTTGTAGCTCGAATTCCTAGGAGGGCACAGAGTCCACTTTTAGCTTCAGCCGAATGATATCAAAGGACCTGGTAAACAAGAAGGAGCAGATAAAGAAGTTGAGTAGAGGGTTAGGTGAGGATTTTCCAGCAAAATATTTTCAATGTGAAAAGGTCAATTAGTCCCACACAAGTATTTTTTCAGCTTTCTTAACACCAGAATGGCATTTTTGGTCCTGGGAGACATCACTCCAGGATGGTTAGAAGGCTGACAGTTGAGATAATTGCTATTATGCAGAGGGCGAAGATTAGATTTTGTCTTTCCAATCTGGAAACACAAATTTCAATCTTTTACCTCTAGAGTAAGAACTTTATTCTGGTGTGTATCTTTTTAGTCCTTCCAATAGGAGTTTTTCCCCTTTGAAATTAAAACTAAGGATTTTTGGAGCAGTAACATGAGTCTTGGTCTCTGGGTACAATTCTTATAGAACTCAGCTACCACGCAAAACCATACCAAACAGACAATGTGCACACGCTTTCCTTTGCTGCTGTCAGTATAAAACCCTGATCTTCTGAGAAGCAGTTAAATGAAAAATAAAACACTCCACTCTTGGCCAAGGACAATTTTCATGTGATAAACCTTCATTGATCAAGTGTTTTAGGAAAATAGTAAGGCAAATCCTCCCCAACTCATCCCGGCAATGTGTGAACAAGTAGCACAAGCATGACATTCCTCGTTTTCTGTGTGTGCCAGCAGGGTCCCAGGGTGTCACTAGCAAGTTGTAAAATAAACCAGATTAAAATACCTTTGTCATAACTCTGGAGACACATCAGTCCCTTCAGAGAGAATGCCATGAGGACCATTCATTGATGAACAAGATACTCTACAGACAACTGGGCAGAATAAGACAAGAAATTTCCTTTCCTATGGAATTTCAGGTTCAAAGACTTTAGTTTTCTTAAAAACATGTTTCATTTCAATTAAAAAAAAAAAACACTCTTGCACTCCATGAAGTACCATATTTTAGACAGAGAACTGGTGTTCAGCCATGAAAATACTGAATTTTTGGCCATTTTGGGTGAGCTCTATCAGACATAGAGGAAGCTTCTAGAAGCTTCTCACAGAAGTCATGCTTGTGTCCACCCACCACCAAAACCTTGTCATGCAGACCCCATACAGCTTTGGGGATACTTTCACATCAGTAGGACCTAATAACAGACTAAAATAAGGAGGGGAAAGAACCGAGGCAATGCAGGCACAGTGTCATCAGATGTGCTGGGTGGGAGGAAGGTGGGTAACGGGCTTTGAGAGCAGTGCCAACACACTATCTCTTTTACAAATTAGTGCACTGACAGAAAACGACTTCAGAGCTAATTAAGAGCTGTTTAAAGAAGCTCTTCCACATTGTCACTTCATTCTCTTTCTTGTGACAATTGTACCTGTCACTAGAGCTGTGTGGAACTATTAATTCCCGCTGTGTGGATCTTCAGAAGGCAGTGGGAGCTGATGGATATAAGCAGGCAATGGCTGCAGGCAGCCTGGATGCCCTGATCCCCTCCCACACCACAGAACCTAATCCCCCAGCCCTCTTGCACTAGAATGGATCATAAACCACATGGTGATCACCTCTCCCTGTTGTATCTTAAGGTACTGGGTGAGTATTTAGGTTTCTGCCCTACCTGCAATACAACAGTGGCCTCTGTTAGGACTCTGTAACAGTGATCTGGTTCTTCTTCTCTGTGTGAAGAAGCTGTAGAAATAATTGCAAAAATTTCACTGCAAATAAGCCAACCCAAGAGGAGAGTAATACCAGCATCAAAGCCTTGGGGGGAAAAATTCTCTTACGTTCTTTAAATTTTTGGGGTAGTTGTCTTGGTTGTGCCCAGAGATTAAAAGAAAGCATCATACAGCAGAAAGCTCTGGAGATTTGAAAACAAGACACAATGAGAAGAGTGATTAAAAAATAAAACACTCATGCAAGACCCCAGCAGTGACAGTGATGTTCACATTGATCTACAGTGTACAGCAAAACCCCTTTGAAACCAAATTCTCTGCTATAAATCACAGAGGCTTCTAATTATTCACCATTCCCAAGCCATTTCTTCCAGATTTTGTTGAATTTGCAATGTTATTTCTGGTTTCTAAGAATAGGAGGTCCCCCACCTCAACAAGCTGAATAAATTAGGAAACCTACACAGAGCTAAATGCCAGAATTAAAGCATACGGATTCTCCCTCTCCATTCATATTACACTGCCAACACAGTTTGAAGATTAGCTTGCTAGTTTATATCGATGCCGTTGTTGTTCCCCCTGTGCCCCTAGGATTATGTGATCCTTAAACAAAATGAAAATTAAACTCATGGCTCCAGCTTCCTACTAGTGCCAGAGTTAAATGTTCTTGTGGGGAGGACAGAGGGGATTAGAAGCACAAAGGCAGGACCTCTGGGCTCTCTGCAGGTGCTGCACAGGCTCAGACCAGTAATTTTCTTTTCTTGTGCTCCAGGGCTCAGACACACAAACAAGTTAGAGATGTCATCTGATCTCCAGTAAATATGTGTACATACATTTAGCCCATAGCAAAGGGAAGATAATTCAGGATCATTTTACCTGCATTAAAAGAGCACTCAGTCCAATTATTTCACATTTTATGAGCATATACAGAAACTATTACCATGGATCAGCTGACACTAAGTAATACATTAACCACAGAAACTTGTTCCTGTGACTAAACCGATGTTTTCCCTACCTGTGAAAGTCTGAAGTTTTCCTCATGGAGATGTTGTACAGATATAAAATTGCCAAGCCTTCATCCAGAAGCTTTTTTTTTTTTTTCAGCTATAGCATTGCATTAGAATTGTATAAGGTTAAAAATCTCCCTGGATGAGATAATCAAGAAATTTTCCTTGTGGACGGGTGATGAGAGAAAGACAAAAATCCTCTGTCGGGTATCTAGCAAACACAGTGTAATTGATCTGATATTTATTGAAAGTGGGAAGCCCATACAATAATTTAACATATTTAAATAACATTTTACTCTATTATCACTTTTCCACTTATTCCATCACCTCCAAAACAGAATTCATCAGGTTCTTATCCATCCGCAGGAATGCATTTGAAAGTAATTAACAGGTTAAATCAAAATTAGCTCAAAGTCTTAAACTCTGGCAAAACAGCACAATCAATATTACCAGAATAAAGTGATCAGCCACAGTCAAGCTTCAGAATTCCTGTCCAGAATCTATACCAGCAAACTGCAGAACTCATTCAATTTTTGGACATTAGCATTAAATGAAGTCCAAATACCAAAATCAGCTTGGAAACCTGCGATTAACCTGAGGATATTTTCCTCCTTATTCTCAAAAAATTGACAGCATTTTTGCACTCACATTGCACACCTGGTTTCTAATAGGATTATTTCAATTTTTAAACCAGTGAGATAGATAAGAGAACAGCCAAGTTCTGTTAAAAATGGGAAGAGAAAAAAAAAGTCTAATTGGATAAATTTTTCATTCTGAAGCCAGCCTGAGTTTTATGAAATGCAATTGAAATATCACGGTGTAAAATACCCAGTTAACTGTCTGTATTTCATTTATATTAAATAGAGGATACACTTCCCCTGTCAAAATTATGTGTAGCCAAAAAATGTATATATTTCAATAAAAAGGAGATTGCTTTTTCTATTTGGATGCTTTTCTCTCTAACAAACCCTTCATTTTCATTGTCTTTCATTCAAGCACAATGCTTATCATAAATGATTGCCAAAACAAATTTAATATATTTGAATGTGGAGGAGTGATGATCTTCCATTTGTGAATGACTATGCAGAGGTTTACCCCTCTGAATAATGTCACGTTTTGTTCCCCCCAAAATAATTTACTCTTCTACAGAAGTAAAAGTGTTAAAATCGAAGTGAAAACACAAGTCATGACACTGAAATTGATTTTCAGACGCTGCTGGAAGTGTCTCAAGGCTCCTGCAGCCCCTGGATGTGAAGATAACATCTGAGTCATAAACAGACCACTGAAAACGGCTGGTGTTACCGGTTTAATGTGTGGCTGGTACCACAGAGAGCACCAGGGGCAGAGAGGAGAACAGGCAGGCTTAGCCAGAGCTTTATTTCTCTGGCACCATCTCTATCCATTCTGGTTTTCATTTTGTTGCTGCACAATGGCATGGCCTGGGGAGGGACTTTTGACAAGGGCATGTAGTGATAGGACAAGGGATAATAGCTTTAAACTAAAAAAGGATAGCTTTAGGCTAGATTTAAGGAAGAAATTCTTCCCTATGAGGGTGGTGAGGCACTGGAACAGATTTCCCAGAGAAGCTGTGGGTGCCCCACCCCTGGAATTGTTCAAGGCTGGGATGGAAGGGGCTTTAAGCAACATGTTTTAGTAGAAGGTGTCCCTGCCCATGGCTGGGATATTGAAACTAGGAGATCTTAAAGGTCCCTTGCAACTCAAACCATTCTATGATTCCATGAAAAGCCTGTCATATCTAAAATACGCATACACACCTCACCTTGATATTTAATCACTGAACTGCTGTGAGATGTTCCCACTTTTTCCCTATAGAACCCCTTGCTGTGTTCTTCAATGCCTCAGATACAGCAGGTGGAAAATAACTGCTCTTCTACTGAATGCCATAAATACATTCCAGTCAGCTCTACCTCTTGTGTTACTGACTGCACCCAGTCCCCTGGCAGAGGAGACACCTGCTACTCCTGTGAATCTGTGAGACACAGGCAGGTAAATCCTCGCTGGGCTGCTGCATCTCCTGGCTGTGATAGAGCACACCCAGCATGAGGCTGACTATCCTGCCTCTGGCCAACTAGCCCATAATGCCACTCTCCTGTTGAAGGATAACAGTAGAGATGTACTAAAGAAGCAGGGGAGGAGGATAAAATTATAGCAAAACAGTTAAACTAACAGCTTTGATGCTTTAATCTTCTTTGGCAGGTCCCTGGGCAGAAGCACACAGCAAAGCCCCCTTGTCCTGATGCTTAGTAAAAGTTTCTGCTGGACAAAATATCCTCCCCACTTTCCTGCAGATGTAACTATATCAAGCTTTCCTATTGCTTATAAAAGGAAACCATTCTTTTTCCTACCCTGACAACCTTTTTTTGTCACTTGTGCCATCAATTTTTTCCTTCTTAAAATACCTCTGTTCTAATTTAGAAGTACGTGACACTCATATTGGAAAAGTGTGAGCGCAGACATAGGTGAAAGACAAGGAAGAATCTGGTTTGTTGAGTATTTAAGGGAATGGACTTTATGCCAGCCAGACACAGCAGTACACAAAGCCTTCCCATTAGCAGAACAAATTGTGTTATATCTGTCTTTTCTGTTTGTCTCACGTTTAGCATCTCTGACACATACAGTATGCCAAGGTGCCAGAAAAAGAGGTGGCTCTGAAAGGTAAGAAAAAAGAAAAAGGAGAGAACTTAACACAAATAAGCAATCTCATGGGTTAAGCAGTTTAATGAGACCAGCAAATGGAGTAGAAGATGGAAAGTTGTGCTTTTATAAGTGATACTGTATCAGGACATAGAGAATTAACTCCAAAAGGGATTACCCACTGCAGCTTTTTCAGAAACCCACCTTGTTTTGCAGCACATCATTCTTTTTGTTTTGCTTTGAGGTGTGATGAATATCAGTCATCTTCCAGTTCAATACAGGGGTGAACTGGAAGAGCAAGAACACCCATAAAACCACAAAAAGCAGAGAAAAAGGAAATGCAGGGGGTACTGGCTTGCACAGATCCCTGAAGTCTGGTGATGCTGCACTAATAGTTCATATTTAGTGCAATGCAAACTGTCTTGGCTAAGGAAATAGCTGAAGTGCATTTTCAAGGGATTTTGAAAGAGAAAGCGCCTGTGGAAATAAGAAGGCATTTTAGATCACTAGACCTCTAAACCTGACCTTGGCAGAAACAAGAGTAGAAGAATTCCTATCCTATTTCCCCTGTGTCCATCAGACCTATGTTTCTCTAATGCTGGAACTTAATTCTCCAAATCTGGAAGAGTCTCAGTACATACACTGAGATTTGGCTAAGACTGAATTTGAAGAAGAGTTTTGGACCTAATAGATTTATCAGCACTGCAGAGGCCTTGGAAGGAACTGTCATCACTGAGGGCTGCATGAGAAACTCAGCTGGAACTGAAGATGGCCCATCATTTACAGTACTCCATCATTAAGATCCTCTCTGTCCTGAATGATGAACAGGTCTCTTCTGAATAGGAACGCGTCAAAATCTGAAATGCAGAGAAATTTGCACTGTGGGGAAGGAAATCACCTCAGAGACAGAGAAGTGTAAGACTAAGGGACAGCATTTGTCTACATTTTGCTTTAACTGATTGAAAGCAGGTAGGGTTCCTGGAGACTTGGCTCTGGAAGCAGCTCAAGAGGATCTGTGAGGAGAGGTCCTTCCAACTCTCCTCAGAAATAGGTATATGCACTCTCAGCCCTTTGGTGGTGCAGAACAGTGGCTTCTTGCAAACACTCCAAGAAGGAAGCAGTTCAAAAGAGCTGGCCCAGCTTCCCACATCCATGAACACCATGGAGACACCCACTAGTGACATGCCCACAGATCCCATCTGTGGTTCCAGGTTCTGCTTCCTGTCCTCATCACAGGGCCTTTGTCCCTACTCTGGTCTCATTTGGCTTCCTGGAGGGACCCCTGCAGACCTGCTGAAGAAGATGGTTTGGTACAATTTCAGAAGAAGTTTATGCTTCTTGTGGAAGCATAAACCCTGTGGAAATCATCCTGGGCTAAAGCTGTTTCTGGAAGCAATAGAGTTACTGAAGCTTGGCTTCCTATCGAATGCAGTTTCACAGCTGACCAGCTGTGGCTGAGAGCACAAGCTTTCCAACTGAAGAGCTTGGGGCAATCTTTTCCACACTTTCCTGGTCCACAGAGCCTCCAGAGCCTAGTAGAAAAGCCTCTTCCTCATCAGTGGCACATAGTGCATGTTTCACTTATACCCAAACACCTATTTTTCCTAAAATCCTAGGCACTACACTATCTTTGGGATTTCTGCTTCTCTGCAAAACTCATTTTGGAATAGGCCAACGAGCTTGTAAAATTTTAGGATGGGGGAACAAAATGAAAAAGGGCAAGATTTTATCAATCATGTTTCCAGAGGAAACTAAATTGAAGAACAGATGATAGAATAATAATCATTCAATGCCCTTTTCACATAATCTCTGAACACATCAATAATGTCAGCTACTGGTGCAGGTACATTCTGGACCCCTGCTGCTCAGATCTCATGTTGCTATGAGCATGACACAATTGCCAACAGTCCCCAGACTAGTCCTCTTGTTAAAGCTGTGCCAGCTCCTCCTTTTAGCCGTGGATGTGCCTGGTAGACTCCCTGGTGTGTCTATCAATAGCTCTTGACATGTCCAAAATGCAGTAAATATTAATCCATCAAGCCTCACACCTCCCTCTTGGGGAGTTAAACAATATTTTTCCAGCTTACACTTTGCAAAGCTGAGGAAGAGCCTCTCAAGGACACACACAGCATTGGTGACAGAGGGAGGAGGAGGATAGCACAGGTCATATTGCCCCCAGTGCCACCACAGGGAAATTTAAAGCAGTAATACCTGGGATAGAAAGAAAGAATCTTTGTCACCTCTTTAGCTGTTGTATTTTTCTCCCGAAAGTCAAAGAGGCTGTGGCCAGGTGCACATTTTTCAGCGTTTCAAGCAGGCAGCCCTTATTACTGATTCCTGAGTGTTCATTTGAACATCTGCACCCTTTTGTCCTTTGGGCAGCATTTGGCAAGCCTTTGGTTTGTCCCAGCAAGCTCATATGTGCATCTGCCTCGTTCTGGAGACAGGCTCGGTGAAATCATGAGGTTCTTTGACTCATTTCTAATGAAAACTTGCCTCAGAGACCAGCTTCAATTAAGGGTGGCCACAAAGTTCATATCTCCACCTTTCTCACTGCAGTTTGAAGCCAAGTGTTGATTGTTCCAGGATGTGTCCCTGGGGCTGCCTGTGGGACGGTGCTGGCATCAATAAGGACTTGGTCTCTCAGGTAGAAGTCAAAACCTTGTGAATACAGGCTTATCCTGGGGGAAGCAGGGAGACACAGAGCCAGGCAGAGCCATAGGAAACAAACTGCTTCGCATCTTCATTATCATAAGCGTTTCTTGTTCAGCTCATTACATGAAACTAGTTCTCCATGTATTTCCTCCGAAATTTGTTAGGGGAGGGAGCCCTGTGGCTTGATACATCCACTTCGCCTCCCTCCTCCAACTGAAAACTCGTCAATCACTGCTGACTTCTTTTCAGTGAAACCTTCATTTCATTAAAATTTAATTATTGGTTTAATTAAAATAGGCAAGCAGCAGCGTGAGATGTGTATGTTTTTTTATGGCTGAAGGAGATTGTAAAGTCCTCATTCATTTCCCAAAGTAGCTTCCTCTAAAAATTGGGCTGCCTTTTTATAGGCCAATTCTCAATGCTGCTTTCAAATGGATCCCACAGCCATTCATATGGATTAATTCGGGCAGTGAATCAGATCCTGCTTATTGGCTGCCTTTCAGAACATACTGATGGTGCTCTGGGAGCCCTGTGGTAGAGCCCTGAGAGCTCATGGGTCTCTCCAAATGATTAATTAATCCTCATCCAGGCATTTTTTAGTTCCGTCTTAATTTATTCACATTGCAAACAAATTTAGTCTTGGTGAAATGGGCCGGATTGACAAGCCTTGTGTGACTGACAACTGCTCTGTTATTCCCACAGAAAATGTAACAGGGGAAGGTTCTCCTATACAGGTGAAACTTGTGCTGTGATGTGGGAGAGAACCTCAAAGGAAACTCAATCCCCCCCCTCTGCAACTGATAACTAGAGGTGTGGCCCAGTCTAGGGCAACCTTTGGCCCCAGTAAGATTTAGAAGGGAAACCTTATTATTTAAAAACAAAACAAAACAAAACAAACCCAAACAAACAAAAGCACAAAACAAAACAAGAATGCAATGGGTCTTGTCTCTTGTCTCAATGGCTTCTCCAGCATCCCTGTCCCCTTATCCAGCATCTCAGGAACACATCTATACGCAGTGAGAAGTCAGCACAAAGCAGACAACATACAAAAACTGGGCTTGGGCCACCATACAAGGAAGTTTCCAGCTGTCCCATGGAAAAGCTGAGGAAGGGACAGTGATGCACTGGAGCGGA
This sequence comes from Myiozetetes cayanensis, assembly GCF_022539395.1. Lineage (NCBI taxonomy): Eukaryota > Metazoa > Chordata > Aves > Passeriformes > Tyrannidae > Myiozetetes > Myiozetetes cayanensis. The sequence goes on from NW_026087048.1 coordinate 13,877,967, forward strand.
TGGGTGTATTTCTAGGGGTAGAGAAGCACCATAGTTGGACTAGCATGAGGCACCTGAGTGCAGAGCAGTTTCCCTGAGAAACAAGTCCACTAGTTGTTAATGATTTTTGAGTAGTAAAAGTGATTTTGACCTCACAACAGAGATGCAAATCTTTAGACTCTCTTAAATCCCCAACCATCTGCTCTTTGGATTTGTTTTAATCACTCTTCTCTTTGCACCAGTAAATTGAGTTTCAAAGAGTGGTGTAGCTCTTTGTAAGTGCTGGTTACAGAATAATCACAACGAGAAGGGGAAAACTGAAACTTTCATATTTTTTCAGCTTATGCTTCTAGGTAGTGCTGGGCTGCCTTCCCAGGGCTTTGCAAACTTCAGATCTCTTCAGCCATAGTCCAGAAGGAAATGAGAGAAGTAGCCTTTCATTTTGAAGCAACCCTCCAGACATTTTTGCGAGTACCTGCAATGACCTTCAGTTACCTAACCCTCTCCAGCAACACTAGCCAAGAATGCAAGTTGAGTACAGGGCTGGGAACAGAGTGTGCTGTTTCAAAAAGCTTTTACATCCCTTTGTACTTGCTGGAAATCTACTCTCATCATTTGTCGTATTAAATATCTTCCTATATTTGCCTGAAGGTTGCGGATCTCTTTTTATAACAAAATGTGTAGATCAATCTGCAGGTAAAGGTCTAATATTTAGCACTGTCATTGCGCTCCTGGGGAGTCTGGAAGCACCTCAGAAAATCAGGTAGCAATGCTGGCACCCCTATATCTTTCTTCTAAAGGTAAGAGTATTGTATGATGGTGAAATGGAAGGACTTCTGTCTTCTTTTCTTCTCCACGTTGCTTGACTGAACAGTACCTCATTAACTTCCTCTTGTCAATGCTAAAATGATACCTGGCTCCATGAATCCTATTGGATGTTAATGAGTACATTAATAGGTCCATAGGTCCTATTCTAGTTATTGATATAATAAAAATCAGCTACAGTTTAGAAAAAAAATAGCCACGAATCAGCTACAGGTTTGAAGAAAAGAGTTCTTACGGTATCAGAAAGGGTTTTGTACTGGTGTGCCTACAGGAGAAACAACACTGGGTCAGACAGGTTTTCATCTGAGAGAGTAGAGCCACAGGACACAGCTTTATGGTGTTATGTTCAACCTCTTCGGGGTCTCTTGTCTTCCTCAATAGCATTAGACTCACATCACAAGGTCTTGTGAGGCTTTGCAGCTTTGAGCTCCTCAGCTGAAAGGAGCCATGTAAGTGTGAACATAATTGTATCTTATTGAGGAATGCTGCTGTAATAAACAGTCTCTATTACCAACTGTCCAGCTGTAATATTTGTGTTTATGTCAGCACTTAAAAATCATTGATCTGCAATAAACTCGGTGTGGGAAAAAGAATCTGATCCAAAGGTCAGAGAAGAGAAATGCAATTTTTCCTTATCAGAGCCTGAGAGAGCAAAGCTGGAGAGCTCAGCCAGGGAAAGTGGGGCTGTACAAAGCTTTGCTGCTGTTCCCTTCCCCCTGCTAGAACAGTGCTCAGGGAGATGACCCAAGATCAAAGCTGCTTGCAGCAGCAGCCTGGTTGCAAGACTAATCATTGTTAATCCGCCTGGGCTGCCAGGTTGCAGGCAACCACCCACTGTGGCGTGTGCTGCCCTGCCAGTGCTGCACTGGTACTTTTCAAAGCAAGAATGAGTCTCCCCACAACCCTGTGTGTGGCAGCAGCAGGGTGAGCACTGTGGATGTCTACTGATGGGTTTTGCTCCACACAGAGCCTTTGAATTAGGAACTGCCTCATTCATTTTGTCTGGGAACAGGAGGGTTGCTGAACAACGGGTATTATGGAGAGCAGTAGCCCAGGTGGAGCCTGCCCAGGGCACGCACCATTGAAGGCACAGTAGTGTAAAACTCTCTGAGTGCAGGATGTTACACACTTTAGCCCCTGAATGTGTGTCTCTCCACAAAGGCAGACACAACACCTTCTCTTATGAGAAACCTGAAAATCTCCTCCTCAGGCAGCTGCCAATGTGTTCCCCTGCCCGTGAGTAGAAGTGACCATCCTGACCCTCCAAATGATTTGGGATCCTCCTTTCTCCTCTCTCCTGCAAGACACTTCCCTGCTTGACTCTTCTTCCTTCAGTGAGTGATCCAGGAATCTGGTCCTTGACTCCCCTGTCACCATGAATCCCAACTGCCCACTCAGTATGACTGTGTCCTCCTATCCCATAAATGACCCATTCTATTCCTTGCCTTCCTTGTCTGACCATTTTTTCTCTCACTTTGCCCATCCTTGTTCTTGAAGGCTTTACACTACCTAGAAGGGATACCATCTCCCAGTAGCTGGGCACTTTGCAAATAGGATTTCTGGAGTACAGTGTGTTCCTCCCATCTGATCTCCCTGGTCCACGCCTTGCCACCTGCAGTCCACAGGGAATTTGAACTGGGAGCTCGGACAGAGGGGAGCAGAGCAGGAGGCAGGAACTGCTCACTGGCTCTGTGGCAGCTTCAAGGTTGCTCAAGGGTGAGCAAATCTACACTTAGATGTGGAGGAACCAGCAAGTCCTCTCTATGTCTCCGCTGGTAGGCTAAAAGGAATGAGGTGACTGAAGTTGATATCTTGCTGGTCCTAGCACAGGGAAACTGAAAAAAAAAAAAAAAAAAAAAAAGAAAGAAAGAAAAGAGAAAAGCAGATTGACCATGCCCTTTCCATACTCCAAGACCTGGGAGAAAAATAGATGATGCAAGGGCAGAGAACTGGTGGTGATGAGAAATAGGGCTAACAGAGGGCACCAGGGCTGGCTTCAGTGATAAAGCACTAGTAAAACAGCACAGTATCATCACCTGCCAGCTCCTTCCTTTAATCCTCCTGAGTCTGCACATCCATAATTGGGGACTTGTCTCTACCATCTAGGGCACTTGGCAGCCTGCAGCTCTCCTCCCTAGAAGCGAGATCTGTGATCAGATTAAAGCCCATTTCATGTTCCCCTGCTCAGGTCCTTGTCAGCTCACTGCTCCCCCGATGTTTACCCAGGATGGCTGACTCATTTCCACATGAAGAGCTGACATTTCCCTCTCAAACCCAGCACAGGGGTCATGGGTTGCTGTGTTAAAGGGGAAAACTACAATGAAGAGATTTTTCTAATCATTGCATCAGATTACAAAGGGATGTAAATCACTGAGCACTGTTTTTTGTCAGAAGCAGAGCAAGGTTACTTCAGGTAGTTCTCAAGAGCATTTTGATATCTCACACGATACGCCCACGTGCCAAACCCACACACGTTCACACACACACACAGGAGCACGGCTGTCGCTGGAATCATTTAGGAGAAGTTCATCCTGGCATGGGAATGGAAGATGTTCTGATACTGAGGAGTGCCTCCACTCTGTGCTGCACCCCAGAGCTCCCACCTGGTCTCCACAGGGTCACTTTTTGCTCTGTGCCTTTTTCTGACACCTGATAAACTGGGGTAATGTCCAATCTTGGCAAAGACAAGTGTGTCAAAAATACAGCAAGTCAAAGGAAGCATAGAAGGAGACAAAGCAGATATGGCACATATTATCATAAGCTAGGACCAGATTTATCTGCAGGTGTTATAATATGGTAATTCACAGAAGTGTCACTATAGACTTACAAAAACATCACCTGAGAAGCTGTGGATGCACCATCCCTGGAAGTGTTCAAGGCCAGGTTGGTTGGGGCTGTAAGCAATCTTATGTACTGGGAGGTATCCCTGTCCATGGCAGGGGGTTTGGAACTAGATGATTTAAGTCCCTTCCAATACAAACCATTCTGTGATTCTATGATTTAAGCTCAATTTTGTCCTCTCCCGCTAATGAAACTGAGATGGTTCAAGGGAAGATGGAGAGTAAACAAACCAGTAATAGGATATAGCAAACTTGTTTCCCTTTTGTGACAAGTGTTGGAGATGGTGAAAAAAGGGTAAAAATTATCCTAGCCTGGAGCAGCCAGCAAAGGCCTTACAGGTGTTATAGGCACTGCCTGCAATGCTCTTGCAATAAAGATGGAGAATATATTTTGTCTGTCTCAGTCTTTTCTGTGATTTTTGAAGAACCTTCTGTGAGCCACCTGCTGAAGTCCTGCTTCAGAAATAGTATGGTAAAAGTGAAAAGCATTTAAATGTGACCTGAAGCTCACTGAAATGCTCCAGAAGGGTCTCTACACAGTCCTGCTTCAGCCCTTTTTGTCTTAAATGAAGATACAGTGGGGACAGAGGAGGGGAGGACAGATGGGAGCTGCCTCTCTGCCAGCCAGCAAGCTGCCACCCAAATCAGGCAGCACAGTCAAGGAAAAAAAAATAATAAAAGAAAAAAAAGCAGGAGCCCATAATCATTTTATGATTCTAATTTAAGTTTTATGAACATGTTTTGAGCTCCCCTAGTCAGACTCTGGTATTGATCTTTCCAGTATTGTTAACTCATAACCAGACCATATTTGAAGACATAAACTTTAAGAGGGATAATAAAGAAAAGCCAGACTGCACTGGCTTTATTCTTCTCAGCACAGGGACTGGGAGCTGTAAATCCTGCTGGAATCAGTGAAATTATGCAAGTGGAGATGAACTCCTGGCTGTGTCAATTTTTTAGATATTGGGCACCAATAACATCAGTCTTTATTTCTACTTCAAAGTGGAATTGTCTTGGGATATAAAGCAATGGGAGAGTAAGAAGCTAAACAATGGAGAAGAGCACTGACTTACTGACTTCTCTCTGTCTGTGTACTTTTGAGAGATGGGCCAAATTGCATCATTTTGGCCCATCTCTGAACCAGCTGCAGATTCTCCCCAAATTACTCATTTCTTAGATTCAGGCTCCTCCTTCCAACTCCGTTCAAGATTTGAGCTAAGGAGGAGCATTTAGATCTTGCAAATGCTCTAAGGGTGAGCTGACCCAAGCACTAGCACAAGATGATGGATCTCCTGGCTTTGCTGTACTGCGTGTCCACCCTGTGTTTTAGGTCAGGGAGGTTCATGTAGCTTATCCTCTGCTTCTGACTGATAACATGAAAAGCCTAAATAACAATGTTAATGGGATTTTTTTCTCTCCATGGTAACAATACAAGAAGGATAGTCTTTTCCAGCCTCTGTCTGCTTCTTGGAAAAAAAGAACATGAAAATATATGATAGAAATGAATTAAATAAACATGGGACATATTTATTTCCTTGCTTTCCACACTGCATAAGCAAGATGTGAAAGGTGTTCTCAGTTTGAGTAGCAGGCTGAAAAACCTGCAGTTGAAACTTAAAGAATTCCTCTGAGGCCTAACCTGGTATTTGAATTTACAGTGCAGGCTGGTAAACTGCCAAGTTTAAGTGTGAATGTGCATCTGTTTGCTGATGGACTGAGCGGTCCTTGTGCAGACCTTACCCAGCCACGTCCTGCTGGGAACTAAACCCTGAATCTCACAGATTAAAGGTGATGGTGAAGTCTCAAGAACTTGGTGATGCTTTTTTATGATCCACAGCTCTCAGATTTCAGTTCTGAACACTGCCCTGAAACAGGTGAGTTATTATAACTTTAGGTGTTATTGCAAATACTTGAAATAGCACAACTCTCTTCCTGCTCAGCATCTCCAACCCCCTCCAAACCCTGCGTCTCCCCAAGCTTAAGGTTGGAACACATCCCACAGCCCTAATTCTGCATTTTCCATGACTCACACAACCCAGCATCTCCACGTTGTCTCATGTCAGTTGGAATTAAAACACAAAGGGGTTCTTCAAAAAAAAAAAAGGCTATGAGGTGTGTCCTGCCAACAGATTGGAGGTAGCTCAGCGAAGAGCGACCGGAATGATGAGGGTACTCACGGCAGTGACTTTTGAGGACAGATTAACATTTCTAAAAATAGCTCACATGGGTAACTAATAACTAGCAGGGTCTGTGATAAAATTCCCCGTGTATTGAGGGGTATAAATAATCAAGGATGGAATTAAACTATTTAGATGGCACAAAGGGCAACTACTGAGTACACTGTTAGGCGTGATGGTATTAAATAAGGAAAGTATGGGAAACAAAATAGGGACATCACCTTCTCTCTCCCTGAATGAACTCTGTTTAACCAGGTCTGCAACTGAAGGCTACTTCAATCCCTGGAAATTTCCCTCCAGCACAGTAGTACCCACTGCAAGGAGGTGACAATTCTAATTTACAATTATCTCATCAGGGTTTTCTTTAGAGGCACATGCAACCCCCATGCCCACCTGACTGGGCATCCCTCAGTGGCCTGTCTGCCCTGCAAAACTGACAGGATCTGTTTGGAGTCAGATCCTGCTCTCCTTATCCAGAAGCAGCACCTCACTGCAGCTGGCAGAGTTACTGCAGAAGGGATCACGTGGATGTTTAGTGTGACTCAGTGTGTGACCCACAGTCTTTCCATGCTGCATCTGCTTCCTTGGGTAAGACAAGTACATATATCATTGAACAGAGTGAACACTGCTGTTACTCTTTTCTCTGTGTGTCCTTAGAGTTACCATGGTACCAGCACAAAATTACTCCTGTGAGCTCTAGATTTGACTCAGAGGGAGAGAGATTTGCTTGTCCCTTCTTCACTCATTTCTCCCCATCCTTCAGGCACCCCCACCCTCTCTAGAAAGCATCCACACATTTCTGTGCAAGGCAGTTCCCTCTTGCATTGAGATCCATTCTGCAGTTTTGTTTCACTGTTGCTGTATTGCCAGACAAGGACCATGTGTATGTGTTAAAAAAATCATAGTACGTTATTCTATCCTTCCAGGGTAAGACAATGTACCTAAGTAAACATGGGAGCTATGCTGTATTTTGGCTTTCTAAAGTTTTAACTGTCATTGCTCATGATAAACTTCAGAAACATACTCATATTTTTTGTGAAGAGCTGTTTTGAAAGCCATATCCAGAGTAATAAATGGTTCATTGTTAGACTAGCAGGGTATGTCTTGTGGAGGATTTACATGGTGCCTCTTAGTTCTGGTGCTGCTCAATATTTTCATTAATAACCCAAATGATAAAATAGAAGCTAAACTTATTAAATTTGGTCACAACATTTCTATTCAGAGCAACTAAATTCACTCAGGAGGACAGGCTTAAAATTCAGCACAGAAGAGATAAGCAGGGATGGTCAACAATATAAATTCAGAGTGGCGACAACTGGTTAAATAACTGTATGAAAGGGGACCTACAGTTACCACTAAGCTGAAAAAGAGGCAAAAATGTCACACTGCTGGGAAAGGGACAAACCATGCTGGGATACAAACAGCAGTAAGGCCTATGGGATGCATAAAAACAGCTTTTTGTTGGCTTTGGGCTGGTGTGGGCTCTGCTGAGAATTTCAACTTGTTACAGGCACCACATGGATCAGCAGGGGAGAGCAGCGAAACATGACCTACAAGGAACCAGTGAAGGAAATAGGGCTGCTTGACTCACAGAGAACAAGATGGGAAGAGAAGGAAAAACCTACTGTCATGTTCAGTACATAAGCTGGCGGGGGGATGAGCAAGTGGCTGCGTGGTATTTAGTTGCCACCTGGGGTTAAACCACACCTCTACCCTCAGTAACTCTGCTTGGTAGTCACCTTCATCTGTGCTTGAGACCTGACTGAAACTCAGGCTCCTCATCAGTTTCTAGTGAGATGACATTGGAGCTCAATCAGGAATTTTCGGGATGCTGGTTTGTTTTATTTGCACTGAGACCATATTTATTTTATTTCATTTGACAGCTGTTTTAGACCATTTCACTCTGCTGGAAGCATGATCAGGTCTGAAATGTGGGTTGTAAATAGCTGGGAAAACTGCACATTTAAGTCTAATTTTATGTGTAGCATCTTTTATTAATGTTACAACATTTATTGTGTATTTTAAGTCATCATTGATTTTTATTAAAAAAGATATTTTTATTGTATGTGCATGCTGCCAGCAAAATAAAATATTATGTTTTTCTCCCCTCAGTACGAATTCTCATTAATCTTTTCTAAGTGCACAAGAAAGTAAGAAGCCAACTCTCTAAGTTCAAGGCAGCATCAATGCTTAAGCTCTATGACTGAGACATTGTCATGTATTCATTCCGCCAGGATGCAGAAAAGCAGCTTAATTGCATAAACCAGCATTTGTAAGGTGGGGGATGAGGCAACAAAACACTCCCCTGTGACTTATTACATCTGGGACTGATTAGTGCTGTTATTATATAATTAAGATTCAGAAGAGAGGGATAAAACAGCCAGTAAGGACATGGAAAGATTTTTAAGGTGTGCAGGCAGCTGGGAGCTGTGGGTAAGGCCAGGCATGGGGCAATAACTGCATTTTGCACCCAGCCTCCTGATGCTTTCTCAAGTTAAGCTGTACTGGGTCTCAGTGATGATACAAAGGTTTTCCAGCAGTATTGCAGTGCATGCTGAAAGGAACCCAGATCCCCCAAGTAGCCTCATTCATTAAGAGTTTTGCTATCTAGCATAAGTAAATATGTAATGGGTACAATGCTTTTTGTTTGATTTTCAGCTAGATTGGGTAATGTAGCTTTGCATTAATTGAGAGCTTCACTCTGACCTTGCGTTAACTTGGGAGCAGACTAGAAGGGTAGGGTTGCTAATTAGACTGGAATGCAGGTAAACCAGATCTCAGACAGTTTTGGTTCTGGGCATTTTGATAAGACACCTGCAAGCATCAGCTATAATAATAATGAAGCCATGGCAGTGGGGTTAATGCAAACACGGCACAAATACCAATGAGTAAATGCTGCAACGGAAAATGGGGTATGAGAATGTATACAATTAAGGAAATTAGTATGTATGGTGTATGAAAGAGCATACAGAGGTCTCTAAAACTCTTTTCCCTAAGACACTGGCTTCAGCACTGAGGGATCACTGTGTCAAGCCCCACCAGGGACCTGTGAGCACTTGAAAGACAGAACTGCCTGCTGGCTGGTTTTGTGTGTCGGAGCATTGCTTTGATTTCAATGATAAAGAGGGCTCCTTTACCTCTCATTTATCTTTTACCGTGCAGGTGTGCAAAAATCAAAGTGCTAATTTCAGGTACCTGTTCAGACACACGAGCCTGTGCAGGGAGGCCACCTGGCCCAGATGCATCCATTTGCAGTCACAACCATCTCCCTCAGCATCACCTCATACCAAGGTGCTGGCAGTATCAGAGTTGTGTGAGCCTAGCTGGGAACACCAAATCTATGAGAAAACTACCTCCATTTCCCTCTCAGAAAATCGTCCTCAAAACAGTGGCTCATTTCTGAGCTTACCTTCTCACAAGCACATCCCAGCACTTGGGGAGCATCCATCAAGGAGGGATAGGTGCTGTTCCAGATGCCATCAAATGCTCCACAGAAGGAAGGCCCACCCTCCCTAAAAGTTTTAAGGCTCAATGGCTTTTTAGTCTTTTCCTAGTTGTCACAATTAAGGCCCCATAATCAGCTGTTCGATACTGCAATCATCTCCAGCAATCAGCCTCCTGCCTCTGCCACTGATGAATTCCTGGAAGGGACCTCGGCATCAAGAAACTAATTGACCACTTTGTTAGAAAAACAACACGACAAAAAGAGGAGAGGATGGAAGTGCGTTTATGACCCCAGATTTGGGGGGCTCAAGAAGGAGGCTGGTACCTTGCTGATGCCTTCAAAGCTAGTCTGAATTTGCCAGCTGCTCTGTATTTGTTGTGAAAAAGGCTGTAGAAGTGTGCAGGCTCATGTCACCCAAGAGACTGACCTGATCTAACTCCTGCATCAGCCTGAAATCAGGGGAGACTGGTACATAGGTTGCTCTGGATGTTATCACAGGTTATCATATGTGTTACTGAACTGTATAAAAATTACTGTCAGAACTCTCTCTCAATTCAACACTTGTTAAAGGAATCATCTCAAACATTCAATTAATGGACAACCCTTTCTATCTTTCTAGCAGTTTAGGTTTGGCAAAGTAAAAATAAATCTAGGATTACTGAGGTCATGTTAAATATTTATTATATGTATTTTCATGGTCCTTAAAGTCCAACATGTGAACTGAGTATCTGCTTTGTATCCGAAAGAGGAAACAGACATGCAATGAAGGCCTTTTGCATATGAATCACCCTGGCTTTGCCAAGTTACTCTTCATTTTACCTGGTCTTAATACACCCAGCTCACTGCTGGAGATTTCTTTGTCCAAAGTTCCATGAGAGAGGCAGATGGGAAGCACCTGAGAGGCAGAGGAGCTTTGGTCCTGCTGTATTTCATCCAGATCATGGCTGGAAATTAGCAGTGTTCCTGCCTGAGAAATCATCTACACCTCAGAAATCACCTTTGAAAAGGAAAGATTTGTTCTTGTGTTTCAGATGCATCACCCGTTTTGTTTATTGACCCATTAATTATGGTCTGTGTCTTTTGATGGTCAGGGCAGAGCAGCAAACTGGGATGATTGTTCCAGTGCGACTCTTGAGAGGTAGAATTAGCAAAGCTGTTCAGGCCAGTCACTGTAACAAGGTTATAATGTAAAGCACTGAACAATTAGCTGGGAGATTTACCTCCCTGTCTTAAAAGCGTTTTTATTACTTAATCAATCACAAGCAATTTATAAACAAGGCTGAAGTTTTACATGGAGCCATAAACCTGTCTTATTTGCTTCCACGACAAAGCAGGAAAAACAGACTCAAAGTTTCAAAAGACATTTGATCAATTAAAAAAAAAAAAGGCAGAACTACCTCAAAAGAAGATAAATGATTTTTCAAAGGGAGGAAGGACTTTAGCAGAAGCTGAAGGAAAAGAAGTCCATCTGTCTGTTTATTTGCTAGTCTATAACATAATCCATTACAGTGGCTTGAAGTAGTAGCATGGTAAAGTGAAAATGTGAATCATTTGAGGCAGAGACTTTGTTTGTCTGTGCATGCCTTCCTCAAGTTGGATTGCAGCCACTGAATGCCAGCAATGTGTAATTGCAAAATAAAAGTATTAAGAATGCTGAGTCGGCAACATCAGGTGTGCTCCAGATGCCCTTTTTGCTTTCAGAGCTTCTGACTCAGTGCTGGGACAGGGCTGCATTAAAAACCTGTTAGGTAGAGACAGGGTACTCCAAGGAGAGTTCCTCCAAGCCACAGAGTGCTCAGATCCTCCTCATTTTCTCTTTTGATTTATCTTGTCATTAGAATGTGTTCCTGGCAGTAGCTCAGAGGCAGGATTTCTGCAGACAGAAGCAGATGACAGTGGGGTGCACCTCAGATGTACTCAAAGATGCCCCAGTCTGAATCCTTCCTCAGCCACTGGGGCCAGGAGGCTGTTTTACATCCTTATTCCACCACTCTCCCGGCATAGACTGGTTGGACCAGTTAGATTTCCATACTGGGCTGTTACCTTGATTATAGATGGAATCAGCAGTTGCTGGCTGAGTGTGTTTTAGTTGGTTTGGCAGAAATCCCAGTTCTGCCAGTCCCTCTACCTCTGACATTCAGTGCCTCAGCAATACTGCTGACTTCTGCGAAACTGGAGGCACAGACACAGACATGAAAGTCCTGCTTTGGTGAGAGCTACTGAAGAGCTCTGCACTGCACTACGTGCAAGAGCTGAACTGGAGGCTGAATTCACCTCAGTTTGCAGTGATCTAATTGTTCCAGCATCAGCTTTTTTCTGCTTTTGACTGCTCTTATCTCACAGCTCCCAATCTTGATTCTTCTGCCATTTCCCACCCCACCTGTCAGCTCTTGATTTACATCATTCCAAAGCAGAAATATACTGATTCAGTTCAGAAGAGTGTTATTTCCATATGTCCCTTACTTCTAGTTACTACCCAAGAGGCAGATGGATGGAAGAGCAAGGGGCTTTCTGATAGTGTGAATTTGGAGGAATAAATGGAGTGGATGCTCCTGTGTTTGCAGGGTTGTGAGTCCAAGGCAGGCTCACCTCGGAGAGCAGGGGGAGCTTCACCCAAGCCCACTTTGCCACATTTGCAACTGAGGAGATACATAAATCCATGCTGCTCCCCATCCCAGAACAGCCACACCTCACCATGGGCAGTGACAGGACCTCAAAATGCCCCAACAGGCAGTCACTTCTGCCCTGTACTCCTTGCAGGACCGCCCTGTACTCCTTGCAGGACCACCCTGTACCACCACCCACCTCAAACACCAGGCTCAGACCTTGCTTCGGTAGGTGATGACAACATGAAGCACTTCAGGGAGACGCTTTGGACTTTGCAGGTTTTCTCAGATTGCCTTAAACCCTGTTCAGGTTCATCTGTGCGGGAAGCAGCAGCAATTCTCTATAGCTCCATGGTGACAGGAAAGAAAAGCTGCCTAATGAATAGACCTGTTTCCAAGGTGTTCCTGATTGAGATTTCCTCTCCCTAAGCCAGGTGGGAGTCTCCCATGTAGGGTGGGCTCTTTGCAGTTGCAGTATCTCCGTTGGCAGTGCTGTAGCTGAGCCCCCAGGACCGCTGGGTGACATCAGACTGAGCTGCAGGGTGGCATCACTCATGGGTGTCGCATTTCAAGACCTAGTAGGAACAAATGTGTCATTGCATTGTTCAGTGATTTAACATCTCTGGGTGTTTTTGACAAATAGGAGCTTCCTGTTTTCAATTCATACACGTTTATTGCACGTAATGAAGGTCAGATGCCCATTAGTTCAGCACCAAGGTCTTGTGTAGCTGCAGCTCAGCTTTTGTCCAGAGTCATGGGAAAAGACACAGTCAGAAACTGTCACCCCTGCATCTTTGGGGTACAGATTCCTGCCCCCTTTCTGAGGTTTAAGAATATATTAAACACAAGAAATGTATCATAAAAATATAGCAAAATATTTTAAAATTAAGAGAGCAGGAAATGTTGATCCATCTGACCATTTCCACCATAACAGTCACAAATACTTGCTGCACATAGGTCCCTGAAGTTTATATAGCATGGAATTATCATTGGATGATTTAGTGTCCCAGCTCACCATAATTGCACAAAATAAATACTTCTAATTGGTAATGAAAATGCAGGGTAGGTTTCAATGCATCCTAGCACTTATGATCAACATTATTTATTATTGATCAAGTACTGACAAATGCTTTCTATGTTCTACAAACATAAGGAGATAAAGACTCTGTCCTATTAAGTGTACAAACAGTGTTTAACTGAAGACCCAAGAAACCCATTAAAGTCAATACCCATTTATCTTCTCAGAGGAGTATCCATAGACAGACTAATTTGGACATGTGAAATTCTCCTCTTGAAGACCAGACACAATGTGGTGGGAAGCAGACTGTCCCCAAAACTGTGCTCCATCACAGCTTTTTCTTCTATGAGGGTATATTGGGATTTAACACAGAGAGGAAGAAAGAAGCAGGTGATGCGTAGCAACATCCATGTTCTGATAAATACTCTGGAAGACACAGCAATGAGTGGAGACAACAGAACCTCAGTACCTAAACAATCTGAATAATATGCTTTAGTGCTCCAAAAAACCTCTGGCTTCTTATGCCAAAGAGAGAAATGTGGACATTGTTTCACTGGACTCAGAAAAGTTTCTGACCTATTCCTGTTTCAGACCACACAGTAACTAATGGGTCCACAGCAGCTGTGGGAGGTTTCTTTTCAAGTTTGTTCTAAATAAACATCAGCTAACTAGAAATTCATAGCCAATACAGATTATTTAATTTCTTTATAATGTTGAGCAGTCTGAAAGCAGACTTTCTAGTGAGATTCACAGGAATGCTCAAATATGTGCTAAAAAGTGCTGCAAGAGTAAGCTATTATGGCATCTCAGCATTTGTGAGTCCAATTCTTCTGGACACTAAAAGTGATCTTTACTTCACTGAATATATCACAATACCCAGGAAGATGTGAGGCGGATTTTGCTGAAAATTCATGAACCCCTTTGACTTATCCAACCCATTTCCTACACCGCTACTGCAAAGACTGGCTGGATCAGCAGAGGGTGAGTTTTACCATTGTGTGCTGCTTCCAGACACACAGATCTTTGTGGCCTCTTCAGATTGCAGGTCTTGCATTTTACTTCTGCAGATGTTTAAAATTGCATGCGGGATCTAAAAAGAAATATTCAGTTTATCTATGTGCACCTGCCCTTTGACATTTCATGGGATGCTGAAATCAGGCTGTGTGGCAGGTTTTATTTATTTCCGTTTTTTAATAAGATAAATGTACCTTTTACTTTTCTCTGTTTCTAACCCCCAGACTGGCTTCAGCAGTGATGCACATCCATTCAGAGTTTTTCAAATGCTGAAATTTAGATACATTTACTTCCCATCCCGCTTCTGCCATTTTTCTGAGTTGCAGGCCATTGATTAATACAATAAGCCTCATCAACTACAAATGCAGTACAGCAGTTACTGAGCTAATCTATCTTATTTCTAAGCAGTTTTTTATCATGTAATTATTGTAATTACTTTAACAGACAAAAAACTTTAAGTACTGGGAGCTTTCTTCTCCACTCATGCCAGAAATTAGCAAAAGAGCTTTTCTCTTGTTTATTTAAGCACCAGAAGAAGTATGGAATTTTCAAAAGAGAAAGAGGATATCACAAGTTTTACAGCTTCTGAACAAGGATTAGCTTTAAACTGTGTAAGAAGATGGCTGAAATGAGGGGTAGTCAGAAAAGCAGTTGCCATATCTAGGATGGATATCTCATCTCCAACTTGTAAAGAGCAAATACGACCAGTGGATTTTTGCTCTTGACTTTTATGGACAAAACTGGAGGGTGTTTTATGAGACTTAGAGTGAAAACCAATGCTGAGGAAACTATTACAGAATCATAGAATCGTTCAGATTGGAAAAAAACTTTGAGTCCAACCATTAACCCAGCACTGCCAAGACCATCACTAAACCATGTCCCTAAGTGCCGCATCTACACATCTTTTAAATATCTCCAGGAACGGTGAATCCACCACTTCTCTCGGTATCCTGTTCCAATGCCTGACAACACTTTTGGTGAAGGAATTTTTCCTAATACCCAGTCTAAACTTTCTCAGGCCATTTTTCTTACAATGTTCATATGAGTCCAAACAGGAGGTGGTAAAAAAATGGAGAAAAGAAACTCGCACCTGATATTGCTCTTATTCAGCAGGATCCTGAATATTTTTATTCTTTGGAACATAGTTTTATTTGTTTGGGTTTTTTTAAATAAAGATTCTATATGAAACATTCAGTTTTAATATTCTTCCCTTTCCCTTTTCCCTCAGTTTTTTTTCTGATGTGTTTTCCCTTATGTTTCTTTTTTTTCCCCCTGTTTATCACAGAAAAAGAAGCTCAAAATAGGAATAAACAACACATAAGGAAAGACTTAATTGACTCAAATATTCACATATAGAAGAAAGAAATGTAGTCAGTTCAACAGGTATTATCAACAAAAAATCCACTAGTTCTCCGGGAAGGGATTAACTATCAAATGTAAATAATGAGCACCCTTTGGCAAGTGTCTTCATAATTCTGCCCTTACCTCAAACATATAAACCTGCACAGCTGTGAAAAGCTCTCTGGGGACTGTCAGTTTAATTGCCAGAGCTTTTCTCCTCAATACCAGCTTTGCAAATGCTGTAAAATACGTGCCTGCAGCCTTTCTGTGCAGCATTACTTTGCAGTGCTCAGTGTTGCCAGGTACTGAAGAACCACTTGGCTATTTTCAGCTCTGTGGTTCTGTGATCCACAATAAGGATTTGATCTTTTGTGATTTAAGAAGTCTCTGGGCTCCACTCTCTGGGGTCACTGAGGATCCAGGAACGCATGATGAGGCTGGGCATTGCCCCTCCACCCTCAGCACATGCTCACCCTTGAGCTTATAAGTGAGCTAAGACTGAAGTTTTTCATTACTAGTGAAAGGTAGTGGGGCATGGTAGGGGGGTTGGAACTGGGAAGATCCTCACAAGGACCCTTTGACCCAAACCACCCTGTGATTTTATGATGATGATTCTATGATCACACCCTTCTCTGCATCTGCTCTGCAAAGATTAAATCTCTTCCAAATAGGTTCGCAGTTTGATCTTCAGTTAACTTAATTTCACTCTTTTTCACTGTTTAGCTCTTCTCTGCTCTCTGGACAAGGGCAGAGAGCAAAGCAAAGGAACCAGACACTACAGGATGAACAGCAGAAACGCTCAGCGGCTTGCTGCCCTCCCTGACACCTGCTCTCTTGGAGGTACATTTTACCCTATATATCATCTCTAAATGGGACAGGCATAGTTGTGCCCACATA
Source organism: Myiozetetes cayanensis (assembly GCF_022539395.1). NCBI lineage: Eukaryota > Metazoa > Chordata > Aves > Passeriformes > Tyrannidae > Myiozetetes > Myiozetetes cayanensis. The sequence goes on from NW_026087048.1 coordinate 13,894,109, forward strand.
TTTCTGCCTTTCAATGCCCGTTGCACCTGTAGAAATCATGCCTTTTATGCCATGGGGCTAGTTAGCCCAGCTAGCCAGTGGATCAGGGAGATCCTGGGAAAGCACACCCCACGCTCATAAATTAGGTGCCGGCAACTTTGGAAATTGGCCCTTGTCATCTCAAAGCACGTTCCCTTCCACACCATTGCTGCAGAGCTGTTACGGGGTTCACCGGGGCGAGAAGCATTTCTAGGGACTTTGTGAAGCAGCACAAAATGCACATTGGTGTACCTTGCATAAAAAATATGAACTTTCAGTGTGCAAGAACTTGTTACGCCAACTTTGCCAGAGGTGGTTTCCTCTCCTTGCACCCTGCTAGACTTTTTTTCAGAGCAGGAGCTGTGATGTTCCTGCCACCTGGAAGGATCAGGCTCATCTCTCCCTGCCTCAGCAGCTCTCCAGTTCTTTTCAACATTCATTTTAAAATTAATTTTCCCTCTTCTCCTTGCATCTATCTCTTAATTTGGCTCATACCCTGTTATGAGTTTTCTGACTGAAATTTATTCACCAGACAATGCCTTTATGACAGCTTTGCCTCATTTAATTCTAAAAAGTACTTTGCAATCCAGTTTCTCTAGAAGTCTCCTTACAAAATAACTTTTTGTTTTATGTTATGGGTAAAATCTGCAAAGCTCTTAGATTGCTGTGTGCAGGACATTAATTCCAGTTTGTGAACATGTTTCTCTGGAATCCTGCAGCTCTATAAGTGGAATTACTTTGATGAGTAAACTGCTAAATCAACACTTGTCTCACTCTCTTTAAAGAATGATTAAATCAACCCTCCTTCACCTGCCACTGAAACAAACAGAAAACAGACGGATACCTTGTTGTGACTCAACATTTTCAGCAGTTACCAAGTGCTGTCATGATTACTTTTTTTCTCTTCTGTGAATAGTTTTAAACTCACATTTTATGGCAGAAGTAATAGAGGCAAAATTTCCATTTTCTTCCCACTTTCATGTATTTCTGATACTTGAAAAGATTTCAGAAACCACAGAAACGGCTGGATTAGCATTGAGAATGGGACAGAGGTGACAGATAAAGCTAGGTCACTGTGTAGCCCCAATCTGCACACATGGAATAGCACTGCTATCTGGTGGCTGCTCCATGACTCATGGAAAATGCCTTGGTTGTCTCAGACCTCTATTTGGAGGCCAGGTATACATAGCACAGAGGTCTGCCACCACAGCTGATCCCAGCAAAGAAGCCAAGGATTAGCCTCACTTTGACTGACAGGTAAAAAAATAAAGGGAAAAAAAAAAAAAGCAAAGAGCAGTTGAGAGGGGCGAAATGGGGAGAATATTTTTGCCAGATTGCTGGGGGACATGGAAAGGTTTCCAAAAAGTTGTTTCCAATGTGACAGTTTCCTGATTGTCATCAGATTTCATTCTGCAAAAAATGAAACAGATAATATCAGCATGTCCCAGTTGTAACAGTCACAGAATTGAAAGCTGTCATGTCGTTGCTCAAAACATGCTTTTGAAAAGAAAATGAATGTTTCTTTTGTAAAAAAAAAAATATTGTTTTAAAGAGCTGACATCTGAACTAAGTGTTTCAATCATGTTGAAATGTTACACTTTGACCACAATAGGAATGTGGGATGTGGAGAAGGTTGATTAGATACTGTATTTCCGGTCTTTTCAGTCCTATCTTAGTCTGGTGGCAAAATCAGATGAAAAAAAATTATTTTCAAGCAGAGCACCAGGATCCCAGCCAGATTTTGTCAAGAAAGTAATTTGGAAAAGAACAGTTTAGTTAGAAACAACGCAGACCATCACAGCAATTTAGGTTTTGTCTGTACAGAAATGAGTCAGCCATGGGTTCTGGATCCAGAGGGATGCCCATGAGTGGGGCTGTTCCCGACAAAAGAGCCTGTGGCTGGCCAAAAGCATCCCTCCAGGCTGAGGATCTGCAATTCTGTGTTGATAAGCTAAAGATGTGCCACAGAGAGGTCTGGACCTGCGAGCTGGAGTTGTTAATTACAACAGACCCTCACCTCACCTTGAGTTTGGCCACCAGAATAAACACTGGTGTTGAGTGAGGTGAAATGCAGCGGCAAAATCCATCCTGCAGAGGTTGTTCAGGGACTTTCAGGCCCATCTAAGGAAGCCTTGCTTTCTCCTTGACAGTTTAAAGACCAGCCAGGAACAACTGCGACTGTGACTTGCTGCTCTAAATATAGAATAACACAAATTATCACATGCTGACAGGCTTCAGTTCCATGGATGAGCCTGCCAGGAAGGCCTTGAAAGCATCTCCACTCGGCTGCCTGCAGATAAACCCACTGGGAATAACATGGTGAAACCAGTCATTTTCTTCATTCTGTAGACCAGCTCATCTCATGCTCTCCCTCATCCCTCTTAAGTTAAACTCAGTCTACATGAGCACCCTACTCCTTCTTGTCACAATAGAGATGCTTTCTCATTGACATAACTCCAGGGGGGAGAATTACACCCCTACATTAGACAGTGCCTGATTTTTCTTATTGCAACAGCAATAAATCTGTGCCTGGCACTCTATCCTGTACATAAATCTGGCCCTGCAGACCACCAGCCAATGTATTTTCCTACTTCTCACACAATTAAAGGTGCCAAAGCTTTTTTCCCCTCTTAAGTCACACTTCTGACAATTTTACTAAAACAGTATTAAGGAGGGAAAGAGTCAGCATCAGACCAGCAAGCTGTGAAATGTAACAGTGTTGAGATGTTTTGCCTTCATGCAATTAACCTTCTTAATGCAAATTTATTACAGCTTTTGAAAAAAACCCAAACATTGTTGTGAATTTAGAAAAAAAAAAAAGACATTTGCAGCAAGTGTTAGAAAAAAAAGCATTCCAACCATTTCAAAGCTATTACTCAAAATATTAGCTGGGAGATTTGTGGTAAAATGATTTTGTGTTCTCTATGTAAAAATTGCACCCATTGTCTGGGAAATACACCTTGTACTCAGGTCACCCTTACAAAAGAGGACTGTCATTGTGATTCAGCAACGAGTAGACAATTTAGTCCTCAAAACCAGTAGAGTTAGTCCTTGTCTCCACTTTTTCTACAAAACCAGGTCTACCTGAGATTTAAGGAGCACTAATTCAAAAGCTGTTAAAAGTACTTGAAGGACTCATCAAGCAACTGAGATGAGCAATGGGTTTGTATTTTCGTAGCTCTGGGGATGGCACCTAGATGTGGGACCAGCCAGAATAAAAGCAAACTGAGTTTCAGGAGGATGTAGAGGGTAAAAAAAAAGGTGATTTAAAAATACCACATCTGCAAAGCAGACTCTCAGGACTCAAAAGGACTTTGACCAAACACACCATGACAAGGAAAACAGAGCAGGCAAATGCAGGCAGGGTTTATCCTTCTGGGGTGGGTAGGTTTGTATTCTACTCATAAAGTTACTGCTAACGCCTGGAAAATCCTGGGCTGTTTATTTTATTATCATGTGTGCCTGGAGATGTAACTGCAAACCCCAAGGGAGCGATTCATACCACCAAAGTCTTATCACCTGTCCAGATAATCATGGAAAAGAGAAAGGGCATTTCAGCTTGCCTAGGATACAAATTACACTCCAGAAGTGCTTATCCGTCACCACTGGTTTATGGGGAGCCTGGGGCGAGCAGAGCAGAGTGGAGTGAATCTCCTGATCCCTGTGGACCACAGGGTAGAGCGGTGGGAAAGAGCAAGAGCATGCTCAAGCCATGGGAGAGCAACTGGACCCTGGGCCCTCTTTCTGTGATGGCAGAGGACCCTCTGCCCAAAAGTGTGCCACAGCAGGGCACTCCCAAACCTGTCTGGGATGTAGGATGCACACCTTTGACTTACCATGGACTGACCTTTTCCACTGTGAAATTATTCAGCCAGCAAACTTTCAACCAGCAACATCCAAATCCCCTACCCAGAACGCAGCAGGCCCCAAAGGCTTTTTTCTCTCCTCATGGTGTTTCATCTCCTGAGAGAATCAGCATTGCAACAGGGAACAGTTTATTCTGTTCCCTTGATCCTCTCCCTGCTGATGCCTTTAGTTACATGGCTCCATTAATGCCTTGCTTTGAGCACATGAATGCGGGTATTTTGAGAATCTCCTTCGCTCCAGGGACTGGGATAACTCCTTATTCATGATGGAAAAGCACATAAACAGAATATTTAACGAAATGACTGTAAGCAGTCAGTTATACCTGAACAAAGAACTGCAAATGGCCCTGTAATGTGCTTTATACCTGCTTCTTCTCTCAGATTGCACTGCAGGCTATTTGCAATTCACATTCCACATATCCCTGCATCTGAAATGTCTTTTTCACTTACTTGCTGATTAAGTGACAGAGTCTAATCTCAGCACAGCCTCCAAAGTCGCATCAAACACAAATCTTCCCAGAGATAACTGAAAGAGCTGTTTTATTTATTTCTATTCTTTTGCAACTCATTATTTGCATATTAGAGTGGCTATTGGGGAGAGAAAAATCATGGATGCAAATCTGACATTCAGATGTCAGCTTTTCCATAAATAAGGTCAACTGTGAGGAGGACACTTGCTAGTCTCCAATTATAGGTCTCCTAATGCGTAAATAACACTAACGAATGGCATCTGCCATAGAGCACAACTCATAAAGAAGATGTTAATTGAAGCCAACCCAGCTGAAATTTGCCCCTCTTGCTGTTTCAAGGCCTTTTGATTCACAGGAGATTAAGACATTGACTTGAAAGTGGCTCGAATCACTGGTCTTACATAGCTGGGCTCTGCCCATCCCTCCTGAATCAAAATGTGTCCCCTGTCACCTTCTCCCTTTCCTGGGCACCCTTCCCAGGCCAGAGCAAAGAGTGGCCTAATTTTACAAACTAGGGCGAACCCAGCTCAGGTTCCAGCCCAGGCGCTACCACCTGCAATTCAATCCCTGTGGAAAGAGGATCTTGGTCCTCTCCAAAGAGAACACCAGCTCCTGCTGCGAGGACAAGTTCTCACAGAACATCTTCAGGAGCTGACAGGGTAGATGAGACTTCAGTGAGTTTAGTGCCTTGGAGAGAAGGGGCTAACACTGACATTGCTTGAGCCTGGCAGGAGTGCCAGCGTTCGACCTCTTGCTGTATTTTCTCAGGCAAACAGCCCCTGCAGGGCTGTACGCTTCCGATTGCACAGCACTTGTAGCTGGAGCTAATTGGCGACTCCTTTTTATCACCTCTCCAGTATCAGCTGGATAAACTGGCTCTATCACTCTACAGCCCCAGAAACGTGAGTAGGGTAACAGGCTGAAGATGAGAACACAGGGCTGGCTGCCAAATGCTTCTGGGGCTTGTCCTTCAGGCATCTTGGTTCCTAGCTAATACATTTATCCTCTCCCCCCATAAATCTCTGTTTGCATCAAGAGGGAACTTTTTGCTTTTTTTAGAGCAGTGCCATGGCAGTTCCCCAAGTTGGAACCCCTGGTGCAACCTCCAAACAGAAAGCGAAAGGCTCTCACGACCGACAAGGCAGTAGTGGTGCAGGCAGCAACATGCACAGGAGCTGCTGAACACCCAGGCTCTTTACCTGCTTTTGCCTTGGCTTTCAGAGGAACCCATTTAAACTTTCTATGCCTCATTGTCTCAGGAACGGCTTGCAACCATCTTTGTCAAATACTTGAAAGCTTTGTGGAAAGAAAATACACAGTAGCAAGGACTCGCTAAAATCTGGATGTGATATTTTGTCTTTCTCAGATCAGGGCAATAAAGTACCCATGCAAAAAGAAAGGCAGCAACAGTTAACACTACGAAAGAATTGACTTCCATCTGGTACAATAACTTCCTTTGGGCTTTTCTCCAGCTCTACCTCAATAATCTCCCTTTTATTATCCTTTATATGAGTTTCAAATTCCCTGGCTGCAGATGCTGGCAGAGAGGGAGGTGGAGCTGCTCTTCTGAGACAACTCTCTTGGCTTTCTCCGACCTGGTAACAGTAAGCTGGAGCTCAGAGCAAAAGCTGTGGTGAGAAATGTGGGCAAAGAGCAAGCCAGAAAAGCCCAATGCTCTCCAACCTCCGTGTTCCTCCGTGTAGCACCAACATGCACCCATAAGCCTGGAGTTACCCAAATGCACTTGTTGGGGTTACTCCGGGGTTGAAAAGGAAGATTAGTAAGTGGGAGGGCAAGGAGTAGCAAGAGTAGAGGGCAAAGGAAAGGCAGGAGCTACCTGCAGCTGAACGCAAATGCTAAGCACTTGCAAAGCTTTGTTTACAAGCAGAATGAAAAAAAGCTGTGCTTTAAAACCAGTCTTTGGAGTAGCGATAAGAGAGCAGCACGCTGTGAAAAGCGGTGGCTCCCAGCACCAGCAGGAGCCTTTCAGCCTTTTCCTGGCCTCACCAGTAAGGTGTTTATTTACAGTTTCTTAAGAGGACAGAGCTGAGAAATGTCTGGATAGGGAAGGAGTGGTCATAGGGAAAGGTAGAAATTTTCTCCCTTTTTAAGAAGCATCAGTGAGCTGTGAACCCTGGAGCATCAGGAATCTTTGCTTCCCTGTAAGGGCTTCCCTCAGCACTCACGCAAAACAATCCATGGAGTTGCCCCTCCTGCCTGGGAGAGCATCTTTCCCTCGGTGCAATCAGACACGTACAGTGCTCAAGTGAAAACAAGACCAAACCTTGATGAAGTTACCGCATCAGCACCAGACCTTGTGTTACTGATGAAGTTAGTGCAAAACTCTAGGAATTTGTTTTAAGACCCTTTTCTTCAAGCTAGCAGATAACCATTCAGACAGGTCAGTGATTTCAGTTTCTGAGACTTCATTACTGCATTTAATAAAAAGTATTTAAAATCCTCACATCTATCAGCCTAAAAACACTGAAGAAGAACAGCTCACACTCAAGCAGCGAAGTTTGGCTCTGGGGGTTGCCTATGACCTCATTCTCTTGCTTTATTCTGGGAATTTTCTTATTAACAAGAATGCAACACAAAAGGAATCGCTAACAACTTTTGGATCACAAAGTTTCCCTTTGTATGCAATGCAAATGGGGAAAAACAGCCATACAATACAAAATTTGCTAATACACTATCATCTGCTCATATATTATAAGACTTGCTTATCGCTCTGGTGATTGATTTATTTTTAGTATGCAAGAAGCTGAGCATCATGTGCCTTCCAACTGCTTGAGCACAATTATTGTATTGATTTGATGTGACAGTAGCTCTGTGTTTAAGGTGGTTTATGTTTTTTAATTTGCAATTAAATAAAAGGATGTCTGCTCCCCAAGATGGCTGACGGTTGTTTATACCCTGCAGCACTTGATGAAGCAAACTTTTATTTAGCTTCATAAAACATACTTGTTCTGTCACTCTGAAGCACATTAGCTAGAGTTCTGAGAGTGGTTTCTTACCTAGCAAAAGATAAAACTAAACTCCAATCTATTTTAAAGTAGGCAAGGTAACAACTTCAATGTTGCAATGGGACTATAATGAAGTAAGTGAGCTGGCAATATTGTACTATTGATAAAAGTAATAGTGATAATATATTTCTATAGCACCTTTCATCCTGAAGTGCTTTGGGTATTCACGTGTTCCTTTGCTCTCTCCCCTATTCCTCCTTTCTCCTCTTTCACTGTATGTACATAAATATATATACGTATTTTTTATTTAAACCCTCCTCTTCTTCCATGGATTATATCTTTTCAACTTTGCAGAAGGGAGGAACCTTGACAGCTACTTAAAATCAGGCACTGCACAACAGTTACTGAGCTATGGATGAGATTGCTCCATTGTCCATGACTTGAAGTGAATAACACTCCCATGAAAGATCCACAATGTCTCACCCAGAAGCAGGTATCTCCTTATGCTCATACTGCTTGACTACATCACAAATCTGAGGAACAGCACAAAAATGGAAAGATAACATTTTCTCTCTGAAAAACACACGCTGTGGCTCTGTAGCTCACAGTCAGAGAAGGAGCCATAAATGTGAGCTGGGCACATCTGTGAGTCCATCTCTTCTCCACCCACCACGTGTGACAATGGTGGAAGATGACTGATCTTCCTCCCACACATACCATAACCTCATCTCAAATGTCCCACTCTTAAACATGAAAAATTTCCTCTATCAGGGCTACCAAAAAAGACAAAAATTATCTCTGAGTGTTCCCTTAAAAGCTTGATTCATTATCTCTTGAAGATCACAGAATATTTTCTACCTATCAATCTCCAGTTGATCCCAATTCAGTACAGAGGCAGTGGATATTTGCCAGAACCGGATAGTTCAGCTTGGAGGGTCTATCAGCCCTTGCTGCTTTGGTGCCTGCCGAGCTAAATAGTTAAATTGACTGGAGGACATTTAAAACCAATGCACGTTTCAAGCATAGATAAGGCCTGGTTGGGCTGACCTCCATCCAGCTGGCCTTCTCCCAGAGCTATAACCTCCAAGTGATGCGACTGCCATCTCTCCATTACCTTCGCCATTCCGGAGATTCCTCCTCACATGAACGTGGCACGCAGAAACACAAAACACCAGCGGGGTCAAATGTTTCCAAATATTGTACAGCACATCTCTCCGGCCTTGGGTGGGCCTCCAAAAGATTCCACAAATTCTGGGCTATCCATTCATCAACCTAAATTGCTTTCTCGTGTTTGTCGTGCCATAGGAAACATGTGTTGATTATCAGATGATGTACTATAGCATGTATACAGCAGGATTACTGTGTCACCCTGTGCTTGTTCAGACAGGAACAGGGTGACACTAATTCTGCTGTATATAGGACCTGAAAATTGATTTGTTTTGACTGCAGCAGTCCTGCTTTTGCATGAATATTCCAGCAAGCAATTATACCAGGAATGCAGTAGAGACTAATATTATCAAGTACTCCCCTCAAGGAGACTATTAAACTAGTCTTCATGTCATCATTTGCCATTATTTAGTCCAGAGACCTGACATAAGGAGTTGCATCCATCCAGTGTAGTAATCACTTTGTGCCATGTGATCTCAACATCTACCTCAAATGACCAAAGTAATAAATTATGAATATCAAGGACAACAAACACTGTTGATAGCCAACATTTCTAAGCAGCCTACATGCTAAAATGTGCATTCCACTGTCTGATCAATTCTTAGGGCAGACAGGACAATTACATCATCCAGCTACTAAGCAGGAGAGGCCATTATATTTCAGTTTATCAGCTTTAAATAACATGGCACAGACTGTCATCCTGGTGCAAAGCATTGTTGAGATATTGGTGCACAGACCCCAAATAAGTTTTATTAGTAGTTGAAAGCAGATGCAATGTTAGTTTATAACAGACAGATGCATTTCTGGCAAGTTCTGCCATGAGTGAGATTAACACCAGATTGGTTCCACAAAGGGATGGAGGGGGACAGAAAGCTCAGGACGTTTAAACAGCAAGAGAAACTCTGATTACAGGAGAATTCTGTAATGCATTAATTATTCTGTGTGACATTTCTGAACTTCATCCTTAATCCCAAATCTTCTAATTTTGTGGGGAGAAGAGACAGCACATGAACAACAAATATATAGCACACAATATAAAGATAACTAGTATTGCAGAGTAAAAGAATTAAAAATCTGTTTTTCTTCCATCATATCTAAAGCCTTTATTGCAAAATTTCTTTAACTCCACATATAATAATAACCTCTTATTTAACCATGGGTGATGTTTCTAAGTGACTGAATTTAGAACTATTCATTTTCCAACACTTTTACATTGGTCTCAGTTTAAAACATGGTTAAAGAAATGGTTTAAGGTTTTGAATCATTTTAAAAAGCATTTTCGAAAAAGCCCAGCATATAAATTTATTATTCCTTTCTTAACAGAAAACAGGTTATCAGAAGATCACAATTTACATATCTGTGAAATTCTTTGAGCATAAAACCCTCCAAAGTTAATGGATGAATATAGAAGAACCAGAAGAAATTTTAAGAAAACAAGGAAGCCCACATGAGCCCTCTGAAATGCCCTCATCTAGTTACACCTCCTTTCTCTGGCTTCAGGGGAACTGTGCTGTCCCACAGCAGCTGCAGGTGTGGCCATGTGTTAACTGAAACAGACCCACTGAAACCCAAGTGAGGTCACACAGACCTCAAAAAACACAGCATTTTTCCTCAGGATTTTTGATCTGACAAACAAACTTTAAAAAAAAAAAAAAAAAAAAGAAAGGCTACTTAAAGAGAATGATTTATTTCATGCTATGCAGGTATCTGAGAGAGTTATGTGGTGCTTAGATTAATACTGACACAGTCTGTCTTGTGTGAAGAAATGACCTGGCCAAATTGGTCCCAGTTCTCTCAGCTAATGGAAACCTTGTGGCAAGGTTTGCCACGGCAAGGAAAGATTGAGCAATGGGAACTTTGTAGTTTAAGAAACAGCAAATTTCTACCTTGCTTACTTAGGTCTGAGCATTTTCCTTCTGTAGAAATGCATGTGGCAGTCTCAGGCCATCCCTGAAATACAGGTACAAAACCTGGCTCCAAACCTTTCAGCAGACCTCTGGCAAACTGCTCCAGGCCACTGCTTGCCATATAGTTAGTTGTTGGCAGGAACCACTTCACTATAGTTTCTGAGTGCAGGTTTAGGTTAGATACTAGGGAGAAATTCTTCATTGCAAGGGTGGTGAGGCACTGGAACAGGTTGCCCAGAGGAGGTGTGGATGCCCCATCCCTGAAAGTGTTCAAGACCTGTTCTAGTGGCAAGTGTCCCTGCACAGAGAATCATAGAATCACAGAATGGTTTGAGTTGGAAGGGACCTCAAAAATTATCTAGTTCCAGCCCCCCTGCCATGGGTAGGGACCCCTTTCACTAGACCAGATTGCTCAAAGTCCCATCCAACCTGGGCTTGAACCACAACTGGGAGGTTGGACTAGATCCTGAAAGTGCCTTCCAACCCAAACCGTTCTGTGCTTTGTGGCACAGACCAGATTCAGATGTCCCACTCCAGGCAGAAGGGATCAGAGAGCACCTTAAACATCACACTTTCTCCCTGCAGGAGTTTAGGACTACAGCAACGGCTTATGTAAACACAGCTCTTCACACACCACATGTCCCAGAAGTGCCAACAAGATCCCATCATCCTCCTGTTCTTCACACATTACTCTGTTTCAGTGCTGAAAGCAGGACCCAGAACTCAGAGCGTGCTGGGAACAAAGCCACCCTGATGCTGTCGTGTTTTGCTGCTCAGAACAGCAGACTTCAACTCAGCATCAGTGCAATATTATAGTCATACTCTGAGATTTAAGACCACAAACAACAGGCACAGGAAAAGTCTTTCCAATCCTGTAGACAAATTACTAGAACTACAAAGCTGTTCTTATTCCACACTGGAGAAAGACACAAACCCTTTTGAAGACTTTTGATGCCACAAGAACACTAGTCCACATCTGATTCAGTGACTTGAATCTCAGGGCTTGCCTGTGCTGTACACCGCTGCTGAAATCAGAAGCATATCCATATCAGTGTGATTCTCAGACTAATGACTGCTTTTTAAAGAGGATTATTCCTGGTCAACACAGGCATATGGTGCTGGGAACTCCAGTGGTGTGGTATGATGCTGTGCTGGATACATGCACAAGCATACCGTGGGTGCTGGGATGCCTCTCCTTCAGCCAGCACAGTGCACTAGCCATGATACATTTCCTAAACCTAGTTTACAATCCAGATCAGAAAATGATTTGCTGTTTTAAGGAACTGCAATTCTCTCTCCTGCTTGTGAATATTTCAATTTCTTTGCACAAGATAACTCGTGCTGTGAACCTTCAATTTTTATTGTATCCTATAGCACCAAAAGCAGTCACCCAATGCTGTGCAAAGAAATAATCTCCACTGCAAGGAGCTGACTAACAAAATACATGAGAGAAGTAATTTCCTTCTTGTTGACATTAAAGCTTATAAATTATACACACCCCTTTAGATCATGGATACAAGCACTGTATTTATTTACTGGAATTATTTTAAGGGTTTATCCCCTGAGAGGGTCAACTGAGCCCTTTCCAGATAGTCAGGGATGGTCAGTGAACCTTTGTGTTTGAGTTCCACACATGGGGACCCTCCTGGTGCTGGTGACCATCCTGTGCCCATTCTTTCAGTGACAGCATCTGCTGCTTTGAGCTCTGTATTACCTTTGCTTCACCCAAACACAGCTTTCAGCAGCCAAGAGTTGCATGCCATCTCTCCCTGGGACAGGCTTAGGAGTCACCAGAGGTAACCAAATGAAGAATTCTGAATACAAGTCCAGGGGGAAGAAGAGCATCAAATAAATGGGAGATGTTTTCTGGGTGTGCCGTGCACCGAGAGTGCATCTCCAAACACACAGGCCCCGCAGCACGCAGACAGATTGCAGCCAGATTTTTGTGGCAGTTCCTCTGGGAGCAGAAGCTTCTATTTGTGAAGAGTTCACAAAGGCTGGGAGTGATTTTAACCTAGAAAAGACACGTGTAAAAACATGAACCTGTTCCCACTGCAGTAACTAGGTGTTTTATCTTTAATTTCAATGATTATAAAGATTGTGAACTGGGGGCCTGGTAGTTAAGAAAGAAAATGAACTCTATGGTGAATCCCGAGCTAATGCTCCTCTTCTCCCCTCCTCCTAGAGTGGGTGGAGAATCTTTTATTAAGCTAAAAGGCACATAATTTGGAAAGCAGGAGAAGAAAGCTGTTATATTTTTAAGCACAGTGCAGACACCCTGTGGAATTAGCTATTGCAGCAGGTCAACAAGTCAAATAGTTTGTAAGGATTCAAACTGACTCAGATAGTCTTATGAAGACAGATAACCACTGGCAAGAGCACAACATCCAGCTGAAGGAGACAGGGAGAAAATCAAGCTGCCTTCTTCAGACTCAGCTTGTTGACCAATCTTACCTGCAGAGAAGATGAAGGAATGGCCACTAATGCAACAGCACAGGAGGAACAGTCTCAGAGAAGGATGAGGCATCTATTACAAAGTGCTACTAAATCTTACCTACTGCATCTGTTCTCCTCTTCCCCCTCAGGATGCTGAAATAACTCTCTTCATCAGCTCCTGCTCTCAACCTCATGGCTTGACAGAGCTCTTTAGGAGACAGTAATCTCATCTGTGGGAAATATTTTCAAATATTTTCAAAAAAACCCCAAATCAGGTTACATTTGGAAGGACCAAATGAATTGTTTCCACACATCACACAAGGCTGCCTCTACATTAGCATTTTGCTTCCGAGCAGGAGTGGGATTTTGAAGTAAATCTCCCAGTCATCAATTTACCATGCATTGGCTCTGTTTGCAGAGCTGTTTTGATGGCCATGAACTAGATTCCTTTCGGAGAAAATTAAACCAGAAGCTCCACTCCAAATGTGTAGCAAATGTGCTACAAACCCTGAGGCAGACACAAGACATAATGACCAAGTCGATGTCTGATCCTCCAGACAGCTTTGGATCACACGTGCAATGGACACATTTGCTCCATGGGACCAGACTAGGCCTAGCCAGGAGCAAAACTCCCAAGATTCATGGAGCACAGCAGAAGAGCCCCAGCATGAGCTGCTTCACACCATTCTCCCACTCCTACTCCACTGTTTTGCTTGCTGGTCTGATACAACCTACAAATTAGGGGTAGGTCTACACATACAGCTTTCCCCATCTAAGTCAAAGGAAGAGAAATTAAGAGAAATCCAAACAAACAGAAGGATTTCTGGCATCCCCAGATAAATAATGAAGGTCGACTGGGGTAATTTCTGCCTGGAAAGGAAATGCCTATCTTTCTTTGTCAAGAAGTGATGGGTCTGACACCACAGGCATTTTCTCAAGGCTGAAGCCATGCCCAGACTCCAGTCCTTTGTGTTCCCTCTTGAAGGAAATCCCTAGACCAACAGTTAAGTGATAAAACCCACAAACATTCCACCAGATAACAAACACAATAATGAGAGGCAGCTCCAGACATAAACCTAAGACACTTTATTTCAGCATTGGATACAGGAGAAAAATTCCAACCCTGGGCTTTTTGAAGAGAAAAGCCCGAATCCATGTGCAAAATAAATTCACTTATTAACTAAAATATTTCTTATGTCAGCCTGATATATTTAAGCCTTCATTCTTACATTCCTTTGGGTTATTTCAAAACTTTAAAGGGAAGACAAATGATAGAAGTCAAAAGACCTTTTTTATTTTTTAAGATCCAACAGCAAACTAAATGTTAATCTTACATGTTTTTGTAGACTCAGGTCAAATCCATCATCTTTAATCCTTGGGGATCATCGTCCTCTGATTTTTTCACTCAGCTTCCAAATCTTTTTCCTTAACAGAATTTAAACATTCCTTCAAAGTAGTTAAAGAACATTCTTTTTTTTTTTTTTTTTTCTTTGAATCAGGAGTTGCCAGCAAGGAGGGCTCCTATTGCTTCTGCTTTACTTTCTTGCTGGAAGTACTGGTAATCTTATGGATGTTTTTAGGCAGGATGGAAATTTAATGGTTTTGATCTGTCAAACCAATTTAAAAGGTGCCAGATCATTAATGGACATGCTGTAATGGTGCTTTATTCAGACAAACTGTGGATAAACCTTGAAGAAACAGGTATCTCCTGACTGGTTTGTTTTTTTTTTCCTACACAGTGGTAACAATTCAAAAGTAAGCTGCATTTTGAAAGCAAGTCATATTTTCTCTCTTTTCTACTCAAGGAAAAATCTGGTCCTATCACTCATGCTGTGAGTTTAAGGTCAATCCATGGCCTGTACAACAAATCCAGAACAAAATGATGGAGGTGGTTTTGCAGAATCAGAGCTAACTTAAGCACTGCATTCCTCTCTCTTCAAAGGTTCACAAGCAGGGCAGGGCAAGGCAAAGATAATCCAGTCTAGATTTGGACCAGAACCCTGGGGAAAGGTTAATTTTCAGAGCCCCAAGGTGTTCAGAACTGAAGTACCAAACTCTGGCTCTTCTCTAATGAGAAACAGTTTGTGCATCTCTTCACACACCAAGGGAATATTGCTCAGCTTGACCTCCCTCCAACTTTATGATTGGAAGGAGTATGATACACAGGAAACAAAATCTCCAGACTGAAACACTGCCAGAAAATTCCCCCACTGAGTGTAAAAATGAGATACAAAATTGGATTTCAACCAATTTAAAGTTTTAGGAAAAGAATAGACTGTGGCCTAGCATATCGGTGTAGCATTATCCCACTGATTCACTCTGGCAGCTTGAACAGGCTGCTCTCGTTAGTTCCAGCACAGCAGTATAAAAATCTGAATATTGTCTCCAAGGCAAAAGAAGGGGTCAGTAGAGAGAAACAACTGTGTCTGCAAGGGGCCCTGCTGGTCTATATGCACTGACTGGTCTGTAAATTCATCACTGACTGATGGATGGATGCCACAATCCTTTCCTCATTCTTAAGGTGACATTTCTTGAGATACCAATGATATAACAATGTGTGTGGGGGTGAGATTGTCCTACCCCTGCCCATCCTATGGACGGTGCAGCCTCTGGCCATGGCTTTCCAGTGCTGTCATTCATGCCCTCTTTTCCACTCTGGATTAGCACAAGTTTCTCTTTCCTTTTGAGATGCTACTGAATCCCCACCAGCCGGGGTCCTTTCAACAGTTCCACCCGTGATCACTAAAACCAGAGTCCTCAAGAGGAGCCTGTTTCTCAGGACTCATCTCCCTCTCAGTTTCCCCCAGGACTGCAGCATGCCTGGGCATATTGTACACAGCACTCAAGTGCATTTTAAATAGCCTGGGTGTAGAGTTCTGAACCCCTCTTTACACTGTCAGACAGAGGAAGTCACTGCTTCACTGTACCGTGTCTGCATTGAGTCGCCACTGTGGTTTTCTCTGAGAGATTAAGCAGAGATTTATTTCTCTCCCTCAAGTGCTTTTTATGCTGCCACCAAGCTTGGATTTCAAACTTGAGCTTGATTGGGCTTTAATGGATTTTCTACACAGCATGGCCATCGAGCACCTCCTGCGTGCTTCTGGAGTGACTTTGCTGCACAGGGATATAAAGTGCTTAAATGGTAGATGGTGCTGTTACCCACTTAGCTACCAAGGTCTGGTTCTAAACCACATCACAAATCCATCTAACATTGCTCTCCCTGATAGCACAGCTTGCAGGAGCTGGTATCCATCTTTTCAGCTCAGATTAATCAGCACTGGAAAATGTTATACCTTAGACAGGATATTTATTCATTTGTTACAGGGCTCAAGCAGGGACCAGCTCATGCTGTCAGGCTGCCTACCAAGAGTGCCTGCTTTGGACTGGAAGTAAATGAAAACACACAAAAAAATCAGTCCTTGGTGAATCTCCATCCAAGGGGGAGCTTTGCAACCTTTTCTTCAGAGAAATGAGAAACGAAAAAAAGAACCCACAGCAAAACTCAGCTGAGACGGTGATACAGTTGTGAGAGAAAGGCAGGAGTTTTTATAGAGTCCTGGATATCTGGACTCAGAGCAGTGCTCTAAAAGGTGATGAGAAATCCACAACAGGTTCACCTCAGTCCAGCTGTTATTAATGGTTTTGGCATAGGAGAACAAGAGGGCTGGTCAAGACAAGGCTGGAATCGAGGATTGTCACCAGATGACACAAGGCAACTCACCAGACAAAGTGACTGAAGTGGCATCAGCAGCTGATGGGCCCTCAGAACTGTGGGGCAGGTAGGGCTGTGGGTCAGAGCAGGGTGCTGGGCTGAGCCCAGGCTGACACAGCCTCTGGGGCAGGAGAGGGCAGTTGTGTGATGCTTCCCACATCACACTCTGAATCAGCAAGTGACTTCCACACTACAATCTGCCCTTTGCAGATAACCTGTACATGACAGCAAAACAGACAGGAACTAGCAGCTTACAGGGTTTTTTTTTTTCCTGAAAGAAGAATCTAAACAGTCCCTATGAATATTTTGATTATCTCAGGTCTTCCAGAGCTGTGAAGAAATTGAAATTTCCCCTTTAGTGTTTGCCCATTGCCTCTTCAATAGATACAAGCTTCACCAAGCACCCACACTAAATCTGCCAACACTTATTTTCCACCATCTGCATAGTAATTGAACTAGGAGCTGAGTTTAATATCCTTAAATTCCCATTTTGACACGCTGTAGAGCTCCTGGCGCACAAGGTGCAAGGGGTTATTTAGTCTCAGATTATTGACCCAGAATGAAGAAATCCAAGTACCAGCTTTCCTTTCCTCTCTTCCCTCACCTCAGCAGCTTTGTCAATTAAATATTTCCTATCTCTCCAGCGGAGACAGCTCTCCTATCAACAGGCCATCTACCCTATTCTTATTTTTTATTTTCGTAGAGGGTCTCCTTCCAGCTGGATCCTTATGTATTTGTTGTATGATGATCTGTAGTGGTTGTCTTCCTTCTTCCTTCACATTGTCACAAACTGTATTTTCTTGTCATATTCCTGTGTTGTCAGGCAGGCTCTCAGTGATTCCTCATGTCAAAGTACCAGGGAGCAGTCGGTCTATGAGATTAACTCTTCAGATGACTCTCTTCCTCCTAGGAGGCCCAAGCCTGCCCAGGAATCTCAATGAAATTGCAAGTTTTGCATCTTAAACCTATTGTATCTATACTTAAAAAGATGACTGTTTTCTCAAAGGAACCCTCCTTCTGCTTCCACCCTAAAAAAACACTCTTGGAGGCTATGAAATAGTCTGATTTGCTGGTGGAGGTGGGGAGGCCATGCTGTGCATCATTAACTGGTAAAGAACCTTATTCTTTCATTCCTGTGAGCTACCTATTTATAAAAAAAAGATAGAATCATAGAATCATAGAATCAGCTGGGTTGGAAATGGCCTCTGAGATCATCAAGTCCAACCCTTGACCCACTACCACTGTGGCCACATCCAGTCTCATCTTAGCTCATCTGATGCTACCTTATGCCTTATGTCACTAAGGACTGAATACAAAACTCACCTCTTTGACTTTGCATTCCAAGATACACTACCAATGCCCACAGATCCCTTTAAGCACATCTCTTTCCCCCATGGAGCTCCCCCAGACCTCCCTTCCTGTAGCTTCTGATACCTTAGGATTAGGTGTCTTGATCCCAAGCTTGTCCTACCAGCCCCACTCAGTCACTCAGAAATGCAAAACCTTCAACAACACACAAACCCCTCCACCCACCCTCGAGTACCCTGGGATGAAATCTCAGTGTATGAGACAATAAAATGTCCAGGGGTGGTGGGAAGTCAGGTAACTGGTTCAGCCCCACCACCTCAGTGCAAGAATCTTGTTAACCTTTGGAGGGCAGGTGTGTGTCTGAGCGTGCTGTGTGGTCCAGCACTACACTGCTGGCCAGATATTGCTGTGGGAACACTGACATGTCTTTTCCATCAAGCAGACTCAAGAGGATAAGCCTTATTTGCAGGCAGTGATCTGGATGGCAGTGAAGCATCACCAGCTCACCGACGTCTGTATAGTGAGTCCTCCAGGGCATCACCTTGCTGAGAGTGCCTCTGTTCACTGTTTGAAAGCTCATCTTCAGAGTTAGGTGGGGCTGCCTCAATACAAGTCTGTGTACAAGCACATGGATATCATAAAAATACTTGTCAGAACACATCCCAGCTCGGATTTGGCTCTGCTTGCATGCTATGGAAAAACAAGCCAGTGATCAGTGTATTCTTCAGCCTTCACCAGAGGAAATGGTGCAGATCAGACACGACACAGAAAAACATTCCTTTGCGTTGGCTGTTCCTTGTGTGTGTACTGATCATGGTATCACGTTACTTGTGGGAGAAGCTCCACCAGCTCGAGGATGCTCTCACTCCTGATCTTGTCCAGCAGCCACCAGGGGAATGACAGAGCTTTGGCTGGGTTTGCTCTGTGTGGGTGCCACCAGATCTCCCTCAGGAAGCCACGCAGGGAATGAAACAGCTACATGAAACCTGCAGCACAGGCTCAATCTGAGAGGAGAAATTTGGCCTCGGACCAGAGAATAGATGGAAAGCTGCCCTGCTCTTCAAAGTTGAGGTCAACACAAGGCTTTTCAAAATACATCTTTTCTGCTAAAGTGTGAACTTTTTTTTTTTCCTTTCTAAGCATGGTGAATTCATCTTTACTGCAGATATCAAATCTCACAGCACTGAGAACAAAGGAGCCTGTACTATATAGCACAGTTGCTTTTTATGACTTTATTTTTAGTAGTATGCAATGACACAAAAGCATTTAGTTAAAATAAAACAGTAGTTAGTGAGAAAATAAGCCATAAAATACACTACGGGGCTCATATTTTGTTTAAGATTTACTAAATATATGGGAAAGACAAAAGCTTTGGAGGATTTTCCATTAATACAAAATATTATTTGCTTTTTGTCAAGGGAGAACTCTCACTAAGTGTTTTAAAACACAACATTACCCATCAAAAGCATGAAAGCTTCCTAGATTTTATGGAAGTTTAATAGCTAGTGAAATGTTATTAAAAATAGCAAGCCTCACACTTTACAAATTCTGTAGTAAATTTTAATATGAGGAATCGGATAAACATAATGCCCACAGAAGAAGATTCAGGCCTAATTGGGAGAACCAATTGCCAAAAGCAATGGGGAGCAGGTACCAAAATTGACATGGCACAGAAACTGAAGCAGGTTTCTCAAGTATTTGAGCTGACACAGGTGCATAGATATATGGTGAAAAAAACCCCAAGCGGTTAAAAATTGTTTTGGTTCCCTTAACATTGAAAATTATCATTTATTTAACCTACATGTTTTTGTCTACCCCTCACATTGTTCAGTGGCTATCATTACGAAG
The DNA here is from genome assembly GCF_022539395.1 of Myiozetetes cayanensis. NCBI lineage: Eukaryota > Metazoa > Chordata > Aves > Passeriformes > Tyrannidae > Myiozetetes > Myiozetetes cayanensis. The sequence goes on from NW_026087048.1 coordinate 13,913,807, forward strand.
TGTGCAGAAATCTAATTTTTGGGGTAAGATGAGACATATTAACTTTTAAGTTTAGTCCACTGAAAATTTATTGCAATTCCTAACCTGTGTAAATCAGAATTCACTTTCCAAGTTCACACAATCCCTGGACCCCGCTTTTACGATTCAGTCCTCAGAATCCCCCCTTTACTTTTGCAGTTAATGTAAGATTTGTCAGAGATGTATAGCAAAGCACATCCAGAGGAACATTCAGGCTCTCATCTTCCTTACACTTTTGCCCTCTCCCACCAAGTTATGCAGATACTTGGGTGCACATATAACCCCATGGTAGAAATAAATGCTGCTCCTGCCTTTGCACAAATTGGAAATGAAGTGCCCCTGACTAATGCCTCTGCTGCTACCACTAGGAAGGCAGAGGAACACATTATTCAGAGGTTTCCTCTTTTCCTCATCTGTATGCGAGTTGCATAATGTGTAGTACTTTAACATCAGGACCAAAATTTTTATTATGCAAACTTATTGTGACTATCAAGTTCTCACTGAGCATTAACAAGCTCTGAAATATACTATTAAATGTGTCACTTTAACTTCAAATTGAAGCCTATGTATTTTTAATTAATAAGTAGAAGTATATGAATGTAGCAGATGCTGCCATTAACTATCTTATCGGGTTAGGGGATGGCAAGAGTTCTTCCCCATCCCTGGCTGGGAGAGCACATTCTCCTTTTAAAAACTTGGAAGCCAGTGTTACAACCATGTGAATAACAAAACCCAGGCTGTAGCTCCAGAAGAGAGGGCACAGTTAATTAGACCTTTTGTCTCCTCTGTGTGTCTGATCTCCACCTCCTCACTACCATGATTTTGCCCTTTTCTTCTCTCGTTCCCATCTGCAGCTGGAATCAAAGGGCATATGTAGGAGGAGTGTTGTGGGCAGGATTTCAAGGGGATGGCAAGATGCTTCAGCTGGCTGATACATAGGAACAAATAAGCCACTGGAAGGCTCCCAAAGGCTGCAGAGCATGGACAGAACATGGACAGGAGGAACTGGGGAAAGAAACATCCTCACATTGGTTGGTGCTTTCCATCCTCTGAGCCAGTCCTTCACCAACTCTGTGTGGGAGCAAGCCTGCCTGAGGTGAAGGGAAATACTTACAGGAGGCAAAGGTTCAGTTTCTAATCTTCATATCCACTGGAAAAAACACCTTCCTTTCCTTGGTAAATTGCTTTAGCTAGAGCTGGTAGTGACACAGATGCTTGTCTTCTCTTGACCCTGTGACAAAGGATGGGATATTCAGCACTCTTCCTCATGGAAACCCTGAGCCCCTTTAAAACTCTCCTGGCTTTGGTCAAAAATTGCCTGGGCTACTGATGCCTTGGGCTCTACACCCAGCACCTGGACTCCCTCAGTGCTTTGAAGAGCAGGAAGGGAGACTGAAGAAAAGCAAAGTGATGGTTATCTTTAATAACAAGCTGTTGCTGAAAGGTGGGATAAGCTGATTACAGTGCAGCCCGGGTGTAATTTTAAATAATTGACATAGCACTCAGAACTCATATCAGGATGCTTTTTCACTGTTCACGCATCAAAAGGAATTAAATACATTAAATAAACGTTTTGGAGGGGTGAAGTATATCAAGCTGGTAAATGGATACAATCTGATATTATGCAAATTCAGATCAAGTAGCAGGAGATGATTTTGCTTGCATAGCATTGCCTCCAGCTAAAAAAGAGCAGTGAAAGGACTCTGTACCTATTCCTTCCTGCCTTTGCTATTAGGATTTGTTAGTTGTATCTCAGAGCCTGCTGTCCTTCAGACCTAGATCAGCACCCAAAATAAGGGGGGAATTTGCTCTTTGCTGTGATCCCAGTAACCCTTGCACGTGGTTGTTCAAGGTCATGTGCGCTCCTCTTAAATAGGTTCCTCAGTGCCATTTGATCTGTGTCAGATACGAAACTAGGAAAGAGGAAGACCCCTAGAGCCTTAACTGAAAACAGAAACTATCATTAGCTCTAACTGCCTAAGCTCCCATAGACTGTAGACCATTGAATTCAGTCCTGGTATTTCTGTTGAGTATAATAATTTGTGCCTGTCAAAACTGTCCAGGCATCTGGTCTGAGAACTGAAGAGACTTTCAGGTGAAGAAACTACAGCTTCCCTTTCTAGTTCATTCCAGTGGTTAATTTTCCTCATTATCAAATCATATGTAGGTTATATTTCTGCCAACTTTAGCGTGGATGCCTCATATGCCCATGGGCTTCTCTCTGTGTGTACAGGTGTTTGTGTGCCTGTGTTGTCTCTTCCCATTTTTTAAGTCATTTAAGCAAAGAAATCTTATGTAAGACACTGGTTGAGAGGTGAAGTTATCTCCCTAAGTCTAATGTAGAAAGGGAAATCTAGCCCAGAGAGGAACTTCAGGAATTTGACTGTCTTACACATCCTTTTTGGAAAAGCTAGCAAATTTTCAGGGTATCTTTTCCCTGGCAGGATAAGCAGGAATTTAAATCCATCTCTTATGGTCCCATTGGTTTAAGCATCCCTATCTTGTGGATGTCAGCAAAGCCAAACTGTTCTGCTGAATTTTTATAATCTACCAGACCACTCCAACATAGTCATGGTCCACTGCTCTAATCTAACATGTCACCAATTTCACCAGCTGGCAAACCCAGCAACAGTGGTATTGTCTGCTTTACAGATAACGAGCATCTTAATAGGGGACAATTAAATATTCATTTAGGAACTGATGGGAATCGAGTCACAGGGGATTCAGCCTTCTAAAAAGCCCTATTCCACCAATAATTGCCTCACCCATGTAAAAAGTTTGTGTCTCCAAATTAAAGCTCTAATCTGGTTGCCTCAACAGCTGGTAGAATTTTTGTCTCTATTTCTCTCTCTCTCCTCATTGCTGTCCAGCGTTGTTCACAGTATGACAAGATAAGGAGAACACCACTAGTTCTCTCTGTCCAGTCAGACAGGAAAAAGACCAATTGGCACCCAAACAGGGGAAGAAAAAGAAAAATCAAAAAAAGACTGAAGCAAGAGGATATTTGGAGGGCATGAGGGGGTCATCCTTTTACATTAAATTTCCTCTACTCCAGCTATAGCAATAAAATTCCCAATACTCTCTCACTTTGTCTCCAGTTCGTCGAATTCTTCTCTGATGGGCAGTTAGTTGCAATGTATCCCTTTCATGGCACGAGGTGGGTGAGTAAGAACTCCTTTGTCTTCAGAAAGAAACCATCTCTGCTTTTGAACTACTTCCTTCAACACTGATAAAAAAGGCCTTTCATCCTTCTTTCAGGGCATCCATTTTAAGTTGGAGTCAGTCAGCTTTTCAAAGTTAACACAACTTGATCAAAACTGAGTTTGCCTTGGAAACTTCACATTAACTAGAATGTGATATCTGATTAAGGAAGCGGAGGAAAAGTACGACGAGAAAAGTTCTCTGACTCTTTAAATATCTCCTGTAGGAAGCATTCAGGAACTACCTCATCTGTTCTGCAGCTCAAAGAGGAGGGAAAGACAATACAATATAGCTTTAATTTAATAACCTATGAGAGATATGCCAACTCAGATGCCCTTCTACAAGAAGTCTGGCTGATTTTGAGAGCTCTTTGTGGGAGTACAGTTAGAGCTGGAAGCTGCTGGAGGAGACTAAGGATGCAAGAATTCTGCTTATATCAGGTCTTTGTGGTAAAAGCACATGTTTATCTCATGGCACTTTTACCCTCCAGCCTGACTAAAGGCATCGTGGCACAAAATACACCAGCTAAAGGACTAAGAAATTACCTTGGCTATTCCATCTGAGCAGGTGTTGGCTTGTCAATTCAGCTTGATAAGGTAAATGTATGTGGATGAAAATATGGATGATCAGGGGAGAATCAGCCCGCCTTGTGAAAAACAAACAATCACTTTGAGAGACTAAATTATTTTTATATACATCATCAAACAGTAAATAATTTATGGATGCTTCCATCTTGGCTATAAGCAGACTGAATTCTCTCAGGTAACATTTCAAAATAATTCAACCACTGAGACTTCTGTAAAGCCACATTTATCATGAGACAGAATGAACTTCATAACATCTTTCTGCTATTACATTCTGGAACCTGAAACATCTATGCTGTACCACTAGCAAAATTTATCCTGGTCTCTGTCTCTTCTTTAGAGTATTTTATTGTAGAGAGTGAAAAAATACCATAGGCAGAACAGAGATTCTGATTTGCAGAAACACAAGTGACTGCAATCTAGTGTTGCAGTATCAAATTGTGGCTATAATAGCATGGGTATTTCAACTCATAAAGCAATTTCTTGATAGTCCTCTAGAGAATCTGTAGCAAAATTAAGTCCCATAGGTTGTCTTAGAGGGGCTGGTAATATTGCTGCTGCAAGAGTTCATGTGTTTCAGACCTCAGTGACTCTTCTCAGCCCTGCTGCCCGTGATGTGCTTCTTAAGACAAATATTCCACAGGAGGAGCTAAGCCGATTTCCTGCTCTTTAGAGGCAATTTACTAAACCTTTCTTCAAGAACAGTTAGCACACATTTTTAGTGATAGGGAAATCTCTTCAGTGCCCAAGCTATAATTTTATTGAATATTCCACTGTAGGTTATACGCGTTTACAAGAGTGAAAATAATCATGTAATTAAGCTTGCCACCTAAATTATCCTATGTTTTTCTTATTTATGTGGCCAATTTCTCCACCAGAAAGTGATTCTCAAATCACAGTCTACAGAGAAATGCTGAAATCACAACTTTATAATACAAGATATAAAATGCTCTATCTCAGAATTGCTTTAATGCACTTCAGCCCAACCACAGGTTTCCAGAGGAGCACAGTGTTGCATCTTCAGGAACTGCACTGGTTCCAGGCCACCCTTGACAAGAGGGGCCAGTCTGACAGCTGGTGTAAGCAGAGAAATCTACCTCAGTTCCCTTTATCTGGGAGAATTGTCCTAACAGCAAAAATGTTCACAGTGAGAAGGGGGGATACACCCCATTCTCCACAGAGGGGCCCTGGTGCCATCTCTGTTTCTGGGATAAATGTAGATACCAGAGGTATGTCTACACTGAAAATATGAGGTAACTCCCCAAGAGACTCCCTATGGCAAACAGGCATTACCATCCTCCTGGTCCCTTTTGGGGGCCACAGCATAAGAAGGATATAAAGCTACGAGAGAGTATCCAAAGGAGGGCTATGAAATGGTGAAGGGTCTGGAGGGGAAGTGACAGAGGTCACTTGGTTGTTCACCCTGGAGAAGAAGAGGCTGAGGACAGAGCTCATCATGGGCTGCAGCTTCTGACGAGGGGCAGCCCCGATCTCTGCTCTCTGTCACCAGGGGAGGTTTAGGCTGGATATTAAGAAAAGGTTCTTCACCCACAGAGGGGTTGGGCACTGGATCAGGCTGCTCTGGGAAGTGGTCACAGCAGCAAGGCTGCCAGAGCTCAAGAAGAGTCTGGACAACTTTCTCAGGCACATGCTAGGATTTTGGAGTGGTCCTGTGCAGGGCCAGGAGCTGGACTTAGAATCACATCACATCCTCAGCTGGAAAGGACCCATCTCGGATCCCAAGGCTCCCGATGCTTCCAGGAGCGGGGCTGCCTGCCCGCGCTGTGGATCCCGCCGCCTGCCAGGACACAGGGATGCGCTGGCTGCGAGTGCCATCTTGTGGGGACTAAACCTTGGAGCTGGGACACGGACTGCCCAAGGCAGCCACGGAGCGAGGGGGATGCTCGAGTGGCATCGAGGTACCGCGGCTGCGATTCCGGCCGGGACAGCACCGATCGCCAAATTCCCCATCCTCAGAGGCCGTGTAATCTTTCTCCCCTTCCATCAGCTATCCAGAGCGTAGGGATTTGAGCAGACAAGTAACAGTACACTAGCAGTTCAGGCAGGTGAAGGTATTGTCTTTTAAAGGTACCTCAATCTCCAAAAAATTGTGGGCACATCACACCTGTTGTTACCAAATCCGTATTACTGCTGTTCCTTGAAGTTCAGCTCGTATCAAGGTCTCGTTGTGCCAGCACAAGGCAGTCCTTATTTGGAGAGTAAGATTTTCATCCTGAAAAAAAAAAAAAAAAAAAAAAAAGACCACTCGTATTTTAGATTTTTCACACAATTAGAGAAGTAAATCCTAAATCTTTGCATGACTGGGGACAAGGAAGAACAACAGGCTATTATTTTTCTTTTCTACCAGGTGTCACACTTCAGTAGGTTCAGCAAGTAAAGGTGAGAGAAATCATCTAGTGGCACATTTCAGAGTATATTTTGCTCCTTTTTGCTCCCAGCTGCAATTGCCTGTGCACCGTGATTCACAAGACCCTCCATCCACAGTGTCCAAGGAATTCTAGAGTAATTTCATCATCTAAGACAGGTCAACATGAACAAGCAGAGCTGAATAAATCAAACAGAAAAGTTAAGTGACATTCCAAAAATGAAATTAGTCATTGGAACAGCTGACATAAAGCAGCTCACTGTCATAATCGTGCAATGTGCTCCCATCTACCCTCCATAACATCCAAAAAAATTCTGCCATCAGGAATACCAGAGAAACCTCATGGATATAAATGGGGACAAAATTTGGCCAGCTCGCATTCTATAGCATTTGTAGACCTCATTTTATAGACTATTTAGCTGCAATTATCCTTCAGTGCTGAGCCAAATGCACATCTGATAAAAGCCACTCTGGGTAACATCCATAAACATGACAGAAAGGGATCAACTTTAACATCTTTTTAATACATCCAGGTCATCTTCAGCAAGACTCACACTAGGCTACCAAACCCAGAGGCCTTTTCTTTCTTTGAGGCTCTTACCCACATAATTTTCAATAATCTGAGACACTCTTTCCTTTGTAAAAGTTTTTTTAAGCTCTCAAGGGCTCAGTAAACCACATCTCTGCTGCAGCTCTCTTGCTGTAAACCACCTCCCCAGTATACATTCACTCTAAGCAAGCCCTTCATCTCCCTGCAACTCCACAACCTTCATCTCCTCTCCTGCTTGCAGTCACTCATGGCCAGCTTGAGCTCCTCAGTCAGCTGCTTCAGCACAGCTAGAATTAAGAAGCACTGGTCTGGCCTCTAGTAGGGCTAAATTTGGCTTATATCTCTTAGCCAGCCACACTTAGAGCCCTCCTATTTCCCACATGGTTCTGAGGAAATCCCAACCCTGCTGTTAGCTTAAACCTTCAAGGAGGAGGAGTTCATCCCTGTTGTAAGGGTTTTGATGTAATTTGCCAGCAATGGGGGGTCCATTTCCCTGGCTAGACCTGCCAATCTCATCACTGTCTACTACCCAAGAGCACCAGGAGACAAAGGAGACAGCTTGCAAGCCTGCTCAGTTTTTAATTCAAACCATTTTAATTCCTCCTTCCCCAAATCCTTTCGGAAGGCATTGGTCCCACGCCACTGCTGTTTCGGGGTGTTTGTGGTTCTCTCTGAAAAGCTGCTGTGCTGACAAGCCCAGTGTGTCCTTTCTATAGGTGCCCTGATGCTTTCTCTGCACAGACGTTCACTGGAGCGATTCTTCCACACACACCAGCCATGAGACGGTTTGCTGTTCTGTGTGGGGAAAATAAAGCGTTGCAAAATCAGGAAAGCATGTGAAAAAAAGAGCCTAAGGATCCCATCCTCCCTGCAGCTTCTTCCCAGTGGGGAAAGTTAGCCTGGGAACTCACAAAACGTAATGGAGAAATAAAATGCTCCCGAATGCATGACTGGAATAAAACAGCATGACATGGTTAGCTTGGAGTTGCATTCTGATCAGTCAGATGGCAAAGACATCATGCTTCACTTAGCCCCAATGCACCCACTGTGTGACAAGTATGAAAAGATATGTCGAAGGGAGAGGAAGAGAGGGCTGTTTTGGGTCCAAAAGACCTTTCTGGCCCCCGCTGCACTCACAAAAGGGGTCCTGAATAGGAACCCAAATGAGCCTGGGGAATATTCATACGATCTTAATTTACCATGACTGCTGCCTACCAGCTCCAGATAAGTTGGATTAATAAACTGCCTTTCGCTTGTGACACCTCGGCATGAATTTTGCATTAGACTCAATTCAGTAAAGTTCACAACTGACACACTTGCTTTTATGACAATCCTTTTCAATTGTTTTTTTTTTGGACTGGGATGTCATGAAGATGTTTGAGCTTTTTTTCTGGTAAGAAACTGTCTTTTATCTTGAAAAAGAGCTTTTATAACCCACTCATGCCAATAGCACTCCTGAATTAAGCTGGAAGGCAAAGCCCATAGTCCGTTTATACTATTAACAAGACAGGCATTTTTTTAGTGTCAATGAAAGCAGTGATGTGCTTGTCACAATAGAAAATTTCAATGCAATGGGGGTGGAGATGATTAAAACAAAGAGGACACAATGTGTGATAAGATAGGCAGAACCTTTTGGAATTATTAATGCAAGGCAAGTGGATCATGTCCACCAATTAGAGCTTACATGGCACTTGCTAAATTTATCAGACCATGAATCTGTTCTTCCTTAATTGATAAGCAGGTGGCATGGCTGATCTGCATCCAGATTCGAGGAGGAGAGATAAAAGTGGATGGAGGGATGGATGGATGAATAAATGGATGATATGATTATGAGATGTGTTTATCTCTTAATGATACACCCTAGTTAGATATTATCTCTCTCAGCAGCAGTTACTCAGGTCAGGGATCATTCAAAAGACAGATCTCTATTGGACATATATGAAAATGAGGGAATATGTTTGGGGAACTGTTTGGAAAAGAATTGGACTGCAGCCTGACAAAATAACAGAAATCAAAGTTGGCTGGAAGATTTCATTCCTGACCTGAGGTACTGGCTCAGAGACATTATAAAGAACTCAGCCTTGCAAAACCTTACAGAAATCAGCTAAAGGCAGTTTCTGAACAGTCTCATCTGTGAAATGGGGAAAATACTACCATAATACTTTTTTCTCTTACCCTTTGTCTTTTGGGCCTCTTCAGATAACATGCCTTTCAGAAAAGGAAATGTTCCTTAATATGCAGTTTTAATCTCACTTGGAGTCTCACGCATACTCAAAGCCATCTGGTTGGACTAGAAAGACAGAGTAGGCTTATGTGTGAAAAGACCTATTATCCACCTGCTCTCTTTAGCTGCCCCCATTTACTCCTGGGCTGCATGAAAGGGAACTTGGTACCATGCTTCAATCCCAAATGCACTCTAGTTCCTATTTTTTTTTTTTTTTTTAATAATCTGAGCACAAGCAGGGCCAGATTTAAGACTTGCTGTGTAGGAGGGAAACACATTTTCTAGGCAGCAGGTTCAAAGTGGCTATGGAGATCCTTCCCTTACTCCATGAAATTCTCAGAGAAGATGGAAATCTGAATCTTAAAATGATCTAAACACCCGATGACCCTGAAGCATCTCAGACTAAATATATGGAAGGCAACCTGGAAAGAGTAAGAAGGTTTTAGCCCTGTGTACTTTGGATGACTGCTCCTCTGTGTTTCATAGTCCAAATTTGATAAACCACAGTTTGGTTCAAGAGCTTATCACAAATAAGCCACCAAGACCTATATATTACCTCAAAACTGGCTGGGGAAAGTGATTCTTCGGTTTTATAAAATGAACTGCAATTATTTTCATTCCTGTGCAGACAAAGCCAGGTGTCTTGGTTGTTGCTGCGTTCAGAGAAGCAGGAGAAGCAGCATCTAAAAGTGGCTTAAAAGCAGCTCTTTGCATAACCAAGGCAGGACTTCAGGGATATCTGCACAGATTAGTCTGACTATGCTCCCTTGCAAAGGGTCAAACCTCCCATTTTTCACCAGGGACAGAGCTCTAGTTTCTGGCTTCTCAGGTGTCCAACTGTAATATCATGACTGTACTTGTTCAGAGCCGGTTCTCTGTTTTTTGGGATGTGAATTAGGGAAAATTGACCCTGAGATTAATTCAGTTGGTTAGAGCCTGGTGCTAATAATGCTGAGGTTGTGGGTTCGATCCCTGTATGGACCATTCACTTAAGAATTGGACTCAGCTGATCCTTGTGGGTTCCTTCCAACTCAAAATATTCTGTGATTTCAGTGGGAATACAAGATTATTTGACCTACCAAAGAACTTGTGTTTCTCACAGGGCTCAGAGGAGAGGATTGATGAAGTCTGGAATTACCAGTCATAGGAAGGAAAAGGACACAGGAACCCAGGAGACTTTCCCAGGCTCTGCTAACTTTACAAAAACACAAACCTGCAAGCCCTGTCCCTTCAAATCAGCCACGGACCTTTTTGTTATGAGCGGCTTCTTCTCTCTCTCCCCTAGAAACACCATCCTCTGTTTGATGTGTGGTTTCCATAGCAACATTTAATTAATATAAACCCCCTGGCCCCTGTGCAGCACAGGTAGTATCTGCAACTAGCTTTTAACATGAAATAAAAGCAAGAAGTTCAGCCAGCAAAAGGCCCTGCTCCAATTTCAAGTGAGTTTACAACAGCAGAGCGGTGCTTGTGCACTGAGGAGGGGAAGAGATGCTCTGGCTTTTAATTACAGGAGATACACATAGCAGGTAATTATTATGGAGCAAAGTCTGGAGATGCCTGAACTTCCAACCCTCTGATCAGCAGGGCAGCGCCAGCATCTTGGATCCTGCTTATGGGATGCAGCAGCTCCACGCACGATGCAGCATCCTCTGAACATCTCTGCAGCTCCCTGGGTACCCCATGGTGCACAGTGATTTGGGGACAAGGACCAGGGCTCACTCCCCACCTGCCACCACAGTTCCTCCTTCCTCAGTGACTGGTAGGTCAGGGCCCCGAAATTTCTGATTAATGCCCCCCACACCCTCTCTCCCCTCCTTTGGGAGCCATTTTAGGATCTCCTGATGGAAAGCATGAGGGCTGCAACTACAGCAAGGCAGCAGAGACAAACTGTTCTTATGAATTGCAGATGTGTGGACACTTTCCCCCTAATAAATTCTGGGCTGTAAATGGATCAGGCATGTGATGTTGTGGTTTCTAAAGATAACAAAGCCTCTGTGTTTTTGCTTATCCTGGCATAGCAACTTCACAGCATAGTGCTACCAGGGACTTAAGAACAGGTGAGAGAAACTGTAGACATGGAAGAGAAGGCACAATTCTCTCTCTGAGCCACTAAACCCCTCTTCTGATTCCTCTGGTTTCACTGTTTGTCTAATTGTATATTAAAGCATATAAAGAAATAACCCAGAACAAGGGCCCCCTGAGCTAGGGCTGTGGTATAATCTTGTACAGCCCCAGGGATCACAGAGGTTTTGGGGGAAAATCACTCTGATTACAAGAAACCATCCAGGCAGACAACTCACCACAAGGTCTCCTCTCCTTCTCCATTTTAATGATCTACTCCATGGGGTTTTTCAAGTAAAACTTCTGTAGGAGGCAGTGGGATTCCTTGAATTTGCAAAGGCCCTTAATTTGGTGGTCTGAACTAGACATATAGAGTCAAAATTAAACAGGTGGCAAGGACTAGTGTTGAGATAACTCCGAAAGAAGGTGATGCTTGGACCCTGCTCTAAAGGCCAGGTGTTTCCCAGCTGCCTCTAAAAACTTACCAGAAAAGACAGAGAAGATCTGTCAGCCTTTTGTGTGTGAACATGGGTTTTTATTCACATCCCTCAGGTTTTCTGGTCTCCCGTGGGAAGGTAATGTAAGCCAGAAGCTTCAGGGAATAACCAATACTGTTCACCTCAAACCCGGCACTTGGAGAAGCAGGTTTCAGTCTCTCTCTTCCTGGGATGTGGAGGGGATTTGCTCTGGGTGGCAATGGTTTGATTTCATCCTGGAATTCAGAATTAACATCCCGTTTATCTGAAAAATTTTGTTATGCCAGAGCTTCTCATCAAGTCTAATTGTTCTGGCATGTTGGCTACCTGGTATCTGAGTCAGTTTCTTTCCTGAAACTTAATCCTCATAGCTGAAAAGAGAAAGAAATTAATCCAGTTTGAATTTTACAGTGAACAATTTTTGGATGGAAAATGGTTTTAGAGTGGGAAAAAAAAATTTAACCAGTCTTTGCTAGAAATATTGCATCTAAAAAATTGAAGACATTTAAGCTACAGAAAAAAATAAATAATGGAATTTTCAGTCAGTAGCTGAAAATGGTCTTTCTGGTTTCTCACTGAAATTCAGCATAAGGTAGAAAGAAGATTTGCATTAATATAGTACTTTATTTTCCTCACGATTTTCTCTGGCATGGAGAAAACAGAGAAAGTAGAAAAAAAAAAGGAACTTCCCCACTTGGTTGCAACAATATCTCCTCTCCCAGGGCTCTGCCAATGGTCTGTTTATTAATCCCCTTGTGAAAAGCACTTTGAAAGTGCTTTGAAACTCTCCTATGGGACACAGAAAAATCAACAACCAAACAGCAGACCCCAGGGGCTCATTTCTGTAGCTGAAACAACACTAAATCTCTGTTACTTCAGCTTTATGAAACCATTATTATTTACTAGCACATAATATTATTGATTTGGACATGAGGGGATATAAGAACTAATGCAGGCAGGCAGGACTGATATGGGGCTGGCAGCTCAGTTTAAGTTTACAGTAAGCACTTCTGAAATCAGCCTAATTAACAGTGACACCAGCAAGCATCTGGATCCTGCTGAGGGTTTGGCAGAGATAAGCTTAAAGCTTTACTTCTCAGCAGAAGAATTCAAAGAGGTGTCTGTGCTTACTTGGTGGGACGTCAGGCCTGAAGAAAAATAACTGAAGTAAATCAATGGGACCAGACCTGTAAATTCAAACACATACCAAGCACTGCAGCTTTTAGCTACAAGAGCTTCACAACCAGAGCACAGTCTGATTGCATAGGAAGATGAAACATTACACAAATTATTTGAATATATGGTGCTGTACCACACATAAGGGCCAGAAAGGTGGAGGAATCTCCAGCCTGAGAGACACTCAGAGCTCAGCTGGACAAGCCCCTGAGCAAGCTGGTCTAGCTGGGCTTGTGCTAAGGGTTGGGCCAGATGACTGACTGTGGTCTGCTCCAGCCCAAATTGTTGCTGGACTTGAAGATTGTGTCATTTCTGTGTGCCTGTTCAAATACAGGGAAAATATTGAACAGCATAAAATACCTTTTTAAAAAATTCTTAAAGCTTCAGTCCTCTGAATTGCATGTTAACACGGGTGCAGTAGCATTTTAGGAGGCAGAATCCTCCAGTTTGCTTATAATTTTATGATCCTTTTTTTCCTTGGTATTTTTTGATGCTTCTTAAATTACACAGCCTGCCAATGACTAGCAGGTTGTCTCCAGCAGGTGTTAATACAGCTATTCCAATGCAGAAGCTGGAATTCAAAGGGCAGTATTGGCAGGTGATTATTCACAGGGAGAAGAGAAAAAACTCTTATGAAAGAAACAGTGTCCAATTATTTGGTTGCAGTATGTGAGAGTATATTTTGTAATGAAGTCTTAAATCTTTGTAAGGTTTTTTCCTTGGATGAAGCAGAAATTGAAACACGTTTGAGAAGACCCAGGCCTGAAGAAGAGAGCAGAGTATTGACATGATGATCTCTTTAGGAAGGGGAATTCCTGTCAAGGGTAGTGCTTTTCCCTTGAGCAGAGGGAACTCAGAGCAGGCAAGAGCTTTTTTCTCCTCTGTCACGTATTCAAATTGCTGCAAACACAATTTTACTCAGCGCTGAGCATGGATTTCAAACAACCCATTGGAAGACTATTGAAGCCTTAGATGGGAGATGCTACTTGGAAGGGAGAAACTGAGGGATAACGGGGAAGAAGATTTATTTATTTGCTTGATTTTGGACCATTGCCTTTGACACTGTTCATAAATGGTTAAAATAGTTGCATGGAACTTGGATGCTGGCATTTTTTGCATATGCATTTTTATGTAAATCCAACATGGAAATGGGGGGTTGAGTTTGCTTGGCAACTTGGGCAGTTTGTGAAATGAATGTTCACCACTAGAGGACTCTACAGCAATAGTTAATTGTCTCTTTTTTTTTTCCTTTCTTTTTTTTTTCTCCCCCTATATGCTCCCTCTGGTAATCCTTTCTCTGAGGACAAGAAAGCCTGCTCCAGAAGCCCCAGGTGCTGAGCCTTGGCACTGCTGGAAATGTTCCTTTACCGGCCAGATTTTGAAAGAAGTTCTTGGATAAAGCCAGTTTGGACTCATCGAGCTTGTTGCCCTGTTTAACACTGAGAATAAATGATCCTATTTTCAAAAAAACAATTCACATATTATACTGCTAGGAAAGGGGGTGCTGGGAGCCTCCTGGGGTCACCTTTTCATTTCCTGCACTTGCCCCTGCCAAAAAGAATGATTTTGGGCTTATGAAGGTGGACAGCCCAGGGACAAAGACCTCAAACCCTAGGAAGGAGTAGGAGGCGCTGACGCAGTGCTGGGACTGAGTCACATCAAGGCTGTCTGTCCTCTCTCTCCTCCTAATACGATGTTGTCAGGACCCCTGCCCAGCTGGAGCTGCTTGCTGCTTCCTCTGGAGTCCCTTGGCTCCCCTTGATACCCCCAAGCCAAAGAGGGCAGCCAAAAGGCCTGTTGTGCTCCCCAGTCACACTTCCTCTCTGCCTTTCTCAGATTCAAGGGATGGCAGAAAACTGACCATTGACAGATAAATTAGCGGTTTGGAAGCACTTTTGTTTTTTTTTCTTTTCCCTTTGGAACCCACTCAGAAGGAAGTCTGGGTCTAAAACACAGACATTTAAACTCCAGGCAGCCATCCAAAGTCTGAGTCTGCTCTCAGACTGGGAACACTGGAAAGCTTCACACTGGGTCAGCAGCAGCCCTGCTTGGAGCCCCATGTGCTGATACGTGTGGATGAGCTGACACCAGCTCTCCAGCTGTCCTTAGAAAGCTGAGACCTTGTGATGTTTGCCATTTGTCATGTCCTTGAGCTTCAGCACTCTGGAGTCAGCTGAGCCCAACGCTTGTGCTGGCAGGATGGCCTCGTTTAGCACAATCTCATGGTGTGAGGACATCTCTCCTTCAACCTGGCTGCTAAGTCTCCCAGTCCTACCAGTCCACGGGCAAAGAACAGCAGGAAGATGGCAGCTCTGACACCTTGGATGTCTCAGGTTGATCACAGGAGGGTAATGCTGGAGGATGGTTCCTTGGACCACCTCTGAAGAGAATGGGGCAACACATCCATCCACCTGCAATGCAAAGGAAGACCTAACTCATGTGGTCCACTGCTAAGACAGTTTGGTTTGTGTTGTCTCCAGAAGACAGAAGCACATCTGCACTTGGCCTTCCCTGATTTCTGTGACCTTGAACACCTGCAGTGTGTGCTTTTCTGCAAAAACTGTTCCCAGTTCCTTCCCCCCGCCACACACCATAGAAATACAGTGCTTGGGAGAAGGCCAGCTGCAGGTCACCATGCACAAGGGCACAGCCACCACTTTCATCACTGGAGAAGTCTTTTCCAAATTAGAGTAGAAATAAATCTGCCTGTGAGCTACAGACAATCAGCAAATCTCCAAGGTTTCTCTCAAAGACACATGATGAGGGTCATGATGTTTAATGGGATACAGGGCACACTCATAGCCCATGGGAGGCTGTTCAGAGCCAGCCAGACAAGTCAGGGGCTCAAAATTATGGGGGCAAGGGGGCAAAGAGATCCCTGGAATAAGGGTGATCAGGGCCTACAGCTTCATGATCCGCAGCTGTCTCCTTTGTCAGGAGGACCATTTTTACGTCTAGTTGCCCTGAGGTTTGTGCCAGACCAGGTTTTGACATCCCTCTGAAAGAGAGCGGTGCTGAAGTCAGAAATTATTTAGGATCCTGTTGCATTTCTCTTCACCACTCTTTGGAATTGCTGGAAGTTCCCTCACTGCTAAGAAAACTCCTTCCTTTACTGCAGCTCTAAATCACTTGTTCCAAAATGCATTTGATCTCTAGTGATTTTCTGGTGATGTTTGGAAAGTATTGTTTGAAATCAGTAACAATTCCCTGTTCATTAACATCTTTTAGGTATAAGGGACCTGGGTGTTGCCTTACCCATGCAGAATGTTTCCGTGGCTATTGGAAGTAGGGTGTGCAATCAGCAAAGCAGGGTCCCCATTGGCACTGCCCATGAGGTGCACGTTGTCCCAGGCATCTGAAGTGGTTTGGAGAGCCCAGGTACACAGAGTAGTCTCAGGCACGATGCCGGGGCATAGAATCATGGAATAGTGTGGGTTGGAAGGGACCTTTGAAGATCATCCAGTCCAACACCCCCTGCAATGAGCAGGGGCATCTTCCACTACACCAGGTTGGTCAGATGAGCTGCTGCGAACCAAGCAAGGGAGAAAGAGGACATTAAAACAAGATGGGGGCTGAAATGCAAAACCTCAGTAAAATGGGGATCTCTGCAGTGCCGGCAAAATTGGCAGCTGGGGCCAGTCTCCTGGTGAAACACTTGGCAGTCTCGTTTTGCCAGCTCAAAATTCAGATGGTGCTTTGGTACCCCAAAGAGAAGACACTGAAAGAAACAGAGCCTTGCCTGCCTTCCTGCACCTCTGGGGGAAGCTGTCAGGGCTGAGAAGGGAAGGAGGAGCAATGTCCTTACATGCACCGGCACTGAACATCATGGGGCTCCTTTTGTGCTTAAACACCTAGCTGGAGTGAACAAGGGAACATTTTCCACCATCCTCTTCTTTATATTCTTTGAGATTCTATAGAGGGATCAGTTATCCTGACCAAGGTGTGTGCTATTGATCTTTCAGACTCTGCCATCCCCATTTGCAGTACTTGCTATAAGATCTCAGCTACGCTTTAATCTTGCCACACCTCAGCGAGTCAGAGAGCAGCCAGGGTAGGATCTGATTCCAATGTTAGGCTCAAATTATTTGCTTTGAAATTGAAAACAAAATCACTGACCACTTGCAAATGAAATCTAGTAAGTCTTTGACAACTACATTTTTATTTTGAGTGGCTTGGATGGATTTCAGCATGGGGAAAGTCTCTGGGTTACCCCATCACATTATGCACTTAATTTGGACTTGCTCCAGTGAGGATTTTTGATGATTTTGTATCTCCTTCACCGTGTTTTTCAGGATTGTGTACACATGGCCATTGTCCTGGGGATGGGATATGGTTCCCTCTGAATGCCTAATTAAGCTCCGATTAGCATTTCTTCTAGGAGCAGATGCAGCTTTTCCAGCCCAGCAAACAATGCCATCTGTTGTTCCCTGGCTGGAAGTTCTATCCCAAAGTCTGCTCTGCTTCTATATTTAATTGTGAAGTTTCCTGCTGCCAAAAAAGTAAGGTCATTTAAATTTGGCATCAGGAGGAAAAGGCAGAGAGAGAGGGAGATTGGATTTTTATTGTTACTGCAGGGAATGCTAAATTGGTTTAGTCTGATTGGCAGCTCTGCAGTCTGCCCTCCTGTCCAGGACAAGCCAAAGGGTGAAACCTTCGATCAACACTCCCACTACTACTTTGCCTCCTCTCCTTGATGTCAGGGCTGCCTCTGCAGGGAGTCTTCAGCAGCTTTTCCTACCTTTGCTCCCACAGGTTCCTTGGACAGCTGGATTTGGGGTGATAGCATGGTCCTCAGGCACTGGCACTCATGGCATTGTGCTGTGACCTTCTCTGAAGACTTTTGGCATTCACAAAAGAGGAAAGTATTCACAAGCAACCTAGTCTATGTTCCTAGCCTCAGGGAAATGCTGAATTTGCATGGCCTTGACCAACTCACTGTGACTGCCAGCAAGGAAGCCAGTTGGAGTACTGATTTTTGGGCATTTGTCAACTGGCTTCTGGCTTGAGACCCACTAAACTAATTTCACTCAGACCACTTAGCAGCCATTAGCTGGTTGTGACATGACCTGTGATGGACTGCAAACAATGACCTAGAGGAGAAAACACTAATTTTATTCTTTAACCCTTTGGAGAGTGGGGTGTTGTAGGATGGAAATGTTCAGGGGAAAATAGAAATATATATGCACAGAAGTCAGCTTGGTTTGTTGGCCAGATTTTATCCCTCCTGCTACTTCTATGAACATCAGCTACTTAGTCAGCTACCTCAGGATCTAGATCTGTGATATAAATGGATAAAACTTGCTAGTGAATTTTGGCTAGGGTAAATCTTTTGACTCTCCATCTTTGAGAAAGTGAGGATGTAATGGGAACCAGGCAATTAGTGCTGATTTCTGTAACAAGGTAAATCAAATGTTTAACTTTGCAAATGTTTAAATTTTCCATCCATAATGAATGTTATCCTAAACATGTATGGCCAAAGGGTAAACACTATTATTTAAAACTTTGGGTTGTTTGTGTTTTTTTTCTAAATTTTAAAAAAATTAACTCTTCCCTTTGATGGTTCATGATGAAGGAAGGAATCTCAGTCAGCAGTTTCCCAACTTATTCTTAAAATGCCAACAAGTTGCAGAATCCTGTCTTCCCAGCTGGCTGACATCAACTACACATCACGTACATCAAACCAAAGGCCAATGCAGGGCATGATTTGTTTAATAATGCACGAGAATTTCCCCTTTACACTGAAATCATAACCACAGCACTAGTCCCTCACAAACCCTCAGGGATGCTCGAGGCAAGTACCATATGTAAGGAGCTGGTATTAACATTCATCATAAATTAAGCTTCTTTCCTCTACATACGCCTCATTCTTAAATCCTCTTTAACGAGAGATTTAAAAACATTTTAAAATGTCTGCCAGGTTTTTTCCTTCGCTATTATGTATTCCCATTGTGCTGTCCCTGCCTTCTCAGATGTCTGGCTCCCCACCTCCTTCACGGTGTGGAGGTGGTTGCCAGTCTGTATGTCTGGTGTGCCCATCACTGCCCTATCTGGCCTTCTGCTGCTCCCTGGGAACAAAAGATAGGATCCTAATCCCATCTGCTTGAGCATCTTAACACCAGATGTGTGTACTGCTACAGCACAGGATGTTTCCTGCAGTGTTTCCTGGGGCTGCCCTCTGTTTAGCTCTGTCACAGATGGAGAAGTGAGGGAGTTACACAGCTCAAAAGCTGGTGGGTGGGAGATAAGCGACAGACATTGAGTCTTAGAAGCATCTTTTCAGGTAGAGTTTTGCAGGGAGCTCTCCTAAGCTTTGTAGGTCCCTATGACAGGCAGCTGCCTGAATCCCCCCTGCCAGGTTGCAGAGGACAGGCTGGGTTCACCCACACAGGTTGCTGGGATGGCTTCTTGCTTTTGTAGCAGCACCCTGAAAGTGTTTCGGAATTAAGAAATATGGCCTTGCTTTTCTCCACAGTTCTTTCATACTCTGGAGCAGCTGGGCAGAACCCAGCAGGAAAAGGGAAAATCAATTTAGTCTTTCATGTCGTTGTTGTTGAACAGATGTGTTCAGGATGCCACCACACCCTCCTCTTGCACAAATCCCTGTTGTCTTCCTGAATAGCTCATTAAAGTCATTAGCAGGCTTCAGGACAATTTTCAGCCTCCTGAAGAGTAGCTGTGCTTGTAGTTGGGAAGACAGCAGCAAGAGTTAAACTGCAATGAACCTGGAACAACACAGATCCAAAAACCAGGAATTTGATACACTTCAGCTTCTTCCGGTATACTTTGTTATTTACCATGCACAGCCTCTGCCAGCTGTAGCTGACCCTTCTGTTTCAAGCCAGGAAGAAGAGACTCTACTTTGTATTTTTTGGAATTTTTGTTTCAGTATATCCCCATAGAAGCAACCGTCCAACTCCTCCCATTCCCACAGCATATAAAACTGGCCATGCAGGCAGCACTTTAACGCAGTCACTGCTGTGAAACAGGGACAAGCAGTGGTAGTTACTTCAGCGGGAAATGGGAGAGATTTCCTTCGCTAGATTGGAAGGAACAGCCCTTAAATAGTCCATCCCTGGGTGTACAGGAGGTTCAGCACAATTTGGACCCCGATATTCCCATCCAGCTATTATCTGAGGAGATACATGTAACAGAACTATTAGTTTTTCACATGA
The DNA here is from genome assembly GCF_022539395.1 of Myiozetetes cayanensis. Taxonomy (NCBI): domain Eukaryota; kingdom Metazoa; phylum Chordata; class Aves; order Passeriformes; family Tyrannidae; genus Myiozetetes; species Myiozetetes cayanensis. Next base: position 13,933,658 of record NW_026087048.1, read on the forward strand.
ATATTATTACAGCACATTTGTGACTGAGTATAGAGAGTAAGGCCCTGGAGAAATGGGATCGTGAGACAATATAAGAAACAGCTCTTCCCTGCCTCCTCTGTGTATTCAAAACTTGTGTAGATAAAAAAAAAACCTTTCAGCTCCTTTTTTTCTTATGGCTGGAACGTTCCACATATCCCAGGGAAGGCACAGCCACTCACAGTGAAATTATTAAACGGGGCAGGTCTGCAGGTACCTGCTGTGCCTTGCTCCGGAGCAGGGGTTGGAAAACGGGTGGGATCCGAGGCCCTGCTGTTTCCAGCTGCTCTTGCCTTATGTGAAAATGTTATTGTTTAGAAAAAATGTTATTGTTTTGGAAAACGTTATTGTTTCTAAATGAGTTTCCCTGGCTCAGCCCGCGGGTGTTGCTGAAGCGAGCTCTTCCAGGTCCCCCTCCTGCTCCTTCCAGATGACGGCACTGCCCCACGCGTGGTCCCCACGCAGGGACTGGACCCTGGCCAGGCTCCATCTGACCCCAAGCTGTGCCGCTCCCCGCGGGCAGCGGGACCCCGGGGGCGCCGCTGGTGACCTCTGAATTCCCCGCGCACTCAGATTCTGCTGAGCCCGGCGGTTTCACACATCTGCCTGGATTTTTAGGAGAGTTTCGCTGACTTTCCCTGTCCCGCTGCAGGCGTGGGTGGGAGGTGGGTGGGTGACATCACTCCGTGGGATGCCGATCCTGCGGGACACGCGCAGCCGGGGGGGCGCTGAATCAGAGGGCAAAGGCCGGGGCAGGAGGGACTGGTCCGTGCCGTGGGGGTGACACGGGTGCCTCCACACGAGCCCGAGGGGCGGTTCCCCCGCCGGGTTCGGTCCCCTCGGGAGCGGAGGACGTTCGGCCGGGCTGACCCGGCCTTTAGGACCCGGGGCGTTACGGCTCGCACCGACCCCGCCCACAACCCGCCTCTTCTTTCTCCTATTGGTCGCTGCTCCCCAAAGGGGCGTGTCTGAGAGGCGCGTCACGGGCGCGGCGCCCGCTGATTGGTGGCGGCGGCGGCGGCCGGCCCCGCCCCCGCGGTCCCACGCGCGGCCGGTCCCGCCCGGCGGGGACATTGTGCGCGGGGAGCGCGGGGGCCGCGCAACGCTCCGCGCTCCGCCGCCTCCGTCCCGCATCCCCCCTCCAGCCCTGCGGCCAGCCCTGCATCCCGCCCTGCATCCCGCCCTGCATCCCTCCTCCAGCCCTGCATCCCTCCTCCAGCCCTGCATCCCCGCCCACCGCGCCGGGGGCTTCACCGCTCCAGGAGGTTTCGCCGTGGCCGAGAGGAACGGTGAGTGATTCCCCCCCAACAGAGCCGCTCCGGCCCCCTCCGAGCAAGGGGATTGCTCGGGTGGATTGGGAGCCTGAGGGACCCGGGGATGGGCCGGCCTCCCCGAGTGCCGCCACCCCTCCCGGTACCGGCCCGGGGCTCGCCGGGGTTCGGAGCATCGTGTGCCATAGGCAGGAGGCGGCAGGGAAAGGTTTAGGGAGAGGAAAGGCTTTTCTCTTGCGAAGGAATAAATAAATAAGTAAATAGAAAACATTAAAACCCAGCTATTAACCTTTTGGACATGAAAGTAGAGTGGCGTTGCTTTTTGGTTTTTGTTTGTTTCTTTTCTCCCCTGTCTCATACACATATATATAAATATATATATATATAAAAACTGTGCTCTCAGGGACACAACTTCCATGGCCTCTGATGAAATCGGTTCGAGCAGCCCTGTCTAGAGAAGTGAGCAGGTTTGTGTGAGTGACTGAGCTGAACTGACAGAGGAGAATAAATAGTTCTTCCTGCCTTCGCTGTCCTCATAGTCCCCTTGACATTTAAAAAACTTAGAAGCCTGTTTGGTAGTTATTCTTTTGTTTCTTTGTTGTTGCTGATGTTTGGGGTTTATTTTATTTTATTTTATTTTATTTGTTTTCTTTATCTATCTGCTTATAGTTATTCAGGTGGGGGACTTAGACCAGACAAATCTGTGCTTGGAAAATCTGTCCTCAGCCTTTCATAAGCAGACAGCCGAGTGTTTCATGCTGTTCCTGTGGAGAGCCCCAGTGTCCCGACTGTTTTCTGTTTTCCTTCCCTGGCGATCTCTGTGTGTGTTCCCTTGTGATCTGCAGGAGTGAGTGACTTCACAGTCCGGGTGCTGTGCAGTCTTACCCTGAACAAACCTCTTCCTCTCCAGGACAGACCCAGAGCCAGAAGAGAAACAAGCAACTCTATAACCTTTATACTTTCGCAACTTCCCTTGTCTTTCCTTCTTCCTTCCTGTGTCTTGTGACCCTGGTTTTTATTGAACTTACCTTAGGAGCAACCCGAGCTGTGTGTAACACTCCCCACGTGTTCCTGGTGGTGGCCAGCTGCTGCTGTTGGCTCAGCTGCTCTGGGGACAGTCTCCTTCCAGAGTTCTGAGCTCTCCTGTACATTCTATTCCCTGCCCACCTCTCAAGGAGTCTGACTCCATAGTGCCCTGGGACCCTTTCTGGGGCCTCTGTGTTTTCCTTGTTCTGTTTGCTGCTTTGGATCAAATCTTATCTGAAAACACATTTTGTCTCTTTTGTGTCTTAAACCCCAACCATCTGCTCTGGTTTATCTCTGTGATAAGGCCGAGTGAAGCACTTGGGGAGGAGGCATAGGTGGAAGTTCGCTCTGCAGCAGGAAGGGGTGAGGTGGGCACAAGATTCTCAGGTCTGACCTGAAGTGAAAATTGCTGCAGGAGCAAGTTGGTTGCACCATACTTGCTCGTGGGAGACTGTAGGCAGCTTCACCACGGAGGAACTTAAATGTCCCATCCTTTTTTTGTTCATTTTTTTAAGTATTTGAGGATTGTTATCTGAAGTCCTCCTGCCTCAGCCTGTGTTTGGAGCTTGGTATCCTCTCATGCTGTGCTTGGGGCAGGTTCATGTAGCTCAAGCAGAGAGGATGGTGTCTCAGATGTACTTTCTGAGAGGTGATAAGGCCAGTTGAAAAAGGTTTGACTGAAAGAGCTAGGCAAAAGAAATTTGTGAAGGTGACAACTTGAGAACAGGTGATAAGATGTTGCATGACATGTATGCCACACGTGTGAAAATGAGAAAATGAGCACATGTCTAATACATAATATGGTCTCTCCAGCTCTGGACAGAGTGCTGGACATGTTCTGGGCTGGGGACAAGGAGTGTGCACACTTCTATGTGTACATATACATATGTGACTCAAGGTGGCATTTTTGTCCCTGTGGTGGTAATCAACCGCTCCCCAAAGCCCACAGGAGTTCAGGTCCTTCTTAGGAGTCAGAGGAGGTTTTGGGCAGTGTTTAGGAGGTGGAAGAGTGAAACAGGAAGGGCAGGATGTGGCCATCTGTGGAGGTGGAAGAGGACAGGCAGCATGTTGCAAGGTGGGGAGGGAAGTGGCAGCAATTACAAAAGAGTGTTGAGCAGTGCCTTGGCTTGGGCATGAGTAGGTGGAGCAGGACAGGCAGAGCTGGCCCGGGGTGTCCAGGGCTGCTGATGCTCAGGGACTGTGGAAGGGGCAGGTTTGAAGCAGTGTCAGCACTTGAACTGAGAGGTGGATTTACTCCCGCCTTTTGCAGACTGTGATTGAATTGAGTGAGTGTAGCTGGCTCTGCTGAAGCAGTGGCTGCAGGAAAGCTGGCTAGGAAGCATTTAGCTGTAACAAGCCACCCCAAGCCCCCTGGCCTGACCTTTAACCACCAACACATTGGTCTGTCTTTGCTTATCAGCTTTATATCCCCGCAGTGACTATTAGTATCACTCCAGCCAGTACAGACAGCTCTGTCTTCCCTCCATCACTCAAGCCTGGGAATGTTGCATGTGCTGTAACCACTGTCTGCTTGCTGACCATTAGACTTTGCAAAGACTACCAGTTTTATATAGCAGCCTGTCAGATTGTGGTGAGGCAAATTTATTACCGTACCACACTGGCAATCACTCTGGTTTGCTTGCAGTGTGTGCCCAGATGCCCAGGACAGCCTGGGCTGCTGCAGTGCTCCCACAGTGGCCCAGAACTTGCAGGCTGAGTGTGTGCTTTGATGCTGTGTGAGTACTGAAATGGAAAGAGATGGATGTCAGATTTGTTCCTTCTGTCCAGAGCCAGAGGGCAATGAGCAATACCCTGCCTTGCAGCCCCAGACCCTTCAATATCTGTCAGTGCTTTACAATACAGTTGGGAACTGCTGTCCTCCGTGCCCATCAGCATCAGGGGCTAATTGCTTCAGAAGGCATGAGGGCCTCCCATCTCCATGGCTCTGAACTCCAGCCAGAATTGCAAATGAGCACACCAAACCTGGCAGTTGTACCATGATCTCCTGCCTGGCAGGGGAGTGGGGAAGGCAAAACAAAACCTCAGCTTAACTGGCCAGGCCCAAAATTACAATCCTGCCCTGACAGCAGGCAGACAGACCTGTTTGGTATGAGTGTCCGTGGCTTATGGTTAGCCTGGCCACTGGAGCGCTGGGCTCTGCCAGCCTCAGCGCCGGGAGCTGGGCACAGCACGCAGAGAGTGGGAGGATCTGAATACGATCTCTGGAGTCAGCAACTGCTGTGGTTATTCCGGTGTTAATTTGACGTGTACCGCATCTTGTCTCCTAAACTCTCCCTGGGAAGTGGCATGTGGTTCCTTGAAGTACCGAGGGCCTTTTGCCTTTGCAGCACATCAGCAAGTTGGGTTGCTTGAAAAGGACTTTATCCTGCCCAGATGGGGCTGGGGTAGACACTGCCATCAAGCAGGCTATTTCCATTCTGGAGCCTTTTTGAGTATAATCTGGGAGGTGGGATTGCAAATGCTTGCCTCCTCTGCAGCCCCTCATTCATTCTGCAGAGCGACCGTGATTGATCTGGCAGAATGGGGTGTATTCAGGAGCGGAGCTGGAGGGCAGGCGGGGAGGACAAAACCCCACCGCAGCCTCTGAAATGAATCACAGGCTCTGAAAAGATCCGCTGGGGTTGAGGCGTAGCAATGAAAAGCCATTGTCTGGAGCCTGGACTGTGGCTAAAAGCGTTATTTATCCCGATTTGGGTAGTGGTTGTAAGAGGGTGTGGTATTCCCAGGAACAGCAAAGCCAACGTGCTTCATGATGAACGAGAACATTATGTGATTGCCTCACAGGTAGTTCAAGAACCTTTATGGAGTATCTCAGTTGCAGAATAGCAAGTCCAGTACCTGATTTGCAAATAAAACTGCATTTATTGTGTGCAAAGTGGATTTCCTATGGGTATTTTTATTGTGGTTGGAACATGATCGCCTTTGGCTCAGATTTGTTCATGTCATAGATTTGAGGCACTGCTGCGCCTTCTACCAGTGCTTTTGCAAGACAAAAGAAGAACCTCACTAATCGGTACAGATTGGCAATACTGGTTTTGTTTTCTGTGTTAAGTGGCATTCAGGAGATTCTTGTGGTGGCTTTGGGCTCAGAGTGGGGATTGGGTTTAAAGGGAGTAATGGTGGGTACTAGTGAGAATGGGATATCAGGGTATGAGTGGGATATGAAACTCATACAGAGTTTCTGAGACTGAGTTTCAAAACGTTCAGATATGTACCCGGATCTTCTCCAGACAATCTGATTCCTGGAGCCTACAGAATTGGGCTTGGAAAACCTCCCAGTTTCTGTCTGAGCCAACAGAAGGAGCCTTTCACATGGTCTTTCTGTTTTCTGTCTAGGATGTACAGGCTAGACTAGGAAGTGAGAAAATGAGAAGAAATGATAAGGATGCCTTCCATTCTCAAAGGCTGGGGCAGGATCAGAAATTCTGTGCTGGGGGAATGGAGTCAGCTGCCTTTCCTTTGCTTGCCTATTTGCAAATATGATGAAACATGAAGAGTTTGTCAGGAAGGGCAAATCCAGAGCGATAGCCTCTGATTCATGGCAGTTATGTTGTCTGAATTCCAGTGTGCAGAATCACAGTTGCATCTCTGCTGTGTTAGTCATCCTGAGGAGAACAAGAACAAATTTGGCTGACACAGGTAAACCACTAAATTCACCAGAATTGCTGGAGATGAACCCAGCTTGTTAGACAGCAAAGTCTGCAGCCAGGCACGCAGGAGCATGGACAGAACAGAGAGCGTGCCTGGGAGATGATGTGGTGAAGGTCCTTTGCTGCCCACCTGGCAGCAGCCCAGGCTCCACGTTCAGCAAGTGTGGTGCTGCACTAAATGCCAGGTGCTATTTAATTCCTTTAATCTCAAGCACTCTTTACAGAAGGGCATTATTAGTGTCGAGTACTTCAAGCAGCTCCAGGCTGTGTAGCTGACAGTCCACTGTGTTATGCAAGGACAGGAAAATCGTCTGAAAACATTGTTACATTTGTTCCTTCCCTCTTCTTGTTTTCTATCTCACTCCCCCACCATCTTTTCCTGTTTTCTGCTGGTTTTTTTTCCGCTTTTGAAGCTCGAGCAGTGTCTGAGTACGTGAATGTCTGCATGTAGCAGATCCACTTTCTCAAACCTTTTGATGGTCTCCAGTGCTGGGAAATCACATCTGAAACAGCTGTATCTGGCTCTGTGTTTGACAGTGTGCTTTCTCACTGCTCTTTCTCCTAAGCAGCTTTGCAAGGAGCTCTTCCCTCTGAAGAAAACACAGTAGGTGACTTTATGTTTCTAGTTTGCTACTCTCTACAGTAAAAAGGGGGAAGTTGATTCTGTACCAGTAATTTTGGCCTGTGATAACGCTGCTGGCCTAAGCACCAGGTTGGAAAAGTCCAGATATTTGGGATGAGGGAGCAGGCGCATTTGTAATGGATAGAGTTGAACTTTGGCTGAGTTCAAGATGGTGTTTCACCCCACAGGGTTGATATTGTGAAATGGAGAGAAAATGAAAATGGATTTTAATCCTGTTGTCTCTGCCTGCTTAAGGTGGGTCTGCTCTGGTTTGGAAGGAGCGGCTCTAGGCTGTAGTGCAGCCCATACATGGAGGGCCTGTATATGTCTGACTGCTTGGGAATGAATCTCGGCTGCAGCATGAGCAGCTTCTTCCAGGTCCTCGGAGCTGAGCCAGCAGGGAACCTCTCTGCTTATTTATTTACTTATTTACAGCTTTAAATAGTTCATGGTTGAGTGGGGCAAAAAGAAACGCGTTCTGGTTTCTGCTTCTCTGATTGGCAAACAGAAAGCGCCCAGCTTGGGATCATGGGATTTGGGCTCTTTGTTGGTGCTTAGCCAACCTTTACAGTCTTGGGAGAACACGTATAAATCCTGTAGTTTTGCCCTTCTTAGCAGAAATTATTCTTGATCCCCTGAAGTCCCACTGGGGAGCATATTCACTCTCAAATGTCCTCTTGAAGGAAGCAGGATCTCAGCTGGTAATTCCCTGCAGATAGTGAATGAATTTGCAGATTTGTAGAGAGGCTGTCGGTTTGAGATGGAGGGGAAGCCCCAAGCCTGGCTAAATATAGTTCATATATCAGTAGTCCTTTTGAGCTGTCCTCACATGTGCAGTTCTTTTGTGGCTGGGGACAGGGCCTGATACAGCTTCGAAGTGTCTATCTAAGACGTGTTTGGATTTTTCAAGAGGTGATAGAGTGTTTCCTAAAGTTCTCTAAATGACCCATTCCAGCAGGGCTCTGACATGATGACCCACCAGCCTGAGAGGGGCAGCCTTCTGCTGGGGCATGGTTTGGAGGAAGCAAGGGGCTCTTGGATAGGAGACTTGTGCTTCTTTGAGTGGGACTTTGGCCAGTTCCGTGCTTTTGGATTTGCCCCTTGTCATTTTTAGCTTTGTCCTGTCCAGAGAGATTGTTGGGGTATTTCCTTCATGAACTGAGATTTGAGGGGTCTTTTCTCCCTGAGCCAACTCCTTACCTCCTTCAGGGTTGCTGTCTGGTCTGTCTGGGTGAGTGGAAGGATTTTCAAAGCATCCTTATCTTACTCTGCTGGAAAAAACCTGTCTTTCCTATCCTGGCTGTACAAAGACTACAGACAGCCAGGGGAATACTACAACCAGCAGACATCGTTGGATAGCTGTCAAAAAGCTGATGCCCCTCTGCCCTCATCCATATGGAAGAAGGATTATCATCTGCCTCTGCGTGCAGTTAAGATCCTTTTAAAAGGTTATGCAGTAGATATTTATTTTTTCAATAACTGCCTTTCGAAGTTAAAAAAAAAAAAATGAATGCAGCATGGAGAAATCCAAGCCCCAGTTTGTTCAGGTCATGCCTTCTGCTATTCTCATTGACACAGCTGTTCCAGCGACAGCTTCCTGCCTGATGGAAGATGCAGCTGGGAGCTCCGATAACCCCTGAGCGCTCGCAGAGCCGGTGGGAGCTTGGCAGGAGCCACTGACAGGTTGCTTTGAGTAAAATATTCCTCCTTCTGAGTGGCTCTGCTTTTTCTCTTTAGCTCAGTAGTTGAGTAAGGGAAGCAAGGAATGTGGTAGGGGCCAAATTCTGCTCTGCATGTGTCTGCTTCAGAGAAGTGCACATGTCATGGGTCCAACCTGTTCATCACCGCAGTTAAACATTGCTTAAATCGAAGCACGCTTTTGTGCGCACTGCGAAATTGTAGGAGATCATTTACCTACAGGCTTCTGAGGTTTGCAAGCTGCTAGATTTTGGAAGAAACCCACCAGATGAAATAGGTGCTGCCTGCAGTTTCTGTTTGTCTAATAGGGGTGAGATGGTGCCAAGGTCTCTGGTAGACTGAGAAATGTGGTGAGGTGTGTTTGTGAGGGGAAGGATTAGTACCTGCCACTTTCTTGCTTGTACCACTATGGCAGGATTCAAGAAGCCCTCAGAAAAAGCTGTCTGGAAGTTGCTGAAAAACCACAAGCAAGGCTTGCTGGTGAGATGGCTGCAGCCCAGAGTTCAGAGGCTGCTTTAGTTTCAGTTTAGTGGTCTGTCTAGCCCTGCTCATCTGTGACTAGTGTCATAACCTGGCTCTAGGAGAGGCCAAGGGGCTATGACTGTGACCCAGCTGCACTGGGGATCAGTTGGTGCTTGTAGTGGGACAAGGTGATATGAAGAGCAGTGGTGGGAACTGAACTGGAACCTGCCAATTTATTCCCTGAATGTTGGTCAATACACGTAAGATAGACATATTGTTTGCTAACAAGTTCCCTGGGCTAGATGTTTGATGGTAGAAGCCTGAGATTTTATATATATATATATATATATATATGTGTGTGTGTGTGTGTGTGTGTCTGCACAGTATATGTATCTGTATGTGTATATATATATATATAAAATGGCTGTGCTGTGGCTTTTATATAGACATTTTAATTTCTAAATGACCTGCTCCTTCTGTTCTGAGTAGTGATTTTTTAATCTTAGTGTCAGAAAAATCATTGCTGCCACCCTGCAATCCTTGTGTTTGTTTCCATAGCTGTCCTATATAAATGGCTTCATTTTTTGTGCATAAGCAAATCAAAGGGTAACACTGAATAGCTGGCCTGAGCTGTGAGCAAAGAAAGCAGTGGCAATGGCAGAGTGGTTTCTGAGGTTGTAGGAATAGGAACCTAAATCAATAGCTTTTAGCAGACTCATAAATGTTTCATTTGTATTCCTCGCTTCGGCGTTGACATGGGAATCCATATAGCCTCCTAAATTAGTGTTGTTCCTGCACCGGGTGTAGATGTTGGAAACATTTCCTTCAGATGCTCTTCAAAGTGCTATTCCATAATGGCATTTTGCTTCCTGTTTTGGAGCCTTGATTCTGCACAGCCTCCAATCAGGAGTGAAATGAGCTTGTCAGCCTCAACCCCAGGCTGCAGGGATTTTCGTGATGGCATGTACATATCCAACCCAATTACCTGCGTCGATGCTCCTGCCACGACTCAGAGGCTGAGCAGGAATTGTGGCTGCTTGGGCAACCTGTCATTTCTGCATGGAGGAGCACAGAGATTTTTCCCTGGACTATGACACAGCCCTAAGGAATGAGTGAGGCCTTGGGTAGACCAACCTCAATAATTCATGGCAGTGGGTGGGGAAGGAGCGACATACCCACAACTGTTTGTCTAATTTGGACTCTCTTGGAGGTGCTGGAGAAGCAGGGGTAGGAAGCACATGAGCAGAGCCTGAGTCAGGCAGTTTATCTGGCCATCCTCCTCTGCTTGAGGTCATCCACCTGTGGAGTGTGGGAGGGTTGTGCAGCTCCAGGTCACCGCCAGGTCATGGCTGTGACCTGTGGCAGCCTGGGAGCGCTGAGTCCACGCTCCCAGCATTTCGTGGTTTCCCCTGAGACCCCCCAACACTGGGCTGGGGTGATGGAGAGCTCAGACTGGCTGGGGAGGATAGGGTTGAATTGCAGCCCTTGTGTTTGCAGGGTAGAAAGGCCCTTGAGAAGCCTCAGGTTATGAAGAGGAACTTAAAAAAACCCAAAAAACATCCAACCAACATCAACATAAAGAACCCATCTGAAAAACCTTCCCCAGCTGTCTGGCTAATGGCTGATTTCTAAACATTTCAGTGGCTGGAGTGGAGGTACAGCAGGATGAGCCCTTTTTTTTCTTTTTTTTGGATTCATTTTTCAAACCTTGGGACAGTTGTGCTATGAACTTCAGTATTGACTTTCTCCTGTAAGAGAGGGCTGTTTGCTTACCTGTCTGTCTGCTTTAGTCACACAGGGAACAAAATACAGCTGGCTAAAATATTTTGGAGTAAATTACTTGCATTTTATCATCTAGGTAGTATTAATTTGATTACTCCAAAGGAGCATTCTTCTGCAGGCAAAGAACGGTATCAAGTAGCACTTAAATGAAATAGTAACTAATAAAAGCCTTGTGTTTGCTTCTGCCTGTCTGGTAAAAGGCGTAATTGGGCTGTCTCTTTTGTTTTGCTCTGATGTGAATCTGTCCTGCAAAATGTTTAAATCATATGAAGTGTGTAGTGAGTTTCATCATCAGAAGCTAAAAGGAATGGCTTTGGTAAAATTTATTCAAAACTTTTGTCTTGTGCTGGTAGTTAAATATTCCATAAATAAAACGTCTAGCAATTGCCTTTCCTAAACCTGCAGCAATCTATATGAAAATCAGAAGCCAGACTTGATTTCTGCTGAGCCAGAAACAGACCAATGCCCTTTACCCTGGATAGTCTGCTCTCTCGGTGCTGTTTTCTAAGGAAAAATAACTCTTCTGTGGTTTGCCAATACCCTCTAGGGGCTGTTGAGACAATCTACCACCAAGTTTGGGGGTTGATTGCTTCACTTTGTTGCTCTGTTGCTGAAACCAAAGTGGAGAATTCCCCCCTTTACCCTGCTCTGCCTTCCCAGCCTGTTCAGCCTGAGTTAAATTTTTTGGAGGATGTGAGGGTGCAGGAGGCACGGGCTCAGCAAATCAGGGTGCAGGAGCACAGGGACATCTGCTGGTGCCTCTCATTTGAGGTCCTTTGGCAGTGTACCAGGGTTGGATAGCAAATGCACGTGTTCTCCATGCCATACATCAGTAAGGACAAGGGAGTAATGGTCTTCCTGTTTGTTCTCCCGCAGGCAAGAGCTCTGCCATCATGTCAGTCAGCGTCCACGAGAACCGTAAATCCCGGACTAGCACCGGCTCCATGAACATCTTGCTCTTTCACAAAGCTTCCCACCCGGACTGTGTCCTGTCCCACCTGAACACCCTGCGGAAGCACTGCATGTTCACCGATGTCACCCTTTGGGCAGGAAACAGGTCATTCCCGTGCCACCGGGCAGTGCTGGCTGCCTCCAGCAGGTACTTCGAGGCCATGTTTAGCAACGGCCTCCGGGAGAGCCTGGATGATGAGGTGAACTTCCATGACAGCCTCCACCCAGAGGTGCTGGAGCTGCTGCTGGACTTTGCCTACTCCTCTCGGATCATTATCAATGAGGAGAACGCTGAGTCCCTCCTGGAAGCTGGAGACATGCTGCAGTTCCATGACGTCCGAGATGCGGCGGCCGAGTTCCTGGAGAAGAACCTCTACCCTTCCAACTGCCTGGGCATGATGCTGCTCTCGGATGCTCATCAGTGCCGACGGCTCTACGAGCTCTCCTGGAGGATGTGCCTGGTCAACTTTGAGACTGTTCACAAGAGTGAGGACTTCAACAACCTTTCCAAGGACACTTTGCTGGACCTCATCTCCAGCGATGAGCTGGAAATTGAGGATGAGGAAAAAGTCTTTAAGGCTGTCATCCAGTGGGTGAAATACGATCTGGATGAGCGGAAGGCTTATCTCCCAGAGCTTCTGAGGAATGTTCGTCTGGCTTTGCTTCCTTCTGAATGCCTCAAGGAAGCCTTGGCTTGTGAGGACTTGATCATGGTGGATGAAAGGAACAAGCTTGTCTTGGATGAAGCTATTCAATGCAAGAAGAAGATCCTCCAGAATGATGGAGTCGTCACCAGTCCCTGTGCCAGGCCTCGCAAAGCTGGGCACACCTTGCTGATCCTGGGAGGACAGACTTTCATGTGTGATAAGATTTACCAGGTAGACCACAAAGCAAAGGAAATTATCCCCAAAGCAGACCTGCCGAGTCCACGGAAGGAGTTTAGTGCCTGTGCCATTGGCTGCAAAGTGTATATCACTGGAGGCAGAGGCTCAGAAAACGGGGTCTCCAAAGACGTGTGGGTGTATGACACTGTGCACGAGGAATGGTCCAAAGCTGCCCCGATGTTAATCGCTCGGTTTGGACACGGCTCGGCCGAACTGGAAAACTGCCTGTATGTGGTTGGTGGACACACCGCAGTGGCTGGAGTCTTTCCTGCATCTCCTTCTGTTTCCTTGAAGCAAGTGGAGAAGTACGATCCCATATCCAACAAATGGACTATGGTGGCTCCTCTGAGAGATGGAGTGAGCAACGCCGCGGTGGTGAGTGCCAGGCTCAAGCTTTTCGTCTTTGGTGGGACCAGCATTCACCGGGACATGGTGTCCAAAGTCCAGTGTTACGACCCAGCTGAGAATCGATGGATGATCAAAGCCGAATGCCCGCAGCCCTGGCGCTACACGGCAGCCGCTGTCCTGGGCAGCCAGATTTTCATCATGGGAGGGGACACGGAGTTCACGGCGGCGTCCGCGTACCGCTTTGACTGCGAGACCGACCAGTGGACACGCATCGGGGACATGACGGCCAAGCGCATGTCGTGCCACGCCTTGGCCTCGGGGAATAAACTCTACGTGGTGGGGGGTTACTTTGGCACTCAGAGGTGCAAAACGCTGGACTGCTACGACCCTACGTCAGACACGTGGAACTGTATCACGACGGTGCCTTACTCGCTCATCCCCACGGCTTTTGTCAGCACCTGGAAGCACTTGCCATCATGATGAGGGGCAGGGCTCGGGGGCTTGTATCCAGGAGGTCAATAAGGTAAGGGTCTCCTCCTCTTAAACTGAAACTTGCTGTCTTGCCTCAATTGCGGCTACACCCCCTGCGCCGGAGTCATGGGTTCCAGGTTGTTCATGAGGTTGTTTTAGGGGCAGGGAGCATTTAAAGGTCTGATGCAGAGCCAGGAAGCAGTAACCAGTCCTGCAGTGCTGTAAGCTTAGCTAGCTCCCAGGGTTCTCTTATTTCCAGCTGATTGTCCCTGTCGTCTTCAGAGATACATCTACAGCGATGGTTGCAATCAGGCCACGGCTCCTTTCCCTCTGCTCCAAGGTAGCTGGATGTGGCAGAGTCACCCTTCTGTGGGTGGGTGGGGAGGGAAGGGCAGATGTGTTCACACGCCACGGCTCTCACTGTGGAATACATCCTGTCCCTGTGCAGTTGAGGGAGTTAAGCTTTCTAAAAACACTTGAAGGTGAGTCCTGGGAGATACCAGGGCCACAAGTGCTTTGGAAACGTCTCAGTAGTTCAATATTTTTGCTGATTTTCTGGGTGGTTTATTCAGAAATGATGAATATTTAGGCAAGTGACCCTTGGAATGCCAGCAAATCCTGGATCTCTTTTTATACTCTGTATTTACATTTCAGTGGGTAGCAGAAGCAAAAGCTCAGAAGCCACGATGCATTTGATGGTCCTAGTGTTTATTTATCATCCAAACTGTTGCTTGTTAAATCAGAACTTCTGAGACTTCTGCGTAAGACCTGAGTGGGAGGGAAGGGGTTTTGTAACCAGAAGAAGAATGTGTTTATCAGTGTTTTGGGATATGTGAGAATAAGAAAGTTGGTGGAATCTCATGATGTCCTGTCTCATTCTGGTGCTCCAGTTCTTGCTTGCTCAGGGAAGGTGCTGCTGCAGTGCCACTAGGATAGGACTGCTGGTCCTCTCTCCTCCCCAGTGGGATGTTTGGTTGCCACTCTGGTTCCCAGTGTAGCTCCACAGAGCTTTGCATGTCTTCACCAACCTGCTGAGATACAGCTGGCTGGGCAAAGGCCAAAAACTCTTCTCACCTTGCCTTGTAAAAGCAGGTAATGATATGGGCAATAGCTGGATAGCATCATCTCACCGGGAAGTCTGTAACACCTCATCTAGCTCTGTCTGCAGGTTTCACAGAGCCAGCAACACACAGAGCCCTGCTTTGGTGGTCGGAGCCTACATCCCAGCCAGCTATAGGAGCGGGTGTGCATGTGGGATCGACAAGCTTCACTTACAGTTTTATTTGGAAAGTGGGGACTGTGGGGAGGGAAATTCTTCCACAGACTCATCAAAATCCACTTCACTTAACACAGGGAAGAAAGAATGCTGCCCAAACCCTCTTAACACCCTCTCACTTCCCTGCTTCCCACTTGGTGTGGTTGGCGTGCCTGGGAATCACCCAGCGGGTGAAATTGCTGGCACCTCCCAGTGATCATTTCTTTTGATGCCAGCTGGGAACCAAGGAGGAGTTCCTGGCACATCTGCTGTTATTTGCCCAGTGTGGCCACCTGCTTTTCTCAGGTGGGAAAAAATCACCCAGGGCATTGCTCTGGCCTTTGTGAAACACCTGGTTTTGACATGGGTTGGACCACCATGAGGGCAGGGCGAGAGTGGAAAGGGTTAAAATGAAATCTGAGAGTGTTCCCGACACTGAAAGATAATGACCTTTCCAAATTCTCCTCCTCAGGCGTTGCCTAGCATCTGTCACAGTGGCTCAGTAATCTAATTAACTGCCACTTGGCTATTAAATATTGCACCAAAGAGTGTGAGGACTCCATCATTTTCAGCTCAGGTCAATGGGGCCTCTCTTTAAGAGCCATCCTAGAGCTGAAAATTAATTTTCTCTGGTAGCAGATGCATCTGAATATTAAAGCTCGACACCAGCCGTGCTCCTGGAAATAGGATAGGGAATAGTTTGAGGTGGGAGTTGATTCTTCAGTCACTGAATAAAAAAGTCTCCAAAGTCACAGTGATGTTATTTTCCTCTCCTGCCCTTTTTCCTCCATACTGTATGTGGTTTGTTCAGACCTAATAAATAGATTGGGGGGGGTTGCATAGATAGGTTTCCCCCCTGTAACGTGGAGCCTGAAACAGCACAAGAAAACTAGGAGCTGTAATATACCAACCTGCAAATTAAACTGGTGAAAAGTCACTGTGTGAGGGTTTTATGTGCTTTTTTGGCTTCGCTTCCACTCTTCGGTTAAAAGAAGTATTTAAAATATACACGAGCTCTTGCCAGAAAGAATGTCTCTCCACATGGTTTTTCTTTAGGGTTTTTGTTTTAGGGATTTTTTTTTTTTTTTAAATTATTTATTGTTGTGGCCTCAGCCACTGTGACAGCTCCTTACATAAAGCGCCAGGATGGGTGAGTGAATCTCTCCAATGTGCATGTGTTGCAGTGCTGCACCACCCATGTCCCATGTACTTGCCTTGGCTGTCCTGGCTGTACTTGGGTCAAAACTGGGCTCAGGAACTGGGATAACTGGCTATAAGTTCCTATGACTACACCATTGTCCTGTTGTAGATCTGGCTGAGGGATCTTTTGGCTTGTAACTCCCACCATGGAAGGTCTCTGCTGCAACATCTGGATAGGCCCTATGGGATCCTTCTGCAAGTAGGGACACCCAGAGGGCAGGCTGGCTGTGTCCAAGTGTGCTTTGGCAATACTAACCCTGTGGGTTACTCCCTCAGATGGAGAAGGCTCAGGAGGAACCATTCCTCAGAGCAGAGCAAGCTGGGCTGGAGGGAAAAGGCCTGGGCAGTCACATGGCAGGAAACAGTACTTTGTACTCATGGAAAAAACAACCTCTTGCCTATGAACTGGTCCCTGAAACCCGAATAATCTGTCCTCGGCAAACATTGATCATAAACCGCCCAGCCTGCTTTTCATTTAAAGCATAAAGCTGATCAGCTGGAAGTGTTTCCTTGAGGGCATGGCCTTCGCCCTTCCCAGCTGGAGCCAGGGCACCTTTGGGCAGAGGTCCCAGCGGCCCTGCCAAGGAGGCTGTGTGACATTAATTTAGCGCTTATTACCTGCAGTTAATTCCAGGGATCAAGCGTGATTAGCAACATGAAACGTGAAAGCCTGGTCTCCTCCCACCCGTGGCGGTGGAGCCGCGAGGAGGCAGAACATTACAAAAGGGAAATAAAATACTGAGCGCTCGGCTAATAAAGACTCTCTGTGTTTACAAAGACAAGCGCAGCCTGGCCAGGAGCCCGGAGGAGGATGCTGGGTGGTCTGTCACAGTCCTGTGCAGTGACAGTTGATGGGGACAACTCTACACCTCCCCAGAGGTGACTTTGGGCTTCACCAGGAACAGGTTCTCCAAGCTGC
Source organism: Myiozetetes cayanensis (assembly GCF_022539395.1). NCBI lineage: Eukaryota > Metazoa > Chordata > Aves > Passeriformes > Tyrannidae > Myiozetetes > Myiozetetes cayanensis. The sequence goes on from NW_026087048.1 coordinate 13,950,236, forward strand.
CTGTCACCACATTAAAAGTGGTTTCTCCAAACTGTCTGTCCTGTGTGACGCTCTCATTTTCATGGCGTGGGGCGGAGTCACAAATGGGAGCGGGACGGTCACCTAAGATTGCATGGTCCAGCCAGGGAAGGTGAATTGGAAAGGGGAGTCACTGCATCCCTCTGTGCTGCCTCCTGAGCCTCAAATGCTGCCCTGGGGTGGAGGTGTTGGAATTCCCATCTCAAAACAAAGGGGATGAGCCAAACCCCATCACAGTGAGAAGCCAGGGGTTCCCCTGCCCAGGGGTTCCCATTCTGGCGCTTTTTAGCTCCTCCAGGATCCTCCTCACGATCCAGGCTGTAGGGAGGGGAGGCTGGTGGCTGGGCACTGCTCAGACACTTATTCCTGGGACACATCCGAAAGCTCAAAGCCCACTTTGTGGCTCCCACTTGGTGGGATTAGCTCCTCTGAGGGCTGTGGGCGGCATCAGCAGCTGGTACCTACTGTTGGGTGGGTGCTGAGCGATTGAGGCTGAAAGTTTTTAAGAGTGTTCTGGCGCCTAAAATGAACTTTGGTCCCAAAGCTGCTGCAAGGATTTAGGCCACATGTCAGGCCCTGAACTGTATTGTGATACCACACTCACGCTGTGTCAAATCTGTTCAGTGGCTTTTCCTGATTATTATATTACATCTTAGATAACAAGCCATTGCAAAGACACATTCAGTGCTGCCTGGTGTGGCTCCCTTTCACGTGCAGCAGCGCCCCGTCAGCTTTCACCTTGCAACAATCCCAGGATTTTGTTGCCATGCATCATTCTCAGCTCCATCCACGGAGCCCTGCTCACAGAAGGACATCTTCCCATGCCTAAACCTGTGTACCTGCAAACAGCAGCCTAAAAAATGCCCAGGATAATCCCCTGGCTCCTAAACGCTGCCGCTCACCTGCGTGCTGCTGGGGTGGTTGCTTGCAACCTGTTGCAACCTCGCTGGAGTTGCCAGAACAAAGTCACAGCTGGTTTCTCTCAGTGGCTCCTGGGAAACCCATTTGCATGTGTATAATAGCAAGGCCGGATAAACAGGGATTGCAGATTTTTTTGCCGCTGCTGCTCTTTCCAAGCGGCTGGTTGTCTCTGAAGCCAGTTTATCAGGCAGCGTTGGAAGGGAGTGGCTGGCCTGGGGAGGAAAGTCGATGAAAATCAGGCTTTTCCTAACCCTGGGCAGATGGAAACGTATGCAGTCTGAGCTAGGCCCCAGACTGGATTAATCAACCCCTTGGAAATGTCAGTGATACGGATGTTTTTGGAGGAACCTGTGGAAAAAGAGAAAAAGGGTCTTTTTGTTTTGTCTGTTCCAGTTCTTGGGCCCTCGTCCCTGCCAAAAAAAAAAAAAAGGCAAAAACTTCTTTTTTTTCTCAATTTTTCATTCCCTTGTCATGTCCACAGAAGTTCCCTGCGCATTTCTGAGCCCTCCCCAGCTGAACACCCTCTCTCCCCCCTGTCATGCTCAATCAGAGCACACTCCAACTCCCAAACAAGCCAGCTGCTTTCTACCTCCACCCATTTCTGGGATTCGGGAGGGAGGGTTACCCGAGTAACTGCCAGTGCTCCTCTGTGTGGGCTGAGCCAAGCATCTCACCGGTTAATGAGCTTTCTCTTTCCTTCCCCAGATGCCAGAGTCACATCCAGGTCCCCTCTCTTGCAGTTGGAGCCGACAACACTGTGACTGAGTCCCCTCCTGTTGTCCCACACAGGACTCCGAGGCAACTTTCACGTCCCTTCCTGGCACCAGGAGTGGGAGGCACAGCCAGACCCTACGCTGGCATCACATCACGGGACCGCCAAGGGCCACTCAGCCCCGCCACTGGCCATCATGCAGGGATGGCACAGAGCCAGGAGCACTGGCTGCAAGGCAGGAGCTGGGCATGAGGGGCACAGGGATGGCTCGTGGGCACCAGTGGGCCAACAGCACCAGAGAGATGGAGGCTGCATCCCTCAGCAAGCACTGCTGGGCAGCCTTTATGTGCTTTTTATTACTCAGTTTGGGGTTTAGGAGATATTAATTTTTTTTTAAAGGCAGCAAACTTGCTGTTGGCAGTGTTCGCTGCTTGGGTGACTTGGAAGTGTTTGTTAAGGGGAACAGGGGTGAGAGCACCTGGCCCTCCCCATCCTCTGGCCGCTCGATGGAGGCGATGGCTGTTGAAACATTAAAGCGTGGGAGCTTGGGGCAGCTGCCAGCAGCACCAGGTACTGCGGTGAAACAGGGCAGGTGCCTTTTGTTTTGCACTTTGGGCCTTTTAAATTTCCCCCCCGCTCCCCGCCTTTCCTCACTGCAGCCGGTTGTGATTTGGTTGGAGGCCGAGTAGCTCCCCACACACAGCTGCTGGGGAGAGCACAGCAGCTCTGTTAGTGTGCCAAGGCACCGGCACCGCTGCTCAGATATTCACCAGATAAAGCCCACTGTGTGCTCAGAGCCGGTCTGCTGAGCTTCCCTCCGCGTGGGTGAGGGTGTAATTAGCACAGGAGCAGAAACAGGGGTGCAGCTCGTGCCTTGGGAGGGGGGCATCTTGCCACCAGCAAGGCCTCAGAGGGAGAGCAAGTGGATTAGGGGAGCATGGCAGAGTGGGCAGGGGAGGGATCCCCCTTCTTCCCATGGTACCCCACATCCTGGCTTCACTTTGCAGAGATGTGAGTGTTTCTGACTGCACGATGCCTGCCAGTGGTTGGGCTGAGGCTGCTCCAGGTTATCCACACATGCTGGCTGTGGACTGTGTTTGGGATTATGCATCCAAGAGCTGTCAGCCTGAGTTGCTCCTCACTCATGCTGTGAAGGAGGGCGCATGGATTTGGCATGTCAAGACAGGGATGCAGCTCCTTACTGGCCTCTTTAGGGCTGGCCACCACCAAGGACCTGGTTCTACACCAAGCCAGCATCCCACTGCCCTGCACAGCAGATCTACAGAGGCTCCAGGCTTGCCTTTTGCCCCCTGGATTAGGCTGAGCTGTAGCCTGGCCAGCTGAATGATGCAACGCTCTGAAAAGCCTTGACACGGCTTCAAACAAGCAAAGGTCTTTTCGGAGCAGCGGGCGGCCGTTGCTGCCGGGGAGAACACACGTTTTGCACAGCCAGTCTGCGACGCGCTGAATGACGTTTATTTACATTTTCTAGTCTTTTTTTTTTTTTTTTTCCCCCCTTCCCTTCAGCTGCTTGTGAACTTTAATAAAAATGATGATCTGGGAAACCGTCTGTGTGTTTTTCACAGGAGTCTTCATTCCTAAGTAAGTTGGATTTAGGTCTAATAACAGGGCCGGGGACTAATAACAGGGTTGGCACTTGGTGGGGCGGTTCACAAACAGCCTCCGAAGCAACCAGCCTGGCTGTAATTATTATTGCTTCAGCGCTTGGGAAACTGAGGCACAATGTCAGTTGTCTTGTCCAAGGTTAGTGGTAGATCTGGGAATAAAGTCCAGGACTTCTCGTGTCCTGAGGACATCACATGTCTCGTGCTCCATGAATGCTTTTGCCCAGCTTATCCGTGTCATGATTTTAGGAGAACTTGCAAGTCTGCAATGGTTATAATACCTGCCAAGTAGGTTGAGGGCCCCAACAAAGACACAGCCATACTCCTGCAGGGAAAGGCAGTAATTTCTAAGGAAGATGAAGAATTCATACTTCTGTTTTCCTTATTTGCCTTTGCTTGGCTCCTGCAGCTCCCAAGAAAGGGGCCCATTGACAGGAGAGACGGAGCTTTCCAACTGGGCCCCTGTCCACGCTTCTCCACTGTGTACACATCTCCCCATCCCAGAGGAGCAGGGGACTGATCCAGCCCTGCTCTGGGAACTCAGGCCCCTGCTCAGGTCTGGGACCATGGGAGCATCACTCAGAGCAGGGAACAGGCACCAGGCAAACTCGCATTTGCCTCCTCTTATAGCAGGGGACGATTGGGTTTGGGAAGTGAAACTTCCTGTGGATGTTACGCACAAAGGAGTTTAAAGCCTAAATTTTGGAGCTGTAAAGGACACAGGGAACATGCCCCCCTGCCTGCAGGAGCTGGGTAGGCAGCAGCATTAGCTGACATGAGCTGAGCAGATACAAGTATAAGGCTCCATAGAAAAAGCTCATTAAAGAACCCTTTGGGAAACCAATTCAGGGTAGAAATTACTGTTTGATGAGCAGGAGGGGGGAAAAAGAGAAGGGGTGTGTGAATGAAATCGTCTATAGTTTTGTTGATTCAGGTTTTATATGTGACTATGGGACTTTAAATAGCAGCTGGGGAGGCTTTGCAATGGGCTTGCTTTGATATGAGCCATGCAGAGACCTGCTCTTTTGTATTTATTCTGGAGCTTTCCTGAAAGACAATTCAAAAGCCATCAGCAGCTGCTGTGACAGCAGCGACCTGTTGCTATGGAATTAAATGCAATGAGAAATACAAAGGTTTCTTGGTTAGCAGCAACAGAGTAAAAGGGGAGCAGGAGATGGAAATGTATGTAACAGTCAGAATAAAGCTACAACCAGAACGGGGCTGGGGTTTAAAAGGGAGGTACTGAGGTAGAAATGTAAACCTGATTTGTTTTCCTTTTTTAAAAGGGCTTTTTCACCATCTCAGCAGGTCAGGCACAGCTTTGTCTGGGAGCGAGCACTTGGGAAAGAGTCCTGTCTGGTGGTGTTACAGGGATTGTGTATTCCCAGGCTCCTGGGAAACATGCCCACAGGCTATAGCCAGCCCTCTCTGCAGGGTGTCAGAAGCTCAGACATCTTCCCCATGAGGTGCCAGGAACCTGGCATGGTGATCCCCTGGAGGGACAGGGGGGCTTGTCCCACGCCTCCCTTGTTTTGCTGGGCCCAGTCCCATGGGAGAGCTTGGGCAGGACACAGCTCCACTCTGCCCACCCTCTGGCCTTGTCTGAAGCCTGCCCATGGGCTCTCTCCTACTCTGTTCCCCAGCTATGTAACAGGGTGCTTCTCACTCTCCAGAAAGCACTTGGGAGGAGAGGACAGGGAGATGCTCAGAGATGGAGCTGAGCGGGCAGCTGGCAGGATCAGACATTTCCTGAGCCCAGGCCTGGGGACTTTCATCCCAAGGGACTGACCATGGTGAACCTCCCCAGTCGCAAAAGGCCGATACTTCTATGTCTTCTTTAAATAAATCTCATAGTGCCTTATTGGTTTTTAAATATGCATTTTCCCAGCCTGACCCCAGCTGCCCTTGAAATAATACTGTTGTGCAGTGAAGCCCTGCAGGGAATTATCTTCTGAGCCTGCTCTCCCTTTGTCATGAGAGTCAATTAAAAGCAGAGTAGCTGGTGATTTAATAGCTTCGGTGTCTGAGGAAGCCCCACGTCCATCCAGAGGCCAACTCTGGCATTTAAACACATAATTGGAGTGGAGGAGTGTTTTTTTTCCAGCCATCCGACGTGCTTTCAAATTCATCCATGTCTATACAGAGCACTGAAGCCTCGTGTCCTTGGTTTGTCATCTTCTGCACATTAATTAGTGCCCCAGCATTGCACATTCTCCCTGCAATATATCCCCCTGTCAAATTGTTTTCCTACTTTCCCATGCACCTTTTCCCTTGGGGAAAACCCAGCACATTTTAGTCTCTGAAGAGGGTCCAGGCTCACAAAATGCCATGCATCAAAACGCTGCTCAGTAGGTAGTGTTTGAGTTAAGCTTCCAAGAGCAGGAGAAACTATTGCCCCTAGCTCCCCATAACCAACTGGAAGTTTAAACTGGCACCAGTCCCTCTTGCTCCAGTGCAGAGCAGGAGCCCTGTGCCCTCTGGGCACAAGCAGCAGTGCTGGGGGCCCAAGGTGGGAGCCAGCAGCAGGGACTCCGAGTGGGAGTGAATAGCCAGGACTGAGCTCATTTATTCTCCCTTCCTCACAACCTCCCTTTTCTTTCCATTTCACCACCTCCTTATTTAACATCCTCAGCCGTTGTGCAGAACCCTCACCCTGTTTGCAGCAGCGTGACCTACTTTACCACCACGTCCCGACTTCCTCACTGAAATTGCGAGCTCAGAGCCCACCCAAGCCATTCAGCGTTTCTCAGCTGAATAACAGATCCAATTAGGTGGAAAAAGCCTGGCTTTTCATGCTGTCAGTGCCTGGACATCTCACTTCCCGCTTCCCCAGCACACGCGGCACCACTGATGTCCACGTCTCGCAGGCATCGCAGACAAGGACCCCTCTGTGTTTCGTGCCCCCCGCCAAATGAAGGTGGGGGAAGGGCTCCAGAGGACTGATCCTGGCTACCCAATGTGCCCTTTCATTCTTCCTGGCAATCTCTGTGGACCACGTAGCTCAGGAATCAAGTAATTTGTGGATTTCCAGTTCTGGCTTTCTTGGGAAGCCCTCCCTTCCCCGCTGAATTCCAGAGGGAATTGTCCTGGATCAGGCCAAGGTGGTACAACTTGTGCTTGTGAAGAAACTGCTGGCACTTTCAGCCAGAATGTGATTTAATGACTGATAGAAAGACCTGTCTCTCAGTTCTGGCATCACAACCAGTCCTGTGGGTCCGTCCAGAGCAAACATTGCAAACTGCCCTTTGCTGCTCCCCTCATTCTCCTTTTCCACCCCAGCAGGGATCCTTCTCCCTACAGCCCCAGCAGGCAGCCAGTCCCCAGGCTGCTGGCTCTGTTCCACTGTGGAGGAATAACTGGTTATTAAAGGAGATGAGTAGAAACAAGACAAGGTGGAAAAGGCTTAAGGCCCACCAGGAGAAGCCCTTTTGGCTTCTAAGGTCCCTGGCTGGGTGGGATGGACAACCATCTCCTGCCCTGAGGCCAGCCCAGCAGCACTGGGACTCAGTTGGCTTCCCAGCAGGTGCAGGGAGGCGGGTGAACACCCACCACTCCATTTCTGGGTCACTGTCTGGAGGAATTACACACGCACACACAAACAGGAGCCGCTTCCCACTTCCCGGCACCCAGCCGAGCACCCGCTGCCTCCCGGCCCCTCTGCCCACGCTGCCGCCCCGCCAGGCTCGCGGCTGCTCCTGGGCTTCCCACAGGGCTCTGCTAATGACTCACCACTCCTGCTCAGTTCTAATTAGGCTCCTGTCTAATTAGGCTCACTGGAAAGATGCGGCTGGTGAGAAACAGCCCTTTGGTGAAAGGAAAGGGGAAAGAAAGAGCATCTGGAGACGCCGAGTGCCGGAGGGAGAGACGCCAGGCTGAGGCGGGAGGTCAGGGGGGACTGGGAATTGCCAGCTGAGCTGCAGCTGTGCGAGGGATGGACCATAAAGGAAAGAGAGCAAAGGGACTTACACAAGTTCCTTCCAGGGACCCTCCTGGGTTTCAGCCCTGCCGTGTTGGGAAGCAGGAAACAAACCTCGGCTCCATCCTGCTGAGGTGCCAGGATGTCCTTCATCCAAGAGCAAGGTCTGCCATTTATAGCCCCATGAACAAGTTATCAACATAAAGAGGAGCCCTGGGATGCAGGGAGAGCAGGGCAGAGGGACCCAGTCCTGAACCTGCCCCATCCTCCCCTGGGCCTCCTTGGGGCAGAGGCAGGAGAACAGGCTCTGGAGCAAAGCCTTGTTTGGGGGTGTTTCAAGAGGTGTGAAGACAGCTTTAGGGAGGACAAAAAGTACAACCACTGTGTCTGTCTGTCCCTGTGAGGGCTGGGGGAGCTCACTTGTACAGGCTCTTAGTTGCTAGTGTCAAATATTATTTTCCACTTAATTTTAACACGGTCCAACCTCCTAAAAATCAACACATTTGCTATGTTTAACATTCCAGTAACTAATTTAACAAATCCCAGGTGCCTTTAATGGCAAAGCTAAGTCATTCCTTTACCACTCACCTTGTATCTGATCACAAGGCATCTCACTCACTCATTGCAATAATTAGGGTTTTGCCTTTCCTTTTAATAAAACCTCCATGAATGGGTGGCCTGTCTGCAAGCCCCAGCCCAGCTTGCACCTGTGTCCTTCCAGACCTCCAGTTTCTCTCCCTAAAGCCAGTGCCAGAACTGAACCCAGCAAGGGCAGGGAAAGGAAAACACAAGATAACACAAACGTTAAAGGTATCAGTAAACCATGTTTCCAAGGAGCCTCTCCTCTGTCTGTCAATGCTCCTTTTAGAGGCCCATCCCAGCCTAAGGATTCTGTGTGACCCCTTTTAGGTGATTGGGCCAGTGAAAATCCAAACACATCCAGACAAACCCACAGAGATCTTTTGTTCTAACATGGGATGCTAAGAAAAGGCCGAGGCTGGGCAAGAAGCCTGGGATGCTCAGAAACACTTCTTGCTTGGGGATCATCAAAAATAATTAACTGACATGATCTAGGGAGAATATCCATTTCATCATCTTAGCCATGATGTAATGGCTCAGAGTATGGACAGCAGATGAAACTGTGAAAAGCTGGTTTAGGATAGTCAAATTGCCAAATGGAGATGGCCCAGAGCAGTAGGGCCCTTTGCTTCCTCCTCTGAGAAAGGCATTTTTTATTCCCTGCCCAGGCTTCCCCTTGGCTGATGGAAATAGAGGGGTTTGGTGTGTGTTGGGCAGGACCAGAGAAGCTCACAGTGCCTGATTTGCCCTGTACCGTGGCCTTTCCATGGCAGGAGCTTGATTCAGCAACGATTTGATTTTCTCCATATGATTTGTCATCAGTAAATGTGCTCTCCCTCCTCCCGTCACCAATGCCTGTTGTACTGCAGGAGCATCTCACACTCGAGCAACTGCAGCAGCCGCTGCTGTTGTTTTACTGCAGGGATACAAAGGCTGGGGGTGCCCCAAGAGGTGCTTTTGTCATGCATCCAAGTTGCAGAGCCAAGAGGGGCCACAGGAAAACGTGCTCTTTAAAAGCCATACCCAGGAGAGGATGGTTTGGCAAAAGCTTTTATTAGTTTCAGTAAATAGGTGAGCTGGGACGCATGGGAATGCAAATAAAACCAGGACTACTGAGCAGCCGTCGAGATAAATGAGCTCTTTCATCTCCTGTCTCACGCCCAGGAGCTGCTTGTCTCAGAGCAAGTGCTGCGTGACAGGGCGTAGGTTTGGGTACATTGACAGGACTCAGGTTTTCAGAACAGCACGTGTAACACAGCTGAGAGGAGGGGGAAAATAACACACAGTGCCCTGCAGGCTAACAGGAACGGGAGGTGGGTTGGCATTCCCTAATGCCTGCTAGGGAACAACCCAGCACCCCAAGCAGAGTTCATGTCGATGGCCTGAAGGCTTTGATCAATACATAGAATTCACAGAACGCTTTGGGTTGGAAGGGAACTTAAAGATCATCTTGTTCCAAGCCCCTTCCACACTTTCCACTAGGCCAGTTTGCTCAAAGCACCATCCAGCCTGGCCTTGAACACTTCCAGGGAAGTGTCCCACATCCGATTTTCCTCAAGCATCCTCTCTCCTTCCTGATCCCACCTCTGAACAGAAGTGAATAAACAAATGGAAACTCAGCAATTCCTCTGACTCAAAATCAATACACAGAGAATGAAGGGTGCAGGTCTCTTGCTCCTTCTGCCTGGGGAGAGGAAGCTGGAGTCTTGCGCAGGATTAGTGGTACATGGGCATCTGTGATCACTTCTACAGGTAAAAGAAATCAGTGGTGGGGAAACTCCAGCCATCGTGGTCCTCTGTGACTTCTCGTCATGCTGCAGAGCAAACCCTGCTTTGGCTCTGTACTTCTGGCACCCTCTCCTGCCTGGACTGATGCCTGTGGGCACTGGGAACACCGTGTACCTTACCACAGAATCACAGAATGGTTTGGGTTGGAAGGGACCTTGAAGACCATCCAGTTCCAACCTCCCTGACCATGGGCAGGGACGAGGTTGCTCAGAGCCCCATCCAACCTGGCCTTGAACACTGCCACGGACGGGGCATCCACAGCTGCTCTGGAAAACCTGTTCCAGTGCCTCACCACCCTCACAGTAAAGAATTCTTTCCTAACATCACCTCCCCAGGGCAGAGGAACTACCTGGACACTGGCTACAGCATTTCTGCTGGGTCTCTTCTTGCAGGGGATGTGGAAACACACAAAGCACACACTGCATCACGGATCCTGTCCTGTGAGGACACATAGCATCTCTAGTTCTCAGCCAAATGAGCTAAACCCCCGGTGTCTAGGATCTGCCAGAGACACTGAGCTATGTTAGGGGGTTACAGAAACTCTGTGCCATAAACCAGCACATGCAGCCCCCAGACTCCCATTTATCTCCTCTCCCAGGGCTGAAGTGGTGGAGAGAACAGCTGTGACACTTCCTCCTCTTCTAAAAGGATGAAAAGCCCTGTATGTGGCGGGGGGGAACCCAAGGAGCTGAATACCATTGTGGCCATCTGTCCTTCAGCAAAATGCAAATCTTGCTAAGAGGAGGAAAATAACTTAAAGAGTCCGGTGGATGCAGACCAGAGTGGAGATGATAAAGACAATGCAAACATTTGATCACAGGTTAAGGTTAAGGCTGTTCATTCAGACTTGGTGCAACAAAGTCAACAGCAGAAATACCAAAGGTGTGGGAATACATCAGGCAGAAAACTCAGACTCGAAATCAAATTTATTTAGAGAAAGAATGACTTCACAAGATGTTGATGCTGATAGCTAAAAAGGAAGATAAATAAAAGCTTGTTACAAAACCTAATGGTTTCCGGTAACTTACAGAAAAAAATGAATTTTACAGTCAACAACTTGCTCACTTTTTACATAATTACAAATTAACATACAACAAAATTAGGTTTTACCCTCTTTAAAAATCTTATTTCTCAACTTTTTTTTTTTTTATGGGTTCAACATGAAAATGCAAAGCTTCTTTTTTTTTTTTTTTTTTTTTAATAAGAAACAAACCAAAAGCAGAGGTATATCAGGTTATTATAATACACCTCAATGTTCTGGGAATTCCTCCAAGTGCATTCCATATTAGTACAAAATAAACACCAGGCTAAACTTTAACCATAGGCGAACCGAACTGGACATAAGATTTTTTATTTTTTATTTTATTTTTGAGTCAGTGTTTAATATCAATAGAGAAAATAGTAAAAATACTTCAGAGCACGGAAAGGATGGATATCTATAGACAGCTTAAATACATACAAAGCTCATAGCTGTATGCAAAGCAGTGAATGTTATCCTGTTCCCCCTCCCCCCAAGCAATGGAAGCTGAATATATTTGGGCAAAGCATCAGTGTCAGTGCAATGCATGTGGAAGGAAGGGCACGGAGCCCTGGAAATGCAGGTGGGAAGGGAGCTAGCATTACACTTCCCATCACTGAGGAGCACAAGGTGTGGAGATTTAGCCAGTTCAGCTCGCCTATTTTAAAAATTAGCTGCATCACCAGATGAAGAGTCATGGATTGCTGCCCCTTCTGACAAAAGAAATAGGAGTTATGCACAGCAGGGGTGATTTTTATTTGTAAGGGTGCCCTAAATTATGATAAATTCCCAAACCTGGCCAGCAGGCAGAATAATTTCCAGAGTTCTGTTTAACAAGGAATGTTTTGTGGGATTTTAGCAGATAGACTCCTGTGCCCCCTGCCCAGTCCTCCTTTGCTCTGTGCCACAGATATCCCAGACAGCTTCCTTGGAATTTGGCACCTGAAGAACCGCTTCTGACTTGGTGGCATTTGGAAGGACTGGAACTGAGTGTTTCAGCAACAGCTGCGAGATCAAGTAACTCAAGGAAGGTGCAAAGATGATTGGACTCTATGGATGCTCTTGGTTTGAAGGGCAATACAAATCCACACAAGTTCATGGCATTACTGTGCTTCCCAGCAGCGGTCACACCTCAGGAGGAAGGAGTCCACCCTCAGCACTGGTGAGAGCTCCTGCCCTGGGGATGGCACCTGAGAGGTCTCCCAGAAGCCTGGACAGTAAATAACTTGGTGCATGGAAAGGGCCTCACTTCACTTATTTGGATGTATCCCCCCGACATCTCCTTTGCTCTGAGCTTCTCCAGGGAAAAGGAGACAGAGGGCAAACCACTGGTGGAACTGCTTCCCTACCTGCTGTGAGGAAGGTGATGGTGAAGCTGGCATGGGCTTTCCCATGGGATACACCTGAGCCAAAAGAAGCCAGTTCTCTTGTCCTGCCATTCAACCCATCTGCAGTGGGACTGTAGTCAGATTGATACCCACTTTGGTCTAAAAATGATACCAGAAACTTGGCCCTTCCTCCCCTCTCAGGGTAAAGCCAAACCAAACCAGGAATACGCCTACTTGCAGTTCAGATTTTGCTGGAGACACAGAGGGAGGAGCAATGGCAAAACTGATTGTTTCCAGGTAACCAAAACAAAAAGGGACAAGACCAGTTCCATTTAAAGTGCTTTATGGCATCAAACTGACATCAAGTTACATGTTGAGATGATCACTTAATTTAAAAGCAGCTCAGGTCAACCCCACACAACTCCAGTAAGTCTCCTCACACCCTTTGCTACAGCTACTATCTATCACTGGGGTATTCTGACACCCCCAGCTAAAACTGACCACTTCTGTACTTCATCTGAGCCCACAATCCCACTTTCTCTGGACACTGAAATCCCTCCTGTTTGGCAGTGGCAAAGACCAGGCCAAGAAAAGCCTAGGAAAAGCAAATCTGATTTCTGCCCTCCATGAAACACTGGCACAAACAGGGTTTCCTCTTCTCCCTCCAACAACATGGGCTTTGCACAGACATTTTTGAACCTGCTCTGTGTCCCAGGAAGCCAATACAAAACAAGGTGGTTTGGGTGTTCCAAATGGGATCAAGGGACTGGCTCTGGGAACCAGACACAGCACCAGGCTGGGCTGAAGAAATAACAAGCTTTCAACAACTTCAGGATGGATGCCAGGTGTGGAACTGGAGCAAATGCAATTTTAAGGCCAGGAAGAGGAAAGGCTTTGGTGCTCTAAAGCTGGGACCATACTCCAGCAGACAACCCAAGGCAACCTGCAAGGATCAGAGCGGGAATCTGACTCTGGGAACTTATGCCAAGCCTTTCCAAAGAAAACCTGAGAGAGGAAAAATAAAAGGCTGAAGAGATAAAAACAAGCCCTTACCTTCCTAAAGGTGAAAGAAGAAGGAAGCAGTGTGGGAGGAGAGGCTCCATTCCAAAAAAGTGAATCATACTGTAACAGACATCCTCCAGGGACAAAGGTCTGTCCACCAGAGTTTAAGACACAAACAGCTTTGATATACATGATTTCTGGTCAGTGTATTTCTGACTCACACCTGTGGCTTCTGTCAAGGAACCACAGGGACCTCTGGAGATCACTTAGCAAATATTATTTTCACTTGGGGCACTGAATGCTCTTTTTGATTTGCACAGGTCAGGAGAGATGGTGAAGCCAGGCAGAGGCTCAGCCCTGCTGCCCTGGGTCACACATCTGCCTTTTGATGCCTTTCTCAGAGCCATGGGACATTCCTGTATTGTGAATCCAAGATGTGTTGGGACTGGGGAAAAGACAGTGGGATAAAATGAAAAGCTCATAGTGGCAAAAGCTGTTCCAGACTGAGGGGAACTCTCAGGCAAACTGGGGCCCTGATGGCTGTTCACACAACAGCAAATGAGCCATGCACTGCTTTGGTTTCCAAAAATTTCAGCTTGGCATATTCATGTTTGTAGATGTATAAATAATAGAGCAGAAGCTATTTTCTGAAATTGGTGGGTTTATTATGAAAAGGTAACACCACACCACCAGCACATTCCTCCTTCAGCTTCCCTGGGGTTCAGGAGAGGAGCTCCTTCCATCTCCCCAGAGAAGTGACCAGACCCTCAGATCACTGCAAGGCACTCCATGCTTTGCTTTTTTCTTTGCCTCCAAAAGGTATGAGAAAACCCAACCAAAACATTTAAACAAGGAAACTAACTGATAGGAGAAGCCTTGTCTGAAGTCACTGCATTTTTTTCTGAACTTTTTTTGGCCCAAAGATGCTCCGCCTTAAAGAAAGCTCTCAGTTGAAATTGTGTAACTCTGGGCATGGCATGAGCTGCAAAGCAGCACTGCCCAAACCCTGGTTTTGTAGGAACCAGGGAGATAAGAATATTTGGTTTACCAATCTTTTGGTAAGAAAACAAAACAAAAAAACCCAAACAAACAAACAAAAAGAAAAAGAAAAAAAAGGGGGAGGAAAGAGAAAAAACCCAAACCATCCCCCAAACAAAAGCAAAATGAAATAAAAAAATAAAACCAAGTAAACTCCTTTTAAAAAAAAGAACTCTTTCAAATAAACAGAAAGATATATACTTCTGCAAGCCCTGCTTGCAATAAGAACAAGCACCAAATAATATTTTAAAAAATCAAAATACAAATAATTTCAAACCTTTTTCCTTTCTTCCTCTTTTTTTTTTTTTTTTGAGTCTTAATAGTGTAGAGAGCTTCAAAAGCAAGCAGGTGCTTGAGGGTTCCTGCACTGACCAAGACAGCCCAGCCTAAGCATCCACCTCACCATCAACACTGCTGATACTCATCAGCACTAACTCTGAAAACTGCTGTGGGTTACCAGCTCCTCAGAAGCCAGAGAGCAAACTGAAATCAAACAACAGTGCAAGAAGAGAAACGGTTTGTTATTTTATAGAAAAAAAAAACAACTCAGGAAAGGAAATACACTTGACAGCTTCAAACTCTGAGCAAACCCTTGAGCTATTTTGAAGCTGGTGGCATCTTGTAATCATTTACAAATCCACTTGAGTTAGCTCTCCTGAGAGGGTTTGGAAGAACAATAATTTTGGAGAACAGTGTGGCTCTCTGCATTTCTCTTCCCCCACTGAACACATCCCTGTATTCAACAGCTGTACAAACACCTCAGTTGGCACAGGGAGAGCTGCCCTCGGACCTTCCCCTTCTGCTGATGACAACACAGGGATGCACAGACACTTTCACTCCTAGAGCCCACAGTGACCTGCCACGCTGGACCTTTGGACCTGTCCCACAGTGGTTTTGTCCATGAGAACATTTTTCTCCCCAGAAATGGTTACTAAGTGCATGGTATTGTACAGACATAGGGATAGGAGCCATCTCTTTGGAGTTGGCTTTGCTCGCAGCACACAGGCCCCTGACCCACGATGTCTCACCGAAGTGCTCTGAGACTGCTGCTGTCTCATTCTGCCTTAGAAAGGAGCAAGGGAAGCTGACATAATCCAGGGAAACAGAAGCCCAATGGTAACACGAAAAATGGGCTAAGAAAAATACAAATAACAGAACAAAGGTCCCTAAAAGCACATTTTTGAGCCATCCCCCCAGGAAGTCATTAGGCTTATATGGGGATGTCAAATGCAACTGGAGAACTCTTCCAGCAAAAAAGATAATCTTTGCTTCAGGAAGGAGTGAGCTGGAGCTCAAAGTGACTGTGTGAAAAAAAGGTTGTTTGGAGTTGTTCCCACTTGAACACTGTCTGTTCTGGCTCCCTGGGATCACCTCACCAGCCTACCAAATTTCTCTTTTCTGCACCATTTTCAACATACACAAAGATGTTCTACTTGGCTCTGGAAACAATTTGACATTTCAATCCTCTGCCCCATGGAAATCTTTCAGAATGACTTTTAGATTTTATTTTTTTTTCCTCTGAGTTGTTGTTTTTTAACGCTGTTACTGCTTCCTGATGTAAGGTACCCTTGTGAAACCATGAGCACAAAAGGGGTGTGCAGGTCACTGGCGTTACAATCAGAGCAGTAAGGGCAAGATATTTAATATCTACACGCTCCCTGAAAGTCATCAGGTATCATCTATGCCCATGGGCCGACCTTGGCTGTAAGCACATCCCAGTGGATACATAGATACATATATGTATATATACAGTATATCTATATATGCCAGTGTGTACGCACCATTTGCAGAGTCCTAATCTTTTGCTAAACGCTTGGTTTTGGTTATGTTCCCCAGAAAAAGGGAATTTGAAGGCACAGACCCCTTAAGGCTATGTTCTCTCATCCTTTAGCAGTAAGAAGAGACTGAAAATGTCTGATCCCAATTCACTTAACCCAAGGTTTGCACAGAGAGACAGCACTGTTTGCTGTGCAGTTCAGCCTCTGTGGTGAGAATTCACGCAAAACCACAGGAGAGAGGCCCTTATCCACCACTTAACAGACTTCATAACACGTTTTATTTAAAACCTCCAGATGCTTGTCCAGCGCAGGCACCAGCTGCTGCTGTGCAACAGGCAGGGGGATGTCCACGGTGCCAATGCCACGAGTGACCACAGGAACAGTCTGTGCTCAGCAGAAGATCTCCTCACCCTCTGGAGGTGCTTCTGACGAGTGAGAATCTGCAGCACAAGAAACAACAGGTGAGAATCACTATGGGAACACAGGCACAGAGCAGGCAGAGCGGGACTCCATGTGCACAGAAACCCCACTGTCTGCCAAAACCACTGGACCCCTTAGAAGATGTTCAGTCCCCTGAGGTGCCATGAATCACACCTTGTAATGGGTGAGCTTCCCTGTGCACAAGTTGGAAAGCATCAGTGAGTTAACATGGATAAAGCTGGTCAGCTGAGGGTGTGTGATCAAATTTCATGTGGGTCAGAGGTTTGAGGTGGAGATCTAAGTCCTAAGGCGATGCAAAACTGCCAGACAAAAAAACTGCATGGGGTTTGGTTTTTTTCAGGTCAAGAGGTAAGACAGACCAATTCGAGGGGAAGGGAGAGGCCATCAGAAGGGTTGTGGCTATCGCTTTCAAACTACCACAGAGCTAAAGAAGACATCAATGCTTCAGGAGCTCCAACAGCCAGGAGCACCCCAGCAGCAGCTCCTGAAAGCACAGACACCAGAGCAGAACATTTTCCTCCTTGAAACAGAGCATGCTGAAAAATAAACTGAAAATTCAGCCTGTGGAAGTTGCTCGGGATGGGACGGGAAAGGGGAGAAGCAACGAGGAGAAGGTGTCCCTCTGACAACACCAGGGACTGTGGAACAGGCAGAAAAGCCCCCAGAAGGTCATTTCAAGCTGGGAACTCCACTCATCACAGATGAGCTTCTCTATCCCTGTGTTACCATCCACATTTAAAGATAGGTTTTGTGCTTCCTCAAGTTTGCTGGCTGAAAGAAAACAGCCAGCTCAGCAACCCTGAAAACACACCTGTGACCTCCCCTAACACTCACCAGACTGTTGGGAGCGGTGTCCCCTGCCCTTTTTCTTCTTTTCCTTCTTCTCCTTTGGTTTGGCTAAACTGAAGAGGCGAGTAGGCATCTGGGTCTGTTCCTCAGCTGCCTTGTTAGTCTGGTTTGTTGTGCTAAGCAAATGGAAAGTGCTTTTCTCTTTGTGTGTCCTTGAAAGACTGTTCCTTTTGGGGGAGACAGACAGTTCTGCATCAAAGTGCCCTTGTTTAGGAAGGGAAGGGCTTTTCTGCTTGGAGGATTCATCAATGCTGGACTGGGAGGAGACTCTTGCAAGTTTCTCATGTAGACTGGAAACCTATAAAGGAAAAGTGTTTTATGAAAGAGGCAACAGAGAACCTGGATAGGAAAGGTGTCCCAGACCACTCATACAGACATCGTTCTTGTGAATATCCAGCCCATTCACCAGCTAAAACATTGTCCCTATCCAGGCAAAGCAAAGGAGAAAAGCCCTCCCTGTTTAAGATGAAAAAAACGATGCATATAAAGAGTAACACTCCACTATCTTTTGCTCCTACATGTACTATGCTATGTATCAACAAGCCAAGGGCAAATATTCCCTAAGATCTCACTACCGAGACTCACCCTGCATCGTTTGCACACACAGATGGTGGCAGGAGGCCAAGGAACAGTGTGCCTCTCCGGGAGGGGAACGCCAGCACACCAGAGCAGCATGTGTCA
Organism: Myiozetetes cayanensis; assembly: GCF_022539395.1. Classification (NCBI taxonomy): domain Eukaryota; kingdom Metazoa; phylum Chordata; class Aves; order Passeriformes; family Tyrannidae; genus Myiozetetes; species Myiozetetes cayanensis. Next base: position 13,967,930 of record NW_026087048.1, read on the forward strand.
AAGGAAGCCTTCCCAAGCAAAAGATGAAAGCAAAAACATTTTTCCCGATTTTTTTTTTTTTTTTCTCCTAACGGCTGTCTCAGGATGTAATTGAGCTTGCACATTCAAAGGGAAGATCAAAACAACAGCCCAACAAAGCCTCACTGAACCCTCTATTAATAGCTCTGCAATGTCAGTAAGATACCTGCCTCGAAAAGGTGTTTCCTTCTCTTAAATCCCTTAAGCCTTGCAGGTATTTTACCTCTCAGCCTTTCCCACAGCATCCATGCCCCTCACATGTCTATGTGTGCTTGATGCTGGAACAGCTTCACTGGCTGCTCGGAAAACTTCTGGCTTGATCAGGAACTGGGTGGGAGGGAGCAGGCCCTCCTCTGGTGATTAGCTTTTCAGAGCGCACTGCTCCAAAATTAGTCCATTCAGGCACCAAAAATCATTTCCATTTGGCAATCCAACATTTATAAACTAATTTTGCTACAGCTCTAAGCTAATTACAGTCAGAATCAGTGAGTTACAAACAAACAAATGATCAACAGGCTTAAGGATGAAATTCAGCCCATGTTTTGCCAACGATGCTTGCTCTCCTCCCCCAGACTGCTGCACAGCTATAAAGAAACAAACCCCAGCTTGCTGAAAAATGCACAGAGCAGGATCTGGGGAGGGGGGGGTGTCTTTGTGCTTGTGGGCAGCCAGGCACCAGAAGGTTCTTCTCAGCAGAGCCAGGGACCTTTGCTCACTAAGCCACAACCGGACTGCAGGTGCCCAGTCTCTCCAGGACAGGGACAATGCCCATCTCTTTGCTAGATATTGAGAATGCTTTTGCAGATGGATGTCAGCACACAAACAGCCCTGCCCCACAGTTATCAGCCTCACAAGAGGCTTTTGTGACAGCTGGAGGGTGCAGGTAACCTGCAACGTTCAGGCTGTTTCTGAGAAAGATGTCTCCTTTGCCTTACTGTGCCCCAGAGCTCTGCCCTCATGGGGTGAAGGCCAATGTCAGGCAGGATCAGCCTCCTGGGATTGCCTGGGACATCTTCTCTAGGAGCCAGCCACCTCCTCTCTGCCATCCCCCACCACATGGCACACAGAAGTGGTGGCTGTTGTGGCCCCCCACTGCTCAGCACTGGCCAGGCATCCCAAATACTCCACGTTGCACCAACACTGGCAGTGCCTCAGCAGCTCTGGAGGTGCAAGAAACACAGCTCTGCACATCACACGCAAGGAAAGAGACAGTGTGAAATACCAGGTCCCCCGTGTCTAGGGCTGGGCTGGCACCAGTCTACCCCTGCAGGCATACAGCTGGCCCAGGAGCTGGCTGGGAGCTCCCTGCAGGGCTCTGCTTCCCGGGGAGCCTGGCCCTTGGCATCGTTTACCTGGTTGTGGTCAGGCTCCTGCCGCATCTGAGATAATCGCTCCATATCCTGCTTGAGCTGCACCTTCTCCCTCTCCAGCTGCTTCTGTGCCGTGCGAAGCCTCTCCAGGTCGAGCTGGTAGGCAGCCTTCTTCATCTGCAGCTCCTCTCGTTCCCGCTCCAGCTCCTGCCACCTTCTCTGGACCTGCTCCTCGCGCTGGGCCAGTTGGGCCTCCTGCTCTGCCAGTTCCTTCTCCCGGACTTCCCACTCCTTCTCTCTCTTCCGCCTCTCCTCCTGGTGCTGTGTCTGCTGCTTCTTCAGGTTGGCCAACTCCTGGCGCTGCTTCTCCAGGTTGCGCTGCTTCTCCTGCTCCAGCAGCGACGTCGGCCGGAAGAAGCTTCGGGTCAGAGCCCTCTCGCTCAGAGCCAGCTTCTGGTCCTCAATGTAGGTGTCCTGCTGTAGCACAACGCCCTGGGAGAGCAGGCACAGAAATCACTACAGCATCCTGAGAGGTTCACCTCTGAAAACCCCAGGGTGCTGAACTGAACCCCTTTGTCTCCCACCAACTCACAGCACGGCACTGCTGCCTTACAGCTGGGCTAGCACAGGATGCTGAAAAGCATCTCCCCCAGCATCTTCCCAAACACAGGTGAGCAGCTCATTCCCACATTCCCAGCACGCTGCTGTGGAGTATCCAGCCATGCAGGGATGTGACAGGTAGAGGAGAAGGGCAGACAGGGGTGAAGCACGACTGGCAGCTCGGGCAAACAGCAAGCAGAAGCAGGATGAAGGGCTAAGCCTACCTGCAAAGCACTGAGCAGCTTATGGAGGCTGGTAATGGTTTGGAGGACCTGCTGCGAGAAAACAAAAGCGTTGCTATTAGATCTCCCTGGGTGCTGGGGCAGGTGTACAGCACCCTCCTTCCCTCTGTGACCCACTACGGTCTGACAAGCTGTACAGCCATCCCTCTGGCACCTTCCTTTTCCTCACTCTTCTGCTGCAATGATTGCATCGTCCCCCAGTACATCCCTTGGACATCTCCCAGAGGTGCCTGGCATCACCTCCCTCCCTTCCCTAGCTGTCAGTGCAGCAGTTGAAGAAACATCTGCAGAGGCACTTCTGTGGCACAGACTTTGTGGCACAGACTTCATGGGAAGTCCCCGTTTGTCATTGCAAACCATTTCCCACAGCATCAGCTTGCTTAGGAACAAGCAAGAGTAATTGGAATGAAACCCAACAGTTCGCTTAAAAATTTCAGGAAAAGAACTTCAAGGGGTGAAAAAACCCCTAGAAATCTTAAAATGAATGTGGACTATTTGTACTGTTCTCCATCAGCTGACCCATACAAGTCCTACTGCCATTAGACAGAAAAGCTGCACTACAGCAGGTACACAAGAGCAGCAGGTGTGTTGTTGGAGGCTCTCCGAAAATACAGGTAAATGCAAACACCTTGTGCATCAACACAGAGCAACCTACTTTGGACTGATGCCCTATCCCCAAATTTAGCCTAGCTAAAATTTTCTCTGAATCTCTCATATCCTACAGTTATTTAAAGAAGAAAAACCACTGCAGTATTTGCAGTAGTGATGCGATAGCCAGTATTAAGAGAGCTGCTTCTTATTGTGCCATTAATGCTAATTGGAAGTTATGAATGTGTATCAAAGGGAGAATAGAAATCTAATTGCCCCAATTCACTGCACCTGCAACATAAAATTAAACTCTCTCTGTCTGCAGATGCACAATAAATACAGCCCTGTGCATCCTGGTGGTAATTAACCCTTGCTGCCTATAATCAGCACATATCATCCTGCTGGCAAGCAGATGACAATCAGTGAATTCCCTGCGTGAACATCCAAGGTTAAACAAATAAATGACACAGTGGGTTCAGCTTAATGTATTTAAAAGTCTAGATGCGCTTCAGCAAATGAAATGTGTTTTCTTCTACATTATCACTTATTGAGACAAATTCTCTTCCCACTTAAAGGAAGGAAACAGCTGAGCAACGGAATCAATTCTTACCTCGTTATTTCTTTTCAACATGAACATCAGATTAGCATTTCCACCCTACGACAAGATCACAAACTTAATATGAGGACAATGAGAAATCACAGCAAATGTAATTAGCTGAACTAATGACGTACCCATTAAACACCCCCTCCACCTTCCACTCTGAAAGAATTCACACGCTGTTTTTCAGGCAAGTTAAAATCATATACAATTAAATGTTAATTAGGCAACATTTTGTAGTTATGTGATGGATTGATCTGCAGCAAGAATAGGTGCAAGGTTATAGCTGACCTTATCATTTCAATGATGATGCATAATTAAACACATGCTTTGGCTGTTCTGCAGACAGATGGCAGGTAACTTGTGCCACTGAGGAATAAAACTGATTTGCACTAGTTTTCAAGTCAGGATTTTAGCTATAGCAAAGCAGTTTTGGTTGCATACTTGCAATTATATTTCATTTTTAACTTACTAGGACATTTCTAATTGTCAAGAAATTTAGGCATTTTTCAAGACTCTCTTGCAATCTGAACTCAGCAGCAGCAGACAGATAAACCAAGCCATACCTTCTTCAAAATGCTGTCTGATTCTGTTCTCCGAAGGTCCTGAGCCTCATCGCCTTCATCTTTCGCTCCACCTAAAGGAAGAAGCCAGCATTGACACTGGTTATTCAACATCCTAAACCATGGATGAACTTGCTGAAGTCTGAGACATTTAATACAGGAAACTCAAATGTTTCAGAAAAGGGGACACAGAGCTCTTGACACTTCAACTAAATGCATTTGCTCCCTAAATATACAGAACACATCAGCACTACCAGAAAAAGTGATGTGAATTTAGATTAAGATTGACTTTGGTTTCAGAGAACGTGCTGATAATTTCAGCACACTGCTATCAATTGGTGTTCTTTCTAGCCCCTGCACTGCCATCTTCTACCACGGAATACTTGCTGAGAAGACATGAGGCAGAGTAAGAGCAGATGGAGGATGATAACAGAATCATATCAGGGTATATTATTGCAGGTATAGTTTCAATGCCTCTCTTGTGCAAGTTAATTTACATCTGGGTCAGATACTGCTCTGAGACACCCTGTGTAATTCTATGCTAACAATTTACCATTAACCTCAGTTATCAGAAACCTGGATCTTCAAAGGAACACTGGACTTCTCTTTCTAACTTCCCCCTGGAAGGCTCATACCAGTGCTCCCAAGCAGGACTGAGCTGATCTGTGGGGACAGGAGGACTGTAACACTCCCCCTGTGCTGCCTTTCCGCTCAGGGGTGGCAAAGGAGTCACACAGACCTTCCATCCTCTAGCTCTTGCCAAGATTCCTGTACTCCCCTTGCCAGCTGAGATGCAGCCCATGGGAAAAACCTGCACCTGCAGTGGTAACCTTCCAACTGCCACTGTTTTAATGGTAAACAACTTTACATACACCTGAATCTGCATCAGTGTGAAAGACACCATACCTAGTGCAAAGGCCCTCTCCCCCCCCACCCCCCAGGCAGGCTTTGCTATTAAAGGCTGACCCTCAAGTTCTCCTAACAGACCTTCTCTCCTGCGCCACGTCCTGGGACCTTCCACCTCTTTGCAGGAGGAAACACCTCCCTTCTGCTTTGCTGGAGGGGAGAACGAAGGGGAGTCAGGTTATAAGCTTTGCCTGAAGTTTCACAGGTTGTGAACAGAAAAACTGGAGGTGAATGCCAGGTTTCATACCTCCTGGTCTCCAGCTGAACAAACAGGCCCTGCATTCTTTTCCCCGAATCTCCCAAGACCCTAGAACTACTGAATTACAATCTAATTCAGAAGAGGGTATTTCTACAGAAAACCTAGAGCTGGGCAACAAACAGCCTGAGGTTGCCCCATTCATCATTGCAACAGAGAGGCACAACCCTAAACAAACCCCTCCGGTGTGAATGTATTTGTCATTATAATGACAAGGCCTGTGAAGGGCTTTGCAGCTTTCCAATAGGGCTGGGAAAGCCTCTACATATTTCTCATGTCTGACTGTCTGGAGCTAACACTGCTCCTTTAATGCAGGAGGTCAGACGAGGTCCAACGATCCCAGTGCTGAGACAGACACCAGCACAGCAAAACTGGTTGTATTGGGAGCGTGAGCGAGACCACAGAGAAAGGAATTTGAGGACAGGGAAGTTTCTGATGACTTGGGCAAAGAAAGAGAGCATTGGGAAGCAGCCAACTATGCAGCTGAAATAAATAGTCACACATTTCTTTGGGAGAGACTTAATTGCAGGAATAACACATGCAGTTGTAGGTGGAAAACAAATGCATAGAGCGCAGAGACAGGGGAGAAGGTGTTCGATTCAGCAATATCCTCATCCATTTGCAAATGCAACAGCACCAGGCTCCTGCTGGAAGATAAGTGAAGAACAAAGAACAGAGCTGTAGATACAACAATAATAACACGAAGAAACTAATTTACTGAGAAGCCAAACACTTCCATGTGGCACACAAGAGTAAGGATGAGTTAGAGAGAACACAGAGAGAAAGGAGTAAAGAGTTCAGATGTTTAATCCCTGTGTAGCCACAAGTTCTCAGGTACCGTCATTCTACCTGTACGTAGGCTTTTTTCCTAATCTGTGATTTAATCTATCAACTATTACTGGAGAGGAGTTGTGAAACCCAAATCACCAGCTGAAGTCCTTCTGAAGCGAGAGGATATGACGACAGGTATTAAGAAAAAATGCTGATGTGCACACAGGTAACGACTCACCCTTGGAAGCGTTCATCTGATGACTGTCAAATCCTCCAAAAGTTTCCGCCCTTCTAGGAAGAGAGATGGGGCCAACTCCTCCTTCCTGTTCCATGGCAGTGCTGGTAACCTGCTGTCCGAGGGCAGTGCCCAGGCTCCTGTTCACCAGGTCTTGCAGCAGTTCAACTGATAAAAAAACAACAATGTCGCTGTTAAAGGCCACCTCAGGCTTGTGAGCTATTTCATCAGTGCCTGAGCTCAGGTCAGAAATTCACAACACTTGGCTGGCCCAAGAACCTGTGTTTCTGTGACAATGGTATAAACAGTACACATTGCCCCTGCAAAAACTCAGTCTGCCTGACCATTAACTCCAATTCCTGGAGCTCTGCACAGGCTTCCACCTCCCTCTCTTCCTCCAGGCAACCTGATATGCTCTGAAAACACCATCTAATAATTTTTAGCCTCTTCAAAAATCACACTGGAAAGCTGACTGAGTTTCCATCTACCCTTGCCTTTGTCAATGGACTTGACTGTCCCTTGCAGGCACCACAAGTGCCTGCTGGAACCCAAGTCCCACTCTCACATCTTGCTGAGACTGAAGCACAGCAAAAAGCCTGGATGGTCCAAATTTCAACCAAGGATAAATACTGTGCTGCTTCTGACCCCAAAGCAGGTTCAATGCATGGTTGTTCTCTGTGCTGACTTTTCTGCCTTCTTTCAACACCCATTAATATCTGCTTCCTTTCCTGATCCTCATGACCTGTCCCTGAGACAATATCGTGAGTAGCAGTATCGCCTCATCTGTGCTGTTATTTTGACAAAGAGAAGACTTCCCCTGAAAAACAGGTGCTTGAGAACTGATTCTTTCACTGAAGGGTCTGTTGGTTACTGTAATTTACATGTCACCTGACTGGCTCACCTTCATTTATTGCCGTTTTCATAATGGCCTCTCCTTTCGGAGCCTCTTCTGTGTTGGCTCTGAAGAGCAGCCTGGAGCCTGGCATCTCCTCCTGCACAGAACTGTCTGCCATGTCCCGGAAGATCTTCGTCTTCTCCTCCAGCAAGAGCAGGATTTGCTTATCCTTCTGCTGAAGTTGTTCTGTGGGGGTGAACAGAAAACAAGAGATGAAGACAGAAAATAAAAGCTTCGTCAAGGAAACCTGTGCGGTTCCTGAGATGCTGGCCCCATCTAGTGGAACCTGACGGTATGTGCTGGGTTTGGCAGCACACACTGATACAGCATGACCATGCCCTGCACAATCCATGCACAGCAGTGGCACCCAACAGGCTCAGAACAAAAATAATGCAGGGAAGGTGAGCCACAAACCAGGACTGCAATTATTTGCTAGATGCAGGGCTCTCAACCATTTGAAAAATAGTTGTCGTTCAACCACAAAACCCAACTCAAAAATTCCTCTACATTTTTCCAATACCACTCCCCAGCTCTGTCCCAGGCAGGATTTTTTACCTTTCAGTCCTCTCACTTTTGCATCAGACAATTTCTTTTCAAACTCAGACTCACAAGGGACTCCTTCGTCTTCATCTCTATCCCTGATAGGAGACAGGGATAGGCTTGATTACCACAGGAACACCACCATGTGCACCACCTGCCTCCCAAGAACAGCTGGGTAGCTTACATGGTGTTCATTGTGTCCTGAATTATCTGTATCCAGCCATTACGTTCTTCTTTGGAGCTGGCATGGACTTCCACCATTTCGGGATCTTTTCCACCCATGCTGATCAGGAACAAACCCTTCTCTTCATGAGCCACTTCCCGTACTATCAACTTCTTCAGAGAGATCACAGTGGATTTCTGGTCCTTTAGATGGAAAGAAATGGGTGAGGAGGGTGAACAGTGCTACTTTCCAGGTGTAAACTAATATTGGAAAGGTCACAATAAACTGTAGCACTACATCTCTCAGGTTGTAAACATTTTGTGAACCTATTGGCTAATTAAAAAATATCAATCATTTTAATGGGGTCAAACAACAGGGAATGGTTTGCTTTCCTCCAACAGTTCTGTAGGAAAAGTAATTTCACCTCATTTCATTTCAACAAAGAATTAATTTAGAATTGACTTTGTGGTTTTGTAAACTCTACCATATTTTGCTCTGATCTCACTTCCTCCTGCCCACGCTCTCCCTGTCATTAATATCACAGCTCCTTACACTTGGTGCAGCTTGCTAGTGCCTGCTTCACACGCAGTATCTTCATGATCTCTCTCTGGATAGAATAACATCTTGTTTTCAAATGCCACAAAACCTCTGCTGTTCTCAGAAGCTCACAGCTGACTCCTGTGTGAGAACTCGTGTGTAAGATGACATTCACTCTGTGTTACGGTGTCTGTGTAATCAGCCTGCTCAGTTACAACGCCCCTTTGCTGCTGTGTCATCCACACACGAGTCAGTCCCTTTGTGTGTTGTACCAGATGCTAAAACTGGGGTGATTTGGTAGGGGTCCACTAGCAGGACTTGTGTGCAAATCAGCCTCTCCTGTGTAGGGCACTGAGCCTGTGCAGAGGGTTGGTGGAACTGCAATAACAAATTAACAGCTTTCAAAATGCTCAAAGAGTGGAAAGGTCACGAGGTTTAGCCAGTCTAGACCATGCCTGGAAGGTACAGCCCAACCTACAGCCATTAGGCACTAGGTTCTCTTTAGCAGGTCAGTGTGCCCAGCCCTTGGCAGGGGCCTGCCTTCAAAAGCTAATGTTTTTGCTCTTGTGCATTACAAATATATTTCTCTGATGTTTATTTTCCAGCTGTTCTGTTGAATTTACTGCACTTGCACTTCAGCCCACCACCCCCCACAGCAGCTCACAATGCATTAGGATATTTCCTTCTCCTAAGGTTCATTTTTACAATGTTTGCATTATCTCCTTGCCCCCTCCCACCCTAACAACTGCCTCAATGTGCACAAACTGAAAAGCACAAGTGTATCGAGTGACAGGCAGCTTTTCAAGGCCAATTATCAGCTGTGCCAAGGCACCGCAGAAAGGGGAGGTGGGGCATGCAGACACGTTTTCCTGTCAGAAAGAATGGAGTCTGCTCAGCAAACAAAAATGTTGCAAGAAAATTGAGTTGTTTAGCAGAAAAATGGCTGGCTTTGCTGCACAACACACATCACGGGTCTCTCACATAGAAAAGGAAGAAGGAGATTAGGTCAAAGTCTTACCAGTGAGGCAAACACATACTTCTGGTCCTTCTCCTGAAGGAACACGAGCATGTCAGAGAGGAGAACAGCCTGGACTTCTGCAAAAGAAGAAGCATAAGAGTAAGTATAACCACACAACCCACCTCAAAACAGATTTCTTGTAATAACACCAGTTCTGGGGAGCATCAGGGATGGTTTTGCAAATGCTGGAAGCAGGATCATCCTCCCACTTAGAAGGAGGAGCAGGGGCAGCTCCGGGAGGTGCCAAGTCAGATTAGCTCTGAACTGACTTTGCATTAAGCAGAACAAATCAGCATCTGGAAAACCAGCAGGATTTGCTCTCGTCTGCCTGAGCAGGGGTGCTCCCCTCCTGCCACATGCTCACTAGCAGTTAAGACATGGGCATAACAGCAAAAGCCAGAGACGTTTACTCAATAGAGGCTCTGTTTTCTCCAACAATCAATATTTTAGCCCTTGAGCAAAATATCTGCACAGGAAGTTTTGGGTTTTATGGTTCTCCTGATGAGTGGTTTGCAGAGTGTAAATTATCATGCAATAACAACATTTGCCAGCTGCAGTTTCTTTCCCAGGAAATACTGACTTCAGGAGCCACCACTAATTCTGCTCTCAGACAAACACAACTCTTGTCGACTCCGAGGGGAGCCGACAGAGCCTGTGTGAGACACAGGACCTGGCTTTCTTTCATGGGAGAAGGAAGCACAACCTCAAGCCAACAGAGGATTTTAAATCAGTCTTTTCCCAGAGTGCACATACAGCTTTCCAAGTCTCCTAATGACATATCATAAAGTTGCACAGCAACTACCAAGTGTAATGCCCCACCCAGACCCCTCGGTACAAAGAGTTTTTGTGTACGGTACTTGGGAAATCTTGTGACAGAGAGGAAGCAAACCAAAAAGTTAAATCATCCCGTGGGTAAATCCTTCCATTCTGTTCTGGGAAGATAGGATCCACTCCAGAGAAAAGAACCAAGAAACTTCAAACAAAGCTGCAAAATTAAATCCAAGCTCTGTGAGGTTTGCAAAAGGTGGCCTTTGATTCCCTTTTTCTCTGCTCTGTGCACTCTGCAAGAGGGGAAATGCTAAAACTCTCTAAGAAACGTTCTTCCTCTAATTCTCTGTTCTGCATTTCAAATCCTGCAAAATAGCCTGAATATAAGAACAAGCTGCTCTCCCTGGGTCTGCAGCTTGCCTGCACGACCTGCTTTCCCTAGGAGTTTGCACTACAGACATGTTTATGCATCTCTATAACTAAGAAATGCAAATGGAGCCAGTGCTTATCACAGGATTTCACAACAGCAGCATAACTTGCTTCATCAATCATCTAAAGGCAATAGTAGTCTCGGGTGCCTAGAAATCATCTGTAAACTTCCTGTTTCCAAAACCTCGAAATAAATCATACCCTATATGGAATTCCATGTTATTACTGCGGCCCTGCAGTGATAACAGCACAGTACCAGGCTCCCAGTCCCCATTCATGCCCACAGACCATAATTTAATCAGCTAATGCTGGAGGGAGAGAAGGGAAGCCCAGCCTTCCTGCCAAGCCTGGGACACAGCCCTGACTGCTCTTACTGTTGCCATGGTCCCAGCTGAAGGAGACTACTGGGAGAGTTAGTGTTTAATTCAGGGGAAAATTTCAGTTCACAGCACCTTAAAAAAACTACTTCCACCTAATAAACAAAAAGCAATTCAAGAAAACACTGACCCAACAAGAGGCAGCTGCAGGGACACCCGAGCCTCTCCTAAACAGTTTGCATCAGCAGAAGGCAGGACAGTCTTACCTTTTAGCCGTCCAGCTGCACTTCTTAGTGAAACAGGCCCATCTCGGATGAGTTTCCGATGCCTCAAGTCCTCTCTTGCAAACATCTGGCCACTCTTCATCCTCATGATGGACTTGCTGTCCGTCCGGTTGTAAATCTCACCAAGACGCATTTTCTTCTCGTAATTGCTGACCTTGCTGTTGACTGCAGCAATCACATCTTTAACGAGGTTTAATGACTGAGTCAAGTCTTCATGTTCCACTTCGTTTTCTTTAAAAAAGAAACAGAAGGACCTCGATTTCACTTCATCTTTGCGGAGCCTTAACTTCCCAGTTTTACTTCCTTCCTTCCTCTTCTCCCTCTCAAATTCCAGCATTATAACTTATATTTAAACTTATTATAACTCATATTTAAATGAGATGGGATGCATTTTTTCCCCCTTAAGGAGTTTCACAAAACCTTTCACATATACGTGGTTGAGGTTGGGGACTATTCCAATATGCTTTGTATTTGACAGAGTATGGATGAAATATACAAATTGATCATATATTTTATCCATTACCAAAATAAACAAGCTAGGAAACTTCGGAGTCTAAGCATGTTGCTCCATAACTAGCTACAGACAGACTTAACCAAATCAAGGTACCTGAACAACTAATCCTAAATGGAGATATGGAACTGAGTTATCTCATTACAGCTGAAGAGACAACAATGACTGGATTACTTGGTAAGAAAATCTGCTTCATCTGAAAAGGATCCAAAGAATTTACACTGGATGAACAAATACACGCTTAGAATAAAGGAACTGGTCCCTACCTTTGGTGTACTGCAGTATCCTTTGTAAAAGGACTGGGTACTTTGTGATTCTCTGCGTTACCAACAGGATACATTCAGGAATTCCAAGACGCCTCACCAGGGAGCTGCTCATTTTTTTCTGAGGAATAAAGGTGAAAATTTCATTTCTGTAGCAAAACGCTCACCAGAGTGCAAGAAGGAGAGGCTTTTTCCATTCACTATGTCTGTCCTATCAGGTCCTACCTTGACAAATGCCTGAAACCGCTTGTCCTTTGAGTACAGATCCTTAAAGTAATTGACTGCCTCGTTGTGATGCCCGCAGAACTTGCCGTATGTTTTCTTCATTCGCTCGGCACTGTCACCAGAGAACTGCAAGACATGAGACACAGAGCTCCAATCTGCACCGAGCTCCTGGTGTGATATCCCAGCAGTGCCTGCCAGCCTCTCAACAGAATCTGATGAAACTAAATTAGTCCAAGGCATCCTAAATCAAGGAAGCAGATCTCTAGAAAGTAAAAAGAGCCAATATGGGGAATTTACTGAGTTCACACCTACAGCAGAATTTGGGATTCTACTCACCGGGCTTAATAGCCAAGAAAAAAAAAGTCAAAACAGACAAAAAGAAGGCAGAAACCACGGATAAAGAAAAGCAAAATGACCCACCCAAAGTTAAACAGCAGATCAGTAATGTAGCCAAGAGACACACTGAGCATATTTTGCTGTGAGCTCCTGCCTACACTCCAGGCTATGGTCAGACTGTTTTGTGCCTGTCAGCAAATGCTTCTCTTTCCCACAAAATGAACTAAATTAATTTTCAACAGTGGACCTTCGTCTGAAACAGCAAAAAGTGCTTAAAAAAAAGCAGAGGTGGAGATTCTTGCATGTGGGAAGAGTAAAGGTGCCATCAGCTGTGATTATCTGACAGGCACAAACAGGAGGGAAGGAAAAGTGCCTGGTTTCCAGCTGTGTTCTCAGAACTGCAAGCATTTTCCAGCACTTACTTGATTCACTAAGATGTCACCTATCCTCTTGATAACAAAGTTCTTTTCGCTTTTGTCTGCCAATGACTCCTTCTTCCTTTCCAGAATCCGCTGGAAAAAGTTACTGTGGATTTGCAGCAAGTTTTCCAGGCAGGGAAAGATCTTGTCAATGACTTGTTGATCATACTGCAGCTCCTTCAACATCGCTGCGCTGTACACATCGTTCATGATCTTCAGGGTGCGGACGTGATGCATTTCTGTCTGCATTAGCTCTGTGTATAGGATAGGGACAAGGTCAAAACCAAGGTCACTGTGGAGTTCATGGGTTACAGCATAAGAAATTTTCTCTGCCATGAGAAAGCTCTTCCATAACTGGGCTTCTCTAAGTGGTTTCAGAAAATTTCATGTCAGCTACTGAAACATCCATCAATAGTTTCATGTGTGAGAGAAACAGTTTCATGTGTGAGAGCAGGGCAGAGGAGTCCCACAATAAAGAGCTTTGGACACTGAGGTCTGAACCTTCAGCCCTGGTGTCTGCTCCTTACTAACTCACTGCCAGCCTCAGCATACTGCCCTTTTGCCGTACAGGATGGCTCCTGAACCTGTCAGGAGAAGAATTCCTGGCTACCTGCTCTGCTGTAACTGAGTTTAAATGTCACCAGCAGACAAACAAGGAGAAGTAGTTTCTGGGAATTTTTGATGGCTTCTGGATATGTGAATTGCAAAAAGAAAGCTTTCACAGAATACATTACATTTCTAAGAACTGCAAGAATGAAATTGGCTTCTAAGGAAACCAAGTCAATGTTTCCTGACCTAAAGTTCACTGACCTAAAGGGTCCCAAATCAGTGCGAGTGGGAACATCAAGAAGCTATGTAAAACAAGTGACAAATGAAGATGCAGGTATCTCACCATAAATGACATCTTGCCGTTTGACAACATCTTTGTTTTGCTGCTGTAGGAACTTGCTGTCCACTACTTGGCTCCAGGACTCTGCCTCCAGCTGCTTGGAATCTAATTCCAGTTCTCCCATGAGCTGTCCTTCATTCATGTCTGCACCTTCACAAAGCAATGTCAGTGCCATAAAGATGGGGGTAACTTGTCCTATTTGAGATTCCTGTCTATTCATTTAGGTTTAGGCTTTGTCTGTCACAACACAGAAATGACACACATTCTCCTTTCCCGACACAAATAATCATGTACCACATAAGGACCAGGCTATGAAAAGCACTTTTAAAGATTATTTCTTAGTTGCAAAAAACTAGTTCACCACTTTCACACAGACAAATTCTAGCTCAGATAATGTATTCTGAACCTGCAATGCAACAACATCGCAGATGAAAAACCACAGCAGAAGAGGAAATGTTTTTCCCTGAGCTAAATTCCAAGTAACTCAACTGTAACTGAAACCTTCTAAATGTTTTCCCACAATTTAACAAGCTAAAGTAATTAGTACGTGGGGCTTTTTTTATCATGCTGATATTCTAAGATTAAAATAAATGCACTTTAACTGTCCATCAGAAAGGAGGACACTTGCTGAAAATGGATTCTGTGTTTCTGGAAAGCAGCATGGAAACCTTCCTTTTGCCATAAATGCCATGGGGATCTCTTACCTTCATCAACCAGTGACTCCATGGATTCATTCACCCGGCTGATTTTATGTAAGGAGTCTGTTGACTGTGACAGGAATTTCCAAGTGTGTATTAAGTTGTCATCGTTCCCAACTCTGCTGAAAAACAGAACGTACAATATTGTTTATGGCATAAAAAACCCAGCCAAATGTACTTTCAAATAACCAGAAGAAATGCATTTTAAATACAAATTGGAAAAAAAAAGCCAGCGCTGCACGATTACATACAGAAATGTGCTTTTGTTAGTTGTTTTCTAACTACCCACTGGGGCTCAAGAAGCTGTAAGAGATACCATTCTGAGTGCTGGTGCTTCTATAAAGAATCACACCTGAGGTTTTATGGTTTGGATAACTCCATTTCCACTACTTTCCATTTTAGTCACATCCCATCCTCACTGCCCTACAAAAAATGCAACACCAAAGGCTATATACGAGTCCTTATCATTAGCTCTGAGAAAGGTGAGAAAAATGGACTGAAATAAGTCTCACCATGACTAGCCAGGGCATCCAAACTGCCCAGAACATGGCAGTCCATGCTACTGCCTCATGTGTAGAAATGCTCAAAATGCAGGTAGGGTAGGAATCATAAAACAGATTTTCTTCTACGATTTTTTAAAAAAATTAATTACGTATAATGCAGACCGAAAACACCAGGCAGACTGCAGCTCTGTGCCTTCACCCCTACTGTCATGGACACTAAAGTTAATACCATACCTGAACTGCAAATGTGTGCTTGCACAGTATTCAGCCCAAGGCAAGGGAATTTCCTCCTGGATCCCAGAGCATCTCTAAAATGTGGCCTTGAATCTAACCAGGCCAACTCAGATTCCTCTGAACTCAGGCCATGACTGGACTAAACCAGACAATCTGACTGTGCACAAGACACCTGATGGTATCATACATAACGTGGCTATTTCTGGCTTTGTGAACCTCTTCTGTACTTTTAGCACAAATCACAGTCCATGAATCTATTTTCAGTGAGATCTGCATTTCTTCATGTTCGCAGCATCAGGTAACACACGGGTGCTCAGGTGTCCAGGGAGAAACCTTACCCTGCAATGTTCTGTATCGAGACACTTTTAGAAAGTGCTGTAGGCTGCTGTGATGACCTCCTGTTGTTGAATATTGAGGTGACGGTGCTTTCATCAGGAGCAAGGATTGCGGAGCGAGGGCGCTCCTTGGGCTGTGAGCCTGCAAGGGAAGGGTGGGAGAGGAGTCAGCCCATGCAACCGCCTTAACCGCTGCTAACTGTGATGGTGGTGATGACTTAAAGGATCCAGGCACTAAAATTCACTTCCTTTTCCTTCCAGAATCATCACCAGGGGATCTCAGCAGTTAAAAACGGCCACAGGAAGGAAAGAACACGGACCCCTGTGCAGAACTGACTGCACTGCACTATGCTTAAAATTCCTAGGTGGGATCTGCAAGTCCAGAAACATATACTTGGGAAACTGAATTCAATTTTATGTGATAAATAATCATATGTTTTAATCTACTCTGTTGCTTTGTCACTCCCTTCAGCCTATAATTATATGTACCTTGCTGCTTCTGGTCAAACTTTTTGACATAGGTTTCTCTATCAGTATGTACCACAGAGAAAAGATAATCCTATTTCATGCCTATTCTTTTCCCCTGGTCACACTGCTCTGCAGTGCAATGTGTATCTCAGCAAAGTCAGGAAAAGTTTGTAAGCATTCCTCCTACTCAAAATTAAACATTTTATTTTGTCTACCTCAAAGCCTAAGACTATTTAATTAAAACAAAAATAACTGCATTTTGAATAAACATCCTCTCCACTTAATACTCATAGTTGGATTACTCTGGGAACAGTGTCAGACCCCCTGCACACAAGCTTCATCTTCCAGATTTTGTGGACTTACCAGTTGTAAGCATTCAGCAAGCTACAGCAGTCAAGCAGTTATTTTAAATCTGAGATGACTTTATGTTTGCTTAAAGCTACATGGACATTGCAGAAGCAGATGAACTCTGTACAGCTTCAGTACAACTTCTGAAATCTCAAATACTGCTTACCACACACAGAGGATGTTTTCATCCCTGTTTTGATAAACGCTTATCTTTCATAATATCAAGTTATCAGTTGTCAGAACAGTTAAGAGGGAAAGGAAGTTTTCTTACTTTTGTTTCTCATGGTTACTGTGGGTAATGAAGAGGTATCATGTGCCTGCAGCATCCCTCTTTGTGGCTGAAAGAAAAATGAATTTCACTGTAATTTCTCCTTTTTCCCAGCAATTTGCTCCATATAACTAAATTAAAAAGTTATGTTTTACTGAATCCTCTCAGAACAGATCAGTTTTTGGCTGTATGTGTATTTAAAAAAAGAAAAAAATATATATTGAAATGGGCAAAATAGCAGGTGGAGAAACAGGAAAATGAGAAAGTGCTGATAATACTGAAGAGAACTGAAAATCATACTTTATAAACATTATTTAGCTTGAAGGATGAGGTTCCTTGCATTTGGGGTAAGCACAAACTCCATGTATTTCTCGTATAAACAACATATTTAACAGTTTTATGTGAAAACTTCAGCAGAGGGCCTGAAGTCCTTTCCAACAAGCTGGAAACTTTGTGACATATGACAGAATATGTTATATATCTGCATAAACTTTTTTGTTCATTCAGCAGAATAGATGAACTCGCTTACCTTCATTTTGACCTTTGCACAAGAAGCAAAACTCTCCTTACAGCCTTTGTGAACAATTGCATTGCAGTCTGTCAAAAGTAAAAAACCCAACCAATTAAACAAAATCACACAGAAAACAGGTCGGTTTTCAGCATTTGTAATCTCAACTGTTAATTTACACAACTGAGAATTACAAATTTCAGGCATCATTGTGGTTTGCATGAGTAGCTTTAAATACTGAGACAGACTCCTCTCCAGGATAATTAGCCTTTTGTTCGTTATTAAGATTTCCTCAAGGAATTTAATACGAAATTCTTTTTAAAAATCAGTGCAAGGCTGAGTTGTCAGGGGTCTTAACCAATGGGTCTTAAATTAAATTTTAAAAAAAAGGATAGGAAAATCATGGCATTATTCCTCTGAAAGTAAAGTGGAAAGCTGAAGCAGGAGACAGAAACCAATTGTAGGGCCAATATTTTCTCTGAGAACAGAAATACTGTTCTCATCAAAACAAGGACTGCGAGATCCAAAAGACAGGAAAATTCATTTACACAAACTCAGACATCATAGGCAAGATCTACAGCACAGAAACCTACAGGGTTTTACTACAGGGTTACCAGAAAATAGCAACAGGACCATGTGCCAGGTGACCATGTCTGGGAAGTTGGGACTTCCTGCTGAAAACTGCACTGAAGGCACCGTTTTGGTCGGAAACCACAGCACCCACCAATGCAAAGACCATCAGGCTTTACCCCCAACCTCTGCTCTTTATGTGCCAGAGCAAAAGCTGTGTGTTTTTTTGGAATAGCCTCAGCCTGCCCATGATCTCTGCCAGCAGATTTCTGGGAAAGGATGATTAAAACTACTCTCTTTTTCTTTCATAGTAATTGATAATAGGGTTTGAGGCTGTAACTCGGCAGATGAAAGATCACAACTTAAATGCTCTCAGATGAGATTCAGTAGCTTAGAGAAAATTATTTCCACTCTTTCATGAAAACATTAACATAGATAATGAATTGTACTTTACATTGAAGTCATACTGTAACTGTAGAATTCTGAATTATTTCTTGAAAAAATAAGAAAGGAAAAAATTCCATGTCCAGAATCACAAAATATGCTCACATTCCTAGTAATTTTTACATTTAGGCCTACTTAACCAAAGACAGTAATTCTGATATTTTGACAGAGATAAGGGTAAGGTCATTGGGTGTTTCTATTCTGTCATCTCACAATTTCCTGTGCAAGACAGACAGAACAAAGAAACCTGCATGTTCTTGCAAAAACCCACAAGCACTATCATTTTTTCAGATCAAACAAGGAAGAGGGGCAGAACCTGCTTCTGGTGCACAAAGACAGGCAGTGAGACAATTCAGAATCACTAAATTCACACTCAGGCCTTGAAAGCCTGAAGGCAGCTCTTTAGTATGTACTATTTGGCAATACAGCATCTGGATTTTTTAGATGGAAAAATCTGGTTTCAGGGACTTTATTTCACCTATTCAACTCTTCAGCAGCCAAGAAGTTCCTCCAACTCCTCTGTATCACTAGTATTAATAATTAAAACACCCAAAAACTTATTTTCTGCATTACTGATTGCAAAAAAAAATTAAAAAAGACTAGGCAGGAAGCTATTAAAAGTTAGGCTTTTTTACTTGCCCATTTGTTTCACAGTATTCTCAATCTTTTAGCTGTTTCAGGAAGCTGGGGGGTATCACTGAAAAGCTGAGACATTGATTTAAAATGATCCAGTGTTTTAAAAGGCATTAAGAAAGAGTCATTCATAGGCAAGACAGAGCAGTAATGGTAGCACTAGTTTGCAACAGCACAGGAATAAGAGAGCCTCTGCTGGTGGTTATCCACAATTTCCAAAACATCTGATGGTTGATTTTAAGATGCAATAGGAGGATGGAGCACTCTCAGATGTGACATTTCAACCTGGGCCCTCATCAAACCTTCCTCATGGCATTCATTTCTTGTCCAATGCAGAAAACTTACAAAAATTTTCCATTGTATCTTGGAAATAAGGAAGGAACATCTATGCTAAAACATATGACATTGTTGGGTTATTTTAACTCATTAGAATATAGGGAAAATTAAATTGGGATATATTTCATTTTCTAAGAGGCTTCAGAAGCTGTAAAGAAAGTTGAGTGGGGAAAGGGAGAGAATGCATTTGAGAGTTTATAACTGCTGATGTTTTCCATTTCCCATCAGGCTGACACAGAGCGTGTTTCATGTGAACAACTTTGCTGAAATCTCTTCCAGGAAACTCAGAACTGCCATTCGGGATTCAGCTGGCTGCCCCTTCCCCTGCTCACATCTACCAGGAGGAACAGAAGGCTCCAGCCTGGGAGCAGTTCCCATAAATGCTTTGACTTATCTCTAGGCTAGTGGAGTAAAAAATTACTAATAGTGAGGAAAGAAGAGCCCTGAGCTGCAGTGGGAAAAAGACATTTTTGTCTGCATATTCTATAGCTTTGGGCTGCTGCATAAACCAGGCAGCATTCTGGGCTCGACCACACAAACTCTACTGACCTTATTGAGCTACAGGCATGAGAAACTGCGTGATAAGAAAAGAGAACAAAATCACCAATCTGGCAGAAACCCTCAGATGTGTTTCCCGTCCTGCCTGGACTGTAGTGCACGTACTTCACACACACACAGGTAGTTGCCATTTGACCTGTGATGCAATTTCTTGTAAAAAGAGAGAAGAGGGTGAGTATTTCCTTTCTGCACCATGTGGTTCTCACTGAGGGCTCACTGAAGCAGTATTTCAGAGAACTAAAGCAATACACTACAGATGGGTGGGACTTTTTTTTCCCATTGGAAGTAAAAGCCATGATCCAAGCCAGCTGTCCCTGTCCTTTCTCCATCTTATCAAAGCAGCTCAGGCCCAAGCCATAACATGCAGCTGAAATAAACAAGTTCTCCAGCTGACTGATACAGCCCAACAAGGGGTAGAAAACCCCATGGGATTGCTGTGACAGCTGAGCTCAAGCTTGGAATGAGGTTGCAGGACACCTCCATGCAGCCACGACTCAATTCAGTCCAGTTTCCACAAGGCAACATGCTGCTCCATGAATCACTATCTCCAAAGTCTCCCTCCCACCAAGGTTCGAATTTTCCATGTCAGATTCAATGAAAAACAAAAGGAAAGGAGGGAACCTCCCCTGACTTACTTGCACAGTAGTACGAATCCTTATTGAAAGGTTTCATACAGTGGTAACAGGTTGCTTGGGCTACAACGGAGGTTGCAGTGAAGAGATGCCCGTTTAACAGCTTCTTATCCTTTTCCTTCTCCTTGGAATCTTTGTCCTTCTCTTTAGTCTTCTCTTTATCCTTCTCCTTTTCCTGCAGAGAGAAAAGGACCAAAAGCCTTGTAGTTGGCAAGGTCTATTCTCCAGTTACAAATTCCTCAGTGTTTGCCTTTGGCACTGAGACGATATCGACCAGTGCACACCTTAACAATGGCCATGTGTCTGCACAGCTCTCTGTTAAAAAACACCTTACAGCCCCCATAGATGTGGATTTACATACTACTGACTCACAGATGTCTCACCAGCAGATATGAAACTCAGTCTGTTCTGAAGTCTGTTCTTTCACCTTTGTATTATTTTTGTTGGTTTAATGACTTTACCTCTTTTCTTCTTCTGGGCTCTCATCAGCCTCTTCAGTGTTTTCAATGAATTGTGTTAAATACAAACACCACGTGCAGTGTGTGCCATATTTTCAACACAGTTAATTTTTAAGGCCAACCTGTAAAGCTTGAGATTTGCAACTGCATTTTTAATGGAAAACACAAGCTCTTCCTCAGTGCCTGTATAGCTTTCACTGCCAGAATATTTCCACCTCTGTTTTCCTTCCAACTAGCAACTTTTTCAATAGTTACATGCAACTCCAAGTAATCATGTGAAGCTTTTTTGAGAAAATGGATCTTTTAAAAACTCTCCACGTATGGCACCACAGAAAGGCAGAGGAACAACAGCAGTGCCATAAAAGATTCTCTCATTTTCCACAAACCACAGTTCAACCTCTGGGCTACTCAGCTTTGGAAAGATGACAAGCACAGCCAGCTTCTCCAACTTATAGCAGAGTTTCTGCTTACTTTTCTATTGCTACCTTAGATAGAAAATACTAAATACCAAAAATTTGAAACATTTTTCCCTGCAGCCTTTCATGGATTTGGAATTCTTCCAAACAATTTTTAAAGGAAACTCCACAGAAAAACTCCAAATTTTAATTACAGTGATTCCTTGTCTTTCTATGTACCAACCTATAACCTGTTTACCCCATGATTCAGCTCCAGTTCTGTACTTTAGCTGTTACTGCGGATTTCCTGGCATCTGAAAGAGAAGCTTAACCAGAAATTGGTAAAGGCTTCTGTGAGCTTATCTTTGCATTTTGTTATTTATATGCTATGTGTCGTCCCCCTAATATTGTCACAGCCTGAGTATCAGGGAGCTGCAGAGCAGCCCTTGTGAGCAACTGCCATGAAGTGGTTAAAAGAGGTATCGGGCTCTACAGTCACCCGCAGGGAAACTGTTGAGCTCTTGATGACACACTCAAATAATGAGTAACTCAGCCTAAGGACTCTCCTCTCCCAACACTTCCCAGGTAAAATGCCCAGTGTCGGAGTCTCTCCCTGCAAAGTGTCATAAACAAAAAGTCTATTTACTGGCCCCAAACGCTATTTTGTTCTGCAAATAAGCAAAGCTAGGAGCATTACCATATGGAACAATCCTGTATGAAGCAGAAAACCTGCCAGGAAGAGTCTGTGTTGCATCTGTGTTGCATCACATCTCCGCCTCCTCTGAGCCATCAGCCTGGTTCAACACCCCACAGAAACATCCACAGTCCCATCCTCCATCCACTGACCTGCCCATCTTTAACCATGTCCAACCTGGCATGATTTAAGAACTTAAACTGCAGTTTAGGCCTTGGTTGATGGTACTAAGCTGATGCCTGGAGTTTTGCTCTATTGCCAAGTCTTGTGAAGCTCCAGGAGAAAAGATCACTCTAAGCTCAGGGCAAATCTTGTGACTCTCATGATGAAAGGAGATTTCCCATCCTATACTTTAAACCTCTACCTGATGTCTACTGCAAAGCCCAGTAATTCTGAAGTCTGGAATAATACCCTGCCTTCATGAAAATCACTGTAAGAAAACATTTTAATTAAAGCTGAACGACCCCAGAAAAAACAGGAAATGGGTGCACCACTTTCAGGGAGGAAACAGCACACTATGCACAGGCTGCCAGCCACTGAAGGACAAGGTCTCAAAATGAGATTTTTTTTTTTTTCCCCAGCTTTTTTCCTGTGACAGTTACTGGAACTTTATCCTTAAAAAGGACTGTAAAAAAACAAGACCATTTTCCTGAGCTACTGGAGCTTGCCAGCAGGATTTGAAGCTCAGCTTTGCAGCTGAACCCGACGTGCAGGAACAGACACGACAGGTACCGCAAACCCAAAGGAACAGATCTGCAGCAGCCGATCCCTCCCCCAAAGAACCACGAAGCTCTTACCTCCCAGTGCTTAAGTCCCACCAGCTTCACTGTTATCTGAGGTACTTCTGCAAATCTATTCCATTTTATCGACATCCTTCCCCCCGGGGGGCAGGAGCGCTGCTCCCCACCGGCGCTAGCCCATCCCAATGGCCGGGAGCTGCCGGCACGGCCGGCTGGGGGGATGGCAGGCACAGAGCAGTTGAGCAAAAGGGGGAGGGCGGGACGATTGCTGCTAACTTCCTTGAAGATGATTTTAGCTACTTTGCTGTTGCTTTCATCTTGCCCTACCCTAGCTCCCACTGCTAAAACGAAGTATAAAAAAAAAAAAACCAACAACTTACAGGGCAGAAAAGGATGTGATTAATCTTTTAGAAGTCACAAGTCACTAAGAGACCACCCGTTTAAAAGGCAGAGAGAGGGTAGTAAATCAAACACTCTGTGATGTTTGGGATAGAAAAAAAGCGAATTTTAACATACCTCAGTGTTGCTATGCAGTACTTCAGCAAACAAAGTGCTGCAGAAGATGCCCAGACAGAAAAGTTTTGTGAGTTTGAGCTCCTCCTGCTCTGCGCATCAGGAATATTCCCTGTCTCCTAATCTTTCAGACACTTACAACTCTTACTATACACACTGAAATGCTGTTGATGGTATAGCACTGCCTTATTACTGCACAAGGCAAGGAAAAAGAGAAATTACTCATGCTAATTGTCATCATTTCTCTGAAACCCTCTACCTTTTTTCCTGAATTGACAGAAATAGAGCGTGTTGTAGACTTCACAAATGTGAATCAGGGCACGTTGCTAATAGCAAGAGATTCACTGCTAATCCCCAAATAACACCAAATACATGCCAGGCATGGGAAAAGTCACACCAACAATCAGTATCCCCTACAGTTAATGTTCCAAACACCTCTTTATTTTTAAGGGTTTTTTACATAACTGTTTACATGATTTTCCAAAAGAGCTGTTGCCATTAGAAGGTTCAGGTGTGCTTTATTTTACAGTTCACCTTAGAAAACAGTGCAGGTTTGGAGAGAAGTAAAACCTAGTTGGAAAGAAGCTGAAGCAAAGCGTCCCTCCCTCCTGACAGCCCAGACAGCAGCAGAAACCAACTTCCTGTCAAACTTCCTCTTTTAAGGTTTGTTGTTTTTCTTTTTAATACTTACCAGTTTTCCTCAGCTGTAATGCTGATGAGAAATCAGTGTTCCCAAGAATTTTTTGGTCAAAAAATCCTTAGGATTTTTAGGTTGGAGCCTAAGAATGTAAGGTGTTTTTTTAGGGTGGAGCCCTAAAAAAGTATGTCATGCAAGCATTCCACTGTAAGCAGAGAAGAAATTGTAATTTGAATAATATCCTGGCTTTTTAATTAGTAAAAATATCAGAATTGATTATCAGCTGCAATTTCTGTACTGTGCGTTATTGTAGGGATTTTGGAGCAATTCTTTATCAACACTTTCGGACACAATCATGACATCAGTGAAATCAGCCTGCACTTACTTAACAAAAGGAGAGTAAATTTCTGAAAGCAGTTCTGTTGTATTTTTTTATATGTCCCAACCAGATCTCTTTATCTTTTCCTCTAGTTCTTCCTTTGGAGATTATACGTCTGAAGTGCAAGAACCAGTTAATGAATTTCCACTCCCATCCACGACATCTGTGTAAAATGTCGTGAACTTCTCACTGGCGTTTGCAACAGAAGTTTCTATGTTAAGCAGATCTGCTTTTTGGCATCGTACTTTGCAGCAGGGAACGTCATTGTCTTAAAGCTGCAAAGCAGTAGCTCTGAGCCACTGGCACTCGTGGCTTTGTGTCTTTAAAGGCAGACCCGTAAAGAGGAACTGTGTGTAATTACACCTCTTGGGGGCCTTCCAACATTTACCAACATATTAGATACACCTCACCTAATGATACAATACACACTGCCCACGGCGAGGTAAGGTGCTCTGAGCTTGGTCAGACAGATAAAGAGAGGCGAGTTTCAAGCAAAAAATATCCAACCAAGCCAAAAAAACCCTCAAACATATATTAACCTTAAGGGGACAATCTAAGGCAACAACTGCCCGTTTGTGTGAAGCATCTAGTATTAATATAATTATTTCTGTAACCAGTACAGTTCCCAGGAAATTCAGCTGTGCTGAGCAGCACTTGTCTTTCAGCAAATTAAATCCCAGGGTTTCAAGGATGGAAAAAAGGTGAAAATATAAATATTTGCCATCACCAAAGGTCACTGTTTGAGCGATGTCTCTTGCAGTGCACAGAAACTTAGTGGCAAAAGTAAAAATAAAAGAAAAACACACCACACCCTTCGGCAGCCAGTCCTTTCTTACAGCTCCCTCCTCATTTTATTAAAAACCTCTCGGGTTCTGTAAAAATTAGACTCATCAATCACTTAAAAGCCATAACTCATACCAGAACACTATCTATTCTCTATAATAAATGAAGCTTCATTTTGTGGGGAAAAGAGTGAAAACAAAGAATTGCTGAATCTTCAAGGTTGGAAGAGACCTCCAAGATCATCCAGTCCAACCATCAACCCAGCACTACCACTGTAACCCCCCTAAACCACACCACTCAGTGCCAAATCCACCACCAACATGGGAAACCTATTCCAATGCCTGACCACCCTAATAGTGAAAATTTTTTTCTAATATCTAATCTTAATCTCCTCTGACTCATCTTAAGGCCATCTATTCATATCCTCTTACTCAATCTCCACGTCCAGATCATCAATAAAGATGTTAAACAGGACTGGCCCCAAAATCAAGCCCTGGGGACACCACTAGTGCCCAGCCACCAATTGAGTTCCCAGAGTGTGTCCTAGGGCTCAGTTTTGGGGTGCTAAGATTTCCCATGTAGCCAGTCCTTGTTACAACACAGACAATCCTCTCCTCACAGAAGACAGAAAGGAAGTAAAAGAAAGTAAAGAAGAGAAAATCGGGCAAAGACTTAAATACCACCCTATGGAAACACAGAACTGAAATACAGAACTCATCTCTGCTGCCTGTGGGCATTTCGTGGCTCCATAAATCACAAGAAGCACTTACTTTGCTCTTCTTGCTGCTGGACATTTTATTCCTGAGGTAGCTGAAGGTGCGACTGACTTTCGTTACACCTTTGCCAGTGGGGACACTGCTGCTCTCTTCAGATATGCTAGAATCAAAACAGAAAAAAAGGTTGCTTGTATTTTTTTTCTTCCCCAAAGCATCTATTAAATGGATAGATTTATTTTTTTTTAAAGGAAAAATGCATTTATTATTAGCCAATAGCATCAAAGGTTGCTTTATGGTGTTATACCAGAGAAAGAAAAGTGAAGACAAAATGCCAATCCAGTTGCTTTGAGTTAAATTTCAAGGAATCCTCATATCTGTTTTTAAGCAGGCCTTGCCACAGCACCCTCTGCTGCTCCCCTGCTCAAATAACCAGGAACCATTAATACTTTAAAGAGCAATCTCTTTCCCGAGAAAGGCATTTAATGAACTCTGAAAAGGCAGTGAGTGCCTTTAACAGAAACCACACTGCCTGCAAAGCCTCCCCTGAGAAATGAGAATACCAAGTAATAAACAACAATGATTATATGTATTAATTTAGGCATTTTTAGGATGCCAGTTATTTTTTGCCAGTCTTTACATGCACAAGCTCATGACTTCATCTGTGGTGGAAGAATAAGGAAACTACTATTGCAATAAAGGACACAGTCTATCAATAGGAAGTACAACACAAAACAAAAGCAGAACAACAGAAATATAAATTAAATCAAGGAGGAGAAAATAGCAGCAAGTAGAGGGGAAGAGCCTCCCAGTCATGAAATAAAGTTCAAGCCACCAGAGCCATAGAGACCAGACACTCAGGTCCCTTGGTGCCACAGACGTCCTTCCTTTGGGGAAGCACTTTTAAAAACACCAGGAAAATTATCTCCTCTGCACAACTTGCAAAGATGAAAAGTAACGTACAAAACCACGATTGTTTTGGCCTCTGTTACAGAGATATAGACTGAATTACCACAAGGAGGAAGAACTACTTTTAGTGTAAAATATAACTCGGGGTAAACTGATGTTGTGTAACCATAGATAATCTGAAGTTATTAGCTATGCATAAACACAAAGCCTTGTTAGAAATGAGACCTAGAACAGACTTTCCCATTCTATGACCTAAAATATTCTTCAGCCTTTAGACACACACGAGACTGATGTTCACAAATCTGAAAACTTCTGATTTCAGCTGGAGTGCACTGGTGCCAGAAAGGCTTTTGGGTGTCCAAAGCAGAGGCCACTGCAGGAGCCCCATCAGAAGAGATGTGATACCCCCAGAATACTGTACCTCTGGACTGAGGAACCCGTGGAGCCGCCGAAGGACTGCGTACCTGGAAAAGATCGGAGGGGCAGGGGGTGACATGTTAGACTGCAATCGTAGCCCACTGATCTTAAAAAACATAGTTTGCATATTTGGATGGTTCAAGAGGAAAGGGAAATGCTTTCCAGAAGTGAGTGTTTAGAACAGAATTCATGTGCTCAGGATAAAGCCTGTTCCCTGTATCCTTAGCTGCTCTCAAATTAGATGCTGAGGTGAAAGCCTGCTTAGTATTTTTTATCAGTGTTCAGCTATTAAGCAAAGGCCGTGCAACTGTTAAATTTGCTGGTAAATCAGGCTGTCTGAATCAGAACTGCCAATTCAATGACAATAGGTATAAATGAGAATGATTCTGCCACAATGCTTTTATTTATACACCACTAGAAAGAATCCATTATACAACACATCCGGGTTTCATGCACACAACTCTTCTACTTGATAAAATTATAGTTCATTTTCCCATCAAAATCCTGAAGCACTTCATAAAGAGTAAGGGAAACAAGGGAAGCTTTATTCTGTTTTCCACAAAACGTTACCAGCCTGGGGCTTCGTCACAAAACACAGCTTGAGGAAAGGCTGAATTTCAACACGAAGCTGAAGCCCTGCCAATGGCACCAGTTCTCTTTATATCACAAGAAACCTGCTTGCACAATTGCATTTGGAGCAGGTCTGGGAGCTGACACCATTTACCAGAACCATCGAAGAACGCTGAAATGATCCAGGACACAGGGCTCTCTCTGGAGCAACTGGGCTTGCCAGGACTCTGAAAAACCCTCATACAAGCACTGTTTGCAGCCCTTTCTGAAGTTCAAGAAGCAGCATGACTGCCACCTTATTAGGCTTCTGCATATATACTGTAAGGAAAATAGTCTTTTGGTTCAAATTCTGTTAACATATTAATGCTAAGGGTGAATGCAAAAGACCTACTTGCCATTAGAGGCAAAGATGGTCCTTTATTCAAAAGCAGTAAGTACATTAGGAAAAACTGTGCACACAATATTATGCTTTAAATACAGATTTTCTAACCACCCATTCAACTGCCAACACAGACAGAAATATAATTTCTTCATATTGAGAAACTAAAATACAGGCATACCCCATTACCCAGTCCCTGCTTGGGGATCTGTGTTAATGTTTCCCTTGCGAAATCTTCCACCTCATTAATGATCTATCCCGAATACATCAAAGTTAGTAATACTGTAACATATACAAAATGAAGTCTGCTATTCAATTTCCAATAGGGAATATTATATTTTTATACAATATCCACTACCTAAGCCCCTACTAAGATCACACAAGTAATTTACAGACTCCCAAATCCCTGGCTAAAGCTCCAGTGATTCTGGTTCATATTTCAGTTCTAGATTGCTTTTAACCTGAGTTAAGCCTCCTTAGAGTTTCCTTTTTTAAAATCAATTAATAAATTTGACTGGATTTAAGTATTTCACAAACCTTTTTGTTTCTTTGCAATTAACATAAGAAATATGAACAAACGCTGAACCATGAGCTGTAATAATTTGATATTTGTGACTAGTTTTCAGCACCTGGAGAAAGTATATTGCACAAGAACTTCAATTATGTATAATTTATCTTTTATTGCATTAGTGTTTTACCATAAAAACAGTGGATTTTTGATTCTGGTAGGCAAAGTGGATCCAGATAAAAAATCAAGGTCTGTTTATGATTTCATATTTTAGGTTATAATATAACATCATATAATCAATACTGCTGCAAGCTATAAAACCCATGAAGACAAGCACAGAAAAGCACACATCTTCTCGCTTCAGATTTTGTTCTGAAGTAGAAGAGGGGAAGGAAGGTTTATTTTCATAAGTTTTTTCTTTCCTGTCACAACCAGGATCAAAACTGAAAAGCTAAAACTGACCTCACAACCCACAAAAAAAATTAAGGTTTTGGGTTTTTTTTTTCCCCAAAAGCCAGAACTGCTATTTATGTCCAATGAATGTGGGCTAGCAGCCAAATTTTGGTGTATTTATGTGAACACCTTTTAAGCATCACCCACCAAAATTATTTCATATGGTAGCTAGGCCTGAAACAATTCATCAAGATTTGTTATGCAGAAAGCAATGACTGGATTAGGAGGTTGCAAAACAGCTTGCAACTCCCTAATTCTCTAATTAAACTTTTGTGAGACAAGAAATCCAAAGGCTCCATAATAATTGTCCAGCCACCCAAAATCCAAGTCTTAAATATACCATTTCATCTCAAAAACTGCAAGTAATCCTCCATACTCTAGAGAAAAAGAGGCATGGAGAGATTGAGGAGCAGTAACTGAAATGCAATCTCAATGTTAACACATCTGTCCTTTGATGAGAAATGAACCCTGAAGATGTGAAAAAATAAACTGATCTGGAATTACTACATGAAAAATGCCCACTGCCCACTGTCTTATGAATAGCTGTGGCTAAACCAACCTTCACATAAAGTCACCAATGTACCCTCAAATATGAGGGAATAAAACACGTCTAAAGAGACCAACATTTTTGTTTGAGACAGTATCAGATGTTATTTTAAATGATCACTGTTAGCAGAAGCACTATTGGAGAAGATGAATACTGGTTAACATAAATATCCCCTAAAATTGTCATACCCTAACCTGACTATTAGATATTACTTAATGGGTTGGATGCTTAAAACAAAAAAAAAATAAATAAAGTAATAAAAAATAACCCCAAACCACACATACACACAAAAAAAGAAAGAAAAAAAAAAGCAAAAAAACAAACCCAAAAGAACAAAACTCCCCAAATGAAAACAAACAAAAAACCCCAAACAAATAAAAACCCTATTAAACAAAAAAATTCCAAATCCACCAGAAAGTTTAGCTAAGGGTACTTTTTACTGTGGGGCATCACACTGATGCACAGCTGTGTGTTTACAGTTCACTTTCTGGGGACTATGAATTTTGAAAGGCAGAAAAGAAGAACAGAGCAAATATGAAGGAGCTTAAATATGGAAGTCAGTAATATCCCACCTGGGCACAAGACTTTCTTAAGGAAGGGACAAACCCACAGGGAAGACTAGGAATGGAAAGGAGAACTTAGATACCTACAACATGGATGGTGTTTTAGATTGTGATGTCGAATACTGTTCTAAATTCAGGAAGCAACCAAAATGTGTTGGACGGGAAAGCAATTTCCCCCATTCCAGTATGGACACAAGGAATGTGCCTGTTTTATTTCAACAGTCTAATAAAACATGCTTAAGAAATAGGAAACATTTTTAGTTATCTTTGATAAGCCTATTAAAAAAGCCAAGAGGAATCTAAATTACTTTAATTCACTCTTCAGCTTCAGTTGGGCTTCTTTTAGTAATAGTTTGCAGGAGGAAAAAAAGGCTACCAGATAACTCTTGCCTGTTTCCCACAAAACTACTCTGACAATAATATCAGGACCTAGATATTGAAGTTTTAAGGTGTTTGACTGCAATGTGTGCTTTTTGCTTAGGAGGGGAACTGTGAAGTTGCCACCAAGATTTTCAGAATTTAATAAGCAGGGCTTCACTCCACTTATCTTTCACTGAACAATGTACTCAGTCCTACCCATAAAGGGCAAGAATCTACCTCTGCTGCTAACTCCATGCCCTGTAACAAGTTCAAGGCAAGTTATTTTGGTTTTAGTAAAAAGGTAAAGATTATATTGCTGGTCAGAGTGGCAGGTGATGATATTTGCCACTTGGATACAGACCAATCTAACTGGATGAGACATGATGGTGCTGATGTACAAGATTCTTTGGATTATAATCCTTTTATTCTGCCATTAGCTAGTATTCAAATACAGGACTAAGACAATGCTATTAGACATCATGCAATGGAAAGGTTAGTTCAGTGTTTGCAAGGTGAAATTCTGAGGTCTAAAGCAGAAAACCAGATTTCCCTTTGTTTCCACCCATAACGGCTGCAACGCACAGAAAACGATTACTTACTATCCAACTCCTCCTCCTCATCACTGGAAGAAGAGCCAATAGAAAAGAGAGTTTTAGACTTAGGAATGAGTGGAGAGATGCTGAAGGAGAAGGAGATCCGTCTCGATGGTCGAGTCCGGCCCTGGGCTGAGAAGTGGGTTAACAGCAGACATTAGAGCATGCTTGAAAATGCATTTAATAATAAAAAGGAGAGGAAAGCAGCCAAAGCAAACTAAAACCAAAGCAAAGGAAATGTCTGCAAAGCAGCTGGCTCCAGAAAAGGCACAAGAAACAAAGAATTGAGAACGTGCAAATTCCACAAGGTGCAGGTCTGAGGACGCAGGTCTCACTGCATGCGTAGCTTGAGGTTCGAGGCTTTCCCTATTTTTGCTGGTATCTTTTTTATAGGACCTCTTAATGAAGACTTATATGCAAACAGTTATTTTCCCAAACAGAATACCAACAATAAAGTGGGTCTCTGGACAAAGGGCATCAGCTTCACCAAAAGAACTGCCAGGGAATCAAATTAGAACAACTCAAGGTATTTGTTTGAAGGTGCTTTCTGCAGTTAAATGACGCAGCAAAGCTGCCAGACATTAGAAAGGACAGTTTATCTGAAGTGCTGATATAATCTACCTGGGGAGGTTCTTGCCACCTCTATTTCTAAAAATCCCTTCAAAATTTCCAGCTTTAAAGAGGAGACACTTCAGCTTCCACTCTTTTCTTACAAAATAAAAAAGAAAGAACAAGCATCTCTTCTGCCGCCTTCTAAAACTCACAGCCCTTGTTTTAAAGAAACTGCCTAAACATGAGAAAAGCTCCTCTGCACCCTCTTCTGTCCTTGTCTGGAAGATGCCTACCAAACACAGTGCCAAACTCAGGAATCAGTCTGTGACATCAAATCTCCAACAATTTATTTTTAAGAGCAAAACTTTGCATAGCAGCAGCTTTGCAACAATTCTTTGTAAGTACACTATTCTCCAAAAAGAGATGCAGGAGCCAGGTAGCCACTCTTCACTGAAAGTGGGATTCCCAAGGGCTGTATTTCCCAAACCTTTTCTTCATACAAGCACAGGTGGAAACCTCTGAGCTGTGACCTGATTGCTGGATACCCATCACTGACATGGGACATCAGTGTGACATCAGGAAAGATGACTGGGACAGGGTTGGAGAAACTCTGCCCCTGGGACAGGTCTGACTTCTAAGGGTTCTACTTAAGCACCTACAATTAACAACTTCAGTGCATATATTCAGTCACTTTTAAGTCATTCCACGGATAAATCAATTCACTTGCACAACAGGGAAAACAGGCTAAAGACTTCATCAGCATTAAACTTCCAAAGAGAAAGAAGAAGCAATTATTGCTCTCTTTGAATAAAACATCTCCTTTCAGCCACACACAATGAGAATTTTTTGCATTGCTGATATCATGCGTCAAAACTGAATTCAGAATATAAAAATACTGTCCGAGGAACATCCAATGCAATGCAAGCAATGCAAAGCAAACTCCCCAGAAGTTTTCCTTCAGCCATTAATCATAAATGCCAATGGTCCAGAGGCAATTTGACTAAAATGTGCACATTTTTCCAACATAAGCAGAACAACTCTAGAGGGACTCAATGTAAGGCATTTAAATTGAAGAATTCTTAGCAAGACTGATGCATTAATTTTGTTTAGACTGCCTTTCCAAGGAGTTGTTCTAGTATCCCAGACCTGAAGAACACGATTAGGCAACCCTGCTTTTTGTTCTGTAGTCTACTGTCTATTTAGACTAAAAGTCAAGATGAACAATAATACTTTACTGTAAATTGAACCACCTTCTCCAGCACAGTTCAACTCCCATTTCAGTGGTTTTATTTATAGCAATTCCTGGCTTTGTAACAGCGCTCCACACTGGAAATTTGCTATTCCAAAGCCGAAAGCATTCTTCCGAGCACTCCAGCCAAGAGCTCTTGTGACCTCCCTCTATAAAATGCTGAAGGATTAACAGTTGTGAATGGCCACAACAGCTCTTGGAACATCTGAGAAATCAGATGGTAGTGTGGGATAGAAATGCAGTCTTGGAAACTGCTCCTGCCTCAACACATGTGACAATAAATGGTAAAAATAAGAGAAATTCCTCCTATTATTAATTTGGATTTAGTTTTTAAAGTTCTTGTGCAAGGCACGTTGTTTTCTCCTCATTCAGACACAGTTGCAGGAATCAGATTTTTTTTAATTATTTTTTTAACACCTACCACAAAATTATGCAAAATTATTTCCATGAAATCAATTTTTACTCTTGCACAACTCTGAAATGTTCTGCTGAAATAACATGAATGTCAAACTCCAGTGATACAAAGAAGTTTATACACTGAGACCTTCTAAAAGGCACTAAAGCTACTTCACGTGTCATATGGTCACAACTCAAGCAACACTATTCCTCTTTCAAAGTGACTGAGGAAGAAAGAAGTAAAATCATATAATCATAGACTGGTTTGGGTTGGAAGGGACCTTAAAGATCCAAACCCCCTGCCATGGGCAGGGGCATCTTCCACTAGACTGGGATGCTCAAAGCCCCATCCAGCCTGGCTGTAAGCACATCCAGAGATGTGGCATCCACAGCTTCTCTGGGAGATTTACTGAAGTTTCTGAAGTCAGGAAGGAGTCAGGATTGGGATGAGAACTCATGATCTAAATTTTTGAAGTGATTATTCCTTTTGGATGCTCACATCAACCCCTCAAATGCACTGATTTTCAAAACCGCCTTCCTATAAAAATGAGGCTCTTCTGAGCAATCATAAATTAATGACTGAGAAAACAAAGCTCACAGGAGTGTTTGTAATTTTTAAGTTCAGCATCCCAAACTCACAGACATCTGCCTCAAAGCAGAAGAAGACTAATCCTGCTATTTCTTCCATAGCCCCTCTGGAGAGCTTACTGCATCTTCTCTTTTCCTTCTGTCTCCACGGGACCATGGGACTAGGTTGGTTCCAGAAGAAGATGGAATAATCAAAGCTGCCTACCACCAACTCTCAGGCCTCTGTGGTATTTTCAACATCAGTCACAGGACAGAGAGGAGCAGAAAGACAGTCAAGTTGTCCAACTCCAAGATGGAGGCACAA
Organism: Myiozetetes cayanensis; assembly: GCF_022539395.1. Taxonomy (NCBI): domain Eukaryota; kingdom Metazoa; phylum Chordata; class Aves; order Passeriformes; family Tyrannidae; genus Myiozetetes; species Myiozetetes cayanensis. The sequence continues at coordinate 14,001,846 of NW_026087048.1, forward strand.
ATCCTCCACTGTCATAAACCCCCACCGTGGGCCTGAAGGAAAGTGCCAAGGGAGAGGGGGACGAGCCTCAGCCGTCCAGGCTCCCTCAGCCACCGACATTTTTGGGGAGCAAACAGGGTTATTTATGGTGTTTGGTCAGCGTTTGGGTGCAATGCCAATATATTGGCTGCTTCAAAAAACAACAATGAATGCCTTCTGCCCAAGGAGGGAAGCGGGGAGGCAGGACCCGGCCTTGGGCGGGATGGAGCTGCCCATGTTTTGGTTACCGTTGCTGGGGACACATCCGCTAGGCCACATTCTTATTAATCACGGAATAATCACGGTAAAGAATTTTAAAATGTCTCCCACAAAGCATAATCCCTGTGGGTTTCCTCCAGCAAGCCTCCTCCATGAATACAACGCCTTTCTCAGAGCACCTTTCCCTTGTTCAGCTTTGCAAGGAAGAAGCACGTTAATAAAGAGGAAAGATCAGAGACCATCACTAATTGACAAGACGTGAGCTAAGATGTCAGTTTGGTTTCTGGCTGGCAATTAATAAAATGAAAACATGTGTAATGCAGCCCTTCCTAAGCACATCCAGCTGCAGCCTTCTGAATGACTTTTTCAGCTGAAAGAGTCAATTCAGTCAAGTTGCAAAATTAAGTGCTTGTTATCGCTTCAATTAAGCTAAACTGGAAAATTTCAGAGAATCATCTTTTATTATTTTCTTCAGGAATGAGATTCAATAAATTATACCCAACTGCTCCAAAATATTTAACTCAAAATGAATAGCAACAAACTCCCCAAAGGAGATGAAGACATGGATTCTCAAGTTTCCATGTATCCACTTTCAAAAATCTAGACATAGGGAAATAAGATCTCACATGGAATTTACCTGACATCAGTGGAAGAAATTCTGAAAGGATGTAAAATTAAATCCTTTTTTTTTTTTTTTTTAATAACAAACTCAGTAAATCATAGTTTTCATACCAGTAGTCTAATTTAAGAAAAAACCCCAAAACAACCCTAATACAAAAAAATTCTAGGGATACACTGGGAAAAGCTAAACTAAACTGACTGAGTTCTGCCTTTCCACCCAGAATTCCGTTCAGCAGTGAAACATATATTTCACATAATATGGGAAAGCAAGAGCAGCTACTAGCACATTCTGCCTTGGGAAGGTAGCAAGATATACTCAATAATACAGATGACAGCATGGATAAGGGAAAACCGTGTTACTCACTGTCGAGCACTGGCTTGCTAATTGACATTAGAGACATGGATTTGGTCAGTGGAGATGAAGCAGCGGAGGAACAGAAATTAAATCCTTGTGGCTGCGATGTCTGACGTGCCTGCAGAACAGAAAAGAACCACACTGAGTCTTTATGTAAAGAGCTACAGAACCATCCCAACTTCAGATCCCAGTTCAGCGTTCATGTTTATGAAATTCTCACTTTGAAACAGTGAGAAATTTAAACAATCCCAGAATAACATAATAGGTGAGAAAGTCAAGTACCACGAAAAATGTAATCAGTGTTGCACAGGTGAAATTTAACAATTTTTTTATCTTTTAAGTGTAAGACAACTAATTATGCAACAGAGAGACTCTGGCCGCTTGATTTTCTTGCAAGATATTACTAGACAGACATTGTTAACTGTCTGAAGGCCACTGAAATTGCTGCTGTGACTCCAACTCCTCGGTATAGCTTGAGTGTGGTTCAACATGGTGAAAGAAATCTGATTCTTAGCAGTGCGTTCCCAAAAAATGCCATTCCCCAAAGCAAAAGAAGACGTGAGAGTTGTGACATTACAACTCGACAGGCCAGATCTTGTAAGACCCATTTACTGTCTTGATGTACAGCAGTGACTCTATGGGGCAAACAGACTGGATGGTTAATGATTCTGACATGAACCCAGAAAATACTATGGCTGAAAATACTAACTCAGAAATCCAGGGCATTTATAGTATTTAAGACAATAATTACTTCTTTAATAACAATTAATAGGAAGTCTCATAATATTGTGGCTTATCTGTCCTTAACAGCTATCACAGACTTCTGATCTGGAGAGGTTACTCTATATTTTCTTAATATGCAATTACTATTTTGCTTTAATGAAACTTTTGATTCTGGTTAAACCTATGAAAGAAAAAAATCTTTATTTTCCTCCTATGATATGAAAATAAACCCGAAAACTTTAGCAGATAAATCATTACTTGGTACATGTGTGTATTACAGGACTGCAAAAGGCAGCGTAAGCATTAACTGCAGAATCAATTTTTCATTCAATCAACACCTTTGATTGATAGACTCACTATATCCATTCTAAAAATTAAATAACTTTTCCATAATTACTCATGCAATCAGTGGAAGAAAACTGGGAAGTTTCTTGTTCTCAACCTAAGACTTTGCCTCCCAACCATGCTGTCCCGAAGAACCAAATAGCAAACTTAAAACAGGTGGAGATTCCTCCATGTTAAAGATGGAAGATTTTTAATATTTTTTAAAACATATTTATATACACACACATATAGGGTGGAAGCCTTTGTGAGACTGTCACTTGGGAAAATTACTTTTAAAATGCTGATGTAACATTTTGCTGAGATCTAACAACAGCTGGACAGTTTTACCTGGTGACCATAGTCTCTGATTTCTCCTTGCTCGAGTTCTTCAGTGAGCAGGACCAGGGACCCACACTGATTGCTGGTAAGTGGACTCCGCCTGAGGTCTTTGGAGCTCAGGGAAGAAGCCTCCAAGTTTGCAGAGGGCTTCTTGTTCTCACCAGAGTCTCCAGCAAGGCCTTCTAGGCTGTAACTAAAGAGAAAGCACAGAGGTTAGATGCTGACAAACTCCTAGGGACCAGTGTCTTTCAGCACAGAGCACCTTGCTGTGTAAGACACTCGGCAGTCACTAACTGAACTGTGCAGGGAAATGCAGATGTTACTGATCGACATGTTACTTCTATTTTCTTCAAGAGCAAACAGCAGCACTTTTGTGCCTCTAATGAGACACAGTAGTTGCTTGAATGACCATTCAAACTCCTGGTCAATAGCCTTTCCTACTGGTTTTTTTCCTTTTATTCTTGAGTGGTACACAGGAAAATCCAGAAACACCCCTTACAAAGATTTTGGTATTTCCACATATTTTTTTTTCTAGCTTTCTACTGGGCTCTCCCTTGGAATAAAGCCACCCAAATTAAACTACCTTGAATAGAATGGTGCTGCCTGTCCTGGACCAACACCCCTCCCAGCAGCCACATCAGCTGCTGTAACATTCATCTCTGCAGCCACTGAATCTATTTTAAAACATGCCACTGTACAAAGTTTTGGCAATGATAATGTCCTTCTTTCTGCCAAAGCTGGTTTCTTTTCTACCTTTCCTGTCATCTTTTTCTTGAATTCAATAAATGTTATCATCCCCTCTTTCACATGGGACTATTTAATCTGATAAATCTTGACCTAATATTCTGCTTCTGACACTCTTGCTCTTCAGGCTCAAGCATCAACAGACCCACTGAAATGCCACTGTGGGATCATGTGCAAGCTTTACAGATTCATCTCCCAGTATACGAGCACAATTCTGTTGCTGATGTTTGATTTGATACTCACTAAGCCCTCCAAGGCCTCCCTTGGATTTATATCCCAAGCTGAGGCTAATCATGACACCTAAGTGGCCAACAAGCTGACATGTAAACAAATGAAAGGGAAAACACACTCTAGACTGTACAGATGATTTAAACAACCAGAGGAGCCTTAAATTCAGGTAGACTTGCAGAGTAGTGATTAATGTTCTGGAGTCCCTTAGAAGCATTAAGTGGTTGACAAATATGCACCTTGAAAGCAAAAATTGCAGTAAACATTGAATAAGAAGATTTAGTATATTCAAAAGACTTTTTTCATGGTAATTAATGAGAAAAAATGGTTGGTTGAAGCATTTATAATTTAATCTGCTTTAAGAAGATTGTAACTCATCAATGTGTATTTATAGCAGGCACTAAAAAGTTTATTCTAAAACACCTGTAGAGACTTATCAGCCCCATTTCTACTGATTATTTAGAGCAGAAGAAAATTTTTTTATTACATTCCAAGGTGGTAACAGTGATGATACACAGTGCAGAAAAAAATTATGTACTTGTGACAAAACCAGCTAAAACCTGCAAATATTACCCCATAAAACAGTTATCAGTGGGTGATACTGTTCTGTAATTTGCTGATTGGAGTATATAGACCAAACATAATTAAATCTGTAATAGGAAGGATGGATTAATTATTTTCTCAATATCTACTCTTCAGAAAAAGAGTTCAATCGTCCTACCCACAACCAGCAAGAACAGCCGGAGAAAATGCTAAAAACTATAAAATGTGGGGGACTGGTTTCCAAGCAATATTATGTATAAAGAGGTGACCTGCAAACATCAATCCCAACTCTGGGACTTTCTGCAGAAGATACAACCTTTAAGTGCCTGGGAAATTTTCATCTGAGGTGATCAGATTGATTTTTCACAGAAGGTTTTACATGATTAGCCTCTTTGAAGAAAAAAATTAGCTCTTTCAATTTACAAAGAACAAGCCCGTACGAACTTAAATCCTTTATGAGATTTATCTGGAACAGAGCAGTGTTGAATCATATTTAATCTTGTTCTGATTCTCTGGCTGACACCATTATCATTATGATCATTGCTGCGGAAAAAAACACGGCTTAAAGTCATCACAGAGCAGCTCAACCCAACAGTGCAGCTTCTTTAATGCTGGAGGCCAGTGAAAAGCAGCCACCACCTTCACCTGCACCCCAGCTCAGAAGATCCATTCCCAAGACTAATGGTTGGAAAAAGCAGACCAAGCAAAACAAACACGTGCACGCTTCAGCCAGAGCAGCGGTGGGGGAGGAGATGCACGACAAGCTGACAACAGGGTGTTTGCAGGGCTCCTTTGCTGCTGCACATTTATTCATACCATACCTTCTACAAGTAAAGTCAGGACCCATGGCAAGGTACTGTACGCCTGAGGGACACCAGCTCAAACTAGGAACATCAAAAGAGGCAAAGAAAGGAAAAGGGCAGTGATTATTGGATTGTTATGGAACGGGGGAATGGTAAAAGACTCTCACTCTTACATATCTTGAAAAAAAACCCAACCAACAAACTCAGAAATAATGCAGTAGCATATGCCTGGTTGCACGAACACACCACAGTGCCCCAAATGCCCGAGGTCATCACAACAGAGGTAGCAGGACAGCCCATGCTTCCCCCAAACCAATCCCACTGGTGCACAATGTACTGGAGAAACCACTCCTTGTGGGGAGTGAAGTTTTTTGGGAAAAACATGACTGAAACATACGAAAGCCAATTTTGCATAAGTAATCACACACAGCCATTGTGTTAGTAATGATTAGTATTTTCCTGGTAATTCTCATCCTCAAATCAGAAAAAGAATCCCTTATAGATATTTAATAGTTTAAGTCCCCTCCATGGAAGTATTAACAACCTCAGGCTATGCTTGGGAAAAATAAGGAGAGACACATTCTTAAACGCTGCACAGCAAGTCACTGAAAGAAGGAAAGGGAAGGGAAGGGAAAAACAGGCTTGTCTTACTATTAACTTGGGATTAAATCAAGAGTGCTTCTGACTAGGAAACCTTTCAGCTCCCATACCCCAAAACAGTCCCAAAGTTGCATCATGAAAGACATAAGAAATGCAAATACAGAATGCAAATATTTTGGTTGTTATTTTAAACACTGCTTTTGTTATTTTTACTCTGTCAGCTCAATGGCCCAATTGCAGGTTTTGCAGACACAGAGAAATCCATCTTCTTGTCAGCTATGACATATAAATGATCCCTAAATCCTGGAAAAGCTGTCCAGGAAACATATATTGTCTGAAGGGAATTTTGCACCAGCGCAGATCTGCCAGAGGAGCTCTGCACAAGTCCTGCTCCCAGCCCCTGGCCTGGGATACATGCAAGGAGAGGACATGGCCAGAGAATGCTTTGCTCCAGAACATGAGCCTACAAAAAGGACAAAACCAGTCTAAGTATCCCTGGCTCAGGAACTGTGAGTGCCAGAAGCCTCTGAGGGCACAGAGGAAGGTTTAAACCCACTAACTGCATCATACCATGCCAAGTCTTCATGTAATGTCCACACACAACCTTGGAAACATTCTGTAAGGGTTTGACATTTGTGTTCAATGGTGAAGTTCAAATAACTGCTACCTGTTTTATAAAAGATGTTAACTGGGTAAGGATACACCCAAGGGCTAAAACTGCAGGGAAGAGAAGAGCAGAGAAGAGCAGAGGGAGGGAAGAAGAGGCTCCATATTTATGGAGGAGGAAGTCTGAAAGAGGTGTAAGATCCCAAAGAAGGAAAAAGACCTTTTGGCAAGGGCTGTGGAAAGCGCTCTTGCAGAATCACAGTCCTGCTGGGGAGCCACCCACAGTCTGTTGGCAACACCATAAAAAACAAACAAGATCAGTGCAGAGCACACAAAACGCCTCTGCAGAAGACAACGTGGGGAAGGAGGGATGAGCTGTTACCTACATCAGCCTTGTGGGAGAGCAGGGACTGTTGGAATCAGTGTCAGGCTGCTGTTCTGCAAGTGGGGTTAGAGAGGATGATATCAAAATGGCTGGGAGGCCAGAACAAGAGAGAGGGTGTTTATGAAAGAACTGCCACACATTTCAGGTAAAACTAGGGATTTAAGGTTGCCTATTTGAGACATTTTCTCTATTCTACATGTAAGCTCCGTGTTTCAAGATATTTTCACCCTAAATATGACACAGCTCCTACAGAGGAGACTTAAGAGATGACTGATAAAAAGATGTTAATTTGCATGAGCTGAGAAGACGAGCACTGCACAGCTTCCTCCAGAACACACTGATGCAAATAGAGTGGCTTCTTAGAAATAAAAAAACCACGTTCTTTCTTGTGTTTTTTTTTCCTTGATTCTTTTTTAAGAGCTCTCTCCTGAACTGTACAGAACAGTTCATAGGACTTCATTTATACTGCCGCATGATAAGGCACAGGGATTTTTTTGGTCATAGTATCACTGTAACATCTTTTTCACATGTGGAAATGTGCTAGTTTGTTTACACACACATCACCCCACCCATTTCAAGGGAAGGGAAATACTGAGTTAACCTGCCACGGATGAGAGGTAGCAAGCTGTGGAGATGAGAAGAGGTTGAACCACTGAAGAGGAAACGTTAAACTGCTATAATTTCTTTAGCAAAAAATGTCTAAGTGTGGTCAGTGCACATCTGCTGTGTTAACAATTAAGTGTCCCGTTTCATATATTAATAGACAACACAAAGGTTGTGTGAGTGAAAATGCTTATATGCATTTTCATGATGGAAGAGGATCTGAAAAAACATGAAAGTTTGCTATAGAGAAGAAAAACACACCTTACTTCCTATTTTTTTAGGAAGATGGTTATAAAAAGCATAAAAAGAGCAAAATTAAAGTCATTTAATAAAACCAGCTGCAGATCTGCAGAGTGTTCTCCAAACATGAGATTGTGTCTGATCCATTGCCTCCCCACGTGCCCCTTCTGCAAGTATTGCCAGGAGACCGTGATGTGCTTTAAGTCCAAATCACACACACGCTCCCAGGTAAACAAACATTTTAACACAGCTCCAAATCTTACACATAGCAAAGGCCAACTAAATGATATCTCAGATTTCTCCAAGTTATTAACATATCATCCTGGAGAAAATGGCTTGGATGTGTGCTCTGTGGGGCACAAAAACTGCCCTGGGTCAGGCAGGAGAGGGAAAGCAGCCAAGCGGGATGCACACCTCTAATGCCAACACTTCCAGAGGTACTACGGGTTTACTAACATGAGAGTATGGAGTTAGTAGACATTCAAAGGCAAAACAGTTAGTTACATTAGTTGGCTTTGTACCTTCTCCTATGAATGGGAGGCTTCTTTATACCATCCCCCAGAACTCGCATTGAACTGAAAATGAATCATGGAGAGTGGTCAGCAGCTTGAATGGAAAAACATGAACAAATGGCAGCTCGAGGGTTAATATCCCTGACACACAAACAGAGGGAATGGACATACAGGGAAAACACAAAATGAAATACTAAAGGAAGTAATGAGTTTCTGTGTTCGTCCTCTCTATTACTAATAAATCTGGGTTTCGGTTTTTGCATTTTGGAGAAAGAAGGTTGCACAGGTATTGACCATGTTGCAACTTTGCTGCTGCCAAAGGCAGGTCAGTTTAAAGTTTAGGTAAGGCCAATCTCTTTGACAGAAGCTGTTAGCAGCAGTGATTAACACCAGCTCCAGTTCTGCAGTGCTTAATCCACCAGTGGAAAACAGCGGCGTTTCTTCCTTCGGCCGGAACGTTGAACACACTGCAGCATTGTTGAAAGACAGGCATTTCAAATCCCCTATGAATGTCAGGAATTAACTGAAGGATGAACATCCTTTTGTGGTAGCCTTGTTGGTTTTCTTTGTGTTTTTAATAGCAAAATGTAGACATGAGGATTATCCGTGAAGTGTATTTGAGGAGAGAGGGGAAGCGGTGGGGAACTCAGCATCTTTTCACATTTCATTTAAGATTATTATCTTTTTTTTAGATCTTTTCTGTGAATAAACTTTTATGCTCGTCCCTCTTACAACAGGTAACACGAACAGTGAAAAAGGCTGAATCCTAAAACTGACTTTTTCCTATAGGCATTTTGGGTCCTGTATTAGGATTTCTATTTAAGCTTGACTTAGCTGTATATTTGTCATGAGGGGAAAGACTATTTTTGGTGTGGATGGGGGCTGGACCAGGCTGCAAGTCCTTTGCTGAGGCAGGAGGCACTTCTCAGAGCTCAACTGATGGTGCAAACTGTCACCATCAGTGACAGACACCTCTTCCTGGCTCCACAGCCCAGTTGTAATCCTTGGTCTGGTTTTGGTGGCAATTACACTTTATTTGTGTTAATTTTCTGCTCATTTAGTGAGTGCAAACCTGCTCACCTACAGAGCAGAGAAGTGCTGTGGGTGCCCATGGGAGGGGAGGGAGTGGGGCAGATGCTGGGAGCAGCACAGATCCAGCACATCAGCAGGACAAACCTTAGCTAAGGCTTGTTCTCCATGCTATTTCACTTTAAAGGTTTGCAAAAAGCAAGCTACAATAAGGCCTTTTTCCCGTTCAATGGAAAAGTATCTACTGCATATGAAATAAATGAATAAGGAAACACTCCAAATTTAACTGATTTCTATGAAAGTCACTTCTTTGTGCTTCACTTCCCCAGTATTTGTTGTTGCTCACTAAGCAACCAGAGTCTCAACATCACAACAGCCACATATGAAAAGAACAAAGAAAACAAGAAAACAACAAACCAAATAATCCAAATTCCTTTCTAACAGAAGCATAAAAACAAACATGAACCAAATCAGCACCATAGACCCACCCAGCTTTTCTTTTTTAATTAACCTACGTGACAGCTATCCTTATGTAGCCACGGCTGTATCTGAGAACATATGAGAACAATTACTGTTCCTTTAACTCAGATTTTCTTACATTAACAATTAATGTATTTTCCCTTATCAGAAACAGCCTCCAAATCTGATGCAGCAGAATTTAACCCCATCTGTTCAGTGTTAGCAGTGATTGCCAGCTATGCAGTTTATTACCCTCAGAAATCCTTATGCAACAAGTCCTACACTTAAAAATAAATCTCTGCAAATGAGTTTATGAGCTTATGGACTCATTCTGTCATAAATCTGCAGGTATGCCATATGCTGACTCTCTTGTAGCTTTAAAAAGACAAGTATTACCTAATTTATATAAATATTACCTGAGGACCAGGAATGAAGCCCAAAAAAAAGGTGACAGTGGTAGAAAACAATAATAAATCTTTCACCCTGTGTTACTTAGAAGGTCCTGAATGTTTTTCAACATTGACTTTAAAACCTGAAGGATATACAATATTCCCTTACTGACACTCACAGCTCCTAAGGCGTAAAGGATGCACACACATTCCTGACAGGAGGCTGCTGCCTCTCTCTGGATTACCCAAGCAGATCAGCAAAAATTTACCAGGAACCAGTTGTGAGTGGCCAGTTTTAAGTTAATGCCATCCATCACCAAATGCAAAGACTCCCTTTCTGTTAAGAGCAGACCTGAGGCCATGAGGATGGCAGCAGGCCGATGGAGAGCGGCACTGCACTGCACGCCAGGGCCTGCAGCCTCAGTGAGCTGCAGGGAGGATACAGCAACCTGGCCCTCCTAAAAGAACTTTGGGTTTTTTTGGCACTAATACACATCAAAAACACTGGTCAAACCTCCACTGGATTCAGAATATGAAGGGTTTGACCCCAAGTGTCCGGCAGCCCCATGCTGAACAGAGCATGGCAGGGAACCCTACACCAATTACTGCTTCTTGGTCTGCATCTTCCTTTACTTCATCTTCCCCACTGAGAAGGGGGACTGAGCAACCTTTTTTCCCCCCAGTCACTTGGCACCAGAATCTACACACTCACGTGGCTGTTAACACCTCTCCCCTTTGTATCTTCTGAAAAAACAACTGGGAAAACTTCTCTTTTGAATCTTCCTGGACACCACCAGGGGCATTGGTGATGAATTAGGTGGGACTTACTGTCCATTACAGACTGAGGTGGAACCAATTCTGTGAAACAGGGATGACCCACCTCACCACTATGAAGAGCCTCCACACCAGGTTTTAAAAGCCTGGTGCCTGTGCTATGTCTTAATACAATCAGAGCAATAATGGCTGTGTTTATTTTGCGATAAAATTTAACACTCCAATAATTCCCTTAGTAAAGCCCTTCGTATAGAAAGGGGTGATGACAATTCTAATGGAAGACCTGTCCCAAGGTAATTCCATTTACTCTGGAAAGCTCAATCATTCTACAGGTATTAAGTACTTTAATCCTGAAAGTTAATTTAAGAAAAACAAACAAACATATGTCAGGAGATTGTCTTCAACCCTTGGAGTGAAAAAGAAACAATCAGAAGTGATGTCCTCACTCTTCTGTTTTATCATGCCAAGCCTAAAGCTCAAGCAAATATGCATGATTGGGTGTAAAGTCAATCAAAGCAGCTCTACACTCACCTCCTCTGGTTTATTTCTGCTTCGTTGGTGGCATTCTTCCCCGGCCCCCAGCTGTGCCGACGGAAAGGAGACAGTGGCCGCATGGAGTTGCGTAAGACAGAGGAATGGGTGGGCACATCTGTGATACTGTCCAGCTCCTCTTCCTTCTCTCCTCCCTCAGAGGCCACCATGTTGGTGCAGCTGCCATCCAGGCTGTGCCTGTCCTTGGGCTGGGCAAAGTTCACAGTCGGTGGGAAGGGAAGGGATGTGTCGCTGCCCAGGGATGAGTTCCTCTCCAGGGACATGGTGTCATCCGCAGAAGAACTGGAGCTGGTGACATCACATGCAGACTGCTCCTCTTCAGGCTGCTGTGGGAAAGAAAAAAATGAAAAATATATTAGAGTAGAATCACAAACTGGAAGGGACTTTAAAGATGAGCTAGTTCAACACCCTTGCCATGGGCAGGGACATCGCTCACTAGATCAGGTCGCTCAAAGTCCCATCCAACCTGACCTTGAACACTTCCAGTGAAGTGAATACATTTAGCATTTTAGATAAATGCAAATATTTTATGTTTCACATGAACTGAGAGATTTCTTAGTTGATAGTTTAAGGCAAATTAACCATCACAGAACCGAGACTTTTTGCTTTTGTTTCCAAAGAGGGTCAAACGCTCTGCAGGATGACCTCTTCCACCCAAGGTTGCCATAACCCTGGGCTCCAATCTCAGGTCCTCTGCCTGCCTTCCTCTCCCCAGTTCCACATTTCATCCTGCAGAGCAAATCCTGTTCCTCTCACCATTTCTGGCTAAACCTGTTATTGATCAAGGTGCCATAAAACTGCCAAAGGTTTACTGACAGCGAGTAATGGGGAACTGGGTCATCACAACTCCTGATGACAAACTCCAGCCTCTCCCGTGAGACCAGGATGGGCTTGTAGAGCTCAAGGCCATCATGCAGCACAAAAGGGACAATTACTCAGTACTAGAAAACAGATAGAAAAAAATAAAAGCTTAAATCCCTGTCTTCTGCTACTTGCCATTAAGCAGAAAGTTAATACCAGGGTTTGCAGCATTTTTCAAATCCAACTGTAATTAAAAAATAATATTCTACAGGATCAGCCACCCTGTATTACAGGTCTTGAGTCATACTGCAATTTTTGGGTTTAGTGTGCTCAAAAAGCAGTATGTAGAAGCCAAATTGGTTCGCTTTGGCCCAAAGCCACACGCTGACCATACAGCCTGAGAAGAGCCCGTGTGCATTCTGCATTCCCTGTGGCTAACATGAAAAACACAAGCATCTCTCTGACATCACCTCCAGTCTGAAATGGTGTTTGCCCTGAGGGACTGATGTGGGAAGTTTCAATTTATCCTCCTGCAGAGCCCTGTGCTGTATCATTTAAAATAATAATAGTCAGAATGCTCTGTCAGGCCATGTACAACAGACTATTCAGCAAAGCCACAGCGGGTAATTGTCCTCAAGCAGTGGGCTCAGAGGGCTGGGCAGAAGCTGAGCACTGGAGGAGCTGCAGGCTGTCAGCTCTCATTTGGCAGAAGACTGTGGGCTACAAAATCCCATTCTCAGAAGGGAGAGACGGACATCAGGACCCATGGAGGGTGGGATGAACAGAAGCAGTGCTGTCTCACGGACGTCCTGACCTTGGATCCCACCCCACTGACTTCGTTCAACCCCAGCAGTGTTAAACACTACACAGACTTTTGCTTTTTCTGTGCTTTTTTTGATGGACCCACATTGTAAGCTAAAAACATTTTATTTAAATGAATAAAAAGAAACTGGGATGTTCAAAAAATGTTCTAATCAAATATTTCACTATTTAGAGGGAAGTTCTGTTCACATTTAGCTATTTTTATTCTTTATTTTTAAATAAATAGTTATGTTCCTAAGTTGGTTTAAATAAATGCTGTCACACTATTTCCCTTCTTACATCCCTCAAAGGGAAACAGAGGAAAAAAAAAAGACAGCACCCACAGCACAACACCAAAGAACAATACACCTTTTAACACAAAATGTTATATATGTAAATATCTACATCTTTACATAAGCAAAAAACACACACTAAAAATACATCCCTGCAAAAACATTCATTTCATGGTAAGGTATGTCAAATACTAATAGGGAATTTCTGTAAACTATATTCTGTAAACTAGTAAACTATTGAACTTGACAGATTTGAGTAGGAGTGTAGGTTAAAAGAAAAGGGAACTGAAATGGATGCCCTGTGAAGTTTTTGATGTTGTTTGGTATTATTCAAGATAATCTGATATTTGTGAGTCATGATGAGAGCTTACTGAATTGCTTAAATACAGACAAATCAGGTAGTCATTATGTGGATAATACTCCTGCAGCAGAGGAAACAGTCTGCTTCACTTTTATGAGACAGGAAAATACTGTCAGACATTAGGTCAGGCTAGAGGGGACTCTGAACAACCTGGTCTAGTGGAAGGTTCCCTGGCCATGGCAGGGGGTTAGAACTGGATCATCTTTCAGGTCACTTCCCCCCAACCCAAACCTTTCTAGGACTCTATGACTGGGGCAGCACAGCAGGAGAGGAGAGGACTGTGCAAAGTACAGGAAAGTTTGGAAACACTCAACTTGGATGCAAATCTTGCAACAATAGTGAAGAACACCAAATTATATAACGAGGAATTAGAGTAAAAGAGAGGAATTCTTATATCCCAGAAGAAAATACTGCTCCAGTTAAAAATGGAGAAGAAAACCCACTTCCCTAACAAGGAAAATTTAGGGCTGCTTTTGTAAAATGCAGTTCAAGGAGATATTTGAAAAAAAAAGGGAAATAAACGTGGTCCCTTTTAACTTTTACCTTGAGCATCAGACTGACGGCAGAGCAATTCCCTTGAACTCGTGGCCCATGCTTATTCCTCTAAAAATATTCTGCCTTCATTTCAGTGATTTTTTTTTTTAAACAAAGAAAACAGTTACTATGAAAGAGGACTCTGTCTGCAAAATGCCAAATGTGGCTGACACATCTAAAACATCTATATTGTAGTCACCTCTGCAAAAAATTAGCTATCTGGCCAAGGGCCAGTAAATATGCACTGCTCTTTAATCCTATTTGAGTAAAAAAAGACACTGTTTGCTGAAGTGGCTCTCTAATGTGTTCTTTTCCTACAAGAAAAATGAAACATTAAAGAAATATTAATTTTCTTCAATTTAGGCTTGCTGGATTGCACCTCAACAAATTCAATCCTTAACTGTGACCATAAACCTTATGGATGAAAACAGCTTTTACAGATATTTGCTAATGGGCATTTTCTTTGCTCTCAGAAACAGTGAGAAGCTAGTAAATAAAAATCAGATAAAGCATATAAAGGAGTATTCTGAGAAAGAAAACATGTGCTTCTTCAAGAATAGGGATAAGGGAAATCACTGGGATGGTCAGGGTATAAGACAACTTCTTCAGCTAAATCCCTCCACTGTAGGAGGTCTTGATAAGGGGAATTAAAATGCTCCTTCAATCATTTCACTGATGACAACATGCAAAGTGCTGAGACACAAACTTTCTCTGTCACCTGATCTTCCATGTGACAAAGACATTAGAGGTGTTACAGTACTTTTAAAAAGAAGATGAAAAAAATTAAACCCTGGCATCCTGAAGTTTCCTTGGAATACCTTTACACTAAAGATATCAAGCCAACATCTTTGGTTGGCTTGACATATAATCCAGCAGAATCAATTTTTATTTGGATTTGCCTATGGCTCTAGGTTTCCTAAAATTAATCTCAATAGTGGTCTCCTATTAATTATTTATCATAACTTTTATGGTTTGGAGTGGAAGAGTCTCCCTCTTTTTGTTCAACCTTTTAATCCTTCAGGTTTGTATTTTCTGCAAGGCTGTTGGGGTTTTTTGTTTGTTTGTTTTTATGAAAGGAACAATAATTCTGAAAAATAAATGAAAAATATTTGTGTGTTTGTGTATTTCCTTCCGTAAACCAAAACAAATGCAGAAATTAAACAAAACTCAAGAAACTGAGCTGCAGCCCCTTCCTTTGGAAATGATCTGTGGGCTCCCGACTCCCTTCCCCTGAATCCTTTCCCGAGAGGCACATTAAAAACCTTCCCAGTAACGCAGGATTTTCGGTGGCAGGTTAAAAGTTAAGATGAGCAAAGCGTATGGGCTCCACCCCAGGATGTTGCCAGATGATTGTGAGAGATGACCTTATGCAGCATTACTCATTCAAGAAGGAGGGTGCTGCAAAGCCTGCCCAGATGGCTGTCTGAAACAGGGAAGGAAAAGCAGGATGACGAGGACACGGCGATGGAGCACTGACGCAGGAAAAACAAAACACTTTGCTTAAGCCATAGACTTGGAAGCAATTTCTGGGTCTCAGGGACAGCCTCTAAAGTCTGAAAAACCAAGGCAGGTTTTAGTGCTAAAGCTCCCTGAACTCGGCAGCTCATGTTACACAGCTCAGCACGACGTCCTTCAGGGAGGAAAAGAAAAGAGACAAGCACAGGAGAGGGCAAGGAGATGGTACAAAGCACACACCAGACACCAGGGACAGGGTAAGGTACCTGCAGATTTTGTGACCCCACAGACCCCAATTCTTTATGGTTCAGGGACAGAACCAGGGCTTACAATCTACAAATTTCAAGCGATGTCCATGGAAGCAGCCCAAAGACCCTGGACAGACAACGGCTTGTTCTTCCTACAGTTTTTTCATGTATTAAGCAATTAACAAAGGAGTTATTTCTACAATAAAAAACCCAACTCTTGCTCCACAGAAAGGAGAAACAAGAACTGGACTAGTAATAACAGTAATCATCATGACACCGAAAGGTTTGAGATCCTCTTTTTGTTCATAAACATATTCTCTCTCTTCCCAATTTGATATGGAAATTGTACTATTTAATAGGTTTATAACTAATCAACTACACCAAAAACATGCATCTTACAGTATTTTCCAGAAGAAAGATTACAGTCATCACTTATTTTAGTGTTATTAAAAATATGTATAATTTGCATTTCTACCAGCTGGGCTCAGTAGTCTAAAACCAAAGGAGATTTAATTAAGGAACAAGCTCACAACACTAAACTAGTGTCTCTGGTCCTCCTAGAAATAACTTCAAATGTAGAAACGGTACTCAGATAAATCCTGAGAAAGGAGACAAGGAATCAAATCAGTCAGCCAAACGGAGACAAATAAAGTGACTGAGATTAGCTTTGAATAACTTCCTAAACTCAACTCAGGAACCTTTTGAAGCCATTTGCAGACAAAGTCTGAGAGCAATGCAAAGGCTGCCAAATTAAGAAATTCTCTTTCTACAAATTAAAAAACTTCCACCCTCTGCACTCTCTCCACTGGCAACTGACAATCTGCTTTCCCCACAACCTCCTCCTTTCCCTGCAGCACCCCTGCTACATTGCATGACCTATTCTTTTTATGCTTTAATATTCTTTCTTGCATTTGGAGAAGGTAACTTTCCACATATACAAGGGGAAAAACAATAAAATTCTGTATAGTACAAAATTTGGTGTGTTCCCACAGCACTATTCTCCTGCACATCCCCATACAAGCATTAAATCAAGCTCAAATGGCAGTTGGCTGTTGGAATTTGGGCCACTCTGCACAAGAAAACTGAAGACAAACAGCCCTGTATTCCCACAATCCATGGTCCTGGATCCCTTTGAGAGTAAGATGGGAAAGGGTGAGGCTGGTGAGCTCTGTGCCCTACCACATGCATTAAGGATGACTTTACTGTTCATTTATAGCACATGAGATCATTTAGCCTGGGCTGTGGTGTTTCCCGTCCTGCTGGAAAATATTCACCATCATCTGATTTGATTTCAGCAAACAGAATTTTGTTTTTGAAATATATTTCTCTGAAAGCACGTGTGAAAGCTACTCCAAAAGTTTGGTTTTTCAGAGCAGGAGATGCACCTGCTCAAACAGGTGAGCTGCAGTGTGGGATGGACTGTGTGATGGAGACATCAAAGTGTGTGATGGAGACCAGCGTGATGGCTGCTCTGAAGAAGGTTCACATCCCCTTTGATTCTGCATCACTATATTCTTTCTGGGTGCTTTTTCATCATCTACTTACGGCAAGAGAAGTATAAATAACCAGCAAGACAATTCTTAAAGAGCAAAAACCTAATCACCCTCTGAATAAATTCAGGCTGCTCTGATGCAGACGCAAAAGGCTGATGCCAAAGACCTCTGCTCGGGAGTCTGACTCTGTCTCTCTGGTCTCTCCCACTCCTCCTTCTCCTTCTAAGCCACGAGCAACACAAAGGGCACAGGGATGACTAAGGTTAATAATGACTTCTACTGTTGATTTTAAGCAAACCTGAAAACATTTCCATTCTACTTGCACGCAAACAGGCATTAGAGGTATGTCGCCTAGGCAACAAAACTATTCCCTGGAATTGGCCTGAAGTATTTAGAGTGAGTGTTTCCTTCCTATCACACTGAATTTACAGAAAAACACCGGTTCCTCTGAGAATTACAGTACATAAATCTAGAGGTGTCAGCACAGAGGTCATCGTTTGCTGGAGAAAAGCTCTTTGTTACATGGGTTAAAGATGGATTTCATACAGTCTGTGCAATCCCTAATGACCTTGCAAGAAAATCCACCTTTTCAACTGTTCCTCTGGTGCCTGATTTACTTTTGGACAGACAAAATTACTTTTATTTTTTTTAACACTGGGGGCTGCAGTATTTGGAATTGTGCTGCAAGTAAATACATCCCTCATGTTGCTGCATCTGAGGAGGAGACCGGATCCTTCCCATATATTTCTTTCCAGGATAATCGTTTCCAGGTTTCTAATTCACCAGTGAAACCAAGATGATCTGCATTTGCAGTATGGGTTTATCAGATCAGGCCTCGGAGGTTTTTTAACCATATCCCAACCAGGCTTTCCTACCTTTCCAAAGACAAGATCTTCCATCCCATCACCAGGCAAGGGGAAGAGGTCAGACTCACTCCCGGACTCTCTTTTAAGGCCGCCCTGTGATGAGGCACAGACACCACTCAGCCCATCATCCAGGAAGTTCTCACATTCTGTGGGAGCAAAGCAGAAAGAGTTATGACCTGGTGCTTTCTGTAGCACCAACACATCCATCTTGCATACTCTCAGTAAATTCCAGGATTTAAAACCAACGGTACATATAGCTTTATAAATTGTGCTCATCTCCCAAAACCATGAGTGCAAGTTCTCAATGTATTCAGGAGTTTAAAACTCCTTTTTAATGCATCATTGAAGTACATGGTGCAAACTGAAATTCTGCATGAAACAGCCATAAACACTTGTAGGTTAGGGTGCTGATAAGCATGCTACATATCAGGTATCCTACACAGGGGATAACGGAATGTTTCCCATTAATTGCAACAACTGCAAAATTAGGTTCATATTCAATATATGTAAAAATATAATCTGACCATATTTACTTTATTTCTCAATTAAAGAATCAATTCCCTCTACATGCCAAGGTCTTCTAATGCACATCTGGTTGATTATTTCATTCCTTCTTCTACACTTCTCACTGAAAAAGCACTAGTGTGACTTCCATGACAAGCTTCACTTTCTTAAGATTCAAAAATTAAGTGATTTTCTAAAAACTCTCAGCTTTCATAACTCCTGATATTGAAATGCAAGCATGTTGCACCTCTTCTTTCTCAAATGCTTCCAAGCTGATCAGCAGCACAGAACTAGACTGCAGTCCCTGTGAAAACCCTTCCTTTCCAAAACCCTTAACAGACAAATATTTGCACAAAAAATTGCCTGTATATATTTTCATCTCTTCGGTCTTCAGGCAAAAGTACTAATGACAATTTTGGTAAAACCTGAACATTCTTTGCTCCCAGTTCAAAATACTTTCTAATTATTAGTATTTTTTAATTAAAAAAAAAAAAGGTGTCACTTTGCAACCTGCTCTAAGTAAACATATCTAAAATGTGCTCTCCTGTCTGAAGAGGAGCCAGGGCAATAAAATATTGGTTCACTCTTCAATTACACCTGACTAACTCTGTCCTTAGTGATGTCAAGCTTAAACATCAATGCAAGGACAAGAAGTTTGGGAAGCTTGAAGTCACCGATTTCCCTTCCCCATCCTTAACCTGTGCCTGACAGCAGCTATCAAACACTCCAGCCACAGCCCAGCTGATGGGAGTGACTCCTCTGCTGGAGAAAATAATATTACTTTGACAGTGGTGGGTCTGCCCCCATTTAGGGTAGGGGGAAGCAGAGCCAGTTGGAAACCCCATTACGCCGTAGAGGAGTTTCCACACCACAGAGAATTGGAAAAGCACTTACTGGATGCTGCAGCTGCTCCTGTTCCCCTTTTGGTAAACCTGGAAAATCTGAACTGCTTTTCCATCATCCAGGGGGAGAAGGGAGGGGAAAGAGAAGAAGAGAGTGGGGGAAAAAAACTGAAGGGAAAAGCAAAGACAAGATGGAGCTGGCGTAAGGGAATGGGCCAGGGTGCCGGCCATCCAGCTGGCAGCCAGCACAGCATGTCCACAGCCCAGACTGAAAAACAAAGGGGCTCGAGCCACGTTCCAGTGGAAAATCAGCAGGGACAGTCCAGATGTGCTGAGGGATGGATACCTCACCCTGATGATAAATCATGAGAGGCAGTGAAGTCTCCTCTGCTGGAGCCTCACAGGGACAGAGGACATGAAATGTTGGGGAAGGACAATGAGGAGCTGGGAGATGGGGACACCCGCACACATCAGCTCATGTGTGCTGAGAAACTCATTCCCAAACCCTCTCTTCCCTCCACTCTCCTTTATTTTCATTTGGGGGTGTGTGTTATCTTCTCTCTCCCTTTCCCACAGTTAGCTGGGGTTGTTTTGAGCTGCACAGACACTGCACACTGCCGAGCTTCACCTCCCACACCTGCCCTGGCAGCCTGGTGACAGCGCTGGTGTGACACAGGGACTGTGACACTGACTCCTGGCACACACACAGACACACACACTCCCCCCCCATGCACTGCACATGCTGGAGTTACAGCCCAGCTGTGCTGCTCTGCTCCTCTCAGGTGAAAACACAGTGATGATGGGAACGCGTTTCTGCACATAATATAAAGGCGAAAAAAAAATAGAAAAAAGAAAGAAGAAAAATTTCCATACAACTCCCTTCTGTATATTCTCCAAGCCCTTGTGTCCTCCAAGACAGGGCTGAGCCCTCCAATTCCATGCTGATAACGATATTTCTGCTACACTCCTCTGTGCACTTAATTTCAAAAGTAGAAAATGAGAGGCTCCATTTTCTGGAGTTACCTTCTAAGATCTTACAAGCTATTTCAGCAGGATTATTCAGCACATGAAGAAGGCCTAATTCCTTATCAAGTAGTGTATATTTAATTAATCACATTACAACAGCTAATGGTTTTCTTGCTGTTAGGTATTACCACGTTCTTCTTGCCCTCTCCACACTGCCCAGCACCACAGAGCAGCCAGAGGATGCATGTGCAGTAACAACATTATTTCTAGAAGGGCCAGAACCTGCACATTAATCTACATAAAAATCTGCCCCTTTTTGCTTATGCTACAGACACTTATTACAACAATTATTAATATAAATTTGTATATACAGATGTCTAATTACATAACTATTATAATATTCCTACAGCGTGATATTGCATTAGATAACTGATAAGTGTGCAACTGATACTGATCCATAAGAACACATGATTATAGATTTGGCAATTCAAATGAGTGCATGTAGTTTTGCAGATTAATGGAGTGCAATAACTCTTGCCTGAAGCATTAAAAACCTAGTGCCAAAAGGCAAGGGATTTGAGGATACAATTAATAAAGCAGCAGCAGGGCAATACCACAGGGTCTCCTGTAAAAACATTCTTGAAACAGCTATTCACTGTTCATCTAAACAGAGCAATATTTCATTTTTTTAAATAAAAAAGCACTTATTTAACTTTGATGGGAGCTAGAACTGCTACTTAGAATAAAACTCTTGAGTTAGTAACTGACATTAGGCCTTCTTAGCCTACACTCTCAAAAGATTCGGTTTGAATTTCACATTGAAACTCAGTCTTTTCTTTTCAAGTGTCTCAGATAAACTGAAGGAGAATTGGGTTAGACCACTGCTCCTAAGGACAGCAAAGCAAGAAGCTTCCTCTCTACGAACAGTTCAAGTAAAGCCCCTGTTCAGGGCCCTGATAAATTACTCTGTTTGTTTTCAACATGCATAATCCAATGAAGGAAATGCTTTTTTTTTTTTTTAATATTGGACACCAACCCCTGTTAGAAGCTTGCCCAGACAAGATTTTCTGTCCCAGTGGAGGAGCCAGAAAGCCCCAGCCAGCACATAGGGCTGGGAGCTCGGCACGGCTGGTGGGCAGGGTGTGGGAACGATGGCTCTGAACAGCCTTCCTGCTTCCTGAAGCCTGGAATCATGGCAACTTTCAGAGAGGAGGAAAAAAAAAAATCAACCCATGATCTGGGTCTAAATATGTATTCAGAAGTTTGAATTTCTGACTTTTTTTCTAAATTTTACTGTATTAGGGTTAAAAGTAGGTCCTTTTAGCTAAAAACCATGTCTGTAAAAACCATGTGTGTCCCACCGCACTTTTGACGTTTATTCAAAAAAAAATCAAAATACTGCAGTACTTTGAATGCACAATTATCTGAGGAGGTGACACACCACACAGCTCCCTGCAAGTCAAGTGCTACAGCCATGTGCTAACAATGACTCACGGCACACTCATCACACGGTGCCTTCAGTTTATGTGTTTTCCCCGTCAAGGCAAGGATGCCAAAAATAAGAAGAACGAGAAGGATAGAGAAGGTGAGGAGAATGGCTGCTCACCTGGAGACTCCCGTGTCCGCTTGCGCTCCAGCAGGGAGGGATCGGGACATGGCTCCAGCGAGCACCAGCTTTCACGGTTTATCTGGAAAACAGACCAGAGCACATCAAACCAAGGCCACCCTCGCCAACACCCGTTAAGCCTCTTCTGCAATGTCCCTCTGCATCAACCAGAAGATACAGAGTTATGGTTTCATTTTTTCCCCAGTAGTAAAAATGTCAAAAGTAACACACAATTTTTTAATTTTTTTTTTTTTTTAGCATCACTAAACAAACCATTAAAATATGGCAAGAAACTTTATTTCTCTGTGGAAAGTTTGATTTCAAGGTGGCTCCCACACAAAGAAGGAGTTCAGAGGGAGGATGAGCCAGAGTTTCAGCTACTAGCTGAGGACTGAACAGCCCTCGCTTCAAATCCCCCTTTGATTTGTAGTGGGACTGTAAAATACTCCCCTGCTTTATGCCTCAGTTCACTACCAACAGAACAGCATTTCCTTACCACCCACATTGCTGTACAGACCATCACCTCAGAGATAGTAAGGTGATCTGATGCTGTGGAAAGGAGGACTGGGGAAGTGCCCAGGTCATGGCGAGAACAAGAAGCACTTTGGGTTTGCATTAACTGAAATGATGATGATGATAGAAACGCCCATTTTAACACTAAGACACATCACATGGTTTATTTCAACAGCAGCCCTTATCATCTTACCCTGTCCCTCACCCTTTCCATGGCTCCCAGTCTTTCAGCAAGGATGACTGATCTATTCTCAGCCTTCTCCTCCCTCTGCCTGTGCTTTCATCTTCCTCACTCAGGTTTTGCCGTCCAACATTTTGACTCTGAAGTCTGCTGAACTATCCATAACCCTTAGTGATCCAACACTTGCTTCCCATCACTTATGTCTCCAGCCAGCAAACTCTGGAAGCCCCTTTTTGACTCTGCCTGATACATCAACTATTTCTTCTACCCTCTCTCTGGTTTTCCTTTTTTCTCTTTAAATAATTTCCTTTTCTCTATGTCAAATAGTGAATTTTTACTACTTACTTTTAGCCTCTGACCCATGTTCAAACCTCCTCCATGATCCTGCTCTATTTTTGCAGTCCCTTGCTGGATTCTCATCCTCGCACTTGTTGCCTTTCTCCTATGTTATGAAATGCACTGGTTTTGCCTTTTTATTCTCTTTTTTTTTTTCCTTCAATAAAGAAAAAACAAGACTCTCCTATCCTTGACCTGACGGGATGCTTTGACTAATGACCCACGTCCTTGTTTCCTTTCTCACTGAGATCATGGAACTTGTTACCGCAGTTGTTGGCTGGTGCTCCTCACTGCTCTGGCTGCGACCCCTGCCTGTCACCCGAGGGGCTCCTGCCAGCACCTCTGCTCACCTCCTGCTCTCCACTCCCCCTGACCTGTCAGCTACTTTCTACAGCACATTTTTCTTCCTCAGGTTTTGTCCTCCTCCATACTTCTGGGATGACAAAACAGGCTTGGAAGGGCCTCTGACAGGTCAGCTAGTCCCTTTCTGCTGCTCCAAGTCAGGCTCAATTATCATCTGAGAGGTCTTAATCCAACGTGCCCTTAAAATCCTCCAGTGGTGAGGATGCCATGACCTTCTCCAGTCAGCAGCTCTTGCTGACAGAGACAGGGAAGGAGCAGAGAAGATCTGAGAGGGGGAAAAATGAGCAGGAGTCTCTGTGAAGAGGTGAAGGAGACACTGTGCTCTGCCGGAGTCAGGTCTCAGGGGGACCCTCAGTGCACATCCCACATGGACATCCTTCCCCACTTCCATCCAATTTTACAGGCTGTTTTGCTAAGATAGGATGTACACTTCCTTGCAGTTACTCAGCTCATACATATATATTATATATATTGATCCAAGATCCCATTACACCCCGCTATGCATACACATCTGAGATCCCAGCCTTCCCTGCAGCCCTACTCAACACACACCCCCCTGCATATCCATCCTGCACATCCCTTTTACATACAGCACATCTACATTAAACGAGAGGCAGAGAGGAAAGAGAAGCAGTCCAAAGTCTGAGAAAGGTTTTTGTAAGCAAAAACTCAAAACAATGATTTTTTTTGTTTTCCAAAGGGACATAAAGATGTTGAATTTTGACTGTTACATGGACAGTGGGTTAGTATTTGGATTCTTTCAACAGAAGACACTCCCTGTTCTCAGTGAGGCTGTGTGGTATCGAACCTTAGCAACTAAACTTAACTGCAGAATTTATTCTTTTTTAGTCTTAAAAGAGCTGCAAAGTCAATAAATACCACTTTATGACTGTAAAATCAATAAATATCATGTTATTATCCTTTTCTCTCCAGAAAAAGCAGAATCTATTTGCACCATGGTTTATTACATTTTATTAAAGGCAAATCTAGAGGTTGAGCCTGAACACACGGAGAAGGACAAATGCAAATGTGCTCAAGCCCACACAAATGAAGGAACGACCCATTTCAGATACAAAATCAAATTCTGCCTCCTTCTGACTGGCTTGCACCTAACTCCTTCCTCATCATATTGAGGCTGACCCTTCTTACTTTTAAACAAATCTCCATTAAATTTAACGGAGCTATTCTTCATTTTTACTGATGTCCACTAATGGAAATCAATAATTAAACAACCTAATCAATAATTAGTAAGAAAGTAAAATATAAGGAGGTTCAAGCTGTCTGTTGAATAAACTATATTAGGGTGAATTAACATTATATTTTTGCCCTCAACAGAACCAATTGAGTCATTCACTGAAAATGCATTATAGACACTGGCACTTTTTCAAAAAAGATTCGAGTATTTTTCCCATTTCCCAGCCAGCTCTCTTCTCAGCCCTGTGGCTTTGCCAAGTATTGAAAACGTCTGCTTTTTTCTGTTAAAAAAAGTAATGAGAGAGTAAATTGAAGCTTAAGGTGCTGCTTCAGATATGCCTGATTATGTACAAAATAGAACATTAAAAACTAAATATTTATCTCAGTAGCCCTAATTCAGGAAAAATAATAATCACCACCATCAAAACACAAAGGAAACCACTACTATACACAAGTATTCCCTATGCCAAAACGAGCCCAGACAGGATTTGAGGGAGGTTTACTGTGTGCTCTCAGGAAACTGGGTGGTCTGTAGATACTCAACACAAACCCCTCTATCCACAGCTCAACACTGATTACTGGGATCCCTCCTCAACACCTGAATTCTGATTGTGTTTACTCAGGACCAGTGACTACTGGTACAAACAGAAAGGGCTGGAGAGGAAATTACCTTTATAAAAGCACCTAAACATCAGGAGCTGGGGAATGCACCAGTATGAAGAAATTTGAAATGAGGTTGTCTTGCAATTTCATGGACATGTGAGTATTGCATGTGATAAAACTACTCCTCCCCTCTTCCCTCAGTCTCCGTTTAGCTGAGAGAAGCCCAACGACAGGACCCAGAAGATGATAAAAGCCCCACACACTCTCTGATTATATCCCATTGATTCCAGGCATCCCAAGTCTTTGCGGCGGGAGCGAAGGATGCCGTGGTGTTCTGATGGCACAGGGAATATGAAACAGCCTCTGGGAACAGAGTTTCAATACAGCTTTTGAAGAAATGCCAGGAGAGAACCAGATATTTTCCACACAGAAGCCTGAATGTGTTTATCTGCAGCTCAGACACAGAATGAATCATGGAAGCACGTCCCCAGGCACAAAAGACTGAACCCCAAAGGATTTTCTGCTTGCCTGTGAAACACTAGCAGACTAAACGTTCAAAGAGGGCTTTAGGACACCAGCTGGAGCTGCGAGCAGCCAAGGGTTCGATTGCTCTTTCTGGGCACACACACGTATTTCCTGACTCTGAGACCTCTTCCTGCAGACACTGAATTTGAAACTTAATGTGAGTTACTGGAGAAATCTCTTTGCATAAGAAAAGGACAGTGCTGGACAACCTGTGAGACAAACAGGGCTGGGGTGTCCTCCGTCTCGCAGCAACAATGAGTGACCCCAGACCCTGTTCCCAGCCTCTTCCTTCCCCTCCCCCTGCACGAGGGTCTTGGCCAAGGAGTTATCTAATGTCCTGCAGTGCTTGAGGTCCTGTGTGGTGCCTGCCCAAGAAAACCAGGACTGGGACCTCCTTCTCAAAGACATTTTAAAAATATCTACTTCTGGCAGAGCAGTGTGCTGGAGGGTCCCTAGGAACAGGTACCTCAGGGGCCAGTGGTTACCTGGCTCCCACGTACCTCTCCTACCTTTCCAGCATGGAAAAGTCCTTTTCTATCCCTCTGGCTTTATTTTAACTCTTCTTGCCTTCCATCTCACAACAAAGAGAATACAGTGACCTCTCAGGAAATCTTCTGCTATTTTAAAAGTTTGCACTTGCCAACCTCACTGGTAGTGATATAAATCAACACCTCCAGAGCAGAAGGAACCACATGAATTTAACTTTCATTTCCTAGCAGATCTCTAGAGATTCCTCTTCCCTCCATATTGTTTTAACTTTGTCCTAAAATTACAAGTTTCCATGTCTCTCCTCTTCTTTCTCCAGCTTCCTGACTAAGATCTACGTTGCAGTTAAAACCAGATACTACTGCACATAGGAGAATACTTAGGAGACTAATTCTAGCTTCCTTAGTGTATCTCTAGGTACCTGCACACTTACTGAGCAGTGACTGACACATCAGGGAAGATTTGAAATATCCACTGTAGAACAAAAATAGCAGAAAAAAGCACAAAATTTTAAATTCAATAATAAATAATTTATTTAATAACCAGAAATGATACAATGATTAAAAAAAATATATGTAAACCTTAATTTTTTTTTTTTGGAACTCCCTGTTCCTGAAAATTTCCTGTAGGATAGTTTCCTTGAGGAAATTTGTACACATAACTGGAATTCAACGTTTATACTGAGCAACTTTAAACTTTACAATTTCATTTACGATGGAATTATCCAGTTGCCTCTAATTTCTGCACTAAAACTAAAGCAACAGTTGATTCACCCCTTCACAAAAATCATTCCTCTCAAGATCCTCCAAATGTCTTTGAGAAAGAGCATGAAGAATGGGGCACCTGGGGAAGGAATTTCCACTATTATCCTTCAACATCTGTTGCTGCAGAAAAACTCCACATACACGAAACTCACATAAGAGCAAAAATCAGTGTTTTGGCAATCATCTTGCCAGACAATATTAAGAGCAGACATATCAATTTGCTTGCAAATTCCAGATTTATTTTTATTTAATTTTTTTTGTAATCTCCCTGTGTATTTTCTTAGCTTTCGGGGAAGATATTAACATGTGGGTGCAGAACACAAAGACATTCTCCAGTGTATGCCAAAAGGCACAACACTTGCATTTCTGCAATGATTTCTATGGAGATTTTTCTTTTAGCACTGTGAATACATGACAGTGAGCTTTTTACCTTCACAGAACTGGTGACACCATATCAGGACAACAGTTTTTCAAGAAGGCCTAAAGTGACCTCGCTCACAGCAACAAGCGAGCAGTGCTGTAGGAAACTACATTAAAGGGTTACACCAGAAGAGGCTCCTACAACCACAGGACATGTTACATGACTGAATAAATTAGCACTTTGTGGTGTAAGAGCAATGCTGAATTCCTAGAGTGCATTTTGTTCCCCCTGGCAATGTTCCAACTGGGGAAAGGAACGTGTGCCCCAAGTACATTTTCCAGGCCTTGGCACTGGGATGTCCTCCACCAGCAAAATTAAGAGTCCCGGTAATGACAAACTTTAATTAAGCTTTAAAAATAACAGCATTGGCTTTGCATAAAAACCCTCTCTTGACTAACTAACATGGGAGCAAAATTCCCACAAACATGTGTGTGCTTAAGGTGAAAATACATTAACTTCATTTAAGTTGTCCTTCCAGTCCTAATTCTACATGAGACACAGATTAAAAACTCAGAAGCTGTCCACATCATTCTAAATACAATTCTCACCTTCTTCAATAACCGTATCAGCGTGGACAGATGTAGGATTAAAGTTCAGAATTATTTTAGGGCCACAAAGATCGATGGACACCATGTACCTATCACCTGGGGACGGAGCTTCCCTCAGACGAACAACCCCAAAGAAGGAATGAACTTGCTTATGTGTCAATAAACCAAAAACACAGAACAGAAAAAGCTAAATAAGAACACGTACAGTGGAAGGAACCCTAGTTTCAGTTAATTTGGGGACCTTCTCCACATAGTACTTCTAGGATGCTGCAAATGACACTTTGCCTTAAGTGGGCAGGGCTCATTCCAGAGGATCATTTCTGCTGCCAAGGTAGAGCTACCAAAGCAGCCAGGGAGCAGAGTAATTTCAAAATGCCTTAATTAATTATTAATGCAGGTTTTAATTTCATGAATAATGTTCTGATCTTTAACTGGAAGCCAAATGGGATCAGTTCATCTGGAAAGCAGATAAATCAAACCTCAGAACCCCAGTTATGAAAAAATATTACACCTACTGCCTACACTTAACAGCTTGAACATTCACATACAAAGGTAAAATGCAGACAGAGGCAACAAGCAAATATAAAACACTCCCAGTTGTGATTGCTCAGTCTCCCATTTCCAAAGTAAGCCCAGTTCTTACTTCCTAACTCTGTTCATCCACACTTGAACGCTTGTCTGACTTCACATGCATTTGAAAGGTGCCAGCCAGTGTGGTTTTCGTATTCTGTCCCTAGATAGTTATATTTGTGGTAGCAGGCACAACATAAAAATGAGACAGGGCTGCCAATGCACACACGGGCACACTGAGACTTCCCATTTTGGGCTTGCAGTAACACAGCACAGACTGCTTTACCCTGCACGTAGCTGCTCAGACCTCAGCAAAATGTTCAGACAAGCAAGACATCCCACAGACCCCACATCTTCTCCCTTATCTGCTACAAAGCAATCCTAGCAGGAGCAACGATGGCAAATTTTTATGTCATTTCTGCCTCATCCAGGCTTCCCTGCACGATGGCAAACCACCCTGTTCAGGGCCCAAGTTCTTCATGGTTGCATTGCTGCAGCAGCCAGGGAAGAACATGGAATCATAGAATGGTTTGAGTTGGAAGGGACCTTAAAGATTACCCAGTTCCAAAGCCCCTGCCATGGGCAGGAATATTTTCCAAGAGACCAGGTTGCTCAAATCCCCATCCAACCTGGCCTGGAACACCTCGAGGGATGGGACATCCCACAGTTTCTCTGGGCAACCTGTGTCAGTGCCTCACCTCCGTTAGAGTAAGGAATTTCTTCCTAGGATGAAGTCCTACCTCTGACATAGAGGCTGGGACACGGAGTAACCTGCTGCCTCTTGCTTTTTTCTATGTGGGGAGGAGGAAGAAGCTATGTTAAAGCCAAAAATAACTGTGTGCTTCAACCCTCAAAATTGCTAGGGTTGATTTTTTTCCTAACTCCATAAGCCACTGTTTCAGGCACAATCTAAACATGGAAAATTTGAGCCTCAACACAGTGACCCTTCAGAAGACACGTGCGTTGCAAAATAATCAGTAGGAATCAAAACTCTTTTGTGACTGTATCTACGAATGGTTACAATCAATGCAAACATAATCCCATCTATAAGCACTTAACATCTGAAATGACACAAGATCTTTGTTCACCACTTGTTCCAGCTGTCCTTCTCTACCAGCTGATTTTATTTCCTATGTCATGATTGAGTCACCATTCCTAGAGGTATTGAAAAGAGGTGTAGACGTGGCACTCAGGGACATGATTTAGTGGTGGACTTGGCAGTGCTGCTTAATGGTTGGCCTTGATGATCTTACGGGTCTTTTCAACATAAACAATTCTATGATTACTGAGTTCCCTGTCTTGAAATGAAGCAAATAATGTATTCATCTATCACTCAAAGAAATTACAGCTTGTCCAAGTCAGACTTCAGGCCAAACTGAAAGCTGTTTGATGCTTTGCAGGTATCTTGTTAAAATTTCATTCAGATCAAACGCTCTTGATGGATGCGATTTGGGTTTGCTTGGTTTAAGGGTATTTATTTGCTTTTCAATACTTGACACTTAAGCCTTGTCCTCTTAACTCGCCCAAATACAATTAGCTAGATAACGTACAGTTTTACTTCAGTATTTTAATTAAAACCAAACCCAACAAAATCCCCACCCCCAGCTCCCTCATTAAGGGCCTGATCCAACTCCCATTAACGTCAAGAGATGATCTGCCACTGACGCACTCTGGTGCTGGCTGGGATCCCTAGATCATCAAAATTTAATTTCATCTACCAGTTACGTTACAGAAACCAGATAAAACATGAAGAACAACTGAAAATCAAGCTAAAGTTGATTGTAACTATAGCTGTCACCAGCACCCTCCTATTTTAAACATCTGCAGCCTGTACAGCCCATGTTGGGAGCAGCAGTGCGTGCACACACACACACACATATATGGACACTGAGTCATTTGCAGGGACAGACAGCATAACCCACAGTTTTGAAACTCAGCTAGGAAAATACTAGTTGGAACTAACAAGAGACAGATTTTGTTATAATATCTGAGCTTTGCTGAACAAAAACTAATTTAAGGAACTGATGACATCATAAATACTGAAGTCAGACAATTCTAGTGCGTTACATTTCAATCCAGACATTCAGTTACTCTTCAGAAAGAGAAAGATTATGTTTTTTATTGGCAACCAAGATTGTCAGGGTTACTAGGCTTTTCCCAAGAATTATTAAACAGTCATTTCATAGAAGTAGAGTGTGCACAATATGTCAACATTTTTAATGACTCATAGGGTGTCTAGAGACTGAATAATATGGGATTCAATCCTCAACCAGCATCACTAATATAAGAGTTCAAAAATACTCAAAAAAAAAAAAGAGTTGGTAGAAGAAACAACTTAGTTGTTTGTGCCACCAAAAACCAAAGGTAACACTGAATTAAAGGAAAATACTTTCATCCCTAAACAGAGCAAAAAAGCTAAGTCTATTTTTATGCAGATAAAGTAGGACAAGGATCAGTTGAAAATAAATTTGTTATATGTTCTCATCCTGACTTGGAAACAAGAGCATGAAGCAAAAATCATAAAAGAGGAAGCCATAAGATCATGTAGAATCCCACTGCTTCAGCTAAGACGAGAAAAGAGAAAAAGGGAGAGGGAAAGGAAATGCTCTTCCAGGAGTTAAGATCTCTAGGTTGGGCTGTGTTTTGCAGTCCCTCTGGCTGCTCTCCTATTTCCATTCACTCTGCCAGGAAACTGCTGAAGCTCCAAAAAAGCTGTTACGGAGACAGGACATTCCCAGACTGCCATTGTGCCATTTGGTGGAGCACTTGCTAATTTTAGATTAGAGGAGGAACACACTGGGACAATTAGCCAAGAACCACTCCTGGCTCTTGCTCCAACCCATCCTCAGACAAAAACTCACAACCAAACAACAAGACTGACAACAACACCCTTCAAACACAAATGAGAAACAGAGGCAAAGGAGGATCCACCGTGCCTTTTTTTTTTGACACGATACATCTTTCAGGGGACATGTGCATTTCAACCCCAAAAGTGACCACTGGAAATGAAAACCTATTGCACAACATGCAGAAAACCCACCTGAGGGGGTTTTAAATCAGGAGGGCAGGGAAGATGGTCAGGGAGCAATCCCAAAGAGCACATGCCACAAGAGATTATCTAGTTCCAGAGATAAGAATATTTGGCAAGAAATGGTTTGACAACATTCAAACCACCTCCATGCTGAAGGGCAAGAGCTCTCCCACCTGCCCCTCCCCTCTGCACCGCGCAGCTGGGGACACAAGTACAACGAGGAACAGATGGATCCACTGGAGACAGGGAAAGGAACCCGTACAGAAATGGCAAAGAAACACCATACCTTTAACAACACAACATCTACAGTCCTGTCCACCTTGGAGATGTCGCACAGGCTGTACCGCCTCTTGTGGCGTTCGTACATTTTGTCCAAAAAGCCGGGAGTGGAGGGGCAGAGCCCACCATGAACCCCGGGCTGACCACGGCCAGGCACGCTCCAGACCTCTCACATCCGTGCTCGGAGGAGTCCCCGTGTCTCAGCACACCAGCCTGTCCGAGCTTCTCAACAGGAAAGAGAAAATCCCAGAGCTGCGATCGGCTGATAAAGTCTTCTCGGAACAGATTTGCTTATACAGGCAACGCAGGAACTTATAGCAAACAAAAGATATTTGAAGACAGCTTTATGCATATAGGATTTTTTTTTTTTTCCTGCAACTGCTAAGAATGGTATCAGCCTTCCTGTTATAGTAATAATAATAAAAAAAAATGTTTTCCAGACAACTTTGATATCCAAAAAGCACCAGAATGAAAATCCTGCCCGAAAAGAGAACAAAAGCCAGATGTGTGCAGCAGGAACCCTGACGCTCCGAGAGGAAAGGCAGAAGGTAGGCTCAGCCACGACGGGTCTAACTCAGGAAAAAAAGAGAAACAAAAAAAAAGCCAATCACAGTATCCAACGTAAATACTGTCACCAACGTGTTTTGTCTTTCACGCCCTCATTCACTGAAAGAAACAATGAAAAAAGGTACTTTCCTCCTTTCTAGTCAGTCCACCGTTCACAAGGCAAGAGGGCTCGGTTTTGCTTAAAGTTTAAATTTCTGATGACAGCACAGGGCAAAAGGAAAGAAAATAATGAAATAAAGCCACTCCCCTCCTGATTTGGGCTGGGACGTCACTACTTGCCTTTTTAGTCCTGCACCAGTGTTCTCCCAGCTTTCAAATTTACTGTGCAGTTGTGGGAGCATGATTCAGAGAAGGAAAAAAAAAAAAAAAAGAAAGAGGAGGGAGGGGGGGAAGAAAAAGCAGCAGCTTTTCTTTGCCAGCCTCTTCTACCTCTGGCTGCAGGCACTCGATGTGTTTGCTCGGTCCAAAAAGAGACTGAGAGCAAAGGGACGTGTTTTCAGAGAGGTAAAAAGACTCTTCCTACTCCCTCAGGCCAGGTGAATCAAAGACAATTTCAGGGTTAATGCTTTCCCAAACCAGGAATGGAAACTTATGATTTAATCAGTGCACATGGAAAAAAAATTTAAAAAAAAAAAAAAAAAAAAAAAAAAAAAGGAAACCAGCCTTTTACTTTTTTCTTGGTTTTGTTTGCAACACAGAGCAAAAGATTTCATCAACTTGCTGTCCAGAAAATACAATTTTCTCTCTTTTTTCCTAGCCTGAAAGGCAGAGCTTTTTTTCCTTTAAAAAAAAAAAAAAAAGGAACACCAAAAAAACACCCTGAAGTTTTTCATGTTTCTTATGCTGGGCCAGCCCGAGCAACTCACAGCTCTCAATAGCTCATTCACATCAGCTGGGCCCTG
This sequence comes from Myiozetetes cayanensis, assembly GCF_022539395.1. Classification (NCBI taxonomy): domain Eukaryota; kingdom Metazoa; phylum Chordata; class Aves; order Passeriformes; family Tyrannidae; genus Myiozetetes; species Myiozetetes cayanensis. Next base: position 14,034,965 of record NW_026087048.1, read on the forward strand.
CATGCTCACTGCCACATGGTTTCCTGTTTTCAAACTGCCCCCTTGCAGCCCCCTCTGCTTTCCACCCCACCCTGACCTCTCCAGGGATGAAATCTTTCCATACTTCCCTGGCTTTAGACATTCTCTCATTCACTGATTCAAAAGGGAATGGGGGCGGTTCAAATGGGGAAAAAAAAAAAAAAGAAAAAGGAGAGAGAAGAAAAGGGGAAGTGGGGTCTTCTGTGACTGGGAGTTTGTAGCAACCAGAACTTGCTGCTTTGCTAAATAGAAAAGCTGAAAATGCAGGAGTTTTTAATCGCATGCTGCAAAGCAGGAAACACAGAATTGGAAACAGCACTTGTCAACCCAACGTTTAATTGCCGATCTCCAAAAGCTGTCCTTGGCAGTGCGGGGCAAACTGGCCCACCTCCTGCTGCTGGGATTTGCTCCACTCCTGGAGCTTAGTTAGGGGGTTGTAGGTCTTTTCATCCAGTCCCATAGGGTGGTCCTGGTGGTATAAAGAGCTTTGTAACCACCAGCTCAAACTCTGGCAAAGGTGACTCAAACCCTGAAGCCTACTGAAACAGATAAAAAGCATATTTTTCAGCATTTGAGTGCAGGATGAGTCTTCCAAAGGGGATCCAAACCCATCTGCTGCGAACAGGCACTCCAGCTCCTCTCTTCCCAGTGCTTCACAGTCTTCTGACTGCCCAAAAACATTGCACCACAGCCTGCCTGTGAGTAACACAGGAACTGACTCCCCTCCATGCCTGTTTGGTAGGACACCAAAAACCAGGAGTTTACGGAACCACAGCGTACTGTTTCGGGCTCCTGGATAAGACACCCCTGATCCCACAGTCAGATTACACAGAAGCAGAGTTACCCTCCAGACTTGGCAGACTCAGTGAGCAAGCGAAGAAGGGCATCTTTTCCTATGACTTGGTGACACAGTGGCCACCCTCCATGCCAAGGTCCACCCTGGGCATCGCTCCAGGGCCGTGTCCTCATGCGCTGGATGGGCTGGGGAGTTGCAGGGGATGAGCTCCCCCAGGTAAAGGACACAGGTAAACTCTTACCTACTCAGTGCAAGGTATCTCCCCCTGCTTTCACCAGGCTCCAGTCTCTCCCTCACAACCCAAAGCTTCATCTCCACCACACCACCCGCTGAACTGAGGAGGATCTCCTCTATGAGGCTCTCTTACAGCTACAATCCCTGGCTTGAGATCTCAGCCAATGACTCTGTTTTGTTCAACAACAAGCAGAGCTTCTGCTTTCAGTATTAGGACACACACGAAATGTGGTCGTACTTTGGGGACTTTCTGGAGGCACCAGTTTTCTCCACAAGTAATGAATCCCAGCGATCATGTGCCTGTCGAGATGAGGAATCAGAAATGGCTGTGACAGCATTCCAGCCCTTCAAACACTACCATAAAAGGCAGGGATTTCCTCAAATCTAAATTTACAAGACAGGAACCTATAAACAAAGTGTGTGAATTTAATTCAGGTGAAGGAATTTGCAACAGTCACTGCGCCTTAATGATGCTCTAACGTTTCATTGCAGATATTTTTGTTTTCAAATCAATTTAATTATGGTGGCTGGCATATACAGCCAAGATTTATCCAAACAACAATTGCACAGCTCTGTCCAGATGCTCCATTCAAAGGATTTCACCTTTGATCCACAGAGGTCCTCTGGCAAGCAGAAAGAGATGTTCAGCTGCAGGGCTCAGGAAATGCCCACCTTGCAGAGGAAACTGCCAGGAGAGCATCCCTATGAAATGTGACAGCGCATCTTCCACGGAGATGAGAGACAGGCCCAACTTGTGGCTACACCAACACCCAGCCTTTTGTGGCTCACGTTATCTCACCCTTCTGGCAGGTAAGGAGAAACAACCAAAAAACACCTCCAGACAAAGGAGATGAGAGAAATGCCAGGAGATGTGTAACTTTCATAGCAGGAAGTTTAAAAGAGGAGGCCAATTTTGGGATGGCCAAAAGCCGAAAGTAACCCAATGTGTGCTTTCATGGGGCAGCAGGAACTGAAAGCTCAGGTGGAAGGTGCAGACAGGTGGCAAGAGGTGGCCAGGGAAGCTGTCAGACCAGTGCCAGGTTGGGTGACTCTGGGCACAGGTCATATCCCAGGACTTGGTGCATGTCCATACCCTACCTGTGAATCAAGATGATGACCTGACTTCCTCCATAATCATGTGTCTTGATCTAGTAGAGGTTGTCCACTTGACAACCCTACACCTTGACTTCCCTACACCTTCAGCTACAGAGGAAAAGAATCAACACAAACCAACAAATAAACCAACAAAAATCTTCCCTCCCTTCTCTTTTTCTTCCTAAATTTAAGCTTCCAAATCCCTAATTTGTTCCAAGAATTTTTTCTGCGGTTGTGTTCCTGACTCACAGCCAAGATCAGGAGGCCGGTGATGACTACAGACACCCCAAGTCCATCTCATCTTCAATTCCAGACTTTACTGTTGAAGGGGGGAGAAAAACATAACATAAACAAACAGAAGATAATGTGCCAGACACACTCTCCCTTGGGAGACCACCACTCTCTTCCCACATTAGGTGGGGCTTTTGCTGCATTGTTTCAGGCTAGAAATCTTGCCTTGCACACAGCCTGACATCCACACAGCACAGAGAGCAGACGCAGAACACAGACTGAGCCCGGACGGAGCAGAACAAAGATTTCCAGTCTCTTTTGTCCAGCTATTTAAGGCAGTCCTTGAATGCCATACAAGTGTTTAGGGAGTATATAGTATTTATGCTCTGAAACACAATGAGCCAGACAATCAGAAGATAAAGATTAAACTAAAGAAACCCTGCTCTAACAAGTAAATAATTCTCTTTTTTTGGCAAGTTGCTCAAAATGGAGCGGAGACGTGAGCAGCAGCCCCGGCCACCGGCTGCTGATGCGACAGTTCTGGGCTCCTTATTGAAAACATCTGGAAGTGCTGAGCTGCTTTGTGCAGACAGGAGTTTGAATCTATCCAATCATTTCATATCCAAACCAAAGTCCGGAGCTGTGGATTTCAAGCGAAGGAAAAGAGGGGGAAGGAGAAAAAAAAAAAAAAAAAAAAAAGGCACTTGATCACACCATATGATCTGTAACTCATCCAGATAAAACTCCTCCTCCACCCGCTAACAGACCTCTTAATGACAAGGAAATCATGGTTATCCTGAAACAGACTGAACTATTGTTATCTGTTTCAAATTACTTTTGCCATATCGTTATGAAACTCTGAAAATGATGCAATCTGCAGAAATACTCAGGCATAGTAACTTTTTTCACCGCTGCTCTGATAGGAACTAACGGAGCAGTAGATGAAAGGAAAATATTCTGCCCATTTTAAGCAAGTCAAACCCCAATTTTGGGCTCTAAAACCAGGAGATAATATATTCATCAGACAGTAAGAGAGAATTACAATTTCAACTGCTCTTTTCTTAAATCAGCTTTTTGGAAAGGGTTTGTAAAATATTATGTTTCTGGCACTTGCATGGATAGCCAAAACAAATTGCTTTTTCCTAAAACTAAATAAGGCAAAGGAAATCTGCACTCTAATGCTGCAAAGCCTTTAAGAGGAGCACATCCAATCTGGAAGGGAGCACATGTCCATTGTGTCTGCCGGGAGGCAGCTCAGCACCCACACAGGAGAAGACTAAGCTGGATGCTCCAAGCAGATTTTGAAGCAGACCAGGCAGCTGCTGACCATAGCGAGCTGATCAGAGCGAGCACTCACACCACAGACCTTGGTAGAGATCCCTGGCTGATGATAATGAGCACTTCTCATGTTTCCAGGAGCATTCCAAGACTGAGAGGAGCTTAGTGACTGACCTGCTCCTACCCTGCCTGTCTGTCTACATTCCTGTGTTGTGGTGGCACTTTGGTCCAGAGCTGCACCACTCTGGCCATGGCATGACCCACCAGGGTCCCACGCTCTTCAAGGGGTAGCCCCAAAAGGCTGGTTGTGATTTTTGAATTCTTCTACAAGGTAGAGCATGGAAAGAGGAGGAATCATAGAGAGGGACACGGGCAGTCCCCCAGGACCAGCCATCACAGGGATCCCATACACAGCAAGCACTGTGCTGCTGTTAAGGGGGAAGGTCAGCAATGAAGCAACAAACCTTTACAATCCTGGCCCTAAAACACCTCGATATTCATCAGTTTTATTTAATCCTTGGGGCAGATCATTCACAGTACCAACAAAAAGTTTTATTCTCCAGCCTGGGCAGCCCCAACTCTGCCAAAACTTCCCTATTTAAATCATATCTTCACAGAGAAGTCTGGAGAGAGACATTTCCTCCCAGAGCAACACCATGCTTTGGGACAACACAACTGAGCTGAATTTCACATCCAAACAATCCACCATCCAGCTGCAGCCTGTGTTTGAGCTCAAAGACAGAACCATCTAACAAACAGCTAAAGAGCCATCGGGGAATGAGGAGGGCTTGGAAAGCTGTCAGACATATGGATACATGGAACGTGTGTTTTGAGAAAATACAAAAACACCTTGAGAGACCTTCAGCCACTTCCTGACCTTCCCCTTTCTAATATTTCTCGGAGACTCGGTGTACATTTTTCAGGAATTTCCATTGTCCAAATAACCTTCAGAAAAATGCTGAAGCTTTGGTCTGCCACAGAGCATTCCAGAGGAAGTCAACTGCCCATCTTACTGCTCCCAAATGGCTGCAGGAGAAACACATCCCACGCAAGAGATTAGCAACCCCTCAGCTGACTTTACATCACTTTGCAAGATCTAGTTCTTCCTTTACCAAAAATAACCGCAAATCAGGATGTCTGGCTGGCTGAAGTGCTGTGGGATCTTGGACCACGCCACAGATATTTATTTAGTGTGTTATGGGAGTTGAGAGAAATACTTCTGCTGTCAAACACTGGACATGTTGCTTTGCTCTGTGAATTCCAACATCCTGAAGATGGGGAAGGGAAAACACGAGTGGATAAAGCTGGAACAGTCCCCAAAGAGGTTGTCAAGCAGCACCTGAGCAATGAACTACAGAAGGAAACCAGTCTCCCAGAAGTAACCTGTGCAGCACATCCCCTGTGTCCTCCAGGATGTCAGCTGCTCCCATGCTCAGGCACTTCCTTCCCATCAGGACATGGGGTATACTGATCTACAGATGGGGTCAAACACCCAAAAAATGGCATCTTTCATAAAGAATAATACAATTTGCAGCCAAGGCATCTGGATGGGAGATAATGCTTTGGTTTTCACAGCTGTCTCAGCCCAAGCTAAAGCTGCTGCTGAAGAAACAGCATTCACTTCTTTCATCTCATCCAACACTAACATTGGTCATGATAGCTTTGCTTGAGTTTGCCCTCACATTTTTCAGTTGCTGGTAATGAACATGTAAATTCTACATGCACACAATGAGATTAGCTCACCCTGAGATTAGCTCAGTTAAAACAGTGCTAATAACACAAGGTTGTGGGTTTGATCCCTATATGGGCCATTCACTTTAGTGTTGGACTCAAAGACCCTTATACGGGTCACTTCCAATTCAGAATATTATGATTGTAATAACATCTGTGATAATCTTTGCTAATTATGGTGATTCCACTCTAAAGGCAGGATTACCATTTCCAGGATCTGGAAAGATAATTATATAAATGAAAGTATTCAAAACAGTGTACTGTATTTATAGGAGTTCTAAAGCCATCATAAGCATTATACAATTCACTTCAAATTGGTTTGCACAGGCCATCCACCAAATACTTGAAGGCCTGCTCAATCCCCATGATACCCAATAAAGCAGTATCTAGTAACTCATCCTACAGAGGAGTTAAGTAAGAGATCATCACATTTGCAAGAAAAAAGGGTGTATTTCTTTACCTATAAAGTTCACAAATGCAAAAATCAAAGAAGTTTTTCATTTTTATGTCATTCATAATAAAAACCCTCATTCTGACGTGTTTGGGATAGATATAGGATGTAAGAAAGTACTTATTTACGCAAATTCAAGGAAGAGTGAAGTTCAACAGCTCGAGACATGAGGTTAAAAATTAGTATGAGGTTTTGTGCAGGAAAGCAAACCACCTCACATTTCCAGAGTGCAGGAAACATCACTGCATTATGAAATGACAGCATGACCCCTCCATTGCTGCAGGCATGGCACAGGAGCAGGCAGACATCACTCCAGGATGCCTCACCACAACATGAGATCAGTGCCATGAAATGTCTGTTGGATGCTTCTATCTGAAGAATTATGTAGTTAGCCAAAAAAAGAGACAGGATAGCAGATTGTGTAGATGAATTGGCGGATAAAGCCCAACAAAAATGACGTATGGTATCTGTGAGTGAAATTAATGGACAATATAAAAATGACACATTTTGAACTGAGGAAATTATTCAGCTTTTGCCATTCTTTCATGCCTACAGTTTTAGGCCCTGTAATCTAACTGAAAAACAGAGACGGGTCATTCAAATGAATAAATCATGCCAGAAAATGATTCAGCTTCCCTTATTATTTTTTTTTTCTTTCCCTTTTTAATTGAAGTCCCCAGGACTCAGCCCTTGGGAAGCCCACACGACCCAGTGCATTGTCCTGGCCAGGCACTCCAGCATAAGGGAAAAAGTTATCTCTTCTTTCATCTTGTAATTGAAAATCTGGGAGGGGAAGTGGTGGGAAAGCAGAGCACCGTACAAAGGCATCCGTCATATTCCCAGGTCAGCTTTTTGCTGGGCTGCTAATGAAGGCAGTGGATTGAAGACACTGTGGCATTTGTTTTGCCCTTCCAGTTTTTCTGTTTGCTTTGTGGGGAGGAGGATCTGAGCCCTGACTGCTAACTGAGATGCTCTGAGTGCAGCCAAGCCCCTCTCCCAGCAAGAACAGACACTCCAGCTCACCCTCCTGCCTACGCTTGCATCCAACCAATATTTTCATGCCCTCTCTACACGCATTTGGAAACTTGAAATAAAACCCAACGCAAACTTTGAGAGGAGGCATTGGGACTCCAGCTCCTGCCAGGGAGATCTGCTTTAGGACCACATGAATATTCCTTTGCTCACTGTTTTATCCGTTTCCCTGGTAGTCCTCTGTGAAGAATATTAAACAAACAGGTCTTTACAGCTCAAGAGCCCAGGAGAAACCGGGTTTTATCCATTTCTACCCCACTTTCATCCCCTAAGACTAAAGTTGTATATACAAGGGTAAGGATTCATAGAGTCTACAAAGCCATCATTAATGATTACTATATCAACCCATGCTAAATATGTTCTCCTCTTCAGCCCAATTTTAGAAAATATTTTAAAGGAATTTCAGGACATAAAACATATATAATTAACAGCCAGATATGTGGAAGCATCGCCTTTAGGAAGGAATTTTCTCAACTGTTGACACTGCTCCAGAAAAACAATAAAATATTTATTCTAAAGTTATAAACTAACATATGCTATGTCTCCTCTACTAGCTTTCCAAAGATCCCTCTACAGTAACATCTTTTACTGCAAGGATAATTCCTAACTGAAATAATGGATCCAAGCCCTGCTCTTATGCCTCTTTACTCAGTTAAAGGTAGAGAATGTCCCTGTAAACATGGTGAATGTCAAGCCAATACAGGGAAACCTCAGTTGCTCCCCTTTCTCATTCCCCACCTGCTACAGCTGCTGCATTTCCATATATTCAATAGCTTTATTAAATAGATAAATAAATTTAGGCCAATGGATGATGATAAAATATTAAAAAAGCAGTATTTATTATATCTTGCGGTTTCCCTGGGTTATCCTTCTGACTTGAGCTGTCCTGGGAGCTGCAAATTTCTGTGCTGCAGATAAGGAAAATGGAGCATCTGAAATTTCTTGCCAGTGACTACAAGGAAAGTGTTGGTTGTGTTCTCTTATGAAGAAAGGGGGAAATGTTCTGAAGCTTTCTCTCCAGGCTAAAATCCAAACCATTTACAAGACTCAGGAGCATGAAAGCTTGCAGATAATCAGCAGGACTGATGCCAGTTCAATCAAAGCAAACCAGTAACAGCAACTGGGAGGAGTGTGGATGATGCAGCATCCTTCTGTATAGAAAAAAAAATCCTTTTTGATATGCAACAGTTAATTAATTTAACTATTTCTAGTTATTATTACTCAGCTAGTTGGTTTTGGCTATTATGTAGCACTACTCTCTTCTGTTTCTCAAGTTTGCCTTTTGGAGAAAAAAAAAAGCAACTTCAAAACATGTAAAAATTAATGAAACCCATATGTGGGATACTGTCATTATTCCATGTTTATAAGGGGATCAGGTTTTGTTAAATGGGCTTATTTAATGCAGAAGTATAAGTAAAAATACCCAACAAAAGATCTGAAAGCTATTGAAAGCAAAATATTTTCTTTGTTAACCCAAGAAGCCAGTAACAAGCAAAAAGGCACAATTTAAATTAAAAGCCACTATACATTTTGGTGCAACTTTGTTTACAGCTTCTCTGGCAGCTTATAAAGTTCTCCTACGCGGAGAAACATCTTCTAGATAGATTTTACCCTTTTGACTCTTTTCACACCCCCTACTGTATTTAAGCTGTGACAACCTAAAAATCAATGGCTTATGGAAACATCTGTTGATACAGGCACACGATTTAGACTTTTTTCAACAGCTGTTGTTATTTTATGCCCTTTTTTTTTTTTTTTTTGGCTAGGTCCATCGGTAAGACTGGAAGAAAATATAAGTTAGGCTCCTGTCCTGCGTTCAGTCTCTCCTTAGCGGCTGCAGTCGGCACCTTCTTCCCTCCCCTGTACTGGGAGTTTGGGAGGGGGGAGAGCCTGACTGTCCCTAAAGGCTGATCTTGCTCACAAGCCTCAGACAAAAAGGAAATACAGCTCCCAAATGGGCACCTCTGTTATCCTGCTTACCTGAATACTGGCTTAAAATATCCCCTGCTGTGGCTGCTTTCTGCCCCGCACAGGGGACTAAAAAACACTTCACTACCCATCTCTCAAACTCCCGTTTCCACTTCCAACAGCACTCTACAATACCCCCCAGGTTTGTCTTGCCTCTCCCTCCTCCTATTCCATTGCTGGGATCCAGACATCTGCTGACATCCTCCATAAAAGATAATGCACAATATATTTTAAGAGCCAACCTGCCAAAAGCTATTTGATGCTTCAGACAGCACAACTTACCAGACAGAGAACACACATTGCTCGCAGTAAGACATGCATAAAAACAGAATGTACTTTTCTTGGGAGTCTAAAGCTTACCCAACAAAAAAAATCCCAACAAATTCAACCAAAATATCCTATTTTCAACATTTAATTCAGCTGCTACTTGAAACAAAATGTTCCTACCTAAATTCCGTTTTCTTGAAAGAGAAGAAAACAACTTATAAAGCTTTTGAAGTGCTCCAATTTTTTTCAGTGTACATTCAAACTGTCATGAGCCAGAGAAAGCCAATACCCTAAGCACAGATTTTTTTCCCCTCTTGCTCTTTTTAACAGAGAGGACTTGTTTAATCTTACCTTCAAATTTCTTATTTCTCTGCCATGCACTCCTAGAGTCTCTTGTCGGTTGTGCCAACCCTTGCCCAAAAGGACAGTAATAAAAAAAGCCAGTTTAAACAGAAACTGCTTATCTAAAGGAGGGAGAGCCGCAGGTTTGCAAGTGGAGGAGATATTTCAGCATTAAAGAATTCTAGGAGCTACTCCAAGACACAAATTTTTGTCGTCTGGTGAACTGTAAGGATTTAAAGCCCAGAAAGAAGCTTTTTATTTAGTCTATATACGTCGATTTATAAAAAAAGGCATAGGATCCATCTCTGGCTCTCTGGGTGCTTTTTGCATTGTTTACAACACACAAAGTAAAGCTCAGCTTCCTCAAAGACAGAAAACAAGAAATGAAGCTTTGACAAGCAAAATCAAACACTGTCCCCCAAATATCCAGCTATGAACAAAAAGGCCTTTTGAGGTTTCCCTCCACATCTCCTCAGAACAGATTTAAAACCAAAATTTGCAGAATATCCTAAAACCCATTTCAGCCCATGCTGCAGGGAGCAAAGGGCTTTCTCTCTTCCCTTACCTTTGTAACACCACAGGACCCCAACTACTGCCTCTCTTGAGTCATCTGAAAGTAGGAATATCTAGACATGATGTAAGCAACCCTCCTTCTCTTTTAAAAGGCTCAAAAAGTTATATTACTGCTCTGTTTTACCCCTTGCATGCAGGCATTTGAAGCTAAAACTTATCTACCTCCTCCTGGGCAAACAGGTCTGTAAGTATTTCCTCACCTCGGTGAGTTAAAGATAAAAATAACAGTGGAACAAAACACCAAGAAACCCTTCTTTAATCTCAGCAGATTTTAACAGCCCACCCCTGTCCATGCCTTTGATAAGAATCAGTGTGATCTGCAGTACAGTATTTTGGAGGAGCAGAAGAGATTTCTACGCTCCTAAACATAAGATCTCAGATTGAAACCAACGTTTCAGAGAACTGCACCTCCAGCCTTTGAAAATGTGTATTTTGGAAATATTCCTCCCAACCACTTTTAGGCATTTAATGTGTCCAGCTGTGTTAAGAAACCAAGCAAAAGTTCAGTGTCAAGTAAGTCAGGATTATGATCTTTTTGTGATTTATGGAGGTAAGCACAGACTCAGACAGAAGAAAAACAAGTCACTTGATGCTAAGCAGACTCAGTACCAGGGCTCAGACTAATGAGTGAGTGAGGGCGAGGCTTCACGTTCCTGCCTCTTATCTCACCAGCTGGAAGGACATGAGGAAGGAGAACGCAGCCAGCTGGTACAAGATAGGCAGACCCAGCACCTTGGTACTTGCAAACACAGTATTAGTGTTTGAGTAGAGAAGATGGAAATGCTCCAGGAGAGGGAGGCATATGGTATTTGACAAAGCTGCAGGTAAGAAGAATATGCTCCCAAATAACTAAGTGCATAAATAAGGAGAAACTACTATTAAGTGGCTGTAATGGGATCAGGGTATACATCAAGCAAAGTCTTTAGGGGGAAGGAATATCTAACTAGGCTGAGAAAACCACAAGCCAAGCATTGGACCTTCTGCAGATCTGAAAGGAGAGCTGTATAACTCAGGTTAAATACAGGTTAGCAACAATTTTCCTTCATTTCAAACTTCACAAACAGAAGAGAAAGCAAACAAGGTAACCCAAAAATATTGGCTCTGTCTTTTGCATTAGTCTCTTGGGCACAGCTACCGCCTCCATTTTCACTGAGTACATCACTGGCACTGAGAAAATAAACACAGTAAGCAAGAAGGGAGGGAGCAGCTAAGTTCACCACTGCTTAAGAGAAAATCAGAAAGCTGGCTACATCAAGTACACGCTTATTTAGGTACAAATTTAATGCATAAGAAAAGCAGAAAGAGAAGCGGAAGGAGAAGAATGTTATTAGCTGCAAGAGACCAAGTGCAAAAGAAAAGCTGGTTTAGAATTTGCTCCCATCTGCTAGTTCCTATACAGCTGATCAAGTATATTTTATCAAACCGTTGCAAAACTGTCACATTCTTGTTACAGCCTCCATGCTGGGGTTCTTCCAAAGCAGAAGTCCAAAACACAGACTATAGCAGTAAAAAACCAAACTGGTGATGGAAGGAGGTAAGCGGCAGTGAGAAAAAACTCTCCTATCCCTTATGTTGACCTGCTCTGGGATCCCAATAAAAAAGTCACTCCTGCCCATGCTTTACACAGGACCTGCCATTTGGAGACATCATTTCTTTGGCATGACTGATGATTATTACAAGTCTTCTACCAAAACGGACAAATTTCATTTCCTTGAAAGCTTTGATGAATTTGGTACCATGACAGTAAGAACAGCTATGGCTGCCCATGGCCAAATGCAACACTAAGGCACTGCTCTGTCCCTGGGGGATTTTAATTCTGACTTGCAGCTGCCTCAGCTCAGCCAAACCCACTCCCTCCCATACTTTTCCTTTAGATATCACATGCTTGGATACCAAAACACTCAGTCCTATTAAGATATTTTAATCATCCACTGCAACATTAACCATCTATTCTTGTTTCACAGCCTTAAGACCTCTCCATCTTCACCAATCTGCCCTGTACTACTGCAAAGCCAGAGAGCCATCAGGCTGGCTCAGTGTGAGCAAGGATGCTGCACAGAAAGGCAAACATTTAGTTATCGCCCAGGCTTTTATCTCATCTCATGTTTTAACAGCAGTTTGAGCCCACAAACATTCAGCAACACAGCTTTGGGCCACACAGGGATGTGCACATGACGCTGAGCAGAAAAAGCAGAGATGCTGCAAGAAAATTCAGGTTTCTACCTCTGCATGAAAATGGTATAATAAGGGAAGGCAGAAAACCTAAAATGGGTAGTGGCAGGGGAAAAGGCTGAGAACAGAAACAAAAAGGGAAATTTGTGAAAGTACTGCGAGGTTACATCCATTTTGATTCCATGTTTCCACGGAAAAAGTTTTAACAGTACTTTTTTTCTTCTTACTGCCACCATTCTTTTCATCCTTTGCTGGAAGATTAAGTCAGAAATGCCATGCCTGGATATTGCTACAGCCTGCTTCATCAGCAGCCAAGATTCCCTGCTCATCTCTCAGATATCTGTCCCTATCTGTCCCATGACTCCTCATAAAACCCCAGAACAAATGTATGGGAATATAGTTATAAATCTATTTCTTGTATTAATGAGGTTTTCCTCTAAGGTGGTGTAACTTCAAATGAACTGCAAAAAACATAAGTCTACAGAAAGACATAAATGCTGGGTTCTCTACATTGTAGGGGGCCAACTTTGGCTTCCAAAATATCAGAATGGAGTTAGATAGGTTCTTTCAGAAGCCTCCACCAAAAACTCCACATTTGGTCTCCCATGTCATCAACCTAATTTCCTCCACATTTAGACCAGGAATTCAGTGTGCAGTAACCATGTCTTACTATACAACAGTAATACCACAAAACTTTAAGAGATTTCAAACACAAACAAAAGAACCCATAGAATACAGAGACTGGACCATTCAAAAACAGCACAGTATATTCCTTCTCAAGGTACAATATTCAATGCCAGCACTCCTTTGCTACAGTAGCAGTCTTATGTATCCCTTATTTTATGGATCCATACTTTCATGACTGCATACAAAATGAATACATCTAATCACCTGAAGAGGACTTAAAACGTAGGATTTTCTATACTGGAAATCCTTTAGGTCTCTATTTTACAAACTGGTAAAATCATGGAGTCCTGTTCCTTAAAAGGGCCTCTGAAAGCTACTTTAATACACTGATGTTAAATAATTTGTATGAGTGAACCCCTTTGTCTGAAACAAGCCAAAAGTGAGCATCAGAGAAGATTTGTAATTATTAAACAGTCGTCCTTAATCTGATCCATCTCAAAACTACAGCAAGAATATACACACAGCCTTCAAGGCAATAGTGTTTGCAGATGGATAAATAAAACTCCAGGTAGCTCTTGATGCCTTTAACAATCACTGTGAAAAAAACAGAGGGATAAACTTCCTTTGCAGCTGACACTGGGAGGATGGCAGAGCCAGATGTTTTATTAGAGAAAATTAGGAAATGATGAAAAACCAGAGTATCAGGCAGCAATCTTTGCCTGCAGTTGGCTGAAGGGGGAGGCGTAGGGGAGGAGGATTAACTCACCATCTCCAGAGATGAGCGTGGGCTGGCACAAGCCCTGTGGCCACGGCGAGCGGCGGGGGCGGCGCGGGCGCCTTCATATGCCCCGTCCTGCCGCAGGCTCGAGCTGAGCCAGGCCTGGGAGCAGCATCTCTGCGCTGAGCCGGGGATTTGGCTCGGTGTCTGCGTTCCTGCTTCTCCCACTAACATCCATGAATCCTGTGACTGAGCTTGGAAACTACTGTCCCAGGCTGAGGATTATCAGCGCTCGGGAGGAAAAGGCATCAGAACTGCAGCACCCAGAGAAATCAAGTGCAGGACAAAACCAAACCTTCCACAGTAGTTGTATAAATGCCTTCCTGCTACAGATTTCAAAGGCCAAACAAGAATCCCAGCCTGGGTTTAATTCCTTTTACTTTTCTTTCCCCCCTGCTTTTATTCTTGCTCCCTGCAGTTTGTGCAGCGATGCCCAGAACAGACAGTGAAACCCGAGGTGATGTATCCTGCACAGTGATGAATTTACTCAGGGCTGACCATCTGACACAATTTCCTCCCAGATCTCAAAGCCTCTGCTTTGAGCATGCTGGGCAGACACAGGATGCTTGTGGGTGTGGGAAAGGGCCTGGCAGATGACTAGCCCAAAGCCATGACCTGATGAGGGGGTGTGTGTCACCCTTTAGTCCTAATGCCAGGCTTAAGGATGGCTCCCTTTTGGCTGGGTTTTTCCATGTTTACTGTAGTTACAGGACAACATTTACAAAGAAAGAGTTACACAAGTGGTTTTAAAGAGGCAGGGTGAGGACACAGCCTATTGTTAAGGCTGCACTTTCCACCACCAGACCCAGCTTCCATTTGTTTCCAACACTTCTGACACTTGCTCTGAAATTGTCCATGCTGTTGGGAAGCTTCCCATGCTGTTCTGCAAGTCCTTTGGAAAACAGGGATTTGTAACTGCCATCCCATAGTACAAACATATATACACACATGCAAATGGAGAAAATGGATTTCAGTGTGCACAGACAATCTGAATTTTGGCAGATCTTCAGAGTGAGCAGATTGTTAAAATAATTATTTCCTAAGAAAATAAATTGGAGTCTGGATAACTAAAATGACCCCTTGTCTTGGGTCACCAACAATGCTCAGTAGTTTTGAGCCACAGAGCATTTCTCTACCACTTGATCTGACCAACAGCTGGCACTGGCACTAGAAGTGGACGTCTCCGTACCCTTGAACAGAATTTTCTCCATTTATCTGCTGATCTCCAAGAAGAGAAACATGAAAGACTTCAGCTGTGGAGGAGAAAAAAATCTCTGGATCCTTCACACCTCCTGTCCATCCAAACACTTATTATCTCAGTGCCGTGTGGGTCTCTCATCTTTCCCACAAGCTCTTTTCCAGCCAGTCTAGCGCATTCCCTCTTCCCACCTTCTCCTGCAGTCCTGCCATCCCAGTCCCCTTCCTTGCACATCCTCCCAGGCTCCAGCCAAGCTGCTCCCTCCTCTTCTCCCTGTTCAGCAAAATGCAAACCTGGTGGCCTACAAACCAAAACCAATGGGCAACAACAGACCTGAGGCTCTGTCCTGACAGAGCATCATCTATCTTATCTGTAACAACTCCCTGGGAAGGAGGTTTCCTTGCCTCCCTAGGTGGTCTTGCAACAGTTTTATGATGATAACAGGATGTTTTCTCAACATCCAGCTTAAATCATCCTGGCAAATTAGCAAATGAGTAAATTAAGGTGCCATGGATATCCGGGACTTTAATAACGACTATTACATGCTGGCAGACTGCTAGATTGCACAGCAGTTTTCTTTTTGTTGCACTGAATAAATTTAGTTCTTTCAATCTCTTCTCACATTTCCTCATCTCTTCTCGTGGTTTCCTTCTGGACACTCTCCAATACACCCATGTCCTCCTCAGAGCAGGGTACCCCAAACTGGATCTGATGACACTGATGATGGCTCCACAGGACCACACATGAGTAACTCACCTCCCGCACCTTATGGAGGACACTCCTTCAATATAACTCAAAACAAGATTTGTTCCTTTCGCAATAGCCTCTCACTGTTGATTCATTTGTAATCCACTAGAAATCCTGATTTTTTTTCTACTCATCCTTCTCCAGCTTAAACCTGACTTGGTAAATGTGCATTTTGATTTCTCCTTCACAAATGAATCACTCTCTGGCTTCTTTTATCTCTTATCTGGATGTACTCTCCAATTTCTTAAGGTCACTCTGAACCCTGACCCTATTCTCCCAGCCGCCTGCAATCCCTCCCAAGCTGATGTCATCTGAGTGTTATAAACATAGCTCCATCTTCCAAATCATGACTGAAAATATTGCAAGTTTCCCCCAGAAAGTGACCTTGCTGATGTATCACACATTACCACACTACTTGGATCAGTGGAGAGATGAAAGAGAAAGTTTTTTTCAAGCTTCTCTCTCTGTGAATGTATTTAGAAATGCCACATTTATCTAGCAAGCTGCAACTTCCGAAAACACAGACATTAATTCCTGTGGTAAAGGTAGGATGCATTAAATTCAATAGCAACTAACTAATAAAATTAATAAATGCAATGGGAAGACTATTTGCCAGTGAACTCCAGTCTGGGGTCAGCCAGCTACACTTTCTCACTCACAGGCTTAGACAACCAAAGCCACTGGATGAACCCAGCAGTGCAAACTTATCCATCCTGCCACGTGAAGACAAAGATTTAGCAAATAATGAATCACAACCAACTTCTGGGATCAACACAGGAGAAGTATATCAGGGTACAGTTCATTTCAAACTGTTGCTTTACTTTTATAATGCTGGAGCCACCAGGTGCCATTTTAAATTATTTTAATATCGCAGCATGCAGAAGCCAAAACAAATCTCTCATCAGAGTTAATAATTATTAAATTTTTTAAAAAATGCTAAACTCTAGTTTTAATATATCACATCAAATGATTATCCCAGCTCTACTCAAGATTCCCAAACTAAGCAGGAAGATAAGGACCAGGGAAGTCTCTGGCAGGATGAGCCTACCTTGAAAGGAGCTTAGGAAGTTCTGGTTACTGAGTTTCTGTAGCTGTACAGATACAACCTCTGAGAAAACATTCTGGCAATTTAGGAAACACACTTTAAGACCCTATTTTAATTGTCAAAACCGTTTTTCCATTATTTTCTCTTCATTGCTTATAACCCTACAGACCATTATTTTCCTGAACATTTTTCACCAGCAGCTTTTCCATGATATGCACAAGAGCCTCTCTCAGACAGAGTCTTCTGAAACAACTTTAGGGGAAAGTCTGAGAGCTGGTACTATACATGTAATACTGGCATCACGAATACATCTAATTCTAAAAACTCTTCAGAACCCAACTCAGGAGTTTTCCCCCTTCTCTTCCCCGTGTGCTCAAGCTACTGTCCTTCAGCCTGACTGCACTATACAAGTTGCACTTTTTAGACTCCAAAATATTTGTTTCCATAACCTGTACATCTGAAAAGCTTTCCACACTGTGCAAAGTTCTCACAAACCGCACAAAACAGGAGTTAATGCAGTTCCAAGACCCAAAGCTGCCAACAGCCCTGGTGAGACTGCAAAATACCTGCAGCTCCTGACCAGCTGCAAGCAACAACATTTCTATTTGCAACAAGTTAAGAAAACCACTTTGTACTAACCACAAAATGGCTCTGTAATAAGAAGGCAACAAGCACCTGAAAGACTTCTGGCTACAAAAAGAGCCAGCACTAAATAAAGCAGAGACAGGACGTGGCAGGAGATGCACACTGTGCAATGGCTCTCACCGGCCAGCTCCGGCCCAGCCTACACGTGTGAATTGAGCTCTATTTATAAGCCCTCCACTCCTTTTTTTTTTTTCTTTTTTTTTCAAATGACCTTAATATAGTGCAGTTGTTATTTTGTTTCTGTTGAACTTAGCAACAGGAAACCCTGTCAGTCCTGCAGCAAACTTTCCATTCCCCTGGCACTCCCATTCCTGCCTCGGAAAAGCCAGATTTCTAAAGAGGTGTTTGACGAGGCAGGAGGGAGAGGGAGAAGAAAGCACACACACAAAAATCAAAATGCCCGTAAAACATGCAAAATGGAAGCCAAATGCAGTAAGTTTCTTTTATGTCTGTTTGAAAGGAAAAGGCAATGTCCTAATTTGCATTTTCTAAAGATATCTTAACTCACTGACCAGATTCCTAAGTATTGTTCAGGAATACCTTCAATAAGAGGTCAGTAAAAATAAAAATAAAAAAATCATCAGCATCTTCACACTCATAAATTCCAGTAATGACAGACTTCTTTATCAGACAGTACAAATGTTACTTGGAAAGTTATTTTCTCTAGTCCCTGGCTAATTCACTGAGCAAACAGCTACAGAAATTAAGCCTTAACTTGTTAAAAACATAATAAACCTGATTTTATTACAAGCTTTGGCAAGACTGTTCTGCTGCTCAAAGAGCTTTATTGCATGATGAGCAAAGATTTTTGGAGCTCCACCCTGCAGTGTGAACTCATCCCCACAGTGTTTTCTCTTTTAACAGCTTCATAATGGTAGGGGAACACACAAACACAGCTGCTCAAAGGCAACGTGCACCAACACAGGCTGACAGCAATTCAGCATTTACAAAACACTTTTTCAGGTACAAGAAACCATATATAAAATATATAAGCAAATGCAAATCCAGCTAGGAAAGGTCACACCAAGAAAACACAGCTCTTGACAAAGCAGAATATGTATTTGCGGTGCTTTAAATCAAAATTCTGTTCACATCAAGCCCAGTATACACCTTCTTTTTCAGTCACAGACAGTCCTTAAATATGGTAAAGCACAAGTAATAAAAAACAAAACCAACAAATTCCTGATTCCTGGCATGACCTTTTATACTGTTTCACCAACATGAACAATATGGGCTTTCACCCCACACTTGATCCCTATATGTCCTCCCATTATTCATTTTTCTTCCAGCTAAGGCACTAACACTCCCAGCTAATGATGTCTTTAGACCTTGGAGTCTGTGCACACACCAACATTCACTGCAGCCACGGTTCCTTCTGCCAAAAACTCTGCGGAAGGACAAAGTACAGTGAAGGATGGAGAGACTCTCCAGGACCACGCAGGCAGCAGCTGGGTGCAGGGACCTTGAAGGTGCTGCTGGTCCCCCCCATAGCATAACCAACCCCAAGTGCTCTCCAGGACATGGCTTTTGTCAAATCATACACAAATCTTGGTGCAACCCTGCCCCACAAGCAACCTCTTGGCTCAATCTCTCTGTCACTGGCTGAGAAAACATAAATGTGGCTTAATCCAGCGGTTGAAAACGCAAGGTCTAAAAAAGCCCAGACTATTTTTAAAAGGCTAAAACAACGTCATAGTGATGGAGGCTGTTGAGCAGAGGGTACAGAAAGGAAACCAGTAGGTTTGGTGGTTGGTTACAGCAGTGGTGGCATGTCTTTAAACAGCACAGCAAGAGACAAGGCGACAACACGTGCACTCACCGCTTCCTCGCGGGCTGCGCTCCCCGTGCCGTCTTTCAGAAAATCCACCTCGTCCTCAGTTTTCATTTCCAGCTTCCCTGTGAAAATAGAGGGTCCCCAAAGGTAATTTAAAAACAAATTTCTTTCAGTGCTACTAATATTTTTCTGTTTACACAAAACAGTCTCAAAAAAACCACCCTAAAATGAAAAGAAAGCTCAATGCCCAAACCCCTTCAACAAGTCCATTTAAACCCCTTCAGCAAGTCCATTTGACTTCTAACATCTGGTTTCATTCCTGACTTTCCCCCTGGTTGTTATTAGTTTTAACAACTATCGTGTCTGGGACTGAAGGAAACTATGAAACAGCAGCAAGCACAGGGTAAAACTCCTGAAAAGCTGAAGGTGAGGCCAAGCACATCTGCATGTATTTGCCCATGTATTTTTTTGGCTCTAATTCATCTAGATAAAGAAGCTAAATTTTTGCTGTTTTTCTTCTTACCATAACCCCAAAAAATAACTCAAAAAACCAGCCTTGCCTTCCCTCAAGAGGTATTTTAAGTGTTGAAAAAAAAATAAATCTATAAGCTGCAAAAATTCATCCCACCTGCGCTGCCTTAAGGATGACAATCACACCTCTGGACTAGGAAGGCAAACCCTTTTGCTGCCGGAGTTTACAAAGTCACGGTTGATTCTCCCCTTCCTCATGCTCTCACAATGGTGTCACCACCGCAGTAATACAAATATCATGTCCCAGCTGCTTTCTCTGCCCAACAAAACTTTCATTAGTCACCATTCCCCAGGGGTTCCCCTAGCTTACCTTTTCCTGGCATGAAGTCAACATCCTAATTCGCTTTCAACCCTAAGCTAATGACTCTCACGACACACGGGACACTTTTCGAGGAGTGAAGCGATTTGACCAAAGCCGCCCAGATGGAAAGTGGCTGTGTCAGGGCTAAACCCCCCCCTCTAATCCCACTCCCTCTCTCATTTCTACTAAAAACAAACACTGGATGGATGACAACGCCTTCTTAAGGGTGACACGTGTTTGCAGTGAGTTTACCGTTCAGGGATTTAGCAAGTGGAGCCTCCCATCTTCACGAGGAAGTTGATGTTACAACTGTCACCAATGGTTTTCCACTGGCTTCAAATCTACCCTTGATTTTTGGGACTATCTGGTTTTGCAATGATTTTGTCTCAGCTGGATGAGTTTGTGGGCAGACTCAAAAATCAGAGGGAAAGCAACAAATTTCCTTTGAGTGCCACTTGCTGGGAGATCTGCTCGGGGTCATGGTAATGCCGTGATGGTTGAGATATTGGTCCAAGGACAGAACACTCAAAGAAGAAATATTTAGTGCATCGAGGATAGGAGAAGCAAGTGGTGTAGTGATACCCTGTGCTGCCTAAGAACTGGAGGACAAAGATGTGCCCTCAGGATGAAATTCAAGAGAACAACCTTTCGCACTCTGCCACTTTTTCCTAAACTTCTGCTAAGAAAAGTATCTCAAAGGAAAAGCTCTATAATGCTGTCACAGAGGTCTCTGGGCACAGAGTACCTAATTACACATGGAGTACCATTAGTGACATTTGTTACCTGTTCATCCTGCCACTCTAACAGGGGAAGGAAATACTAAGTGTTTTTCCATAGGAAAAATGTCACTGGTAAGTCTGAAGTAAAGACTGGTAA
Source organism: Myiozetetes cayanensis (assembly GCF_022539395.1). Classification (NCBI taxonomy): domain Eukaryota; kingdom Metazoa; phylum Chordata; class Aves; order Passeriformes; family Tyrannidae; genus Myiozetetes; species Myiozetetes cayanensis. The sequence goes on from NW_026087048.1 coordinate 14,055,675, forward strand.
AGTTCAAAATAAGGTGATATACTTCTATCTGTCAATGAATGTTTTCTTGAAATCCTGAAATCTACAGGAGATGCACTGGGGATATTTCTCCCAGGAGAAAAGCTATGGAGCAGTAATTACAGTATTTCTTAATCTAACATGACAAACCCCAACCATATAACCTAACCTTGCCAGGTTTGGTTTCTGCCAAGAAACTGCAACTACTCCAAGGTGTTTTGTCAGCATAAATTCATGCCATTTCTTCTCTTCTCACCCAGCCCAGCTACTGTGGTATATGATTTCATATCCTAACTCCCTTCTTTTTTAATGAGTAGTATCTACCTGCCTGGCTTGCAAAAAATGTGCTTGCAGAACCCATTACTCAGCTGCAATGCAGTTCTGAGTCTAAAGCCAACAGCAGGAGGAGATGCCTTAGGAAAGCAGGATCTTCTACCTTCATTACCTTCCTTCAATGTTATGACCAGTCACTAGATATTTGTTTGGATAAGGAAATTAGCCTTTTGAAGTTTTTGCTTTGGGAGTAGGTGGAAACTAAGCAGAGGCAATGAGATAAACAGGTGTATATTTGGGAGTAGCTTCATAATATAAATAAAAAAATTAAAGAGCTCAATGATTTGGAGTAATGGCAACAGCAATTATCAGCTGATTACATCTCTGATAAGTTACCATGACAATAAAACCCTCTGACTACACGTGTTTCTGAGAAATGGCCTCATGACCTACACTTCCCTTGGGAAGGCTTTATTGTATTCCATTGAAAAAAGATGTGATTCATTGTGTGCACTGACAACTCTGCCATGGACACAAAATCCTCTGTACAAACCCAGCCTGCAGGGAAAACTGCCCAGCACTGGCACAGCAAAGAAGAATTGAAGGCTACCACTGAAATCATACACAAAATGTGCCACCCAAGGCTAGACATGAACATGAAGAATGTACACAGCAATAATAATAAACAATAAATCAGTTCTCTTGAATTACTGCCATATCAGAGTTCTAGATGATGCTTCATATGAGGTGAGTTTCTGAAACATTTCGAATAGCAAACTTGGATCCATAGCAGTTGCTTGTCTCTGCTTTAAGCTAATATTTTATTTGCATTTCCCTAACATTTTGCTTCAAAAGAATCCTGAAGTACTTCAAGAGAAAGTATTACAGTTGAACTTTGGGTCTGTGCAGCACCTCATTGCAATAAACAATTTTTGCCTAAGGAGAGGTCAGATTGTTGTATCCCAAGACCATTTAGACCTAAATCCTTAGTTATTTTAAATCAGTAACAGGATCACTTCCTTTCCCCCACCCCTTTCCATATCCTACCACAGAACGATGCCTTAACATCAGTATCCTACTTTAGCTACTTTCTTATTGGACTGTCTAGCCCCTTTTCCTTTTAAAACCTCGCCTAGACAACGTCATGCCTCCAAGAATCCAACCACAGATAAAGACCTGGACTGCACAGAGGGAGCCAACAAAGCCACAGGTTCCCGGGGAAAAAGGAGCCCTGCCAGGTATTGAGTTACAGCCACTCCCATCCTATTGAACTGTCAAACCAACACAGTACTAAACCAGGTTCCTTCTAAAAACAGCTTTCAAATCCACTTTTCAATCTTTCTACTTATTTACTAATGATCTCCTGACTCGTGGTTACTGGTTATCTCTTGACACATAAGTGTCCTAAAAATCCTGAACTCAACGAAAAAGGGATTTGCTGGACCCACCACCGAGCCCCCTCAATCCTTTCTCCTGCCCCCAGTTATTCTGCCATCATGTATCAGAACAAACCCTCTGCCATCACCCCGTATTGCATTAAGACCAAAAGCACCAAGTCCCAGCATTAAAACAGTGAAACAGCTTTATAACTTCACAATTTCGTGATCTATATCATAGCAGATTTTTTTTTAATTGTTTAAATGCTTTGTTTGTTTGTTTGTTTGTTCAGTGCTGGGAAAGCAAGAGGCACTGTAGCATTTTCTCACAGCAGAGGAAAAAAAATGGCAACTGAAAAAGTTCAGCTGCTTCCATTTAACAGCTGCCTGAACAGGTGGAATATGAAGATCAGATTAGCTCCATGCTTCAGTACCAAATTCACCTATCATTTAATGCCAGTCTGGAGGAACAAGAACCCCTTTTTTTTTTTTTTTTTTTGTTATTCAATTTACCCCCTTTTTTTTCCCTTTTGGAATTACCTTATGATGTTTTCTATTAGCTCCTGTTGCACGGGTACCAGGCATCTGAGCTGTCCCCAAGTCCCACCGCTCTCCCCCATCACACTCATCCACGGGGAACGCCCGTTCCGCTTCCCAGCCGACAGCAGCAGGAAAAACTCATCATCCGAGTTCCAGTACTGTTTAAATGCACTGGAAAGCACCACCGGCTGCTCTGCCCGACAAAAAACCTCTGAAGCCCGGAAAAGAGGGTGGGGGCAGGGCCCGCTGGCTTTTTTAAATGACCTAATGCCGCCAATTAGGAAACAGCTTCGGGCAGTTCAGAGGGACATTTGCAGCTGTTCCAAGCAGACAAGCAAAGAAAACGCAGGACAGGCCCGTTGAACCCTCTGATTCCATCTTAGCAAAAATAAAGGGGAGAGAATAGCACTAAGGAAATAAACCCTCATGCCCACATGAAAGCATCTAACTCCAAGATAAAGTATTCCAAATAGCTTACTCCCATTCATTCCTTCTTAGGGAGGATTCATGTGCTAGAAATTCTTCTGTACAAAGTCAAAGGAGATGACGTCCTGTTCTTACCTCCAGCAGCATCCCAGCATTTGAATTGGAAGGTTTTATATGTAAGTTCAAAATTTTCCTTTCTCAGAAGAAAAACCCCAAACACCTACACTTCCCTCTGCAGCACAGGCCTCCAGCTCTTACTTCCTTTGCTGATGAGATGCTAGAGGGCACGCCTACAAAGAAAATCTAAAAAAGGAGGAAACCAACCGATTTTTCCTACCTGTAAGAGGCTCAGCTCCTTGCACTGCCAGGCTGACGTTCTTCTTCTTTGTTGAGGAACTTAAATCCATTTCTCCATTAAGGCTGACTCCAACATCCACTGCAGCCTGGGCCTCAAGCACCCCTTTTTCTGGGGCTGGTAATTCAGAGGAACAAGGTGTTTCTGCTGCAAAAACCACTGCATCAAAACTTTTTACCGTTTTAGGAACTTTATCCAGAGAGGAGCCATCGTCTGCCGATACCAAACTCTTCACTCCCTCATTTTCCAGTGACTCAACAGCAAGTAAACGGCAGGAACACGGTGAGAGGGGCAATTCAGGTACATCTCGGCTTTGCTTTCCATCAGGCTCAGCCAAAGCCTCCCCTTCAGCTGCTTTCCCAACAGGACCAGCATCGGCCTCGCTGGCCGGACAAACAGTGTCGGTGCTGGAGTCGCTGTCGCACGTGGGCTCCTCTGCGATGGGCTGGAGTGCTGCCCGGGGAAGCACGCTCTCTGAATCCTCCTGCTCCTCCGGATACGCTGCCACAGGGGTCATTGTCACCGGCCTCAGTACTTCCTTACCCTCACAGGCATCACTCGGGGCTCCCGTTTCTGAGGTGTCCTTTAACTCGGAGGTGCTGCTGTGCGGGGAGATCCGCTGTAGGGTCTGACTGGGATCATGTTCTCGGTTCAGCCCCGCATTCAGACAGGGGTCACTCTCTGCACCCAGTGACTTATCTGCTGGTGCAGGTCCGTGCATGGTGCCTTCTCCTGCGGCCACTGCTCCGGCCTTGCACGCTTCTTCAGGTTGGACTGTCTCTTTCAGCCCAGCATCCACATTGCTGCTGCCCACCACAGGCCCCCCGAGACTGCAGGCAGAGGGTTTCACAACAGCAGCAGGAAGTTCCTCTGACAAAACCTGCTCCTTGCCATTCGCATGAGCCTCCCACTCAGGCTCATCTTTGCCTCCTTCAGCCTGAGAGAGGCCCTGCTCCAGGGAGCCCTCATCCCCAGCACGGTACCCGGGCCTGCCGGCAGCTACCCTGCCATGCTGCCAGGAGAGCTCTGCTGAGTCTGCCCCCACCACCACTGCTTCCTGGTTTTGTTTAGAGTCCTCATTATGAATTGCAGAGGGTGTGCCCATTAAATTATCCTTGGCACAGTCTGCACCACTGGCACATGGCACTAATCCAGAGTCATTACCTTGCAGAGCTGCCTCCTGCCCAGGAGGTGCCACTGCAGCATCTCCCTCCTGACTCAGAGCCGGTCCCTCTCCTCTGGGCAGGAGAGTGGGCGATTTCACCTCACTGTTCAGACCCTGCTGCTCTGAAGCACTTTCTGCTGTCTCTGCTTGGGTCTGGGCAGGCTCCTTCTCTGCCAGACCTGTGCTCATGTCCTCTGGAGGAAGTGATGCAGGCTCATGTTCACTCTCCTGAGCAGTGACTGGTTTGAAGCTGTTGCCCATTTCATCTTTATTGCCAGTTTGAGCAGCAGAAAGGCAACAGCCATCAACTTCCTGACCTGCAGAATTTACACTTCCTCCATCTCTGGGGCTGCTGGTATCAGTTCCTACTGGCTCCTTTTCACTGCTCTCCATTGTTTCAGCCTCATGGTCAGTGATCTCACTGCTCTCCTGGCAATGTTCAGGTTCTGCACCGCTTCCATTAGATCCACCAACATCACTGTTTTCAGGTTCAGCATCAGCGCCATCAGTTTCCACACTGCCTGCCAGTGAGGGCAAGCTGGATTTTCCATCTGTGCAATCTGCTTCCACCTGCCTTTCTCGCTCCCTGCTCTTATTGCTGCTATGGATCTCTGAACCAGGATCAGATTCTGATGCACATGCAGGAACCTTCACCCCATTCACTGCTGGTAGTGCTTCCCCAGTGCTTGCAGTGATATCCTGCCTTGCTGTGACACAGGCATTGCCTTGGCTTTCCACGAAGTCACCGTTTACCTGAGCAGTGCATGATCCAGTCTCTTTGTTGTCGCCAGTCTTGCAAAGGTCAACAGGGACATCGCCAGTGCCACCACCTGCATTTGTACCGTCCCGGGCCGGTGCCACTCCCATGTTTGCATCCTCCCCATCTGAACACTCAGTGCCATTAAAATCACTGAGTAAGGGCTGAGCAGCACTGGCTGACTCCTCCTCAGCTGGAGATTCCTCTTCCAGGTTTGCAGTCCTCTTGCCTGCCTCTGCCATCCCATGCTCTCCCTGCCGCTGGCTCGCAGCCCTCTCAGCGGCCCCGGTACAGTTCCTGCATTCAGTCTGGCCCATAACCACATCCAGGCCCTCCGAGGAAGCTGGGGCTTCACCTGCAGCTGCAACCACAGCAGCAGCACTGCCAGCTGCACGCTGCTCGGCACCTCGCACTTCCTGATGGGCAATATCTGTACTGCCCAAGCCAGCTTGATCCAGAACAACTCCAGCAGATGTCATTCCAGCTGCCTCATTTGTATTTCCAGAGGGTGGAAGATTTACAGCACCGTTTACACTTGCACACGGGCTCACAGTGCATTCCTTCTCATCTGATACAGTCCCAGAGCCTTCAGCAGAGGTTGGCCCCACCTCTTCCTTTTTACACAATATCTCTGTGTTTTTACTTTCATAGAATGACTCTGGGCTGTTTCCATCCCCCAGGCTAACCAAGTTATTGGGTGCGTCATTAGAAGTTCCCAAACTCCTGCTGTTGCATTTCTCCTCCTGCTGGGTTTGGTGTGAGAGCTGCCCAAAGTCCAGGTGAATCAGATCAGATGGGTTTTCCTGCCTTTCTTCTCTTGCCATTTCTTCAAGCCTCTGAGAGGTAGTGGTCAGGCGACCATCTGGCTCTGCTCCTTTAGCACAGCTGTCTCCAGAATCCCCCAGTACAGGCTCTGTCTGCTGCCTTGAACTCTGTAACAAGACACATACACACAAAAAAGAAAGTATTACTTTACTCTGTCACACAATTACCCTGTCTCCATTATGTGCAAGATCTATATCTACACAATCCTATTCCATGTGACTCCTACTCCCTCTGTACCTCTACCTGGTGTCACCCAGGACAGAGTTACAAATATACCTCAGTGGGTATTTTACATGTTGCTTTTGGAACAAGGTAATACTGAAATTATTAGAATGACAGAAGCATTTGTTGAAAAGAGTATCTGAAGGTCATCTAGTCCAACCACCTGCCTGAGACTGGACTGCTGCCAATGCAACATCAGGTCAACCATGACTTTATCTTGCCAAGTCCCCAAAACTTCCAATGATAGAGTACCCACAGCCTCTCTGGGCAATCTGTTCCCATGCCACACCACCCTCCCATGAAGAATTTTTTCCTAATGGTCAGACTGAACACCCCGAAGCTGAAATTTGTCCCTCTACTCCCTTGCTACACCATCTGCCACCACTGAGAAGAACTGTAATCTTGGTAATTGCTCTTCAAGCAGTTGTAGTCATATTTCTTGAGTGCACTTAAATTCAAGATCAGTAAACAGCAGAATTCAGTCTACCAAATAATGCAAATATATACCAGCATAGTCCCAAAGGGCTTTAAGCAAATGCTGTTTAAGAGCAGCCTCAGATCCCTGCCCGATGCTGCTCCCCAACTCTCGCCAGTGTTGCTCAATTTACTCCACATGGATGGAAATGCTATTTCAGACTTGGGCATTGGTTGACACTGTCCAAACACACCACTGCTCCTAGAACTGATCATCTAATCTATTCCTGAGAATTGCAGGCATAATTAAATATCTGAAATTTATTTCCTAACTGGAAATAAAAATTTCAAAATGATGACAATACTATTAAAACTAATACATGCATTATCATGGAACAGTAGCAACATATTCAATTCCCCTCTAATCTGCATTTTCCTTCCAGAGCATCTGCTTTGTCAAGCTTTTATAGTTTGATACAATCAAACCTTTACTTAAAAAGAACCACCTGTTTCAATAGCTCCTTTCATATTCTCTTCTCTGCAGAAGAGAATACATCAACGTTCACATCTTAGAAGAACAGGCTTATTAAATTAACGAGCAACCCCAATCCCTCAACGTACACCCCACAGAGCTCCCTTGGTTTGCTTGGGGCTTTGCACCATAAACTTTCCGAGGTCACACTGGTTTCTTGCTAAGTGCTTCTGACTCTCCACAAACACAAAACTCTAATAAACTATGTGAAATCTGAGGGGTTTTTTGCATTTCTTTGTAAAAATATTTTAAAAAAAATACATGTGTCCCAGAAGTCTAACTTGAACAGCTCCCTGCAAATTTTAAGACTTCTCAGAGAAATTGAACTTCATACCAAAAATGTCAGCCTAAACACCCTGAATATTACAGTGGCCAATATGTTAACTGATGCATCACAGGGAACTTCTGGGTATTGCATATACAAATAGTGGCTAAAATAATCACTGCTGCCTCGAGGATATTGTGTTTACTTGTCTTTCCATGCTCTGAGGTTTGCAAACATTGAGCAGTGCCACAGAATCACTGAATCATGGACCACTAAATGTACTTCTGGTCAGTTTGCCATGAATCTCTCTCCTATTCAAAATAATCCTGGTACCCAGCTCCCATATATGCTGTCAGCTATGCCAGAACTCCCTGAGGCTTCCCAAGACCGGTTAGCATTGGAGGCATGGCATCTCTGTGCTTGTGTAGCACCAGGGCTCTGCGTGCAGTGGTACCCACAGGCTGCAGCTACTTCTTGCAAGGGCAAACAGACACTGTGCCAGGGCTCTGGTGGCTGTAATCCCACAGCAGAGCATGGACACCATGCTTCTGGCTCCTAGCCACGATGGACAGACACAGACCACACAGCCAGGATGGACAGACACCAACAACAGTGACACTCAGGAACAAGCAAGATTTTCAAAAGCAGGGGCCACAGCAGCCCCAACATCCTCACAGTGAAGTCACTCTGCTGATAGCCTGAAAAATATAACCATGACCAAAGGAAGCCAACTGGCTTTCAACTGACCCGAAATAAACCTAAATGAAATAATTACAGGGCTGCTTTCCAAATTCAAATCAGATTAGATGTGAAGTAAAACAGTGGTGGAAAGAAAAGGCTATTTCTGATTTCATTGTCAGGCAAAATGTACTCATCTGGCATTTGCACAAGCAAACAAGCAGTGAGCTGGATATGTTGGCCATGCTTTAGTGTCTTTTGATGGAAAGGGCAAGAGATTTCATGGTTAGCCACTCATGCCACCAGTTCCTGTTGAGATCTGGAGAAATTAACATCTCAGGTACCAAGGGGAGGGTGAAAATGGCTCAGGATGGTCCATACCTCTGAATATCCTCCCAGCTGCTTCCAGTAGACAATTCTCCCCTCCCTTAGTTAAAGGAACAAAAATATCCTGTTATTTAGATCCTGCACCTCTGCAACAGCAGCTACATGAGCTGATGAAGGAACACCCACAAGTGATGGCAGCTGTGCAAGACAGAGGGTGTTTCTGAGAAATGGCACAGAAGTGTTCTGCTGTTTCACCTTCCATCCCAACTGAGATTTTGAAGCGGGGAGAGGAAGCCCTTGCAAAGCCTCACAGCTCCTGCTGTCCAACCACCATGGGGTCTGAGAGGAGCACAGTGAAGGAAGCACTACAGACACTTACCTTTTCTGGCCAAGGCAGGCTCATCCTACACTGAGGTGTTACGGAGACAGTTATTTTCTCCATCACCTGCCCCAGAGACTTTCCCCTCAGACTCATCTCTGACTCTGAACTTTCTGTCTGAACAGAGACATACCCACTGTGCTCACTGCCCACAAGCCAGCCTCACTCCAGAGCCTGCCTTTAGCTGCCCAACGGCTGCCAGAGGACAGCATGTCTCCAGGGAGGTCTCCCTGCCCATCCAAGTGGGTCCCAAGCTAATGGAGAAGGCAGGAGGTGGGAGCAGAGAGAGCCCACAAGACCAAACAGAGCAGGCATTGCACAGCCCCGAGCCTGCTCCTCTTCTGAGAGAGAGCATTTGCTGCCTAATACAGCTTTATCAAATCTCCCCATGCTCAAACAGGAAGAAAACAAGCAGGGGTCCACCTGGACGCTTCATAACGACATCCAGAAAATGCCTAAAGAAATATGCCCTGAAGGATGCCTATCTATGAGAGCCCTCCCCAGGTGCTAAGCAGCAACCAGGCAGCTCTGCCTCTCCTTCACCACCTCAGCCTTTTCCTCACCTTGTGCTGGTGGCTCTGCATGTGCATCTGGAGGTGCCGTATGTCCCTCTCCCAGCTGGACGCCGCCCCTTCCTTGGCCTCAGCCGTCAGCAGGTACACGTCGAGCCCGCGGTGGTGCTTCACGCTGTAGTCCCCCGAGTGCACCGTGTGAGACAAGGTGCTCCACGAGTCCGGCTCCCTGGCCTCCTCCCTGCCATAAAAAAACCAGGGGCGGGTTAACGAGGGGGCGAGGAGGGGATGCTGCGTGGCAGGACACGCGCGCTCTCCTTCACTCTAGACAGTCATCTAATCATCGGCCCGAGCGAAGCACAGCACCGGCTCCAGGGCCAGACAGACAAATACACGATGCACGCCTGGCCTTGAAAATTAATGTGATTTAGAGTTAATGCCAGCCACAAGCTTTATTTCACAAGGTCCTTCTCAGGTAGAGAGACCTGCGGTTTTTACTCCAGACTATGACAGACTAGCAGCAGAGGGCACAGCTACTTTTTAAATTGAATTTATCACAGGTGGAGATTAACAAAGCAGCTGCCACAGAACAACAGGCACCTGAAAGACAGACCTGCAAAGGCACAAGTTGGAGGGAACAAGGATTGACACAGATGCTACAACTTCTACACCAAAACCAGCACACTGCTCACAAACACCCAACAGCCATCAAATCATAGCAATTTTGTCACTCCTGAAATGAATTTAACTTGCTCTGTGAAACTGCCTCTGTGCAAGATGTTCTCAGTATTGTGAGACAGCTGTTCTTTGGCAGCACTGTTATGGTTTTTCTTTGTACCAATCAAAAGGAAAAAAAGGAAAAAAAGATGCTATAGATCAGGATGAAAAAATAACTCAGTAGGTAAATGTATTCAATAGACATTTCTATTGAGTCATCTCTTTTGGAATGTCAAACCCTGATTTTGCACAAGCTTTCTACTCAAAGCAGTAATTCCTCAGGTCTCACTGAGCTGCACAGTGGCTACACTGGCCCTTTAAGGGTGTGAGGAAACACTGAGGTGTTCTGCTATAGCTTCAGGTTCACAGATTTCATTTTGAATCACAACTGTTTCAGGAAACCCAAAATCTGTTTTAATCATCCTAGTCAGAGCAGCTTGTGCTGCACCCCACCAAGCCCTGCATCCCCGAGGAGAGATGTAGAGCCGAACAGGAATGTTACAGGAACAGATGATGCTGACCTGCTCAAGGGTGTGAGAAACGGGAATTTCTCTGTCTTCCTTTTTCCAGGGCTGCATTTACTGAGACCTAGTCCAAGCTGAGAACTGGGTGGGTGGTTGGACTAGACGACCTTTAAAGGTCCCTTCTAATCCAAATTATTCCATGATTCTACAATGTACCCTTCCCCACTGCAGAGACCAACCATCCCCAGATCTCCCTCTGCAGTGCAGCTACAGATTTCCCTGGAAGTGGCAGAGTTGTGCACTTTTTTTCCAAATGATTCGGAATTCAAGAAAGTACATATACAGCAAATGTATGCCATCAACCAAGTAAAACTACATATAGATTTCAGCTTCTTTACTGACAGGTTTATCATTTTAAAACTTGCAAACCTTTCTTATGGGCAAGTGCCCACCAGCAAACCACAGGGCTCTCCGGGATGCCACGCAATTTAGAAAGCAAAGTCATAATGAGCAGATGACACCATGATCAGCAACAGGAATGGGCAGAGCAGGGTGGGGAAACAGTCAAACAGTTCATTACATGGCAGAGAAACCTGTGCAGGCGATGGTGGTGGCAGTGACTGTCCCTGCTCTGCCTTGGTAAAACCATCTACTCCCTTCTGTGACTCATTTTGGGTTAAATCTTACAGGAAATTCAGACAAAGCAAACCTATGACTTCCACCATTCAAATCAATTGCCTTCAGCAGAATTACACTTGATTTAAGCTGAATCAATATTTCCATAGAGAAACAGAATGAAGCATCCAGTTTCTGGTGGTGATTAGCATAAATCCACACAGGCACTGAAGTCAACTGAGCCATTAGAAGTGACTAAAGAAATGACCTTCCTTTATCAAGGAAACACAGACATTTCTGTCTGCAGTCTTTTTCTTTTCAGATGTCATGTATGAGAAACCACTGTACTCAGGGCCACTCTCAGAGTACAATGAGGCAGTGAGCACAAAACCCACAGTCACCCACTCATGGGGACAGCAGCAGCCAGATAAAAGAACTGAGCACAATAAATCTGCTCTACTTTCTCATCAGCTTCAAGGACACTTGGAGGCATCTCCCAATCAGCACCCACAAAGCAGCCTGCATGACTTGCTGAGCCTCAAAGGACCCTCAGTGACTTCAAAAGCCTGGAAATCTGGAGCAAGATGACAGGCAGAGTCCCCTGTAACACCGTGAGTGTGCCCACCCCTCCAGCAACCCGCCACCTTCACACGGCCCAGACGGATCAAATAATCACTTCTGCTTACAAAGACAGCACTTTCTTTTCATACTCAGGCTGCCAGTCTGTGTTACAATTCATGAAAAGCTTTAAACCTTTTGAGAAACCAAGATGTTTCTCACATCCAGCCAAGTACAAACTCCAAGCTCTCAGTTTTAGTAGCGTTCACCTACGTCGTACAAAGTTCAGCAATAAGAAAATGAATGGCTCAATCTATTGACTCCTTCATATCATCCCCTTCATAAACTGTTCCATCCCAGCACTATGGTCTGCAGCAGAGAGGACAAATGGGGATTTGCAAGTGTTGACTCGTTTCCACACGGCTATTCCTGCTGCTCAGGGAATCACTTCCAAGGCCACATAGCTCATATGAAGACACTCCTGCTCATTTGTCTTCATACCCTAAGCTTCACTCTTTGTTCCTGTCCTGCATGTCTCACTGCAAACCCTGTTTTTATAGAGAGATGACAAAAACACACTTTCTTCCAGGAAAAAAAGCTTTGCAGTTATGTATTTTGTACTTCCTGGCTGTGAAAGATGTTTATTTTGTCCAGACTTGGAATTTTTGTACTGGTTGTATAGAAGTGCATACCCAAGCTGGTCTGCTAGGAGATAAAAACAGATATGCAAATATTTACTGCAGATTTATTAACAAAAATATGTATACAAACTCCAAACCTTCAAGAAGCCTGAAAATCTGCTTCTGTTCAGCACAAAAATCCAGTTTGCTGCAGTTTGCCAGCAACAAAGGAAATCTGTCCATCCTGGGTCAATCCTTTCTCATTCTCCTTTTTCAACAGCTTCCCATCAAAATACGTAACAGATACCAGTGAACTGAAAATTTCATATGAATCATCTCCAAGCCCAACTTTTGCAGGAGAAAGTATCTTGGTTAAAAAAGCAAGATAGTGTTCACTTATTGCTGATAGTGTTTACTAGCTCTACCCTCTGCCCAACCATGCCATGCCATGTCCCACTGAAAAAGCCTGAAAGAACTCCTCCAGCTCTTGTCCTTGCTGCTTTCCTGTTCCACGGAGGTAAACCCAGAAGGGAAACTGCTCGGTGCAAGAAAGGACAGACTTTCCAGCCTGCCCTTCATCTGCAGAAAGGTGGCCCAAAGAAGGATGCCAACCCCAAACAGGGAGATAGGAGAAGCAAACAAAGCTCCAAAATACTCTCAGGCCATGGCCTGCTCCATCTGGGAGCTGATTAGATTGCTGAAACCACAGGATCACCTCCTGCCCATCTGGCATGTAAGACAAAATGATAGACCATAGAATCACAGAATGGTTTGGGTTGGAAGGGACCTTAAAGATTGTCTAGTTCCAACATGGGCTGAGAGAACTTCCACTAGACCAGACTGCTCCAAGCCCCATCCAAGCTGGCTTTGAACACTTCCAGGTATGGGGGACATAAGTAGGTAATGTTTTTTAATTAAACCTCCCAGCACTGCCAAAGCTGACCCATCTCTTTTCAAGAAGGAGCCACACACTGTACTCATGTGCTGAATCTCTTCTCATCTCATGGAGGAGAGGAAAGTGCCTGCACCGGCACAGCACAGCTCCTGGCTTCCTGCAGATACAGGCAAGAGATTTTTAAGACAAGAGAAGATAAGCGAGAAAGGAGAACAAAAAAAACTCTGAGTAAAAAGCTCTGCCCACCCTCAAAAGCTGCAGGAACTGGGCTTGGTAACAAGGGTTTGAAATTCGGCAGTGCCAGTGCTCGCGGTCGGCGCGTCTTCCGGTACCCAGATACCGGGTTTGAACTGGAAGGCAGAGGAAGAGGAGGGAGGAAGAGATCAGAAGATGAAGAAAAAAGCCTCAGTGAATTAAACAAAACCTCATATTAGGAAGATTTATCCCACAGTTTTATAAAGGGGTAAGGAATGCAGTGTGGGAACTCAAGGTGTTATTTCCTGGGGATTTCCTTCAGATTTCCGAGCTGAAACAAAACAAACTCAACAGCACTGCCAGGTCTTAGGATCTTATTGCAAGCCTGACAGCAGCTGTGGGTTTATTCTGAAAGCACCAGCTGCTAGATTCATGGGACAAAGAAAAAACCATTTCTTATATAAGAAAATTCTATATATTGATTGCTAATTTGAATAGTTTTGATATTGAAGGAAAGAGTTAAAGTTCATCTGAAGTAGAAATAATTACTAACCCCTCACAAACTGCAGTAGGTTCCAACACCAAATTGAATTCAGGATTGTATAACCTATCCTTCAGTATCAGATTAAATATTTAATAAGTGGATTCAAAATATTTAATGCTAACTTTTCAGTCCACTGATCAACACACTGTATAGTAGCAAATTATGGAGAAGAAAAGCTGGCCTGGTCTCTCAACAGTTGTTTCCACATATATCCTAAGGAAGCATGTCCAGTATTTCCTACCACAAAGGGTCTGTGCTCCTAAACCCATGCATTTCTTAGGCCCCTATGTTAATTATACATTAAAAACAAATGTAAAAATACAGCTACAAACTGTCATCAACATATTTGCCAGAAAGTACAATCTGCATTCCATAAGAGAAACTTGGTATTAAATGCACTTTTCCATGTGTTTTATTTTCAGAGCCTTATGTAACAAGAAGGATACCCTGCTTAGGATGTGGAGCTGTTGGTCTAACAGAGAACTTGATGTCTTCATGTCAACTTGAAGTCTTATCAATAAACACAAGAAATTTTAGGTGAATTAATGAAATACACTCAAGAGTGAAAACAGATGCCATTTGTTGCATTTGAAATACAAAAGTACAGTCATGGAGATTACTCCAGCAAACAGTGTTTTTCTTTACAGCTAAAAACAGCATCTCAGATCAGGACAAGTGATATGGAAGAAAGACTTGTCTCTGCAGAACATCTCCATGTGCTGCAAGCAACTGTGATCACAGGCTGTGCAACACAACGCAGGGATGAACCCGTTGCTTTGTCAGCCTCTGACACAGCTGCTTACAAGTCTTCTTCTACAACAATCTGTTCAAACTTCAGTCCCCACCGTAAATGCCACTACTTTGAGAAAATCTGCTCCAGAGACTAAGTATGAGCATCCTAACTGGGTATCCAATCCAGCTAACCCATGCCCGAGGCCAAAACCCCAGCAGTTCTGGGAAGCCACTTATCTGCATTTTCTAAATTTATCCTGAAACAGAGCTGTCTATCATAATCCCTTACCAAACACACAAGGCTGTCCAGCACTTATGGCCCCTATAATTTTTGGGATCACTTCCAGATCAGGATTGCTGAGGGGGGGAAATAATTTTCTTCTCATATCTTACCAAATCTTTTCAAATCTCTTCTAAGTCTCTTCTTTCTCATCCTCAAAGGCTTGCTTCCATGATCATCTCCCAGGACTGCCATTTCCAAGCGGGAAATCAGAGACAGTAAAAAGATGTTTCTACCACATGGACAAAGCCTTCTCTCTCTTTCATATTCAGAGGTGGATGCATATAAAACAAAGGAGAGGAGGGAGCCAACAAATGAAAATACAAGCTCATGGGAATGTGGGACACACTAAGAAGTCAGTAAAAGCTGGAGAATGATGAGGGTGAGTAGGTGGAAAGAGAGAAACACAAATTCTTCCTACTCAATCACATTCACACCAGGTTTCCCTGTCCCCCTGCTCCCAGTCTGCTCTTCTGCTGTGGCCAGAACAAACCCACAGCACGTCAGCATCTTTCTAATCATGATGTTCAACCAATTAAATGATGATGTTTTAACTGAAAATCTCAAAGTTCAGCAACGCACAGCCACAAAACTAGACCCTGTGGATCACTACTCCTTCCATGCTTTTGTAGCTAAACATCATCTTAACACATACATGTCAGAGCTCTCTTTCATTGCCCTTCTAATACCTTTGAGTCCCCCTTTAAATGTTAATCTTATGCCAGCACTTAAGAGACAAAGTCAACCGCTCTCCTGCCACATCGTAGTAAGCCATACTCTAAATCCAGCACCCCAAATTGCAATCAAAAGGATTTGTTGCTTGGTTTGGGGTGGAAAAACAGATGGAGAAACATCAACATTAATTCAATAAATCTTTCAGCCCCTGATTCTGTTTAGCCTGAAACAGAATTAAAAACATGCCTGGCATCACCTGTGTGGTGGCAACCTTCTGGCCACCTGCACGACCCCAGCTGTGCCCTGCTCATGCTCCAAATAAACACTGGAGGAACCGATCAAGGGGAAACTCAGATCTTTGCACACTTAGTTCTCAGCTTGCAAGGTTCATACAGGAACAGAGGGTTCAGCCTATACATTCTCAAGGGCACAAGCACCCTGTTCCCACACAGCTGCCAACTCCTGGCACTGAAGTCACAGCAGTGTTTTCAGCCCCAGGAAACCAGTGACTTTGGACAGCATCTGCACCACAGACGGCTCTTGCCATCCCAAAGACTGAATTTAATGGAACAAGCTAAAACCAATATTCCGTGAAAAAAGTCCATCTTCAACTACCATCCCAATCTGGCAGGGCACTGGAAGAAGTGCTTGTTTTAAGATCATGCTTAATCTTTGCTGAACATGAACTGGATATTTCTGAAATTACACACTTGCTTAAAGGAACTGTTAAACTGGGGTGCAAAAGAAAAAGACAAGGCAAATCCTCTTACAGCTCTGGCTCAGAGAAGCAGAAAAGTGTATTCAGCTATAAAAGTATAGTCACTGAAAAAGCTTCCTTATTTGAGAGGCACCACAAAGACTACAGCCCAGACTTCACCAATTACTTATGTAAAATCAGAACAATAGCAAGTGATAGTCACAGACTGCAAAACATTCACAAAACCCTTCTGCTACCAGTGAGTTATTCCTCATGTGTGCTAATTAAATCAGTTTAGTTTTGGAAATACAAACTTGTACTGACTAACAGTTTCACAGGCTGAGCCACCTGGACGTTACCAGGCGATCTAAAGGAATAGCAATCCCAGAGCTCTGCAGAAGTGCTTTAGAGCAATAAGTAGAGAAACCAGCAAAACTAAAACTAATATTACAGTAAAAAAGGCTGTTACAAGTCTGAAACTTTTCTTTGCAGGGATTAGAAAGATGGAAGTCGGTTTTTTTTAATGGGCTTTACTTTCACTTCCCTTTTTCAGGGGACGTAAATCGCTCTCAGCTGTGAAGGAACTACAACCACTTGGCTTCACTGGGGAGCGAAAAATGTTACTAGACAGAAATGAAATCAGAAACAAAATCAGCATTTGTATGTTTTACAAGGCAGCACTTCCAACTTCTCTGCAATTCTGCACGCTCGCTGTGTCTTGGAGCCATTTTCCTCGCTGCTGTGCAGAGCACGGCAGAACATGGAGCTGGCAGGGGGATTGTGTTACTACACCAACTGCATTGGAAAACATCAACTCCTGCATGCTGCAGCTGTCCTGCTGCACAGGCCAAGTTACTCACACAATACTCACAGAGTACTACCCGCCTGCTTAATAACTGTGCTGCCTCTTCAGAGCCAACACGGAGCAGCCAGCACTGCCCAGCTCGAACACTGGGCAAACAACAGGCTTCAACCAAGGACCCTTCACTTTGGAACTCGCTCCTACCACGCTCAGAAATTGTTGAAAGTCAGAGAGGGCTATGCAAACTGCCTGGTTTCCAAAGATTTTTCATTCAAGTAATGATAAATTCTTTAAATTATACTTAAAAGTTGTCTTTAAATTTGTATTTAAAAAAAATAAACAACAACAAACTGTTAAGCAAGGTGCTAGCAAGCAAACAAGAACACTCCTAGAAAAAAAGCTTATATACATACTTTTATATATATATAAATACTGTAACTTATGAATCTTTATATATATTTTTCCTCCTGCCTTTCCGCACTATCCTATTCCATTTGCACCACAGGACAATATTTGCTGTGCAGTTTTCATTTCAAAGGTAAAACAAGCACACTCAGGAATGATACACAACCAATGACTGTTTATTGGTGGTGAATATTTATTTTCTTGTATGAATATTTATTAATGAATGCTGCTGCCAGCACCCTGCTCTCCATCTCTGGTGACCTACATGATCTCTATCACAGCTCCTCAGTTTGGTCTTCTCAGAACAAGCCCATGCACCTTTCCTGTCTGACAATGAAGAGCCAGAGCACAAGCTCAAGCCTAAAGAAAGGAATACCTGAAGGGTTACAGAATTTAAATAGGAAACATCTTTTTTTTTTTTTTTTTTTTTTTTGCATAAAGAACTGCTACAGCTGAAAAGAGAAAGTTCATCTGATAAACAGAAATTCAAAATGTCACCAGTGTAATTAGTTTCTGAGAAAAATATTTACACTGCAGCTGAATCAAGCTACTCGCAGCTGAACCACAGCAAAACTGCAACAAGGGAGAATGTTTTGTGTCTGCTCTTTAATGATTGTATCCTAATTATGGCAAAATTTCACCCCTTCCCAACGCTGGCTGGGAGAATCATTGTAAAATGCAGGGTCCTGCGAATTAGCAAGAAAGAGAACAATAAATTCCCCCCAAGGATAATGCATCACAAAACATGCTGCATTCATTTATTTGGCAAAGTGTAGTTTAATTACTTGTTAAAATAATGACTCCTTTGTAGGGGCCCTCAGTAACATGCGTTGCTGCTCTGTATTTTGCTGAGTGGGACGAGCTGTGTGCCAAATTTGCGTGCATGGATTATACAGCGTGCACATAAGCAGAGGGCAGAAAGGAGGTTGTACAGTGTCTTTTGTGTTTTGACAGCACATAAATGACACTCTCTTCACGGAATTTGTCTGCTTTTCTGTATTTTGAAACTCTGTATTTCTCCTCTCAATAGGGATTTTCAAGCCTCGATCCCATCTTACTGCAGAAAACGCTCAGCGCAGTAAAAATCTCTGCTGGGGAATCAGGATGTGCCCATTTTGCAGCCCAGTGTCACACAGTGCTCCCACTGCTCCAGTCAGCCCCAAGGTCATACCAGGGTGCTCCACCACCATCTCACCCATTGAGAAAGGGGACTATGATTTCCAGCATCCACAGATTTCTGTTTGTAGGGCATCATGGGAATAGGAGGGGTTTTTTACTGTCACGGGACTTGCAGCATGGCTGTCAGATGTTTATACATTATACTTCCACCCAGCAGTCCAAGAGGCAAACACATCATAATTAACAGTTTAAGGATATACTAAGAAGAAGAGGAGCTGGGATCTTGATGGTAACATTACTGAAGTTGTTTGTGTCTTATTTTCAAAGACATACTGTAAAGGTCATCAGAGAAATCGCATGAATTGCACCAGCAGTATCCGTCGTTAAAGGCAATGGCACAGGGCAATGCCATGGAATCCCAGAACTCTTCTTTTTTCATTCTACTGAGTAAGAACTGCCATTCCAGTACTGGAGCCAGTTGTGAAATACTCCACCAAATACATGAATAGCTGTTGTAATAGTTTTTTTTTACTTCCCAGTTCTATTTAAATCACCAGCTCTACTCACATTCAGATTGCAGTATTTGCTTTGAGCTCTATAATCAATTTTGTCCAACTTAACCTTCTTCACAGTATGTAAAACCTGTTAACATGGCTAGTCTCACCTTGGAGAACTTTGCTGCAGTTATAGGATGAATTTGCGTGTTCCATTTTTACAAGATAGCCTGTGAGAGAGTTGTGTTTTCACAGTATGACTATTGAACTCGATGGAGAAAAAAGTAACACTGTCATCATCCATGTATTAGTACCAGCAAGGGTGGTAGAAGGTTAGGGTATAGGTCCTACCCCATCCTGCACCTTCTCCTTCACCCCCATATGGCTGGTTGTATTTAAAGATGAAACTTCAGTGCATTCACTCCAACAACACAGATCATATTTTCTGCCCTCTAACACTCCACCCAACAAACACACAAAGCAGAATAATGTACAGCTGGCAATGGAGAAACTGTGCGTGATAATGTGGACAACACAGGACACTCCTAAACATGACATTGAGTCACTCAACATAAACCCCAAGTATCTGAAAATTCGATTCAGAAAAACAAAGTTAATAACAAAGCTTAAGAGAACCAGGCATCAGAATAACACACACAGAGACCAAATCTTTTCTCCTATACAAATATCCCCCTCGGGACTTCTTTAAGCTCTTTGCCTTTATTAGCCTCAGCTATTAAAGCTACATCTCCAAACATTTCCTATTCAAAAGTAACTTGCAATCTTCCAAAGGATTCCTTGTAAAACAGTGCAATAAATGCTCATGCCACTAGTTACTTGCTGTGTATTGTGAGACCTGGCTGCTTCTCAGGACCACTCACAAGAGAACTGTTTTCTGTTAAATATTTGTATTAATTCTTACCTATTTTTTTTTTTACCTATACCGGTATATATCTATTTTCTACATGAAGGTGCCTTATTTCAATACAATGATCATTATTTCATTTAACTAAAAAACTCCGTATCTAAAAAGTAAGAACACAACAGTCAACCACCACAACACCTGCTATACCCCCTTCTTTTGGGCAGCTGTGCTTGCTCAAAGAAAAGCTTTTTCATTTGTGTTTGCATAAGGTTTGTCTTAATTAGTCAATATTACAATGACTCACTTTGGGTCTTACGAGACAGCTGAAAGCAGAACACTGTGCAACACAAAAGGAGAACATAACAATATTATTGCATTTCCCCTAAACCCTCAGGACCTGCCCCCATTGCTGCTAGCAAGAGAGGTAAAAGCAAAATTATATAAAAATTGCCTTCCAGGGTGGTGTATAGCCCTTAGACACTGTTCAGGGATAACGTACAGCAAAGCCAAGTGTGGCAGAGAACGGAAAACCAGCAGAGGAACCAGCAAATCATCCTTACTCTGTCAAAAGCTGGTGCAGCTTCTGGTAGCCCCTCTCCAAGGCCAAGCTCACGGGCGTTGCCCCTTCGTTGTTGTGGATGCTCAGAGCTCCTCTTCCACCCGGCTGCTGGAGCAGAAACCACGTCAGCCGCAGCAGACCCAGCCTCACCGCAAAATGCATCAGTGTCTCCCGAGGGATGTTCTCTGGGAAGGGGGGAAAAAAAAAGAAAAAGGAAAGAAAGAAATGGGAATTTGTAGGCTGTGGGTTAGGGGAATGTTGTATCCCCACCTCCCAGCCCTACCACACACAGCGGCTGGCATGGAGCTGACAGCCCAAAAGCCAAGGAACCTGCAGCACCTGGAAAAACACTCTGGCTGCCAACATCAAGGAGACACCGGTATTTTAAAGCAAGGGACAGGCTACAGTGGGACTGGAAGTGCTCAGGACCTCTCACGGTGAGAGTGATCACAGTCACAGAAGTCAATGCGAAAAACCCACCACTTCCTAAACATCCACAGCCACCACCAAGATGCAGCACTTCCAAACAGGAGCATGGTCAGATGGGCTTTCCTAGACGTCCAAGCCTTCTCCTCACACACCCAGGACCAGGCTTTAGGGACAGACATGTTTTGCTATCTAACAGCACGCTGATTTGCCCCAAGGCATGGGGAAAAAAAAAATCAACTACATTTGAAGCATAAATCCAAAGCAGTTATAAAAAGAGAATAGTTTAAAAACTCATATAGACACACACACAAAAAAAAAAAAAAGCAAGGGTTTTCTTTTGCCTCAGACCAACTTTTCTCAGCTTTATACAGTAGCTCTGTCGTTCTGAGTAGAAGCATTTATAAATTCCCAATCTCTGCTGCTGCTTTTTGTGTTTAATAACCATGACCACCTAATTTAGTAAAAGTCACTCTTGAGCCTGAGCTTTCATCTCAGAAAAATATCCCCCTACTCCAAAAGCTGGAGCCCTAGAACGATGCTCTGAAAAGCTTTAACCAGAAATGAGCTCCAGATGCACTGCTGAAATCCAGCATTTGCAGATCAAAGCCTGTTATTTCTGTATGAAGGGTAAAAGCAATTGGGTTAAAAAAACTGGGAGAAATAAAAATTTGTTCTTTTAATTAACAAAGGATTTCATTATTGACTGACAGCAACAACAACAAAAAAGCACCAACTGGGTCTCAGAAAGCCATGCCAATGAGCACACTTGGTATAAACCCTTTAATATCACAGCAATGATTTATTGGGTTATTAATTTGGGTGCCAGCCAAACCTATATATCAAGTTTTAAAATGTATGTACAAAATGGCTTTAGGATTTAATTTTGTATTTTTTCCTTAAGAACTGTGCCCCCAAGAGAAATCACTTCTTCAAAGTGCTTTTGTTTTTCCTGCTTACTTACTTTCTTTAGGGACATCATTAAGACCTTCAGTGAAAAACAAAACAAACCAAAAAGGGGCAGTTCTTCCCCGTCTAGCACACAATTTTTCCCAACTTTTTGGATCAATTCCTGAAGAACTAATCTGTATGCAAGAACCAAAGGCTTTCTGGCACTGTTTCTCTTCCGAATGACTCCAAATTAGGTCTCTGGGCTACAAACCAATCCTTCCCCCCAACCTCCTCTTGATTACCGTAAAGCAAAAAAACTATGCTGCCTTGAACACATGAGAGTGTCTGAATGGGAGTTCCAGCTGATGGAATAAAAAGAGAATAGCTGAGCTCTCTCAGAGACAAATTCTCAGCCTTTGGGTTATAAGTAATGAGAAGGATTTTGGTATCAAATGTTACAGAGCGTAATGATTTCAAAATAATACAACAAGAAATTTAATCAATATTTCCAGCCTTGGATTTAAAGAAAAAAGAAAAATAAGACACCAGATAAGCATAAGGGAAAGGTTACTGATGAGGCTGCAACATGAATAAGGTAGATACAGGTAGGACTTACCCAGAGTGAAAGTAAATGCTCAAAGTTTCACTTAATGAACTTGTACATGTTCAGAGCTCCCACATTACCTGTACACTAGCAAAGTCACCATAATTAACGTGGTACAATTCTTCCTACAGAGATGCAGGAGGCACAAAAGCACTTCTGTTAGAGCACATGACATGCCATTAAAATAAAGCACGTACTGCACTGGTCTGATCACACCTGTTCTAGCACAGGATGTCTTGTTCTAGGTTTTTTAAAAGGAAAAACATTTTCTTAATTAATACAGTCAGTCTTGCACCAAATCTGAGCAGCTTAGAGCTACAAAGCATAAGCGCAGGCCCCTGAACCAAAATGCTTTTTCCTCCTGCGGCTGAGAGTCCTACCAATACGTAGAAGCATCTTCTACTCACCAGCTCATGGCTCACCCCTAAACATACACATCAACTGAAAATTCTGCAAGATTCAAATAATCATCCTGTCCCTGAGCCAAATGGGTACCCCTCTCTGTCTCACATGTCCACACATGAAATGCCCCCTCCTGCTTGTCCCAGTCTGTTCATGCGACTTCCCCTTCGTGTTTTCCTTATTCTTTCCAAACAATCTTCTTTATCACCACATTAGTGGGGCACAGTAGTTCCAGAGTTGGGATGGAGATGTCTGCAAACGCAACTGCACTGAATGTGGCCCTGCCCCAATGCCTTGGAGCGAGGACAACGTCCACAGAAGATCTGTACAAGGAGACATGGCGTGTTGCCATCGGAGCATATTAAACATACAAGCTCACTATCCAGGCCATTTGGAAGACTCTGCCTAACATATAAACTGGCACGAGGCCACCCTAACAGATGGGCACGGACGATGGCAGCAAAGAGACAAAGTACTGTACATCCAACAACTGCAGGGGCCCCAGGCAGTGGTTTTAGAAGGTTCTGGGGTGCGCAAAACTTGTGTGGCTGCAGTTAAAAAAGGCGTGTGCCATCTGTGGGCTGGATTAACTACTAATATGTAATGAAAAATACATCAGCTGGTGTAGGGTGTTGCTTAAAGCTAGACAAGAGCTGGTCTGCATCAGGTATGGGTGTTTTGCTGGATGGAGAGGGGAGGAAGACAGACAGATCCCTTCAGACTTCCTACATTTGAAGGGATGAAGCTTGTAATGTAAAATGTTGAAAATTCAGTCAATGATTTTAAGATCTTGCCATGGCGCAAAATGCCATGTCCCAGGAATGGAAGAATATCAAAAACTTTAAAATGCAATAGCCAGAGCTCCTTCTACCCTGTACCAAGCACGAGCTCCTCATCTTAAAATGGCTGTCGTTTGAATGTAAACAAAAAGCTTCTTGTAGTTAGGAAATTGTGGAAATAAAAGACTCACGATACTGAAAAGGCCAAGGCTGTTTTGTTCCCTTCTTGTTTCCTAGTAATAGGCAAGAGTTGAAACATATGATTATTGCCCCATAATGGCAGGGCACTCTAATCCAGCTGGCAAAACATAAGACTTTAGATATATTATTTTTCAGTAATTCTTTTCTGCTGTGATACATGAACAGAAAGTTTATCTGTGCAACTGAGGACAAAATTTCCATAGAAGACTGTCAAATGTACTTTGTTAATAGTAAAGGATTAAGGTTTAAGGTGCTCCTAGGACAAAACAAGTAAGCACTGGAGATAAAAAAAAGTTTGAGTATGACACACACAAGAACACTAAGTAAAAACTTTCATTTTAATCCTGATCAAATAACAGAGAAAAACTACTGTTCCTTTTTTTAAAATCACTTATATAGAGAGTAACCTATACCTAACTGTTCAGTTTATCCAACATGCCCTGAGACATATCACCATGGAACAGCCAGCCATGGAATGGGTAGCACTGCTTGCTATTATTCCTGTGCTGTTAACCTTCACTTGCTTCTCACCCCAAATCACGTATAGTTGGCAATTATGAAATCTGCCATCAAATCTGGCCTCAGAATCTTGCTTTTCTGCTGGAAATGTTCTCACTGCTCAGATCAATCCTTGAGAAACAAGGGTGAAAAAACCCCAGAAACAAGCTGCCACCTAACGCTGAGGTCCTACGGGAAGGCTCCAGCAAACAACTGCACTGAAGAAAGGTCAAGGCAAAGATGTTGTGTTTGCAGTTATGAGGTCAGTTAATAAAAGATGTGCGGGTAATTCTTTTCTTAATCTGATAAACAAGAAATTTTTCAAAGCGCACCAAAAGATCTTCATGTCCTCATTCCAACTAATATCAAAGGGAACAGAAACATTCTCATGCCAACAATTTCTCAGCCACAGACTAAACGGTACATCTCAGTCCTGAGCAGAATATTTCAGATGTTGTCTGAACAAGAATTACTTTCTGTTTCCCATTTTCCACTGCAGAGGGCACTAAATCTAGGCATGGAAGACTTTTTACATCTTATCAAGGGCTACAGCTGAACAGACCACTCTGTGCTGTTGGCACTGAACAGATCGTAGTGACTTATGCCACACAGTCCTTTACCAGAGAACACAGGAGATGAGCAGCAGACTGGAAAGGATAAGAAATCCAACAAAAAGAATACCTATAACTATTACACTGAAAGGGTTCAGTAAGAAACTGTAAAAAGAGTTCACAAAATGAGCAGATTAAAGCTATATGTCTAAAAAAACATCATCAGCTGCATATCTTTAACATCCTCCCACGGGAAAAGAGGCTAGTTCCTAATAATCAAATACTGAAAGTTTTTAAAATTTTTTTTTAGGCTTTTTGCTTTTTTTTTATTTAAAATAAGACACTTTATTTGGTTAGTTTCTGTCTTCAGACATTCTCCCTTTCTGCAAAAAAATGCCAAATCAACTGTCTCTATCCACAGTGACACTCATGTTGTCCTGTACACTGAAATCCTACTGGTTTTGTACATGATGTTATTAAACCCATAATCCATTCACACTATTTCATTTCCTTCTCTACCCACCTCCTACCTGGAGCTGCTCAGGGAGTTTAGTTTCCCAAGCAGTACTTACTGCACAAGGGTATTTATCCCACAGCATTTCTGGGAAGCTGTACATATTCAACACATCAGTAACTGCAATCTGTTAAGGCTCTATCTAATCAGATGGTCTCCTGGTTATCTGCCTGCAATCCTGGCTCACTATCTCCCAGCAGTCCTTACACTCCCAGGGGAATTGCTCCAGATCGTGGTGATCACAGCAACCCTCTGCCAAAGTTAAGCAGCTCCTGGAGCACCACCTCAGACAGCCCACACCACCAAAACTGTAACCATAGGTCTGGGTTTCATCACTCACTTTTAATAAGCAAAATGAAAAGGCTGTTTCCTCAAAGGTTTTATCAGAATACTTCTTCAAGATATTTTGAAAGTGATCTGTTTACTAGTGGTACAATTAAGCTCTCAAAGCTTTTCATACCTGGGCCTTACAGATCCTCCCTAATTTTTTTTTCTGCCTTTTTTTTCCCCATTGCGACATAAACAAGCCATAATCATTACTCATACCTCAGAACATTCAGTTGTGGTTTTTTAGTTAGCTTATTTTCTTTTCAGTAATTTAAAATAGAACATCGCAGTCCTGTATTTACATTGCATAAATCCTCAGAATACATATTAAATTTTGATTTCTAGGCATAAAGTGCAACAATCTGTTCCATTTAAATAGCTGCCTTTAAACGCCACTGAGAACAGCAAATAACCCTGCTTTTGACAGCAGTAACAACTATGTTCTTTGGAAAGTTACAGTGCACTTGTAATTATTAAGACAGACGTGATTATACGGCACCTGAAAGAAATGCTGTGTTTGGAATACCACGGTAACAAGAGTAATCCTTAGTTATGGATATTCTGAAACTGCAGATGCCATTTGAGTTCACAGAGATCCACAGATAACTGAGAGCTTCAAGGCCTGCTGTGCAGGGACACTGTATGGCTGGGGGAAGAGCACAGTCCTCGGGACAGGGCTGTTCCCGAACAGCAGTGATGAGGACTGGGCTGTGCAGGGAGGAAGGAGGTCAGGACACTCTTGCCCAAGGGGGTTCAGGCCCACTCTTTACCTGCAATGAAATTCCTGTCCCTACACACATGTGCACCTGACTGGCCCCTGCAACCCCAGGGACACAGGGATGGACCAGCTGAGCAGGACCACGGAACTGCTTCCCCTGCCTCCTCCAGCTCTGGCACGGGCCAGGCTTTCTGCTGCTGTCCAGGTCATCTAACCAAATGGTTGAGCATCCTCTGCCTGCCTCAGCAAGAGAGGTGGAGCTCAAGGACCTCCAATATCAGGAATCTTAGGTTTGCCCATTCCTAGTTCTGCTGGCTGTTTACCAACACAGCAGATTAGTTCATTGGCCTCAGGAGACAGAGCTGGGTGACACTTTTAGCAGCTTCTCTGCCCTCTGGGGTGTGTGCTGGCAATGAACTCCCTGCCCTCTGCTCAAAGACTAGTCAGGGCTGAGTGCAGGTGAAAGCAGGGAGAAGCCTTCACACAAAGCCATGCCCTCCTCAAATTCAGCCTGGATTTGTGCTCAGCGGTGGATCTTGTACCCAGCTTCTGCCCGCAGAAAGGCCACTGCTTCCCAACTCTTACAAAAGTTAGACTCCTACTTCAGGCCTTTGAAAAATCGACTTTTAAACAAGCTTGACAGCAACAGCCATCTCTGAACAGCAGTTCCCCATCAGGCTGAGGCACTCGGGGAGCTGGCTGAGGCTCCCGGCTCGCTCCTGCCTTCAGAGGTTTCGCTGAACAGCAGCGTTTTGTTTCCAGCCCACAAGAGCCCATAGAGACATGCCAGCTTAGAGGCAGCGCTAAACATCTCTCAAGGAGGGATCTGACATTTTCTTTTGTTCTCATTTCTATAGTATTTTCTCCTTTGAGAAGGTTATTTGAAGTTATCTGGTGCTGACATTTAGGGAAAATGTGAAACATGAATTGGAATAGCTGTTCATAGGTAGTGTTGCAGGGCAGGACAGCATGTCCCACTGCAGGGGCACTGGCCAAAATATGTCTAATTGTTCAAATGCTCCCACAGTTTCAATCTTTGCAGTGTTTTTCTCTCTCCCACACACAAATTAACACACAAGCACCAGTATAAGGGTGCTATGTTTTACCACAGAGATTTTTCTATCTAGAGCTCCATCATAAATCAGGGACATCTATCTCACTCTAGCAAAACAGTTTCGTGACCAAAAGGATGCTTACACATGCAAATCTTTCCTGTCACAATCACAAAAATTCCCCCAAATTCCCCATGTATAATTATCTCACTGCAAAAAATAACTCTAAAAAAAGGGAACATATTTTATAGCACTAATATTCTTGAATGAAAGTAGCATTTCATGCCATTACATTTATTCATTAATACTACTGTCTACAAAAACCTCACCACAATATGCCAAAACACTCAAGAGTTACAGAATTCAGCTCTACAGAGCTCCCCCTTCTCACTGAGAATGCCACAGTTGCTCCAGAGCTCCATTAGCATTCAGAGCCCCACACAACCACAACTTCCAGGCATACAAACACATGCTGAACAAATCAACGTAAATCTTATGGCCTGATTTCCCTAAATGCTCATTTTCCAAAGAATAATCAAAATCAAAAAGAGAAACCGGATCTTATCCTTCCTGCAAAATCAGCAACAATTCAGAGCTTCAGAGTTTTCATTAAGATCACTTTGACCATATTTTTATCACTTCAACCAGAGATGTCTGTGTTATCACAACTTTTTTTAATGCAGAAAGAAACACCAGTGACTTCCACATAGAGGAAAAAAATACCAAGTGTTTATCTCCTTATTAACATATGACAGCTGCTGAATTTCTACCCAGAAACCATTAAATATGATCAAATCTTTTAACGTCTGTTAACACGAGAATTGCCTGTCCATGTATTCAGGTTTACAAAAGCAGTCAGCAAGTTGGAGAAAAATAAAGCAGGAAAATCTCCTGTGGAAAACCCTGTTGCAGTGAGCAGAACTGAGCCTGCTTCACCAGGCAAACACCATTGAAGTGTTTATGCCGTTGCATCCTATAAAAGATAGCAGATGCCTCATAGTCACATTCCTGAAGTGAAACTATTTGCCAAAATACCCTGAAAATTTACAGCGAGGATTTGTAAACACTGGAACTAGCCCCTCAACCCTCCAATACGCTTCCTTTTACTCCCCTGTGACAAAATAAGAAGAACTCCAAGAACATGGACATCCCACAGCATCCGGAACACCTCAGCACTTCTGCTTCAGCAGTCACCAGAGACTTTGGGCCAGTCTTGAGGTTTATTTATAAGCTCTCAGTAACCCTTGCTGCTGTGGTGAAAGGTCAGACTTTCCCACCTTCCCCCTCCTATATTTGCAAGATTGTCCGGGTTTATTTTGGGGAACTTCTGTGCTAACCCAGCTGATGTACAACCAGGGATGCGATACAAACCCTCAGGGAAAGAGCCACGACTTCTCCAAGAAAAATAACATCTATTTTACACATAAAATCTTTGCACCATGTCTGTAAAACCAACATTTAGCAAAAGCACCAAATTTGTGGCACAAGGATATTTCCAGGAGCATTAAGATTTTCTACACATGGGTTTTTGTCGGGATATAGTGTGATGCTGATATACATACCATTGCTACACACACAAAAAAAAAAGAAAACCCTTTTGGGAATGTGTTAAAATATTGACCATTTACATCAGCTTGTGCTATTTCATAAGAGAAAACTCAGAGAAAATATCAGCCAGTGCCTTATGTACTTCATGCTGGCGGAAGGGCAAAGCATAGGATGAAGATGCAGCAGGTCCCTTCTCTAAGCACGGAGTCCACCACACCTTTTGAAAGGCATGTGGGGGGTTCCCAAGGCAGAGAGCCCCTTCTCCCAGGCTTTTTACCTCTCTGCCAACCCACAAGTCTCACTGCGCCCTAGAAATCCTCACCGGTCAGGGACTGGTCCGCTCCCAGCACGTTCCATTCCGCTGGAAGTTTCAGGTGTCGAAACGCCAAAGCCACTTTCTCGTCCAGGAAGTCCACGTCGGCAGCAGGGGGTCTTGACCGGTCCAAGAACCGCGTGAAATTCAGCGCCTGCTGGTTGCCAGCACAGGTGGCCAGAAACTGGGCAGCATCGTAGGCTTCATCCTGGACAAACTGGAAACTCTCTTCTGCCACAACCAGAACGGGGTGACCTTCTCTGGAGGCACAAAGTGCCACCTTCACTGTCTCACAACAGTCATGGCCTGCAAAATAAAACCCAGAGAAATTTAAAAAAAAAAAAAAAGAAAAACGGCATGTGCTGAAGAAGCAGAACTGGCCAACTCCTGTGACACACATAGTCTGCATTAAATCGAGTCAGACCAAGGGTCACAACTCTAAAAATAATACTATCTCAGGAATTTATATGCATCATCAAAGATAAGTATTTCCCATAGACTTTAAAAGGAAAAGATGTGTAACTCTTCTGTCCCAATATAAACCAAGAACTATTAGCCACCTTTATCTGACCAGGCTATTTATGATCCATGACAAGTAAACTCAAGAGTGTTGAGTAATTCCAGTGAAGATTTTGCTAACATACCAAAAGTCAGATTATATGGTCAAATTTTTGCTTCCCAGCTCCACAGGTCTCTGGTGACTCGTCAGAAACTAGAATCAAAGTGCTGCAAAACTACATACTCCAAATGCTGTCACAACACTTGGCTTGTACTGAAAACATTGGAATTTCACCTAAAACAACGACCTAAATGGCTACCAGAGCAAAACCTGCCTGGGCTTGCCCAGTGCTCACTCACTGCTGCACCTGCCCCTTTTGTTTGGGTTCACAAGACAAAACTAAAACTAAGCTGCTTCTGCTAAATAAAAACATGGAAATGGACACTTTCCACATTTACAAAACAAAAAAGTTGGAAGTTGGATAACTTTATTTATTTAGGGCAGGGGGAACAGGAGAAAGGAGGTCCTGGCATGGCAGCAATTTCATTGACTCAGAAACTCAAAAAAAATCCCACCCCAAATCCAAAACCCACAACACCTTTTTGCAATTTTAAAGGGAAAAATATACTATGTGTCCAACACAGCCAGCACTTGTAGTTGTCAGACATGGCCCTTCAATAATAAGGTTTGTGTTTCAAGTTCACTATGTGGCACAGTTTCTTGTTCCAGCCTCAGACTGACGTCATGGCTGTTTTTGCCAGAACAGCATGGACCCTGCACTAATTACTGGAAAAGCTTCTTTTTGCCCATGACCTCAGCATACTACCACATTCATGAAACCCTGCTTAATTAAATACAAAATGACGATTTATTTTTAAAGGCTTGAAAATTCAATTTAAGCCCCTATTTGTGGTCAGTGGGAAAGTTTCCTTCGTCTGTCAGGGCCCTTTGCTGTTGATTTCCCTGACAAAAGGGAAAATATGTCCCTAATCTTCATGGTCTTTCAGCCAAACTCGCAAATCTGTTCTGAGGCTTTTGGCATCTGTACAGGTTTTGTGTGCTGAAAGAGGCGATCCTGAAGTTAATTGAAAGGTCAAAACTGCTATTAGGACACTGTGGGGAGCACCAAAATTATCAGAGATGAGGCTGCATGGCTGCCTAAGGAGAGCAAATGCGGCTGGAAAGGTATCAAAGGCAAGTGCAGACGGGGAGGAAAACACACATGGATGTTGCTGCAACAGCTCAGCACCTGAACCAGGAGGCTCTGAAGCTGAAAGGTGAGAAAATTTCTTTCCTCCCAGCACCAGGCATCTATTAGCAAGAGGATGATGTGAAAACTGAAGGCATAGGTTTACTACTATGGATGTTTTATGAAAGAGAATAAGGGTAGGGAAGACCTGCTTCTACTGCTCTTGGAAATATTGCACAGGCATCCTAATACATCACTGTTCAATGGGTGGGCAGGGAACTCAGCAGCTCAGGTGAAACCCATTCACAAACCCTGCTCATGCCCACAGTAGAAGCCTCAAATGTTCAAGGGAGAAGTGGGGGACAGTACAACTTTGGGGAAACTTGCCTTTAATGCCACTGAGAAGTGTACATCCCTCCCCCTACACCTTCTTGCTTTCCTGATATTCCTAAGGACATCCAAATATGGAACAGGTAAGACATCAGTTTTATCCACAGCCTCCACAAAGCAGTGAGCTCTGAGAAGGCCATGCCAGCCTATGGAACTGACTCAAGTGCTGAGAGCTGGGCTCTCCCTAAGGCAGAGCAGTGGAAGTTTGCTAGAATGAGGAGTTAAAAAAAAAACAAACCACCATAATAAAAGATTCCTTAACAGCATGAGAACAGCTAACCCTTTGATTTTTTTTTTTAAACTTTTTTTATAACTGTTTTCTGTCTATTCCCATAAGAATCCCATCTGCAAAATAACCTACAATACTGTTACTCTGCCAGAAAGTCAGCGGACTTTCAGGATTGAAGAGACAGGCAAAAATGGCCCGTGAGCTGCTACAGAGAAACAATTTGGGACAGTCACTTCTTTGCCACAAAGCCAAATGACTCTCCTGTGGGACAGCAAAAGCTCCTCCATTGAGAAAACAACTAGAGAAATTACATGGATGCATAAAGTTCCCTTGGATAGAGAGGTTAAACACCAGATGCAAAATGCAACACAAGGGAAGGTGACAAAAAGACCATGTCCTGACCTGTAGCCAAAAAGGATTCTCTTGAAACTTCCCCAGACACCAAATGCAGCCTAGAAAAGGAGGTGACAGACCTGAGGATCCATTTTCATCCAACAGGATCAAACAAGCATCGTGCTAAACCCTGGGGAATGTTCTTCGAAAGGGCAGCCACTCACAAGGCTTTGATGTTCTGCTTCCTCACATCTGAGAAGATGTCAGACTCAGGGGTAAGAATCTGGGACAGGTTCTGACTTCTGGCAAACAGTTCAAAAAAGAGGAACCAGTATGTAAAAGGGGCAGCCAATACTAGAAAGATTGCTCAAGAGGTCTCTGCCCCCCCTGCTTTGAAACTGCTACAGGAACAATGTGAGGAAATATGTCCCCAGTACATGAACTTTCTGAAAGAACCATTGGTGGGGCAAGTCTTCTCTCCACATCAAACACCCAATGGCCAGACAAATACCTGAATTTCAATAGCCCTTTTCCCAAGCATTAGCAAAAGTGAGGAAAGCTTTGTGACGCTCTCAGGAGATAAGTGGTTATCATCTGTAAAAACAGCTAAAATCTGTTTTTACAAGGTTAAGTAACTTGTCCAAGATCACTAAGAACTCCAGGCAGTACCACAGCAGACACTATTGCTCTTGTTCATCACCTTTCAGCTCTGGCTGGCAATCAGCAGGGCTTTCTCCTAACATGGGCCAAGCACCAAGTTATGCACTTTACAAGCATCATGGTGGTTGGTTGATTGTAACAACCTCATTCACATCATCAGATGTGGAACAGAAAAATGTCTGACTAATTAAAAAGGTGAAAAAAAACCCCAGGTGTGTCAGTGAGCTGGTTTTGGCTGGAATAGCGCTAATTTTCTTTGTAGTAGCCAGCGTGGGGCTGTGTTTTGGATTTGTGCTCGAAACAATTCAGAGTTCAGGGATGTTTTCATTCTTGCTGAGCAGAACTTACATAGAATCAAGGCCTTTTTGCTCCTGCCCCCACCCTGCCAGAGAGGAGGATGGGGGTACAAGGAGTTGGAAGGAGACACGGTCAGGACAGCTGAGCTCAGCTGACCTCAGGAATATCCCAGACCAGATGAGCTTCATGGTCAGTGTATAGAGCTGGAGGAAGGAGAAGGAAAGGGGGACAACTGGAGTGATGGTGTTTGCCTTCCCAAGTCACCATTACAGGTGATGGAGCCCTGCCTGCCCATGGGAAGCGGTGACTGAATTCCTCATTTTGCTTTGCTTGCACATGGCTTTTGATTTACCCATTAACCTGCCTTTATCTCAATCCACGAGATTTCTCACTTTTACTCTTTAAACTCTCTTCCCCATCCTACTAGGGGGGAGCTTAGTTGCTGGTTGGGGTTAAACCATGACACTCAGGAAGATAGATGAGCTTATTTAAAAAGGTTGGCATTTTGGTAGGCCGAAAACACATTAACTGAATAACTCACACAGGTGAGTGCACCCCAGAGAAGGCATGAGAAATCTCAGTGCTTTATTAGGCAAGCAGGTTCACAATGTCACCCAGTACCCCTCCTGACTGCCTTCAGTATTCTCCAGAAATCAGGCCCTTTGGCCAAAATAGCAATCACAAGCAAATGATGAAATCGTGAACATCGTCACGCTGGGGCCACCCAGCAGTAACTGAGTTCGAATTTTAACTCTTCAGACAAACAACAGTGTTTCTCCCTAGCTGACACCTCGGACTGCACAGAATAACTTCATGTGTATAACAAAAAGCGTTTTTCACACTTTTTTTTTGCTACAGTATGAGATGTGGTCATTTATACACTGGTTTGACTGATAAAATTTAAATAACCCATGCCCGAACTCTTGCAGGATTGCATTTTATCCAATTTCTCTTCCTGCTCCTCCGTTACTTTAAATCTAGCCTGGAAACAATTCACAACTTGGAGCTGATCTGAGAAGTGCCAACATATTGCAGGAAAAATACAAAAATTTAAAAACCATTTCAGTCTATGCAGAGACGGGTGCAGCAACTAATTCTGTTGCAATAAAGCGAATTCCTTACCTTCATGTAAAACCACACTTTAAAAATTATTTCAAAGGAGACAATAACTCTTGAACTAAATAATTTCATACTGGGAATGAATGGGAACACTTAATGAAGCATGCTTTGGGGAAAATACAAGAATGAAAAATGAAGGCATGGTGTTCTGGTCTGTCTGTACTTAGCCCTGAAGAGATGAGATGCATCTGCGTGATAACACAACCTCCTCTACATGATAACAATGCACAACAATGAGCAGGAGAAAAGGTGGAGATCTCTGAGCTGTAACTCATTAGCAGACAAGTTAATGTACAGCTTAGACCTGTCCATCTAATCAGTACCTGTGCCAGTGATGTGGGGTGTGGTTAAAAGGGCAGGACTCTTCTGACTTTTTCTTATTAAACAAGGCCCACATGGAGACAAAACACCCCTAGTCAGAACTATACTAAAAGATGATTTCATTTCCTACTCCTCCAATAGTGGAAATCCTGTCCAAACCTCCTATTTTCAGAATTCACATTGGAGTTATTAAACAATAGGCCCCCAGCCTGGGCAGCTATTTAAAGCCCTGCTGGAAGCACATGTTTGGGTTTGCCTGGTAGGTGACTAAGGATTCCAGTGCTAATTGCATCCTCTGAGTTACCATGGTGGAGCTGGGCTGAAAGAGGTCTTACAGAGAGATTTAAGCAGGACAAGAAAGTCAGACAGCAAATATGGTGAATCCCATGGAGCATCTCGGATTTGCATCCAAGAGATGTTGCCTTCTGGTGGCTTGGGGACAGGGAAGCCAAGGAATCTCCTGTGACCATCCAAAAAGTGCTTCTTTTCTGCTTCATAAACCCTGAATTCTGGTTCAGAAAATGCAAGCCGTGTCTGAAGTGTGTTTGTGTGATTTACAGAGTTATTGTATTTACTTGTGCACCACAGGAAGCCTTATGAAATACACAGACACAGCACCAGCGATGGACAGGAGCCTTCGTTCTTCCTTTTAAACCCTTCACTACTAATATGAAGAGTGTAGAAAGAATTTTTAATGCCCTTTACATACTGCAGACGCCCCAAAAACCTTCAGAAGTGTAAGACCCCACACACTACATATTAAATAATTTCAATACAGATTCAATCAGTTTTTCCTGTGACTGATGTCATCTAAGTACTGGCATCATATCCTTTTAATTACACTGCCTAAAGCAATTAAATACACCAAAGAGGATGGACTGCAATAAGTCTTCTTGGCTATGCTGTTTTAGTCTATTTTAGGGGGTTTTTGTTTCATAATTAGGAGTATTTTCAAATCCATAACTGGTACTGCCAAGTGGCCATTTGTTATGCAACTTGTTTACCCTTTTCATCTACCAGTACAAAGACTGTAACTCACGAAATACTGCTTTTTCTATGAAGAGTTGTTTCTTAAGAGAAAACACAGTCTGTGGAAGAGAATAAAGTATGAGCATACAAAAGGATTTCACAGAAAAAAAATAGTTTGAAATTAAGATATTTCCAAGTTAACTGAAATTAATTTTCGCCTATCCTTTTAACTAGCAGAAAGAAAGGGAAAAAACACCTACCCAACCCTGAGAACTATAGAATTAAGAACAAGTTAAAGACCAAAGTGGCTTCTCCACCTTAGCTTAAGCATGAAGAAAAGGTGAGTCAAGGCATTTGGAGTAAAAAGGGAGTGTTTCAACCCTGTGAAAACTGCAGGCAAGCAGCTACCAGCAGACAGACAGTCTTTCAGGCCCTTTTTCTACCTCCAATTTTGATCCTCCTCCCCTCTGAAACCTACACAAGAACCCTGAACCTTTTGAGATCAACCAACAAGAGAAAAGCCATTTTGTTATTACAGAGTTCAGAGTGATACAACACATTACAACAGTATTTACAAAGGCAATTATATCTCATAAAATTATCTTACTACTTTTTTCAGTGACTTGGCTCACAGAGAGAGTATTTCTTACCCTTGACTTATTTGATTAGGAGCTGCTGCAGCTCTGGATTTCAGTACTGGACTGTCTCTCCCTATTTGAAATTTCATTTCAAATTTCCCACACACTACACACCAGTCTTTAAATGCAAAGCAGAACATGTGCCCAATCACGAGCTGCTACGGTGGTGGCTCACAAACTTGCACTAGATGCACCACCCAAATACCCGAGCTTCCAGCACATCAGCTCCTGCAAGAAAATTCTCCCAAATCTGCCCAAGAGCTTCCCAATGCAGAGAGGCTTCCACTGCCCATGGCAAGATGTGGTTGGGGGTTTTGACTCGTGTGGTGATGAGGTCGTTCCTTCTTCTGCTGGTTTGTTTGCCAGATCATGATTTGCAGATTTTTTTTTTTATGAGGTTGTGTTTTTTCCTCAGTGGGGAAAAAGTTGCTCTAGCAGGGAGGCAGGCAATGAGGCTGCTGTCTTGCAATGAAGTTTCACTTCCCTGGTTTGCACAGATTTTCTACACTACCATATGCAACCTGCTTGGCTTCAGTGACCTTCCCTACCCGGCAGAGATGGTAAGAAAAAAGAAATACATAAGACTGTGGCAGTCTCAGTTGCTACAGGAATAAAGACTTGCTGAAAAGCTCAGTTCATGACCAACAATAGTAGGATGAGCATCTGTGACATAAGTGGACACATCCATCCCCAAAAGCACGATTTCAGCAGCCAACAACAGTTTAACCACAGCAACACAGCTGGTATAATTTCTCCGCTGGTATCATTTCTCTGCTTCCTTCCCTGCTCAGACCTTTGGTATTTTCTTAATACCCAAACTCCAGTGACCGAGCTTTTGCAAACAAGGATATCCAAACTCGAGCAGTATCCAGAACCATTACACCTCTGGCTGCCACCTTAACATGGTGTCTGATAAAACAGCCTTTGAAATTGTTCTGCAGAACTACCAGAGTGCCAGTGGTACTGAGGAAAACTGCTCCAATCACTGAAAATTTGAAGCAGACCATTTAGAAATTGAAGAACTCTAACAGGGACAGTAAAGCAAGAGTTAAATAAGGTTTTGGTACCTTTTCACCAAGGCAAACAGAAACTTAGTTGGACCATGTAACCTGATGTGTCCTTAGGCTGGCAAAGAGCTACTGAAAGCACATAAAGCATCACCTACTGCCTAATTCTTATATCTCAGTAGCTAATTTTGATACTTCAAGTGATGACTGATCATCTCAGATGAGAACCTGTTTCTTATAAGGACAAATTATTTCCTTTAAATTAACACAGTCAATAATAGGGCAGGATAAATAATCATCCCACCCCATCCTTCAGAGCAAGTGAAGAAATACAGGTAGGTGTTTTCTCCTTTGAGTGACTGCTGACTCTACATTTAGCCACATTTTCAGATAAATAAAAGCTGTTCCCATATTTTTACAATCAGAAGTCCCTTCTTTTATTATGTACAGAAATAAAAGCTTATATTTGAACACTAGTGTGAACTATATATATTCAGTGTTTGAGTCTGATGACAAAGCATAAGAAAGAGGAAGATTGCTCCAGTAATTATATAAAACGCAGCAGTCATTTAACTCTGCAGTTGCAAGCTTTTATTTGGGTAAAGTCTTTCAGGATATAGAGAATTTTCACATACAATGAGAATTTAGGAGGTATTTTGACAGCTTATATTTCCATTCCATTTTCTTTAATTTTTCATCTATAACAACTTTATGTTGTCAAGATTCTTTTCTTAAAATGTGATTTTCTTTGAAAGCTTCGCTCAAACATTCTGCTTAACTTTGGCAGCAAATGTAATCAAATCATTTCTCTGTCTGTTTTTTATGCCTCCATGCATCAAAAAAAAACTATTGACAAAGTCAAGAAAAAAAAAATTTAAATCTGTGTTTGTTTTTACATTACCTTTAACTGAATTGTAACCACCCCTTTGACCCCTGCCCCTGATGGACTTCATCTGAACTCTGCTGGATTTTTGAGGACTTGGAACAAGAATGAGGGGAGAGCCTTCAAGTCCAGGAGGGAAGCAGGGGTGGTTCAAGGTAAGCAGAGAGGCTTGGTATGTTCCTGAGTTAATCAGCCCTCCCTTCACCCACCTGAGCCATCCCCAAGGAGCAGCTGAGCTCCCAGGGATGTGCAACACGTCTTGCACTGCAGGGAAAAACGAAGGATGTTCAAAGCTGGAAGTGAAGTACGAGATTTTGTCTAAAAGCTGCTTGCAAGAGTTTCCTTGCAGAGCACTTGCTGAGTGCCTGGGCCTGGGTGTTTAAACAAGGGCTGGTCTTGCACACACTGTCTCTTGTTCATGGTTAATCCTGCAGCGAGGTCAAATAACGTCAGCTCTGAGTTACCACAGCCATCTCCAAGGCAACTGGCGAATATACAGTGTAAACACACGATTACAGATTCACTGTGCATCCAGGAAGGAGGAGGAGGAAGAGCTGGACTAAAACAAGTCAAGGTTCCATTGAAATCAAAGTAGTCAGTGCTGAAGCAACACTGGGCAAACACTATGGTGTCAGCAGAGGGTATGAAAAAACCTGGGTTCTTTCCCATTTTGCTTCTCCCCAGCACCCCCTTCACCACTACGTATTTTTTATTTAGGTGGTTTCTTCAAAATGAGGTATGAGCACAGAAGAGGTGTTATCCACATGGTTGCTTTACACCTGAGATGTGATCTCTTCCCTTGCACCACAGCCCCAGACAGTGCAGGAACGGGATTACATTTCCAGAAGGTCCACTAAATCTTAATCCAATAGAAGCTGTATTTTGGGACAGCACCCATCCCTATCTAACATCACACACCACAAGACCATGACTACACTGGGTAAAAAAGAACCAAAACAACACATTATTACTAAAAGAACAACTGAGAGAAATGCCGTCTTTCCCCTTTGAATCATGAAAGGAGTCAGATTTCCCACCAACAGCGACAAAATGAGCCTCAGGGAGCCCCCATCAGTGACTCACTCACATCTGTGGATGGCAGCAGAGGCAGTGCCTAGAGCATCACCGTGGTACCACCTGGCAGCCACTGCCCTGGCCACACCCACCGCTGCTCCGAGGGCCAGAGATGATAGGAAAGCATCGCTCCTGCCCGGAAATCCCATCAGGCATGCTGGTTCCCACATGGGCTGAAGGGGAACACTAAAGCTTTTCAGTTCCTTTCTTGGCGACACAGCCACGGTCCCCAGAGGGAGGTGAGGTCATTGGGAGCGGGGCTGGCAGAGCCCCACGCCCACCACACAAAAGCAGGGAAGGAGTCACCCTCTTCTTCCTCCTCTTCTAGGAGAAAATAAGCACTAATCTAATTGATTGCACGGGGCTCCAGCCATCAGTAACCATAAAAAGACTTCTCT
The DNA here is from genome assembly GCF_022539395.1 of Myiozetetes cayanensis. Classification (NCBI taxonomy): domain Eukaryota; kingdom Metazoa; phylum Chordata; class Aves; order Passeriformes; family Tyrannidae; genus Myiozetetes; species Myiozetetes cayanensis. The sequence goes on from NW_026087048.1 coordinate 14,094,784, forward strand.
TCCCAAGCCAACTGAACAACATGAACAGCACAAAAAGAGGAGGAAATGAAAAAAAAAAACAACAAAAAAACCACACAACATAGAGTGGCCAACTTTTAGCCACTCATTCCCAGCAGAAAGAACTCCTTAGCACAAATTTTACTCCACGTGCATCTTTCATAAAACAATACTTAGGAGTTAGATAAAAAGACAAACCCAAGAAAAACACTTGATGGCTTGAGCTACACTGTGTATAGTGAAAATGTCAGGCGTTTTTCTCACACTAGCAGCAATGTGCTGCATAGCAACAAGTCAGAATGAAAGGTTAATGGTAAGGACTGCAGCCTGGAACGCACTCGTTCCCACGGTCCTGAAGTCACCAAAGGGAAATGCTGCACCGATTTGATTTGTTTTGTTTTGCTGATGGCACAGAGGCTTAAGAAGAGTGGTGGGCTTTCGTGTGGCACCAAGCAGCACACATCCCCTGCCACTGCAAGAGTTCCAGAAATGCTGAGCAGGTTTTAGGGGAAAGGGCTGTACTGCACCAGGACTACAGCAATGAACCTCACTGAGTCAAGCAGGTGCTAAGTGTAGCTAGGACTATCCAGGATGTACATCATTTGTACAACAGCATCTCTAACCTGGCAAATGTGTCCTCCGCTATCTTTAATGCATTTAAAAGCTTTTACTATGGGTAAAGGTAACTGTGTATTTTATACAGTAGAATCTCATAGTTTCACATAAATAACTGTAATCTCAAAGTCATTTAATTCTAGCAAAATCAAGACAGAGATTTTTAAAAGGCAAAAGCAGTCACCCGAACCATTCTACTCCCTGTGGATGTGTAAATGAGGAGTAAGACAACCAACAAAACAGCATTACATTCCAGTCCACTTCTATTAACCAAATTTCATAGACTGATACACTGATATGCAAAGCAAGGTAATTGTTTACCAGGAGAAATTGTCTCCAGACTCCCAGGATTAATCTTTCTTGTGCTTGTGCAGTGTTGGACAGTTGATCCAGTGAAGACCAAATAAAAAACTACATCATCTTCAACTTTATCTTCCTCAGTCAGCTGCACTGTAATAACAGAGTCACCCTAGGAAAAAGAACAAGAAACAAGGTTAGGTTTACATGAGACCGAAAACTGCACCATATAATATAAAACTTCTCAACCTACAAGGCTCACGCTCTCTGTTCATACACACTTTTCACACAACTTGGGGCCCATCCTAATTTTTAGATATGCAAGTAATCCTTAGCATCACACCAAGCCAACAGAGCAGAAAATATATTGAGCCCAGCTCTGGAAAGAGATATGTAAAAATCTCCACGGTATATTCAAAACAGCAACTTAATATGGTGAAATGACACCAAGTCCAAAAAACAGTTTTAGGGTTTGCTCAATTTTGCTATCAGCAAAAATTATATTTTAAAAGGGCACACACAGTTATCATAGTTAACCCAGCACAGGAGACAGTAAATACACCTGAAATGCCTACACCTGAATGGAAAAGAACAGGGCCAATATCCATCAACCTCAGTTTTCCATGGAGAAGGGAAGGCAAGGAAAGAGGATGGCTCGCAGTTACTACACAACTGAGTGAAGCATTTTCATTTGATCATAAAACCACAGACTCATTTAGGCTGGAAAAGACCTCTGAGATCGTAGAGTCCAACCATTAACCCAGCACTGCCAAGTCCATCACTAAACCATGTCCCCAAGTGCCACATCTAAAATTCTTTTAAATGCCTCCAACATCTCATCATACATCATCTATCAGCCTGAAAGATTATATAAACTATGAGACAATGGGAACAACAGTCTGTAACATGACCTTCTGCCCCTTTTCTATCAAGATCAAAACCAGTTGGATGCCCCAGTTTTACACTGCAGCTGTGGTTGCCAGCTCTCTGCCACCATCCCATTGAGCATATGGTTACAGCTGGAAATCTGGAAAAGATTTTATTATTATTACAGATTATGTAATTCTAATTTGCATATTCAAGAAAATACACATCTAATTTCCTTTAAAACCTTCTCCTTAAGATCACTCAATTCATCCCTTCTCTTTGTCAAACGTAACTATTGCAGAAAATTCCCAGACTTCCCAGCCCTTCCATACACCACTGCCATTTTAGCATCTCTTTCCACACTCTGTCTCACATCTCCCCCCTTTCTCCCTCAGCTCCTTTTACTCTTCCTCCTCCAAGTTCATGTCCAGTTCTCCTCTGATCCAGCCTGTCTGGTACTCTTGCCAGGGGCAGGACTGCACCTTGTTTTCATAGAAACGAGGTTTTGTAGTGCAGTACATGACCAGCCCCTGGTCTTAGAACCAAATATGTGGGTCAGTGCTGTAACACACAGGGAAAAAAATCCAAAAATTTAAAAAAAATAATAAAAAAAAAGGAACCCTGAATATCATTTGCATTTTCAGAAGTTGTAGAGTTACAAATGTGCATTTTAAGAAGGTCTCACGTGATAATATCAGACCAGACTTCCAGCTGGGGAGAAAGGAACCATGTAGCAAAAGTATATCTTGTATAGAGAGTCAGTGTTAAAATAAAAACAGGTGCAAAAAGAAATAAATCAAGCTTTAAATTCAAGCATGACCATTCCACATGCTGAGTTGAAAAGTAAATATTCCATTTCACGCAAATGGATCCAGTTTTGAGCTGATGTTCAAAAAAACAAAAGCTCAAGTTTTAACCTACAAACCCTTTGTGCTTTGGCTTTTTTACTCGTCTTTGTTCAAACCGTTTCTCCCTTAAGGCATGAACATGAAAGACTTCAAATGCAGGTGGCACTTCAGAACACTCACCAACAGAACTGAGTGTTTAACATGATATCTGTTAAAGGAGATTTTTTCTTTTATTTAACTCAGAAATCAAGTACAGCTAGTCCAACCTCTGTGAAAGGAAAGCAAATCCGCACAGAGTGCGACACCTGTCTATCCATGCAAACTACTCCTGTTTCTAGGAAAAGTAATTTAATTTGCATCAATATCACAAGAGATAATTTGCCTATTTTGTTATTGACAAAAAACTAGTAAATACATGTAAGAAACCCCAACACCAGAGGTTCCACATAACCTGAACTCTCAGCTGAGACACAAAACATACAAATGAACTTCTTATATAGATACCTGACCTAATTTTGAAGGTGGAAGGTAGTCAGACCAGGTGACTTCCAGAAGTTCTTTCCAAATAACTGGTTCCATTCTTTGTATTTTAATTCAGTTCATTTAAGGTATCATTTAAGTCTATGGGGAGCACAAATTATCATCAGCTGATATCAATTTAAAAGGCTCTTCAGCTGTGTCTAAGCAGCACTTTATGGTGCTCCTCCACCCTGCTTCCCACCTTCAACAAAGACTATGGAACACTGAACATTTTACTTATTAATTTGAATTTTTAAGTTGTCTCCAAATATCTTTGGTAAGACTGATAATGTGCTTCACTCTACTCACAGGTGTCATCTGAGCTACTTCTCAGTTGTACCAGGCCTAGTAGAGCTCACTGTGCGTGAGGTGATCGGAGATCCCAGAAGCAAAAGACCATCTTTCTTCAACACACATCTCTACCTCCCACTTACCAAAAATTTCATTGTTCACTGCCAATTTTAATTTGATTGTTAAGTTATATTCAAACAACGTATTTATTTGGAAAGGAAATAACGCACAGAACAAACCCTGCTCTTTCCAAGATTTCTGGAGTTAAAGAAAATCAGTTACAAATGCAGGCAAATTCCTCCAACCCACACAGAAGACTTTCCAACAGCCCTACTGCATTCAGCCTCCAAAAACATTTTAATTGAAGTATGTTTACCTTTATTCATTTAATATTGTCCAAAAAATGTCATCTGTTCAGTATCACTGCCACACAAGGTGGTTATTATAACCCTTCTTTCATCCTGAATGGCTAGAAATGGGAGGCCAGCCTGCCAATATCCCTTTGGTGAAAGTACAGACAGATCAAAGCCATTCTCTGGAACGCTCCAACAAATACGAATAATTTAATTTCAAAACTAGTTTGGATCGACTAATATTTACTTGGCTTAAAGCCCATTGGAAATGAAAACATTCCATCTTGGTCCATTCATGAAAGAGGCCACCCTTTCCCTTGTTCGGATCTGAAAAATCTCTGGTCTCAGACAGTTGTAACGGGATGTAAAGAAGGTGGATGTGGCTCTTTCTTCTAAATATACTCCCTTTTTCAAACCAAAAGGGATGGGTGCACTGGAAAAGCCAAACCTGACCTTGGGCTTTAAACCAGAAAACAATCCAGAAAGGGATTTTAGAGTGGCCCTACTCTGAAGCTTTGACTTAGTTAAGGCAGCAGAAATATAATTATCTCTAGAAAGGCCCAAATGCTGTAACTAGGACTAAACCCCAAAACTATCCAGACAAGGCACCTGTTTATCAGCATATTTTGCTGGCATTAGCACAAATCCACCTTTTTAGATATTAGTTTTACTAATACTGCAGTTAAAGGCATGTGGATTTTATGCAGGCAAAGAACGAGCAGCTCTGAGTAAGCCTGTTAAAATGCACTATTTACCTTCAAAGGCTTTTCTTTTTTTTCAAATGGAAGACTTCAGCAATATTTAGAAGTGACGATGAAGTGAACAGAATCTTTAAGCTCGAAAGAATTAAGATCACTTATGTTATCACCTCAAAAATAGTGTCCGCCTTCCAAAAACAAATAATTGTGGCAAGCATGAAAAGACATCTTTCTTTTCCACTTTGGGCTCTGAAAATCTGTCTGATTTTGGGGAATTGGTCATCATTTGGGACCATGAAAACAACCCTGGCAAATGCAGAATTCAAGACTTCTGCATGAAAACCAAGTGTTTAGATGGCAGTGGGAATGGTTCCCTGAGGGACATCAGCTCTACCAGCAACAGGTACATTTCTCTAAAATGGACTGCAAAGGGAAAATATATTCTTAGCATGCTGGCTAACAAATTTTAATGTTTCTGAAAACAAACAAACAAAAACCAACACAACAACCAGACAAACAAACAAAAAAAAGCCAAAACCACAAAAAAAGGGCAAGCTGTATTTTTATAGCTGAAGCATGTGATTTTCAAGCTGGTTTTCCACCCCCCCCCCCATGGTTCATACTGGGAATTTTGAAGTATATTACTTAAGCCACTAACTACCCACTGACCTCCATACAGAGGCTAAAAATACTTATGAAAATGAAGCTTGCTTTAGAGAGTAATACTTCAGCACTCAAGTATTGCTTTAACATTCTGCTTTTAATGAGAAAACACTAACAACCAGTAATCATTAATTTGTTTTAAATAGAAAAGCAACATTTCTGCTGCCAACCACTGATAGCAAACTCTGGCTGTTTCTTTCATGCAGGGAAAACCTTTTGAATGGAAAGTCCATGGGTTAGATGGGTTAGAAATTCACATGAAGGAAAGAAACCTTCCACAGTATGTTTCCTTCTAAGAGTTGTTGTAGATGTTGGCATTATGATGCCTCATTAAAGAGGCTGGATCAGGTGCTGGTTTAGATGACTAAACGTAACCTGCCACTGTAACAAGTTTTGTTTTGTTTCCGCTACTCATAACATGAATCAGATCCTTGCTGGGTCATTGCCTATTGCATTTTTGTTTGTTCCCCTTTGGAAAGCCCTAAACAGCTCCCAAGAGAGCTTCACTGTCCACAGGGGGACAGCACAAAATCACAGCTGTGGTTTCTTCCCTCTCCTTCAATTCAGGCTCATTGGTACCTTTATTTATGCCTTTTTAGATGGAGTTGGACTTGCTGTTACCTCAGCCACTGCTCGACACTGTGTGCACAGGATCGGGCTGTAGTTCCAGCAAGAGGCAAGTCCTTTCACATCCCTATGCTTTGATTTTCCCCATCAATGGAATGGGAATCGTGGTTCAAACACGAGCATTTTTCATCCAAATGGCTTCTAAGGGAACAGCTGGCTTTTCAATCATATGACGTTTTCTTTGGAAACTGTGCAGCACTGACAATAATTAAGCTAGACAAAAATCAAAGGGAAAGTTGAGACAATTCCACCTCAAACTGAGAACTGCAGGAGACTCTGAAAGCAGCTGGAGGATGGAAAAGCCAAGTGCAAGGCAGCTTTAGAAAATATAACAGGAATTATCAAGCAAGAAAGTACAATATAGTTGTTTAGATGCTTTGATGATCTATTACCATCTACCTCTGGCAGTACAAAACGAGATCAACAGTTAAACTGCTCCCAGGCAGTGTCCATATCTCAGCTGAGTATCCTGGAAGATGCCTCCCACATAAGGTTACCTTGGGTTGGTGCAAACTTGTGCTTAAACCTCTAGAGAATGACATCTGGGAAGGATAAATGCAGCACGTGGACACATGGACATCTCCATGCAGGAAAAAAACCCAGGCGCAGTCACACAGGCTCCCGACTGCAAAAGGAAATGGGGGTTTGGGCAACTATTTTTAGAGCAAACATTACAGTGCTCTCATCTCCTGGAATAACCCTTTTGATTGAGAAAGGCTTAGATCCCAGTATTTCCAGGTCTGACTAAGCGCTCCAGTGAGTGACACAGAACTATCACTGCTGCCTCATAAAACCACAGGATGCTCTTCTTCCATGGCAAGAAAATAACTTGTGACCAGCAAAGTCTTCCAGGCTGCTATTCCCAGGTTAACAGAAGCAGATAAACAGCTCACCCTTGAGGGGTGGAATCTTGGGATGGGTCCTACCTTCAAAACACCCCACTGAGTCCCCTTCCCTCTCTGCCCTGGCATGGGGTGAGTTGTCAGTGGACCTCAGTGCTGCAGCCTGAAGCATCCATCCCCTTTTCCAGATGTGGCCATTTACCCTGCAAGCTCCCAGCACACATATATAAAAGGAAGGAACCATGGGAGGAGGCCAGAAGTACCTATTACAGCAAGATAACAGCAGTCATTACAGACATCCTCAATTTCACCAGTACTGACTCAACTTCACCAGTATTGACTCAGAGGAGTCACATCAAACACAGTTTATTCTGCAGAACTCCAGGCCCCAGAAACAAAGGTAGGGCTGTGAAATCTGTCTGAACATGAGCAGCTCTAGAAATCCTTCCTTGCCTCGAGATATCCCCCGTGATAAAGGCAGTGACCTGGGTCAGGAGCGTGGAGAAAGATGGATGTGTTCGGGTGGAGTGTTGCAACCTCCTGCAGATAAAACCTTCAGGGAGAGACTCCAGAAATAAATAGAATGGCAAGCTGCCAAGTTTGGGGCAGATTTGTGTCCTTTTTCATAGTCAGTGACTTCAAACTCCTTGATCTTAAAGCATGAAGCAGAGAATTTTTCTTAAATTTAAAAAAAAAAAACAAACACAAAAGAAGACAAAGATAATTACTCCAATGGTTTAAATAAAATAATTATTAACATACACACAAAAATCAATCTCCAGGCCTAACCTTATTTCCTTTCCAAATTAAGAGCAGTGCTATTATCCCTGCCAGTGAAAGGTTTCAGGTTAACGGTGTGGATACCGAGCCTCTCCGTGATGAGAAAACCAGATTTTGCAAAGCAGTCTCTTATTCTTTGGAAAATACAATCATAGACTATTATGTCTTGCCCACAGGCCACCAAAAGAGCAGAATGATGCTACATATTTTTCTGCCACCACATAGCAAATCAAGGTGATACCTTCCATATTTCATTAACACTGCACTGAGCCAAGTGATCCCCTCTTCCAATACTAACCACAAAGCCATGACTGAAACATTGACAGATAGGCAAAATAACTTTGTTCTCTCCACCACTTTCTTCCCCCAAAGGTGAGAAAGAATTTGGTCCAAAAGTAAGATTAGCTTAGCACATTGATGAATAAAATGTTGATGCAAGGAAAAGTAGGGATGCAGAGTCAAAAGACTATTTATTCAGGACTCTGTGGGTAAAAAGAATCTGTGGGAAAACATGGACATTTATGATAAATAGCCCTGAGCTGTTGTCTCCAGGCCTAAGCTGGCTTCCACAGGTCCATCCTGAGTGCGACCTGTGCTAAAAAGCACAGCACTGACACCCCCAACTTGCCTTTCTGCAGAATCAACATCATTACAGCTGATTCATTAACACCATCTCAGCCACACTACATCCTGAACCAGTCCAGGACTCTAATCCTGCAGCAGGGTTTGTTTGCAAAGAGATAAAAGGTCTGAGGAGAGCAAGGAGTGGATTTCGTCCTGTGAGCTGGTACGAGCAACACAAACTCCTGCAGAAATGGGTACACTTGAAGAAACCTGTTATTAGCAGCCCACATCCTTTGATAGAACATGTCTTAGTCTCCAAATCAATCATCTCAGAGATGACTCTTTATTGAGTGTCAAGATGCTACTGTAAGTATTATACACATATTAATCCATGCAGCTCGAAGGAGATCTCTACAGACTGCCAACAGAAATCCATCAAAATAACAGGATCTCGGTAGTGCTGAAAGAGACACACGATTTATCTTTATGGATAGATCTTCCTGACATACCACTTTGCTACACAGAGCCAGGGAGGTTATTAGATTGGGCTGTTAATAGCTAATTTAGCTGGTACCACTGCCTTAGCACAGGGTTCCACGTGCAGCAGTTGTCTACCAACATTTGCTCAGAGGATGCTTAGTGCATGTGCTTGGTGTTGGCCTCTGCTATACAAAGCCAGCCTTCCCACACTAAACAGCCAAGGCATTTCTTATAATTTTTAATGTACAAAGACTTCATAAAATTAACACTAAATTAACAGCAAAATGCAAAATAAAATCAAACTTAAGGAGAAAAATTAAAAGGATGAGAAAAGTGCCATTCACCCTTTTGCGATAAATGCAAACACCCAGCGAAGAACTGCGATGGGAACTTTATTATTTAGGTGAATCTGAGAGTATAGTGAAGAAAATATTGATTTAATTTTCATTTATTTGGGCAGTTTAGTGTTAGCCAGACTGTGCACTTTCTGTCCTCGGTCACCATGGCCTGTACTGCCTGAACAAGCAATTAGTGACAGTAACCCCAAGCCCCTTCCACCACAAGCCCTGTACAGCTCTGGTACAGAGGAGGAGGAGACAAGGAGGGACAGAAAAGCAGTAATATATTGGGGTTTACCTTTAAATTATGCAAGTCTCCATGTAATGTCACCACATATACATGAAGTCAAGGCAAAAGACAGGAAAATTTCTCTGTAGCAGAATATCCCCTCTAGTACCACCCAGTTCCCACAAGTACTGATCTTACTATGAGTTTTTTTCAGAAATTGTGGACACTACTTCAATCAATTCCTAGAAAGCACACCCAAATTGATGTGAATGTCTTGCTCTGGCCTCATTCTGAAGCCTCTTCCTGAAGCCTACACTTAGAGAACTGAACCAGATAATTTTATTACCAGCTGCTTGAGTGATTGATAGTATTTCCTACTAATTATTCACCTAGCAATAACAACAAAATTGCAGTGCTCAGGAGCAATACAGCAGGCAGTCTGAATGTGTGCAGTGACTAACACAAATCCAGCTACTCTCTTGGCACCAGAGAGGTGGAGAGAGTCACAATTCCTGGAAGATAAAGTACATATGATGACACATTATTAGAAACAATCTCATATCACTGGGGTATTTTCACAAATAGCCTTGATGTGTCTTAAAGGAAGAAAAATAATCAGGTTTGAACACTAAGATCCAAAGACAGAAGAGAGCTGAAGAATGGTGTTTTCCTGGTGCTTCAGCCTCCTCTACAGTACAGCAAAATGCTCGAAGAGACAGAGCTCAGTGTGTTTCAGGGCACTCATTTTCCTGCCAGCTGCAGAATATCCTCACCAGTCTTTAAATATTTCACAGCTACAGTACTTAGGGCTACTGTAATGACTGAGGCACTTTTTAAACTGACACTTTTGCCATTAGAGAACAGAAGCCATTATAACCATTACCCTCCTGAACAAGTACCCCCCACAACCACAACTACAGACAGATGAAACTTCTGCAATGTTTAGTAGAAAGACTTTGAAACAACGATACAAACACAGGCAGCCCTGAAAACGTGTCCTGCGACAGAATTGCCACTTGATGGCACTGCACAGCACTGAGCTACAATTATCCACAGTTATTTTATTTTCCACTTAAGCACAATATGGAATTGTTTTACTGAACAAGGCAGAAGAAGAGCACTTGCAGAGAGGCCACATGTGGCAGAGCCTTTCGAAGCAATGGGAGACGCTGTAGGGAGAGTTCAGGGGATTTCAGAGGTTATCTAAAATCATGCCTTCACCAAATCCACATCTTCATAACCACTGCTCTCACATCAGCTCTGCTGTCAGAACTCTAGTCTAGCAAAATGACTGTCAGCACTTTGTTAGAGGAAATACAGCAGGGATATGTATCCTGAGGAATGAGATAGGAAATGTGTTTGATCATTTTAAAGGTAACATAATATTTATGAACTCTCTACATAAATAAATTCCACAGAGGAAGAGTAGCTGAAGAGTTTCTTCATCCTTTTAAACCCAAGTGCTGATCTCTGTTGCTCATTCCTCCCAAGAGGAGAGGAGGCAACACTGTCAGCAATGCTGGGGATGAGATGCAATCCCTCAGTGTCTGTCCAGGCATTACCCAGCTCACCAGCTAGCACAAGAAATAAGGAATCCTAAATGAAGAGCCCAAGATATATACATAATGTCACCCAATGTTAATATAATTTAGTGTGACAATATAAGGATTCCTTCTGTAGCTTCAGAAAACCAGCTGAAACAATCCTAAGAACTCCCCAGAAGCAGATCATTGTCTCTGCTTTCCCACCCCTACCAGCTGTACCAGCTCTGGCATTTTTCTTCTGCAAGTCATATTGAAGTTCACACATAATGCTGCAAAGCAGTGGTGAGTTAAGGGCAGAATTTCAGACAAGTGCTCGAGACTTCAAGCCAGACCATTTATTGTTTACGAGCACTTTCATATCCACAAAACAGGATCATAGAAGAAAAGTTTAAATAGATAATGATGGGAGGAGGGCTTTGAACTCAAATAACCAGTACTTTTAGTCCCAAGACAATATAGAAGAAGGGTTGAGAAAAGGCCACTGATCTGCAATTTAAGCAAGGGCTTATCCTGTAGGAAGGTGATGAGGATGGTCTGGCAGCCTTGTCTGACTTCCCTGGCCAAAGCTGTGTTCAGTAAATGCACAAAGGTGACCAGTTCACAAACAACCCCGTGCTAACATCACACAGATCTCACGGGCTAGTGAATGCCTCTCTGGACAGGAGCCAGCCAAGCAATCAGCCTCATGATAACCAAACTGTGCACCAGAAGTCTGCCTTTAGGTATGGGGGAACCCAGAACCAGCAGGGAGCTTGGCAGGGGATGGTGCTGAGCTCAGGTGGCAGCTGCCAGACATTCATTTCCACAGAAGGAATGGCTTCCTGCATGGTGTAGGCCAGGGCTGGGGAAGTGGAGGATGAAAAGAATCTAAATTGAGGATCTAAGTGACAAAAACTAAAAAGATGAGGTCAAGCACAGTTTAGTGAGGAAAGTATTTTGCATGGAGAATGAAAGCAGAGCCAGACAGGCAGCAATATACACCTCTCAAAAAATCAGTTTATTCAGGCGCCCCGGCTGACTTTCTTAAAACCAAGCAGCAGGTTCTTCCACAAGCAACACAAGCAAACATTTTATTTGTTGGAGGTGATCAGAGGCCTTCACTTATTCATAACTCAAAGACGTTTTGAAGGTGGGGCAGAAAACTAGTTTGTCATTATGAAGAAATCAAGTACCCAACAAATAAAAGACAAGAGATTTATCAGATTCTCTAACCACAGAGCTGAACTAAACATCAAGGCTCATTCTCCTCTTGCCTAAGGACCTCGAGAGAAAGTAAGACAGGGCTTCTGTATAGTGACTTTTGTGAGAAATTCCCATATCAAAAGCATGTAAGGTATGTTCTACCTTTTCTGCTGGACTGACCTCAGATATTCAGGCATCTCAGTGGCCTCTGTCAACATAAACGCCACTAAGCAAAAAAATTCAGTGTTAGTAGAAAAGTAACTAAACCACAGCTGCCAACCTCATGACAACATCTTATTGTAGAATTATAAAGGTATTTCATTTTGCCCTTTTGTCCCCTTGGTAGAAATTCCTGAAGAACAATAATTGTCCAGCACACAGGAGTGCACAAGCGACACCGACATGGTTTCAGAAACAGCAAGAATCTGGATGTCAGGCACATGCAAGTGCAACACCTCTCAGCACTCAGGGGGCCACAGCACTTGGGACAGACTGCTGCCACAAGCCTCAAGCTCTCTGTATTGAGAACCTTTTTTACTTCAATCCTTTAATATTTATTCAAAAGAGGTTAGGTTTTTTTCTTAAAACACAAACATCAGAGGGTATCACAATTGTTTTTCTCAGGAATAAACCATGCACTTCAGTAGAACATCATTTGATATGAATATGTAAGTGGGTAAAAGATTATTATAAGTATTATCGGTTTTTTCCATTTTAGATTAAAGTAGGACACACTGGGAAATTTACAGGAGCAGTTCATTCATTAACAGAAGAGAGGACCTACTGTACCCAAACCCTAGGTTATATTAAGAGAGGGTCAATGCATTCTTTCTGGGCCTTTTGAAGTTCATACTTCATTAAGTTGCGTGACATTTTGCCTTGAAAGTGGGAGCTCTCATCTCTATCAAAAAGTCTCCTTGAGAAACTCTGCAGGTTACACAGCTCCTAAGTGGCAGTTTAGACAAGAGACTCCATCCACAGACCTGATTAAAGACCAAAGTCAGTGGCAGCATTTTTATCAATTAAGTGTTTGCCCTCTCATGCAATCACCAGTTATGACACATTTAGGTTTGTCACTCCAAATAACGTGGGCACACCTTAGGCAAACCACGCAGAGGAGGAGTGCTGTGATTTAAAACAAGTTTGTTCCTTTTAATCTAAAAGGAAAAAGGAAAAAAGTTTGTAGCAATACATCATCCTTCTCCAGCTGCTAATCTTTTCCATTTCACACCCACTGATCATTATCACCATGAAAAAAACACTCCTGTCTTAAAGGCAGATCTAAGGTTGTAGCCTTGGTTGTAATCAAGAGTAGACGAGCTTAATGTTTCCCAACATGTTCCCTTCATGTCACCCCAGTCCTTTTCCAAACCATTCATGCCTAATACTATTCTCAGGTTATTTTTTTGGGAAAACACAAAAAAAACAAGCCAAACCAAACAAACCAAAAAACAAATCAACATTGATTTCAGAGGGGCAAGAGATGTGACTGGGTTAGAAAGCTGATCAATAACACTACAAAGACCCCACAGCCAGCAGAAGCTGAAATCAGAAGCCAGGCACATCACTTCTGAAGTACAATTTTCAGGACTCTAGCTGAAGAGTCAACCTTGGTAATTCCCTCACATGCACTCAATATTTATTACAGTTTTGTCAGAAACCTTGATCCTTTTGTAATTAAATCTCCTGCTGAATACTCTGCTGGACTCCCAATTAATGACAATGTTTCTAAAAAGATCAACACTTCACCTTCGCAAAGCTCTCTCCCATTTTCTTGCCTGGATGTTAGCAATAGTGGAGTTTAAGCTAAGTGACTAATTTATACTATTTCATCTATTAACAGAAAGGTTAGTGAATCACAACAATAAAATGGTCACTTACTAACAAACCTCCATTGTTTAGAGCCTTTCTCATCCTTTTTTTCCATACTCCTTGATGATCTGGATATTGCAATAACACACTGACAAGAGCTAGGAAGCACCTTACAATACTGAAGTTGAAATTCTGACTTTTGATGATAGAGAGAGAGAACATTTTATAAAAAGATGATCAGCAAGGTGATTGCAAATACTTAAGGAAAACAAACAAAACTGAAGCTCCTGACTTCCCACCTCCCATCAACCAAAGTCTCCTGCAACCCTCCTGTTCCGCTCAAGTACTGATAGCAAGCAAATAGCTTGGTCATTCAGCTTTGAGACCCTGGACTTCCTGAACACAAAGTCCCAGGCACATCAGAAATAAGGTCTGAAACACTACCCTTCATCCACTATGCTGTGCCTGGTAAGAGTTTCTGCAGCAACAGGGTAGCACTGAAATACAAGAGGGATGTGAACAAAGTTAGTTTTGGATTTAAACCAGTATCCGTGTATCAAGAAAGACATTCCCAACTGCAGTCTGAGGGCAGGCAACCAAAGGACTGTCCAGCCACATGGATCTTTTTTTTGCAGCTGAAGAAATCAGTGCATCTTAAAGATACTGGTTTGAATATCTTCATTTCTTTATTCACCCTACAATATTCAGCCACAGGCTCTGCAAAGTCACACTGCCTTTTCTAAAGGCAATGACGTGTTGACAGTGGTAGGATGGGAGAGCTGCTTGACCTACAGCCTGTGTGAGCACTGCTGGTATCACACTCGGGCTATATTGAGGAACGCTCCCTTGCCCTATCTCTCCTGGCACAAGCCCCACTGCCCCATGACTGTGCTGCTGTGAGCAGCACCCCGGGCCAGGGGAGCTCGTTAGAAGGCATTAAGGGAGGTAACAAACAGCTCTAGGTGACAAGATACGATGCTCCTGGGGGGACCTGGCTCCTGGGAACAGCTGTTGGCAGAGCAAAGGCTGAGCTGTGGTTCCAGCCCAAACCTGCAGCAATACAATGCTGAGCTCCAGTTCCTGGCAACCTCATTAACCAGAGAACAATCAAGCAAAGCTTAAATGAGACTTTTTTAATCACAAAAACATGAGACTTGTTGTTATTATTACAGGATGTGTTTTCCACCTTATTTCTTAATCTTCACACTTAAAAGGCCCGTAGTATCATCATTACGGGCTGTGACCTCCAGTGGTCACAAGCTCTGCAGGGGTAGGACAGATGACTTTTACAGAAGAGGTAAATAAAAGTCCAAGAAGCCAAAAGAAACTACCAAGAAGGATGCAGCAGATGGTCTTCTTTCTATTCACGCACATTGATTTGAATAAAACAAGAATCCCTATCCCCCTATTAGTGTGTATTTGAAAGTACAACCTTTTCCATCACCCACAAAACTTTGGTCCCAAGTACACTGTGGCTCCCAAATCCCTTTTCTTAATTATAAAGCATTAGTCTGGGCAAAGAGGTGATTAGCAGATAGGATAAAATATGCTCTAACTCTCTAACTGGCCTCCAGGAACTGAACTAGAGACATCTTTTACTTTTCCTCCTAAAAGGATCTCAGTAATGCTGTTGCTGATAAAACCAGCTATCTAATGGAGCTTTCAGGATTAAACTCATGCAAGATTTAGTAAAATAATAAACAAAATTATGTAATCCTAAATCTAGGTGGCTTAAAAAAGGAGAGTGCAAAGGATGTAATGCAAAGGTGTCAAGAACAGAACAGTGAAGACTCTTGTTGTCTATCTTTACAAAAATTACCAGGAAGATGCATTATTCTTTATATTCTGCTCAGACCTAACAACTCTCAGACATGCTGTCAATTAGCAACACAAGGAAAACAAAACTGATATTAAAATGTACAAAGCATTTATACTGAGAGCAAACAGAATGACTAAATATTGACTTTTCAAATTTCCTTAAGCTACCAAAATGTTCTGTTTTGAAAGGGAGCTGATTTGGGTATACACCTGGTCAGGGGGGAAGAAGGAAGAGAGAAAAGAGAGTCACTGATGTATTAATAATTGTTGTCACCAACTTATTTGCATTGCAAAGAAACACTATATCGAGTGCCATACAGTCATTATTTTACACCGGGCTACATTTGATTTCAGCCCAGTTCTCACTATCATATAGGGATGAGGACTTCTAAGTGTACCACTCCAGTGTTACACATTAAATAACCCCCCCCCACAAAACAGTGGGAAAATAAACTCATTCAGTAGATAAGACTGAGAAAACAAAGCCTCCTGATTAGTTAAGTCACACACTGTTCAAATGACACGAGGATAATTTTATCCTGTATTTCACCATTCACATGTTTCTACTGTAGCAAGTCTATCGTATATTTGAACGTAAATTTCATTCTCTTTTAATGTGTCTTAAGTTTCTTTAAAGTCAAGGTGCATTCAATAGGCTTGAGATTTAATGAAATTCAGGCAACATTTAGTTTCAAAATACAGAATATGGCATGCTGCAGGAAAGCATCCTCCCAAAGTCAGGTCACACTGTGCAGCGTTTTCATCTTGCTTCAAGCACAAGACTTAGCACAATAAGTAGAGAATAAATTCCAAAGAGACTTCCAGTTGGTAATTAAAAGTAGGCAAAATTTAAAGCTTCCATGGCATTAAAGGTCAATATGATCCATTATTTACAACACACAACACTCTCCAAGATACAGGTCTACTAACAGTCCTGATTGTTTCTTCTTCCTTCCCTTTAAAAGCCACACTTGCAAGCAATTTTCCCTTCAAATTTTCCATCCTTGCATCCAGCTCTGCCCTTGCTGGCGAGGTCTTTGGGCAGGGCCATAATCTTCAGCAGCTAACCCTGCTCCGAGCGGGGCAAGGCAACGTGGAAAGCAAACAGTTACAGACCTGGCTGGCGGCTCTGGCACAAATTTAACACACACAAATTCGTACACCCCCGCAATCCCAGGTCTAATTTGACAGTCCCCACGTTCTGCAACAAAGCTGCTATTCAAGAGCGAGAGGAAGCTTGTTCCTTGTTAATGGAGCCATGGAGGGTATGAGCTTCCAGGAGGCTGACGTAAACCATACCCTGCTGCAGGCAGCCGAGCCCTGCGCTGCTTCCAGTTCCTCCCTGCCACGTTTAAAAACCCCAACCAGAAAAAATATTACCACAGTGGGCAAGCACTGCACGCTGGGATGCCCCGTTTTCCACACAGGCAATTTCTTCTTACCACCTCTCAACACATCAAGTCACACGAGCGCAGCCACGAGCTCCAGGGGAGGGGAAGAAAATAAGAGCGGGGGATACCTGCACAGAGACAGCATTGTGTGGCTCAAAAGTTATTTAAAATAGCCTGCTGGAAAGCCAGAGGAGCTCTGTGACTTACCTGGGCTTTATCACTGAGCATTTGCAACTGAATTAATATAAATAACCTCCTCGGGGAGCAAAGAGAAAAGGAGCAGCATCTCCAAAAAGATGGTGGGAAGCGTTTCGTGTGAATAGTACAAAACGGAAAAGAAAGTATTTTAATTGGTACTCACATATAATGGAGCTTGCTGTGGATTAAGTTTCATGACCTCAGAACACTGAAACAAAAAAGAAAAAGCAAGTTTAAGTTATTTTTCATAACATTTTAGGTTCTTCTTTATAAACTGCTTTAGCATCCACACACTACGTCTTCCAATAATCACTTGTACACAGCAATTTTTTATCGTCCCCCTTTGGATCAACAAGAATCTGTCAATTTTTTATTTTTTCTTAAATTTGTCATCACATTAAGCAAAGACAACTCAGAAATAATTAGTGAAGTGCTCATCTGAACCATCTGCACTGTTGGTGGTAAGGATATCCAAGTGAAATTCACTTCCCCTTCAAGTCCATCTCATTTCATCTGTCCCCCTAGCAACCCTCATATCTGCTTTTTATGACAATTATGAATCTTTAATTGCCATCCTTCCACCAATTCCCTCACTCCCCCACAAAAAAGCATCTGTAAACATTTGTAGTTCTCTCTGCCACTCAAGAAACCCACCTACTACCTTGCCCAAGTGATTTTGGTGCCATTTTTCACCCCTTTCACTGGATCATTTGTTGAAAAAACATTTCAAAACTATTAAAAAAATATCAAAAATGCTCCTTGTAAAACTGAAAAAAAAGTTTCCAAAATAGATGATGCTCACGATTCTTCATTTTTCATAATCAAAAACTACCATTACTCATCCAACAAAAGTGATTTTAGCCAAGACTGTTTCCTCTTTCAGGTCTGTCTCTGGAATTTCTCTGCAACATGGTGAAAGTTTCCTGTATTGAGCTTTTAATCAGTTGAGCCAGAGTTTCTCTTGCATTAGTTCCTCCCTTGCAGAAGAAAATATTCACCCTAAACAAAAGCTCTAAGTTTTCATTTAATGTGTGTATTAAGAGATCCAGGATCCTAAGATGAAGGAATGCAAAACAATTAAAAATGGAATTTCTGCTGTTACTCATGTCTGCAGTACTGGTAATGCTCTGCAAATACTTCAAACCCTTTTTAAAATAGATGAAATACCACTCTGCTTTTCACACAAAAAACACAGGATCTTGTTCATACTTTGCTCCTGTCCAAATCCCACAGTTTGCCTTCAGTGAGACAGAAATGAAACCACAGCCTAAGTTTTCTTAGCTGATTCCAGCTCTCCTTGCTCCTTCACACGCTCTCCTTATTTTACAAAATGTTTTTGTACCAGTTGTTTTAAAATGCCAGAGTGACCTGCCAAGCTTGTGCATCAAAACAGCCCCTCTGCAAAAGGTCCTCTGAGGCAGCCAGTGGATGGACAAATATTTTGCAGTAGTTTTAAATCTAGTCCAGATCATTTCTATTTTCAACGTCAAGATTCCCCTTCGTGCAGCAAGAACGCCTCAAGATGGTTATGACTCTTACAAAGACTGACTTAATAATCAAAGTAAGGGATTAGTAGCACTAGCTGTCATTTGGGCAGGTGAGCTACAAGGGCAGCTCTGCAAGCAAACCTCACTTGTGCCCTACAACGTGCTCCTGAATTCCAGTCCTACTGAGGGCACAACAATAAAAAAAAAAAAATCTCCCTCATGACCTACTTGAGCCTCTCTCTCCTGTTCTGAACCTGGGTATCCTGAACAGGAGCACAAAAACATTACCCATTTATTATTTTATTTTATGGAAATCAAACCATGGATGGAAAAACTTCTTTTAAGTTCCCTTCACTTTTGAATTTTGAGAAAGTCTCATTCTCTCAGGAAGCAAAATTCAGACTTACGGTTTAACAGAGCAATATGGTCCTGTTTTATGGAGCAGACAATATGAGTATTAATATCAATGTTCCTTTCAAGACCATTGGTGGAAACCAGTAAAAGGAGCTTTCCTGTGCTGTTTAGCTCAGACAGGTTGCCCTGAAGGCAGCAAAGATCTCTAAGAAACATCAGCTGCAGAGGAGCATGCCCTCAACAGAGCCTTCAGGTTCCTGTAATTCAAGGAATAAAGTGAGATGGCATCCTCTGAGCTTTGCCATCTGACAGAAGAACAGATTGCTTTGTTCTGCTCCATCACCTTCCTGGCAGATGCTTGGGAGCAGCTGAGTAGACAGAGAAATGAGAAAGAGGAGAAAGACATGTACAGAACAGGATGGGGTGGCATTAAACACTCCCACTGGGTCACCTCTTTCCTCCGTAGAGGTGGTTTTGGCTGCAATGAAAGTGCCACAAGTCATAGAGTCCAAAAGCAGCACATACTTGATGTGTAAGGAAGGGAGAATATCAACACTTCTCACCCAGGACAAAAGGGGAGGACTGTGAGTTCAAACTCATGACCAGTTTTTGTTGGGTTTTTTTTGCAAGAGCGGTGCACAGCAACAGCAGAAAAATAAGGTGACACTGCTGAACACTTGGTCTTGTCAAAAAATCCTGGAAATACTTCCTGAAGGAAGATTTTCTTCCCCCTTATCTTAACAGTTGGCCCTTAAATCAGTAACTTAAAATGATCTCTCAGTTCATAATGCACATGTCATTCCAATTTTTCTAAGTATGCAAACTTAGTTTGCAAGGAGACAGGCAGGTTTGGAAGATATTTTATCTTGTTAGGAAGTGCTTTGGCAAAAACATAGGAGAAAAACTGAGTGACAGATAAGCCTGAATGACTACCCTGTGTCAACAAAGGACTAAATTTAGGTTTCTAGACAAGTGGACTTCTCCAACCAGTGGGAAGGTAGGGAAGAGCCCCTGAAAAACTTCAAAAAACTTTAATCCAGTAAGAAAAGGGAAAACAAAGGGCAGATCATAATGGTCGTAACCAAATCAAGATTCATAAGGACCCTAATATAGTCAATTTACTTCAGGTGTAAAAATGAGGAAGGAAAAAAAAAACCACAGTAGAAAAGAGGTTAAACTGTGTTTTCTCCTACCATTAGAGAAGCACATCCTTCAAGCCAACATCTTCTATGAGCCCCAGAAAGCAATTTCTATCTTTTTGGGCAAGAAGAACTGGCTCTTTCAGATGTGGTAGACTGCAGTGAGAATAACTGGCCCTACTATGGCAGCAGGATCTGGACTACACATGAACTGCTCTGAAAGCCAAACCAACAAGAACAGGCAAATATAAATCCCACCTCCCTTGCCCAGCTCCCACTCAGCACATCAAGTCGTGCTATGGGCATCCTCATGGCAGCCAGTAGATTTTGCTCCAGGAACAGTTGTCTGTACTTAAAACATTGATATTATTTCTTTCAAATAGCTGAATCTTTTGAATTTCAATGCCTGGGAGGTTTATCACATGTTCTATATACATCCAGACAATTATATTGCAATGTTTCTGGAATTATATAAGGTTTTCCACCTTAGGATACCACACTGAAATCCCTTGCATTTGCAAATTTGAAAGTAGGACATGAAATGAAAATCCAGGTTCAAGCTCTTCAAAGCAAAGTGGTTTTAGACACTATAAAAATCTGCACAGGTCAGTAAAACAGAAAGCTACTGAAGCCTTCTCCAAATGGGATGGATACCTTTCTGCTCTGTTAAGCATTAAAGAATTAATACAGTGAGTTGTATTAAAGTCTCTTCTATGGAACTTCAATGTTACTTTGCACAAAATTTCATGGGTAAGGACAAACGACTGTTCTTCATTTCTCTAGGTATGGTAACTGACAGAGAAAGAAAGGAAAAAAGCATTTATTTGCTTTACTGTGGTTTCCAAAAACTCATCCAGGATGAGGGCTCCATTGGTTACGTGCTGTAAAAATGTCAGTGCAAAGAAAGCTTCTGCCCTAAAGAGTTTACAAACAAGCACAGGCAGTAGGAAGGGATACAAGCACGTAGTGCTGAAGCAGTAAATCCTTTTCCTCCACTATACCCAGCTACTATTTCATTTAACCATAATTAGGTGGCTTATTTCCTCTAGGCATTGCAGGCAAAGTATGTATTTTGAGGACAAATATGAGAGGTAGGTCAGTGGTCCTTCAGATCAACCCAGCCCACGCACAGGCTGTAATGCTGAAGGACTTTGAACACTGTGTAGACAGGAATGCCAAAATAGCTTTTCCATTTTCCCATCGCTCCCCATTCAGACTTGCTCTGTTTGGCACTGGTCTTATACCACACATATGTAAGAAAGGAAACCTTGTGCCACTCTCAAGAGTTGTCCATTAACAATTTTTTTTTTTTTTTTTTTTTATCAGAAGAAGATCTACAGGATGGGCAGAAAGGAGAAAAACCAATCTCACCCCCAACAACTGACCGGAACTGAAACAAGTAGAAGGATGAGGGGCATTTAATCCATGTGGTATGCCTGGGAAAGCCTACCTACCTCTTTCCCCCTCCCTCATGCACTAAATAGACTTCCATTTTAAGTGTTTGAGTTTTTCCAAGCTTTTCAAGTTCAGTTTTAAGGTATTTTAAGTAAACTTCAGTTATACATATACTTCAAGTTTAGGCTTTGCTGAACTTTATCTGAATCCCAGCACTTGACCTTTTCATTTATCATTTTGACATTTGATTTTAGAATCACTGATCCTTATTTGCAAAGCTTTACCCATGCACTCCCAGCTGTACAAAAAAAAAACCACCAACCAACCCAATCTTAGCCATAAAGAGCTTGTGGTTGTGGGCTAGAAAGAACAGCCAAAAAACACATGAAGAATCTGATGGTTACGGATTGCATGGAAAGCATTCCAATAGATAAACATAAATGCAGAGAAAGTAGGATGGTTTTCCAGCTGTAAGCATCACAGCATCGCTGGGACAAAAGCCAAAGGAGGATTTATCTTTTTTTTAATGTAACAAAATTTACTTTTTATAAAACCATCCTGTAACAGTAGTTTGTAAGGACTTCACTCCTTGAAAGGATTAAAATTTGACTTCAAGGCTCTGGAGTAACACTTCACCAGGTAGCCCAAACAACATATATCCCACAGAAATTAGGAAAGAACTATTGATGCTGATTATCTCCAAAAGAGCATGACATAAACAGAATTCCTTTTGCACTGTACCATGGGCACCAATACATATATCCATAGTGGGACAACCTCCCTTATAGCCAACACTCAGATCCTCACCCTTTAAGCAAATAACCCCTAAGTTGTAAAAGAGTTTAAAGAAATACAGGGATTTCCCAGGAGCACACATCCACCTTCTCAGCTTCCTTTGATATGACTGCAGTACAAAAAGAAAACCAAGATTCCAAAAACACATCACTTCTCATTCCACAAAGCATAGTGTCCTCAAGGGCAATCCTCCACACTCTGGTTGTACGAAATGTTAATTTATCAAGTCCTGAGAAATACCAAGAGGATTGGGTTTCAGGCCCTGCAGAGCTGCTGCTCTAAACTACACAAGACAAATAAAAACAGGGAAATGGCAAGAGGGGGGACCCGAGAGGAGACCAACTGCCCATATACAGATGAATTCCTGCTGCAGCCATGATTTCATGCCAAGAGAACTAAAATAGCAACTTCTTTCACAAGTTTATTGTTCTCCCCTAGTGTCAAGGGAATAACACTTTTGAGTGGTATAGGACAATACCGTGTTGTATTACCCATCCTCAGCCTCCTCCATTTTCTTGTTATAAAACAATTATTTGAAAAAAGGCCCCTTCTTTGTTTGGTTTTGGGGGGGTTTTATTGTCTTTTTTTTTTTTTTTTGGTCATTTTTGTTTTTGTTTTCTTAACCTATAGCAAAAGTCTGAAAATTGAAAGAAACAAATGACTTGATCTTATTACTTATATTTTTTTGGTGTGGTGTTTTTCCTGGTTATCTTCCTGCAAAGTTCAGACCTGCAGTAAGTTAATCTCACTCTATGGTATTGGGCCAGACATGGGTTTGTTTGCTCGCACACTCTGTCCCACAAGTTTCATTCCACACTGAAAGAAGACCAGAACTCACCATTCATAAAATGAATGAGCATCCTAATCGGTGTACTACTGCCACGTCCTTAAAATCCACGTGAGAGGAGGCTGAAAAAACCCAGGACAGAACCTACAAACAGCTTTGGCAGGAGAAATAAACCCATAACCCAGTTGTTCAACAATGTGCATGGAGAAATTTGTATAAATAGAGTAGCTACAATTGCAGTGACTGAAATAAACCCTAAGACAGAAGACAGATCCTTTCAGGCATCATATTACCAAATACAGAATGACTTTTTCTGTTGCTATATTAATGCATGATTTTGTATATCTGGTCAGAAATAGGAGGCTGCAGGGATTAGGAGAAGTAACCCATCCCAAATTTATTTTGCAGACCCACAGGAAAGTGATGCCACCAGCAAAAGCAATTGATCATGAAAAGGGAGAGGAGGTGAGGAAACAAGAAACCTCACTTCAAATGTGTAGCCACAAACAAGTTGCCAGCATATCACAGAATAGTGTTTACTACCACAGCCCAGCTTAGAGGCTCAGATATTTGTATTCAGTCATCTGAATTTATGTAACTCACTGAACATTGTTTTCTCATTGAATTGATTGCTTAGGAATAAAAATATATCCCTCACACAGTATTTCCACAGGTGATACTGATTCCCAGCTGTGCCCTGTCAGCAAACAAAACCGTATGATGACATTCAACTTCAGATACACAGGAGTTTCTTTTGGCTGCCAGGGATGGAAAGGAAGTTCAAAGGTGTTTTGTGTTGACCTGGCTCTACCATCACTCTCCTCCAAAGGCTCAGAGGGAACTCAGCCAGCCACCCTCAAGAAAACCAGAAAGTCCTTTCACAGAAAAGAAACTTCACAATAACATTTTCCCCCTAGAAAAAAAAATAAATAAAAAGAACACATTTATTTGCAAAATTGGCCTAAATTTTTTTTTCTTTTTCCTTTCAAGTGTTGAAAACCTCAGTACTGTGGCCTTCACATACAACAGACATCATCACATACATCAGGAGCCAAGGAGGTGCAGAGGGGCTGGGAGCCTCGCTGCAGCACAACCCAGCAGAGCGTCACTGGTTTAATTGACTGATGATTTAATAAAATGCTCTGCATATAGATTAACTAGCTCAGCTTCCTGGCAGCAGGAATTGGCACCACACATTTCCTGGGCTGGGAGCTGGGCTGCCCAGGGGCTGCACCCACCCCTGCTCCAGCCAACCTCCCTGGCCAAACCACTTCCCTTACCCAAATCTTTCCCGTCATCCTTCCGAAAATAATGAAGTTTAACAAAAAGTTAAAACATAGGCAAGGAGATAGTACACATATGCATAAAAAATGTGCTTAAGCCTTATCCACGCTATAGCAAGTCCCTAACCCAGCTTTGCCAGCCCTGTCTTACTCTAGAGATTAATACTTGGTCAAATAACCTTAGTCTCAGCACTTCCTTCTTGTTGCACTATTTCAATCTCATAATTGTCAAAAAAAAACCCAAAATCGTTTAATGGATCACTTAATTCCTGCCCAAAGCCTGGAAAGAAATGAAACAGTGTAGGGTTAATAAAAGTAGTGCTGTCCCCTATGCCTGGCAGAGGAAGGCAGAGATCCCTCTCAAAAGTGCACATCTGGTTTTCCTGCTCCCACCTCTCCAGCTATCAGCAGACACAAAAAACAAACCTACACAACCCAAATCACAGCAGCTATCTCTCTACAGTCCATATGCCCAGTTTCAAATAAAGAAAGATACTGTAAAAGTTGGAAAAACAGAGAGTAAAAGGATTATTAGCCAGCTCTAATTATACAAACTGATCTCATCCTCTTGTCATAAGCCTCTTTCCTGTTTCCGGAATCTATTTGTGCAACAGAAAGACCAGCCTTTTGTAAATGTCCATGGGTCATCAACACAGGCTGATTAATTTCCCATTTTACAATACACATATACTGTCAACCAATTCACTTGTAATCCGATATAACCCTGACCTCACTTGTCAATTTTTTTCCTTTACCATATTACTAAAGGCAAACAATACTTAAGGTACCTATTTGTAAAATCCAAACAACATTTCAAAAGGAGCTATCACGCTGCTCTAATAAAATAAAAATCACAGACCACATCTTCAGCTCAAGTAGCTACATCCTAATAAAGTTAAGACCCAACAGTCAACTTGAATTAAAGAGCACCATGTACGCAAAAGAACACACATGTTTATACTCAAATTAAGTCCTCCAACAGGTTCTGGGGCAGCTGTTTCACGTATGCATGAGACTTTTATCTCAGGCTCAAATGCTAACTTTCAGAAATCCTTAGCAGACATTGCAGCTGCCTCTTCAAATGAGCAAAATCCAGTTTATACCTTCCAATATACCTTGTCATTTGAAAACGTGTTTTGGCAGTAAACTGTGGGGAAGCTCTCAGTGACAACCAGCTCACCTTTGTAAGAGTGATCTTGACTTTGGGGGTTTAAGTAGGAACTTCATGAAAATCCCCAGGTATCAGGCTGGGCAGCATCACACAAGTTACTAGTTACCTTTGAAAACAGAGATGCATAGTATGGGACCAGGTGAAGAATGCTGGGGAAGGAAGAACAGGCTTTGGGGAGTGTTTCACTCCAGTTATAACAGTTATAAAAATGTGATGAAGAGCTGTCATAAGCAACAAAATGCCTTCAGCCTTACACATGTAGTGGGAGAGAGCAAAACCTCCAACTATTGATTCCAACAAGCTCTTGACTATAGCATGTGTCCTAAAAACAGCCTTCTCCACCTTATTATTCTCTGATTCTCAAGGCTGTGCTGTTTGAGGAACTACACTGAGCAATGATGGCTTCAGTGAAAAAAATAATACCTCCAACCCTGGAGCTGAGCAATAAGGCCGTGCTTCTTCTCTGTGCTCCCCAAACCACAGCACTTGTACTGCATTCCCAAAACCACAGGCTTGGAGTACAAAAGAATCCATGATGCCTGAAGCATCATGCATGCTTTTATGATGGCAAATATTAATAAATATTTCCTAGCACATACAAACCAGGTAGTTACCCAATAAGTGCATGCACCAACCTTAACTCTCCACAGCAGAGAGTTCCAGCCACAGAGTTGGAAAAACTGGTATCAGGATCAAGATCCAAGAGACATTTCCACTCACATTTTGACCAAAGCAGCTTCAGTGCCCAAATTTTAATGCATTCTTCCTCTCCAAAGAATACATCAGACTCACTTTTCCCTTTAGGTTCCCTTTTGCAAATGCTCCCACTGTGGCTCCAGGCATCGCAGACTTACTCAGGAAAAGCCTGGTTGGAACTTTTTTCCAGAAGAGGAAAACTTCACGAGGAGCTTTGGGTTTCCTACAGGAGTACCTGTACTAACCTTGCTCTCTGTGTCACAGCACGACCACACCCGCCACTGCAGAATTACAGAGTGTTTCTTCATAATTGCTCCTGTTCTTTCAACTCAAAAACTATGGGAATATGTTCTTCTCTGAATTAGATACTTTAGGTAGTGCAGAACATGCCCATTTTGCTGAACATCCTTTCTGAAGCACGACAGTCTCCAAAATGCACATCATTGACCTAATGGGTGCAATGATGGAGTTATTTGGTGCAGCATTCCCAGAGAGGAGAAATGAGAGCTGTAGCTCTCTTCCCAGGACACTGTATTACACAGTGCATCCAGGGAATGTCCCACAGAAAGTAAAACCCCAAGCAACAGAATGTATTACTCCCCCAGATCAGAAGAGAGAGAACATTTGTTTAAATCCAATTTTTAAATAAATTAAAGAATCAAATAATAAAAATCCAAACCAGCACAGTTTGTACCCAGTTCCACTACACCACCTTCTACATTAGAGCCTTTCTACAGCTCACTCACACTCAAAAAACTAAATTTTGCAGACACCCCACTTCGCACCTGAAATCATTTCTTTCCGCTGCCTTTACAAAGTGGCCTTTCACACTGGTCCCACAGGAATGCAAGGGGTTAAAGTGCCCACAGGTCCCAGCCTTTCCATTAAGTCCTTTATTACCCCAGCTCGGGGACAAGGAGCTCTGCAGAAGGGAGAGCCCACGCTGTGCAGCTGTTCGCCAGCCAGGCACCTCTCCACAATTATAGCACAGGATTAAGCTCAGGGAGTGGAAATCCGTCCCTTCATTGCTGGTGGCTTTTTTTTTTTTTCAAGTTATGCAGCTATTTTAAATGTTACAGAGCTCATTAACATGAAGTTCATTAAGCAGTAACCACTTTATGAATGAAATGAAAAGATTATCATTATAAGCCCAATTATGGAAATACTAGACCAGCAGGCAGGAAAAGGAAAGGGTATGAGAATGCTGCTCCTTAACTCCAGTTTAGCCTTTTTGTTTTCCCAGATTCTTCACAGGAGGCACACCCAAAAATCAGACGTGATGCAGAGGCTGGTTCCCAGGAAGGACTTCAGGTGAGAAGCTCTTGTGCCTGTGCTGGGCCTCCCCAGAGGTTTTGAAGTTACTGCCATGCCAAAAGTCATCCCTTTGGTCACCTCCAGGAAAGGTCTGGCATCTTCCACAGCATCAAGCACTGCTTGTTGCAAGTTCAACATGCTCCCAAAATCAGCAGAAAGTTAAGAAACACTGTGGCAAATAAAGCCACAAATTGCTCCTCTGCAGCTGGCGTCGTGCATTCCTTCTTTAAACATGATGAACTTGGAGACCAGCTCTAAGCAAGACATTTATTCATTCCTGATAAAGCAGGTTCCATTCATAATTTTGCCAAAGACTTCATTTCTTTCCCAAGATCTGAAAATAGGTATAATTCCCCTGCTCGACCCCACTGAATAAAGTAAAGCCAAGCAGTTACAATAAATACTTGACTCTACAGTGAAAGCCTTTTATGATTAATCCACCCAGCTGTTGCCACAGCTCAGTAACACCAAATGACTGGGACTCGATATCATGGAAGTGCTGGTCTTCCAGGCAAGACCATGGAAAATGTGAGGCATTGCAGAAGGTAAACAAAACAGGTTAGGGACAGTGGGAGAAGAAAAGAGGCAGCTTGACATGGTTGTCCTCTCTTCCTCCCTCAACAGAGCTCAAATATGACAAGCATCCATTTGCAGGCAAGACTCTCAAAGTTTCTTTGCTTCAGGCTAACAGTTTTTGCATATTCAAGTCTTTTTGGAGAGAATGGGTGTAACTCCATGAGTCAAAACAGCTACTGTCAGTACTGCAATAACCATATCCTCCCTTTTAGGTCGGATCCATCCCCTGATCTGGTTCACCACACCAGAAAGCTGGTGTTAACCGAAAAACAAACCCAGAAGCCTCAACAACACGACTGCTCCAGGACAGACAGACGGACAGCCGTTATGCAGACAGGGAGGAACATCCCATCAGCAGCTGGCAGGACCTCAGCTCTGATCCTGACTGGCTCCCATACAAATCCTTGAGCTGTAACCATGTGCCTGCCGAGGGACACGCAAGCTGTATCTTAAAATATTGGGGAAAAACAGCTGATGCTGTAAGTGTTAAGTGCTATTTCACACCATGGCATATGGTTGATACAAGAGGCGAGACCACACATCTCTTTTCTGTTTCCACCACAAAAAAATTTTATTTCATGGCAAAGTAACTTTCTGAATTTGCTTATAACATGTGTTTTGATATCAGCATGCTCTCCTGCTGTCAAGGGTAAGTAAGCCTGACAAATGGCTTGGCAATGGGCAAACCCATTCTCCCAAACCCCTCACCTCAATCCTTGTTTCTGCCTGAAAAAGCTGCCAAAACATTTAACCTTACTTTAACTGCATGAAGCAGTACAGGCGGCTCCAAGACGTCCTTCAGGTCGTTCCCACACCAAGCAGGCAGGAACAGGGCAGGTCACAACACTCAGCTCCTGGAAGAGAGGGAAGAAGGAGGAGTCACCAGGTGCAAGGGTCATCATGGCTGCTGGGGTTCCAACACACAAACTGGCATCACAACACCTTCACCAAGGGGGATGGAAACCATCCTCTCCCTTGCAAGCAGTACAGGAGGCACGTGTTGCCTCCCATGGCAGTCCCACGTGGTTCCACGAGCACACACGGGGCAATGACCACACTATGTATAGGGCTATCTACATCAGCATCTCTAAGAATAACTGTGCTGCTGAGTTGTATTTGCTGCTGTCTTGCTATTTGATTTATCCCCAAAGCTGTTGATCTGATGTCCACCAGTATATCACAAACCACTAAGCTGGCCTTAAGTCCTCTGCATCCATCAACACAGCCCCTCCCAGACTCCATCAAACTCTTAGTGAACTCCTTCATGGTAAGGTATTTTAAAAGGAACAAAAGCACTAGAGGTAGATGATGGCAGGTGATAGCCAGCAGATGAAGCCCAAATCTACCAGCAAATCTCCCAAACCCTTCTGGGCTGCCTGCACTTTTCCACAGGCTGATTTCCTTCTCCAGGGAAAAATCTACTCAGTAGATTCATCCATAGGGATAAACCTGGTCTACAAAGCACACCTGGAAAGAGCAGTTATAGTGGATTAAATGCCAAAAGGAGAAAAAGCCCAGGTTGGGCTTTAGTTTATTGAATGCTATGTGGGAGATTTTATTAGCTAAATCAAAGTCATCAGGGTACCTCAGGCCATCATCTGGTTACCACAACAGGAAAGGCTGTGGCTACACACACATCACCAAACACAAGCGCGACACACCAACTGCCTCCTCCTGTTCCACCAGATAGAGACTCTGCCCCTGTGCTCTCCCTGCTGGGAAAGCATCCATAATCTGGGAATCTCACAGCCTGAGCCAACCTGCCGACCTCAAAGTGCAATTACAAGCACAGAATTAACAATGGCAAAACTAGTTACCGGCTGGAAATCAATTGTATTGTGTGAATTAGCTGGGAACATACTGCACTGGAAGGTAATGCACTGCACAACAAATCTCACTTCTTCATCTGCACAGGAACAGCATCACCTGAACACCTCAGAGTTGGTTTTACACAATTTACACATTAATGGCTAAAAGACTCTTTTATGCATTCTGCTGAGAAATGGGGAGAGTATTTTGTAAGACACTACAGGGTTTTAAACTGTGTTTTACTGCAAGTATATATATTTAGACATAGACCAAATTGGAAAAAAGAAAATTCATATGCTTTTTCCTCTTCAAGTATCAGGACTGTGCACAAATTCCTTCACTGCGATGTCACACATTTCTGAATTACATTCTTATGCCAAACTACTGGAGCTGAAAGAGGAATTACCTGAACTCTTAAACCCCAGTTAAGAGCACACAAACACTCTTTGGATTCATTAACCAGCAAAAACCACCCTTGCAGCCACAAACAAACAGACTGGAACTTCCCTCCAGCATTTCTGTAGTGTTACTCTCAGGACCACATTTTAGAAGATGGTTACCATTTGATAAGGCAATGATTAACTCTGTTAAGTAAGAAACATTAACCCAAGGCTCCTATTTGCCATCCTGTGTTGATCTCCAAATGACAGCTCTCTCCTAGGCACATACAACAACAATGCAGTGGTTTCATTTGTTTGTGAGACACTGATAACTTGGATTTTAATACTGTGTATATTTTGGCAGAGAAAGCAGGGTTTGCTGCTACTCCTTTGAACCAACAAGGAATATGGGTATGGCTAACACTGCTAAAGTAGATATTGAGCCTGTTGTGAATCACTGCAGATTTTTTCCTCATATCCACTAAGGAATGAGGGTGTGTGTATGGAGTCACATGCGAAGCCAACTTGGATGTTCAGGACTTGGAAAGTATTAGCAAGTGAAGAAAATCAACAGGCCTACCAATGAAAAGCTGAAACACAGATCACAAAATTCTTCCTCACGGTTTTTTGTTTGTTTGGTTTTATTCTTTGGGAATTTTTAGATTGCTACAAGAAGAAGCAAATAACATTTAAAAAGTCTTAAATATATATTTTAGTTCCACATGTAAAGAGCTTACACAATCACTAAGGTTCTCCACATCAAAGAATCCATTCCCCAAAGAACTGATTTCTGCTTCCCATGAAGATGTTATGGGACAACCCCTACATACCTAAGCACACCCCTTTCAGAAGGATTTCCCCATGGGGATTTCTTCTCCTCCTCTTCCTTTACTGTGAAAATCATTACCAAGTGTAAATGAACACTGACATAGCTCCTGTTTTCTGAGTCTTAAAATCACAGGAAGATGATGACATACAGAAGCTTTATAAAAAGCAACTTGGTTTCTACATTGCTCTGCCAACATTCCCAACAACCTCTAACTGGATAATTTCTACCTAAAAGGTGTGATAGTAATGATAACACCCAGTACTCACTAAAGTAAATGAGAATATAAAGAAGATCTTATTGACACTTGCCTTTATACGACCTATTTTGCTTGGGTTTAATAAAAATAGGGGAAAGCCCCATCTTATTGCTAGGACAGGATAATTTGATAGTGGACTGCTCATGGTCTTGCTCCCTCCATACTGAGACAGCTAAAGAAGACATTTCTGAGGCCACTGATTAATTACTAAAACATCTTTATGAAGAGAGAGGAAAATAAAATTTAAGGACAGTGTTACAGTTATTTACAATTTTAAGAAGACAAAGTAACTGGCCCTGCGGATTATATATGTAATTCCTGTAATAGATGACTTCTTTTCCCAAAAAGTGCCCAAAGTCTTAGAGGTGATCTGCATCTGATGTGTCCTTTACAGGCAGAGAAGCCAGGCACCAAAAGATACACTCTCTACATTTCTAAATTAAATGAACAGCAGTGAATAACACAGCCAAAAAAGGAGTTATCCTGTGTTGAAAATCTATTTGGGAGCAATCAGTCGGGGCTCTCAAACACACACGCTTGGTAGAGCCCCAACACATGGACCTCAGGGTTTCCAGTTGCTTTTATGGTTCCTCCCGAGCAAACACCCACCCTTGAAAAACACTGCCCAGTGCCCAGCACAGAGGAAGCCACTCCTCAGACTCGTTCTTTTTTCCCCTAAACACAAACCAATTTTATTTTTCTGAGAAGTGATGCGTATTTTGTTGCTCTGCCAGCTGAGCGATTCGACACATCGAACAAGTTATCTCACCATCTGGTTGTAATTGCCATCATGAAGCTTTCAACAAATTCAAGGAAGAGCACCAGAAGGAGGGCACTAATGGTCCAAGAGATGAACTGTTGATTACTGGAGATTATTTGATACAGCTGGAACTTTTTCATAGACAAGACGCCCAAACACATCCAATCCCACTGCTACAGCACCCTAACAAGCCTCTCTGGAGGATTTTCGAGTTCTGTCTGTTGCCCAGTATAAAACCTCCTCGCAATTTCATATCAAAAGCTCTCAAGGAAAACACTGCTTGCCCTTGGCATCTCCCAAACTGCTGGGTGTACAACTGCACACTGCTGTAATCTTTTGTGTTGAATACACAGCCTATACTTGGACATCACAATATTCTCATTATAGGACATCCTTTTCCTGCTTCTCCTGATGCCCAGGAGAGAATGGCTCACAAGACCTTTTCACAAGTTTGTCCCATGGTCTGAACTACATTCCCTAATTCCTTAGGGAAGACAGTCTGGACACACTCTGCTTGGACACGGTGACACACTCCTTGGACAACCAGAGGATCTGGCCCTGCCAGCATGAGTTTGAGAAACGCAGGTCTTGCTTGACTAGCCCAAGGAACTGGTGGAGTCACCACCTCTGGAGACATTTAAAAAATGTGTAGATATGGTACTCAGGGACATCATTTAGTGGTGGTCTTGACAGTGCTGGGTTGATGGCTGGACTTGATGATCTTATAGGTCTTTTCCAAGCTAAATATGATTCTGTATAAACAGAAGAATAAAGTATTATTTGCCTAAAATCTGCTTTGGACAAGTGTGAGTGCGACATGGATCCACTAGCCACTGCATCACACAGTTATCACATTTGTACCAGCAGAGTAGAGGGCAGATTGCAGCTCCTCACGTTTTGACACACACACAAGGTTCCTCTGAAAGTAAAGGATGGGTTTTGTTTAGAGAGCAGCACCTGACTTGGCACACTGGATGAAGAAAAGCCAAGAATTTCAAAACAATAGAAAGTAAAACATCCGTATTTCACATGTCTGTACACATTGCAGAGCAAGCAATAATATTAACGTGTTAACTGGAGTCCCATTAATCCTGATTACCAAGAGATGGGAGACAAAAATTCTTTCATACACACTAAGTTAACTTTTGAAACCTAAACTCTTTTGACAGCGTCGCCTTGAACTTGTAAACAGAAATATTCCCATGTTAGATGAAAAGGGAAGCAAGGATGTACCCATCCAAGAGCACTGCCCTGCTCATTCTAGCCCTGGACAAAACCAGATTTTCGCTCTAGAACTTTGAGATCTGCACAAAACTGAAAGAAGTTTGAGTTTTGCTTTTTACTTCCAGCAGCAATTGCAAAGCAGCGAAACAAAGAGGTCAGGGATGCTTTATGGCTCTCTGCCTTCCCTCTTGACAACAACCTGTGCTCCATAAACTTATCCTGTGCAATAACACGCAGCAACCTGTTACCCCAGGAGAAGATTAGGTGCCATGGGGACTCTGCAAGCAGTGAAAAACCCCTGACCTCTGAGAGAGGGTCCTCCTGCACAAGTGCTCTTCAAAGGTATAAAAGGTTTAAGCCTTCAAAACCGAACGGAAAAAAACTGAAATAATTATTTTTTTATTAGCCATTACAGTTTTTTACTAATAATAAACGCAGGACTTGGTCCAGAAATTTGACCTTCCTTAAACTGAAGCCTGTCACCATGTTCATCCTAAATAGCAACTGCTTCTCTTCAGACAGCCTTGTAAAACCACATCAGGATTGAGATAAGGACTTCAAACTGTTTCCACAAGATCATCATGGCTAACTATGGGTGATATTAAAAGCTTAAGTCATGGACACTTTAAAATCTGTGCAACAGACTAACACTTCATTGAACCACCACGGGAAGACCACCATGCCCCTTGTTACTGGGGTCCAGTATCAGAGCGATTAGCTAAAAAATAAAGCAAACATCAGCAACCTGCAGTAACACCTCAAGTGCACACATACTTCTAAAACACTCTTTTCCAAAAAGCTCTTTTAACTCTGCAGCAGGTTCTTCTCCTCCCCCTCTTTTCTACCACGATATTCAGGTGACAATCTCAATGAGTTGTGCTCTCATGCTAGAATGGGGCAAAGCCCAAAATAAATGTCCTTCAGAAAACCAGGAAACAGAGGAAGCATGAACAGTGAAGGCAAAGACTACTTCAGCATGGCCATCATCAAGAGCTACCAACACATTGCCTCAAGGTAGAGGAAAATGCCACTTAACCATGGCCCCACTTGAAAGAACAGGCCTATTTTCTTTGAAATACTGGGTGCAGCTCATGACAGGACAGCTAGACATTTCCTGGGAAGGTGACATGTCACCCCCAGAACAGGATATGGACCCTGAGAAAAAGCAGAGTGAAAAGGCAGTGTTTTGGAAACAATAAAATTTCAGTTTGAACTGAACTTTGGAGGGTCACCTGGTCCATCACCTTACTCAAGTCTAGGCCATAACATAAAGGTTATGACATTGTCCCCATGCTTTCATTGTTTAGAATTGCCCCAGTGAACGTGGCCTCTTTCTCAATTGCCCTAAATAAAATTGAGCTAAATAGGGTCATCGAGTTCTATTGCCACAGGAAGGAAACCAAAATCACCATCAGCTACAAGGCATTCTGACTCCAGCCAAGAAGCCTGCATAATTCACCTGTTTAATCAGACTTTCCCCATTGACTTCCTTCTTCATTTCCACACAGTTTAAAAAAACAATCAATAAAATGAAGAACTTTTACTGTACTTAGAAAGCTTGTGACAAGGAAGAGAACATGTATATTTTGAAACCAAATACCAGCATATAACATGCACTGACACACTACCACAAGGCTTTCTCCTCCATGTTAAGGAGGTATCTTGGTATAAAATGCAAAGTGCAAATCTATATTCTTGTCTCCCACTGCAGCTCCAGCCACAAACAAGGTCCCTCTGTGCTAAGCACCATGGAGGCACACAGCAAGAATTCCTTCGCCACCACGTTTACAGGTTAAAAAGATAAATGCTGGGAGGGGACACAAAGGGCCAGAAAATAAAACAACTCGCCCAAGGCTTTGCAGATGGTTGCCAGCACAGTCTGTAATCTGGCCAGTATCACCTCTCCACCCACACAGCAGCGACGTCCCCGCTTTCTTCAAAAGCCGGCTCGTCTCCATCACTGCTGCGCAGCTGCCCGGCTCTGCCAAACACCAGCCACGCAACCGTGGCATTAAGTCACTTTAATGCTCGAATCAACATGTCACTGGAGCTGCCCTGCACTTAATTATATAAATTAGGAGATCTGTATAATGGTGCTAAACCAGTAATGAAAGAGAAGGTTTAATGATGCAACAAAAACCTGCAACGCTGCACTCAGATTACAGGTGGGTTACACAACAGCTCAGACAAATCAGCGTTTAGGCAGAGAGCTGCAGACTTGTATAGTGCAGCTCACGTTTTCCCAGAGCCATCACCTGACTCCAAACATGTGAGACCTACTCAAACACACCCTACCTACCTCCCTTGCCCCAGAAGCTCAAGGATTCCACAGCAGAGATGCTCAAATCAAAGTTGTCCCTTTCCCAAATTCACATTCTAACTCAACAGATACGTCTGAAGCTTGTCCCAGCAACCACCTGTATCTCACAAGTAGTGCTTGCTCCTCCCAGCATTAACACCCCATTGCACAGAGATGACATAACTCCAGTGAAACCTGTTCAGTTGACAACTGGGGTGACTTTTGCATTGTGCCATGTGATTTAACTCCCAGCTGCAGCCTCGATTACGAAAGCATTATCAGCACACAGTTAACACAGAAATCATCCATCAACTGACATAAAATAAGGCAATTTAGGTATCTGATGAGAACTCAGCATGAACCATTCATGTGAAAGAGAATGCTCCTACCCCAAGATTTCTGACTGGGGTTTACTACTGAATAAGCTCAAATACTTCCAGGTAGTATTGATTTCTATTCATAGCATTGATACAGCTTAAAGGAGAAATCATTTGGTTTGAAATATTCTTTTAGACTCTATTGACCTTTTATGTCAATAAACACAATACCAAATTGCAGCTTAGCAGGGTAATTTTACCTTCTTTTTGTGAAGTTCCCAGATGGAAAAGCACTACACCAGCAGCAGGGCTGAGAAGTATTATTTGGATTTCAAAAAGCAGCAAGTGTCATGGTCAATCCACATGTTCAATACTGAAGGGCTCAAAAGAAAATTGATAGGACCCAAAGTGCAGTGGTGTGACAGTATCAGCTGGGAAGCTGTTTACCAATATTTGCAGGTGCTTGTTCAAACAAAAGTCTTCAGAAGAGATTCTGTGCCTTATCTAGAAGCCTTTTAAAATGTCACTAATCTTAACAGAAAAATGCCATACTCTTATTCTTCTCTCACCTGTAAAATAAACTGTCAATTCTATTAAAATCCACAGTGGAAACTCTTCGCCTCCCCAGACTACCATTCCTGTACGTTTTTGCCAAAGCAGAAGGTAGCACAAGGTGCTGTTACAAGCCATTTGTAGGTGCAGATCAACAGTTACTACATCAAGGCAAATGGCTGGAAACAACCAGTGGGCAACCAAAGAGCATCTTCTAACCCTGCACACCCTTCAGCAGGTGGCCAGATTTGCTTTCATATACCTCAACATCTCTTTTCCCTCCCTCTAAGGAAAAAGATTGTTTTCATTCATCTCCCCCCCACACACACAGACATAGACACCTGCAACAAAACCATCTTTAAAGAGGTCATAGCAAGGCAGTATATTATGAGTAGAAAAGCAAGGGACATTATCAAAGAGCATTAGCACTTGGCACAGATTTTTCCAGTACCCAAAGAGCCCAGGGCTTCTGTAACTCCAAGTGCATGCCAGGGGATGAGGTAAGCTTTTGCCACCACCAAAAAGATCCCCAAAACAAGTCAGCAAAGGTTCATGTAACCTCCGTCTCCAAGTCTGACATCAAACATAGCCTGAATTTCACTGAGCCTGCTACTGCTCTGCATTCATGCAGCAAAGCCAAATCCTGGCTGTGCCTGCATCCTCCCATGTGTTTCACACAGGGGCTGGAGGTGGCCAGAGTAAGACCCACTCATTATCTTCTCTGCAAAGTGCACTCCTCCCCTTTTTATCATTAATCAAGAGTTACAACCAGTCACCGAACTAGCACTGCAATGACTTCACGACCAGCTGCTAGGCATCCTGAAAAAAACAAAAACAAATTACATTAGGGCTACCATCACTTACCAAATCCTATTACAGGTACACCAGGCTATTGGGCAACTCTGCTGACGTACCTTCTAGTACTTTCCTTCGTGGACTTACTGCAGCTCTCTCCCAGTTATCCCTCAAAGCAAAGGATCTTTAGTAAAAGAAATTATGATAGTTTTCATGCAGCAGAACACCCTCCCCCTCTTCACCTACCCCAAGCAGCTACAGCAAAGGAGCTCTTTGCTCAGTGAAGGAAAAATAAGAAGTTAAAGCCAACTAATTGCCAGGGTACACCCTTCTCCCAGTGCACCTGTAAATGACCACTTGTGCAACAACACCTGAGTGTCAACAGGAGCTGTGGGCACGACCCAAGCACGCACATGGCAATAAGGCAGAGGCACTACCTGCATTTCCACGTGCATGTAGGGTTTTCAAGTGCCTATCTACGTATCTACAGCTATGCAAGCGGTGATTCACCTCTTGAAAACCCAGCCCCAAACCGTTTGGATCTCCCTCTTCCCGTATTCCTGCAATTGTGGCTTATCTTCCTGTCAGATATTCCCTGTCTTCTTCAGGACTTCACTGTCATCCTGCACAGCACTAAACAGGATTATCTGCTAACAAAACAAAAATAAAACTTTTAAAAAAGTAAATACAAAAATAACATTTGAAAGGTCATCCTGAGGTGGGAGGGTGTCTTCAGTTGCACAGTCTTTTCGACATCGCCTTATCAATACTTTTTAGCACCAGGAAAGTTTTTGCTCCTTCCTTTGCTTCAGCTGATCACAGCCTGCCATCTGACCAGGGACTTCTCTTTACCATGAGTGTGGGAGAAGGGACAAAGGAGTACACAGAGATGGATGATGGTCACAGGGAGCACAATGCCAGTGCTGAAGTCTAGCTGGCCAACAGCTTCTACCATAGACAGCCCAGCCCCAGCTGTCATCCCTGGGACCCTCTTGCACACACAGGAACTTTTCCATGAGCACAAGGTGCATGGAGCAGCAGCACAATGCCAGGAGGACGAGAGGCTCCAGGAAAGCATCACCTCTGTGCATGGAGTGTATCTTGCAGAGGGCACAACAGGAGCTTTTCCCATTCACACACAGATGCTCATTTGCTTGGCCCTACAAGGAAGCTTTAATGCCACAGATTTATAATCTACCTGCCATTCCAAGAGCATGAATAAATCCTCTACTTGACAACACAGAGCAGCAAAAGTACTGCTCCATAAACTAACATTTCTTGGGACAGAGACCTGTCCCCCCAGCTGTGCCCAGACTGCCAGGTCCTTAGTCAGCGTCTAAACCACTGATCCAGTTGTCTGGTTTTAGTGCAACAGTTTTCTCAGCACTTCGTTTTTTCTTCTGAAGGAGAACATTTTAAGGCAGGGGCCATACCACAGTATTTAATATTTTTCTTACCTTGGGTCAAATGCTTTTATTCTCTGTGCTTTTCGTTTGTTGATGCTTGAGTTATCTTTTTCAAGATAACGATTTTACTTTTGTTTCTTCTTTTCCCCTCCAGGTGCCCTGCCCTTAACAGCAGCAGACTTAAACCTAGATGTTATTCCACAGATAACATCTATTGCTAAACAACATTTTTTCTGATCTATACTTACAAAGTGCTCCAACATATGCTCAATTAAAATACTCAGCATGACATCTAAGAGCACATGCACTTTTTCCATAGCATGTTTAGGACTAGAAAGGCAGAGTTAGGCCATGGGGAGCAGTGACACACTGATGCCAAGTTAACTTGTGTGTCCTATGCACAAATAAGAAGAAATAACATGCTTTACATAAGTAAGTGCTGGCATGTCTACAAGCAACGGAAAATAAAGACACCAGAATTTAATGTCTGCCCAGAAATCTAAACAAAGATTGGATCTAGGTGCAGAAAAGTAATCTGAGAAAATCATCACACTTCCCTGATCCATTCAACCTTCTCTCTAGCAGTTTTAAACACTCATTCTCACCCCCAGCAAAACAAAAATACAAGGGGTGCAAGCCTACAGCACAAGCATTTAGCACTAGAGGTTGCTAGAGATCACAGACTATCCATCAGATCCCAAGAAGTGTTTGCTGCCACAGGTGGAAAAAATGCTCCTGAGAGCCACAGCCTCATGGAAAATCTCTTAAAAAGCCTTGCGAAAGGTGAACAGATCTCGCAGATCTTGGATCATCCAGGGAAGGCCTGACACTGATCAGTGCCGGGAAAAGACACAGCTAAGCTTCAGAGGTGCTCCTCTGCAGGCAGCTGCCAAGCCAGGGATTTTATTTCTGGAGAGGTTTCAACAGCTGCTTTATGCCAGCCTCAAACAGTTGCCACCAGGAGGTCTCGTTCACCCCTGAGTCACTGTCAGCCACACATCTGCTGCTCGCCAGACCAAGGGAGAGCTAGGCTGACACCCACATTCTGCAATGTTAGTTTTCTGATGGTGCAGGTTCCCTGATAGAAGAGAGAGGGAGAAGGGGCTGGAGTGCTGGAACAGCCCAAGGAAAGCCCTCTGCCTGCCCCTCAGGCATCCCTGTGTGCTTAGGAGGGAGCCAGCTGAAGGATCCGGGGCTTTCCCCAGGGACCTACGGGAAAAACTCTTCACTGACATCTAAATTCTTCAGGGTGAGGCTCTTTGGTGACATCTAAATTCTTGGTGGTGGCGCAAGAGGAAGAGATCACCTGAGAACTTCAGGTAGAGAAAGGACAACTAGCAGAAGCCAATTAACTCCCAGGCAACAGAGATCTCCCCATGCAAAACTCCAGAACAGCCACGGGCAGGGGTATGCATGTGACTAAGGAGGAATGGGAAAGGTGGGGTCAGTCACTGAAACAGAGAAAACTAAGTTTTTCCAGTGTTTTTACAGCAGATAAACACCTACCTACTGAATTCTACTTATTTTAGGGCAGGAGGTCGTTTCTCTTTTTTTGAGATGACATTATGGCCAGAAGAAAGCATTAGGATGATTCAAGTCCCACTGCTTCTGTTGCAGGCTCAAGAATTTCACCTTCACTTCTCCCTGAAGCCCATAACTTCAAGATTAGGCCTTTTCTAAATGCTTACTGGAGTAATTCAAAGTTGGAAACCAAGACCAATAACCCCAAGGGATTTGCCTTCAGTAACTTTTCCACAGCTTGAACTACAGCTGTTTTCCTTTACAAATTCCACTTCTCAACTGCCAGAGCACCGGGAGAGGAAAGGAGGGAAGTGCTATGGTTGGAAACAAAAGCTCAACACAGAGGTGCAGCAAAAGATCAAATCTAATTTTCCTGCCAGCACGACTCTGATCACTAACGCACTGATTTAGCTCCTTCTGTGCAAGAACACTTGAGGCTGGACTTACTTTTTTCATCCTCAGGGGTACACAACAAAATTATGAGCCAACCAGGACTGAAAGGTTTCTCTGCACACCTGGAACCAGCAACTAATTTCTCTCACCTATTTAAAAAAACCCTCAAACATTGAAGTCTCCACTGGAAGTAAAAACCAGGTTCTTTACTCAAATCTTGCATGCCCCACCTGAATATGGTTTGAAGCTTCTCTGCCAGCCCCAACCATTCCTTAAGCAACTGAGGAAATGAAATACAAAACATTAAACTATGTGGAGGGTCAGACTTAAACCAACAAAGACAAGGAAATTGCAAGTTAAGCCTCCTGCTCTGCCCTTGATTCACCTTGTTTTGTTCAGCTACTGCTCAGTTCCCAGACCCTTCCTTCTCCCAGTGCCAAGAGAATTAGGACAAAGAAAACAGCATGGTCTAAACATGAGTGGCATTCACTTGTACCCATTAGGCTGGGTTTGATGTAGAGATCACAACCATTTTACCTGGTCTGGAACTTCACAAAGCCAGTGCTGTTCAGCAAATTTATTGTAGAGTTTGCATTACTGCAAGAAGAACAGAGTAAAAATGACCTGGGTGGGGCACCTGGGAGGAAAGATTCCCATCACCCAATTTTATTCTTCTAAAAGTTGGGCCCAGTCTAAGCCAGTCATCTCCTCACTGTCTACAGACCAGGGTTTTTTCAGTGATTTTAGGATGGAAGAAGCATGCTCATGGCATGGGTGCCCATCTTATTGCTTGCAGAGGTCTGCAGAGCTAGCTTGGCCAGCACTTTCTTGAATTTTTAGATGGCTGACATCAAACAAGATCCATTCCCCTCATGGTAATCATCAACCAGTTCCTATGATCATATTTGAGAAGTTGTAGCAGTCTGGTAAAGTTCCCACCAACTGGTAAAGGGAAAACATAACCACCATTTTTAAAAAGGAAAATAAGGAAACCCAGGGAACCATAGGTTGATCAGTCTCAGCTCAGGGCCTGGCAGGAAAATGGAGCAGATCCTCCTGGAACCTATAAAATGTGAATGATATTTATGCTCCCAAGAAGAAAGATCCCAAACTTGCCGTTGGGAAAAAAAGAAGAACTGAAATGCTGGCAAGTTGACGTCTTTTCTAATTAAAACAAAAAGCAATCTTTAAAATAAAGGCCTCCAAGACGGCTGTTTTTCTTCACCAATAGCATATACTGTTTACAGTCACAGTCTGTGTTTGCAATCCTTTAGTAATGGATTAAAAGAGCTTCATAAGCTTGTACAGAAAAGCACTGAAAGGCACTTCAAAATTCATGCTTTAAGAAAGCATATATATTACACAAAAGGCAAAACATGGGCTAAATACCCAGTTCTGTTACAAATTTAGGAAACACTAAAAGCGTCTTTTATTTTCAATATACTATGGGAAGGATCCAAGATTGGACACAACTGCTTAATTGGGAAAAAATGAACATGGCTCAAAGCCTACAGCCTGTCTTCTGATCAGATGTAAATAATGAGTATCACAGGGCTTCTCCAGAAGGTTTTAAGGAAGGGCCTCAATACCAACCCACTACACTTTTAAAATGATTC
This sequence comes from Myiozetetes cayanensis, assembly GCF_022539395.1. Taxonomy (NCBI): domain Eukaryota; kingdom Metazoa; phylum Chordata; class Aves; order Passeriformes; family Tyrannidae; genus Myiozetetes; species Myiozetetes cayanensis. Next base: position 14,136,891 of record NW_026087048.1, read on the forward strand.
CGAATATTACTCCATTTCTTATTTACATTGCCTTTCAACAGGACAAATCTTCTCATGGTGCAGTGTGAAACTAAAATCTTCAAAAGATGAAAGACAACAGTACCATTTTGGGGACTGAAGATGTATAAAACATGCTGGTGAACTGCTGTGGGAAACACATGCATTACACAGGGATCGAGGGACACTTGAAGGAGCCATCAGGTCTGTTTTGCTTTTCTCAGTTGAAGATACTTGCCAAAAGGATGCATTTCTCAATGCTTTCCAGCTGTAACTCAAACCCTATTCCCTACTGCTGGATTTTACTCTTCCAAGAACATCTCACACTTCAGTCACTGGTTATAGGTCTTCCATCACAAAACCATAGAGACGTTCTTTATCAGCAGTGCTATTTCCACAAGCATCCAAGGTGTTAACAAGCAGCACATGCATAGGGATGAGGTGCTGAAGGAAGTTCATAAAAAGGTTTGCTTGCTATGAAAATCATCTTCAACTTCCCACGAGTATGATTCCACACACACTTGTGGTAAGGCAGGTTGTATTATTCTACTCTCTCTTGCCCAATAGTTGCTATTACTGGACCTGGCAAGGCAGCATGTGACACAAAAATGCAGCTGCATTTTTGGCTGGGAAGCCTCTACAAAAGCCTGTGAGTCACGAACCAAAAGGCCCACAAAAAAGCAAAAGAGAAGAATGCAGATTCGGTTTTCTTTTTATTGTAAGCATGTGTCTCTACTGGATAGTCCTGATGCACATAAAGGAAAAAAAATAGAAGTCATTTTGAAGTCCCTTTAGTCAGGTTACTTGGGCCTGAGGGCCACTTTACATTAAAACAGAATGGAAAGACTACCACTGACCACAGAGCATCTGAGCCACACAATGTAACATGTGCCGAGACACGCCTCTGAGCTATGCTTTTCTACAAGACTTGGGATAGTGTGGGTTTTTTGGTTGTCTTGGTTCTTTTTGTTGAATTTCTCCCTAGAAGCCCAGGATACCCACATCCCAGATGCATAACCCTGAGCTCTCCTTCAGCCTTGCAGTAAAACATCCCTCATCCACCTGTTGCACTACAAATAAAGTTTACAATGCAACAGTTTGTGTCTAAAATGTGCCAAATTTCTCTGATTAACAATATGACACTTAACCTCTCATGACTGATTAAATGTTCCAACTTTTTTCAATTTTTTTTTAAATGAACAAGCACACCCTCTTCCTAAACTGCTTGGAGTGGTTATGATAAACACAAGACAGAAGGGAGCGTGAGAGCAATCTGGAGTGTGGACTGCAGAAAAATGTCTCAGGACTTTTCTTTATCACCAGCTCAGGGACTCTGTCAGCAAGAATCTGTTCCCACACTACATCACGTCTTCTGCCTGCAAGCAGCAGCTCAGCTCCAAGCCAGCTTAGCAGAAGCAGGCTGGAGGAGAACAGTGGAAAGGGGAAAATAAGGCACCAAGAATTACCCCTCAGTGAGGATAACCAGCATTAGTCCACCTTAGTTTCCATCCTCAGAAGATGTTTTTCTATTGGGTGGATGGAGCATGAGAGGAATGAACATCAAAGGTACACAGAGGCAACACTGCACAATGCTGCTCATGCATCTACCAAAAGTGCTCTCCTCAGTCCCACTGCTGCATTAATATACAACCACCTTACCAAAATTAACCTTTATGTCCTTTATTCCCCCACATATAAAGCTAAAAATCCAGCAGCTGGTGTTTCCTCCCATTTGAAAGGGTCACACCAGCAACTCAGCTTCACTCTTGTTAAGAACCAGCTTTGATCACACTGGCCCCACAAACTTACTCCACATCAGCACTCACGATGATTAACCACCAAAACAAGCACATGTCTTGCCTCTCAGGTACACTGTGTTCCTAGGGAAGCATTGTTGTTACAAGGCAATGCAAGGCAGAGGCAAGAACTGGAAGGAAAGTTCCCTAAGACAGACAGAAAATCCTTAGTGATTTTTGATGGAGAATTTTCCAGCACTTTTTGAACTGGAGCAATAGGAGGAAAAAAACACTAAATATAACCCTGTGCCTTCAGGGGGCAAGGAGTGGAACATAGATACAAGAGGAAACTTTCTCAAACAAATGTCACCAGATGCATCACAGCTTAAATGGAAACAGTGAGCATCCAGGTTGTTGTGCTCTGACAGTGGTCACATGTAGTAGGATTGAGAAAGGTGCTCAACACATGCAAAGAATTCAGAGAGTTTGCTCAAACACAGCAAAGAAATATGAGTATATCCCAAGAGAGAACAACCACAGAAGCTTAAGGAATGTACCTCAAAAAAGTGTAGGCGTCACTAACTTTGTTTTGTAACTTTTGCCCAGTTTGAGGACCCAACTCTAAAATCTCCAGTGAGAGACACTCACATTTGCTTCTCATGAAGAGGTTCCCCTCTCCAACTCAACACCCTCCTAAAAGTGCTGTGAAAGAAAGGTATAAAGGCTGATGTTGGATCCCTGGGTCTGGCAGGAGGTCTCCTTTGGGAGCAGAAACTCCCTATTCCTCCATGAAAAGACAATTCCCAACATTACAGGGCTTTGCTCCTCCTGTACACTCTAAGACACGGACAAAATCAGGAACCTTTGGCAATGCTCAACCAGCCGTGCTTTGGTTGGTTAGATATTATAACACCACAGTACCTAAAACTGCCCTTTCAGGCACTCTGTGCCAGGCAGCCCACAAACACCACACAGAAACACTGCTGGGTCTTGAAAGACACTTCAATCTTTGCCAACATTCTCTATTACTCTTCAGGAAATGACAGGCTCATTTTCCAGAGTGATAAATTCCAATAAATTCTTCTTACAGTGGATGGAAATCTGAAAGTTTAACAGACATAATAAATTGTGCATTATCTGTATTACCAAGCCAGCCTTACACAAACAAATATATCTAAATCAGACTGCAATCTGCAGATCTTCCTCCATGTGAAAAGCAGCTCTGACTTTAGCAGGGCTACTCCGCCAAGGAAAGAGGGGTCTTCTATTTTATACTATGTAAACCATGGGAAGTAAATTCCTCCCACACAAAGCTCTCACATAATCCCTGCTGCAGCTTGCTCCTGGCTCATAGGCTGAATATTCATCCCCATATAGCTTCAAAAGGTGTAGGCTCTTCAGCATCCCTGTCAGGCACTTTTTCCTTTTGTAAAATGAGGAATGTACTGTGAATTTAAAGAAGTTTGGGTGGGTTTTCTTTGCATTCCCTTGTAACAAGATTTATGTCCCTTGAAATTAAAAAAATCATAGTCCAAAAGCATAGCTAAAACCTTTAAAGGAGTAAATATAGAGAGTGACCTGGAAGATGACTCCTTAACCATCATCTCCAACACTAATAATTCTTTCAGGCCTAGGGCTTTAGGTAGTGATTGTGCACCAAGGTCACATTCTTGCCTGGACAAGTTTATTTGCTGTATGTTTTTAGTAACATACAGACCACATATCTTAGAACATCACAGCAGTGCAGGAGCTAAGCGGAAAGGTTAACACAGTAAGGAAAGAATATCAGTTTCTCCAGTATTATCCATAATAAATGTCAACAAACATCATTCTGCATTGCTATTTGAGCCTAAAAAACCTACACTCCATTCATATGTCTGGAAGAGGACTTCTCACATGGCATCACATTGTTAAAAACAGGGACAATGCACAAGGGCTCATATTTGCATATATCTTCCTTACCTACCCTACAGGACACGATTTTAAAGTTGCTCAAATAACCCCAACATTACATTAAAAAAGAAAAGTCACTGAGTGACACCAGCAACCTCCCAACATACTCCAACCTTGAGATGATGAACATCTTCTTTATCTCCTTCCCCAGGGCTTGAGAAGATGGGAAAGACAGCAAGCAGCAAAACATGCAGAGCACAGAACTTCCACAAAAAGTGAGATGCCACAATATCCAGACTCCTCCTCCCTCTCCATGAAAGTCTAATTAATCTCCATGACTACACCAATTGGGTAGAAGGACAGGTTACAGCATAAGTCTTAAGAGGTCACAGTGATAAATGTCACTCCAGAGTCTCCAAGTGCATAACATTTAAACTATCCCCTGGTGTTATATGAACATAAGTTTAGGGAAAACTACAGATGCAATTAATCCACAGGAACACCAACAAGCGAGTTCTATAGTTCTTACATTCATCTCTTTTTCCTTCCCTTTTATGCATTTAATTTAAAATATCAACCTGTGCAGTACAGGGACCAATGGTCAGGCTTCATACATGCTTTGACTAATTGCCAGTAACTTATTCCTTTAAGTATCTGATGTTTAATTAAAAAACACAGATCAAGCCAAATTGGTTTGTTAGTCAGACTGATATAAAGGGACTACAATCCAAACAGATTTTCCTTATTGCATTGCAATGGCTTGAGTACTTTGTTTCATTATGCAAATGTGTGGAGGTCACGACTGAGCCAGCATTCAAATAAAAATTGTTCCAAGTCACTAAATGTATCCCAGGTTCTTGTAATTCCTCACGCAAATAAAGAGCAGCAAATGTTTATCCCTCTCTTTTCCCCAGTGTTACTGGTTTACGTTCCTGTAGCTGAGGCAACCACACCACGCCAAGCAGCAAAGCGCCTTTCGGAAAGATTAACTTCTCAAACAGGCACAAACAGCCAAGGTTCAGCCCCAAGGTGAGTGGCAGACACACAACTCATGAACCAGAGCACAGCACAGGAGATCATGGGATGACCTCCTCGTTGAGATCATCTCCTCACATGAAACTCCGCTCACAGCAGGGTCAGACCTGAGGTCTTTACATTACCCCACGTTTGAGTTGTTTGCAGAGCGCCATTCCTTGCTAAACAAACTGACAGAAAAAATTAAGTAAAAAAGAAAAAAGGTGGTAATGTCTGGAAAGAATATTTGAAGGAGCACAGCAACAAGCACTAAAGGCATCCAGAATAAAATTTTATCTGCTGACAACGTCCCTGACACCTCACGGCAGTGCCAGAAGCCAAGGAATACTTTAAATTAGCAAAAAAAATGACAACTTTCCAGGTCCTGCTGCACACTGCACCCTATGAAGACAACAGCAATTCAAGTCCAGATCTTTCAAGAGACTGCAATTCCAGTACTCCCAGGAATGTTGGACACAACTAAGCATAAAAACCCCAACACTTCGCTTTGTAACACACACACCAGTATAACAAGCACTAAGTTTAACTAAAATGGTAAAACCAACTTCCCCCTTCCCTTTCTTCCTCTCCCACCCCTGGGAAATGCAAGTTATTGCTGTAGTAGGCAAACATTAATAGTGACTGAAACCACTTAACCATCTATTCTTCTTTCCCTTCCCCTCATTTTTATTTTAAGAAAACCCACATAATGCCCCCAAGAACGGTTCCAGTGTAATTGAATTTCTCTTCCTTTGCTAGATTGAGTATAGACCTAATTTAGGACTAAGTGCAACTCAACACACACCTTATCTCAAGCCACAAATATCCAAGATTAAGAGACAATGAGGGAATCAACTGACAGGGCCAGACAAAAAGAAAAATTAAATTCTCCCATACCATCCATGTAGTGAGCTCACAGCACAAGGGTAACAGCAAGGAGCTGAACCAGAGTACGTGGCAACACATTTTTCAGGGATCTGCCAAACACTTCAGATTTCACAAGAAAATCCTTGTGTCCTGTAGCTCAGCTCTACTCCTTTTCACTTAGCTCAAAGTGTGACCGATGGTAGGAGCCTGATCAAATTCCTTGCTTTATCCACGCTTGAATTAAAGCCTTGGCTGAGCAGACCAAGTTACATGAGCTTTCCCTTTCTCAGGATGCTGGCCATTAGTGCTGCTGCCAGCGCTGCAGGTAATACCAGCAAGTCTCAGGGGGCTTCAGTTTGGTTACAAACAAAGAGATTTCAGCCCCTGGTGAAGCAGTTGGTATTTCTGCATCTCTTGTTAGACACTCCAGTGCTGAACTTCTGTTCTCATCTGCAGATAACATATTAATCCTCTTGAAAAATCCACCCTACTCGGATCTGGGAAGTGGGAATTTCTTCAACTAACTAATCAAATCACATTCACATGGTTGGTTTTCAACTGTCCAGTACTGATGAACATCGAAGAAAAAGTTTCAAAATGTTTCTAGGTCAGGCAGAGTAAACACAAGTGCCTTACAAAGGCAGCAGCTGCCATTACAGGTTGATTCTGCAGAGGGAGCACGGCATCTGGCCACAACAGCCACATTGGCTTCAAATGAACCTACTCCAAACCCTCCTGGAAATGCAACCTTCTTGCTCTGCTCCTGCCACAATCAGCACCAAAAACACTTTCGGCTTGTAGCCTTCACCCACACGCACATCCATCTGCAACCTCGGTCCAAGTCCAGCTGCTGCTCTTGAACTCTTCTTCAGCTCCAGGGGTCTCTATGCCCACCATGGAAAGGAGAGTAGCCTTTAAGGCTCGCCCAGCTCCTCTCTGGGAAAGCAAATCAAAAGTCCTAATGGTTTCCCTGAAGTGCAACTGCCTGACCTCTGTGCAGGGCATGTGGGAGAGACAAGGGAGGAAATAGAGGGAGAAAAAATTTGTTTGCTGCCAGGAACCAGAGCCCAGCCTCAGGGCATGGGGAAGCGGGTCAAGATGTCCATGAGAACTCCCGGAACAGGGTAAGGGGTAATAAGAACCTCTGTTAGCTTCAAAGGGGCTTCTATGGAGGAGACCATAGAATGGTTTGGATAGGAAGGGGCCTTTAAAGACCACCTAGTCCAATCCCCCATGCCCTGAGCAGGGAAATCTCTCACTAGGTCTGGTTGCTCCAAGTCCCATCCACCTTGACCTTGAACACTTGTGGAGCAGAACTTCTTGTTTCTCGAGGGACAGACTGACAAACCCATGACAGGAAAGAGGACAAGGAAAGAGCTGATGGCTTGGGTCAAATGGGAGGAGTGAGCAAACAAGGAGAGAACTGGGTCAGGGGAGCCTGTGCAACTCAGCCGAGCAATCGCACAGCAGGAGCTGGAAATCTCCATGTTTAAAGGTGTACACAGGCAAATGCAATATTTTACAATCCTACAGTACTTTTAAAGTGTTCCAAGTGCCTCATAATTGTTAATTAAGCCATAGAACTCACAAATCAGAAGCATAAGTCTGAGATATAGCTATCTCCATTTCCAACAGCATAACTGTCGTGGTTTGACCCCAGGCAGCAATTAAGCCCCACACAGCCACGTGCTCACTTCCCCCAGTGTGATGGGGGAGAGAACTGGAAGTGCAGAAGTGAGAAAATCTCGTGTGGAGATAAAGACAGGTTAATAGGCAAAGCACAAGCTGCACAATTCAAGCAAAGAAATAGAAGCAATTCATTCCCCACTTCCCAAGGGGAGGCAGGTGTTCAGCCATCTCCAGGAAAGCAGAGCTCCATCACATACAATGACAACTTGAGAAGACAAACACCATTCCTTTGAATGACACCCTTCTTCTTCCCCCTGCTCTATACACTGACCATGACTCCATATGGTCTGGAATATCCCTTGGATCAGCTGGGATCAGCTGTCCTGGCTGTGTCCCCTCCCAGCTCCTTGTGCCCCCCATCCTGTTCACTGGTGGGGTGGGTGGGCAGCAGAAAAGGCCTTGACTCTGTGGAAAGTCTGCTCAGTAGTAATGAAAACATCCCTGAGCTATCAACACTGTTTCCAGCACAATTCCAAAACACAGCCCCATATCAGCTCCTACCAAGAAAATTAACTCTACCCCAGCCAAAATTCACACAGTAACTTAGGGAATAGAAATTACTTCTAAGAAGTCACATACCCACACCTCTCCTGCCTCGCAGCCCCGGGGCTGTGTCCCACAGCCAGGCAGCCCAGCACTCGCTGAAAGGGGCCGGTGTTCAGCATTTGAATTCAGACTCCTGTTTCAGAGCGTGACCCGATGCCTTGCACACCGCAAGCAATCCCACTCCAGCCGTCTCCCTAAGCCATTCCTTGATCGCCAGCCAAGCCCCATGCAGAGGTAATCTTACCAAAGTAACACCGGTATGTGGCTGTAAATTGTGATTTTTGTGCTCGACTTGTCTTATCTGCCTTCCCTCGCATTTTGGCTGCACAAATTATCTTCAGCAATTTCATCTTAAAGCTCATGTTTTACAGTACTGATTTCCCTTAAAAGTATTTTTTTTTAAATGTGTTTTTATTAGTTCAACCACATTTGCCAAGTTGTAACAGACGACTTCTTCCTCAGCTGCCTAATTTCAAATTCACCTTTACATAAAGCTTAAGAGGGGGCAAAAAGTCATCACAAGTAAGTGGGATGTGATGCTTAACATTAAGGTTTATGCAAATACACTTTCAAGTATCAGCTGAGGGTCAAGAATCATGAATTTACTCCGCAACATGGGAGAATTAAGAAAGAAAAAGGATGAAATCTAGCCAAAACTTGGAAATATGTACACTCCTGATTAATACAAGGCTACTAGGAAAACGCAGATGTGAAGTCACACCTTGTTTTATTCAGGGGAAAAGCCAAAGTGTATAAAAGCCAAACAGAACTTATTCTGTGCAGTGGCAGACACTGAAATACGGCAACATTACTCCTTCAACATTAATAAAACATGTTGTATACAGAGCTTTTTTCTTTTCAGTCCTTGAAACCCTGCCAAGTCATAAGCTTTTTATGGGTACATTGAAATGAATGTTGATCAGAGCCATAACCATACCAGTTTTAGATTTTACCACCACTTAGAGGGAAGGGTTTCCCCCCCAGTCCCTCACACATCTGCAAATTTGTACATCTTTGAAAAGCCCGATGAACTAAAAAAGCTCATATACCCTCATCTATGAAGACAATTAATTCCTCTTGGATTATCAGCTGAACTCAGGCCTTGAAAGCACTATGAACTTCTCCATCCCCTAAAATGAAGGGCCTCAAAGGTAAAATTTTACGTTTTATATGCAAAAAGTAATAGCAATTTAGTAAGCTAAATTAGAGCTCCAGAGGTCCCCTCATTACCAAGAACATGATATTCTCTTCCCCATCCCTTCCCATATTCATCAGCATCTGCTTTTTCCAAGACCTAAGCTTTATTTTTCAAAAAGTTAACACTGACTCATAAAAACACAATTAATTTGGAAGTACAAGGCTGCTGGCATCCAGACAAGCGCTTGATCATTTTGTTGTCATATCTGATGTGATAGAGCTTCAACTGGGTTAGAAAACTCCATAAAATAGGGGGCTTCTTCCTTTCTAATTAAGACAGCAATGAAATTTAACAGCCTGGCACGGAAACTTCTTTCCAGTGTTACGTTTTTGGAATAACTCATCAACTCTCACAGATCTTTTACAACACATTACCCAGTACTTCACCCTTTCCAGCTTAAAGGCTTCCATTTGGTGTCCTCTGTACCAAGCCAACTGGCGTGTCAAAGACGCTGCACCAGAAAACCTGAAAAATATCTGCCACTCTTAAGATCTACTCACCCTACATGCTCCTACATGTTTTCTGTAACTTTAGCACCAAAATCTGTGTCCACTGAAATTTATATCCATTCTATCATTGTCACAAATTTAAACAGGTATTAATTAGGTGTGAAGGCCTTAAACTTAACAAGGAAATGGACAAAAAATAAAGAGCCTACATCCAAGTAGGTCTGTCTTTCAAGTCCCTGGGCTGGGAACTTGGGTTGTTTGTATACCATCCTGATTTATGTTTATTTAAATAATGACAAATATTAGTTTTAAATTTACAGTGATTGCTTTATAAGATGTCTCCAATCCTACCGGGATAAAGAGCTTACACTAAACAAAACAATTTGTTTATATTACTGGTACATCTCATAGGAAAGAGTTAGAATCCCACATGTTCAAAGGACGACAAAATTACAGCCCATCTTTCCACAAAGGGCTGCTATCTCCTGCTACCAAGAGGCCAGAAGGACCACATGCAGATCACAAGGCCTGAAAGTTCAAGTCCAGAGAGGCTGGTCTGCAGAACTCCTAAGTCCAAAATGTCACATGCCCATCAGGCCCAGCAAAACAAAAAGAAAACAAAAATCCACCCCGTGTGTTGGCAGCAGTGAAATGGCCAAAACTCCAACATACATACGTGCCTGGCTAATGCAAAAGCACCAGGAGAAAGCAGATGGGAAGTCACACCTTGGTTCACAGAATCACAGAATATCCTGAGCTGAAAAAGACCCACAAGGATCAAAGTCCAGCTCTTGGCCCTGCATAGGACAGCCCCAAGAATCCCACCATGTCCCTGAGAGCATTATCCAAAGGCTTCTTGAACTCAGACAAGCCTAGGGCTGTGACCACTGCCCTGGGGAGCCTGTTCCAGTACTCAAAACACTCTCTGGGTGAAGAACTTTTCTTAATATCCAGCCTAAATCTCCCCGACAGGTTCATTCAGGGCAAAAGCAAGGGACTAAAATAGCCACTCTCACTCAAGGCATGAGAAATACCAAAATAAAAGTTTAAGGACAGCAAGACTGTGACCTCAAGCCTCTCATGTTACTTGTGCTGGTTGTCCCACCAGCCCCTTATTAAGGAAAAGCCATGAAAAATATATTTATTCTGTTACTGGTTTTATTGATTTGCATCTACAAACACAGTCAAATATTTATAACTGTAGTGAGCTCAGAACTTAGATGAAAGTTGGTTTCTGTTATACTCACCTGACTGGGATGTACAAAAATTCAGAGAAAGGTTTGAGGGGTTTTATGTTTCAGATAATACTAAAATTAATTTTAAAATTAAGGCAGGTTAGGAGAATTAACTGTCTATTCTAGAAAACCTTGCATCTCTTTCTACTGTTGACAGCTACACAACAAAACCCCTTATGGCACAGCATGCAGCTGTATGGGAAGAGGAGGAAGGATCACCTCCAGCATGCAGAGAGTCCCAAAGTAGTTAAGAGTTGCACACCAGTTGTAACCCAACAGCCCAAACACAGCAACACTGCAACTGTCCATCTCAGATTAAAAAGAAATCATCTTCAGTAAAGCTGAAAGTGAGTTTTAATGCTACCCTAAAATAACCATTCACACATGCAAACCAATTACTGGTGCAGGTACTCCAGTGTGAAAGCAAAGACAGAACAACACCTTGTCCTTCTCTCAAGTACATTAAAGAATTCCATGTTTCTGTAAAGATGCCTTTGTATATGCAGGTCCTGTGTTTTGTCTCATACTGACTGCACTCTGGAACTGTGCTTTTACAAGGACCAGCAGAGCAAAGATCTCCTCTGCAGCTGATCCTCTCATTTGCTAAGGCCACAAATAGAAATTACACAAGAAATATTTAAAATCGTGGATACTTAGTGAAACCTCCTCAGTACACTTTCCATGCCCTCTTGCCTAGTGACTCTCCCCTCTATCTAGAGACTGAAAAAGCGTTTCCCTGATTTGTACACAAACAGCAGCAAGTCAGTTTTGAAGGGGAAAGAAGAAGAAAGGCAGTGCTGAAAACTCGAAGGATTATTTACGAACAAGCTGAAGCCCTATAAACTTGGCTATTGAAGAAAGATAATCCTCTCTAGCTTATGCCAAGTGGGTCAGACAGAGGAAGAACCTCAGCAGTCTTCAAAGTCGAAGCAGATGGGGAAGTGAATAAGTGCCCATGTGAGCGAAAAGGAAACAAGCTTCTGTTCATTTTAGCTTGTTTCAGAGCGTCAGTTTTCTAGACACCACCAAAATGCCAGACCTTTAACTGACACAAGCAGAGGAGCTCACTTCTGTAAGTATTACAACTGCAGAGTAATTACTTAAGACTGCTACTGGTACAAAGAAAAAAGAAAAATGAAGTCCTGGTGTGCTCAAATTTAAGATGTTGCTTAGCTTGGTAGGAGGGAATCAGGTAAAGTGAAGGAAAGGTGCTAAAAGGCAGAGACTGAGAGAAATGTTCTTTTCTGTGTGGCTATGAAAAAAAACCCTTGGGATTCTTTATCATTAGCGTTTCAGTATCACAGATATAAATATTTATGCAGCTGTAAGGTAGGCTCTACTTTAGAGCTAATTGTAGCTCTAATTAGAGAATTTAAAAAAAACACGTGAGCTTGTAACTAAATTTTTTACCATTTTTGAAACAAAAAAGCACAGTCCATGCATGCCACAAAACGAACACACACCACATTCTTCAAAAAGCTGAAGTTGACCTCTTGGTCCTTTCTCAGGCTTTACATTGCCAGACAAGATCTGGGCCAAGATCATTTCCATACACAGGGATGCATCTCTGTCTCAGGCTAACCTCATCATCCAAGTGGTGAAACCTAAAACCAAATAATCTCTCCCAGGGTTATGCTTGTGGAACTGGGAATCTCTCCATCTGCCTCAGCAATACAAAAAGATCACTGGCTGCAAAATAAACAACACATGAACCACAGAACAATAGCCCCTCCAGTCAATGCTGCTCATGCCACCCACCAAGGGCTAATAATTTTCTAACAGATCCCTCCTCCTAAAGAAACTTTTCATACTTTGAAGAAAGACCTTGTGCAAGTTGACAAGATGCAACTTCTTTTGGATCCCTACAAAGGAAGGACTCCCTTCCGCTCTGAACTCCTGGGAGTTTTGCAAGCTATCTGCAATCAGAAGCAATAAACCCTGAAGGAGCACAGAAATACTTTTAATCAAGAACATTTAAAATGAGTGGTGACCAGTGGAAGAAGGAGTATTCAGTGCTATAGTTTGCTAGGAAGACACAGAGAGCCAAGGACATGCTGAGGAGATGCTTGTCTTCCAAAGAAAATATTTCTAAGAGAAACAGGCAACCTTCCACCATTTATTTTAGGAGGTTGCTGCTGCGCTGCATCAGCTATTCCAGTGGTGTCTCCATGAGTGTTTTTTGCCCAAGACTTCTGCTGGAAGAGCCAGAACTGCAAAACTTGTAAGAAAACTCCACAGGAAGAGGCACTGAGAGGTTGCACAACACCAACCCTCTTCAGAGACACGTATCTTCACTTATGCAAACTCGAGTGATCCTCTGATATTCAGGCTGGGTTGTGTGGAGCATAGTTAAGACAAGAATAGGTTTATGAAGTCTTTGCTTGTTTTTCTGCAGTGTGTTTAACTATACATCAAGAAATTTGCTAAAATGAGAAGTGTGAAGGAATGGGGAAAGGCTGTGTTACGAGAAATAACAAGGGGAGAGCTTGAAACTACAATCATTTGAGTTTATTTTCCTATTATCAGTTATCATGCAAGCTGAAAAGTTAACTACCTTGCTTTATGTAACTTTTTACCATGACAACTAATGACAACTATTCCTTTTTTAGCTAAGATACCATCACTCTCACAGCAGCTTTAAATGTTTTAAGATCTAAAGAGAGGATTCCCCTATATTCCTTTCCCCACTAAAAAAACCCACACACGTTAACCTTGAGGACCACATAAAGTTGCATTTGCTGTAGTCAGACCTTTGCTCTGCACTCTGATGTAGAGGGAGGGGGAAAAAAAGATATACAAGTTAACAAACTCATACTGGCTTTTTAAAAGCATCTCCACAAAAAGGATTTTTTTTTTTTTTAACACGTACATTTGACCTGGGTTAACACTGCAGTGTGGGGAGTTGAAAAGGGATCACCTGATGAAACAGAAATACCTCCCTCCAAACTATATTGCAGGAATTACAGCCAAGCACCCCAACCGCAGCAAACAGTAAGAGCCTTCTGGAACAGCACACGTTCTGTGTCAGCAAAGCAGCACTAATTCAAAACTGAATTCAAATAAAGGAGTACTGACCCTTCGGAAAGGGTAGGGCTTCATCAAGCTTCCACCACACCAAACAAAAGCTACTGAAGATATTCAAACCATTGCAAAAAATTATTATATCAAAAGGAGGAAAACAGTGTCAGCCTTGTACATGTTTTGTTGTTGAATAATGACAGTGTTTACCTTCCCAACCTAACACATTACTGCTCTGGACCCAACTTTAAAGCAGAGTACATGACAGAATTAATTATGTCCTTTCCTCTTAACTACCATTCCCTGGTTATTTATTAGCTCAGTCTGCATATATTCATAGATGTGTCTAATATACAAAGTTAAAAGGATTTAAAACTGTTGCCTAAATACCTCCCTGGTTTGCAGAGTCCTCTCCACTCTCTGGACAGGCAGAGGCATCAATAAATACAGCCTTAGGCTGCAAGTTAATCACTCCTCAAGCAGTTGAGGGAGACATGGGGGAACCACAAGCGTGCTGTGACGGGCAAGAGCGTCTCACGGGCAACACAGTGATGGATCACAGGCAACAGTCTCCCTCAGACATGTACTACACATGGTTCTGATAAGGTCTTTTCTCTGATTTAGTAAAATAGAAAGGCTGCCAGCACATCCAGCTTTGTCTTACAGCCAGTTTGCAGTTTAGCAAACCACCAGGCAGACCACCTACTGGAGCTACAAGGTCCACCTCTGTTGGAGCACCCACAGCTTGGAGGCCACCAGCCAGTTCCTGGGTGTTTCAGGAAAATACAAAAGCCACGCCCCACAACAGAGCCTGAGTTCACTACCTTGGCAAAGGAATGGCAGAGAGATAAATTCAGATAAGCTACCTGAATGGAAACCTCAAAGGAACCCAAAAGCCTCTCTGGAGTTTTCTATTTTGCTAAAATGACATTTTCAGGCTAAAGACCTATTCACTCTCCTGAAGTCCTCCCTGTAGAGGGTCAAACACCAGGGATAAGCAGATTGGAGAAGACTTCTGCTTTAGGACTGAATCAATTTTATTTCACTGAGGTCCATCCAGCAGAAAGCAGAGAGAGAAAAAAGAAAACCCTTTCACAGAAACCTCACAAAGAACAGCAGCAGCACTTTTACCTTTGTCAGCATAGATTTCAGGATACTATATTCCTGTGTGAATACTGCAGTCACTGTTTGGTTTCATCCAGAATCACAAGCAATTTCAACTTATACATCAAATTATCTGCGTATCTGGGGATTAACTTCTTGTCTTGCAGAGGTCAATCAAATCTTCTCTCCATCACAGGGAAAGGAACATAAAGTCCATTTTGGTACAGTAGCACACTAAATTCTTCCATCCATCACTGAAGGTACCCTGGCACTGGATTTGCACTCAGGAGAATGCACCTGTGCTATGGAGCAGCACAGAAACTGGGTCTGAGAAGGTATTTAGAAGAAGCAAAGACCATGGGCTTGTAATCAACACCCAGAAACCCTGTTAATCATTGATCAGCTTGAATTTAGCATTTTATTAGTATAGATGGGGTTTAGAGAAGAAAGGGGAGTGTTAAATTTGTCTGGGATCTTCCATCTTTTGGGCTAAAAAAATAAAAAATTCTGAAGCTTTTTGATTTCTCCATGTCAGAAACTCCTGCCTAGAACTGTTGAGGGAAACAGGGAAGAAAAAGGGGTGGAGGAAGAGCAACTGTATCTAAAAACCTGGAAGTATTAAGGTTTCATTTCATAACAAAATGACAGTAAGTGATACCAGCAAGTTCACCTTCCAGTGGGAAAAATAAAAGCAGAGCATCTCCTGAATAATTTTTTTATAAATTGGTGAGACTGCGGAGTAATATGAAGATGAAAGCTGTATTTCATTATTTTGCACCACGTCCACTTCATTTGATTAAATGAATAAATGAGATCCTTATGTCATACTAGAGGCACTACCCCTACTTTTGTTTACTACATCTTTCTAGCCTTAACCACAGCACACGCAGCACAGCTGGCTGGCAGCTCAACATTACAACACAACACACAGAGAAGTTAAGATAGGGGAAGTGATTCTTAAAAAAAAAAAAAAAAAAAGAAAAAAGCCACACAGAAAAAAAATCTTGCTGCACTTACCTAAGCAAAGTTGTCATTAGAGAGTTTTCCAGTAATAAAATCCAAGAAAAAAAGCCTGAAAAAAACCCACAGAAAAAGGTAAAGTTTTAGTAAGTAGGATAATACTCTCACTTTTTTCTCAGGAGTGTGAAAAGTCAGTAATTGAAAAAAGTACATTCACTCCATTAGCTGCATTTCAGATAGTTATTTGTAACAAAAAGGTGCTCCTCAGGCAGCAAATGTATCAGAAACAATAGGGCAGATTTCTCACTGCTGCTGCCAGCATTATACCAGTGCAATTCCCCAAATGTCAATCACGTTGGACTGCAATAAAACTAGTGTTATCCAGCAGACGAGTCAGGCCTAAGGCAATTAGCTAAGCTGCCCCATTTAGATTTTCAGTCATTTCTCCCTCCCACCGAGTTGGATTATCAGAAAATTTGGACCAAACTGTGGGGTGGGAAGCGAGAAGAGCCAGATACACACACACACACACAGAGTATGGCTGAAGGTGGCCAGAACCAAATACCCAAATCACCCCAAGGCTAATTGCAAAAGACTCTGAGGCAGCAAAACACAGAACAATATTAAGCAATCTGTGGTATACAAGACTTCATTATCGCATAAAAGGCATAAAAATAAAATGCACAGTGTGAATTGCTGGTAAAAATGGCATGTGGCCACGACAGGTCTTACCAAAATCACTGCTACCAAAAAAAGCCCTCAAGGCTTGTTGAGACTCATGAATGCAGACTGAGAAAAAAAAAAAAAAAAAAAAGGAAAACCACAGACCCAAACTAACTGAATATGGATGACTGCAAGGCTCCAAATCAAAGAGGGAGTTGACCACTGTTTAGGAGGAAGAAATCATTGCTTGTTCCAAGATTAAAAACTTATAATTCTGGCCCTGGCTGAAGCACTATCATTCACTAATCTGGTACAATTTAGCCAGGCTGATCCCCTCCTCAGACAGAGGGGCATTATCAAAAGTTCCTCCATTCATTTCGCTTCCTGTTAGCCAGTGAAAGCCCCTTTTATATGCTACTCCAGAGGCTGTTAAAGCCAAGGAAGACTTTCCGATAGAGAAGATAAGGTAGTTGGATTTATTCATGAGAGGAGGAAGGGAAGTTGTACAGGCTGATTACAGCTGCTCCAAAGCTGAAAAGTGGAGGTTTGGTGGAGGGAGGTGGAGGATGATGGATTTTTCATTAATAAGCATTATACCACTACCATTACTGTTAGAAGTAGCATTAACTCTCCTGATACTCAACTACATTTTACTCTCAAGTTGGCATCACCAAATACACACATGTGGTTGAATAATTCAAAACTACATGGACAAGGCAAAATGAGATATTTTTTAAAGAGATTGAGTAAATAATTTAAAAAAAAAATAGAATACCTGATACCATAAGGATAAACTAGCCAGAATAACAGGGAAGACACTGCCTAGAAATGGTCTCAAGACTAAGACTGTTCACGTATCATTTTCAGGGTCAGATCCTGTTGTTATTGCCAACATGAGCACTCTCAGACTTCAGTGGAGAAGGATGGTGATTTCCACATTACTTAACATGTGTCAGCAATTTTGAACAGTTGCTTTGCAGATTCTTAAGGCAAACCAAGCAAAACCCCACAAGAGAGCCCAGTATAGTACTTGGCAGATGAAAAGCTGCCTGGAAATTCTATCAAGACTCTGAAAAACATTCCCCCATTAACGTTCAAACAATCTGGTATAGTCAGAATAGTTTTTAAATGCAACAAGATGGAAATGCAAACAAAAACACATTTCTCAAGTTTAAAAAGGTCGAGCCAAAGCAGCAAAGCTCTACCAGAAGTTAGGGCTAACAATGATGGTTACAGGGGTAAACCCTTCCTCTTCCTTCCCCTTTCCCAGACTATTCTTCTCCAAACGAAGGAGAAAAATAAACAAGAATCAAAATACCCACAGCAGAAAATCGCACGCAGCTTTAAAAGAAAGAAAATAACTCAGCTATACCTCATCATTGCTCCATCCAGTCCGAACACATATCAAGTCATTAACTATTTTCCCCTCTGACAATGTCAGATGAGATCAATATAAGGAAAACCAATAAATTGCTTTTCAACACAGTTATATGAACGAGACAGACTTAAATGCCAACTGATTCATTTTTGAACAGGAAACAGTTTGAATCAGACAAGGATGGAGTGTAAATCTCTATTGAGCAGAAAAAGGGTATAACTAAATCTAGCACGGTATGAAGACTCAACAAAGATGGTCCACAGGTCACCATGTGGAGGGTGAAGTATTAAAGGTACTTACATAAACAGGGACAAGGCTGACAAACTACCTCTTGCTTTGCACAATATCCATATGAAAACAAAAAGCAACACGCTAAAACAAAACCTAGAGCTTATTTTGATCCAGTTTCTCCTTTAGGTTATTATAATAAATATACACTATACAAAACTTCAGCATAAACTGTACTGATCAGTTTGCTCTGTGGTCATATAATTTCTTCTCAGTGATCAAAGCAGTTAGGGAATCTAGGAGACAACAGTGACTTTCTATTCTGCCACCAGCCTGTATTTCTTCAGACACATCACTCAAGGCAAAGTTCAGCTGGCATCTGCTCTACCCACTTTGTGCTGTAGTGATTGGAATCTTGCCTGTTGCAATCACCAACTTCTATCATAAACTACAGCAAACACTCAGATTTAGTGGGTATCTCAGAAAAAGCTGCCAAGTGTCCGATTCCTCCACAGTAAATACGGGTAATACTGCTCACCTATCTTCAGATAGGCTCTGCCATACAAATCTGAAGAGACAATGTACTGTTATAAATCTCATGCACAAAAGCAATTGTACATGTTAATTTGCAGTTTCACACTATGAATAAGGACAAGCTTATCAAAGCACAAAGGGTGTTTCCTACAGTGGGAATGTCGTAATGGGATGACAAGACATAGCCTGCTTGTTCTGCATGTTTGGGAAGATTGTTGGGTCTTTCTGGTCACAAAACAACTCTTGTTGCAACAATATTTAATTAAAAACAAGTCACAAAAGTCCACCCAAAACTTCTCATTTGTTTTCAGGTCTGAGGAACCCACACTGGCAAATTACAGCTCATACTCACTGCATTACAAGGAAATGAAGAGGCATGGACTAGATGTTCCTTTTCAGCTTGATTAAGACCCAACTGCACCAGTTGCTACAGCTGATGTGAGGAAGTCACACTAAGTCTGAACAGTCTTCCCACTCAAGCTGACAGACTACAAGAAAACCACAGCCAGAGGCCCATGCCCACTGTTATGGAGCTGTATGCAACTAATTTTGTTCAGTTAAAATATGACTTTACACATCTGACAGTTTCAGGAAGGCCAAAAAAAGAAAAGGTTTACTTGGCTCTTACATTTCACTGCCCATTTTCTGCAAATACAAGGTTGGTTGTTGTTACTATGTTGGGGTTTAGGGTTTGGGGTTTTCTTTATAACCCCAAAAACCAAAAGTTCCTACTTCTAAAGACCACGTTATGTTTCTCATAGGCCTGGTTATGGATACACAGATGCATCTGTACTGTTACACTTGGGATAGCTGCAACTGAAGGCAACAGAATATTTCAATAAGAGTTTCTTTGTCACTGCAAGAATCTGCTCTGCCACACAAGCCTGTAACTCCAGATTTCTGCATACATTGTGAGGGGCACGAGGCATTACCAGTGGCTGGAGTTCAGCACGTTCCTGGGCAGTTCTACATCTTGACAAAGACGTTTAACATCTTTGCCTGAACATGGGAACGCTTCAAGGTGGTTTCAGTAGAGTTCAGAGAAGAAAATCAGCAAAGAAATCCAAAATTCACAGAGCAAACCCTGTACAGGCAGATCAGGCTTTGCAAACTCGTGACACATTGAAAGAGTATGGGTTCTCCATCTCCTCTCCAAGAGAAGCTGCAGCACATGCTCAGTGGTGCCAGGAAGGTTAGAGGGCTGCCAGAGCATGTACAGGAGAAAGTTTGTCTGCAAACAGAATAAACAGCCTCGACTGAATTCTTGTAACCAATTAAACAACAATTCTCTGCTGAGAATACAGCATCACTCAGCTTCTTACCTAATCCTCAACCCCTGCTTCTCAAGCTGGCCTTCAATTTTCAGGTCTTCCACTTTTCTTCAGAAGCAGAAGACAAATGAATACCAATTCTCCAGATATCCTGGTTGTAAGGCTTTTATTTGCCTTTTAAAGACCATCAGTACTCAAAAGTGACTTAACACTAATGAGCTTTTACCAGCAGGTCTGCAAACATTAATACATGTGAGCAGCCATACTAAATCCACCCCAATTACCTATCTGGGACGCTCTCCTCTAGCCTGGACTGGACTTACAGCCAAGAGATGACCAAACTTGGAAGGTGACTATAGATTTTCCCTGGTCTGCATCCCTGTGTTAGGCTACCCAGTGATGCTGAGCAGATGTATTTTGAATGTGCTGTTTCATCTCATGTAAGGGGGGGGGAGGAAGAGGAAAAAGATTCAGAAATAGTACTTATCTGAGAAAAAAAAAAAAAAGGCAAATATTTTAAACTAAGTACTGCTACTGTTTGCAGAATGGCCTGAAAGAGAGATATATCTGGAATTCCTTTAAATGCATGTGTTCAGTTTTTAAACTGCAAACGAGTCAATCTGACAAACCAGCTCAGTTAGGATTGCTCCAATGAAGCAGAGGGTCCCGTCCCCTAAGCCAGCACAATTTTCTGGCATAGACACTGGTGTGTGAGATTTTACATTCCCTTTACATAAACAGTCATACATCAAGCTCTAAAAATTTGCTTCACAGAAACATTTGCACTAGTAAAATTCAATTATTCTAATATTTGTATGACACATGCAGGAGGGGTACATAAAAAGGTTATGGTGAGCTCATTTAAGAATTTAAACAAGAACTTGATAAAAAGGTTTTGAATTATTCACTCAGCTCCACTATTAAATCAGGCTTCCAAAGGAGTCTTTAAACAACAGCCCAGAAGACACTGTATTTATAACAAAAAGGCAGTACTGAAGCCATCACACTGTCTCACAGCACAGACCATTCATAATTACAGTGTAAATGCACACAGGCATTTACAGTATCATGCCCTGGTCACAATCCTGCCAGATTAACTGGACACTCTGAATATTTATATTAATATTCCTTTCTGGAGAGGCAGCACCACTTCTGTCTAAATATCTTAAGTACTGCTTTTTATGCTAAGAAAGAGCAATTTCTTCAAGAACATCTAAAGTTGAGAGAAGTGCTCAAGAATAGCACGAAGCAAGATGAAGACCACCCTTTACAAGTATTTACTTATTTTTATCCAGCCCATGTAGGCTGGCACACAAGTATTTCGCTATGTCTCCCAAAGCTTCAGAGCCAAACTCAACTGAAGATATCACCATACATCTCAGTTATAAACTCCCATGCTAAGTTTACATACAGCACAGCAATTTTCTGCATACTTGCTCCTCACACACATACCAGATCTTTTTTCCAAACCTCGGGGCCCACTTGAAATAACAGCCAACCCTAGAGGGAGGGAAAACAGGGGGCTTGGGAGAGATGAGTGGTGCTCCACTTCTCTTGTACATGCATCCTCTCACCACCTGCTTCTTTTTTCCCATCCCTTTTATTTCCACATCACAGACTGCTCTCAGCAGTTCAGCTCAACGAACACGAGCCAAGATTTCCTCTCAAAATAACTACTCCAAGACCATTTCAACTATGAGTATCATCACCCACAGAAACATTCCTGTTTGTATATCATCTTCTCTCCTGCATCAGTCTGTTCCCAAATAAACCCATGGGCTGGTGATACAAGGTCATGAAGCTGTGACAAAAAAGCAGGATACCCTCCCACTGCATCCAGCCATGCTTCCAGAGGAAGGGCAGGATGAGTCAGTCTCCCAAGATAGTTGGTTTCAGGCATTTCTGACAGCATTATTTTAATGTTAGTATTTAATTTCCTTCACCCATCTCATGGAGAGTGCTCAAATAAAGTATTAATGAAGTGTTTTAACACACTTTCACTGTCTGGAGAAGACGTGGGGTGTCACCTGACCAGCTGCTCAAGATTCACATTAAGCTGCTCCAGTCACCAACACAAACAAGAAAAGGATTTTTGCTTCTCATCAGCTAAGAAAAGGTTTGGGGATGAGAAGCATGAGCTAAAACTGCCACATTCACAAAAACCACTGAGCCCCAGGACAGTAGTGGGAGCTTTTCCTGAGCAGAACCAGCAACACATCAATCTAAGACCACCACAATCCATATTAAAAAAAAAAAAATTAGTATCTTGCCATTTCTGAAGAAATGAGGGCTCAGATGGTTTTGTTTGGCTGTTACAAAGCCAAGCCACTGCAGCAGTGCCATCAGCAACACACCTCCTAGAACTTTTTTTTATTTTTAAACATTTAAATCCAACTTTGCTGATGTACTTTCCTTCAAACCTACACTCCTTATCCCCATGTTCTTACAAATTTATCTATCTGAAGCACTGTTTTTCCTGGCTATGGGTAAGGCTCAACACCTGCACCACTGCAAATATAATTATGGCAAAATACCATGGCTATTTGTAGACTTCCTGTTCATCAAATAATATTAGTGTACCTTTGCCTTGAGCAATTATTTACAGAGCTGGAAATCCTGAAGAGATACTAGAGGTTGCAGAAGCACTCTGCTATCTACCTCACCATTGTGCACTAATGCTTTGTATTAGCTTTTGGAATAACTCAGAGGGGAAACAAAAATATCAGAATAATTCTTCATAAATCTGTCCAACGAAAAGGAGGAATGTAATTCAGTTAAACCTCCTCATTACCTTACTCCAGTTGAGACTGGGAGGCATTTTACACTTCAGCTGAATTGGCAGCTTGAATTCAACTTCAGGCTCCAGTGCAGGCTTTAAGTCAAATTCCTCAGCAGAGTAAACCCTTATTAGCCTGTCTTCACTGTAATTTTAATCTTACTTAATTCTGAGTATGTAATTTATGTTAAGAATAACACCCTTTTTTCAGAACAGGATATATTGCATGCAGAATTATTCCCTGGCTAACACAGTTAAGGTTTCCCTTGGAGAAATAATTTTTTACATATTGACAGTAAAGGGGAAAAAAAACCCAAACTGAATGCTTTAAAAACATGCGAAAGAATTTTCATAAATGCACCACAGACGAGTTGTATTAATTCACCTAATATATCCCTAACCCATTGAAACCTGACCATGCAGTCTCACTTCAAACCAATGCTATGTGCTAGAAAGATATTTAATCTGTTTAAAAACTGACATTCCTTTTTCATCACACACACAAGGTGTGGGAGAAGAGAGAAATAAAGTTGATATTTCTATCTTTAAAAAGAAGCAAGAGCATCCCATTCCCCCTCCTGTCCATTTTTCCCAATTTATGATGAAAACTTCAAGCAGAAAAATGAAAACACCTTGTAAAGTTAACATCTCCATTTCAAGTTCCACCATCAAGACAAAATTCATAGCAATTTCCCTAGTTAAATGAAAACAACTTTAAAGCACTGTCTAAAGTTAACGAAGTCTGCCTTAGAGTCAAAACTGTCAGCAAAGCTGGCTCACAACACCCACCCATACAGTATTTACATCCTGTAGCTGATCTCAAGCTCTGAAGCCCCAGTTACTACCTCTTCTCAACCACAAAATGTTCATTATGTATTTCCTGCATTATTTGCATGGTTGCTTAGTTTTGGGGTTTTGTTTGGGTTTTCGTTCTTTGGTTTTCTGGGGTTTTTTTAATGCCCCATTAGTAAAAAGCTACTTAGATCTCTCATGCAAGCTCAGAAAAAACACCAACTGAATTACCAGGGTGGTTTCCTACCCCTCCTCTGCACTTGCTGGTGCAGTGTCATGTTGTCCCCCTTGCTCCCACTCCTCTTTAAGAGGTGATTTCACATAAAAACAGTTTAAACTCTTATCACCCATCTCCTGGCCCACAAACCAACACGTCCTTTCCAGTTAAGCTTTATACCCTGTCAGAGCCTAGTTGTATAATCAGAATAGGAGAGACAGGGAATAGTTATGCCTTTGCCAAGTGAGAGGTTGTGATTTGAGAGTGAAATCCAAGAGAGTGAATCCAAGAGAGACCAAGAGAAAGAGCCAGGCTGTGCCAAGAGCACGAGATCAGGTCTGTCCCGTGTCGCAGCCTGGCACCAGAACACCAGATACCTTAACAACTTGCACTACAATCCTCACAACGGTAAAAAAAATTAATCCCACGCTTTACCCTCTAGATTTTCCTCCATTTTGTGTGGTGTACACACTGAAAAATTAAGGAGAGGGTTTCCAGGACTCTGCAGCACGTATGGCCCCACACTGAGCCGTGCTTAAAGCGGGCAGCTGCGCGAGGGAAGAGAACCAGAGAGGACTCGGACAGATGTTTCCATTCACAAACACTGCCAAGGAGCTGGGAATGCTGAGTTCACTACCTTGGTGTTATTTACATTTCACAACATCCAGCAATAACCATGCCACAAGCAGTTTAGAAAAGGAAAATACCACGCTGCGAGGGAGCGCTTTACCATCGCCTTCGTTAAGGGGGCAAAAATTAAACTTTTCTTTTTTTTTTTTTTTTTAAATGCCAGTTCTGAAACTTTGCACGGTTTCATTTTGCCCACTGCCATCCAACCAGGATGCCAGCATCCCAAGCCTCATCTGCTTCCAGTTAATTACCTGTCATCCTCCTTTTGCAACGCTTGCTTCTGGGGTACCAGAGATGGTTAACTCTGCCATCCCTGAACCACCTGGACTTTTTCTTTCCATTTTCCAGAATAAACTCATTCTTCATCTAGCACAGAAGACAGATTCTCCTTTACCAACTGTTCCACAATCCAAGCACTCTGAAGACCAAACCTGAAAATACCCTTACAAATGGTTGGAAGGGTACATTTCAGAGGCGCTCATCCAAACCTCAATCCTGAGACCCAACAGGTTTGAGAATTAGCTGCCAGATCCAGTTTGGCAACTAGAACAGCTACTCCAAGCGTGGTCGCATCCACCCAAGCACACTGGAGCTTTATACATGGACCAAATGCAACAAACAATGTGCTCTACATGTCCAAGGTGCTCCCTGCAGCAAGAGATAGGAACGGTGATGGGGAAAGCATTTTTTCACACATTACGATCCTCAAAGTTCTCTCTGAGCCCACAGCAGAGGTAGAGAGAGAATAAAAAGGCCAGTATTACCCATTTCTATTAATGCCAGTACTTGCTTGAGCTTTCAAAGGGGTTCTGTATCTCAGCTCACACACTGTATCGTGTTTCTCAAAGTTTCGTGCTGGTGAACATTGCCCAGACAGGGCAACTTTACTGGGAGTGAGTGCAAGGCTCCCCTCCTGCCACCACCACAACGGGACACCTTCCTTCCCAAAGTAAACCAGACACTAATGCTATTTATGGATCCTGTTGCAGAACCAGACAGGCTTCCCAGCCACTATTCATCAACGTGCAAATAGGTTTTATTTCATGGCAGGCAGAACAGATTTGAAAGGAAAAGAAAGAGTCCTGAACCTCTGTCTTACTTTTTGAAATAAATATGTATTTGAAGAGTAGTTGGAAATTCAACACAGAACAGTAACACCCACAAATGAAGATCAATCACAAATTCTTTGAGGAACACTTTATTGTTTTTTAAAATTGGCAATTTCAAATTAATTCCTAAAGGATTATTAAAGGAAAGCAAATATCCATGGAAAAGGCAGCCAGCTGATGTACCAAGGGACAAGTCACTGGAAGAACATCAGCTCCATTACTCCTCCACATCCAGAATAAAGATAGGGAATGTAACTGTGAAAGATTATATCAGATTCCAGAGATACAGATGGACAACACTCACCAGCACCACTTTTAAACATTAACAAGAAGACTCCACCACTTTGTCCTCCTATGTGTTTGGGGTTTCAGTGGGAACTACAGCTTTGTTCTTACAAGCATTTTTCATAGAATCACCTTTGCATTTAAAATGTCAACTGCAAATGCATCTGCTATTCAGATCAAGCACCCACGGGTACTTAATTTTACATGCAAGAAGTTTTATAAAACTCCAAAAGAGCCCAAGGACATTTGAAAGGGTAGATGTAAGTTTCAAATGAGTCTTAGCATATCATCAGCAAAAAAAAATTCTATTCTTAGATACCTCCCTTTGGTGTTTCCTATAATCTTCCTCTTTTTTTCTCCTACTCCTTTGAGAAAGTAAGTTGTTTGGTTATTAGAAAAAAATATGGAAGAACCTGTTCTGCAAGGCATACAAACAAAGCAGTATATTCCAAAAAAAGAAAAGCTCATTCAAAAGTATGTAAATATTAGGGCTGGTAACACAAACAATAAAACCACAGGAAACACAAGAAATTAAGAATAGATCAGGACTCATTCAATTTCCTGGCTGCTGGATATATAAGCACTTTTCTGGATTGAATGTATCAGACAAGATTTATTTTCTGAATAAAAGACATCAGGGAGTTGACATGGGTAATTTAAAGAAGCAAACAGAAGGCAATTCTGTTCTGATCCTCCCTGTGCTCCTTGGCAGGACAAGGACACTGACCAAGGTAGCTACACCCAGAACCTGGCACATCACAGCACCAGGAGCTGAGCATCACTAAGCAGTGAATTCAGGTTTGCTAAAGTCACAGACAAGGTACAAGCAGGATTACTCCTGTATCTTTACAGGACACTGCTTAGTCCCCAGGGCACATCCAAAAGGCTGCTGCTGAATGAGGCACTGCTCACCAAGGCTGAGGCTGAGCAAGAAGCAGAGGTGACAATTAGTTCCCAACACGCAGGGTGGTCCGTGCCATCGCCACCCTGCAACTCTCCCTGGCTGGAAGGCACACTCCCAGACCTCAGCACTGCATTCCCCAGCTCGGGCGTATTCCCAAATTCCCCATGGCTGCTAGGCTTTCATCTAGCAGCATCCCAACAGCTCTTTCTCCCCTCTTCATCACGGGCACTTTTTTTTGTGAACCAGCCAGAAGCAGCAGCTAGACAGAGTCATGCATCTCTTGTGCAGAAGTTTCAAACGTTGCTCTGCTGAGCATTCCAGCCATGTTAACACAACCACACCGCCACAGCTCCTGCTCCTCATCCCAGCTTCCATCTCATGCTAAACCAACCCTCCCTCTTCATCCTCACGGTATCAGGCGCTCAGATCCAGACCTTACCTAAGAGTCAAAAAAATCCCTACAAAGAAAGCAATTTATTTCCTTCACTGCAAACACCAAGTGATGGACCTATCCAAAGAAAAAATTTAACAAGGCTTAAAGTACATTTCCTCCAAAATGGCCTAAGGTTCTCTTGGCACTGAAATATCACAAGCCCAAGGCATAAATGCACACAAGTATTTATACAAACTGTATTATCCTTTCCTAATTTTTATCAGAAGCACTGATCAGAATAGGTTTGTCATAAAAATTGGTAAAGATTTTACAAATTAGTCCCTGGAGAGCAGGGAAAAAATGAAGACTATTCCAATCAGAGTATGAAAAACTTCGTCAGTTTACACCCACTTGATAAGTTTTATCCATTTTAGGCATTTCAAATGCTCAATCTTCATATAATGCAACTGTAAAGTAACTCTTTGCTATTTATCTGCCATCTATCATACATGCATAAATATATATTATATACACACACATATATAATATGTATTAACAGATATCACAGAGAGGATGAGTCCTGCAAACAATCCAGTAAAGAAAGGGTAAAAGAAGCACACTCATGTTTTGCAGTTTCAGGAAGACATACACAATTTCAAGCACCTTCTTTGCCACAGGTCCTCCATTCTCTTCAAGTAGTTTTGAATTTTCATTTCAAAACTTGCTCTCCACTTAGTCAAGTGTTTTCCTTTTCTCCACCCGCCGTAAGCTGTTGCTGGGATAGGATCTCTTATTATTCTCAAACAACCCGATGACTTCTGAACTTTGAGATTATAAAGCAAGAAAGTTACTGAACACTCACATGCAAGTCGATTGGCTAAGAAAAAGTAGCACAAAGTCCTGCCAAAATCCTAGCTAATCTGATAAAGGAAAAACCAGGGAGGTCTAAGCACTAAACCCCGCAGTTTAAATAGAGCCAATTCCAGCTGCAGAAGGAAACACGTCACTTTTATAATTTACCTTTAAGGTGGTAAAATGTTTTCTCCTCAGATGGCGTATTTGAAGAAGAAATACCTTGCTAAAATTCCCAAAACACAGAAAAACATGGGACTGACAGGTAAATTTCATACCAATCAACAAACACAGCTTGTAAACTGACCGGAAGGTGGGAGATACAAATTTCCGAGATCTGTGTGACATTCTGCCAGTTACCACTTAAGTGCTTCTTTAACTTTCCCACTTTTGATGCACTTCAGAAACAATTAATCCTCTTAATATCCATGCAAGCATATTTATTATCCACAGTTTTAACTTGTAAGCTCTTCAAGCAATGAGCTACTCTTTTTCTAGCGTAATACACTGCTCATGAAAACAGAGATCAAAGCCCTGTTTTAATGGTGGAACAGCTCACTGTCAAGAAATCTGCTCCCACCACCTCACTCCCTGTGAGCATCTTAGAGAGAAACAAGGAAGGCACCCACTCTGGAACATACTTTTAACCCAGTTAAAATCACTTTATAACTAGTTAAGTGCTCAAATCTCATCCTCCGTGCTGCACACACCCTTCTTCACGCTACATAACCAAAACACTCTTCCAAAATTATTTAGTAGCTTTGGCCAGAGTGGAAAAGCAGCTCCAGACTTCGGAGACTCCCAAGCCCCCACTGCACAAGCAGATTCACACTCCTGTGAACAAGACAGGAGGAGCCACCAGCACACAAACACAACCACATGATGGGTACCTACATAACCCTCAGCATCCTGTCACAGTGGGCCTGAGGACAAACATGTATTTATTTTCCTGTTGGCATCTGCACTGTTTAATATAGAAAAACCTGCAGTTAACAAACATGTGCAGCAATGTTTCACCTTGAATCACACAAAAATGTAAAGAGACACCCAGACCTCGTGAAATGAATGTTTATTACAAAAGACTGTCTTTTATGACAGTACATATAAAAGGGGTTTAGACTTTTATTTCTCTACCCAGCTGAGACAACCTACCTTCTCTGCAGCTGCTAGGAGAAGAGAAACTATAAACATTTACATTTAATGCAACAAAAGGTTTGCTCACCACCTCTTGTGTTCCACTGTGCTCTTAGACGATGATCACTCATCATAAAAATGGGTGGAGTGGCTGCAAAACACTCAGTGATGGAAAAACTGACTCCCATGCTCAAGAGAAGCTCCTGCACAGGCTGGAAACCCCACTAAAATGGAGTGTTGTCATTACTCCCCGGATGGCAAGTCTTTCAGCAAACACATCTGCTACACAGCACGTGAGCCAGTAGGTTTTACTTCTATCTCCAGAATCACCCTCTGCACCAACTCAAAAGATCTTCAGATCAGACTACAGAAACTGTTTTTATCTAGGTCACACACAAACTCATTCATCTCTTGTTTGGTTTTAAAACAATTAAAAAAACAGCTCTCCCAAGCACAAAGTGCAGACTTGAAGATGTCCAGGGCAGTCAGCACAGAGCCCTTCTGCAGTGCTGAAAGATTCATGGTAACAGGGAACAAAACAACATAACCCATCACGTAACATCAGAGGTACATCACGTAAGCCTCACTCCTCAGCTGGTTCACTAAGTTATATTAACTCAAAAAAAAGGATAAGTCCCTGTTTTGCTGCCATCTCACTTGTGGGTCCAGCAATTAGGACGCATCTTGTGCACAAACTCATGAGCCAAAAGAAATTACTCTGTATAAGGGTCAAATCTGGCCATCCTGTCTCCCCTTCCCCCCAAAAAATAAATCACTTCCCCCCTTCCTTTAACACCTGCTTCCTCCATCTGAGCACTCATTGTCCCACTGCTATTACAGGACCAAAGGCTTCAGCATCCCAGAGGAAACTCAGGAGGGAAACCAGTGCATAAAGCAAACAAGAGTCATTCCTTACAGCAGTCTCACACCTCAGCATCCCCTGTTTTCCCTCTTTTCCTATTGACAGCAAATTCCAAGTTTGGCTGGATGTTGACAGCCACACGTGCTGGGAACCCAAATGTGCCACACATCCTGGTATTGAACCCCACCATGCTCACAGTCATTCATGTGGACCACTTGCCTTGCTCTCACACCTCCCCAAGGACCCACAATCAACACGATCAGGCAGGAAACAAGGCTGGAGAGCCCACAGCATGACCCAGCACAGCTTTTTGTATGGTTGCCCTGAAAGGAGAGACTTCACACAAACAGCTGCTCTGCGCTCCCCTAACACAGGGCAGGGGCAGGGCAGCATCAGGGACACGGCAAAAGGAGTCTTTGGACAAATCGATTCCCAGCATCAGTTTCCATCAGGAGGGTTTTAACTGCAGGAGGTTGCTATGCAGATTCACACTCCCACTTTGCTCTTCCCTATGCAGAAAACAGGGATACCTACAAGAACACAAGGAGTCAGCCAGTATCTGTGCGTGACACATGCCAGGTGTGTTAATCCATGGAAAAAGAACGGGTGAGTCAGTAGTTTGAGTCTGAAGACACTCCGGTTTAGAACAACTGCTCCATGCCAAAATCCTTGTTTGTAATGGTTTTATTAACTGCAGCACTCAGACTTACAGAACAGTTACACCACTGAGGGCAGAGGCACGTTGGGAAAAAGATTTACTTTCCCGAGTAACTTTGCCAGAAACCTCAGATAGGGTTTAGACTGAAGCTACAAAGTATGTCGCAGATTTTAACGTAACTTACTGCTCCAATTCATTATTCACGGGTGATAAAAAGCACAGAGGACTCAAAGATGACACACTGGGCACTTTTAACACAGTTCTGAACATCATCATTAAGTGACTTACAGTCTTCTGCTTTAAGATGATCACCTTAAATCATGCTCACAGAGAAAAAGCCTCACCAAAATTCAGCCTCGTAATTAAATAAGTAATTCATCACTTATTTTCTTTTCCCTTGTACTCAGAAATAAAACCTAAAGTAGCTGCTACAGAAGAAAATCCTTAAATCCTTCCTTTTACACTGGATCAGGCTAATCTCAGTGGTGCTGTCACACTGCAAATAACATCTCACATGAAAAAACAATTTGGGGACATCTCACCATGTATTTTGCAAATGTAACATTAAGTTACAAACGGTTCAGCAACAAGACTAAAGGGTAGTGCTTTCTGTGAAACGTAGATCAGTCACCTCAATGTAGTCAAGAAAACAGAGCAAGAGAGACCAGAAGCAGTCAAAAGTTACTCTGACAAATGCTAAACATTTTGCATAGTCTATCAGAAAATTTCACAGGTGTTTGAAACAACATGCAATGGATCACTTGCAACTACCTGTGCTCATAAATTTTAAATAGTATCCCAGAAGAGCAACTACACAGGATCCAAAGGGCGATCAGTCGCCAGCTCATAATTTTCAAGGAAACAAAAAGGCGACCTCATGCAAAGATCAAACCTACAAGAAAACTGTGACAGTTCAGTTGCCACATTGACTGATTAAAAAATTATCACCTATTTTGGAAAAACGAGCAGCCAAATGGGAATATTATTTATGATTAACAACTTATGGAATCACCAAAAAAAATTTTTTTTTTAACTTTTGTCAAATGAACCACTGCTACAGAATTACAAGTTCACTCCTGAAAAAGCACCATTCTGGATGCTGCAGCCAAGGCCAGAATCAAGATCCTTCACGAACCATGGAAGCCCACAAGGCCCACACCATCAGCAGTCCTTGCAGGACCCCACAGGAAGCTGCCCAGAGACACCAAACCCAACCTCACACCAAAACCATGCTTGGAATATACTGTATTTCAAGCCCTCAACACACGTGCTGTACAAGGTGCTGAGAGTAGTTTGAGGGGTATTTTGTCCTTTTTTGACGCTTTCTCCAGTCTCATGTGCAATATTTGAGAAGGTCCCAATGTGCCTTTGTTATAGTTCAGCATTTGGACTGTGAGAACTACACTGCTATGCCAGCAGAGAATTAAGTTTTTTCTCACCAATAATAAAAGTCACCCAATAAACCCTTTGGCACCTTATTTTTAAGGTTTAAGATATATATAATTATATTTATATATTTATATTTATATATTTGTATGTATATATTTATATATTTGTATGTATATATTTATATATTTGTATGTATATATTTATATATTTGTATGTATATATTTATATATTTGTATGTATATATTTATATATTTGTATGTATATATTTATATATTTGTATGTATGTATTTAGATGCATATTTATATTTTTATATATTTATGTATTTTTATATATATATAAAAAATAGTCTTGTTAGACTGCCTGAAAATGTTACATGTGATACATTATAGCTACAACAGAAATAAAGCTTATGTTTTGAAAGATATCACACTGCATACTTTTAAGAACTGTTGACTACTTAAAAATATTTGTGATTACACTTTCTTCCAGTTCCTCAGCAATGCAGCAGCCTACCTAAACTGGTTATATAGAAAATTTAAAAAAAAAAAATTATCAAATTGGCAGAACTTACTTCACAGAGAAGAAGTGTCTTCAGTCTCGACAGAAATAATTGCAGTCTTAGGGAACTTAAAGAGAAAACATTTTGACTTTTACCTCACTGGTTTATCTCAGGAACACATCTATCTCCCATGTCATCTTCACATGCTATAAAACAGGGATGGGCACCACAGTCAAATGACTTTGCAATCAGAAAAGCACTTCCAAGGCTGCAGGTTTCTCCTGGTGGAAGCACTGGAGCCTTTGCCACAGCAGTTGCTGAGTCAGGGAACTGATGCAGGTGAAGAATGAACTTTTTTCTGAACTGATACAAGCTATGAGTTGTATAGATAAAAATTCACGTATTCTTAACTGGGATCCATTTCCCAGTCTGGTTTGCTGAACAGACCCCAAAACCCCAGCATGACCCAGCTGGGGAACTAGAAGAGGCTGCTTACATCTATGCATAAAAGAAATG
This sequence comes from Myiozetetes cayanensis, assembly GCF_022539395.1. NCBI lineage: Eukaryota > Metazoa > Chordata > Aves > Passeriformes > Tyrannidae > Myiozetetes > Myiozetetes cayanensis. The sequence continues at coordinate 14,169,668 of NW_026087048.1, forward strand.
AGATGACAAAATTACAGTTTGAGTTCAGGATGACACTGAGGAAGTTTTACCTATTGCACACCTCCACCAGCCATCTCTGGAAGGGCAATAAACTGTTTACAAGATTTGTGGCGTTGCAGCAGATTTATCACGCGGACATAAAGAGAGGAGTCACCCTGTTTCCGTGACAAAGTACCATAAATATATAGGGATATATTGTTCTGAAAAAGATCTGTATAGCTTGACTGCTGCAACAAGTTCCCAGCATAGCTGCTTTTCCTGGAGCACTGCCATCATGTTTCCTTATCGCTAACTGAAGTAACTAACCAGCTAACTCCCAGTGATGTGCTTTGCCTTCTAGATCTGCATAAAGGTCATTTGCAAGGAAGAAAGGAGGGCATAATAAATAAATAAATAAATAAAATAAATAAATAAAAAGAAGCCATTGTGCCACATCCACGGCTTTGTTTCCAAAAGTCACTAAGAAGTGCAATGCCAGGCTGAAGTGTTTGACTATTCAGTAAGTACAAGGAGTGGCCAATTCCCTCCCCACAGTAAGACTGTTGACAGCTGTTTTAGAGGAGAAAAAAAGTGAAGCATGACTAAGCTGTTCATAAAAACCACACTATATCTAACACTCTAACAACAAGTTTTGGTTTAGAAAAAGTGCAGTGCTTCCTGGCCGTGAATGTCCAGGTGGTACATGACAGCCTTGAATCAGGCTTCCAACTGGATTGTACCCCCCGTGGCAAACCCCACAGCAGCAAAGCAGAACTCTGTCTACACCCAGAGCTATCAGCTGCCTCACAACGTCATTCATTACCTACCTTGATTACCTACAGGTGATCAATGCAAGCAAGCACATGAGCACTTGGCACCAAGCAGCACCCAGTAATCACAAACTGCAGACTGCAAGGTGCTTTCCACCCCAGCTTTCCACATCCAGACTCTCATGTGCCTTCGACTAGGAGTTATCCTCCAGCTAAAAACCACACCAACTGCCAACTGCCCTGTCCAGGAGACCGGTAAAACATGGGCCCACAACCACTCAGAGAGGGCACATCGTGCCTTTATGGCCTCCTGGACTACCTAACCTTTTGCTCAAGTTTTTTATTTCTTACCACTACCTTACACCAGTAGAGGAAAGCCAAAACCAAACAGTTCCTCCATACTAATCAGCTGTGTGGTTTAGCTGACTTCAGGCTATTTATTGCCTGTGTGGGGAACCCCTATAGAAATAACATTTAATAGCACTCAAGTAGATTGCAGAGATAACCAGCTACACTAATAACCAGAAAAGCTTCCAAGCTGCTTCAAGGTCAGTTTTACTGGCGAGTGGATCACCATCAAATACCAGGCAGAGAAAACTGATACAGTGATGTCCTGGAAAGGACGTGGGAAAGACATCATAGGTACAGCAGGCACAGCAGCTCCTACTAATGATTTTTTTGTTAAGTAGCTATTTATTAAAACTTATTATGCCAGCAGAAAATTATATGAAAGCACCCACTGCCTTTATAACACAGGAGCCTGTGCATACCACCAACAAACCTACCGATGTTTTTTTCCTCTAGTATAATTTATTGACCACTGTCTTAATTCATGCTTTGGATAGAATAACCAGATTCCTTTAACAGTAGTTAATCCTCCTCTTAGCACAGGAGCATACCCTAGACCAGAACATGGCTTACTCACGAGTATATCCTGCTGAGAGATTAGTAGCAAGTTCTACATATGCCTGAGTCTCAAAGCTTCCCTACACAGACTACGTTTTAAAACCATCCATCATCGGACAGTACCTGGCAGAGCTCTGTTCCTATGAGAAGCTCTGACTTCTTAACTTTGTTTTACTCCTTTGATGCACCAAAGCTGTAAATCAAGAACATCAAGCTCCTGCCTTTCTCTCTGGCTGCAGTCCCTGGCTGGACTCTGATACTTCGAACATGTTGTGTCCTCACCTCTCGGGCTATGTCGGCCATCCTTTGGCCGCCAGAGCCAGGCGAGAGACGAAGGCTGGAACACCATCAAGAAACACGGCTCATCCGCGCTACCCGCGGGAGACTCGTCATTCAGGCCACCTACAAAACCTGTCTGCCTGGCAGAACTCAACATCCGTGCCCTTCTAGCAACAGCCCCAGGCCAGCCTGTCTGCCCAGCACCGGGCAGCGCTGGAAGGACAGACAGGCGACGTACAGGCTCAACCCATGAATGCGGAACACAAGTATGCACTTGAACTCGTGCCAAGGGAAAACACATGCCCAGGTGATCCTCACCTTGCCTAATGCACTCTTACCCTGTTATCAGGCTTGGGGGAAAAAAAAAAAAAAAAGGCAAACAAACCCAACTTAAAGTGCCCAAACAATATACTGTCGCCATGGAAGTGTCCCAAAGCACAGCAAGCGCCTTCTGAGTGGATGCTCCTCTAGTGCAGACAGCGTCTTCTATCCACAGGCACAGATGTTATGAGGTTAATGTCAATCTGCTCCCACTACTAAGGTATCTATGTACAAAATCACACCTCTTCTAACATTGTAATAAATGAATCACCAGTACCTTTAAGGAATTCTGTGGAACTTGGTTCACCCTTTTCCACAATAGCTCGGCAAGGCCGTACAAAACATGAAAAACACACTTGGCAAGGGACTGAGGAGAGTCATCACAAACTGAAATAATGTAGCTTGGCCCTTTAAAAGTGATTAGATTACATTAGCCAAAACTCCCAGTACAGGAGACATCCATGGATCTCAGACCAACTGTCTAAACTCAGCTCTGAAGCTACATGCTTTACATATTTCTACTGCATCGCATATCTCCATGAGTACCTAAAGTTTTACGGCTGACGAAGATTACAGAGAGCCACAGCGACCAACTGTCCTACAGTAGTACAGGATTTCTAATCCCTTTATCAAGTCCCTGTCTGGTCATCCACAACATAATCGGTAGAGCATGCTCTTCAAAGAAAAAAAACTTCTATAAATCACTTTTTTTTTTTCCACTTTTGAGCTTCAGTTAACATGAAGCCCTGTAAAGGACACTGGAGCAGAACCAATTCCAGAGGTCAGCAAAATCGAACTCTCCAAATCCCAACTCCTCTGTATGACTTGCGGGGACAACACAGTCACAGAAGGTAGATTAATAAACCCAAACAGTTCACAGGTTAAGAAAATCCTCATCCAGAAGCTCATGCATTTGCTCCAGAAGAAATGTCCGCACTCGAGAAGAAAAAAAAAATAATTATATTTTCTGGCAATAGAGCGAACGCATGGAACAGGCCCTTCGGCAATGACCCTCTGAGCGACTTCAAAGGCCACTCAGCCCCAAAGGTGACACGCACCACCACCGGCGTGTTGCGGGGGGGGGGCCTCCTGATACGAACCCCCGACGACTTTCTGTGAAATAAACTGAGATACAAAGTTGCGTCCGCGAGGCTGGAGGGGGGATCCAGATCGGGGTATCAGTAATTCCAACGTGTAGGGGGGCCAGGCGGGTGCGTGTGCCGGGGCACCCACCCGGGCACACACCGGGCTCGTCCCGACCCGTCCCCGCCGCAGCGGAGCCGCCACCCCCGCCCGGCTGCGGGGGGACCGCGCCCGGCCCCGGCCCGCAGACAATAGCGGCGGGGAGCAGCCGAGCGAGAAAACACACCAAATAGATGGAAAACTAATACGAGCCGCGAAATGAAAGGGAATAAAGCCACGCGGAGACAAGGGGCCGCATGGAGCGGCTCCACGCGAAGTTGCGGCGGAGAAAACCCCCCGAGGAAGAGGAGGAAGGGCGGGGGAAGCGTGCGAGGTCGCGGGAAGGGGAGGGGGGGCCCCCTCCGTTCCCCCGTCCCCCCCCCTTCGCCGGGGGCCTCCCCAAACTTTCCCCCACCCCTTCGCCCAACTCCGGCGGGGCAAACTCACCGCGGGGCCCGGCGGGCGGCTTCGCCCCTGGCAGCGGGGCCGGGTGGGAAGGGAGAGGGACGGGGACGGGGAGGGGGCGGAGGAGGCGGCCGGGCCGGTGCTCTCCGCCCGGGGAGGCGGGCAGGAAGGAGGGGAGGAGGGCCGGGGGCTGCCGCCCTCGCAACCTGAGCCGGCGCCGCGCCCGCCCCGCGCCCGCCCCGTTCCAGCCCCGCTCCAGCCCCGCGCCCGCCCCGCATGCGCCGCCCGAGCGGGGCCGGGGGAGCTGCGGGCGGAGCGGACACCGCGGGCTCCTGCTCGGGGATGAGCTCCAGCTGCGCTCGCCCTGCCTCCCCAGGAGGGCTGGGGAACCCCAGGAGCGTCCCCTCCCCCGGGGTTTCGCCCTCCAGTGTGCCCCTCTCCCGGTTACTCGGCCGTCGTGGGAGGTGGAGCTGCTGGGTGTAAAGTTGTTGCTGCGGGTCTGAAAGGACAGGGGCGGCTTAGGCTGCGGGTTTGTTTTTGTCTGAGAGGGATCTGAGGGTTGCCCCGTGCCTGGAAGTGGGCTAGACCAGGTTAGATGGGGCTCTGAGCAGCCCGGTCTAGTGGAAGGTGTCCCTGCCCGTGGCAGCGGTGTTGGAACTGGATGATCTCTTAGGTCCCTTCCAACCCAAACCAGTCTGTGATTCTATGATCCTGCCTTCCCACGTGCTGAATTCCAGGGGTAAGGGCCTGTCCTGGTTGGGGATGGGTTCCTGGCATCCCTTTCTTCAGCAGTTAAACCCTCTCCTAGTGCCCAGAGCTCAGGCTGTCCAGCTGTGAACAGGATCGGCTGCATGTCTGTACCTGACACAAACCCAACAGGTCCTCTTGAACCCCACCAACCCAGCCCTCCGACTCATCCTGTTCCTCACCCTCTTTCCCTATGGTTGTGTGCAGCATGTATGTTTGATAGAGAAACATCTCCCGTACCGTTCCCACGCCTTGCCCCGGAAAAACAGTGGAAATGGCAACCCACCATTAGCAAATGAGCTCATGTGGCCTGTGGTCCATGTGTGGCTGGGCTGGAGGAGGCCCCGCGGAATGAAGATGAATGATCTGTTGTGGTGGTGACTTGCCTTCAGTTTCAGTTTTTGTTGGAAGCTCTTTGGAAATGTGTACATGTGGTGGCCCAACATTTCCACTTGGCTTCACTAACTGCACACATGTGTATCCCGCTAGCCCTGGCAGTGGCCAGATGATCACATCCACAAAGGCACTGTCAGCGCTGAGTTTTACATGCATGTCCTGCCCCACCACAGCTGGGCAGCCTCACCTTATGGCAACCACCCCAAAAGTACTTCACACAGTACTTTCCAAAGAGACCTTGCTGTTGGCCAGAGCACTCTGCAAAGGCTGCAGGTAATTCCCGTACACCCTGTTCTCTCCAGGTAGAACAGAAATAATAACACTGGTTACAGTGCAGAAGATTATCTGCTGAAAACCCTCTGTGTGAACTTGGCATTGGCTTCCAAAATATGCAATGTTGATTCAGTTTAAAGCAACTGAAATAATAAAAATGGTTTCAACCCTTGTGCATTGTGGTCATTTTGGAGACTGGAATGTGCCGGCACTTTACAACCAGATGTAAAGCGGTAGTTTTTCTTACATGGCTCCAACAGGATAAGGCACATGAGACCAAGGACCCTGGAAAAACATTTTCATTTTCCTTCCTGTCACCTCTACAAAAGGGGCTTATGAGGCAGATCACTTGGAGTTCCCAGATCCGAGAAGAGGGGTCAGGCACAGCAATGGCTCAGCAAAGAGCACCATCTAGTGAAAATCCACTTCTTGAAGAAACTCAGTCCCCTTCAAGGCGCCAACCAAACAATGACTAACTCAGCCCAGCCCAGCCCAATCTACCTCATCCCATCTGAAGCAATCGTGAGCAAGGTAGCATGGTAACAGATAACAGCTGTCTAAAATTTTCCATAACACACACACACCAAGATCTTTAGCTCTACCTTCTTGGTTGTCCATCAATGGCACATTTCCCTGCTTGTCAACTCCAGCCTGGCAAGTCAACCTCTGTCTTCTGCTCCCATGCCTGGAGCTGGCACAGCCCTGGTCTTGCTGTAGGTGCACCCCTCCCAGCCCCAAGTCACACTGTGGGGCTCAGAAGACCCAAAGAGAGGGCTCAACCTCCCAGATGAGTCTGTACCAGCCCTTGGATCTGGGCTCATATGTGCTGTTCTTGCAATAGTTTGGAAATACTTTCGGGGAGTCTTCTCAGCAGAAGGATGTGAAGGTCATGTGCCAGCATGGCTTCCCAGGAGCATTTACCATAGTGATAATATTCTAAACCAAGGAGGAAGGAAATTAGCATGGAAAACACTGAAAAAAGACAATGCAGCAGCTTAGCACCAAAGCAGGAGGATCAGCTGACGGGTCCTATTTATCAGAAGTGTTATGATCCTTTCAGACAAAGAAGGTAAATCAAAATACAGGCAGAGAAGGTTTAATTTTTTGTATCAGAAAGATTCCTTGCCAGAGTGGGCTTCTCCAGCTGCCTCCATATCCCCTACATATCCCCTACATATCCCCTACCTATCCCCAGAGTGCCAGGAGCTGACTTAGAAAGAGAATTAGCAAAGGTAGACAGGGTTGTAGGGTGGGTAGGCAGCTCTCCAGACTGCCAGGGGTCAGACAAAGGCTCAGTTTAGATCTGAGCCAAGGTCCCCCTTGCCTGTGGGAGGGCTCCTGGTGCCCCAAGACCAGAGGCCACCAAGAATCTGCCATGAAAAGGCTATATCAGCCACTTGAGATGCTCAGCCCCCTACTCTCAGTAGCACTTAACATATCTTTTTACCTCTCTTTTCCCTAAGATTAATCTGCACTCTACTTTAATCTTTAAATTATTATCCACCCCCAAATTCTCTAAGTCAAAATATCCTGTCTGCACCCACGTATCACCACAAACCAAAACAGGGAGGCAGTAGAAGGAAAATTTGTACAGCACTCTGTGGATGCCAATCTCCTGACAAATCATTTGCCTTCAAATCATCTCTGACACTAGTTCTCCAGGGTTCCACCCTCTGCCATACGTCCAGGTCTGCTTTTCAAACACCATTAAAAAAATATATCAGATGTTCTTTCATCGCCTCTTTCAGGTTTTAATTTGTCACAAACTTTGCTGCAGGGCTGCCTGATTCTTGCTGGGGAAACTGGATTTAAGTGTGAGTTACACTCGTGAATGAGACTGGAATTTGGTCCTGCACAACATAATCTGAACATTTGTGTGTAGTGGCATGAATTAGCAATATGAGCACATTGTTCCCATTTGCTGGAAATGAGCTGTCCTTGCAACTGAATAGAAAAGAGAGTGCAGTGCAATGATGGAAGCAGCAACTATTAAAGATTTGTTTTCATCATATTCAAGCAGCTACAAAACTGAGACACCGAGCATTACTGTGGCTGACAACAGTGTGTGGTGTTTTCTTTGTGTCCTTGCTTGTTGGAAGCCAGTGCCTGGTAGCTGAGATAACAGCAGCTACACCTGAGGAGATTTTAATGTCATTTTCCTTCTTCAAACTCTAGCAATGTCATCTCTGAAGTCCCGTGAGTGGTACACTCTTTGCTGCAAAATTATGTACTGTGGCTGAAAGCAGCCTTCAGGAGAAGTTAACCCATTCCTATGTGCTGTTTATACATCACAGTTAAAATGTAAAAGTTGCTAGTGTGTCACAACCATCAGACACTGGAGTTCGCCCTTGGGAAAGGAGATAGCCTGGAATGGGTGAACTGCAGTAAAACCCGCCCAAAACACAAACGTTTAATAGCCTACAAAATTATATTAATGAATTCAAAGAAAGTTCCCTGAGTTCTTCTACCCCTCTGTGGAAAGTCTGTGGGGCTTTGGTGGGAGAAGAAGGGGTGCAGGCTTTTATCTAGCTGTCACCCACCGTGTACCCCAGCCGCTCATCACAGCTCTTCACGATGATTTCTCAATTCTGGGAGGCAATGCTTATCAGTTGCTCATGCAGATGTCATTTTAGTTGCTCAATTGGTGGGGCACATCTAGCACGTCCACCCTCTGCAACTCACAGGGCCCCTCCATGTGCTGATAAGCTGTGCTAACACCAAGCTCTCAAAACTCCCCCTTACACATATCACTGGATAAATACTGATATAAATAGTGGGTTTAATTCTGGAAAAAAATTTCCAATTACTAATGTTTAAAGGACTTTAAAACAGGTAAGGGAACATCTCTGCTGATGGCCCCAGCAGAACTACACCCATGTGAATTTGTGACAGGCACAAATCATCATATTTCACTTTGTATTTGCTATAAATATTCTCCAGACCAAAGAAATTGTCTAGTGAAGTCCGTGTGGTATTTGCACCTGCCGCCCTGCTGGGTCTGTATGTGCAGATTCCAAGCAGTTCACACAAAAACAAGAAATAAAAGCAACCAAAGAATGAGATGACTCCACAATTGGCTTTGCTGTCCCACAGGGATGAGGTGTGTGCAGGTGTCTTGCACACAGGATGACATTTCATCCCCTCCTGCCTGGGCTCAGAAATAATATCCAGATTGGATGGGTCTTTGAGCAGCCTGGTCTAGTGGAAGGTCTCCCTGCCCATGGCAGGGGGTTGGAACTAGATTATCTCTAAGGTCGTTTCCCACATAAACCATTCTGTTATTCCACAGCCTCTTACTGCCTCTGCCAGACCTTTGAAGATCTGACAGTGTTGGCTTTCCCCAGCAGGGGCTCGAACTGTACCTGTGGGCTCCCCCTCTGTTCAACTCTGTAGGATAGGTGCTAGGAACAGCAGAAAGGGAGGGCTGAAAGGGGACTTGCACACTGTCATTAATCCTCCTGGAACAGTTTTCTCTTCCACTTCAGCTTTATACTTCATGCTTTGTCAAAGGACACTGTTTACAATCATCTGCTCTGGCCATCCTGTTCTTTTCAATAATCTCTTTAATTTAATATGATTCTATTTCTGTCTTCAGCAAGGATTGTTGTCCAGGTACGTGCAAAGCAAGGGATAGGCAAATCTATGCCAAAAGGCCTTATTGAAGTATCAGAAAACATCCATCAAAGCAGTTTATGAAACTGAATTATGTGGGACCCCAGGAGTAAAAATTGACAAATACAGACAGTTTAATTGATAGCAGACTAGGATAAAAGCCTTTATCAACACAGACTATAAAATTAATCAAATGCAGTATACACCCTAAAATTAGAGTGGTTCCCTAATCCCCTGCACTCCACTCATTTCAGATCTAAATAACCTACAAAGTAGATTAAAATTAATCAATACAGCCGATACCACAGTAAAGCAACTAATCAAGAAAGCAACACGTGCATTTGCAACCAATTATTTATTGCCATCACCACGTGTGGCCAGGATGTGAACACATATGGCATCCCTGGCTTCTCTTGGATCCATGCCAGAGCTGATGGGTATATTTGCTTTTTGTGTGAGGCAGTAAGAGAAACTGTCAACATCTAGGTCACTTGGCAATATTTGCTTTAGTCTTGCAAATATTACGAAGGGTGAAACAGGCTGAAATTGTATGTGCAGTGTGGATGTGCAATATCCAGGAAATCTTCTTCTCTGTCTAGCACGAGTGCTCCATCTCTGACTTCCACTACTCAGATTTTCTCAGTAGGTGTATATGGACTGGATGAGACCTCCCAAGCTACTGAATGTGACAGAGGAGAGTTGTCTGGGCTCTGGAAGCCAATGGCCCCTAGGTGATGGGAAATATGTCCAGCATATCCAGATGTGACAAGCACTTTGTCCCATTCATATCCTTGAATTAAATATCTGCCAAGATTTTCCTATTGATGTTCATGAACATGCCAAACGAACATGAAGTACCAAAAGGGATGCCTTTCTCAGGAAGGCAATCAGGGAGCATATGTGTGTCACAGAGATCCAAGTGCATCCTGGAAGTTCCCATCATGGACTGTCAACTTCAGGCATATCCACAAAACCCATGGGCTGAACATGAACTGTTTTAAAAACTGCTCTGACTTTCCATCATGAGCCACCCTCCAGCTGTTTTGCCAACACCTGTGTCTTACAACATGTACCTGTAGCAGACTGTTGTAGTTGGCTTCATATATTGAGAGCAAAATAGCCTCCTTTTATAGAGATTTCCAGTGGCAGAAAGCCAGAAAGTTCCTCTCCTCACGTCACAAAGCCCCACTTTCTCGCACACAAGTTCTGTACCCGTTGCCAGTCAGTCCTGCTCTGCAAGAGGACATTCACCCACCAGATGGTCCCTGTACTTCTGCACCAGAACTGCTGATGTGCACAAGGGTCAGCAAAAATGGACCATGGTTTTAGCTTGTCTTAACACACTTCCAAATCACAGAGAAGCACAAAAGGCCACTGAACATCTCTGTTCAGCAGCACAACCAGTTGGCCTGTTATGAAGTGCTCTTGTGGCAGCAAGTTGAAATAACCTCAGCTCTCAAGAGGGGAAGAGGAAGCTGCTTTACCATGTGCTGTAAACAAACACCATGTGGGTCTAAGGATATCAAAGATACTTTGCCACAAACCCTAATGCCAGGAAGGACAACAGGGACTTGGACACTCACTGGGGGCTGTGCATGACTGTGGTGATGAAGTATCGCTCAGCATGGCAAGCATAATGCTGTGACACATGAGGTGCTACTGGTCATAAACTTTTATTAATACACTGCTTCCCTCTGCCCTCCTCTGAAGAGTTAATTCTGAATATATACATGGCTTTGGTAAGGTGGTTGTCCTTAGTGTCAAAGGAGGTTCTCAAGGAGAAACCTGGCTCACTAATGCTCATATCTTCACATTCCCCAGATCAGTAGAGACACAATAAGAGCATAATTTCTGTGTTCCCCTCTCTGCCTCCAGTTGCAAAGGCTCTGGCTGCTGGGGCAGCATGGGCTTGGCTGGCTGTTTGCAGCAGCAGGCGTGTGGGACATGCTGTGAGATGGACACATTGCAGGGTTGGCATTCTGGCCTGTCAGGGTCTCCCCTCATTCCTGTAACGCTAGACTGCTTCTCAATTATTTCTTAGCAGCTTGGGCTAAGAAGCCCATGTCAAGAATGGGATATGGCATCTCTGGCATCCCAGGCTGAGCAAGTTGTGTTTTGCAACACACACTGACGTGCTTTTGTGTGGAAGGGATCTCTTTCACACTAAGTAGCCGTCATACGGTATTTTTGATCACCACCTGCAAGCAAATCCAAGCAAAGCTCATTCCAAGGTCAGCTGGGTATTTTTGCAGACTTATCTCCAGCCTTGCAGGCTGCAGAGCAGGCTGCTGCACTGGTCATTTAAACCTCTGATGGATCAGAGACAGAACTGATCCAGACTGGCAAGAAAGAGATTAGGATCAAACAGCCTCCTCCATCCCTGCAGCTCTGCATTGACAGGTGTCCAGGATGTCATTACACTTGGCAGATGACTTCAGCTAATGAGGTTTTTGTCTTCACAACTTTTTTATTATTTTTTTTTGCCAACGCAGAGCAGTTAACCCACCCTTAGACATATTCGAGCTTGCTCTTAGTGAAGCTGATTCAGAAAATTATGGCTTACCTGCCCTGGGTAGCGAGGTGGGCAGAGGCCATGGCTGTGGCTGTCTTGGGTAACCTGACAGCCTGGAGAATTTGTTTGTGACTGATTAAATGGCCATGATATCTAAGACCTTCAGCAAAATTTGTATTTCCCTTTTTATTAGCTTCTCTTGTCCTCCCACTGCCTGCCTGGGTTAGCAGAAAGTAACTTGTGTGCTTACAGTAACAGATTGGAAAGTTGAGAAGCACCTCATCAAGCAAGATCATTTAACAAAACAGGAGATTAAATGTCTCACATAATTAAGGATTCAAATATAAAAATCCCTTTGATGATACACAGATATAGGATTTGATGGTGTTTCTCTAACTATGCCCTTCAAAATACTTTGCTTTGATTTTGATTCTCTCTTTTGCAATATGTTTCCAAATGGTGGCATCCATTTTCTCATGTTTGTCACAAGCCAAGAGCATTGGTGCATATATATATATTCAACTCCAAACCACATCTGAGGGATTAGTGTTATATGGGCAGAGAATCAAGTTAACGTGCCTGAAAACAGCCCCTTTTTATTACACCAAAACGGGAATAAAGGTGCCCATAACAAACTTTGTCCTGCAAAGTGTTAAGCATCTTGGGATGGTGTTAACAGTGGTGTTTGTCCTTGAAAATAGTCGAATTAGACTTTTTTGCAAATTGGGAACAATTTGTTTGATTGGCTCATGAAGAAGTGTTGAAAGCCTATATGTTTGTAGTCAAACCAGCTCTCTCCCTCTATCATTAGTCTGATTTACCCACTAATCCAAATATCAATAAAACTATTTGTAATTCCTTTACAACTGAGTAATTGACCACAGACACTTCTGCCACACAAAGTGTCTCATTCTGAAAATGAAACCAGGAGCTTCATCTCTCTGTGCCAATGTATGGCCACATCAGGTTACTCCTGTAATCACATTCGGTTCCTTTTCTGAGCATCTTTAAAATAAAAAAAGGAACTGAGTTTCTTTCCCAGCTGTTGTAGTGACCAGAAGAATAAAGCAGATATTGCAGCTTATGTTGAAACCACTGGGCAAAGAAAATAGCTTGGGGTCAGAAGTTTACAGCTGTGTATGAAGACGTTGCTGTGCATATATAAGGCTATTTGAAAAAATCTGTAGTTTTAAAACAGTTTTATAACTGGGAATTCATTGGCAGAATTTGCCTGCTCCCTTACTGTGACTGTATACACCATCTGATAATTACTTCTGCAAATGTTTGTTTAAATATGTTTATTCTCCCACAGAATTTAATTGTGCAAGATGTGACAGCTAGTGATGGAAGAGCAATTGCTTCAAAATATTGAGGCCTTAGCATATATATATATATCTACATCTCTGCATGGTGGCAATTTTTCCTGTCTCTCCTTGCCTTCAGGTGAATTGAGGCATTCCCCTCTTCTCAGCTGTGGCTATAACATCCCCTCAGCTATTCCCACTGGTCAGCATGGGAAAAATCCATGGTGTTCCCTGCTCCTCAGACCTGAGCATGCTGTTTTCAACACCCATCCCTTCCAGCACAGGCAGCAAGAACCTGGAAACTCAATGCCCTACAGGCCTCTGAGGGGTTTTCCTACAAGCAGCAAACATCTAACTAGCCACCCTGCAGAAAGAACAAGAGACAAATCCAGAAACTTAACAGACTGTGGAGGCTTTAGATCTTTGTACAGTGATGCTTTGCTGTCTATTGGAACAGAGCACTGGAATGGTTATTATAGAATGAAAATGAAGATGGAGATCAATCACCTTTCCTAAGCTATAAAGGGTGTTGGTAGTTTTCAGTGGGTTTTTTGTGTGTATGGCTTGTGTAATGCAGCAGATGGAGCGTGTGCTGAAAGACTAAGTGAAGAAGGGAGCTGGTTATGTTTGGCAGGGCGATGCACATGATGTGTTGCATTCTTATTGCTTTGTAGGATCACAGAAGTTAACATCCATTAGATCATGTATTGGGCTTCCCCACACCCTCACACTACTTCTGCTAGTTCAGTTAGTTCCCTAGAGTCTATTTTTAGTGTTTTATCTGTTGAACTTGAAATATCTCAAGCAATGAAGTATCTCTCCTTTTTCTCCTTTTTTCCCCTTGGAGATTTCTGTGGTCTAACACCTTGCAGAGCTGTGTCTGACTCTCCTGCCTGAAACGCTTTTCTTTGGCAGCCATGTAGCCATTTACATGTGACCCACACTCAGTAGATGGAGGGCAGCACTTTATTTTCTTTGCAGCCATTACTGGGCTCTTGTTTAGCTCTGAGCCCCCCAGGGCTGGTCACGATAAAGCCATTACCTCCGTACACATGCACACCACATGCCTTCCCTGGGCCATTTCCACTATAACTCAGCATCAGCTGCTTAACTCAATGGTTGAAACAAGCACAATGAATTAAAAAATAGGGTAGCATGAAGTGTTATTAGTCCCCAGGGAATTTGCTGCCTCCTGAAGCACTATTCCCTAAAGCTTTTAGAGCAGATCTTGCTGCTGTTGCTTTCTTCTACTCCTGCTGTCATAAAACCCCCTGTGACTTCTGCATTTTCCCATCAATTACTTCTTGACCCCTGAACTCCTGTCCAACCAGCTACTATCTCTAGACAGAGACTCTAAGCCAAGCTTAGGCCCCACACTTATGCAGTGCTTTTAGCAATGCTGGTCAGAGGTGTCCTCAGGAATAAAAGAGTTAGGAGAAGATACACACTCTGCGTCTGGAATGGCAAAAGAACTATCACTTCTGGCACTTTGTGCAATAAAAGCAACAGCCAGACCCATGCTGAGTTCAGTTTTAAGAGTTAGAAGTAACATTTTAAAACTGTCTGAAGTGACTCAGGCACCAACACTGATGGTGTAGCTGCAGTTGATTAACACAGTTCTTCACCCAATACACCCATGCAGCTCAAACTGGAAAAGCAGTGACTGCAAAGATACAAATATTGCCAAGGAATAAAAGTGTTGATAGCTCCCTTTGGACCTAATTTTCTATGGAAGAGGACTGAAAGTTTGGACTTCTTATTTGCAACACAGTATGCTGCGGATAAGCGAGTTAGAGATCTCTTCCAGAAATGAGCTACTTGTACAAGACAATTGAGTAGATAATATTTGTGGTGCTGCACATGGCCTTTCTATTTAGGGATGGAAGGGAAAGTGATAATTGAGGATGGTTAGCTTCTGTGCTTGGCACCACCTTGGCAGCAGGCTGTGAAGTCACACTTTCAGTTATCGAATTGGGAATGAGACTATGCAGGGTCATAGATGGGAAATGAACAGTGACCCACCTTTACATGATCAATAGCAAATAATTAACACTTACATTCAGAAATGTTGGAATAGCTAATCAAAGAATCCAGAATTACAGAACAGACTGGTAAAATGAGGCAGAAAGTAGTAAACTTATCCTCATTTAGTTTCTGGCCCCAAGTGCCCTACAAGGTTGGTTGCAAAACTGAGAGTACTCCAGACTCAATGAATCTACATCCACATCTAGCAGCTTCTTCATTAGGCAACTCTGTTAATTCAGCGTCTGGATCCCAGAGGACCCATTGGGAAGGCATGTCCCCCACACATACACACCCTCTGATGACTACATTTCCACTTGGAGAGCAGAAAGAGGTATAACATCAGCTGGAACGAGCTGAATGTGCTCAGCCACATTTCATTATGACCAAGACATATTGGGGCACAACATTTCCACCAGAGTACACTGTGAGAGAGCACACTGTTCCCCCTGGTACTGGGAGTAATAAGATGATAAAACGCAGGCACAAGGAGCAAGTTTGTCTTTATAAATCTAAAAGGCAGACATTAAAAAAACCCCAGATTTCTGAAAAATTAACACTCTCTTTCATTATTAAATGAAAAAGGCCCTCTTTTCTTAAAAAGAAAAAACCCCTCTTTAAGCCATTCTAAAATTTATTGAAAGCTATTTAAAGACATTAGGTTATTTTAGAAAGAACTGTTGACTTTACTGATCGTGCCCTACTTATTTTTCCACATTGGTGCCTTTTTTAAGAGCAGCAACTGGCATTTATAGTCACCTCTCTGTTTATTTCACTAAAGTAAGGGCAGAGCTCAGCTTTCTTTTCACAGATCCAAGCCATTTCAAACATCAAAAGTACCTCACATATTACTCCCCATCGCTGGGTACACACAAGCAGACCTGAGCTGTGAAACTGCAGCGAGGCAGCAATACTTTTATGGATTTCGTTGTTCAGCCCAATTTGTATCATTTTTATATCATCTCAGTAAACATAGAGAAGGTTAAGAACTTTGACAGGAATTAGCCCAAAGCAACATAGTCTCAGCTGGGCAGGTGCCACGGACTGCAGAGGGGGCACAGACAGAGCAGTCGGGCAGGGCTGTGCCCTGGTGAAAGGTGGCCACATTTCCGAGGTTACCATGCCTGAAAGGCTCCAGACTTCATTTTGCATGCTTTCTTATAAAAACTCCTTATGTCACACCACCTTAAAGATATCTGGGTTGGAGTGCAGTAGCCCCTTGGGGACCTGCATTTACTAGAACTGTTTCTGACGGTTTGTCTGGTGACGATGGTGAGTTTGGGGGGGAGGAAGGGAGGGGCACAGACACTTACATCACCCCTTTGCAGAGAGCAGAAGCGGTGGCTCTGACCCAGTGCTTTGCAACACGCCTGGGGATCCTGGAGCCAAGACATGACACCACAGAGAAGAGAGAAGAACACATGCTGGAGTGAGGAGCATGCCTGGGAGTGAAGCCCACACCAGAGAACTCAGCCTGGAGTTATTTTTAAGCATACAGCAGTGGCCTCTGCCGGCTCTGGTCAGGACATCAGCTGTGTTTCCTTCTCCTGCTCTAATGGGGATGCCTCTGCTGTGACCAGGCTTTGCAAAGAACCCATTTCCCAAGGGAAAAGCGAGACATACAGACGAAGAAGTGAGTTTGCAGGATTCACAGTAGCACTCATTGGGATCCAAAAAGATCAAAACCCCTGAGAAGGGGTTTGATGAAGCTTGGTCCAAGTTCTGCACAGTTAACCCGTGATGTGCTTCCTTTTGGGGCTGCACAGCCAGGACCACTCCTCATGTCTGAGCCCAGTGTGAGCTTTCCTCTAAGCCTTTCCAGTCAGCCCAGGATTAGCACTGGGCTGCAAGGCAGGACTAGCATGAAGCCCATCTTCTTCCTTAACTCTCCCCCTTCACAACCTTGGTAGGAGAGAGACTCAAGCAGAGTGGAGTACAAGGGCTGCCCTCCTTCCACCACTGATAGGTGGGGTTTTCAGGAGCTGCCTTTTCTTCTGATGGACCTACCTGTGTACTCCATGTCTCTACTGGAGCTGCCTGCAGGCAGGAGTAACAGGCCTGCCTGGTTTCACAAGGCAGTGGTGTGTGCAGGCAGCTGCTTTCTCATGCACATCTTCAGTTCCAAGATGCATTTCTACCCAGAATTATTACTCCAAATCATGGGTCCTTTGGTTACTGTTTCAGATGGCTTTAAAATCTGCTGTCACTGACATTCCTGGCCTCTTTCTGCAGTCCCCACGTGGAACATCCCCTGTTGTGCTGTGTTTGCAGGAGAGGAACAGGCAAGTGCCACAGCTGGCATCACCCAGGCTAGGTGGGAACAGCACCCAGAGCTCGCAGACCCCTCATTAGTGCCTTGGCTGCTCCTCCCACCACCCACCATCACTGCTGTCACCCTTTCAGAAGCACAGACCGGGCACCTTCCAATGACAGCTACTCCTCTAAGACCAGGTTACTGTTGTATTTATGTATTTATGTATGATAAACCCTAAATGCAAGGGCTATGGGCAGACAGGCTGTCACGTGTCGAGGGCTCCCCTGCATCTGCTCCCCAGCTGCTCTCTCCCCAGGCCAGCCGAGAGGATATTGGGTAACGTGGCTAAAGGCTTGTGGGAGAGCTGTGGCAAAGCTTCCCCCCATATTAAGCAGCCTGTAATTTGGCCCTGGCTGGGAGGAAGTGACAAGGACAATGCAGAGATCAGACATTCAAAATTTTTGCGCTCAGTGTGAATATTTTACATGCTTGTCAAGCTGTGCAGTAAATGATGAAGGGTTGTAGCCAGCTGTAATTTAACACAGTGGGATCAATCCAATATGAAGAGCAACAGACTGTATCTTTCCTCCATATGGACATCTAAACAAACGTTTTATTGATTTAAATATTTCTCATCGTTTATGGGAACAATTTATCACCATGGCCTAATAAAGCGTCCCATTTTGTACTTTTAGACTATCGATGTGTTCAAGGATCATACAAGCTTTTTAACTTAAAATGATTAAAAATTGCAGCAAAACAGGGGATGGCCCCACTCTGAGGGCATCTGCATAATTATTGGTCTTAATTACTTGCTTTGCACTGAAGTTGGTTTCAGCAGTTGACAGGACAAAAAAATTGAAGCAGCTCCAGATCCAAATAAGTTGTAAGAGAAACAGAAGAGCCAGAACAGACAACAGGTATGAGTCTGGGGGCTGTGAGTGCCGGGACATATGTCCATCCCTCTGTCTGCTTTGTAGGACTCCAACACAAAGCTTCTTGCAGCAAACATTGCAAAATGGAAGATGTTGATCCCACTCCTCCTTCTTTTAGAGCACTGATGTATCAATACCATCCACATGGTCTAACCTTGGGGCAAAGACAGGGTTATCTCCTGAGTTTCGTTCTCTTTCTAGGGAGTCCCAGTCTTCATATTTTGAATTTTAATGTTTGTCCTTGTCACAAAATGAGCTTTGCCTTAGCTAGTGAACCCAGATGTTCTCCCTTTTCTGATCTTTCTGATAGAATAAAGAGATGAAAACCCGAGTCTACTTTCTTTCTGCAGCATCTTCTCAGCTGAGACTATATTTTTAGCTCTTTAAGGGGTTTCTTCAGCTGCTAACAAGTTCTGCTTTCCAAAATATTCAAAACTCTTCCTCCAAATAAAATTGGCTTAAAAATTACCAGATTTGAAGTAGACACACTAGTTTATTTTCTCTGTAGGTTTGAACCTGTCCCACTCACAAGCTTTTCTTCTTAACAGTGAGGGATAAAAACTGTTATTAAAATCAAAAGCTGAGTTGCATGCCTAATCCCATGACTCCAGGAGTTGGGGCTTAAGAAATGAAAGCGAACACTGTGGGGTTTGTGATAAGATTGCAGGAGTTGGCAACAGCACTGGTGCTTAACTGTGGGTGTTGCTGGGAATACGGACTGCCATTCGGCTTCACATCTTGGCAGGGGATGGAAAATCCAGCAAAGCACCTTTTTTTTTTTTTAATTATTATTATTAGTATTATTATTTTTTATTCCTTTGTTTGTTGTTGCAGAAACAAAAGCATAAATCACAAGGCCTTGGCACTGAGTGGGGTTTTGTGCTGCGCTGGGTCCTGGTGCTAAGTTACATTCCCTCAGATCCTTTGGTCCCTTGTTCTTCAGCCAGCAAGAAACACGAGGCTGCAAAGGGTGTCTACACATAGGAGTGTGTGTCTGTGCACGACTCTGTGTTTGTCTTGGGTCCCACACCAAACATGGTCAGGGCCAATACGTATCAGAGAAGTGTTTAAAAATGGTATTATAATTTAGATCACTCTACCTCCATTACAGTAACACCAGTGTGGGGGAATGACAGCCCATTGGTCCAACCAGGAGTTAAAACATGATGCTGTGTCATGCTGAAAATTTGAGATAGGCAAGTGTGACCAGACCTGGGACCCTCAGTGCTTTGTAGCTGTGCTGAATTACATCTGGCAACAGCAGAGATCAGAGAATCATAGAACCACAGAATGGTTTGGGTTGGAAGGGACCCCAAAAGTCATCTTGTCCCAACTCCCCGCCATGGGCAGGGACACCTTCCACCAGACAAAGCTGCTCAGAGCTACACCTAACCTGGCCTTGAACACTTCCAGGGATGTTCAAAAGGTGTCCATGTTGTCTAATTGTTCCCTGTATCAATCTTAAAATATGATATCTTAAAAAATCACACTATTAAGAGCCTTAATGTTTCCCCTACTACAACCTGCTTCCCTCAGGCAGGCTAAGGTCCCCTGCCCATCCTTGGCAGGATCCATGTGACATTTTTGTGGGTGAGCATCCCCCTTGCCAGGAGCAGGCAGCCACATGCCTGCAGCTCAGCCCTGCCTCTGCAGTGACCAAGCTACTGCTCTGAACCATCTCCAGTTTAGTCCTGTTATTCACCAAGCCCATTTTGCCACTGCCATGTTTGAGCTGTGCTCTGGGTCCCCATTAACATCTGACCCTCAGCCAGAGAAGATAAAATCTAAAAAGATGGTCTGAGTGTTCTGCAAGACCTAAACCCAGACTGGAAGTTGCAGGGGTCCCTGTGCATGAACCAGCTCTGTGCAAGGTTTTGAAATGGCCACATTTCTGAGGTAAACGCCACTGAAGACCTGAAAGCTGAGGAAGGAGCTGAGTGCATCCTCCCACTGCATGTTCCCCGTGTAACCCTCTCAGTGCTGGCCCCAAGCAGAGCAGCAGAGGCAGGATGAGCAGGTGTGATGCCTGGAGAGAGCAGCCCCACCTAGCCAAGCCAAGCCAAGCCAAATAACGCTGACCACCATTGCTCACCATTTGCTGAAGGAACAGCAAAATAATAACACTGGGCTGTGTTAGGGATGAACCCCATGTGCTCAACAGCTCTGGTTGTCCCTGTTTGGACATCAGCAGTAGAAAGTTTTAGCAGTTTTGGGGTTTAGGTAGCACAGGCAAAGCCTGATGGGAGCTCATTCCCAAGTGACATCATTTAGCAACAATTCCTAAGAAATAGGTCCCAACTAGCAGCGAGGAGTTGTGCCTCCAGGCAAACAGATGCTGGTTCAGGGCTGTTATCAGGTAAAATGAGTGGGTGAACAGCCTTCTCTGAAGCTTGTCTGTTGCCATGAGAAGAAGCAAACAAAGCAGGGACAAGGCTGAGCTCCAAAAAAATGAAGCTGCTGACTGGCTGGCACCACATGCCTACTGGAGATGGTGATGAGATGCTTCCTTCTGGGCACTACACAGTGGGAAACACCAGTTATCTCTTCTGTGTCCTCAGTTCTGCTCTGCAGCATGATTTCCACCTCTCTGATCATTCATGCACTGAATTGCTGCTGGAACAATCCTGCCGAAGACTGCAGGTCATCCTGGAGTCTCAGAGCAAGCAGGTGGGTCCTGCTCAGTGTTGCCATCTCAGCCAGCTCCAGCTTTGTGTGTGTGTCTCAGGCTGAGAGGTTGTTAAAAGGCACCAGAGACCTATTTGTATCGATCCAACCAAAGGTCACATTTTCACAAGGGCATTTTGGAGTCAGAACTCCTTTTTGGTTTTTCTCTTAACAAAAAAGAAAACAACGAAAACGTATTCAACATTTGCATGGGGTTGGCTTTTCCAGCTCTTTTGCAGTACTTTCAGGCAGCCAAGAAGTGAGGAGAAAAAGAGCCCAGGAAGATGTTTTGCATGTGGATATGACACATTGCAAGGATTGCCAGCAAACTCCAAGGCAGTGATTTCAAGAAGTGCAAGGGGGGACCCTCTCCTTTACCTCCCCTCTCCTCTCTGTGTGAGGAAGTGCTGTGGCTACAGAGAGATGTGGGATTTGATTGTTTGCAGCACTGGGAAATTGGAAGTAAAACTTCTAGACAGCAAGTACACATCTGGACAGAAGCACACATGGTAAAGGGAGATGATTAAGGGAGTGAGGGTAAAGAGGGCAAGTTTGGTGCATGATCTGCTTCCCAACCTAGAGAGTCAGAGAGACTGGGCAGAGATGCAGCTACAAGCAAGTGCTCAAAAGAAAGCCAGAAATCTGTAGTGCCCTGGCAATCCCACCACACTCAATGGGTACTCAGGTGTTGTCAGCTACTGTGTTTAGGTTTCTGCACATTGCTCTATGTTCCAGCTCTATGTTGTTCACTAAACACAAATACTTGGTTTTGTTCTACAGTGGTGCTGCACAGCTGTGTTTAGAGAAACCATCTACAAGATGGTGCTTGACAGTGGACTGTCCCCAGAGATTGGGCCAGGAGCCCAATGGATGCCCTAAAAGCTCAGAGCAGGACTGGGCCCTATCTCTAATGCCATGTCAGATTATGTGATACAAAGAACATGGTCTGGAAATCACATGACAGCCAGCTTTCTCATGGGGTATCCAGTCACTCCTGCTTCCAGCTGGACAAGACAAAAGCATCTTTATTAGTGTCAGGCAAGCCTGTGTGCCCATCCCTACTGAGAAGATCAAACCCTGTGTGTCTTGGCAGTGGTGCTTGTGGTCACATGCTGACCTGTCACACTGTCTGACGAGAGCCTTTGACACTGTGGTTTTACATGTAGCTAGAGAGGACATAAACATGAGTCATGCAACTCCCAAACTGTGTGTTTTCTTCATTAACTTCAATAAAGAGCCATCACACATGTTGCAAAACCAAAAGCTTGTGGGTTTCCTTTTTTGTCTTACCCTGGGGGCTGGATGAAAGGGGGATCCTATCTAATGCCTGCTAAGGAAATTCCTGTTGCAGGGCACACATGCACATGCAACTGGCATCCAGCTGGATCCCAAGGAGAGGGGGAACACAGTTTGGGGAGTGGTGTGTTAATCATGAGGCTTTGGAGAGCAGGAGTGCAGAGTTGCACCTGAGTGACTTCCTGAAGGAGCTGCACGTAACAGGAATGGCAGACATGAATGTGGATGTATCTTATGATGTTTGTTTGTATGTGACATTGATATTGTGTAGCACAAATATGATACCAAAATCAGGCTGAAAGTAGGAAAGCAAATCTCCCTTTTCTTCTTCAAGTAGCTCGTGTGCTGGCCCACGATTGCAGATGAATGCTTGTGTTCTCATCTGCACCAGTGAGTCTGGTCCAAACAGAAACACTGGTAAAACACTGGCACAGGTTCCCTGGAGACGTGGTAGATGTCCTATCCCTGGAAATATTCAAACCCAGGATGGACAGGGCACTGAGCAACCTATTCTAGAGGAAGACTTCCCTGCTCATGGCAGAGAGTTGGACTAGATGGCCTTTAAATGTCCCTTTCAACCCAAACTATTATATGACTCTGTAGTTCAGAATATGAGCTCATCTGGGGCATCATCAGCACAGCCTCACCTGCACCTCCCCAGAACTCACCTTCTAGTGGGTACCTTCACCTTTGTGAAATCAAGTATAGCTCTTCCAGGATGAGCCCAGGGGACTGTGACATCTGGGCACTAGGGCAGAACTACTGAAATAACTATAAAAATAAAAAATAACTGCTAGTGCCTATCTGCTGCCTTAATAATGTGATGCTTCCAGCACACCAGCCCACTGATATCTCAGTTCTTTACACTGAGTGATCTGCAGATTTTGTGACTGCATTTATTTTTTCATTCTTTTTTTACCTTTTTGCCTATGGACAGGAGTTATTAGGAGGCTGGTAAATTCCCCGAGGACCGTGTAGGGTCCCGTCTGCCTTGACCATGGCAGCATCTGCTTCATCCATCCATCCATCCATCCATCCATCCATCCATCCATCCATCCATCCATCCATCCATCCATCCATCCCTTCATCCCAGTTCCTTGCTGCCACCTGCTGCAGGCAGGTCTCCACTGCAGCGCGGCTGCTCTCGGGCTCTGGCTCCTCAATCTCAGCTTGTGCTTTCGGAGTGATGCTTCTCTCTGCTTTCCTCCACCTCCTCTTCACTGCTACTCAGGGAAATTTTCTCCTTTCTCTCCATTTTTGTACCCGGTTTCTGCCCAGGTGCAAACACAACCAGCTCACGTCGAACCTTCCTGGTGGTCGATAATATCACAAAGTTTCAAACCAGTGGTGCAAATACCTGAAATGTTTCCAGGAGCATCAGCAATTTTTTTTTTCCCCCCACAATTTCCAGCTGCATTCTATGAAAATACTCATCCCTTTCCCCCTCCAGCTGTATTGCTGGGAAGTAGCCTGGCTATGTGTGTCCTGCCCACAAAACTCCTGTCCTGTGCACATTAAACTCACAAAGTCCCCTCTGATACTGCAGCCTTGTGCACAGGATGTGAGGCAAAGACATGAGTGAACAGCTAAAGTGATTTTGTTTGGAAATACCAAAGCTCCTTTTTTCTCCACCTTTTATTGAAGAATGGAGAGGCCCCTCTGCTTCCCTCAAGGAAATTCCCCAGAAAGCACAGCTTCAAGAATAAAGGCTCTTCCAGACAAGTAAGAAAAAAGCTGAAACCTGAACCTTTGCATCTGAAATTACAGCTTTGTATTTAATTTCTCTGTAATGTAATATAGCACATTTTCTCAGACCCTTAGATGCCTAAAAATCACTCAGATGAAATGAGTACTGTACACTAGGCTGAGGCCATTTGCTATAGTTACAGAGTAATCATGGAAATATGGAAAGGCTTTGCAAGTGTAGCATTTGTGGGTAATTTAAACTGAAAAACAGTCACAGCTCTGGTATCTGGAAAACTACTGACAATGCTGATATCTGCTCTGTACAGGGGAGCAAGATGGAACCATCCATAACTGTCAGCTGTACTATGATGAGTACAGAGGAAAAACAGATTTAAGATTAATTTTTATTTAATGTTATATAGAGAATAAATATATTTGTCTGTATATATAAAAGAGAAGAAGTGCTAATGATATAGGATTCACATGTTTATGTTACTTAGTTGTCTAACTCATAGGGAATCTGGATAAAAGATGGGAGAGAGACTGTGCTAGGGATGTGCAAGGTTGGCCTTTCTCTGAGATGTCTATGTCCTGCTGTTACATAAATAATCATGAATTTCCAGGGGATGTATGCTGGCTTTGGTCTGTTAGATTTTCTCCTTCATATCTCATAAAATTAATACCTCTATGTGTGTAGAAGGCAAGAATAAGCAAGCAATAACATTAATGAAATCATGTGTTGCAAAAAGCTACAGAGTTTCATTGCAGTAATTTCTTGCATGTATTATACACTTTACAGAAATGCAGTTTCTTGACAATTGGGCTGCCACACATAAAAAAAAAATCTTTTCTACTTTCCATTTTCCACTCAGAGAAATCCCACAAATAATGCTTATTCAATTCCCAGCAGCTTCTGCTCTCCTGACTCAGCCCTCTCTGAATAACAGCCAGGCATGTACATAACAAAGGACGTTAAATATTAATGCTGAGGGGTTTGTTGCTGATTGTGCTATTAACATGTAAGGAACCATTCATCCTTTCCACATAAATAAACTCTGCCTGACTCATTAGAGCCCTGCAAAGTCAGAGTTAACCTGACAATATATTCCTTCATTTTGAAAGATGAAAACAGGGGAGAAAGAGATGTGTGAACTGCTCTTTAATGGATCACTGCACTTGCACTTGGGATTTTCAACCTAGACTAACACAACAATTAGAGAAAGAGGAAAGAAGAGAGGGAAAGAAAAAATGTAGTGTTTAAGGAGATCCTGGAGGATGCAACTGTTAGGTGATGCACTGCCTTCAGCAGAGCCTTTCATGAGACAGTGACATCACCACTCTTCAGTGAGTCCAATGCTGTCAGCACGGGTCCTGCAGTGCTCATCAGCTTGGCCCTCAAACCAAGACCTACCAAGGTCCCTGTGTTTTTCCACTCAGACCTGTCTTACAGAACGGTTTCTGTCGGATTAGAGAAATTTAAGCACCCTCATCTCTTTACATTCAAACGCTTACAGGCCATGATGCTGCTGAAGGGCATGGGCTGACATCTCCTGGCCTGTCACAGCACGTGCTGGTGGCACCTTTTGAGAGCAGTGGCTCTTTTTGAAACTGAAGCTTTTATGACACAAATAGTTTTCAGCAAAATACTTATTGTTAGGTCAGTCTTCTATTTTTCCAGTGTGGTACAGCCTCTCCAGCTCTCCTTTCCAGCTCAGGTAAGCTGATATTGCCACAGTGACTGTGCACTTTTGCCCTGAAATGTCAGCATCAGTGCTGTCGTGTGGGTTTTACATAGTTCAGGAGCCCCTTTGGCTTGGACAGCACAAGTGCAGATCATGTTTTGCAGCCTGTATGCTCATGGATCACCTTTCTGGGAAGGGAATGGAGCTGACATTCAGCAGCACAGGTAGCGCTGGGATTCCCTCGTCCTCCACAAGCTTCCGGCTGTGCAGCCATTTGGGTTGCCACAATAATCAGGAGCTTGTGTCAAGAAGACAGTGACAGGCTAATTTAAGGGGAAAAAAAGTATTATTATGCTTTGTGAAAACAGAGCCTTAGTCAGATGAGCTCAGAATTTCAGAGGAATATATAAGATGCATTGAGATGTTTGCCCCCGTTTCTCCTTGCGTCAGTAATTCATTTCTTCTGGTGCTGGTAACGTGGGTGGCAAGGCTTGTGCTGCAGGTATTACAGCACCCAGCAAAGGTCTTCTGCTCCTGAGCAGCACTGAACAGCCTGGCCCATCCAGTAGGTATATGTGTTTATGTAAATATCCACATATCCCATCCAAACTGTGGGCAAGGAATGTTTTCACAGACCCAAACCCTGACTTCAACATGATTTCACACTGCAGTGTATTCAGTGTAAAGCCCTTTTTTTCTCGTGTTTAGGCTGTCCATTTCCCC
Source organism: Myiozetetes cayanensis (assembly GCF_022539395.1). Classification (NCBI taxonomy): domain Eukaryota; kingdom Metazoa; phylum Chordata; class Aves; order Passeriformes; family Tyrannidae; genus Myiozetetes; species Myiozetetes cayanensis. The sequence continues at coordinate 14,195,616 of NW_026087048.1, forward strand.
AGACCAGGCAGCAGCCCTGTCCCTTTCTGGTGGGAGGGAATGCAGCATTGCTTGGCTCTCCCCCTTTGCTGGGTGCTTTCTCCTCCTAATTTGTTTGTGGGTCTTGGCAGTGCTACCCCTTTACAGCAAGACCTGCAGCATGGAGGACAGTTATTTTATTGATAACCAGATTGATTCTATATGCATTATACTCTGTCTGCCAGCAAGCAGGCAGCACTACCAATGATTAGATTTAATGCCTGTATAGCTCTTTACATTGTATTTGTTATCTGCATTACTAATCCTGCTTATCAGGTGTAGTAGCAGGTGCCGTAAAACGTTTCCTGTGATTCTCCCTTCTACTAAGGCCTGATTCTGGCTTTTGTAAGCAAAGTTTCATTAGCAGAACTGGTGGAGGGAGGGGGAGCTAAGGGCTGTCTCTGGCTGGACAGCTGTCACCAGTGGAGAGCAGCAGCCATCAGCCTGTTATCACCTCACACCTTGGAGAGGTGGCAGTGCCCAGCTCCTCCTGCCACCACCTTGCAGCCCCCAGCCTCAAAGCCCGTCAGCTCAAGGATTTTCCATGACATCCCTTGGACTTGTTTAACCCCTGCTCGACGTGTAAGCTGGTTTCTCCTGGCTCCTGTTCTGACAAGGACACCTCCAGGGCCACATCTGCTGGGGCTCCTCGTGCAGACCATGTGAGAGGGCTTAGGAAACAGAGGGACACCTCTGTGCATGTGAGTGTGTGCCCCCCTGCACATATGTGAGTGCCTGAAAACCAGCCAAAAAGCTCTGCCCTGCCCATGCACTGGTTGCTCAGCACCCTGTGATACCAAAGTGCCTGTCACAGCAAGTGTCCTGGTGTGTAAGCAATGGCTCTGGCAGAGCCATGAAAAATGCATTGTTTGTGTGGTTTCAGAGTCGTACATTTCTATGATTATCTTCCTTTCACTTGACAGCCTGTGAGCCACTGGAGAAGCTGCTCCATAACCACTTAACTTCTTTTGTTTCAGTTTCCCTTGTATATTCTCCCCACAGCATCTGAGCACTCGTGAAGGAGGGTACCCTGGTGCACCCAGGTGTGCACCTCAGTGCAAGAGTCCCTGGTGTCTTGTTCATGCAAGGAGGCAAATGAGAAACCCCTGATGCTGTAGGTGAGACAAAAAAAAGGAAAATGTCTTGATTATGGCTGTGGGGCTCTGCTCCACCCATGTGCACTGGCCAGATCTCCCATCCCACCCTGCTCCCCAGGAGGTCTGTGGCTGCTCAGGGAGCTACAGGGTTAAATGAAGCCCTCTTTGCCTGTGGAACCATGTTGATAATGACACCTGCACGATCAGCCTTTACACAGACACCTATTTCCCTGGGATGTCAGAGCTTACATAATTTTATCCATCTCCATGACAGTTCCTTATTCATTGCAGCTCTGCTTTGTTTTCCACTTACTTCTTGCAGCTCTGAAACAGTTGGATTGCTGCAGATTTCATTAACGTGCTCTTATGAACAGGAAGATGTTATCCTTCCCCATCCTACTGCCTTTGGATGTCAGGCAGCCCGTGAGGCTCAGGTTCCCCGCCGGCACCATATGGCACTACGGAAAATGGCTCTCCTGGCTGAGATACCTGGATACAGGCAGCAGTGATTAACAGAGAGAAGCACAGCAGGGAACAGAGGTAATTAGAAACACTGATAATCACAATGCAATGGTAAGGAATGCCTCCCAGATTTGTTGCCTCCCTCTCTGTTCATTCTGCTATGAGGTTTAGTACAGATTTAACCAGACTGGATCTACCCTGCATGGGAAGCAGTAAGCAAAGTAGATGCAGGGGCTTTTCTGGGAACTGAGAAAAGCCCAGCAGGGACACTGAGGTGCTCATCTGGCCAGCCTGCCACATCTTTCTTTGCTGCCAGTCCCTCCTGCCAGCGGAAGGCGACATGAGGCAGAGCAGCCTTTTTCCAGCAGCAACTGGGATGGAGCTGGGAGAGCATCTCCAGGAGTGCCCCAAGCCATCTCCATGGGAGCACAGTATGAACAGTGATGTGCTTCCTGAGCATGACCCACGCACAGATCTGAAACCTGCAAATAGAGCTCCCGTGATTAGAAGAACGTGAAGTATTAATGAGCTGGAGGACTCAGAGGAATGGTGACAGGCAAGCAAGAAGCGCTCAGTGCCACGGTGATAGACTGGCTCTTTTTAGCTTTGCCAAGGCCCTGATACTTGGCCTGTAGCATACAGGAGTGCTGGTAATAATTTGACTTCTGAAGTGCTCCCACATCAAAGCAATCAGTGCACTGTACCAAACACAAAATGCAATTTAGCTAATGTATTGTGCGAGGGAGAATAAAGCTGAACTTTAAATTTAAGTTCCAATTTTTAAATGAGTGGGTGTTAAAAAAACCCTGAATTAATCACCTACTCCATTTTCTGTATGGCAGTGATGCCACCAGTGCAGTCACAGGAACTGCATCAGCAAGCCATTGGACAAAGAGAGAATTTACAGGCCCAGTTTGGAATGTTGTCAATAATTACAAACACAAGCACACCTGAGTTGGAGATTCAGATCAGGTGAGCTGAGAGGGAGCAGGCTATAAAATACAGGACAGAGAAGAAAATCAAAGTATGTGTCTGGAGGGACCTTGGAAACAGCCAAAGGGATAACATCTAGTGCTCATACAGCCTGGAGGGGCCAGTAGTGCCAGTGCTGTCTTACAGCTGGGGAAACTGAGGCACTGAGTGGGGAAATAGCTTTGTAGGAGTCACCTGGTGACAGAACCAGCATGGTTGTCTGGGCTTTCAGTTTCACTTCTTTGCTAAAGTACAAGGGATTCATGCTGCTTTGTAAATCCATCCCCAATTCCCTTCTGAGAAGCCTGTGGATCCATGCTCCTCCTCAGTTTTAGGTTAGGAGAAGCAGCAGTGGAAAGCTGTCAGTGAAAAATCTTTATTGCTCTCATTATGTGGACTAATTTGGGCATCTCTGCATGGAGAGACGTTGCAGGGTGTGGACATGCCCCCCATGTGCACTGACAAGGCTTTCTTGGTTAGGAACTGCATGTTTTGTTCTTCAGGAAGATACCTCCTCATGTTACTGGTTATCTCTTTTAATAACGCAAAATTATGTGGATGGATTTCCATGGCAGACTATGTTCCATGCTGCTCTGTCCACATGGTCTTTTACAAGCACGAAATTGCATGGACAGTAGGATATTTCCTGCTACCCTTCTGGCAAAGGACTTCCAAATTATAAACACAAGGGGATTTTAAACAGAACAGGCTTTTCCCACAACAGGATTATTCCTGAAACAGGCCCTGTCTTTAGCCATCCCGGGGAGAGGGGTCTCAAATGTAGCAATGGTCTAATATATAAAGTGGAGAGATGAAGGATGCCCAGTCATGCTGGGATTCCCTTCTGCTTACAGCTAGAAACGTTCCTGTATTTCAGCAATTAGAAAAAAAGCCAAACCAACCAAACAAAACAAAACACAAAAATCCCCCCACGTAACGAAGAACTCTGCTAGAGAGCTGCAACATTTAGACCCTGGGTTGGATTTTATTACCGTGATGAAATTACACAAGCATCGCCTCTCTCCCTGCCTGCTGTGCAGCTCCTCGCTCTCTCCCCTTCTCTTTGGCAGCCTCCGCACGCTCCCTCCGCCTTCGCTCCGCAGTCGGGCCGGGGGCGGCGTGGATATAGGTGGGACACGCAGCCCTGGGCTCCCTCCCAGCGCTGGGGTTCCTGGGCAGGGATCCCTGGGCCGCATCATTGGCATGCGGCTCCTGGCAGGACTGCATCACTGCTAGGGGAGATGCCAGCGCAGAGCCGCGCTGCGCCGCTCGCCGCGCTGCGCCGCCCCGGCAGCCGCTCCGCCGGCAACTTGGGGTGCCCGAGGTAAGAGCCCGTCGCTCCCCTCTGCTTCGCGGAGAAAGGGGTGAGAGCTGGCAGCCCGTGGGGTCTCGGTGCTCGGGAGGCAGCTCTGGGGGAAGGGGGTGGGGGGGGAGAGGGCAGGGAAAAGCTCCCTGCAGGAAACTAAAGCAAAAGGTGCCACTGAAAACAAAGATGCTCAAGGGCGGTGGAGGGTCGGTGTCCGAGTTGGGATGGATCGGTGGGAACTGTAGGGGCTCCCGTTAGCGTAATGAGACTGGAGGGGTCGGAGCCGTCGAGGGCGAGTAATTTAAACCATCCCCGTTACGCTGCCCTCGCTCTCTGCCAGAACCCAGGAGCTGCTGCGCTGTAGAGTTTTAACTCGGGCTGAAGCAATTTCTAAGAGTGCTCCCAGTGTGTGCTCAGTTTGCGGTGGACGCAGATGGAGAAGGAGAAGGTGTTTGCTTGGGGGCAGGGACTGTCGTGTCCGCATGGAGCTGTGTGGGACTGTGTGGGTGGTGGCACCCCAGGGCTGTGTGTGGGTGTGCCGGTGCCCGCGCACGCCGGCCCCGGTACCGCACCCACTGTAATTGTCCTGCCTTCATCATCTCCTCCAGGAGAGCTTAACTGCAGCTACAGCTAAAAACTGCAGTTAGTTCTTTCCGACCTCCTCTGTTAGGGAGGGTTAAATGAAGACACGGAGGGAAAGCAGCGATTTGGGAGCTGTCGCGGGATGCGGGTTCTGTGGCGAGAAGTTCCCGTGCATGTGTGTGGATGCTCATTGCACATCCTGTAACCCATCCAGGCACACATCTCTGCAGGGACTATTTTTCTTGAAGGGGACAAGTGTTGTTCAAGGGAAATTTTTTATTACATGTGTCAAACTGCAGCAATGTGATCCATAACACCAAGATTCCATTAAAAATAATTGGTAAGAACTGGCTCCACAAGGATATTACTTGTCAGGGATGACCTTGTCTCAGGAAAAAATGGAAAAGAGTAACAGCTTGATGATAATGTGTAGGTGGGGAGCATGCAGTGCTCTGTGTGCACCGAGGGGGATCTCTCACTGCCTTGTTTAGGTCAGGCACTTCTAAGCACATGCTAGAACTTAAAGGGGTCTCCTTCCACTGGGAGTCAGAGTAGAAATTCCAGATAGGATGAGACTAAATCTTGTGTCTCACATGACATGAAAATTGCTGTTTCATGTCTCCTCTGTATCCCTGGTGTTATCATTTGGGGGAAGGCGGAGGAAAAGGGTTAATTGTCTGTCTTACTTAGCCAGATATTGAATGTACAGTAGTGCCGCACCGATCATCCCAGGCATCCAGCCAGATGTTCTGCTGCACATTTGGAAATACACCTTGGTGTCTCTGCCTTAAATGACATGGGACCCAAACACTTCATGCAGTGGGATGTCCATGGTCAGGATAACCTGGAGGAAGGAGTGGGAACAGAGGCAGCATCCAAGGCTTTTTCTACTTCTTCATGATGGAAGAGCTCTCTTCCATCCTCCAGCAGAAAGAGGAGGGGAACATCTCCCTTCACTGCAAGAGAGTTACCACAGGTAGCAGCACCTACAGGGAGACCCTGGGTCTCAAGAGATCCATAAGGCCCTAATTACCTCCCAGTATTTCCCCTCTTCGTGGCTCTGTTGTGAAAGGCATGTCTACCACTATTAGGTGGACTCAGCTGGAGATCAGATCTGCAATGATAACCTTAGGTTTTCCTAACCCAATTTTGCAAATGCATGATGTGAGTGCTGGGGGGACCCTTCCGGAGCATCAAAGATAGACACAGAAAACAGCAGACAGGAGACAGCCTTTCACGTCAGCTTGTCCATTTCTGAGAGGTCTGTCCCATGAAGTAGCTATTTGAACCCATTTATGTTCTATAACATCTTTAAATTAAAGTCTCTGGTACCTGAGAACTTCTGATTGAAGGAGCTGAGCTGCTGGTGGAAGCCCACTCAGGTTCTGATGCAGCCATGAACCTGCAAGTGCACAGCTGGGTGCTTCCCAAAAGTCAGCCTTTCACCTGCAGATGATTTCTGAAAATCTGATTGCATGTCTGTAGAAAGGGTGTGTGCCCCAGCTTCTGACAGCGCAGTCAAAAAGGGTGTGAAAAATCCCACAAGGAGAAGAAGAGCCACATGGGCTGGTGCTTGGTACTGAGGGTGCAGGAGTTTGGTTTCAAAACAGGAATTGATCAGGAAAAGGCAGAATGATGAAAATGCACCCCTTTCTTGCTTTGAGCTGGGAGCATTACTTTTGGTGAAATGAAATGTGATAGACGAAAAAGGCAGGAAAATCCACCATGATCCATGATGATGCTGTCCCACCTGTACAGCACGCATTTGGGCAAAATTTGGTGAGGCCAGTCTGGGGTTTGAGGCTCATCCTGCAACTGGTGCAGCATGAGTCCAGCTCCCTTCCTTGCCTGAGCCAAATGACAGCCCTCAGTTCCTCCCTCCTCCCCTCAGAGCTGTTGTGTGTGGCCCCTTCCTGGCCACAAAATCCCAGAGCTGATAACAGTCCTGCTGGGGAATCTAAAGGCAGCCTTGAAAATCCTTTTCCTGCATTGCCAAGCCAGCAAATTGATTTTCCAGATCATGAGCTGAACCTCTGAAATTGTTCTCTTCTGAAGAGATTATGGAATTACTCCTGTACTAATGAATGCTTTAATGTTACGGTGACTAAAGTCCCATAAGGACTTAACAGCCAAAAAAAAAGGACACTGTAGGAAAGGGGAGCCTGTGGTGGCTGTGTCAGACCTCACTTCACCATCTGGAGCAGAGAGGAGAAGGAAAATGAGAGGAGGGTGAAGATGGACCCATGGTCCCCCAGGAAGCTGCTGAATCCATCAGGAATACCTTCTGCAGCTCCCAACTTTATCCCTCTGTCTTTGAGTGCAAGCAAGGAAACGTTCCTAATGTTAACTATTGCTCTCCCTGTTCACCAGCTCTCTGGTAATTACCTGTCCCCTCCCTCAGTGGGAATAACTCAGCTGCTGGTGTCCATGCTGGGAGAGCCCCAGGGTGGGCAGCAGAGCCAGGTCGCTATTCCCAAATCCCATGCATGCTGCTGTAACCTGCCATGGGATTATCTGAGTTTAGCACTTCCCTTCTGCCCTCCCAATACATCACTGTCAGGCTCTGTAGTTCAGGATCATGACACTGGTTTCCACATATGCAGTAATATACATTCCCTGACACCCCCCAAAAGGAGTTTGGCATTTATCAGGGAGAAAGTGTGCTTGTGGGGATGAGTCTGCATTGATCCTGCTGGTGTTCAAAGACCACAGTCTTGCCTCTGCTTTACTAACCCTGGTTTTATGGCACTGTAACTCCACAGGTTAGAACCAGATTGTCCCAGTTCTGAGCAAGAGCAGAGTTAACCCCTAAGATGGAATGGAAAAGCAGTGCAGGGAAACCGTCTCCATGCCACAGGAGCTGCAATGCAAGGGGAAGGCTGGTCTATATTTAGGTTAAGGGCTCTGCACAGAATGGGTAATCCTCTTTCCATGAATTATCCAGGGGATTAGACAGCTTTAAACTCCCCCAGGCCTCCCCGGCTGCAACCAGGCTCGGTGGGAGCCAGGGGGGCAATGGCCAGAGGGAGGTAGGTGCAGGCAGGTTGTTGATGACTCATTTGGCTGCTGCCAGCCTTGCCAAGCACTCCAAGAGGTCACCACAGGCCCAGACGCAGAGTGACACAGGAGTGACGTGCAAGGCAAAAGGGAACATCCTGATTAGGAAAGAACACAGAGCTTTATAAATAATTGCAGAGACGAGGGAGTTGGCAGCAGGTAGGAGGAGGGACAAGGGACCAGAAGCAGCAGTTTTCCAAAGTGTAATATCCTTGCCAGACTTTTCCAAGCTGTTTCTCGAACCAGAAAAAGGGATGCTTTTGGAACTGCAGCCGATACATCTGAGGAGATGCTCCAAACCCACCTGCTTGGGCTGGCTCTGCAAATGCGGTTCCAAGGATGCAAGTCAGGTTCATCTATTTAGAGTGCGAATGGATCACTGTCAATACTCCATTAAAATGTTGAAGGGAGGCCAACAACACAGCTCAGGGACAGTGAGGGGGTGGGGAGGAATGGGATGCAGGGAGGGAAGCAGACTGGATTGCACCAAAACCTGAATATTTCACTCAGTTATGAGGCGAGTGCCCATAACAGATTTCTGCCCTTTACCTAATGCACAACTGCTGGAAAAAAAATAAAAGGAGTCCTGTCACTAATCTCACCCTGGGGGCCTGTAAATGCCATAGAAGAAAAATTCTTGTCACCCCTGGGTGTGGGTCTTGGCACAAAGCTTTGGTGGGGAGATGAATGAGAAAGGCTCAGCTGTGCAGGCTGGGCTGAAGTTGACACCCACCTCTGCAGGGACGCCAAGGGGGCTCTTCCTCTGGTGCCAAAGGTGGTGGAAAAAACAGGGAAGGGGACCTGCCTGTGAAGCAGCAACAGAGTCCTTTCGTGGGAGACTGGCACTTCTGATTTTCTATCTGTGGGCTTGTGGTGGAGCCACTCTTTTCCTCCATTAGTCTCTAAAAGCCGGGATCTAGCTCAAAACTAGGATGGTTTGTCCTTCACTCAGTTTTCCAGGCTGTAACTAAGAAATCAGTGCAGGGGTTTGATTTCCCCGATTTCCTTTGCCTTCCATTGCTGCCTGGACATTTTGCCACCTTGTCCTGGAGTTACATTCCCCTGGATACTAACCCTGTGGACCCTCATAGTACAGCTGCCATTCCCCAGATTCACCCTTGTTCTGTACTGCAGGAAAGTCAGGTTTATTCACAGAGAAGTTAAGTGCACCAAGGCACTTTATTTTTCCCTGCATTTAAATCAATTTATTCTATTCTCTGCTGCTTATCCTACATACCCTAAGTCAGGATTTTGACCCTATTTTATTTTCCCCTGCCCAGAACTGGGACAAGTTGAAAGCTTCACCCTGCTGTTCAGCATTCCCTCTTTTACTCACATCATCTGGAGGATGCCATTTAAGTAATGTCAGGGGAGCTTGAGTTGAGGAGGGAATAAATGAGCAGCCTCCCAGCTCACTGCTAGGATGGGAAATTCTGTGGCTGGCCCTGCAGCTCCTGCCTTGCCCAGACACTCAAGCAGAGTCAGTGTCAACCCTGGCTTGTTTCTGCCTGTGAGGGTAGAGCAAGAAATCACCAGAGAAAGCCTGAATGGAAGAGGGAAAGCAGAGAAGGGAAAGACCGGGGAAAGTCTTTGCCTTTAACGTGAGCTAATGTCTTTCCTCCCTGCGTCGAACATCCTCAATTTCCTGTTTAACTTAAAGTCAACACATCTGTCACGTTAGCATCGCCCGCTGCCTGGTTCCCCCAAGCCACCCCCCTCCCATCTGCTCTCCCTGCTGCCTCCAGCCTCCCTCCACTCCTTTTGCTTTGCGGCTGGGGGTGTGAGCCTGCGATTGTGTTTTCTGCTGGCTGATGGACTTTTCCGTTGCTCATGATTCAGTACCTGGATGTGGCCGCAGCGGGATGATCTGCTTGGCTTGCAGAGCATTTACTTCTAATCTCCGGCTTGTGACATCCCAGCAGAAAAGGGTGACCCTTCCAGGAGCAGCTCCACAGGCTAGAAAGAGGGGGAATGGCTGGTGAATGGCTCTGATGAAATATTTCCTAGTCCTGGTAAGCGATGATGCTTTTCTCTTTGGTCTCTTTCTGGACAATCAGCCCTGCTGCAAAAGTAATATGGCTTAATGGGTTAAAAGCAAAGGGAGGGGAGCAGAAAAAGAGACAGAAAAAACAGTGAAGCTCATTTGGTTTGTACTGAAGCTTTTCCAGGGGTCAGTGCTCAGTTAGTGAACTGAGTCTGGGAACTGAGCAGATCAATGTGTGTGCCTGGGCAGTCAGACCAGCTCTCACTCACGTGCAGTTCCACAGCTCCATTGCTGTATATTTTTTCCTACTGGATTTCCAGCTTGGTCTGATGCTCTCCATGGGGTAGTCCTAGGTGAGCTGCTACCTGACTGCTGCTGCTTCTGCCCTGCGCTTGTTACTGCAGGAGTTATGGGCAGTCATTCATAAATTCTTGCCCCTAAGACCCCTCAACCCTTCTAGCTGATAGACTATCTCCATCATTAAGTCTAAGTGAATTTTTCACTGAAACTAGTCCCCCTCTGCCAGTAGCTGCTATATAGAGAGGTGCAGATAAAGATATTTGGGAGGAAGAGGGTCTCACTGGACTACACTCTGCAGGGACCATGAGCTATCTGGTGTCCTGGCTTACTGGCTTACTCTAAATGAGAGGTTTGTCAGTCAATATATCCCACAGGACTCACAAAATGGGTGTCCTGCTTCTTAGTTGAGTGACAGCAGAGCTCTTACACCAGGGATGAATTTAGGGCCCTTGTTTAAAGAGGATCAGGGAATAATAAACCTAAGAGCAGCCTTTGCAATCTGGCTGTATTGAATCTGCAAAGGTCCGTATATAACAAAAAACCTCCAAAAAACCAAACAAAAATAAAACAAAACAAAAACAAAAAAAAAAACCACCACAAACAAACAAAAAATGCAAAAAACCACACAAACAAAAAACCCCAACAACAACAACAAAAAACCAAACAAAGGAAAAATACAGCCGTGAAGCCTTGGCAGTTTTTATGACAGGTACAAACCCATGACCTTCTTAACAGACCTGTGTTTCACCCAAAAACTGACACAAAATACAGTTTGGGGGTACCAAAACAATTTTTTTTTCTGCATTTCTTTATGACAGGCAGAGTTAAAAACTACTCCTGGAGAACATTGCTGATATAACTTGTTTATAAAAATATTCCTCTCACGATATATTCATACAGAAACCTCCACTTGCTAAAAACTCACACATTTCATACCCTTTGATGTTTAGATACTGTGACACTGAGAGTGGGGCACTCTGGGTTTTGTGCTTATTCTAAAGAAACCTGGAAGTTTCAAGCACCAGTTATATTAAATATAAAGATTCTCCCCTCTTGAGCAGAAAGTTTTGGCTTGGGGTTTTGTTTCACATGTGTTTCAGGGTGACAATCTTATGTGCCAAATCTGTGTCTGGCAAACAGTGGGTGAAGAGGGAAGTGGAAGGGGCTTTGCGTGACTGAATCCCAGCACTGTGCAAGGAGAGAGTGCAGGAGTTGCCCAATTTGTTGTCTTGGGGGGGTTGATGATTGTATCTGTGAGAAAATCCTCTTAGGACGGCTTTTGTGTCCTTTAACCAAAACACCATGGGCTTTTTCAAAAGGCTGAAAATCCTTCATTCTCTGTTTTCTGGAATATTATTTCTGAGCGCCATAAATTTCTTTAAATTGTTTTTCTTGTTAGATTATTTTCTAAAACTTGCAGTAATGTTGAAGCCAGGGTATCTTTGCTGTCAATTTGGTGTTTGTCCATTTGACTTTTCTCCCACATTCAGTCTGGGATGTTGGCCAGTGGTGACTGTGCTTTCCTGATCCCTGCTGCAGTGCTGCCTGGAAGGGTTAATTTCCCAGATTTAATTAATGACTCTGTAATATTTATAAAGAGAAAATCATCATACCCATCTGTGATAATTTTGGTACTTCTGCCAAGATGAAATTCTGCAGCCAAATGAATATTACAATATGCTGGATGTAGAGGCTTTTATAATGTCCCAAAGTTATTTCCTGAGAGATCCTGATCTGATGTTGGGGAAGTGAAGGACAGATCCTTAAGCCTTTGTGTCTGAGTTGAATGTGTTACAGAATTAATGAATGTTATGACACTTAACTTTAGCCTTTTCTCATGGACATTTGGGTTATAAAGGATGGATTTCCCTTGTGAAAAAAAATCCATTTGATGAGGCCAGGGAGTCATATGGGATCCTATGTGAAGAATACTCCAGATCATTCCTGTGATGGCACTTGGCATCAGTGTCATCAGCTCTTCAGGGCAAGGTAATCAAGGAGATGGAAGATGAAACCTTTCCTTGCCAGGGAGACTTCCACATTATTTGATTGGAATTGGAATCCAGTCACCTCATGCTTGTCTCTCCAGATTTTTCTTGCCACATCTGCTAAATTATCACCAGCTATTTGAGTTTTAAATGAGGGCTTCCTCCCGCACAACCCATCTGCTCAGCCTGTTTGTTCTTCCCGTGCAGTCACGACTTAGTGCTCACGTTTATGTCAGAGGAAACACTCTGGTGTTGGGGGTAGAAGGAAGAGGGGATCAGGGTGGCCTTGAAGATTCCCTTGGCTGTGTTGAATTCCAAAGAGAAGCTGGGTTAACACTGAGGGAAGAACCTCCTATGAAAGAGAATTAAGCCAGGTCAAGGGAGCTGGGAAGCTCAGGCCACTTTGAGGACAATTCTTTTTGTCTTCTAGTACTATCCCAGGGAATCTTTACAATTGGACATCGTAGACTCTCCCACAACTAAGGTGGCATAGCTCACCTGGTCATGTCCTTGACTGCCCTAATGCCAGGGAGGTAGGAGAAATTAAAGCTTTTTTTTTGCTTGGAGGTGGCTGAAATGTGTGTTTTAAGGTATTCTAATCTGCTTCATTAAAATGGAGGAACTACAGGTCTTCAGAGATACTTTCTGCTCACCTTGGTGTGACAAACCTGAAGAAATGACTACAGATAAAGAGGGATGTGATAAGAGATCTACAAAGTTGTGAGTGACATGGAGACAGTCAGTAGGGCTGTTGACTATCTCTTCCAGTCCAAGACCCAGGCAGCATCAGAACTGATTAAGAGAAGCCTGGTACAGTTCCAGGATACCTCTTTGTGTGGGGACTGCAGCAAGCCTGATGCTGGGCAGGCTCCTACAGGAGATGCTGCAGGACTGTGTGGCAGCTGGTTCTCAGTGATTCAGTGTTTCCAGTTAAACTCGGTGTTTTGCTGTGATTCACAGCAGCTCTTGTGGAAGATGAGTTTACAGGAAGCTGGAATTCATCTGCTCCTGACTGGGTGATGGATGGATTTGTTCAAGCTCTGGTTCCCTCAGTGCTGCCAGCACAGTGGGTGCCTCCTTGGCCCCCCATCCTGCCAGGCTGGCAGTGAGTGAGAAGACTGTTGTCCTCTGAGCACTACTGAAACACACACTTTCCCAGTCCTGGCATGAGGATAATCCCTGTGGCATGTTCTGTAAAATGTGAGAGGGTGAGTAGAATCCCTGCAGAAGATTTTTGACCATGGAGAAAGTACAATGGGAGCCAATCTACTCCTGAATGTGATATGCTTTACACCCATCCTACTCTAAAGGACTGAGCTCTGGTACTGCAGTGGTAAACTGAGGATAGGTCCTCTGTCAGGACACAAGTGGTCACAGCCTGTCTCAGGGAGAACCTTGCCTCCTCCATGGGACATTTCTCTTGCCCTTTATGACAGGTGGTCAAACTGTTGCAGATTAACTGCTCTAATTAACTGTTCTAATTAACTGCTTACAGGTTCCTGACCTCCTGAACTCATATCCATGCCGTTCTCAGACATGCAGGACTGTCCTGGTGTCAGGACAATCTCTGCCTTGGCACTCAGGGGAAATCCCTATAGAGGAAGTGGTGGTGACTTCTTTGAGGAATCTCATTTATGTTGCAGTCCTAGGAGTAGTGATGGTCCTCCATCAAGCCTGGTGACATCTCCTGGGGAGATTAGCACAGCCAGAGTATGAGGTTAAGGGCAGATTGAATGGGATGCCTCCATGAGGATGACTGAGGGATTGGGGTACAAGAATGGATGTATGCAAAATTCTTCTCCAGCTGTACTTGGCACAGAGTATCTGTTGCACTGGACACTCATACTAATGGATAGAAGTTCTTTTAGATTTACAAATTATCCTGAGTGGCTGGATCCTGATATTAGTCTCAGGGCTGTAAATCCAGTAAAATAAGTAAAATTGTTCTGGTATTTGGCTCCTCATAATGTAGTAAACACAGAAAGTGATCATTCTGCTCTGTACACAAAGTCCAAGGGTCTCTCTGCCCTGATAGGAGGGAGAGAGCAGAAGGAGGAGGTGATTTGGGCTCATGGCTGCTTGGGGCCACAGGAGATGTGGGCTTTTTACGAGTGGCAACTGGTTCTGAAATGCTTTCTGCCTGCTTCAAAGGAGGAAATCTGACCCAAATTCCTTTCATCTGCTTCCACTGAAGCTGAGTGGGCACCAGTGAGATCAACCATTTCTTTGGAGGGATGTGGGGGGTGGTACATTTGTCCTTCTGCACCCCTACATCACATGCACTTGCTGCCCAAATTCACAGCTGTTTTATCAGGACTGTCTCATTTCAGGCATCTAGTGTGCATTAATTATGAGCATGTGTAAATGAGGTGTTAAATGATTTATACACAGACCCAGATTGAGAAATCCCAGTGGTTTCTTCTCTGGATGTGTAGTCAGACTTCCTCACATTCAGGAGGAGCTCAGGAGCCTTTTCACTTGTGATACAGACCCAAAATTGCTAGTCTTGGTGGAGGCTGAGCGTCCCTGGTGAGCCAAGGCTCACCAATGGGACCAGCACATGCATGAGGAATCCTGCCATTCACTGGCCCTCTGGGGACTGTGGTGATGCTCCGATGTCAGGCCACCCTTGGGAAGATGGGGAATGCCTTTTGCATTCTCAGAGCCAGAAGATGGGAATTCAGAGCAGCATCATTTTAATTAATCTTGTATTTATTATTTATCACTAATTGAATATGCTTTTGGTGCTTCTTTTTCTTCTTTTAGATAAGGGTGTTTGAGGTTGTTTATTAGTATCTATTTTATAATTCTAGCAAGAGAGGATCCTTTGTTCTTAGTAGCTCAGACACTGCAAACCATCAGAGATGCTGCCTGTGCTGTGGCCATGCCTGGATTGGTGTCCAGGGGTGCTGGGCAGCACAGACACCTCCAGCCCAGGGTGCCCAGCAGCAGGGGAGGGAGAAGCCAGAGCCTTGTTGGGCTGCTGGGGACTGGGGAGGTGGCAGGGCTGGGGGGCTCTGGCAGGGAACGCTCATGAACCATTTCTGACCAGAAGGCATTTGGTGTTTTGACATGTTTTTGAAAAGCCAGGCATGACCATTGACTTTAGTCAGTGGGTACTCCTTCTTAGGCCTTTATTTTCAAACAACTCTCCTTAGGCATGGTGGCCACCAACAGAGTCTGCCCTGAATGCTGCAGAGCCAGCCCACAGAAGACTGATGTCCTTTCAGCTCCTGTAATCCCCCTGACACACACAGGACAGGCATGAAGGGGATGAGGAAAGATTAGGAAAAGCCTAACTTTCCCCCACACACACCCTGCAAGTTCTGCAAAGCCTTGTCTGTACCCAAGGCTTACACCCTGCCTGTTTTAAAACCAGAAAGAAGTGGGAGAGAGCTCAAGTCCTGCTGACTCACAGTTACAGGGCGCTGAGCACAGCAATTTCCCAGCCATTAGAAGGAAACGTAAGATTTACACCTGGAAAGCAGCTGAGAATTTGGAAGACAGGAATGAAAAATAAGGTGCTTCAAAGCCATGCTGTTTGAAAGCTGTTGGAGCTAAAGCAGCAGGCTGAAACAGGGGCTCCTGCTTGGCTTTCTCCACAGCAAATTTGTATAGGAGGCAAGTTCTCAGGATGGAGAGAGGCTTGGTGAGGGTGGGAGCACTCACCCCCCCTCGCCTGCTCTGCGCCAGGCAGCTGCTGCTGGTCCCTGCTGTTCCAGGCCATGCAGCTGATTAAATATTGAAAGGGTTTGGTTGCTGTTGCTTGAAAAGCTTCTGTCTGGATGAAAATGAAGTTATGTGAGGACAAGTTTGTGCTGGTGCAATTAGTCTCTGTTTAAATACGTCTGATCATAAACAGACCAAAAATAGCTTTGTGGATTTTAACATAAAGGCACCCTCGGGACGTGGGTTTGGGTTACTCCTCCTCGGAGCCACATGGGAGAGCTCAGGGAGGGGGTATTGCAGATGGAGGTCAGGCTGAGTTATCAGAATCACTGTGGCATTCAGAGGTTGTTGCAGGTGCTCAGAGGCTGGTTGTGATGGGAACCAGCACCTGAGGTTTGCGTGTTCACACAAACCCTGCTCCAGGCTTGCCTCCCACACACCCCCAGCACCCTGGGAGAGAGGGTGATAGATTGAGATGCAGGCAGAGAGAGGGGAGGGAAAAAGGATTTGTGATGAGTTATAGGATTAGGCAGAGGCAGGAGGGAAATTGGGATTAAGGTAGGGGCCAAAGTGTGCAGATGATGAGATTGAGAGAGTTGACATTTCTGGGAGGCTGTTCTTAAACTTCCACAGAGTTCTTCAGAAGCACTCTGTGGAAAATCACCCACCTAAGCAGTGGGAAAAGGAAGCCAAGTGTGGAGAAAGAAGGTCCTGTACTGACTAGTGGCACAGCCAAACCTCAAATATAGACAAGAAAAAGATACGTTCAGATGGAAGTAGAAAAAACAACCATTTTTCTGCTCTCCATCCAGGCCTCTGTTGCACTCTCATTTCCTGAGAGGATGTGGAGGGCATTTTCCAGCTTCTTAGCTGTGCCTCCTAAACTGTATGTCTTGATACCTTCCTGACAGAGCACCAAAGGGACAATCCCTTCACAATCCCTATTGGTAGTGGGTACTAAAGATTTCCAGTCACCCCTTCTGAACTTTTGGATAATCTGGATACTGGATTCACCCATGGAGGTCCCAGAATCACTGGTAACACCCATGTGTGATTTCATGAGTTTATACAAAGTTCCTTCTTTCCTGCATGCAGACTCAGTGAGGATGCAGGGGATCTCTGCGGGCTGTGACTGCAGAGAAAGGCACAATGGGCACAGCAGCAGGGCTTGGCCTGAGACATTTGGTCATTTTCAGCTGTCAAGAAAACACATTTGAGCTGGAAAAGAAAGCTCCTATCATTGTCTGAGTGTCCAAAACACATGTGCAAGTCTGTCCTTTGACCAAGGGAAAACCTCGGGAAAATGTTTCTTATCTTGTATAAATATAAACGGAGAAAAGATACCAACTTGATTGAAATGCTGCTGTAATCTGCAGAGATGCTGGATAATTTATCCTGAAAGCACCTGGCCATACAGAAGGCAGAGAGGCCATCCAGCCTGGGGGAACGGGACAGGCTGGGTAAAGAGCTGCTGGTCCCTCTGGGTCATGTAGGGGTTCAGAGAGAGGAAGGAGAGACAGGATTTCCATCCTTCCTGCAAGGGGAATTTAGTCCTTGCATTGAACTGCATAGGTTTTAACAGATAATCATCACTGAAACTGGTTTCTAGTTGCTCTTATCTATAAATTAAGTCATATTTACGATAATTTTAATAAATATTCTTTGAGTTTGATGATAGTGTCCGATGGAAGTCTATAGAAACAGCTGTGACTAAACATACAAGCAAAGCCTGAATGAACTGGACAGTATTTGCTAAACCAAACTGGAAATTTAGCAGCTTATTTTTTTAAAAATGGTAAGGAAAAAGGGATGATATTTATCTTTTTTTTTCTCAGAATAAGATGGTATATCTGCAGCAGAATTTGCAGTTCACATTTTCATTATTCTTTAGACCTAATTGAAACTTGATTTCAAAAATTACATGAATCAGCTCAGCTTATGGTGGTCATTGATCAGTTTCTAAGCGGTTTTTTTAATGGTGTTTCATGACAATTGTTAATTGCACTTGATTAGAAGAACACAGTCACAGTAGAGCTAATGGATGGATTCTCAGCTGAGCAAATCTGGATTAATTTACAGCTCTGAGGTTGTGATCCATAACATATTTGAAATCAAATTAAAAATCCAGAGTGGTGTTATGAGAATAGAGGATGTGTGTTCATGGTGAAAGTCATTTAATATAATTTTGGAATATTTTTCATTCTTTCAGAGCATCTAGTCTAACTGTTCAGTTTCAGTTATTTTTTCTAATTGTTATAAAAAAGTTTTTGCCCTGGGAAATATTCCATTTGGAAGACTTCCAAAAGAAAATATCTCCTTTGGTATTTAAAAATCAAATTCTGAGACGGATTTTTATTCCTACTAGATTTAGATAAGCGATTTGATTTAAAAAAAATGCAGAATTTCCATCTCCCAGAAGTGTACTGAAAAATGCAGGGCCTGATTGTAATTATTTAATTAACCATTGTTGGGGGGGGGTGTTCCCTCGTACATACTATGAAATAATACTGGTTTCATTGGATAGTTTTTGGATGATTTTGGCAGGCTTACGACATCTGAGCCCCTGTGGCTCAGCAGAAACGTACGGCAAGTAAGGAAGAAACACAGCCTGTTATTTCTGTGCTACACAGATTTTCCCTCAAGTTGGAAATAATGCTGGGTCTGACAACCCCCAAAGTTGCAATTTATCTCCCCAGGCAAACAGGTCAGGTCAGAACAGTCCCTTCCCAGGGGTCTTGATCTCCTGTGCAACTTCCTGGCCAAGGACTATCTGAATGAGAGGATTTTCCCCTTTTGATGCTCTGGGAAGGCAGCAGCCTGAGGGATGTGGTGTGGGGGCTCAGGGCCCTGTCAGAGGCTGAATTATAAGAGAAAACCTTTGTCTTCTTCCAGTTAGTAAGTCTAGCTCTTGCTCAGCTTCTTCCTTTAATTCCTCCTTTCTGTCAGTGTAAAGTGTGTGGGAGGGATTCACCGTGCAGGGATCCCTCCTGGATGGAAAGGCTCTCTGGCTGCAGGAGCAGTGGTGCAGAGCTTGGGGCCATCCACCCACAGACATCCATCTCCCTGCTGGGAAGCTGATGGGAGCTCCAGGGGCCTTTCAACGGCAGCCAAACAAGCAGCTCCTTGCCCTGCCTTTACAGCAGGTGGGAGGTGGCAGCTGGTGGATCCCTGCCCTGTGGGGGTACCGGGGATAATGGAGCTGCTTCCCTGATTAACTCTGGCAGCGGCTGCTGAGTTAATTAGTGGGCAGATATAGGATACTAGGCATTACTAATTTGTCCTCAAATGCAGCTTGGAGCTGAGTGGGTTTGGGGTGAATTTCATCCCTGTTGTTAGCAAAAATAATTTTCAGGATCTGTTTCAAAATGAGCGTTTGAGCAGGAGACGCTTCGACTGTTTCCCTTGTGAGATTCCATTATGAGGTTCAATCTATGGGAGATGTCAGTCCAGAGTCTCCCTACACGGCTTCATTTTGCATCCATCTGGCCTTGTTTGCTCATGCCTGGACTGCCTTGTTCCTGCCAGGAGTGGTCATTCTGGTTTCATCTTCCCACTTGGAAGGGGAATCTTGCTTGCTCCAAATGTGGGGGATCCAATTAAGCATGAGAGGCTCCTGAGAGGTGTCTAGAAATAATTTATATGCTGTGGTTGCAGAAGCAAAGGCTTGTTCTGATCAGCCATGCATGGCTAAAGCACATAAAGGCAGAGATCTCTCAGAATCCCACTGATAAAAAAAGGGACAGCAGGATTCACAATGCCTTTAGTAATTTCACAGGGAGCAACCATTCAGGATTGCACAAACTCAGAGCATCCCGGTGAGAATTCCTGCCCTTGCAGCTGGAAAAGAGCCGTTAACAAATGTTCATTACAATGGTAACCACTTAGCCATTGGCTTGTCGCCATGCCACGATCTGTGCATCAGCAACTCTATTTCCTGCTGGTTCAAGGTAGACAGATGTTTTCTTTGGGGGCGTTATGGAGACTGTAAATGGCTTGGATCAGGATATTGCGTCTGTGCTGCGTTTGTTTTCATCAGATGCTCTTTCTATTCTGAGTGGGTGACGGAAAATAGGTGGAGTAAAAAGGGAGAAAGGTTGAAAATGGAGTTGCTTGTAGTTACTACTCAGTTACTTAGCACAGAGGGGGGTTTTTCTTTCTTTTTTTCTCAGTGAGTTTTGAGTCAAGTGTGCAGATCAAACTTTACTGAACAAACCTGTTCTGCATCCTTATGCAAAGCATTTTTTGCTTGAAGATGGAGTCAATTGCTGTGCATGTATTTACCCTGCTTGAGGAGCCTGCCTAGTTCCCATCTATATTTCATGAGTCTCAACACTCCCCGAGGCTTGCAGCACTCTGCTGTGCCTGCAGTGAAGGGCTGCTCCACTGCAAAAGCAACAATCACTCAAGAGAAGCACACAAACAGATGAAGTTCCCTGGATTTACATCCCCTGGCAGCCTTGGCCTTATGCCCTTAATGCTGGGTGGCATTTGGATGCTCTTTTAGAGCCTGCCTGGAGTCAGGTAGCAGCTGATGCTCAACCAACCTGGGCTGAGGTAGAGAACAAGCCGCTTCTCACACCCTGTGCGAGTTGGAAGTCAATAACAGCACCAACCCCCTCTTGACTAGCTCTGGTGTCTTTTCCATCTTTAATTAGTTAATTGAGAATAAATTAATTAATAGAAGAGTTAAAGCAAGGTTTCTTACATCTGCTGGCTCAGCTGTGCAGTGAGCACAGGTTCACGCAGGTTACTGCCATCAGTTTGTGTTTGATTTTCAGCAACCCCACTGGTGAGGTTTCTGTCTTTCCCCTTGAGATTCTATCCCACAGCCCCAGAAATGCTGATGTCAGGAAGCTCTGTATAAACTTCAGTATCAGTTTGAACTTCAGGCTTTCACATCTGCTGCAATGCCCCAGCACAGCTGGGTCCAGCTTTAAACTATCCAATGAAACCAATGGATTATTGGAAAAGAGAAGCTCACTATCCCTCTTTGGAGAACATGTTTCTTCCCTTTGGTCAAAGAATGTTCATACAAAGATTTTTTTCTCAAAAGAAAAGAAATCTATTTTGGAAAAATTAGAAATGTTTGAGAAGCAAGTGTTTTCTTTTGCTCATTTTCACTCAAAATGATTGAACCCGCTGCAGAATTCTGAAGCCTCAGGAAAATGTGCCAGAATTTCAAGAAAAAATATTACTCATATGAAGAACAAGTTTATTTGCATCTCTTTTTTTTTCATAGAAAACCAGTCTATTTTTTTACTCTTTCTCCCTGCTCTATCTGTCTGATGAAACAAACAGACAAACAAAGAGCAGAAAACACTTCAGATTGATTTTTTTAACCTTCAAAGTTATTCCCCTGGTTTCTAGTAAATTCCTCATTTGCTGGGCTCTTAGTCAGAATCACGTGGAAGAAACAATGTCTGTTCCTCTCAGCAGGGCTGTATTTTTAGAATTGATGCAGAAAATAGAGGTAAGGTGGTTTTTCTTCAAGTGTTATGTGGGCTTTCCAATGGTGATCCCCTTTTTTATTTTTTTTTTTAATTTTACTTTAGGATTGAAATACTTTTGACTTGATGGTATTTGAACACAATTGTACCAATTTAATTTCTTTATATTTCTTTATATTGCTTTTATTACAGAAAGAATAAATGACACATCAGAGTTAAATCTTCAGTCCCTGATAGTGCAGTTCACTTTTCTTGCAGTTGGGATCAAGCCAAAGGAATAATCATGTTTGTCTAGTCAGATGCATATCTCTAAATCTCCAGCTCACATTGCTCTGGGATCCAAATGCAGGTGATTTTGTGACAGCTAATAACCACTGTAATTAGGAACCTAATTAAATATGCTCTGATCTTACCCTTCTCAGAGCTGATCAGCTCAGGGGCTGATTGGGACTCTCCATCTCTTTTCACACAGTCTCCTACAGCAAGTAAAGCATGGGTGATTTTTAGCATCCTTTGAAGTACAGACACTGCTCATCAGCATCCCAGAGCTTGGGGACAAATAGACCAGCAGCGTGAGCCAATGTCTTGAGTAAGTTCCTAAAAAGTGTACCAAATGTGCTAAAAAAATAAATCACACAGACTGACTGAGCTAGAAAGGATCCAGGGAGAGCAGGAAAGCTGGAAAGCTTTGCCACCTTTGAGCAGAGAAAATCAGCAGTGCCTCAGCAATCTGTGGCAGCACAGCAGGCGATTTGTCAGGTTAGTGTTGAAACGAGTCTGAGAAGGAGCTGATCTGTGGCTGGGAGCAGGTGCTGAGGGTGCTGTACAGAAGGATCAGCAGTTTTGCCTTTACTTGGCAGCCAGGGTTACTCTACCAGAAGAAATCAGCCCTGTCCACGAGCCAAGGGAGCTCTCTGCATGATGTCATGCTGCAGGGGAACCCCTTGCTGCAGAGACCACAGGCAATGCTTCCCTTCTGCAAAGCACCAGAGACAGGAGAAATAGAAATGTCAGGCAAAAATTCCCTGCCTGTACTGGGGGCTGTGTTGGCTCGGACTGGCTGTCAGGGAGAAGTGGGTACCCTGAGTAAGCAGGGCAGAAGTGGCTGTTGGGCTGTAGGAACAACACTGAGGCAGCCTTGGGTTTATATCAGGCAAATATCAGGGATGAATTTGGGTTCACAAAGCTCTCCTCTTTGCAATCCACTGTACTGAGTGGCAAATCTTTGCTGGCCACCCAGGTACAACCACAGTGGAGTTCCTCCAGAATTTGCAATAGTCAGACACAGCAGCAGATTGGGAACTCATAGGGAGAGACATTTTCTCAGTTTCCAACAAGTGATGACAGTAATTTCTAATCAATTAAGGGGAGTTATTTCCCAAAGAAAATCCTGCTGATCTCACAGTAAAATTCCAAGGTACATTGCCTGCAAACAGGAAATCCATGCAATCTTCTCAATTAGGCATCAAACTCTGGTACCACAAATTCAGTCACCGTGCAGCTGGTGTTGAATACAGACCTCCTGCAGAGCCTGGATCTCCACCAGCCTTGGAAGGAGAATCTGGATGAGGACAGCTGGGCAGGTGACAGTTAGGAAATGGGTAAAGCTGTCACCTGCACTCCATAGAGGAGGGACACAGCGTCTAGACATAAACTTTTATGAGATAAGGTCTTACTAAGCACAACACCACCCCCCCATGATGGACCAAATACCTCACCTGGAGGATGCTGTACCTAGCTTGGGTTAGTTGGGAAGTGTAGTGTGGGTTTGGCCTTTTTATTGCTCTGTAGTCCTGTGGAAAAGATGCTTTACCTGGATCCTGTGTGGTGCTGAGCAGCCTTGCACAGCAGCATGTGGCCATGGAGAGCAGTGAACAGTGAATATCCATGTGTCACATCCAGGCAGATGTGGCAGGTGGCCCATGAGTGCCTCCACTGAGGGCCATGGGTGTGCACCGGCATCACAGGGGATGGAGATCTGGGCAGGACCCAGCCCTGGTCATGTCTAATTAGTAACTATGGAAGCTGCCACTATCCAAGGCATGTCTGACCCTCTGCTCCTCTACAGGGAATAGAGAAACATGTTTAATTTGTGAATAAAAGATCCTTTTCACAGACCAGTTTTAAACCCATCTCATCCCAATCACAGCAGCAAACCCATTTACTGTGGAATAGAGGCAGGTGGTGCTTGGCCCTCCTCCAGCACTGAGCTTAAAACATAACAGGCACGTCAATGCCTTTAGCTCTCAGCTTTGTGCCCATCACTAGATCAGTTTGTGATTTTCTGTGGTTTGGGAACTGTAGAGACTTGAAGCTGTCCTCGTTCCATATTCATTACCTGGATTCCTCATATCTGTGCCTCACTGCAGAAAGCTGATGAGTTAATTTAGTGTTCAGGCAAAGCACCAACTCTACAGCCTTGAAAACCAACCTCCTCTACAGCACAAACACACCAGTTTTCCTAAGCAACAGCATTTTGGCTCCCCTTATCCAGCTGCAATACAACATTGTCTACTCCTAATCCTAGGTATCTCACAGCACATCTGGAAAGTAGAAAGCACTCAATCCCATTCCCAAAAAGGGAAATAAAGGCAGAAACAGCAGTCACACAGAACCTTAGGAAAATTCTGTTGCAGAGAAAGAACTTTCTATACAAAATGTCCAAAATTGAGATGCTAATCAGGGGTCCATATTCCACTCCTGTCATCACTTCTTCTAGGGATGTCATGCAAGCAAGAGGGGCACTGGTCATCTCTTCCCCCTTCTGCCTGCTCCTGCAGGCCTGGCACTGTGGGCTTCAGTGCTCTGGCTGCTTATTCCTGGGTAACCAGAGAGATTTTGCAGGCACCAGCAGGTTTTACCTTCATCACAAAAATGCCATCAGAAAACAGCTTTTTGCCTATCCAGTCAGGGTTAGCTGAAAGGCTTGATATCCACCTGCTGTCTGGTGGCCATTCCCTGGCTCCTTGTCAAGGAAGTGTGATGTTACACTTTGATAAATAACTTCTGATCATCACCTCCTTCTTGCCACTTTCTTCACCTGGGATATTCTATCCTCTTTCTTCTGAAGAGGCACTAGCATGATCTGCCTTGAAGTATTTGTTATCATCTTGAAATTTGCCAGCTAATACCCCCAGGCTCATCATCTGGAGGACACCTGCTCTCACACTCCATTTCTTCCTGCCTTCTCCCATATATCATGCAGCATTCCTGCTTCCAGCAAAAGTCTTGACTTTATTTTATCTTAAATTTACTCAGAGTCTGACAGGCTGTGCTCCTCCCTTCCCCCTGGGGATCAGAAGCCATTTGCTGTGATGTCACTATCTTCTGATGTTATTTCTGTGTCAGTAGTCCTAGTGTAGCTGGTTGAGGAAAAGCCATTCTACAGCCCAGGGAATCCTTTAGCTTGGAATCCCCTCTCTAATAGTTGGTACCAACAAATGCATCCAAGAAAACGTCTTGGTGGACGGTTACAGAACAGCCTACAGCAGAGTGAAGTTCTCTTGATGTCTCGAAGAAGAACTTATTTCTCCCAATAGAAATAAAAGGTTGTAGAAACTCAAATGAAACTCATGTTCTCCTTTTTTTCAATGATGCTAAGACCTTGCCTTTTATTCCCAGGAGCCCCACAAGTTAGTGTGTAGGTAGGGATTTCCTTGTGCAAGATTTCTATCTCTTCCCTTTCAAATCCCCTTAATGTCCCTTTGTCTAGAGATAGTTTCCATGTCCCAAAACATGCTTAGGAACAGATCCCACACAGAGGATAAGGAAGGCAGATACTCAGTGGAGACCCCTTAGAAGCCTGCTGCCTCATTGTGCCTTCCCTTCCACCCAACATGGGGCTGAGGTGCTGATCTGGTGCCCACTTGGCCACCAGAGCCATCTGCCAGTGGGTGACTTCACCCAGTCCTGACAAGACATCTTGCAGGAGTGTTGCCAGCTGACTTGGGGTTGCAGGAGGAGTGAAAACAGAGCCCTGTGCCGGGGCACAGGACGTGATCTCTGCAGCTTGGTGGGGAGGAACAGCATCAACAGTAGGAGTTAAGTGTGAACAACACATTTCAGGCTGCACTTGGCTGCAGACACTGCCAAATTCCCCTGTGAGTCCTGGGGAAAGCAGGAGCTAGAGAAAAGCCTGCACTCTCTGATCTCACACATCTGCTCATTGGAAGCCAGGTGGAGGGACATTGCTGTGGGCAGAGTCAGCACACTGGGGGGGCACGTGAAGCCTGAATCCTGGCAGTCGGTCCCTAGCGTGCTTTTCAAGGATTTCCATGCTCTTTGAGGCCCGTTCTGCCTGGCACTGCAGCTCTCCTGAAGTTCAAGGCTATCAAAATGACAGTCAATGGGTAATAACACACTGACAGATGAAGTCCTAGGAAGGGGCCAAGTGCAGCTGCCCACCAATATCCCTCAATACTCCTGCTGACAAGAAGAGCCGTGTTCCAGCTGAGGTGTGGAGCGGCATGAGGGGTAGGGAAAACAAGTTATTACAGCTATTTTGCAGAAAACATAAAAGTAACTAAATGTGTTGTCTAAGGTTAATCGAGCCATTTGTGGCATTACAGAAATATGCACAGAGTTCTTGATGTTGCCCAAGACACTAAACCATCTTTCCTCTAACTGAACCTGTCTGAGTCCGAATGAATGTCTGCACAGGCATGTATTTTTCAAACTGTGGTGTTTTTTTTTTTTTTTTGGTTTTTTTTTTTTTACCCTTTTCATATTTTACAGAATAATTTCAGGTAAAACATAAGCAGAAGTTGCCTGAATTCAACTCTCCTGGCATAAATTACCCTGACGGCAATCTGACTTTAACTCCCATCTGTACTGTCGCGCCCCTGCCCACAAGCATGAGTCACACTGAGCAATAAATAACAGCTAAATCCTTCTTCTGCCTCGACAGGTGATTCTGAGGATTTTCTCTCTGCGTACACATGAGCTATAGTGCTGTAGCCTGATGATGTATTATGGCTGTTAATTTGGGGAGATGAAGCTTTTTCATCATTAATGTCCAACTTGAATGCACAAATTTATTATGCTGTTTGGGAAGCAAATTCAGAGCCTCCTCAGTGCTATGAAGTGGAAAACCTAATTGATTTTTTTGTTTTTCTTCCTTTTATTGGCTCAAGGCAGCATTGGTTTCCAAAACTGGGTACTCCAGCTACTGCTATGCCTTTTCCTCTCCCTTCCTTTCTGACCTTCACCATCCCTTGCCTTGTCCTGCCTCCTTTCCTGGATCTCATGCTCTGCTGTTGCTTTCTCTCATTCTTTGGATCCTGCAGTATCTGCTCCTTGTTTCAGTGGTTTCCTCCTTTCTTTTCCTATTCAACAGAGGTATGAGCATCATTTCAAGAGACTGTGAGGCAGTGACTGACCCGTGGCACAACTGAAAACCACATGACTTTGGGTTGTCAGGATACTGCCCAAGCTTAAGGCTCTGTGTAAATGAGGTGCTCTTGCAAAGAACTATCCTAAAGACTCTGACTGGAACAAGAAAGGAATGTGAGATGCTTAGGAAAAACCACTGCCAAGTAACCCAACTTCCCATAATATTAGGAGGCCCATTACATGTGCTCAAATTAGCCACACTCCTCTTTGCAAGTGCAAAAAAACCTGCCAAGGGCTCTTTTGAGTCAAAATCCTTCATGAGTATAAAACACAAGTATAAATGTAGACTTGCTATATGCAAGGTCTTATGTTGCTGTTAAGTCTGTGCCAATATATTCCATGCCTTATGGCAATTTTAGTTTGTGCATTTAGTCAATGAAAAAAAAAAGAAATTTATTTTTATGATTTTCTTCAAGATGCTGGTTTCCAAAGCAGGTTCTTCAAAGATCTGAGAATATGAGATATTCAAGATACAGCCTCCTAGCTAAGACAGGCTTTGCAAATTGCTTTCTTACAGAGAAGACATCACGTTGTGGGTATGTTTTTTTTGTTCCACAGTGATGTATGTGGGGCACATAGTGAATTTGATAACTAGGTAATGGAATCTGTTGAATGATCATGGTTGCTACAAGGTTCAGGTCTCCTCAGGAGCGTTTCATATTTAAAAAAAAAAAAGAAAAAAAGAGGTCAAACTAATCAAAAGGCTATGAACATGAATGAAGCAAAAGCAATTGCCAGTAATTTCCCTGCTACTTAACCTTGAAAGGCATCTCAGAGTGAACGTCTCTTTAAATCTGCTTCTGCTTTCACTTGTATTTCTCTACAGGCAAGGTGCATAATGAATCAGTACATTTGCGATTTTGCAAGCTCTTGAGGCCACAAAACAATTGTGTTGGAGGGCTTATGCAGAAAAGGAAGAGGCTGGATTTAGTTTGAGAACCACCCCTATCATTTGATCTCAATCTCAGCACAGTCATAACCGTCTTCCTGAGGCTTGATGTTTGGGCAGCCCCAAAGGGAAACACAGGGATCAAACCTACTAAAGAGCACGATGGAAGCATAAGGTTGGATGTGTCTGTGACAGGCTATGGGGGTTTCTTGCAATGAGCAAGAATTCTGGCATGACCAGTGCATTTGTACACTTCGCTGGAGCTGGTAAGCAACTGTCTCAAGAGACTGATCATCCCGGGCTGGGAAAGAGCTGTTCCTGATAGCAGGAGCGGCTTCCGGCAGGGAGATCTCTCAGCCTGTGGAAATGTCTGTGCTAGAGCTCTCCGTTAACACACTCTGATACCATGTTGGAAAACAGGGAACAACCCTGCCAGGGCTGCTGTGAGGTGCAGTAAGTGATTTGTCCTTCTGTCCCAAGCAGTGGGAAGGTGATCATGGACAATAACTGATGGTGCTTTTCGGTACCTGAAGCACTACAGTCACTTCCCATCTGAGATCAGAAATGATGAGATATCCTGGCCACAGCACTGTGGTCACGCTGGGCAAAGGGTCATTTTGTGGCACAACACACTGAAGACACTTTGGCTGCATGGATCCAAAAGAAAGGGGGAACTTCAGGCTTCAACAAGGCAGAAGGGAGGGAAGAACAAGAGCAGGGAGTGATGGGGGAAAACAGACACAACAGACCTCGATGCTGTTCTGTTAGGTAGATACAGGAGGAGGAATTAGGTATTTAATAAAGATACTTGCTCAAATAAAATCCCTTCTGAAAGCAAGCAGGATTTAGAAATCACTCAGGGCTGCATCTGCTTTCATGACTCCATTGCTGGAGCAAATCTATTCATCACAGGCATGTATGTATTAATGAATTAGTTAATTAAGTGGCTCATTATTTAATAACTCAGGTTGCAAGTGTGATGAAATAAAAGTCCCGTTTGTAGCCAGAGGCATGTCTTTGCCAACAAGCTAAGCAGTTTACAGTTAATAAGGGATGTTTGCTGTCTGACACAGGCAGAATCTGCTGAATTGCAGGCAGTTTATTTCCAAGGTTATTGCTTACAGTCTTCTCTGGGAACTTGTCAGGTCTTCCAAGCCCAGTAAGGTTAAACCTAATAAGCTGTCCAAGGGCAAAGACACATAAAAATGCTCAAATTCATTAAAAGGCACCAAGGCACCATTGCTTCTGAATCAACACCAAATTACCTATTGGTTTATGCTGCCAGGTGCAATGCTGATAGAGAGGTTGACTTATTAATAAGCAGTAAAGTCTCAAAGATTCTGGCTTCCTATGATATTTAAAAAGACAAGGACATAACAGAAACATGTGCTGGATATTTGGCACCAATATTGCTTCCCCAGGTGATCTTGGGAAAGCTCCTTGGTTTACATCTGTGCTGGGACACCTCTGAGTATTACTTGGTATTGAGGTTGGGGTTTGTGCCTCATCTCCCCATAAAGGAAAAGATTTGTGGGGCAGCAAAGCTCACAATTATCTTGGTCATCATGTCAAGGATAGCTGGGTGTGAAGGTTGGAGTAAAGCCTTAGCTTGCTGGTCCACAGGTGCCCTTGGAGAATGGGACACAACAACCACCATTTCCTTTTCAGTTCTCAGATTAAGTTGTAGCCTCTCCCTGCCTCAAGTCAAGATGTGCAAAACAAACCTGAGGGCTTTTCCCAGCCTTTCATGGGAGCTGTGAGCACTGTAGGCTGCTTAGGTACTGTGATAATGAGAGAGGAGGAGAAGAGGAAATAGGTATTTGGAAGAAGTTTAAAGACTATGAGTATTTTCTCAGCTAGAAGATTGTTAATCTCAATAGGATGGGCAAATTCCAGTTCAGCCATATGCATTTCTAAGTTTTCATTGGGTAAATTATCAGTGCCACAAACTCTAGCACTTAAAACCAGACATTGCTCTCCCACCAGTCCTCCTGCTGTGATTCTCCCCCATCCTCTGTGGTTTTGTTCTTTTCCCCTTCACCACCTCCCTCCTGACTAAGCTCTTAGCTGCGATTTCTCCCTGCATTTGCTCCTTGAAGCAAGTTTGTTCATTATTTATTAGCTACCATGCTCTTAACACCATCTGTCTCAACTCATTATCCATATTCAGCTTGTCAAATTGACCTTTTAGGGCCTTTCTCTGGAATCCCAATGTGTAGTCTGTCCCTCCATATATAGCTTTGTGTTGCTAAGCCATTGCTTTCCAACTCCTACTGTTAAACATTCCTCTCTATGTCTTTCCCACAAACACCCCAATTTGCTAGTCTGTGTCCCTAACTTCAGAAAAGCTGTGCACTCTGCTTCAGTGATGCTTGTTCCTTGTTTCATTTGCTATCTGAGGCAGCTTGCTGCAGCACATACTTAGATATGACCTTTAAAGCATCTGCCCCAACAGAGTATCACACTTTAAGATATAATCTCCCTCTAACAGTCTGGAGGACTTTCTGTCCCTTAGTTCGTATCGTAATATAGTGGATTACAAGTTGAATCCAGCCCACAGCCACTTTGCTGTGAGAGTCACCACCACATAAGGCAATGGCATTTTAGTGTCCAACGTGCTGGAAGGCAGAAATCTCCCCCAGTGGGATGGGTTAATATGAAAGAGTGTAATGGCATAGGAGCAGTGCAGCCAGATTCTTACTCAACATACACCAGGACAGTTCAATCAAACAACTGAACTATTCCTGTTCATAACTCATCTGTCTCTGCTGCCAAATTCAGGAGCTATTGTAAATGCTTCATCTTCAAATGTGATAGTTTCTCTTCACAGAAGAATGTGTTGTGTAGCAAAGTAATGCAGGATTCTGGGGCCAAATGACACAGTAGGTGTTTCATCCTGGTGGAACAAACATACACAGAGTGCACCTGCCCAGAAATGTATAAAACCCACCACAGATCAATAGAGGTTATCCAGGAACTGTAAGACAACTTCAGTTCAATAGACTCTGTAGCACAGGATTTTGAACTAAAATGCTTTCTCTGATAAATAATTAATCAGATCAGCTGGTAACACACTAAATTGCTCCAGCTCTGGTTTCCCTGCGTTTCTCAACATACCAGGGATGCATCAGCACCAATCTTCTTCCAATCTACAGCATGGGAAAAGTGAATAAGTGAGTCCTGTCTTAGAGACCTTGGTAGCATCTTGGAGCAAGTCAATGATTTTTACACTGAACAGAGGACTTTTTACCCTATGTGTCCTACCTGTGCTGCAGGGGAGCAACAGTAGGTGCCATCTGTACTATTGAAAGTCACTTCTTTAAACCAGATGATTTCAAGTCAATGACTTTCAAATATCTTGCTCTTTAAAGAATCTGTGGCACAGATAGCTTGCTTAATAAGCTCCATGGAGAGTTTTTTAACCTGTGTTACATATCTATCAAATAATTTCTTAATAATAGAAAAAGTCTCAGGAGAAACGAGTTTTTATCCTCAGTCTTCACTTAATACAGTGCTCCCTTCTGAAGCTACAACAAAAGACAGCTCTTCATCCAGAGTTCAAAGCAAGCTCTTTTTAAGGTAGGCTCTACCACAGACTTTGATTTTTAAATCTCTTGTTGCCCAGACCCAGTTACCCTCATGTAAGTGTTTGCAGATACAGTTGATTGTTGTAGCCATTAACACAACTTAATACCTGAAAAACACATATTGACATGCCCTCACATGTAATCTTCGTGTCTTTGATGGCAAAGTAGCTCCTTTTTGCTTCCAGCTACCATGTCACTGATTCAGAGAACTAGAAAACTCACATACCCACCTTGATTTTTCAAAGAAGGGCAGAAAAGAGTCCTCAGAAATTATATCTGGAGCTGATATTCCTCCAGCTGCAAGGGGTTTTCAACCTGCAGCTGTGATATAGTCCTCTCTTAGGAATGCTTGATGACCATGGTTGCTTTTGCACATTAATTTCAAGAACAAATTTTACTTCCGATCTTAAGAGACAGGAGAGAAGTCAGAGGGAATTTTTTTCCTAGTGATGTACATAGTGCTCCCTAACCTGTCTAAAATCATGTATAAACTTGCATCCCAAGGCCTGACCTCTACTTCCAAAAAAACAAGAGACCAGGTCTTCAGCTGATTCACTGGTCAGTGTTCAGATCTGAGAACATCCTACTGGAAATTCCCCAGGGACTCATTGCTCATCACCACCATCTGATTAGGATATCTGATGGAAAGGACAAAGTAGGGAAAGTGACTGCTGAAAACCTGCAAGAGATGTGACCTATTTTGATACAATCACCCCTTCAAGTAACAATTAATAATTGTTTGGGTTTGGTTTGTTTTTTTGTTGGTTTGGGGGTTTTGTTTGTTGGTTTGTGTTGTGTTTTGTTTTGTTGTTGTTGTTGTTTCTTTTGTGGTTTTGTGTGTTGGTTTTGGTTTTTTTTCCCATGAGTGATGTCCTCCACAGCCAACTTCTTCCAAAAGTGTTTTGGAGTCCTGTGTTCTGAAACTTTTCTCCCTGTTATTTTGGCAGTGAAAAGGAGATGCAAAAAGTCAAGCAAGAATTAATAAGGCCTAGGGCTGAGCTCTAACAGAGATGGCACAAGATGTTTTTATAATCCTTGCACATGAAGGCAAGAGCTACTGTTATTACAAAGCGATACCTGTCATATTTTTTCCACAGTTTTTGGATCAATAATATGTCAGAGCTTCCATCTTTCCCTGGCTATTTCTTCATTTATTCAGAGGACAGTTTGGACCATTAATCCCTGTTGTTGCTCCTTGACTTCTGATTTTACTTGGTTTCTACCTCTCTGCATTTGAAACCCCCTCATTTCCTTTTTCTAATTTTCCTCACATATAAATTCTCTTCAGAGCCTGCTGCTTTTCCCTCTGCAGGATTCTTGCCAAGAACCCAGCATTGCCATCTGTCCAGGAAAATGATGATACTGTTCATCTCTCTTCTGGATGTTGAATTGTGTGGCTGCAGCAGTGATTTTAATGTTAGAAAAGGGGAAAAAAAAAAAAAAAAGAGAGAAAAGAAAAAAGAAATCAGAACCCAGTGGAAGAAAAGCCCTTTTCTGCCTTACAGAGGTCAGATACTTTTAGTCCTATGCATATAAATAGCAGGATTACTTTTCCTATATTATACTTCTCTACATTACCCTCTTAAAGATGCACCTCATAATTTTACATCCATGAGAGCAAAATCAGAGTTCCTTGTACAATTTTTGTTGATAAGAAAATGCCGTTTTTTAAAACTTGAATTATGTAGGGGGAAAATATCAGTTACTAAGGTTTCTAATAAAAAATGGATCAAGCAGCTGACACTATGGCATTTCTTAAGTGAAATATTTGGTTTCAGTTTGAAACAACTCTCCACGCACCTGCTTGTTTTTTGTTTTGGTTGTTTGTTTGTTTGTTTGTTTGTTTTTTTTTTGTGCTAATGAAAAGGGCAACCTTGTACAGTTTAGGATGAAATATTTCTAATGGATCTTATTTGAAGTATTATTTTTTTGTGAATTGTGGGATTGCAGACTAATTTTTTTTTGTTTTTAAAAAAATTATTATTATTATTTATACTGATTGGAAAGAGGGAAAGTTTCAAAATTCCCCTAAGGGAAAACAGTAGTGAGGGGCAGGGAGGAAAGCTAGACTGCAAGAGTTCAGTGAAAACCTGATGAAGACTCTGGACCATTTCTCTCCAATTTCTGGTTTATTTAAGGTTTTGGGGGCACAAATTGCCATCTCTTTGTGTAGCCACAGCTGCAAGGGATTTCAGCAACAGATCTGCAATTCTCAGCAGGGCATGGCTGTGCTGTCCTGATGTACAGTCCTGAGGGACACAGAGATGCCAAGAAGGCAAGGGACAGAGCTGAGGATGCTCAGCCTGAAACACAGTCGTCAGTCACTGCTACAGTTCTCAGCCTGATAATATTGGTGAAATTTCTGGGTCCCCGAAATCCAGGATGATCTCCCCTGGGATCTGTGATTTGTCAGGCACCTCAAAAATCTGGCACTTTGTGTGTACAAATGGATCCATTAATTGCATTCTTGATGAGAATCTGAGATTGGAACTTCACAGAAACCTGTCTACACCATTTTCTTTCTCCTTTTAGTGAGGGACATCTCTTCTCAGGAATTTTTTTACAGTCAGCTTTGTGACTGCAGAGTGTCCTTATGGTCGCTGTAGGATCTGGGCATCTTCCCATTGCTGTCAGCAGAAAGCAGCTCTGGGGGTGAGGATGTTTTGCAAGAGGAGTTGTCCTTCAGGCAGAATATTAAACTGCTCTGCCATCTGTTTTACAGGGATTATTCTGGTGAACGCTGAAGATCCCTTGAAAGCGTTTTTATAGTGTCCCTGTACTGCTCCTTCTCCACAGTGTTCAAATAACCTCTCCCTTCAGCTGTTGATATTGAGAGTGTTCCCTTTCTGAGCACGCAAAGGCAAAGAGAAAGGACCTGGCCAGCAGCTCCCAGCCTTGGCTCTCTCCCCCCTGCATACATTTCTTGTGTGTGCAGCCGCTGTTCCTTTCGGCTCATGTTCCCACAGAGCAACAACCTCATTCTTTTTACTCTTCCAGAAACTCCATCATGCCCCAAGGTTCAATATTTCACAAGAAATCCCCACTCCATATCTGCCCTGCTCACTGAATTCCATGATGTCTATTCTCTAATAGAGCTCGCCTCTCTGACACGTCCTGGGCTCTCTTCATTTAGTGCCAGGTACAAGAAACTCACCCTCCTCTGCATCTCCTCCAAGCTCTGCTGCCCTCCAGCCCCCAGTGTATCACCTCAGCATGCCAGACCTACCTTATGTGCTCTCTCACAGAGGCAAATGCAGGTGTTAAGCTGCTTTTCTTAAAACGTCCCTTTTTCTGGAGTAGATACTGTTTCTATTATGAGGATATCTAAGACTTTAGGTTACTATTTTAAGTCGCACATCTCAAATGACTGAATTCCTCGCTAAGTATGCAACATCTGAGCTGACTAAAGAGATAAGGAGTGCAAGAAAACTGCGTGGTGGATAGTGTGTTTTAAAGAGCTGCTGTTAAATAAATTAGAGTGTGCAAGATGCAGGGCTAAGTGAAGGATGCTTGTGTCATCACGATGCAATGGACTGTTTGGTGGGGAAATAAGGTTAAGGTAAATGTGAAGCAGAATATAGAGAAAAATGCTATAGTGCAAAATAAGGGGAAGAAAAAACAGGGTCATGTATTGAGAAATAAATACTGTGCTATGGAGAATTGCAAATGAGGAAAGAAACTGAATTCCCATGTATTCCAGGTTTTTGTGTCCAATGTTCAGTTTAATGGCCCACTTTGGGGACACCCAGAACGAGGCTTTCCTGCCTCTTCCTTCCCTCCCCTGCAAACTCTACCTTGTGAAACCTGGCATTTGTTGTGTGTTAAAACCTCACTTGAATGTCTCAGAAAGGGAACTGTCAGTTTAAAATGGCCCAAAGTTGTAACAGAATCATTTAGGTTGGAAAAGACCTCTAAGGTAAACAAGTCCAACCATTAACCCAGCACTGCCAAGCCAACCACTAAACCATGTCCCAAAGTACCACATCTACACATCTTCTGAGTCCCTCAGGGCTGGTGACTCCACCACTGCCCTGGGCAGCCTGTTCTTGACAACCCTTTTGGTAAAGAATATTTTCCTAATATCCACTCTGAACCTCCCCTGGCACAACTTGGGGCCATTTCCTCTTGTCCTATCCCTTGTTATCTGGGAGAAGAGACTGACACCCACTCTGCTACAATAGGCTTGGTGTGATGTGTATATTTGTCTCAAGCTCTCATGCATCACTGTGAAGGGTAATTATAGCAATCCAAGCCTGCCATCTCTATGACACATCATGGTTTCGCATCTAAATGCTAAATGGGGCTGTTAATGTGAGTGAGTGAAGCTCGGCTTGAGTGAAAGGGTGTTAAAGAATCAGGTCTAGAGTGAATCAGCCTGTGCATATGTGGCAAGGAAAGGAAACAAGTGGTGTGAAGTACGAAAGTGTAGCATTTGAAAGTCTGAAGTTCCAGCCTGCCTTGGGCAATGCCCCTTCTCCTAGGGTGATCCTAGAAAATATCCATCCTACAAACTGAATGGGAAGCCAGTGACTATTTGCCATAACTTTTTCTCTGCATTACATGTTCTTACCCACACGGGAGGCTGTTACTGGTCTATGAGACTCATCAGCTCATGTCATTATTTCTTAGGCTACCCAAGATGTAAGTGATTCCATTTGGTGGATATGAATCTTTGTGTGTCAGTGAAAGAGCACAGATGCTTCAGTAGTTTTTTTCTAAGTTTGTGATCTTTGGTCCTGCTGTTGGTGGGAGGCAAAGAGCTCGACTTCCAGCCTCAGCAGCTTTTTAATACAATACAGAATGATTTCCAGTGCTTGGTCTTTAAGAACATACTTTCACCTTCTGGAAAAGTAGGTGTACAGTGAGGGGTAGGGTTTGCAAAGACCTGGAATCTGATCAGTTCTGTTATTGGTCAGTAGTGGTATTATTGCTTCATTTCCTAAGATGAGTTTTCAATCTAGTTCTGAAGCAAGCAGAAAGGGACAAATACAGTGAGGTCACATGCTCCAACACAGGAGGTCGCTTTGAAGCGTAACCTGCCAGCAGATGACATTGAAAGGCTTCCAAAACAAGGCCTAATGTTCCTTAGCACATATTTTTTTTTTTCTTTTTTTTTTTTTTTCAAATAAAAGTTTCTTTCCCCTACTTTTCAAAAGAAAACGTGTCTCTGTGGAACTACATTTTACTGCCTTGGAGAACATGATGTTCAGTCATGACAGAAGTCTTTGTATAATGAAGAAAATTGAACTTCAAGACTTGGAGGTTCTGAGACTCGAAAGTACTTTTGGATTATTTAACCATTTGAGGTGACACTTCAGTATTGAAACAAGGGCTGTAGAACTCACTTTTGTGCTTCTGATGGCTCTCAGATGTATTAGCTCCCCTGCACATTAATACCTCTATTGCCTGTGCAAATACTTCTCTTTCCTGCTGCTTGCACTGTAGACTCCTGATCTTTATAACATGATCAGAATGCCTTTGTGATCTTTCTGAGCCCTGGAAGAATGCCCTGCTGCCTTTTTCACTTTGTGATAAATTTATGGTGTGATTCAGCATAAAGGAAGGGAAGAGGAAACAAATTGAATCCAGTGACAAATAGCAGAAGGGCAGAGAAAAGGAAGATGCTCTGGCAGGGTCTGCAGAGGCCATGTTGTAATTAAGTGCCATAAATATATAGGTAGATAAACAGAAATGCAGAGGAAGCTTGTATGAAGTTCCTTGGAGCAACCTCCATGAACAGCGCAGACAAGGCATGGCCATTAATCCACGCAGAGAAGTCAAGCTTCTCCTCCTTCCTTACTCTGAGCACTTGGGCTGCCAGAAAATCATAGCATTTGCAGCAGGAGCGATGCCCTTCTTAGCACTTTGTGAAAGTGCTACTGAATTTCTCCTCTGAAGTCATTTTAGCTGCATATAGCACTGTTATTTACAGTGCGTGCGTTTGTGTGCACTTCTATAGGTCAACTGACTGTGTA
Organism: Myiozetetes cayanensis; assembly: GCF_022539395.1. NCBI lineage: Eukaryota > Metazoa > Chordata > Aves > Passeriformes > Tyrannidae > Myiozetetes > Myiozetetes cayanensis. The sequence continues at coordinate 14,232,340 of NW_026087048.1, forward strand.
GGTAACACCACCCACATATGGTGCCTGCCCATGTCAATCCATAGCTCATTTACACTTTATTTAGGCAAGCAGCTCAAAGCTTAAAGCAAAGTCCACGTTCTGTGCTTGCCTACGCTGTGCTGGCTCCTCTAGTGTGACTCCACTCCGTTTCCCACATGCGTCTCCCTTCAAACTCCGTGTCTACAGCTGTGTGTGGCAGCAAATGCAGGGGAACACTGGAGGGCCAGCTGGCTGGGAAACCCTTGAAAAATAATGGAAATCAGGTGTCCAAAATGAGTATGTGTTTAGATGTGTCTTGGCTTCCCTTGCTTCTCCCTGCAGAGAGCAGTGATTCAGTATTAGCTTTGTTTTTTGCTCTCTGTGAAAATCATCCCCTTTTGATGGTTAGATATGGGAAGAAAAGAGCTTGGTGTGACTTTTGGTGACTTTATCTTGGCAGACACTGCGTGCTAGTTCTACATCTGTCATACAGATGGAGAGACACTAGGGAAAAAAGAAGCCAATAAATAAAATTAATTTTGGGATCTGGATGAAGCAGAAAACCAAGATCATATTTTGTCTCATTATGATGTTAGGCAGTTGTAGGGAGCTGGGATGACTATACTCTGAGTAGATGGATAGAAGCATATTTAGCAACCTGAGAGGTCTGTTCCAGCAACCCAGCCCAGTGCTGTTCTGCTCTCTGTGGAAACCAGGACCACATGTGGGAGGCAGGACTTCTAGGAACGACAGAAATTGGGACCACACGGTACTTTACATTCTACTTTAGGTTCCCACTGAACTTGGTACACTTTAATGATAATTTTTTTCTGAGGCTTTGGGTTTTGATGATGCAAAAACATTCCTCTGTTGCCATATTGTTTCAGTGGAAAAGCATGTATTCAAATTGTTGGGCACTAAACTCAGTGCATGTGTGCTTGCAAGCTTACTGCTGTCTCACTGCTATTGTTTCCTCCTTCTCAGGACATGACCTTCATCAGCACAATGAATCAGGAAAAACCTGTCAAATCCTCCTAGTTCCCTGGCTGTGCAATTTGCTGTTCCCTTGCTGTTCCCCAGACAGCAGCTCTTGTCACCCGAAACACAGAAGCCAGCAAGTCACAAATGACAGCTGAAAAGTGAAGCATTATCAAAAGCTGTGTGAGACTCTGTCAAAGAGAACCTTTATATAGTAATTCTCCTTCTGAGCCTGGGAAGCTGTGTATCCCATCCGTGCAAGGAACAGAGAAAAGATATGTTCAAGTAACCAACACCAGAAATTGCACAAATCTATACATATTTTAGAGTCCCTACACACTGTCATCTACAGTATTTAGGATTCTCCATTCAGAATGGATGATGGATATAGAAACACAAACCTCTATCAAGGGGGCAGGGAGGCAAACCAAGTCTCAGATGACTACAGGTACCAGGATGGTAACTACGATGCTCCCAATGATGGCTACTACCGTGGCGGGGATGAGCCCGCTCAAGAAGAAGATGCCCAGAGTGATGTTACAGAAGGCCATGATGAGGATGATGAGGTCTATGAGGGGGAGTACCAAGGGATCCCACACCCTGATGACATTAAAGAGAAGCAGAAGAAGCGAGCTCCTGCCGTGGCTGATGAGTACAGAGACCGTGCCGACCTTATGGCTGAGAGGATGGAGGACGAGGAGCAACTTGCCCACCAGTACGAGAACATCATTGAGGAGTGTGGCCACGGACGCTTCCAGTGGACCCTCTTCTTTGTTTTAGGCTTGGCACTGATGGCAGATGGGGTGGAGGTGTTTGTGGTTGGATTTGTTCTTCCCAGTGCTGAGAAGGATATGTGCTTGTCCAGTTCGAACAAAGGGATGTTAGGTAAGTGCCGCTGGCAAACAGCTCTTCCAACGCAGTAAACAGCAGCTGGAACAGCTTTTCCTGGTGACCAGCTGATTTCAGGATATTCTGATGTTTCTCCTCTTGTGTTGTATGTCATGCATAGTCATGCTGGGTGGGTCTGACTCAAGAGAGGTTCATGCTACTGAGAAGGCAGCTACCCAAGAGCAGTGGAATTGTACTGAATGTGCTGTGGGCCCAGTGCTGGTCACTGCGGGCTGGATCTGAGCAAGGCAGCTCCCAGTCTGCAGGCCCAGAGGGCAAAACTCAGAGGACAAGTAAGTGAAAAGTTAAAGGTGGATCTAGCGACTCAGAATTCAAAGCTTTTAGAAAGTACAGGTTTTCCTCTCCTTCAGCCCAGAGTCCCAACTGGCAAATCATCTGTGCAGTCAGTTCCTTCTGCCTGCAAACTTCCCAGTCAGAGCAGTTTGCTCATATGTCCTGGATCAGATGTAGCCAGTGGAGATTTCTTTTTAGGTCTGTGGAATTCAATTAAAGTGCTGCATATGGATCAAAGGCTGAGGCTACTGGCAACATCCCTTTTGCATCACTATTGACATCTCCCTGTGGTCAAAATACAAAGGCTTAGTTATTGGGAGTGAGACTGGTTGGAAAGGTTTGGATGAACAATATTTTCCTTGAACAATAGGCAAGCCAAATTCCATAAGCCAAAGACAGCAAAGCCTCCCACATTTCCAAGAATCAGGAAAGTATCCAGCATGGCCCGTAGTGAGAGCCAGTCACGCAATAGTACAGTTCATCTGGAAGGAAAATAAAGTAGCTCTTGCAATAACTGCTTTAGGAGGAAGAGAGTGTGTCTTAATGCACATGTATGGGATTGCAGGGGAATCATCAGGGCCTGTAGCTCATACATTCTGGCCCAGAAGCCCTGTCTGATGTGAGGTAAATGCAGATTTGGGACCAGACCCCAGCCCTTGACTCAATTCTATTTGCATTATTTTCATGTGACAAAGGCAGTAGGTATTTTTCCCTATACAGACCTCTCTTCTTTGTGTTCTGAGGTCATAGGCACTTTTCTGTTTCTTCCTTTTACTTTGAACTTGAGGATCAGGATGTTTCTTGCTGTAGTTAGCTAGGTTTGTTCTTAGTTTTAGCCTTTATGAGTTTACTAACTATTTTTGCTTCACAAACCACCTAAAAATTCTAGCTCAAAATATCTCAGGTCAGATATTTAAAAGAAACCACTCACAATTGGATCCTGATTTCAAAGGGACTTTGGAATTCACCAGCTCCCTGTGGGACACCAGGCTTGGTGTCTTTTCAGTGATGAGACCTTTTTTGAAAAGCAGGTCATTTATTTTGGTGACTCTATGAAAGCTGAGATCTTCTGAAACTCTGACCCCATAAATATCCATCTCTGTGGAGCTCAAGCTCTGGCAGGCACCTGAATGAGAAAACTTCAAATGTCACAAGAAAATCTATCTTTGAAGTATTTCTGGCCCAGCCACAGGTAAAAATGAACACTAAATCTCCCCAGAGAGCTCGCTCTGCTTTTTCCAGCTCAGTATTTGCAAGGCTGAAAGTTCAGGGTGTTCTGATAAGCTCTGAATAAATAGGGAGACATTTGGGTCCTTATCCAATCCCACTTCCAGCCTCCCGCACGCTAACCGAGCCAATCTGGGACTGCTAATGAGGGGAAGAGAACTCTTCTTGCTGCCTTTTCTGCCCACTTTTAAAGACAACTTGTGAGAACCTGATTTTGCAGAACAATTTTTCCTATTCTCAGCTTGTTTGTTTGGAGGATCTGCTGTCAGAGCTTGCATTCACACTATTTCATGGCTTCGATATGAGGGGGAAAATAGAATTTTCCTTAAAACAATAAAAGTTGGTTCATCTTAGACTGAGACAGGGAGGAAAGTGGATATTTATGGTAGCACTCAGTTGTTACTGACTGGTGGTATACATGGGGCAGGTTTCTGATTCAGTCCATCTTATTTGTTAAACAGACTTTCTTGCCTGCTGGATATTTCTCTGCTGGTGGGTCTGAGGTTTGTGAGATGACTCTTTGTGAAAATGAATTAAGTGTGGCTTAGAAAGTATTAGATGGCACAGAGGGGCACTGATATGAGAAATGAATGCCCAGGGCATCAAGAAGTGAGGGTGAGAGCAGGCTGGAGTGGATACAGAGCTTCTGGAGGGCATAAGAAAGGAACAGTGCAGATCTCTGGGTCTGGGCTTTCTGCCAAACGCAGGGTGACAGCAGCAGGGGACAGAGGGTGTTGGAGGTTTGACAGGCTGCAGGACAGTGCAGGGACACGAGGTGTGAGTGCAGACCTGCCTCCAGCACAGGCTGGTGTCCCAAGTACTGCCCCTGCAAGAAGGTTTTCATCCCTTTTCTGAGCAGCTGTGCCATGAAAAATATCAGCTCTCTAAGGAAAAGGATGGGGAAGCACTGTTGCTGGAGACAAGAACATAATCTTCCTCAAAAATCTTTCCTGGGTTAGCTTCAGCACCCATCCACCTGCAATTAGAAAAAAGGTATCTCCCACAAAGCCCAGAGGCTCCAACACATGCTCATCTCCCTCTGCGATTCCATTCCCTGTGGTATTCTAAGCTGTTCTCACTAGGACACGTAGGGGTTGACTTGGTGGCAAGTCAAAGAGCTCTTCACCTCAATATCTGCCTATTGTGCAGTGACAGTCTTGCAAGAGTGTGTCTGCACAGAATGAACAGGTGGGTGATTGGTGAAGGCACAGCTTTCCCTCATATTATCACGAGGTTTTAGGGAAGCAGGGCTATCTACACATGAGCTACTGCCCCTTACCTTATCCCCATGTACCAGTAAATGTCTACAGATAAGCTGCTGTTTATTCCCAGCAACCATATTTATCTCACCACATTTTAGCCAAGGAAACATAACCAGGTTTTCCCAGGTGCAGTTAAGAGGCTTCCAGGCAGCTGCTAACATTTAAACACACGAGAAGGTCACAGCCATAACAAGAGAGGCCAGGAGGGAAAAAATGGGAAAGAAGTCTGGTGAGCAATCAAACTCCAGCAGAAATAGGAAGGGAGAAATAAGGGAGATAAAGTAGATGCCTCCTAAAGACCAATTTAGTGAATTTCAGCTTCTGTTAAAAGGACATTTTGCATTAAACACTCTGCATATTACGTATTTTTCCTCCCTCGGAAAGCAACCATGGGAAAATATCAAGGAAACTATGGCCAAATTATGCAAAAATTACAAATAAACAGATGCCCACAGTGTTTTATGAAATGTGTGAAGTGGATATGACACATCTTAGAAAACGTTTACATTTTATTCTGAAAATAAACATCTCACCATCAGATGCAAATTAACTGCTATTTTCACCCTAAATATCCCTAGTGGGACAAAACACATATTTGGAATTTTTCTGTTATGAAAAATGGTATTTTAAAGATGATTTCAAGGGCATTACAAAAAAAAAAAAAAAAAGAGAGAGAAGAAACAACGCTATATAGATTTTAGTAGTTTGATTTAATCAACTTTTAACTCTAGTTGTTAAGAATAAGTTTGGTAACATATAACATTATTTTTACATGTTCATTTGATAAATATGTTTTGCCTGAGCTTTCACCAGCAAGAGTCAGAACAATAATTAAATTTTAAATTATACTGAAACAGAGTATTCCTTGTCATAATGGTGGAGCCTATCAGAAACATAATTTTTTTTATTTGCTAAGGATAATTAGAAGAGTCATGAAATTTGTATTTGCTTATTTGCTGAAATGCACGCAGCATCATTATTTGGAGGAACTTCTTATAAATACATATCTTCAAGTGCTATAAATCACCTCTCAGAGGACTAAATATTGTATCCACAAGCACAGAGCAGTAAGTAAACAGCAAGTATAAAAGATGGTGAAACAGTAATGTTTTAAACTTCTTCACATCCTGCATATAAAAATCTCCAGGCAGAGTTAAAGCATCAGCCCTCCCAGATCCCAGAGCTGCAGTTGTACTATCGTTGTTTCACAGCTCAGTAAACTGAGGAAATTTTTAAGGGCCTTGCCCATAACTGTAAAACAACCACACCAAGGCTGAGAATAAAAATTGCTTTTTCAGGCACACAGCTCCCTTTTCCTTTTTATGATTTAATAATATTTTTTTTTAAGGAGAATATCATCTTACAGACTCTTAACCTCACAATGTTGGATTAAAAAAACTAGGAAGAAAGATCCTGTTAGTAATTATGCAGTTATGTAGCAATTCAAGCTCGGCTGTGTGAGTCAGGTTAAATAGGATGTGTAACAACATCCCTGCTTTTAGTTGTGTGAAGAGGATGTTTTAGTATCAGCTGAGATAAAATCTGGTCTCAGCTTCTCATTGACCTGAATTCACCTGATATGACAGTAAATCCTAATCCCCTCTACAGAGCTCAATGGCTTTTCTCCACTTCTTTTTTTTTCCTCTGGCTAAGCACAGACAAGCCCAGTCATGGCTGCCTTGCTCTGGCATGGCTAGTTTCTGCCTGTTTTGTTCCTCCACAGCTGTTGACCCCCAACACAGAATCCAGCTAAAGACCCTGATGAGACCTGCCCATGTCCACGTCCTGAGACTCGGGCACGGATTCCTGGCTGCAAATTTGCTTTTGGGCAGAAATGCTCCTGCAGACAAGGAGCATCATCACCTACAGTGGCAGGGACATATTAGGAAAAAAAAAAAAAAAAAAGATGTTTTTATGACTTGGGAACACCCCACAATGTGGGGATGGCTGTGTCCCCGTTTTCATCTGGCGAGTTCCAGCACGAACAGGTTTTTGTCGAACAGCGAAGGATTTGTTTGGCTTCCTCTGCTGAAAACTGAGCTTCAGCAGAGGGGCTGGGTGGGGAGAACCAGATGGTCCCATGAGTATTGTGGTGATGGGCAAGTCCTGTGGGGGAGACTGTGAAGCCGCCTGAGCGTAAACAGCCGCCCACGTCCTGCTGGCAGCGCGCGGAGCGTTGGGCGTGCGTCCCCCCTGCCCGCACCGCGTCACAGAACCCGTGGGCTCACCCACTCCTCCACCTTTGGCTCCAGTGTGCAGGATCCCCTTCACCTGAGCAGCCAGATTCGCCCGATATCCACACACAGATCTCTGGCAATGGAAAGCTGCCTCTCCCATGGGTGATTCACTCCTCGGTGTCAGAGCCGTCAGCTGTAGAAGTCCCACTGCTTGTACTAATCTACAAGGCAGGCGTAACGGGACAAGCTTTTTGTTTGATTTCCATTTGCAAGGTTAAGTTCATTCATGGGGAAAGCACTAATAAGCCTACAAGGAAGAGCAGATTAGAAATTTCAGGAAGAAAGGGAAAAAAGGTCACTCAGCCCTCAGCTCGTCCTCTGTTGAGACCACCCCCTGTTCTGGCACATGCTGGCCATCACTGTGGCACAAGAGAATTAGGACTGCCACTGCTTTATTCCTTTCTTTCAGTTACTTACAACAATTGGATCCTGTGGCTTGTGGCATCCGTGTCCCAGATTGTCCAGACCTGAGTCATAGAATTTTGTTTGCGTCCATGAGGTTCATCCCTAACAGATGCTACACGAGTAATACAGTATTTGGATTTTGGTTTTATTACAGTTTGAACTGCAAGATATACAAGATCCTAATAATTTTCTGTTGTCCAAATGCCTTCCCTCTTCAACAGCCTCTTTTTTCCCATAGGATTGTACTGGTAGTGGTCTGGGATTTGAAGGCAGGTAGGAGCTTTCACTATCCTGTGGCTCCCTGCAGACCAGAGATAACCCTGCACTTGGGCCCAGGCAGTCTCCTCACCTTCCTGACAGCCTTAAGGACTCTGTGAGTAATTCTTCTTATTGAGCTGTTTGGTTTTTTTCTACTAAAATGTTCTGTTTATTCCCCAAGTTTTTGTCCTGTCTTAAAAGGGATTATTTTCAGATGAGCCTCTTCTTTAAGAACTTTAATCCCATTAACTAACAATGAGATAAATTCATGCTTGTTATGGAGATTTAGGTAAACCTTGAATTTTTTTGTTTTCTTTCTGAAACCCTTACAAGTCTACTTTTAATTATATTGAAATAGCAAAAATACAATTTAGCAGACACATAGCTGTCTACCATATCTTCAATATGTTCCTTTACATATTCCTAGAACTTCAGCTCTTAAATCCACAATTCCTGTCTAACATGGAGCTCACAACTTCGGTAAAGGCTAATAAGTTTCTTAGTGGGAAAATGCTGAATATGTTACTTCTTTTCTAGTGGGAATAAGCCCAGTCAGTGGTCACATATTTTCCTTATAACTTCAGCATTGGATGAGTCATAACCCAAAATTTATTCTTAGAATTTCAGCTCTTTGGTTTTCCACAACTTTTATGGGAGGCTGTTGCAGACCTTCCCACGGGCATTCATTATACTCCAGCACTTGTGGAATAGTCTGCAAATAATGGATTATTCAGAGCTGCCTTTACCATTTCATCTAAGCACTGTACGTGTCAATCTGGAAGCTGAGCCCTCCTAGCACAGTCTAAGTTTGTGTGGTTTGAAGCTGGGGTTAGAAGTCAACTCTGGTGCAGACCATTGTAATGTTGTGCCATAGAATATTTGGTGGTAGAAGTAACCCAGCAAAAGAAATACAATTTCATGATCACTTTTCTTGGTCTACTTCTCCTTAAAACTTGACTTTCCTTGGTATGAGCTGGATCTCTTTCAGAGATAGCAACCATCACTGTGTTCTCCAGAAGACTGTCCTGCAAGGAGACTGTATGAGTAACTGTTCTGCTCCTTCTTGGGTCTCTGCCACCTTCTTGTTACTCCAGGACACAGCAATCTGCAAAGTAGACATTGTTCTGCACTTTGGGTCCTGAGATCCATCAGCTGACAGAGTGTTTTATAGCAGCTGCCCCAAAAATTTTAATTATTTTGTCCAGAACATGCAATCTTTCCCCCTCCCAAAAAAAGACTTCTCCATTATAATTAAGTGTCCTTCTGATTTTGTTTCAACCCTGAAATACACATTTCCATAACCAGAATCCTTCCCCTCAGAACCTGGCCAAGCAGACAGTCCCTGGTTGTCCCTGAGGTTTCCTTTACTACAGATTTTCATGGTTTTAAATTTCTTCGGGATTATGCATTGGTTGGTTTATCATATATGATAACTAATTAAAGCAACATCCTCTGAGTGAGTTTGTGACATTAACAGCTCTGCCGTGTTCTATGTTGCTCACTGTTTGATGGATGCTGTGTTGCAGAGGTGCAATCTTCCCTTCCATCACAAGTTTGGGCTCACAGTCAGAGTCTGCAGGGTTTACCTAGAAAAGCAGCTTCACTTCACTTCTTGATGTCGAGTTTCAAGCACTGCCACATCCTGTGCTAAGCCCACTCTTACCCTGGCCTGTGCTGGTCACAGCACTCAGCTGCAATAAACCACCAGCTAGAAGACAGTAACAATCTCCTCCACCTCCTCCTGACCTGGGATGTTTTCTCTTACTAAGAGGATTTGGATGAACATCTGCCATCCAGGGATTTTCTCTGGAAAACAAATAAAAATTAAAAAAATTGAGTTTGGCAGATCATTTTTTCTTCCTCATCAGGGTCTGGCGGTGCTGGCAGGACTCGCTGTCAGATGGGTGCCAGCGATGCACCAGAGAGGAGACACAAGGGCTCATCATCACCTCTGTCTGCTGGCTGCCATCAGAGCTGCTCCATTAAATGCAGCTCAGGAGCCATGGTAAAAGCATGAAGCCATACAGCATTGCATTAAGATTCTTCCTTCAGAAAGGTTTTGGACTAAAACAGTTTTTGCTTTGTCTCACCACTGTCATTTGCACTTCAGTGAATGAGGTGAAAGTCAAAAGTAATAGAAATAGAGATCCCAGACTTTCAGATGTGTATGTATCTTCTCTTCAGATCAGTATCTGAAACCTTTACACACTTTCAGATCACTTCACGAGGACAGCTCTGGTCAGGAGGGTAGGGCAGGGAGTTGCAGAGAGCCACATGCTCATGGTGGAGGTACAATTGGGATGGCAAAAATCCTGTGCCACAGTTCTGGTACAAAGGCTTTTAATAGGCAAGAACAGATTTTTTGCCTTTGACACAGAAAATCCTGACTGCCCGTCAGGCATTGTGTGGATAGAAAAGAAAGAACCACTCACAGAGAGGTGACCCCACTACGGAACAGGGAGATTTCAGAATCTGAACTTTTCCAGTTCTGATCAGTGTGAGACAAGTGCCCTTCAAACGCTGCAATGGATCTCTGCTGCATAGCTTCTAATTTGTAGTGCATTTCAAATCAAGTGCAGGTATTTGCAATCAAAAGAAAGACAGAATCAGCTGCCAAGTAACTCTCTGCATTAGCCCTTTGCTGGGTGGCATAAAGCAGCCTTCAGCCACCAGACTGATTGTTTTGTTTAAACAATGAATTGCAAAAATTTCATTGTCACCTTGTTTCCCAAGTGATGTGTTTGACAAAACAGGTCCTGGTGCAGGTGTTGGCTCTCCAGAGAAGGTAAACTTGGTTCAAGGTGAGGAGTGACCTTCCAAAGGGTCAATCATGCCTGAAAAATGTTTCTTTAATTTGTATTTGTTCAGTCAGTGAATAGGAATGTTTCCTATTAAGGCAGTGTATTTACTTGCTCAGCATCCATTGCCTTCACTAGGGCCCAGGGATGCAGGAGCACTTCTGCTTTGCTTCAACCCCTGCTCAGCTGGGTCTTGAACCTGACATGCCCCCAGTCTCCAAACATCATCAAGCATCATTTTTTTTCCTTCAAGAACTCTCTGCACTGCAAGTTCTGCTTTCCAGCAAGCAGATGTTCTCCATCCTGAAATAGTTAAGTTCATCTGGATCACATCCAGCCGTGATCAGGCTCCATCAGGATCTCCATAACAGGACTCTGCTATGGGCATAGACTATAGGCAAAGACTATAATCCTGCCTGTGGGGTCTGAAATGATACAGGAGGTATTCTTGGGAGCAGACTCTTGCACCTCTGTTCTCCCCAGGAAACACAGTTGTCACCACCTTCTTCTGAACAACATCCGGAAAGTAGGTAACATAAATGAAAAAAAAAATTCCTTAACCTTTGACTGTTACTAATTAGTGCTATTTACACTGCTAACCCTATAAAGAAAAAGGCAATATAACCTCTGGCCTTTCTGGCAGCAGTGGCAGTAGAAGAGCCAAGGACAAGTGCCACAGTCTCCAGGCTAGAGTGGCAAGCACACAGTGAGATGGGTACAGACAGACAGTTTGGAGAAGGAACCCATTCTCTCCTATTCACCCTGGAACTAAATGAGTCATTGAGACTGTCTTTTGAGGACTGCATAGTAGAAGATCTAATGAAGTCAAGTTAAAAAGAAGAATCCATTTTTCCTAACAGTGACAGACTGATAAAACTAGAGAGCAAACTGTCAAGACAAGTTCTCCCTTCTCCTGAAATTTTCAGGTCAAGACTGCAGTCTTGAGCAAGATGTCCTATAGTTAGATGCCAGATCTTGGCTCAGTAACTAAGGAAGTAGCTGTGCTGCACAAGGTGAGTCTGGGTAACAGACTGATCCTTTCAGATACAGCTGTGAAAGGCAGAGAGTGAAAGAGATGAAATAATGCAAGGAGATTTAGTTGTGCTTCACCAGTCCCTCTACTCTCACAGCTTTTTGAACATAAACAGCAGCCTGACAGAGCCTCTCCCTGCACATCCTCCATCCCACTGCACTCAGGGGGGTCAGAGGAGTTAAGACATTAGACTTCTGTTGTATTGTTGGTGGCACATAGCTGGGACACGTGCATCCTAAGCTGCTTATGCCTGGCCATTGCTTACGTGCAGGGGATATGTGAGCAGTGAGGTTGGGAAGGAAAGATGCGAGTCTGGTCAAACGAGGGTATGTCCATATGGCATGTTGAGGTGCAGCAGGGAGTGATGCAAGATCATGGGCATGAGATGGGAAAATTAGGTTTCACCAATGGACAGAGTTTCTGGCACCTGAGATCTGGGGAGATGGGGGTTTCTTTACCTTATTGCACAGTTTGCCAGGACAGCATCACCTACTATATGGGCACTTTAAAATCTGCTTCTATGTTTCATATTATTTCCACCTGGTTACCAAACTCACTGTCTCTCCCTCTCTCTCTCACTTGCAGGATTGATAGTCTACTTAGGAATGATGGTGGGGGCTGTCTTGCTGGGTGGCCTCGCTGATAAACTGGGAAGAAAGCAATGCCTCATCATATCACTTGCAATCAATGCTGCCTTTGCTTTCCTCTCCTCCTTCGTCCAGGGATACGGATTCTTCCTCTTCTGCCGCCTTATCTCAGGCCTCGGGTGGGTAACTGGTGAATCCATCCCATGTCCTGGAGGAGTCTCACCACAGCTGGGCAGTTTGGGAGTGTGGGGTGGGAGAAAGAAGTCTGCTCATGAGAAACATCCCTGGTACTGAGCTGGGATGGCACAGCTGTTTAGCACTTGTTGTGTTGCCTGCCACATTCTTGAACCTTAGAGCCATGGTGGGAACAAAGTTTGGTCATTGACATTCTTCTGGTACTGCCCAAATTGCATAGGAAGGTGAGTCAGACATGATAAATGCCCACCTCAACTTACAATCCTGATTGCCAAGGCCTCCAGTGAGACCCTCAGCAGTTCCCATTGCCTGCCTGTATTTTGCCTCCCTAAAATGAGTGATCACAGAATTACAAGAGAAGATGTCTCGGTGAAGAGCAGGGCATTACACTGGTTTTGTACAAACTGTACAGGAAATTCAGCTTTCAGAGCATGAGAAGAACCTTGTTTGTCTTTGATGTCTAAAGCTAGTCCAGCCAAAGAGAGCTTTGCATTTTTCCTCCAAGTCTCACTTTTGAGCAGCATATCTGTGATTGTGACCTCCCCTCTTGATATGTTCAGTCCTAACTACAAAGACATTGAAGAAGGCTCTCATTCTTCCCATGTGCTGTTTTTTTTCTCCTCAGTATTGGGGGTACCCTCCCCATCGTGTTTGCCTATTTCTCTGAATTCCTGTCTCGTGAGAAGAGGGGAGAACACCTGAGCTGGCTTTGCATGTTCTGGATGATTGGTGGCATTTATGCTTCAGCAATGGCTTGGAGCATCATCCCACATTACGGTAATTGCTTTGAGCTTTTGAATTTCTACACCACCACATTCTACTACACTACCCCAAGCCCCTGCACAGGTAGGGATTAGTCAGTCCTTACACATCCCAGCAGAAACACCACTGAAAATAACAAATACCTGAAGTGCAGGTAAAGGTCTGACAAACTGACTGCATGACTGACTGGTTGATACTAAGGCTGTAAATAGGACTGATGAGGGCTACTTTCCATCAAAAGCTTCAAACATACCCCTTGAATGACACTGCCAGAGCCTGAGCTCTTAATCTATATGGAAAAATTTGACTGAGATAATATTGCAAAATTTGATCCAGTTATCAAAACTAAATAACTTTAATCTGGAAATTACTGGATACTGTGAATGATAGCAGGGAGGAGAGCACATGTGCTTTCCTTTAGCTAAGTGTCAGACTCTCAGGGCTGTGTACCTGGTGACACATCTGCTCCACATGGGGTGGGCTGGAGTCACATCTGACTTCACCTAAATGGGTTTAGGAATGGAAGAGGTTCCCTGTCCAGACCTGGAAATGAGAATGAAAAGGTAGATGTTTGTAAACTGAAACATATTTGTGCTCCAAGGGGCAGAAGTCTGCATGTCACATGGAATTCCTTGTAACTCGTAAATAACCTAGGAAAACATCAGAAGCAGATATCTACTGGAAAAGATTAATTTCCTCAGTATTCAGTGACACCAGCTGTTTGCAAAATCCTATTTGAGGAAAGTAGGACAGTCCACAAAAACCATGAAGAAAACCACTTACATTTACCTATCTATCAACCCATTTTTAGCACGCTTAAAGCACCTTCAGTATAAAGAAATATTCATGCTTTTGATTGATATGACAGAGTCTGTTGGAACAAATAGGCAAACTTATTGCAGTGGTGTCAGGTAGAAATAATTCTATTATCTGCAAATACGTTTGCTTTAAAAAGCCCTTATGTATTTACATTACAATAATTTTTCAAGTGACTTTTTGATGTTATGTTTTTACAGCTTCTCTTTTTTTTTATTTCCAATGTTCCACCTACTATTTTGGAACTTTATAAGATTATTAGAACGCCATGACTGGCTCAGATGAGACCTCTGCAAAAACCATTGCTTGAGGATTTTCTTATTATGTGACTGAGAATGTTTATAGGAGAAAAAAAAAAAGAATGAATTAAACATTACTTCTGAGATCTGATCCTAGGGAAAGTAATTGGAGCAATATAAGAATGACCCTGTACTTTCCAGTCCTTAGCAAGGGAATACCCAGCCTGGTCAGACACCAGGAAAAGCAGGAGAGGAGGAACCTCCAATGCAGGATTAGGATTTGGATTCTTCTGAATTTGAATCCCATCTCAAGTTTTGTAGGTCTGGAAAAAAATAAACTTGCTTTCCTAGCTCATTTCAATAAAATGTTTAATACATAATGTGATGCAGGAGATGGAAAGGAACTTTATCTAATGTGCCTCTCAGATCAGACGCTTAACCTTTGTACACTTTTGGTAACATCACTGAGCAGTAGTGAATTATGGCCCTGATTCCTGTACCATTTCCCACCCTTACTTGCCTACAGCTGCACGGAGCTTTTCTTATCAGTAGGTGATTTCTAAACTCAAAGATAAAAGAAGGTTTTTAAAGGGCAGAGCCTAAGCAAGTATGTTGCAATTTTTGTAATGAACATGAACTCGCTGCTGTCTACTGAGCATGTTATTGAGCATCCAAGAGCCATCAGCACTAAGGATAGAAAACTTTCAACCTGTCCTCCTGTCATACAGAGCTGTAAATTTCAGAGCTGCTTTATGAGAGAAAAACTCAGAATGCCTGGTCAGTATTTTTACTTGTTGGCTCTTGCTGTTTCCAGGCTGGGGGTTCAGTATGGGAACCAAGTACCACTTCCACAGCTGGAGAGTCTTTGTACTCGTGTGCTCTCTGCCCTGTATCGCCTCCCTGGTGGCACTGAAATTCATGCCTGAAAGCCCACGTTTTTTGCTGGAGGTAAGATGATTCATCTGAATGTTGCAGTCGGATATCAGCAGAGGACAGTAGGTCCCTAATGTGTCACTGTCTGTCTTTCTTTGTCCCATCAAACACACAGAGCACAAGCTCAGAGGCAGAGCCACTCCTACATGTCTGCACTAGCTCCACAGACTGCTTAAATCCCAAAGATTATAGACTATGGGGTCAATCACTGATGGTTAGTGTATCACTGATGGATGGAGTTCAGAAAGAAGGTGGCGAGGACTGGGAATTTTGTAAGTCCTACAAAGGCACTTTGAAAACATCTCACAGAATTTGGGCATGGAACTACAGAATCCTGATGGAAGAGCAAAGGAAGGAGTACATTTTACTGAGTAAAATACATAAACCTCAGACATCTTAAGCAAGTTATTCTGTATTCCAAATTCACAGATGTGAAATGTAGCAATATCTAGTTTAACTTAACCCTGCAAGCCTTTAGCAGAGTTGGGGTAAGAGTCTAGGTTTCCTCATCCATCTCCTCTTTCATCTGGTTTTAAAGCTCTATTTCTGACTCCTTTTCTGCCTCAGGCAGTTTTAGGACAACTCCTTTCTCCAACACAGAGATGCTGCACTTTGTGAATACCAGCCCTGCTTTCAGCACTTTACATTTAATGCAGCCAGTGCTGTCTGTGTGCTTCTCCACTGTGCTGGACCTCTAGAATTGGTTTCTGTCTGTGCTTTTATATGCTAAAGAGCTGGTATCTCCAACATTTGTTTTCCTTTTCTTTGCTGCTTTCAGATTGGTAAACATGATGAAGCCTGGATGATCCTCAAGCAAGTTCATGACACCAACATGAGGGCCAAGGGCGAGCCAGAGAGGGTGTTTACGGTGAGTTTAACAAAGCCATCAGTGTGTGAAAAGAAAGGATGGACATAACCTTCTTTGGTGCAGCACAGCACCACTTTATTCCTCCTTGGGGCTTTTTCAATGTAATCTTCCCCAGTAATCAGAAAAGGGACTCTGAGATATATCATGTACGTGTAAACTTAGATGCCAGTCTGTTTTTTAAAGTATTAGTCAAGTCTGGGAATTGCAGTGAGTACTCACCATTCCTGGTGTTCCCTCTATGTAATATAGACCAGTGATTTTCCAATTGCACATATGTTAATTGGTCTGCTCTAAGAGACTGAAACAAAATAAGAGAGAGATTAATCACGTGGGAGACCTGAGTCACTCCTTTCTCCCTTCTGGCTTCTAATCAAACTCTGATTAAACTTCATGTACTTTCTAATGAGCTTTCCAAACTCCACCTGCTTCACACCCAGTCTTTAATCTCTCCAAGGGAAAGTGGGATGAGTGGCTATTACTCATTAGTCTGCTGCTTGTTGTGAAAAAGGACACACCAGTGGATTCATTAATAGCAAAATCAGGGAAAAGGCTTATGCTGGGGTTAGCTGCAAATTACTATAATTCAGTTTTAAACTCCTGGTGAGCCGGCCAGGGAAGAGCTCTTGATTTGTGCTTTTAAAGATGAGATGACATGTGCTCTTAAAGGATGGAGAAAAAGAAGATACAGTTGTGTGTAAAACATGTATTTTTGATCAAGAAAGAGAGCAAGGCTTCGTGTTCAGCAGGGTTGTCAGGAAACTGGGCCCCCTGGGAGTGATCCTTCAAGGAAATCAGTTTTGTATCTGAGCATAACAATTGTGTGCAGCTTCAGGTAGGAACTTCATGAGCACGTGTTATTTTTGGCTACCAACCATTTGACCAATGCAAACTCTGATAGAAAAGGTGAGAGAGATCTTCTTTTTAAATTCATAGCTGGCTTTGCTGTAATGCTGTGACGGGCACTGAAGCTCAAATATATATATATACATATATATATAGATATATATAATCACAAAGTAGGGCACTGAGACTGAGTAGGAGAATGAAGAAGCAGCTGTACAGCACCCATTAGTGCTTGTTACTCCATCCAGCAGTGTCATGAGTGCTGCAGCAAGAGCTGATCTCAGTATCACACCTCGAGGTGCAGCGTGCCGGCTGAATCGAGATGTACTGACATCCGTTGACACAGGCAGATGATCAGTGTGGCTGGTGTAGCACAAACTGTCAGATTTTGTGTTTTTCTGATAGGCCAGAAGTTGGCAGTTTGTGGTGAGTCAGCTGGTACCGGGACAGTTCCCAGATCTGACATTTATACAGTGCCAGGAAGAGGAACGCGGAGACTCTGCAGCTGAGCCAAGGCGCTCATTCACACCCAGAAATTTATTCAGCAAATTTTCACCTCCTTCATGTGTTTACAAACAGATTTGTTGTCCTTGAATATATCTTTCATTTAAAGTTACTGAACTAATATTATCTGGGAACCATTTCTAAGGTTTCTTGACCAGTCCAGTTCAGGTGTTCAGATCTGAAAATTAAGACTGTTTTGGTGAAGCAAACTGATTGTGTGGTGTGGGCTCACTTGATGGCAGGCTGCATTTTCAGCTGCAAAGATTCCCATCTACACATTCATTTGCCATAGAAGTTCTGCCAGTGGTTTGTAAAAGATGCTGAATGAGAAATATTTTGCTAGTTGTCTTAGAAGAAAGAGATCCTGTGGGCACAGTTAGGACAAGAGGGCACGGGTTTAAGCTCTGCCAGGGGAGGTTTAGGTTGGATATTAGAAGGAAGTTCTTTACAGAGAGAGTGATCAGGCATTGGAATGGCCTGCTCAGACAGGTGCTGGATTCACCATCCCTGGAGGTTTTTAAGATGAGGCTGGATGTGTCACTGAGTGCCATGATCTTATGATCACAGTGGGGTTGGATCAAGGGTTGGACTTGATGATCTTGGAGGTCTCTTCCAACCCAGTTAATTCTATGATTCTATGATTCTGTGATAGAAGTGGTTGAACTTGAAGATAATTTTTACTATAATTGCCTAGCCCTAATTTCTAGTGGGAATCTAAAGGTAGAGAAATAAGGTAATATACAGGTACATTAGCTAATAAATGAAAGAGTGAAGTGGACATGATGCACTTAAAATATTTCATTGAAGGAGAGAGAGAAAGGGTGAAAGGATGGATGAAAGGAAGAAAGGCAGGCTTATTTCTGCAATAATTTTGTACTGTAATTAAATCAATTAACTCAATTCTTTTAAGGAAAAGATAATAAGGGATATCAGGTGAAAACATTGCCCAGAAAATGGTGAAATTTTAAATCCACCCAAGATCAATTCTAGAAACTTTAGTACAATTTTTTTATCTTTCTTTTTTTTTTTTTTTTTTTCTCCAGGTTTCCTATATCAAAACTCCAAAGCAAGTAGATGAATTTATTGAAATCCAGAGTTCAACTGGGACCTGGTACCAGCGGTGGCTGGTCAGAATCACAACTACTTTAAAACAGGTAAAGAGAAAAAAAACCCCATCACAAAGGGTATTTTGAGCTTTGGGCTCCAGTGCCTCATTGCTTCAGGTCATTGTGCCTAAAAACACAGACTGTCACCCAAAAAAATTTGCATTTTTTTTGCAAAGGGCCGTAATCTGACTGTTCTATGCAGATGTGTGCATCTTCAAGCTGCCATGCTGCCAGCCAGGCCCCAAAATGCCCCTGAGAGCATCATCATAGTCCAGCAGTGCAGAGCTTCCAGGACCAGCCACAGCCACAGCCACAGCAGTTGGCTCTCCTCCTGAGCTGATAAATATTAATTCTCTCTCCCTACGCCTGGAGAAGTGAAATTACCACCTGCAGTGGATTCAGAAAGTGTTTGCTCTTTGTTCCTGCTGAGACTGAGTTTCAAACAATGTCTCCTTGGCTCATTTAACCTTTCACATGTGCTATGCTGCTCACCTAATACCCATGTAGGACTTTTGCTAGAACTTCTAGTCTCAAAGGATGAGCTGAATGTAAAGGAAAGTCATTAATAATTAAAATGCTGTACTATTAATATATTTATGTGGCAAGGTAACAGCATGAGGAGTTACATCTCCATGTGTTCCTGGCAGTATCTTCTGCAGTGGACCAAGAGGAGCAGGTCTTGGTTTGCCTTTGCTTTCCTTGGCTTCTTCCCTACCTGAGTTCATCTTACCCCTCCTAAGGTGCCAGCTGTGTTTGAGTTTTTGCTCTTTAGTTAGCTTTGGAGCTTGGTCTGAAAGCACCTCTGGGACTACACATATACCTGAAAAGATCAAGTTGTCACAAGGTCTGAGAAGAGGCTCATAACCACATTTGCTGATATAACCAGAGGGAGACACAGCATCAGACCAGCCCAAACCTAGTCATACACTCCAGCACATTACAGAGAGCTCAGATCAAGAACCATGGCATATAGCTGAACAAGTGACCTTTATGTAATCCATTTATCTCAATAAATATAATTTTGAACAAACACTGAATATAAGCCCATATAACATCTGACCTTCCCCCAATGAACTCACTTTTCTGCCATTAGATTTATGATGCACTCAGAGATTAATCAGAGTGTCTGCAAGGGCGTCCTGACAGCTAATTTCTTCTTGTGGATTTGTAGGTCTGGGACAACGTGCTATATTGCTTAACAGCCCAGTACAGGATGAACACACTGATGCTGGCTGTGGTTTGGTTTACAATGGCCTTAAGGTAAGGTACTTTAACTTCTTCAGGAAACTAAAGGACCCTCAGAGTTTGAATAATTATTTACACATTTAAATAAACTATTACAAAAGTAATCCTGGTCTTATTTTAAAGAGTCTTTGTGTACTAAGCTTTGCTCTCCTATAAATATTGGTCCATCTAATTGCTTATATGAGATATAAGATGCTTTGATCAAATCAGGGCTTGAGAAGTGGTCAGTAGTGCAGTAATATATTGACTTTCTCATCTCTACATCTTTCATTTAATCTTGTCCAAACACACAAAAAAGATACAACCCTGCCTGATTCTCAGCTGTTCCTTAGTCTAGATCAAAACTATTCAGGTAAGCCTAAATCTAAATTATTCAGGTAAGCCTAAATCTAAATTTTGTCAAATTCTCACTTAAACCTCACACTTGCAGAAATCTGCAAAATTTTTTAGTGCTCTGCTAGTCTCTTGGGCAGCAAGGATAGCACATTGCTTTATTCCCCAACCAAGGGGAACTCAAATGAATTGCCCTGCTTTAAATGAAAGGGAATGGACAAACATATTTCTGATATTAGGGGAGTGTTTAGGGTGGAGAAACACTTTGCTCGGTCCTGTGTCAGGGCTGAGCAAGAATTTGTGTCAGAAATGCATTTGCATTAGAAGTTTAACAAGTTTGCAAGTTATGAACTAGATCATTGGAAGTATCTTGTATTCCTGATGTATTTCTCCCATCCTGCTTTAGTTACTATGGCCTTATTGTCTGGTTCCCTGATATGATCCGGTATTTCCAAGATGAGGCATATGATTCGAGAGTGAAGATCTTTGAGGAGGAAGAAGTGTCCCACTTCACCTTTAATTTCACCCTGGAAAACCAGATCCATAGAAATGGGGAATACAGGAAGGACAAGTAAGTGAACAGAATTTGGTTTGATGTATTTGAACTGAAATAAATGTCTAGAAAGCTCTTTTTTTTTTTTTTTTTTTTTTTTTCCATTTTCCATCAATTTGAACCTCTCTGTTGCTCTTTTGGACACGCAGTCTAAATCTCTCAAATCCCAAAGGCAGTTTTCCACAGGCCAGATTTCCTTTTTATCCTCTTTTTCCACATACCCTGCCTCAGTCCCTGGCACCTCCAGACCCCAAGGGGATGCCTGTGAGGAGTCCTGCTTCCAGCAGCCTGTTCTTGGGATCAGGGCAGTGGGTGCCCACCTGGCTGGGCTGGGCAGCTCTGAATGGAGAGATGATTTCTCTTTCCTTAGCCCACACTGACATCTACTGGGCTTGGGCAGAAGAGACCATCACTGGTAATAAAACTGCTCTGCTGCTATATTTCCAAAATAAAATGCTATTTTCTCTTGAAGTCCTCAATATGAATTACCCCAGGCTCTAACCTGCAGCCCATTAGTGTGAGCTGTGCCCTGGCAACACTGGTGTGCTTCTCCCATTCCAGCCAGCTTCTCCCCACAGCTGAGTGTGTCACCTTCTCTTTTAATGCTCTAAAGTCAGTGAAGTTGCTCCAGCAGAACATCATTGCTTTCCTTCCTTTTTTCTCCTATTTGGGCTGAGCTTGATGGGTTTTCTTCTGTATCCAGCCTGGACCCCAATCACTCTATGTTCCACAGCAATATAAATCCTAGCCATTCCATTACTACTTTTCAAAATCCCAATAAAAAGACTGGAAAAATACCCCTATGTAATTTCTGTGGAGATCCCATTGCCTCAGACAGACTTAACAGGATGTTGCTCCAGCTGCTTTGCACCATGTGGGGAGTTCCCACTGTATGTTCAGTGTTACACAAAGCACTCATTGTTTTAATCTTCACAGCTGAAACCACGTCTCATTGCCCAGCCAGGTTGTTCTTCTTCCCTCAGAAATTATTTGTCTCTATTCACTTGGTATATATTTGATAGACATTGGTTGGGGACCCCAATATGTGTCCTCATGTCCTTCCAGAGACCTTCTCTGCAGCAAGGAGCTGTGCTTGGTGGTGAAAACCTAGCCCTGCAATTCCTATTCCCCAAAAGAAAGTGGTGATAAGTGGATGTTAGTCAAATTTAGGGATTGGGGACCTTTTTCTTATGCTCAGAGGAGATGCTGAGCTTTCACTAACTTCATTGAGAATTAAGGATGCTCAGCACCTTACTTGACAAAGACATAAACTGTGATATACATCACTGTGCTCCTGCCTTGTCCCTCTCCAATTCAGAAACTCAGAACCTGATCAAGCTGCATTCCAGTAATGCCCAGAGAGTATCTCAATGAGGTTTACAGCTGTGTTTTTCCTCCAGCCCTTGGCTGTGAGCTAAAAGTCCACGGATCGCCAGGCCATTGCTGACTTTTTTAAAGGTGGATGTTAATAAAGCAAACAGCAGGAAAAACAGGCTTCTAAAAGCCTTTTGGGGGCAAATGCATCACAGGCTATTACTGAGCAAATGCAGAACAGTTTTAAGTTTTGCTATAACCTATGAGACCTTCACATGGAGCAAAAGACTTGAATAGTCTTCTTGTGGTATTTTGTGCATTAATAATTTCTGTTAGGAGGTTCAGTAAAGAACCCCTGCAGTGCTCATTTAAAGATGTAAATAGCCATCACACTACACTGTTGTAAGTGCCCAATTCAATTAAGCTTCTGAATATATGTTAGAAGGTTATTTTGTTGGGTGACAGTAGTGGCCTCTTTAACTATAGCAATAATGTGTGTTCTGAATAGCTCCTTACATTGTCCAAACATGCCTGTGCATTACCTAATACATCTTCTCAGTGTTCCTGCAAAATCTCACAGGTAAATCAATACTGTGTCATCCTTCAGGCAGTCAGGTCAGACATGTCAAGCTTCGCATCAGAGGAGAAATCAATCACCTGACATAGTTTATTATTTTTAGTGAAATCTGTTTTCATTACATGATAAGCAATAGACCTCAAACAGAGATGGTTGCAGGCAGAACTCAGATATCTCCCCACTCTTTCCAGAAACCCTAATGCATTTTCACTTTAAAAATCACTTTGAGTTTAAACAACTGTCAGAAACCTTTCACCAAATGGCTCAATAGGCTCCTGATAATGTCTGGCTTTATTTATGCTGGGGGAAGGGTGAGAATAAGGAAAGCAGCAGGGTCAGCTCACAAAGGAAATGCCCTGCATTGAGTGAAAGTCTGTTTCTTCAGATCACCTAGAACTGAACATGAGAGGATTTTTGTCCCCTCAGCCTTCGAAGCACATTTTGTTAGATATGATTATTTTGAGGAATAAACTGCCAAAGATCCTATAAAGTCCATATTTCTTAAAAAAAAAAAAAAAGAAACCTCTTCAAACCCTTCTCTCTTACTAAAACTCAAAATATGTAAGCATGGAGTTGGAAGAACAGTTATGTAGTCAAGCAACACCTTTTCTGTAAATGACCCTAGAAATTGCCAATAGTGCTCTGTCTCTTGAAACAGCCACTGCACACTACACAGTGTAGAAAATATCTTAAAGCACAGAGTGAAGTTCTGTTTCCTGCCCCACAGATTTATTGGCATGAAATTCAAGGAAGTAAAATTTGAGGATTCGTTATTTGAGGATTGCTACTTTGAAGATGTGACATCCAGTGAGACCTTCTTTGAAAACTGCACCATCATCTCTACTGTGTTTTATAATACTGGTAATGGGATTGCTGCTATGGTGTCATCTCCGTAACTAGGAACTATTCTTATCAGAAAACTATTTTATCTATTTTCTGGGAGAAAGGATGATAGGGATCTGTGAGTTTGAGTGTGTGCTGGATAATGCGAGTGATGATGGAGAAAAAGTGGGTGATACTCCTTCAGGTTGTTCCATTAGTGCTTTTAACCACATGGCTTCCAGTGTCACTCGCTGTTTTGTGGCAGATGCAAAATGAAGCACTCAGACCTTGACAGCTTAAAGTAATGGCAAAATTCTCAGCACTTTACAGCTCTATTCAGTAAATTTGACTTAAACTGCAATTTTAACCAATTGGTGGTTGATGATTGTAAGTAGTAAAACAGTCATTAATTTATCCTGAAGAAGCTTTTCATTTGTACCCTAATAAAGAACAAACCATAATGCCATGAAATCAAAGCTTGCATTGCCCTGTCCTCGTGGCATGGGGATACTGGGCCAGGTGACTCCAAAAATAAAAAGAGTGTATGATTCTGCATCCACCAGGAGCCAAGGACACAGCTAGAGTTTGCCACTGAAATAGAAACTCCCTGACCATTTGCATTTGATGAGGAGCTTTTCTTGGGTCTTTGATTTGGTTAGATCCTGGCTCCCATTGCTGCCGTATGAAGGGATCAGCCAAGCAGGGTCAAGACTTTGCCTCTTTCACTCACAGATCTCTACGAACACAAATTCATCAACTGCAGGCTCATAAACAGCACATTCAGAGAGGAGAAGGAAGGCTGCCACATCGACTTCGAGGAGGACAATGATTTCCTGATCTACCTGGTCAGCTTCCTGGGCAGTCTGTCCGTCCTGCCAGGCAACATCATCTCTGCATTGCTCATGGACAAAATTGGGAGGATAAAGATGATTGGTGAGTGGGGATGGTGGGTGATGGCACAGGTCAGGGATGGGAACACGGCCCTGCAAAAACCATGGTCAGTGTGAAGAGCTCACTGCATCTGCACACCGAGAGGGCTCTGCTGAGAATGAGTCATCCCCATATCAAAAGGAGCAGAAGGGTAAAGACTAGAGGGTGAAGCAAGTGATCTACTCCATCACAGTGTGCAAGTGACCTACTCCCTGCCTCCTCACTCTGATTTTCTGCGTGTCCATGACATCCTTCTTTTTATTTTATTTTGACTGTTACGTCAAATCCTGCTTGTTTATCCACAGGTTGGAGCTGAAGCAGGACCTCCTGGTGCTGTTGAGCTGACGCCGAAGTCCAAAGCCTCTGCATAAATAAATGAACACTTTGCTTGTAGCAATGAATACTCACAAAGGTTATTTGATGTGGCAGCTTGACAGCCCAGGAGTTCCCTCTTTTGTTTTTTCTGATTTTCAAATGATTGTACAAACAGCTTCAGGGACCATATGGTAAATTAACTGATCATGTCACAGCCAAGCAAGGTGCCACCCTTTAGCACTATGGAATAAGTTACCGAGTTATCAATTTATGAGCTCTATGAATACTTTGAGAATTTCTGCTGTTGCTTCCTCCAGAGTTCAGCCTTTTTTCTCCAGATACTATAGGAATCATGGCCAAAGGGACAGCTAAGGGAAGTTAATAAAATCAGGGATGTGTCCCAGGGGTAAGGAATGAATCACTCTCTTGAGCTCACCTCTCTCTCCGCTGATAACAGAGGGAAGGTCAGTTAGTTTTGCTTCACCATCAGACAGGTTAAAGTAGAGCAAGATGACCCCACTGGTGTGTCAGGAATGTACCTGGGGGAAAATGAGCATTCATGTGGTGAATTTGCAAAAGACCCAAACAAACCAGAGGGACTGTGGGAAATAGAGGAAGCTGAACGACAGTGAGATTGTCCATCCTGCAAACATGTCAGCATTTCAGCATTTTCATCTGGAATTGAGATGACAGCTGGAACCCTAAATGCTTATTTCTTCTGCAAAATGAAGAGCACAGGACAAAAATTGGTAATGACACAGTGAAACGTTTCACTATGGAATTTCCAATTGAAACAGCCTTCTGGCATCCCACCTGTATCACTCTGTTGAACATATTATTTCTAGTCAGCTTAACAGGAAAACTGTATTTTGCTTTTGTGTTATTTGCCTTTCTGGGACTTCAGTTTTATTATGTCCCTCCAAACATTCCCTTGTACAAAACAGCAGACCTGGTGCCCTCACGATGACCCTAATGCTGGATTGTGCATTTTCAGTAGGGAGAAATATCCACACTGCACTATGGGGATGTGGTTTGGCCACGTACCATGGAGTGGAGTGGACATGGGGTCCTGCATGGCAGCTTTTCATAAGCAGGGCACTACAGTGGCAAGATGCAACATAATGTCCAAAATGAAGCATTTTAGTTCCAGTTCAGCACCCAAATTATTTCAGATGGTGCCAAATTGATTAAAAAAGCCCCAAAAAACAAAGAAAATTGTTTGGTGTTCAGGCAGTAAATGGAGCTATTTCAGTGATAACAGAACTTTGCAGTGGAAAATACTTTGATATTGCAAAAATTGCATCTTTCAGGTGAAAATTCTCAGTGGGGTAGAAGTCAGTGAGGTAGCTATTCATATTTCTGAATTTGAACTGTGCCTAACTGAGCATGAATGCTCTCACTTTCTCCCTTGGTGGTGTTCATAAAATTATGGCTCCTGTGCAAATGTGCCATGAAATCTAATGATGTTCTTATAATTAAAAGAGACCTCAAATGCTTCATACAAGTGACTGTAAATTATCCTAATTGGAACTAGAAATGTGTCAAGTGACTTCAATACGATATGAAATGCACTAGCTTATCACTTGAAACTCAAGCTGAAAAGCCTTCACAATGATGCTTCCTCCTCATTGACTTTCATGTTTACTTGCCTCTGCTCTTCCTGGGTCCCTCTGGAAGTCTGAGATGCTGGAAATCTGCCTGGAAAAGCCTGTCTTCAGAGTCTTTGTAGAGCAGGACTATCAGCAAGATCAGATGATCATTGAGAAGAATTTCAAGATGGTTTCCAGCATCGGAGAATGAGAGATAGGCAGCATCAAAGTATTTTGGGATTCTTACAGATATAATTCCTATTGGGTTGAAATGCCTTTTCTTGAAAGCCATCTTTATCAACAAATGTGTTTGCTCAGTTGTGGACAGGGGGTGCTGGTGCCAACATTCTTCTCTTGGTTTCCCCCCATAGGTGGCTCAATGTTGATCTCAGCAGTGTGCTGCTTCTTCCTCTTTTTTGGCAACAGTGAGTCAGCAATGATTGGCTGGCAATGCCTCTTCTGTGGGGCCAGCATCGCTGCCTGGAATGCCCTGGATGTCATCACCGTGGAGCTCTACCCCACAGACAAAAGGTGCTCAAATCATTTCTCCTTTGAGTCTCCACCCTCAGACTTTGTCCTCTTGGTTTCTGATGGAAAAAGCCACTCTATAGACATGTAGATGGGGAGGTGGTTATTTTATTTTGGTTTATTCTACTTTATTTCATTTATTTTATTTTTACCAGTCCTTCAGGTCTGTGTAGTCCTGGAGCTACATGGAATCAGCACAGATATCTGCAAGCATAATTCTGCACATGCGGTGGGTTGTACACAGGAATCATGTGGCCCTGTGGAAATTACAGCCAGATAAATCATAGAGTCATGGAATCACAGAAAGGTTTGGGTTGGAAGGGATCTTAAAATCATCTAAAATCATTCAAAACCCCTTGCAGAGACACCAAATGAAATAAATCCTCTGTCATTTCCATGGATGTACATGGAGTCTGACCTTTCAGACTGTATCCCCCAGACTCATGGCTCATCACTGTAGCAGCCTTCCCCTCCAAAACCCAGAGACAACCATGTGCACAGAAAGATTTGGGACATGGGGCAGCACAGGAAACTTCAGAAGAATGTGCTGCAGAGGAAATCTTTCCTTACAGCCTCATTATAAGTGCCTTTTTGCCTTTTTCAGTCTGTTAGGGGAAGCCAGAAGGGAAGGAGAAGGACTCTGCATTGAAAGCAGTGTGCTTTTAGATGCTGGGTGAAACAGGGTTTGGAGGAGAGCTGTGGTTGCTTCTGTGGTGAGAATGTACTCCAGGCAGCCCTTGGAAGAGCTTTGACAAGTTCTAGAGCAAGGCTGGGTCCTGCTGCCTTTAGCGAAGGCAAAGGCTGACACAGGGGGCCACTCTAGGGTTAGGAAGCACCTGAGATAGAAAGGAAAATAGAGTGCACCCAGACATTCTTCTCATTCACACAGATGTGCAAAACAACGGCATCTATTTATCTATTCATTTATTCTGTTAGGTTTTATTTGCAACATAAGAGCATTCACAAAACTACCCATCCAGACCTTCTGTATATGTCAGAGCCTCCCTCCTCACCACTGCTTTCTGTGTTTCCTCCCCACAGGGCAACGGCCTTTGGCATCCTCAATGGGCTTTGCAAGTTTGGTGCCATCCTGGGCAACTCCATCTTTTCCTCCTTTGTAGGGATAACCAAGGTGGTTCCCATCCTCCTGGCCTCCTCTGCTCTGGTTGGAGGTGGCCTGCTTGCTTTGCGCCTGCCAGAGACTCGAGAACAGGTCCTGATGTGAGCAACAGAGGCCCAGGGGTTTGTGGGGGGGGAGGGGCAGACATAGAAGAAGAACAAAAAAGAGCCATGTTTGGAAAACCCAAAATGTTCATTTCTCCACTGTTCTGTCGATACCTCAAAGCGAGATGGCAGAGGGATTGAAGAGCCCGAAGGGATATAAGCAAAACCCCGTAGTTTCTGACCTTTTTACAGCCACGACTGGTGCATGCAGCTCCCACACGCCCCTTGCAGAGCTTGGGTCCAACCTTGCCTACGCTGGGAGCCCACCCTGTCCCTCCCCCTCCCACTGTAAGCTCACCAGACGTAACAGCGGCTCCGTGCATGTGTGCGCCTGCGTGGGCGCGAGCGCGTCCGACAGGAGAGCAGACCCTCACCCCCTCCTGCCTTTGCCGAGCTGTGAGATACTGCCCACCCCGCCCAGCACTCCTTGGCAATCCATATCAGCTGTGCTCAGACACGAAGGGCATCCCAGGGGAGGCAGGTAACAAACTGCTGCAGGTGAGCTCCAGCAACAGGGGCAAGAGCTACGAATGTGGCCAGTGACCCACTGTCTTGATTTTGGGGTTACCACCCCAACCGCCTGGAGGAGTGAGAGGGTCCTGATTTCCAGGAGATTCAGGGATGGGTGCTTGGCTCTCTCAGAAGACTCAGAGTGTCAAAGCCCTTTACTGTCTTCACTTGGGCACAGAAAATCACTAGGCACCTTCCTGGTCTGAGAGAGAAATATCTACATAATTTGATATCTATATATATATGTATTTACACATACTTGCAAACATACGTATACACACTGAAGTGGTCAGCTATTAAAATTTAGAATTTTTAATTTCTGCACCCTTAAGAAGATTTTGAGACATTAAAACTAATCAAGATTATCTGGAGTCATGACCAGCTTAGTGCCACTTCATTCTTTATATCCAGACACCAAATATTTCAATGTATTGATGGCTGGGAATATATATTTCTATAATGATTAATTAGTTGTAGTTTTTTGCCTACAACTTTCACAGAGGAGAAATTGATATGCTGTTGGAGCATTCCACAAACCAAATGTGTACATATTATCCAGTGTAAATAGGGGATTTTTGCCTAATACCTAGAGTATGGTAACTGTGAATTTACCAGCATTTTAGCCATATTATTTAAAGAATATGATGCTTGATTTTCTAATATACTTGGGTCTCATTGAAACACTGTAAGCACAGTTACTTAAAGCCATTTAACTTGTTACACAGGGAATGCACACAGCAAGCTTTCACTGTACAGAACATTAAATTCTCCATTAAGTGGCACAGTTTAGTTTGATATCCTGTGAAGAACATTTTTGAAATTTGTGTGCCCTTTTTATCATACAAGTCCTGTTGCACCTAGAAGCAAAGTGAGTTGTGTATTTTAGAGTATGTTCTCTTGGGAAGCCAGAATAAAATGTATCCTGTTCAATAACACACCCGTGCTCACAATAGAGGAGATAACACTAATTAGATCCTTTCAAGAAGCTCAGCAATAGACCAGAATTGATAAGAAACCATCACACAGTGCAGGGAATTTGTCATCAGGATATTTTGTGACATAAAAAGTTCTTTTATACTTTTGCTCATGATCTTCCTATTTACGTTCCTTTAGATCCTCTTTGTTGCTTTTTCCCCCCTCCCTTGTTTGTTTGTTTTTGTTTGTTTGGGTTTGTTTGGGATTTTTTAAGAAAATCAAGCAAGGCTAGGCTGAAATCCTGCAGGACTGATGTTTCACACCTCTGCCTTTGGCTGCACAGGGACAGTCACTTGAAATCACGCTGGCATCAGCCCAGCCCACGCTGCAGCTGTGGGAGTCAGCGTGGTGCTGCTGCAGAGGGCAGATGAAGGACACACAGCAGGGTTAGATCACAAGCAGCAAATCCTTGCTGATGAGGCAAAAGCCTCTAATGAGCATCACTTTCATCATTGTGTCAATCAGGGCTAAACACTTCTGGAGTAGCGAGGCTACAGTGGGCTGTTTGGGATTTTTGACATTTATTCTGAGGTTTATGTAATTGATAAAATCACAAGCTGCTGTAATAACAGGACTTATTATGCATAATTTCTTCATTTTATGGGTAGCTTAGGGCTTTTTTTTTTTTAATTTGTCTTCAGAACAGCAAGGTTCCTTCTCTAAGGTAGGAGTGAATGTAATAATGTCCTTTGGCAGCAGTTCACAGCTTCTGTTCAGAATCCTAGCCTAGAATGTGGGTTTGTTTTTTTTTTTTTCTCTATCTGGTCCTTTTGCATGATGAGAAGCAACTAAATATGTATTTTAACACAAGAGATCACTATGACCTTCAGGCTTCATCCATTTTGTTCAGCTGTGCTTGCCAATTATGGCATTACAATTGGGGGACAGGAGGAGGAAATTTTGGTTTGTTTGGTGGACTATTCATTTGTGCTGCTCTGTGGAGCCAGAACATATTTATTTAAATATTTATTTTACGTAGCACTCTTAGTTACTTATTACCCAATGCTCACAGAAAAACTACCTATATCCTCCATTGCCATTGTGCAGTGACATTAATGACATAATTTGTTTTGCAAAATTTCTCTATTAATTTTCAGAGAAGGAAGTAATTGAGGTCTTGAGGAGATAGAAATGGCAAGATAATATTAGGAAATATATCCAATCTTAGAAACATTTCCTCTTTACAGAATGGCTTACAGGCTGCTAAACCTCACCTCACAGACTAGCTGGGACAAAGTAAATAGCAATAGGATCTTGTTATCAATGTCACCTGGGCTACCCATGTGACTGTAGAAACTCAGCATCCCTAAAATCCATGAGTCAGTCACTTGAGGGCTAAGGGATGTTGCATGTGTGTTGGGACAAGGCTTCTACCCCTGGCTTGACCAGGGAGTTCGTGCCTAAGACCAGGAGAGAGCAAACACACACTGCAGCTGGTACAGGAGAGCCTGGGAAAGGACAGCATTGAGCAGGGAAAGAAGAAAGGAAAAGCTAAGGAGAATCCTGTCACCTCTCTGAGACACCTGTGAGTCAAGGGTCTGTGGCTGAACTCATCACCCTGGATCCCATTATTCTCAGCTGAAAGTCAGAGGCAACACATATCACCCTGCTCAGGCATCGTGCCAAGCTGGAGGTGCCCTGGACAGCCCTGCTTCTTCAGGAACAGAGGAATCCAGGGCAACAGCTCCAGCTCAGGCATTTACCTTTGCGACACCCGGGCTGACTCGTCCCATCCAACTTCGGTGTGAACAGGCGTAGTCAATGCTCCTGGTGTGTTTGTCGTCCTTGTCGTGGTGTAAATCAGCGTAGGCCTCACACTGCTGCTTTCCAGAGGAAAATGGTTGGTGGGTGCAGACCCCTCAGCATTGGCTCTGGTTTGATTTGGGCTCAGTTTCAAGCCATGGGCTACCTGGTAGGCTGAGCTTGAGTCACAGAGCCCTGAAGCCCTGTTCAGGGAGAGATTTCTCATCAGGCACCTCCTCTGATGGCTCACCTTTATTTCTACTGTAAAATCAGCATTGCACCTGCTGTGCAAGGGCCAGCATTGCCTCTTCCATTGGTTCCCCTGCCCATGTTTGCCACAGTGAACAGTCTCTGTCTTGGATACACTGGACCATCCACAGAGTAAGCTGCTGACCACGGGTCCCCTGGTGAGCTCTGCAGAGCACTATTTCCACGGATTCATGAACTTTACTGCAACAGGGACACGGAGGACTAAGACAGAGGACTTGCCTTAAATCCCAAAGATCTCTATTCTAGAGGACAGCTGGACCTCCTCACAAATGTGTGGCACACCAGTACAGCCACTTATCCAGGGACACTGTGACATAGTAAAGGTGAGTCTAGGGAACCCAAATGGACCTGCTGTGACTTAGTGTCTTCAGCTGCACAGCGGTGTGATGGGGGTCACAGGAGGAGTCCTTTGCTGAGTTTCTGAGCGTGCAGACACAGACATTTACAGGGACACCAAGCACTGTTGATACTATTTTAAAAGACCAGTGGTATTATAATAAGTTCTGCCTCCTTATACTCCTGTTGATTTAACAGGTTGTCGTATATTGATTTATTTAATTCAGCTGTGCAGGACAGCTCCTGTTACTGCCTTTGGCTGTGCTATGTCCTAATGATGGTGGCTGCTGCTTCTGCTGGGTGGGGTGATCCCCTCCTTGCCCATATGAACATCATTCTTTGAAATTCCTTGAAATTTGACATGATTTATAAACATTGGTGTATGGATCTTTCGGACTAAGAAGAGGATCATTCTTGGAGAACCCATGCCTGGAGCTGGGTGTTCTGCACACTGGGCAGTGCTCAGGCATCCTAATGTCCTTCAGTGATATTGAAGAGGTGCACTGAGGGATGTTCCCCGAGCCTGGGAGTGGTTCAGCCCCAAGGCTGGATTCACAAAGGGACACAGAGTGAGGCTGCATGGAGCTGAGCTTTCTACAGATGTGCAAGTCAGTCTCCTCCAGGTCCTGCTTTGAGGCCTCCAACAGCAGAGTATCCTTTGATGCTCTTAAGGAGGCCCTGGCTCCATTTATATTTCCTGCTTATGTCCTTTGACTTTCCAAAGGGCACACAAAACCAAGAGGATATTTTTAGGTTATGTAGATTTGAGCCCTATACATTTTATTTTCCATTAAGTTTCTCCCCGTTTCTCACCCTTGTGTTAGTAAATGCTGCTTTTAGGAAGAATCAAGCCTGGGAACTGTGAAGGAAACAAAATGAAATAAATTTCTTTGCTGTATGTGATGCTAGTGCTGTATAAATGTACACACACTGCAAGTCCCATTGTAAATAACACCTGGTGTCGTGCTTTAATGGAAAGTTTCATTTAGATGTTCTGTCAGCTCTGTGTGTGAAATAGCCAATTCTAGTCCCTTGGTTCCTTTTCTTCATTTAAAACCTTCTTTTATTTTTATTTTTTTTTTATTTGATCTGTGTCTGGTTGTCACTGGAAATTGCAGCTGTTCCAATGGACTTTGTTTTTGTTCTCTCTGTCACATTAAAAAGCTGGAAGAAAAAGAATGGCTCTTATAGTGTTTGTGTTTAATGTGCACTTTGAGGATTTTTACAAGAGCTGTCATGGGTGACTTTGTATCCTGACAATGTGGGGTTTTCCTCTGTTGTTTGCTACTTGTACATCCTTCCTCTCTCAAACAATTCCACCTCAATTAAGTCTCCCTTCTATCACAGTCCTTTCACAGCATGGACTTCCAAACCCAGTACGTGAGGAAATCTTTACCCTGAGAAGTTTTCTGGTAGGAGGAAGCATGAAATATCTTTAAAGGCTGTGGAAGATCAAAAAGCTAAACTCTACTTTGTAACAAGAATACATCCAAAAACCCCCATTGCTTCTTGAGGCTTGGCACACCATTTGACCACAGCATACTCCCTTATTGGATGTATTTCCAAGGATGGGAGCTCTCGCTTTTTATTTGCAGCTCTTTGTATAAATCTAACTATCCAGCCCATGGTTTCAGAGCAATGATAGAGACAACATCAACTGTATGGGAAAAGAGCTCAAGGCATAAGCAGTGGAGGCTGGCAGCCCGACTGTGGGGTTTATGTATTAATTTCCTTATGTATTCCATAAAATGCAGTGATGTCTCTTCTCCAAGACCCACTGAAGATCAGCAGGGTTTGGATTCTGAGTCAAGTCTGGCTTGTTGTTAAGAAATCTAAGTGCTGAAATGTTGTCAGGTCAATCAATGATTAGTTCTCTCTCCACATACACTGCATATGCAACATGATAAAGGCAATATTCAAGTGAGAGATAAAGAGCCATAGAGGTTAGAAATGTAATAAAGGAACCATGATGGTAGCTCCACCATCAGGAGACTAAATCAGTGTTTTCCCTCAGCTCAGGTTCAGCTGGGTGCCATAGGACCCATCTGAACTGGGGTCCCAATGGGTGAACAAAAGCCAGCAGCAGTCTGGGGGGACTGGTAAGGACTGATCTAGGTGGGAGCTGCCAACTGTGGATTTTGCAGTGCTCACGTCTGACTGCAGAGTACAGAGCTATGGAGTCAACATTCTGTAAGCCCCTTATGTGTGTTCTGCCTGTAGGAAAATGTGCATCAGCAAACACCATCAAAAAGCATTTTCTACGAAGTGGGTTTTTATATAAAGGTCAGAGATTTGCACTGAAAGCCTTGGAGGTGCTTTGGAGTTGTCCTTTCTCCAGGCTAGTTGACATTCTGCATAAGACTGAAATCTCAGCAAGCAGGAAAATCCCGTATTTGAATGTTCAGACAGCGTTGTGGATAAAAAACAGTGCATAAAGACCCCTGACTAATTTTAAAGTAGGAAGCAGGGAATTTAAAAGCAGGATTATGTGACACAGTTGCCTGAGATCACATAGGATGGACTGGATGATAAGAAAACCTTTTCAAACCTGTGTTCTTACTTTTCCATACTGATGTTTCTACCCTGACCAGCTCATGTTGCTCACTATGTGGAGTTTCTGGCACAGATTCTCAGATCTACTAATAAATGACCCAGATTCCCTGGATATGCAGGTTCATCCAAGCTGTCACAGAAGGTTACCTGGTGAAGAAAGAAGGCTTGAATTGACAGCATTCCCAGCAGCCACTAAATCCAGCTATAGGTCTCAGTGATGCTTCTGAACTGTGAAGTGACTTCGTACCGGGAATATGATTTGAATTAGATTATGGTAAAAAGTCAAATCATTTTACCAGTGCTCCTATATCTCAGATCCTCCTATTTCTCAGACCAGTTTCTTGTAAGCAGACATGTATAAACCAGAAAGAGCTAGCCAAAGAAGTTCCCACAGATTTTTTTTTTTTGCTGTTCTCAGTGGGCAAGGAGAATTAATTGAAGAACTTTCAGCCACCTTGCCCCATGATAATGCAAGCAGTTAGGGATTATATATAACTTTTAACATTCTAAGTGTACATGGTGATTACTGAACTAACCCATGAAGTACTGTTTGAAAAAAAACTAAAAGTCAGATTTAAATGCATTGATGAGCACTTGTTTCACCTATAAAAATACGTGAGTATATACATGCATATACATACATATATGCATGCACGCATATGTGTTTATATTTAAAACTAAATTATTACACCTGACCTTACTGATGCTGCCTCAGGTTTTTTGGCAGCGAAATTAGCCCCAGTAAGACCAGGAGATGGCAGCAGTTGCCCACAGCATGGACCGGTCCCTGCTTACCAGTAACTGCTGGAGTCTGCCTGCGCACAGGACCCACACCATGCACAGACGAGGTGCTGCAGCAGTGCCATCAGGGACAGCTCAGCGGGGTCTGACCCCCAGGGAAATCAGGGGAAAGTGTGTGAAGAAAAGGAAAAAAAAAAAAAAAAAAAAAAAAAAAGAAAAAAGCACACTTATTGGAAGGTTTAGGGGGAAAACAGCCCTGGCTAGTGCCAAAGCTTTTGAAACGGGAGCTGTGCAAACCTGAAACAAAGCAAATGTAATTATGGGGAAGAAAATAAGAATTTCTGCTTCAGTAGGCGAGTGCAATGGTTTTCAAGCTTTCTCAGCCTGCAGCTCCTGAGTGTTTTTCAGGAGAGAGACAGATTCCCTGCAAAAATGTGGTGAGTTAGAAAAGCTCTGATGTGGCCAGTGCCGTACCTGCAGAGCTGGGAACAGGCTGGCATCACTGGTGCCTCCTGGGGCAGCCTGCTGAGGTGCTGCAGGGAATGGGGTTTGTAGACAAGGTCTACAGCCCAGCTAATCACGGCAAGATGTCACCAGCATTGCCTCATGGGTTCCTTCTTCTCCAGCCTCAAGCACAGGCAGAACCTTCTGCAGTTAAAATCTGAGCCACTAAAATTAGAATTCTCATCACAGAGTAGTTTCTTGAACTCTTCTTGCATCTCTGTATGAGAAAGGTAAGTCAAGGGACAACAGGAATTTTTCAAAGTGTTTTGCTTATCTCCTCAAAGCAACGTGGGGCCACAAACCCTCAATGCTTTCCCTGTATGGGTGATTCACACCAGAGCACTGAGCCTGCTGAGAATTGCCCAAATAACATCAACAAGCATTGTAGCTGTCCTGCTTACAGCTTCTAGAAACCACAGAGCCCAACTGAGACTTGTGATCCTGCTAAGCAGGGCTTTACCCCAGCCTTATGAACTTGCTCCCACCACAGCTGGATACAGCTGCTGTCCACAGTGGGTTTTGTGCTGATGGTTCCTCTCTGAGAACCAGGAGTTTAGAATTCCCTGGAAAGCTCTTGCTTCACCATAGAAAACAAACAGAGGAGCTATTCAGTAAATACAAACAGAGCTAATTGCGAGGAGACCAAAGCCAGCTCTCGAGTGGCTTCATTCCTTGATTTTGTGGCCCCGGCAAAATAAAGAGACTTAATCCATGGAGGATGTATCTTCCCGGGGTTGTAGTCTGTCTCATGGTGGAGTGCCATGGGCAGGACAGCAGCTAGAGCGGGATACACTCCGGCTGTGGGGTTTCAGAAGAAGTTTGTAGGATTTCTCCAGAGGGAGCCCTTTCTTAGCCTTGAAATCCTCTGCTTCAGACTGGGAAAAGAATATTGTACTCAGCTCTTCAAAATACATCTTTGAATTAAAAATTCAGCTCTTTTATCCTTTCTTATTTAATGTAAGAGCTTTGAAAACTTCCCAGCAATCCTATTCCTTCCCTTAGACCCCTGAACAACAAACTGCTCTGCAGAAACCAGCCACATACTGAGCCCTTAGGCCTATAAATATTTCAGAACAACTATTTACAGCCCTCTTTTGACCCTATCCAAAGAGACCACAAAGAGTTCACGGCCCTAGTTCAGCCCAACTGTGGGACCCTGCTAAGTTACTTTGTCCCCTTTCACATCCTACCTGGAAGAGGAGAGGAATAGTGTCACCTTTGTGTTGGTCTCTGGGGCAGATCTCTTGCTCTGTGTGGAGTCATCCCTAGCTCAGGGGACCGAGAGATCTTCTTGGGCAGGTTTTCCAAGGGTTTGGGGTGCCAGTTACTATTCAGTGTCCTGAAGCTCTGATATTTTTTTGGCATTTACCTCTGGTATTGCAGAATGTCCCTCCTCGGTCAGTTAAAGGAGCTTCTTTAAAGTGCTACATATTTAACTCCAAGTAACCAGTTTCCCTGTCTCCTCGGGTCAAGGTTCAGTATAAAGCTTATGTGGGAGAAATGCTGGTTAAAGAGAAAGAGAAGAAGTAACCCCGGGTGAATGCCACATCCACCACGGAGGAGTTCAAGCCTGAAGTGTATCCCTAAATCATGACCACGGTTATTGCAACCTTCCCATGTCTGCTGGGGATGAAATAGTGCCTTAGATAGGCTTTAGAGATAGGGTTTCATAAAAAAGAACTTCAAATAGAAAAATGATGCAAAGAGATGTTAAAAAGCAAACAAATTGAAAAAAAACCCAAATTCAAACCCAAACCCTTTTCTAACCTTTTCTGGTCTTAAAAACAGAGTTTTAGCAATTGCAGCTCTTGGGGGTCACTCCACTTTTGGATCCAGGATAAATTCTTGTCTGGAAATGCTGACAGCCCAGCCTGCTCCTCTGCAGTGCACAGATAGCTTGAGCAGCCTAGAGATACTTGTACTCAGACTGCTCAATCAACAGCAGTGAGAAGATAAACCCCTTATACCCTCTGAGAGAGACAAGACCAAAGCTTAAATCCACTTTTGCAGGAGTAAATTATGCTACAGACAAGTTGAAAGAATTTCCCAACTCACATCCTGGGCTTATGGTGCAGAATTCCTGGCTTTTTGCTGGAAATATTGTTCATATGGGGATGGTGTTTTGAATTATAGAATAATAGAATAGTTTGGGTTGAGAGGGATCTTAAAGATCCCCTAGTTCCAAACCGCTGCCATGGGCAGGGACACCTTCCCCTAGTCCAGGTTGCTCAGAGACCCGTCCAACCTTCTCCCAGTACCACATGGGTCACAGTGCAAAGCAAAAGCAGAGGCCTCAGCCTGGATCTCTGCTGTGTGTGCAAGCCCCAGGCTAGCAGAGGTGTGGGTGGCAGGTTCTCTGAATGAAAATTAGGGTGGTGGTGTGGCTCTCTGGAAAGCTGACAGTTCCTTTCTCACTTCAGAAGACAGACTTTCTGAACTAGATCTCTGAGGTGACTCACAGCACAGCAAAATCTGGGAAAATCACCTTCTGTCTCCTTTTCTTTCTGTTTTTTCTCTTCATCTTTAGGTATGACTTCCCTAAGTATCCACCCTTGCTTGATGCAGTTAGAATCTGGTGACATGATGCAAACGAAATGTTGATTTTTAAGCAAGATTACCTAAGTCCAATGTGTTCAGTCACAGTGGTCCTGGGAATCATTGAGAATTAATTCCTACAATCTGTGAGATAGTGGCAGGGAAGGAATGAGGGCAGAGCTAGTCACCAGGCATAACTCAGCCAGGACAAGGAGTGAGCACAAGGTGAAATGTTTGTACCACAGAGATGTCCACTGCAGTGACTCTGCTCTTAACACGCATCTTGTATAACTGCACAAAGCATTAAAGCCAGAGTGGAGGACAATCTAGATCTTTCTGTTTGACACAAGGGGATCCTGATCTAGTTTGGTGTCTGCCCTTGAGCTGATTTAGGGATAAAGCATTAAAATTTTCTGTCCTGAGCTGCTTGGTGGTTGTAGCCCTGAGTTATTAGTTCTTGTGTTCCCCTTTCACTCCACAACACGAACCTGTTGCCTGACACTACATTTATGAATAAAGTCCTTGGGTTGTGGCCTGACTAATCTGGTTTCAAAATGAGACATGGGGGATAATGCTGCCTACTTATATTATGTCCTTGCTAGCTTCTTACTACCAATTTTTGCAACCACAACTAACAAGTGACTACTTTGTTTTCCTCTGGGCATGATTTAGCTTTATTTATTGACATTGTTGCTACTACTATTCATAAAAGAAATTATCAAGGTAACCTGGCTGATGGACTTTGAAGCATTGGGTAATGACTTCTGCAAATCATAAAGAAAAATGTACCCTCCAAACTGAAGGCATAAGCAAAAACAAGGCAAGGGGAGGATGAGCTTTAAAGAATAGGTGTCCTTTCAAGTCAAAGATTAATTCCAGATTGAAATTATCAGTCAGTAAATAAAACACCTGAGTCTTTGTTGATAGGAAGCAAATTTACACTGCTGCAAATATACTAATCACTAGCCTAGCCACTCTCATTATTCGCTGAGAATAATTATTTTCTCCAAGAAAAGTACAGACCTTCAAAGGAGATAACATCTTAAATCACAGCAAATTTTTATTTAAATTAAAAGTGTAGGAATACACATAATACTCCATCTCTTTCTTATCCATCCAGGATGGTGTCATTACCGTGTTTTAAAGACAGCCCCAATCACTGAACTAAATACCTGCAGCCTAACACTTTGCAATTTCATTTTCTCCTTGTCAGACTGTGTAATTGATATTTGTACTGGAGGAAACAAAACAGAAAATGTGATGCTGTTGGTAACTGTGCCATTACTGTCTCTTAAACTGCCTGAGAGATAGGGAGGACTGGGTTACAGTGAGGAGCTGGTGCCTTTGTAGTTGGATACAAAACCATTCGCATGGCCTGAGCCTGTAGTCGGTGTCGACTGGGATAGGTGTGAGATCTGACACTGGGCTGTCACTGGTCTTGTGTGACCACTTCTGCTACCTGAAAGCCAAGCCCTGCAAAGACCCAAGCCCATTGATTTCAGCAAGATCCCATCTCACTGTAGAATATGAATGAGTATGTGGAGACTCAGCCTCTGGCACGTGGCAGGAGTTGGGGCAGTGTATCTGACGGGACAGATGAAGAAGCCGAAATGTTGCCTGTTGACTTTGCTGTCTATCTTCCATGATCCGTGCTGTCTTGAGGACTGACAGTTCCCATCTACAGTCATACCTGGGGAAGTGACCAGTTCTGTTCCTCTTGTTCCCAGCTCAAGGACAGGGTAATGGGATCTGTTTCATGGGTTTTTGGCTGAGAGTGAATTCACCAGGTGAATTACAATGATCTTTCTGCCTCTGTGGGAGTTTGTTTTCTCCACTAAATGCCTTGGGTTCAGTAAGGGCACCACTTCTATAGAAAATTGCTTTGAAGTGTCAAACTATGGAGAGGGCCGGGTAACTGCAAAACTTTTCTCTGAATAAGGCTCGTAGATTCCTGCCTTTCCAGGTACCCAACAAGCTTTCCCTTGGCCATCATAGCTCTGAAACTATGTAAATGCCCAAAGACTTAATCTTCTCCATTGTTTTCTGATACTTTTCATGTTTTGCTTTCAAGTTTGTGCAATCACAAAGTACAATAGGGCTGATGGGTTAGAGAGACGCAAATGTCCTGAAGAGATGACCCTGAGTCTGAAGCCCAGAAAAACCAGGACTTTCACGTTGAAATCACCACAAAAACAAAAGAAAAGAAAACACCACCCCAACACCCTTCAAATGTGAATAATTTGTTGAGAGCATCTTCCGGAGTGATAGATAATTGTATCTGTTCCACCTCCAAAGCAGCTCAAATCAGCCCGGTGACATTTGTCACAAGTGCAGGCAGTTATTAATAGGCTGCATACTTATAAAACTTCTTTACAATGCAAATTGCTTCTTACTGCCTTTATCCCAGCTTTTAGGGTGTTTTATCCGTATATTCCTGACATCTCACTCCTCAGTGGTGACTGAATATCCTTAGAGGAAACAGGAGTGAAAGCCCAGTTGACTCTGTAGCTTAGGGCAGCTTCAAGACCTCTGGAGATATTCCAGCAGGGATGTAGGACACTGGTCCAGCAGGATTTGAGGGCACTGATGCCTCCCTTATTGTTAAAAATTTACCAGAATAAATCCCACAATATGGCAAATCTACTTGCTCACTACTGGAGACGCTTGTACCCATTCACTTGGTAACACTGATTGAATAAGAAGTTTAATTTATTTGGTTTTCAGGGATGCTTTGGCAAATGTAGAGTGGGGATCACCTTGTCTTCTTTTCAGCTTTACACAAAATGTGTAT
Source organism: Myiozetetes cayanensis (assembly GCF_022539395.1). Classification (NCBI taxonomy): domain Eukaryota; kingdom Metazoa; phylum Chordata; class Aves; order Passeriformes; family Tyrannidae; genus Myiozetetes; species Myiozetetes cayanensis. The sequence goes on from NW_026087048.1 coordinate 14,272,940, forward strand.
TTTTAGCACTCAAGCTCAGAACTAATTTTTCAGGAATTTCCCAGCTTAAGCCTCTCGATTTGAAAAATAATCAGCAACACATTACGAAAGGCTGAAGAAGTTAACAGGGCTCTGAGCTCTTACCAATGTCCCATGTTGATTGCTGTTTTCATCCTCAGTGTCAGGCAAAAAAACCAGCAGAAAGCAAATACAATGCAACCTCCAAATAGAATATGTAAATGTAAATCAGCATATAATAGTAGCAGTGACCTAGGGGCAAGCACTTGCTGGAGAGTAGAGGCTTTCAGACTCTCAAATGAGATTTAAAATCAAAGTCCTGAGCTCTTCTTGTCAATAGTGGTTTAATGAAATGAAGAGACACACTGTGCATTCTATGGGAAGATGTCAGAAAATTAAGTACTGAAATCCTGGCTGTATTTCTGTGTGCAGCACAGTAGACTGAGTTGCTCTAATTGTTTCTCTGAAAACATGCCCCCACACTGAAAAAAATGCCCCTGTACTGCAATATGTACATCGTATAAGCAGACTCTGGTAGTTCTTGGGGTCAGACATGATTTAGAAATGAAGATTACTGTTATTATTAATTAATAATTATCATTAACTATGATCATGACCAGCTGGGGTTTATAACTCAGGATATACTAGTCCTGGCAGTCTGTTACTAATGTATGTGTCCTGATCATTATCTTATAAAACAGCCAACCAAAGTGCTATACTGTGTGTAGGAAATCATTCCCTCTGCACTTCTAAGTGAGCTAAACACATAGGTACCATTAGTAATCCATTATATACTCTTCCAAGCACAGTTAAGTGGCAGACAGGGTCTAAAACTGGGGCCTGTTGTTTTTCCCCTGTGCATGATGTAGGTGGAGTTGGTTTATTATGCCCATTTCAGTTCTTGGTTGTTTTTTTTTTAAAAAAGAAATGCTAAATGGTCTCATTAAAACCTCATAGAGGAAATGTATTCATCTTGCTGAAATATTCTTGGGCTTTTCCAAAACCAGTAATCAGCATCTGAAGACAGTCATCTGCCTTGCTAATGGACCACAGTAACATGTGTAATTGATTAATTAAGAAACGAAAATCACTGCTGAGACTAAGGGAGGAATCCACAACTTCAGCAATCATTGAAGTGAAATAGCAGCTCCTCCTGGGCAAAGCAGCTGAGTTTGTTTCAGGTATTTCTGTCCATTTTCAACTGCTCTATCTTTTCTCTACAGGTTCCTGTTTGGTATCCCAGTGCTTGCTGTGGGGTAAAAAAAAAAAAGGGAGAACAAGAAACATCCAGGCTTTCTTTTTCCAGCTGGCAGAAGGAACATAGTTTGTAGGGTTTGAGCATGTGTGTGTTTATTCCTATGCATTGATTGGCTTTGTGTGGGTGAACAATTGTGTTCATGTAAAAAGGCAACAGAGGGAACTCAAACAAACGAGCTCTTTGGCAGCTTTGGCTGAGCACTGTGGCACCTGCTCTTCTGTGCAAGCTTTGTTGTCATGATTTACCTCCTGTGGAGGTTGTGCCTCCTGCCTCACTGCTGGTTTCACCAATTTGGAGCTTCACTGGTGCCTTGTAGCAAAGCTTTTTTACAGGGTCCTGGCTGAGGAGAGGTTTCACACATAGGCAGAGACAAACATAAACACCTCAGCAGATATTTTGAACAGGGGAAGTGGTGCAGAGTCACTTCTGGTGAGCTTATGGTGATGAATTCTACTCTACTGGGGCTCTTTCAAGGCATAAGCCTTCTCCAAGAGCAGGAACAGGTGGGACAGCAAGAGATGCTGCCTGCAGATAGCACGGCTAGTGCTGAAGTCTTGCTGCTTCTGCATAATACCTCACCTGAGAGATTCCTTGCACTTTGAAAGAGCTTTTGGATGTTCTCAGTGATCAGTGCCAGTGGTTGCATCTAAGAAAAGAAAAAGATAGGCTTAAATGTTTCCCATCACAAAATCTATTGTTTTTCTATGGCTCTCACTGCCTTAGCTTGATCTTGCGCAAAGCTCCAGGCAGATCCAAAGATCAGGAAGACTTTTTAGCAGGTTAGAAAGCACCAGGGAGTGTTGAAAATTGATGAAAAGCCCTAAGCTTATCTATAGATAAACATCTTGAGCCCTCTAATAGCTGAACTATTGGCAGTTTAGCCAGGCAGCCCAACCAAAGCCAGTTTTTAATAGTCAGAGACTGAGCTGTTCAGCTTGGTCTCTTCATCTGCTCATTAGACACCTCCCATTAGGCATTGCCACTCCAATTGTGCACTGGTCAACAAAGTTTTGGAGAACAGATGGCTCAGAAAAATTTTCTGCAGACCAGAAGCAGGCAGTTTTAGTTCTTTTGTGTTTTTGGGGATAGGGATACTGCAGGCACAGCTTTGGACCCCACTCCCTGTACTCTGGCATAGACCCTCTCATAGCCACACCACTGCACATCCTCCAGGAGGTTATTTCTGTTGCTGTTGATGTGCACATGAACTGTTTGCGTTAGTGATGAGTTATCTCAGTTGGTCATGATGAGTCAGGAGGATAAGTGAGATACTGAATGGTTTCCACTCAAATTGTTTTATTAGATGATGATTTTCAAGTGTTGGGAACGGTAGGTAGGCAGCTACAAACCAGCATCCCTAAGTTACCTTCAGATTTTGTAACATGTAAATTTAGCTTTTAGGCAGCTAAAATGAAATAATATGGAAGTTATCCGGGTTTTATGGCAGCTGTGAGTGATGGCTATCCTCAAAACTTTAAAAGCTGCATTTTGTGCATTTATTCCTCAGAGCTTACGTGAATTTTTGACAGCAAATTGAACCTTCTCCTCTCAGCTCCCTCGAACTTTTGCTTGTGACTGGCGAAGGTCTGAAGTTCGCTACATTTCCTTAAATGCACCTTAAGGTATTTGCCCCTACCTGCTATGAACAACTGTAATAAGCAGCTTTTTGGAGGTCATTTAGGCCTGCATTGCTATCCAGTGCCATGTAGAGATTTGACAAAGCACTACTCAACTGGGCTGAATTTTAAGCATGGCATTACCTGTGTTTAACTCTGCTTGGTATCAGTGGGGCTTACAATGAGTTTTAAATGTTTCACTGAATAAGGATGGATTCAAGCAGGTGCTTATTGTTCAGCATGCACAAAAGTACCCGACTGATTCAAATCCTAAGAGAGATAAATGGAGAGAGTTACAGAGCAGCTGGTATCCCTTCCTTCCTAGCAGTGCAATTTCCATTCAGGGAGCAGGTGAAAAGGGAAAGGAATTAGAAAAGAGACAAACTAGGTTAAATTAAAGAAGGAAGGGAGAAAAATAGGTGTTGGCTGGGTCGTGGGTATGTTCAGAGTGCCAGACTGGCTCCTTCTGACAGATCCCTGTGTATGGATGTGTCCTTTATGGTTATGAGCGATGGCTGAATAGAAGGATCATCAGGATAAATGCAATCTTATTCATAGTCCATAAACTAGCAGAAGCGAAGCTCCTGGTCTCCTGATTTATGTCAGTTTGGAGACTAAGCCTGAAAACCTGTTATTATGGAACAACTTTGTATGCAAGTGCATGCACGTGTGTGTCTGTGTATGCAAAATCTGTCATTGCCAGACACAATAATGGCATTTTATTGGAAAGAAATTAAACTTCTGTTGTCTTTTGGGGTTTTGATTTTAAGAGGCAAAACTGAGAGACCTGCTGCCCCCTCAGCTTCACTGACTTATGATTGAAGCTTATTTTATTGTAGATTTTGTTTTCTTACACATTCAGATGTAACATGGTTGAGAAGGGAGAGAGCATGATTGACATCCAGAATTCCTGTATTCTTAAGGATTATGTAATTTGTCTGTTGTTTTATCTCTCTCAAAAAATTTCACTTCCATCATGGATTTCTATCTTATCTATAAAATAAACACTACCTACCTAAGAGGCCCCATATAATCCCAGACTGGTTTGGGTTGGAAGGGAACGCTCAAAGATCAGGTAGTCCAAACCCCCTGCCACGGGAAGGGACATCTTTCACTAGATCACATTGCTCAAAGTCCCATCCAGCCTCACTTTGAACAATTTCAATGATGGAGCAGTCACAGTTTCTCTGAGCAACCTGTTCTTATGTTGTACATAAATGCAATTCTGTGGTTTTCCTGTCTCTCTCGGATTATAACAGTAGCTCTGTATTGAACAGTCTTTTCCACCTTATCTGGATGGAAATCTATTTTGTGCATGCACACACACACAGACACACACCACTCACTTCATGTTTTCATCTCTTGGGGATATTTAGTCTTCTTGTGATACCCAGTCCAATTTAAGAAAATCAATTAATTGCAACTTGTGAAGACAATACTGCAGAAGGAAAATAGATGAGTGGCGGATGTTTAGTCCAATGGATGATGAAGAGTTGAAGTGTTTTAAACACTAATATATTACCATTGAGACTAACAATGGGATTTAGAGGGAGGAAGAACTGAAGCTCATGAATTAGAGCCCAAGGTTTGTATCAGCTGGTTAACATGGACAGTGCCTGTGAGGCACAGCAGATAGACTGTAGGGCAGGATGGATACTTAAAACCAGAGGCCACATTCTACCACAATCTGAAGAGAGAAGAAAGGTCACAAAAGTGCTTATGACTTAAGACTAAATCAAGAGAAAATAGAATGGAGGATAAGAAAACAATGAAGTGATAGTAGCGAACATGACAGGCAGAAACATCTGCAGAGCAACTTCTGCAGTCATGGTTTGCAGAGGGTAATCATGGAAAACTAGTTCTTCCTCATGTAATTAAGATCTGCTACCACAGATGCAGTCTGTGGTATCCTTGAAGCTGTTTCAACCGTCAGAGACCACCTGGTAGCATCTCACACGTGTTTGATCCAGCTTTGATTGTTTGAGTTTCAGGAAATAAATCCCAGTTTAATCTGAGGGAAGAACACTTTGCTAACACAGATACAGCTGCTGCAGCTTCCCCTGGTAATCTGCACTTCCAGGAGCATGTCCCCTTCCACCTCCTCTGCAGAGGTAAATGCAGAGGCTCTCTGGCATCACTTTGGCTGCTGTAGAAGATTATAAAAGTGCAGTTAAGAGCAGAACCATTTTACAACCCTGACCATCCCAGCTGCAAGGAAAAAGATGAGCAATGCTTCTTGTGTGTCCTTTCCAACCCAGGACATTCTATGATTCTATTTATTTTGTTTTATTCTTCATTTAGCTCCTAAAAGAACAGAGAACAGTCTACTTTGTGCCCCTGACTCTGTTTAGTGGATCTAGGGGAGAGATCCACACAAACTCCATCTCCTCCAAAGGAATTTGGCAAAACAAGCAGGGACACAGATGACAAAGCTGATGATTCCAATCGTCATTTGATCCTTTATTTGCTGCTGCCTAAGAAATTATGCTGTTGCAAAGGATTTGTATATTGATGATAGCCATCAAAAGCAGAGAGTATATGAAATACTTATATTTGTAATTACTTACTGCAGTAAAATGCAGTCTAAGTGCCTCGTTCCCCTCTAAGCTCCTCCTTCCTTTCATGCACCTTCCTCACCATCCTGCAAAGCACAGCAAATTAGCAGCTGAAAGGGTTAGACCATAACAGTGCTCCAGTGAAGAAAACACTAAAGCAGTTGGTCACATTAATGTAGATACCTGGGCTAGAGCATGGGCTCTTTGCTACTGCAGATACAAAGTTCTTTGACTTCCCTAACACATGCAAAATGAAGCACCAGGTGACACGGTCAGCTTCACTAACTGGATTTCCTTCAATAATATCAACTTTTCCCTCTCCTCCCTTTCATTACACCCCTCCTGAAGTCATTATCTATAGAGATGAATTATTATTTTTCAAGTAGGAGCCAGAGAAAAAGCCTTTCAAAGATGTCTTTGTCAAATTTGTTTAACTGAGTTTTGCTTTTGTATAGAGGAGTTTGGGCTGGGAACTACCAGTGAGTGCATGCATTTGTGTGTTCCTCCTCTCTCATGTGAAATGTGCAGGAGTCAATGCTGAGGGGCAGATGCAGAGAGCTGGTTCCACTGAGCTGTACCACAGGCTGGGGGGCTGTTCCCCTCTGGGCTCACTCCTGCTTCTTTGAGGTGAGTGGCTCGGTTACTAAGCCAAAAATCAGTCCTCAGTGATGGCTCAGGACTGAAATGCCCACATATCAAGAAATGCATTCTTCAATTTCACTTGCCAGCTTTAAGCTGGATGCCAGTGTTACTGCTGTAAAATGTGCTCTTTCTTCATACCTTTGTTTAGTTATTCTACAGTCAGCTGGTCTGGAACAGGATTAGGATCATCAGGGACCACAATCACTGCTGCTACACCAAAATCAATTAAACTCTGCTGGTTTATCCCACCAGAGGCTTGGGTTGTCTCTTCGATTTGTCCCAAACCTGGCAGGTTTCTGGATTTCTATATCTGTCCTGAATCAATATCTGACATCTGAAGTGCAGAGCTCTCAGCACCTGCAAACTGAGCCCCCAAAGAGGTATATTCATCTGACAAATAAAATATTTAGTATCTGCTAAGACAGAGGCTCACTAGAACAGACCATCCACTTAGGCAGAGGAAATATAAGAGATTGTGTTCAATGTACTGTATGCAGGAGTCCCTTTTTCAGCATATATCCTATTAAATTAACTGGAAATGAGTTTTTATCGGTCTCTGAGGGAAAGAGCCTGAAGCCTTTTCTTTTCTCTTCACATCAGACATTCATCAGGCCTTTGATCTTAGTGCTTGTGACTGTGTTTGCTTACAGGAAAGGTCAGAAAATAGCTCTGCAAATACAAGCTGGATTTACAAGGGCCAAATATCTTAGTCCTTAGGTGTGATTTTTTCAATAAAATAATGGTCAAATTCAGTAGGTCAATCTTGTTCTTTTTATTCAGTCAGTACTGTTGGGGTTATATGGAGACTTCAAATTCCCCATTGCTTCTCTGCAAAAGGAGGGTGAATTCAGAATCAAGGTAAAGTTATCTTATTTTTTTGCATGCTCAAAACCTTCAGGTCTTTCTAACTATTCCTTTCCTCTTCAAGAAAATTTACACTGGTGACCATCAGATACTCTTCCAGTCTTTGGCAAAGAGCTAAGGATTTACTTTAGGGGAAATGGCTGCCCTCAGCAATCCTTTTGAATGCCTCTTTTTACTTGTGGTGGAGATTGAATATCTCCTCTGCTTTGGTGAGAAGGTTACAGATCATCTAAAGCCATTTGCTTATAGACACAAAAATAAAGTCCAGGTTTTGTTTTATTTGCTTCATTTTAGTGCCTTTTGTTATATAATACTCTATGTACCTTCTTGGAATGAAGCAGATAATTTTGTCACAGAATCCTGCTCTGAGAAAGGTGAATCAGACAGGTGCATCTGACTTATCCTCTTCATTGTTGAATTGGGTGGCAGAGTCTCTCTTAAGAAAGCAGCCCAACTCTTCTACTTCTTCAGTTTTTATTTCTAAAACAGATTAAAAGCAAACTCCTGAACCCAGGCTCTGGAGAGAAGTTTAAAGCCTCACTTGCAATCTGCAATCTCTCCCCCCCCTACTCTGGGGAGGGAGAGCTATCATGCAGCCTCCCTGGCAGATGACACCTCCTGCAGTTATGACTCCATAAAGGGGTCCTTCTTGTGCATTGTGAAGCTTTTCCAAGTGATAAATGGTGCTTTCCTGTCTCTCCATATCCATCAAAACCCCTTAATGAATTTGATTGCACTCTGAAAGTGCACCCTTGCCATAGAAGTGAATTAACATCGAGGGGAAAAGTCAGTTTTCCGCTAATTCACATCATTTTTTCATTTGCCACATTATCTCCTCAGCTTTAAAATCCCTAATGCTCTGGGTATAAGCTACTGATTAATGACACAAACTTCCACCGCTCATTTAAGTGCTTGTATAAAGCATGAAAAATGCAAGGAAAAAGCAGAGCATCTACAGAACTTCTCCGCCCTGCCCTCGAGTCTCTGCGGTGACCTGCACCAGCAGATGCGTTTTGGGGGGATGTCATGGGTAAGTTAACAAGTCTGAGCGATTTCAAGTGAAAACCTGTCATGAAGCTGAAGGAGGGGCACTGCGCTGTCAACTCCTGCCTTCAGAGCGAGGACGACCTAGCCCAGTTTCCTTTAGCAAACGCAGTCCTGGTGTTACAGCACAAGGAAGGTTTGCTTTAAAGACCACAGAGCCTTCAGGGCAACCTTGAAATGCTTCCAGAGCAAATCCTCTGGCAGATGCATATTTGCATTTGCTTTTGCAATGGCTTTTTCCTCTTGCTAACTTCTCGCATGCAGAAATCTGTCCAAATGCTTGTAGAAATCAAATCTAGGGGAATGCAAGCACCAAAATGGAAACACTTTTGTTTCCAAGGGAAGGGAGCAGAGTTTATCAGACTCCAACTAGTAGCAATGTGTAAAAGCATCCATAAGAGCCCAGGTTTTTGCCTGTCTCTTCCACAGTTAATGCACTCAGAATAACATCCAGATTTTGAGCCACTGCAGGCCACCTTATTTCTGGGTTATACTGCTTTTATGGGAAAACTTAAAGACAGAAATACTTTGTCCCCTTATCAGATGTCTCATTGCTAAACAGCTCTGTCTTGTTTAACTGCTCTAAATGATACTTCTATTCTGTCACACTGACTAATGGGCACTGTGGCCGCTATTTTCATTTTTAAACTAGAGCCAAACTCAAGTCTCCATGGATGAATAAATGAATTAATTTATTTTATTGCAGTACTCACGCCTCAATAAAATGTCAGAGGTAAAGTGGGGTTATCTTTTTTTATGTTCTTGGGTAGGAATATTCTGAGCACATGCTGTACACCCGCTTCCTGGGGAAATTAATTATTGTTATTTTATTATTATTACCATTTAACACTTGTATGGAGTTTTACATCTTCAAAGCACTTTGCAAACATTTAGCTAATTAATTAAAGTGCATTTCATGCAAATCCATTTCCATCTGGATTTACAATCAGCCCTCCTTTATGGGGAAATTATGTCACACATAAACTGAACTGAAACTAAAAAGGCGGTGGTAGCTCGGAGCAGTCGCGGTGGGAGGTGGGCAGTAATGGTGCCTCCACAGCTGTCACCCTCAGCCGAGGTCCTGGCGCCTGTGGTACCACCCAGACCCAGAGACCCACAGCTCACAGCTGCACACACACCCAGCACAAGGTTTAGAGACAACCCAGTGGCCTCATTTCAGAGGAGAGTTTTGGAAGTGCTGACGGCTGCCTGTTGTCAGCAGCGCTCCTCCACCCTGTTCTCATCACGGGATTGACAGCAGTTATTTCAGCCTTAGCCCGAGTCAGAGTGATGGCAGTGACATCCTCTAAACATCCCTGTCCTGGAGATGAAGATCACGTTCCTTGTAAAGATTTCTTTTACCCCCGTTGGAGTTCAGTGAGGCTTGAAAGACAGTGAGTGCGAGTGACTAAATGGGAACATTGCTTTTGACAATGTGGCATCAGGGGACCTGTGGCTTGTTGGTCAGCCTTCTCCAGCACCCCGTGACAGGTCTGGCTCTGCCTGCCTGTCCACATCAAGCTGTAAAAAGCAGAGATGTGCTCAGCCATTTGGATGAAGAGGAAAGACAGTCCTTGCTGCACCTGGAGATGCCTTTGCTGGCTCACAAAGGATCAGTCCTGGTACCTCCAGAAGGTATTCTGCCGACGACTTTGAAATTCCCTACAGCATTTACTCAACAACTGTCACAACCTGCAGAAGTATCAGATGCAATTCGGAAGATGTAAATAGGGCCCTAAAACTGATGAGCTCCTGCTGTCTCAAATAGATAAGGCTGGAGTCCCCACCCAACAGCCTCATCTTGACTTAACTGGCAGCCAGCTGCAAGAAGCTAAGCATATATAACATACATTCGCATGTTATATATACACACAGAGGTCTGCTCAACCATTCCATCAAGAACTGATGTGAGAATGAAAAGGCAGCAGAAAAAAAGTCCACAGCTGGTAGAACTCTGGCAGAACAGAAAGATAAATTAAGCAGCAAAATAATTTAGTGTCACACTTGTCCCATCTTCCATGTTCTTGAAAACAGGAATGGATGCTCTACTGGAAGTTTCACATCAGCTGAACGGTTTGTACACCCAGTTGAGCTTAACTGCATGAAGCATGGAGATCTCTGAAACAAGAGGTTTGCTGAGAATATTAAATCTTTTCTCCTTGAACTCTGCAAATAGCAGAGTGTAGGACACCTTCACTTAGAAACTGATGTAAAAGAAAGAGCTCGGATGGGAGGATTCTCAGCTGACAGCACAACAGATCAGCAGCATCTGGGACTTTGCCAGGCTTGTGCTCATCTAAGAACTCTGCAACTGAACTTGCAGGGGTGAGCATTTCCAGGGAAAGAGCAGAATTGGGAAGAGATGTGGAGGAGCAGTCAAGGAATAGGAGAAAAGGAGTATAGCTTGTACCAGGGACCTGATAAAGATAACCCAGAGGAAGCGAAGAAGACTTCATCAAACATTTTAATTTTTTTTCCTCCTCTGTATGAAGTTGAAATTTTGGCACTTTGGCCAGTGCTATCCAGCTAAAAGTTAAAAATCCTTTTTTTTTAAGACTCCAATTATTTTTTAGAACGTGGCCAGACTTTGAAGGAAAAAAATATGTCTTTAGCATTTTTCCCTCCAGTGAATGTTCTCTTAAAAAATAGGTTTTAATGAAAAACCTTGATTGGTGTAAGATCTGTACAGTCACGGTAACATAAGAAGCGTGGTAAATTATGTCTATAACACTTTAAAGCTATTCTGCTTCTTTCCTGTGTCACTGCTCTTGGACTATGTGGTCATGCACAGCACAGCCATGGCCCAAGTCCATGAAAATCCTGATCTTTCACTTAAGCAAGAGCAGAAAATATTTTTGACCACTGGTGCAGTCAAGAGAGGTGTGTTTTCCTTTACAACCTGTTTAAAATATATAAGGCCTAAGAGGAGAGAACTAGAGCTAATGAGATCTCAAAGTAAGCAGAAGCTCATGGCTGTGTTTGTTTTTTTAATTCTAACACAGAAATTGCAACATTAAATTCTAATGCACATTTTCCTCAAAGGAAAGGGGGATCAGGTGAAAGTTAGCTCTGAATAGGCATTTTTTGCATCATGGCTGCATTCCAAAGGGAAACATCCCCCTCCTTCTAATGATGCCCTTTGGCTCTTTATTTTATATCTATCTTGGTTTTCCACTTTGATGATCATTTCTAAATTGCTTATTATTGTAATATCAGTTCTTTGCAGAACGCTTCAAGCAAAATGTTTTAAAATACAATGCATAAATACTGTTGTACTACTACTGATTATCTCTACCATGCCTGCAAGGGCTTTCCCAGGCTGGGAAGTGAGGAAATCCCAAAGGTCCTGCAGAAGAATGAATTACCTTGTTTGAATATTTGTGAGCGCAGAAAAGTCATGACCAGACTTTTATGTCTTCAAAGGACAAAGCAGATCTCCTCATACTGAGTCCTGACCTGGCTCCAAGGACAACACAGAGCCATGGTCTTGGCTCCTGGAGAACCACAGCAGCTCCAAGGTAGGTGACAGTCCTGGAAATTAAAAGCACCCTGTAGAGGTCTCCAGTTTGGCTGGGGTCTCTGTGCAACACGTGGGGTGGGGGAACTATTTATCTTCTATCCATTCCCTCTTCAACCCTAGTGATAACTGAGCACCTACTCTTGGTAGGTGACCATCTCAGTGGCTTCAAAATAACATGCACTGGCCATTGCCCTCAAAATCCCTGATGTGTGCAAATCATGCCCCAGACTGAGCTTCCTTCCCCACAAGGAGGAAAGGGCTCCCCCTCCTACCAGAACAGCCAGCAGGATTAGCCATGAAACAAATTCCTCAGCCATACAGTTCATACTTGGCTGCTGGGTGCTGGGGTTGCAAAGTCTGGCCCCCAGTGGCTCACTTTCCTAAGCACAGGAGGCAAAGCTAGACATGGATTATCTCTTGGCAAACACTGGCTGTAGCTAGAGGAACCAAAAGGGAAGATATTTAAGAAATTATTTTCTTTTCCCTTTATGCCTTGCTGCTTTCTTGCCTTCCTGAGACTCAATTTCTACAGCTGAGCTTCAATTTTCAGCTCTGTGTCACCTCTCTGAACTAAAGATTGAATTTAATGCAATCGAATCACTAAAAAGATTGACCCATCACATTCAGATCTTGGTCTACTTTCATGCTTCATACTGCTCCTGTATTTTGGTTTAGCTTGACAGTCAAAATGCCTGGTGAATTTTCAGACTGTCAGTGCAGTCCAAGACATTTCTTGCTCCTTCGACCTCTTTTCCCCACTTCTCAAGTCAGAGTCCAGCTAAGGAATTTCTTCCATGTGCTGATTCTAATGAAGAGGCCTTTCTTCCCCCAAAACATGTCTTCCCAATCTGAAGAAATCAGCTTGCTCACCTGGAAGGATCTCAACTCTGGAGGCTTAAGGTTGCAGCGGGTTTGGAGGGACAGGTTTAAGTAGGGCATCAACACAGTCTTCTCTTTGTCTCCATCTCCTTGCTCTACCTTTGCTTTATTCTTGAATGGTGAATTGAGCAGTACATGTACCTTGTTCTCATTGTCCCCTCTCTAAACATCTGGGGGAGGCAGTAAATGAAGATTTCAGTGGTTTACACTCTGTTTTTATGTAACTAACAGATGTCATAAAGGAACAGTCTTTAGAGACTGATGCCATGTCTGGCTGGGATCAGCTGTGCAGGTGCACCTATCAAGGCATCCTTTGAAGAAGGGACTTTGTAAATCATTCAGTCATCACCATCCTGATGGTGCTCACCCCTCCTGGCCACAGGGCAGGAGCAGAGCAGCTCAGGGGATGCAGAATGTCTTTATTCAGGGGTTTATTTTCATTTCTTTAGGCTGCCAATATCCTGTGACATTTCAACAGCCAAAGAACTATTTGTTCTTGGGCACCATTTTCTGAACAGGGAATCTGTCAAGTACATTTGCATGGTTTAATTTCAGTGGCTCTTTGTTTGTTTAAGCCCTGATCCCCTCCAGGTTTTGAAAAGTCACTTTTTCCCTGGATTTGGTAAAGGCTGATTTCTTCCATCCCTCAGAAAAATCCTACGAAGCTTAAAATGAGCCTTCCTTTTCAGTCCAAAACAAACAAACAAAGTTTATGTCCTTCCATACTCAGCTGCCTACCACATTCTTGGAAGCAGGTCTGTTGCTTACCTCGCACTCCCAGACTGTCTGCTTTTCCTCCTACAGCATGCACCGAGTGCAGGCACAAGCTTCCTGGCAGGGCTTCTGGGTGATAGATGAGGGGAAAACAACCCACATGAATTTATGAAACCTCTTTCCCTCCATTTTGCATCTGGTATTTGGATTATCCTGGGTTTAACTGGCTGGGTTGCAGCTGAATGTGAGCTGGCAGTGTGTCCAGGTGGCCAAAAAGGCCAACAGCATTCTGGCTTGTGTCAGCAACAGTGTGGCCAGCAGGACAAGAGCAGTGATTGTCCCTCTGTGTTGGGCCCTAGTGAGGCTGCACCTTGAATTCAGTTTTGGGGCCCTCACTACGTGAAGGACTTAGAGGTGCCGAAGTGAGTTCAGAGCAAATGCAGCTGATGGAAGGTCTGGAGCATAAACAATAGCTGAGGAAGCCATGGGGGTTTGAGCCTGGAGAGAAGGCGGCTTGGGAAAGACCTTCTTGCTCTCTACAACTACTTGAATGACCACCTCACTTCTATTCATCTGAATCTAGATCTACCAACCCATTTTTGTTTTAGAAAGAAAAGAGTGAGAAACCCTGGCTCCCTTTTCCTTTGGTCTATGTTTGTAATTCATTCTTAAAGCAGCAGCAAATCTCACCCTCTTCAGCCCCCCGGGCTCCAGATGAGCAGAACACTGTTAATTAATTCTAATGAACATCAGACAGCCAGCTCCTCTCTCTCTGCATTGGGACAGGGGTTACTTTTATCTCCATCATTTGCCTTCCTTGATCTGATTTCCCCCCATCTAAATTAAATCTCCGTCCTCTGTTTCAATTGATTTTTCTTTTCTTGCTCTCTTTTTAACTGAAATAAGTTTACATAAATGTAAAAGTAACAAGACAAGGTCTCGGAACAGACACATCAACTGTTTAGTGTGGCCCAGGCTGTTGTAAATCAATAGTAGTGTAGTTTAATTTGTATTTTCATAACTCATTCCACTTCCCCTCCCTTCTCCCCCAGTAAGCCTGAAAGCTAAATTTTATTTAAATGTCACAGGGTCCTGGGAGATTGGTTGAAGCTGCCTGACCCATTGGACCATTCATTTGATGCAAGAGCCATGAAAGATTCAGACTTATGTCGCAGAAGCAGTATTTCTTGCATTAGCTATTTATGGATTTACACATCCTTTTATTTCTCAACAGTAAATAAAATAAATAACAGGCACCAAAAGCCTGGCAGCATGACAAGGACCTTTATAGGATGCAAAACAAGGACAAAATTAAGAGGGGATAGTGTAAATAAATTTGTGGACCTGGTTTCTGATACATGCATGGGTAGTTGCTGCACTCTTTGCTTTACAGTCATCATCACATCTCTGTGTGGTCAGAGAAGCTGGTATTCTCCAGACAGAATGAGGCTCTTGCTGTAATATGAAACCAGTCTTGTATGGGATTCTGGCATAGGCAACAACCTGGGGATAAGATAGGAAACAGCTGGAGAGGTAATGGCACCTTTGGTTATGAAAGCTATTTCTTAAGTTCACCTAATAAACTTGGAAAGACTTGGCCTTGTGTAGGCAAATGTGATGGCTGCCAACAGAAAACTGGCTCAATTATCTGAAGAAAAAAAAACCCTACATAAAACTTGAGGGGTTACGAATAACGAAGGTTAATATTTGTATCTATTTGGACAAAAACATAACTCAACCAGCTTTTTGGGTTGTGGGCAAAATTCAAAAGTACTTACACTGTCTGTGATGGAGTGGGACAATTTACACTCATGTACCCGAGATGATCTGACTGCTCCTGGCTTTCTGACTGTGCTTGAGCTCCCAGTTCCACTAGGATAAGAAGGTTCCCATCAAGAAGCAAGTTTAAGCACGTGCTTAACTTTCACCAGATTCAGCTTAACTCTGCGGTTTTAAGTTTCTGGAACTTCTGGCATTGAATTATTGGATTTAGGCCTAAACCCAGAACAGATGTGTGCACACAAACAAATATGTGTATCAAAACTATCTAACATTTGCTCTCATGGTATGAACAGGATGTCTGTGTGCTGCTGGTGCCTCAGTAACAGTGTCTGTGTATGTCTGTGTGGGTATCCTGAGTTGCCATATGCATGGAATATAGTGAAAGAGTATAAGTTTAAAAAAAAGCATAGGAATTAGAAAACCTAACAAAACACCCATCTGCCAAATCATTATCCCTTTTACACATCTCCTTACAGCCTCTGCATGCAGTTCTGCTCTTTGTTGTGACTAAGGAAGACTGAAGACTCTCCAGAGCATCCCTTTTTTGCTGTGCTTGTCCCCAAAGCCCCACACACACTACAGAAAGGATTTATAAAATTTAGGGGAAAATAATCACATTACAACAAAATGAAATGTGTACAGGAGTGAAAATTGTTTTCTTTGGTGAATCCTCTTTTCCCCTGAAGAATCAGTATAACAGAACATCAGTAATATCACACCAGGGAGAAAAAAAGCAATGCAAAGTCAAACATATCTACCTTGGTAAAATCATGGTCTAGTCCAAATGCTAAGAAATACCTTTTCTCTACAGCAGCTATTAACAATTAGAAATAGTTCTGAATTCCCAATTTTATAATATAATAGTTAACAACACAGAGCACTGAAACAAGCATTGATACCTAACCATTGCAGTAATATTAATAAATTTGTTAGGTGCCTCCTGAACAGAAATAACTCAGGCTTCTCACAATGATAGCCAGAATTCAAGGCTACACTGGCCTTTTTCTCAAAGCCATCTTGAATAATTAGGGTCAGATGCATCCACAAGTTATCTTGAAATTAAGTATTTCTCCAGATTACAGAATAAAAATCCAAAATCCTGAAAAATAAACATCAAACCATTATAAAGAAGGACTACAGGACAACTGCCACTCTGTGAGGTTCATGAGAACACTGCTCATATCCTATGAAATCAAAGCTATTATTTCCATCCTATGCAATCATGCCTACATGGGATGATTGAAATTCCCCTCCTGCATTTTTCTTGCATTATTTAACAGATCATTCTCACTGGTTTTATTAAACTGGAAGAGAAATCCTGGCCTGACTGCCACTGCACCTCAGTCGCTATGAAATTATATTCATCGGTGATGAAATTAATGCTTGAAAGGACACAATAAACTGCAAAGGAAGAGTAAGAGAAAGACAAAATATCAGGGAAGGAAAAAACTAACCAGAAACCCCCAAGAGGCAGAGTTGCATTAGGCTGTGTTTGATTGCAAATACCACTCTGATGGCAGCGCTCAGCATATTGTTCTTCTAAGTATTCATGCAATCAAAATGTGGGAAGTCTGCCTTTGGAACAGGGACAATCTCTTCTACAGCTACAGATGAAATGGACTTTTTTCCTGTTTCAGAAAGTCTGATTAATAGTGCCTGTCTTTACATCCCTGCCTGTACCAGAGGCAGTGTTTTACACTGTCAAACAGACTTGTTTCCTGGTGAATTTGGCCAAGAAGTGCTGTAGACTCATGACACATGAACTGGGGAATACCCAGTGCCCAACATGTCATTCCATTTACCATTCCAGTTCTTGTCAAATACTGGATTTCTACAGAGATGTGTGATACCAGCTCCTGGAAGCCTTTTCTAGCAGTTTATACAGTAACACACAGGGCTGGGTTTAAACAAATCCCATTAACAAAGGGCTCTGTAATGTATCCCTTGAACCTCACAAGGCCCCATCTCTAATGCAATTGTGTATTTAAAAGAAATCTAATTTTAAAAGCAATGAACACGTATATGAGAATGAGGGAAATCTTTTAAGAATGGCTGATTTCTGCAAACTTCTTCATCTCTTAAGGAAAAATTCTATAGAAATCCAGAGGGAAAAAAAAGAAACTTCTCTGAAGAAGTTTGGGGTGAGGAGGTTAATAGAAAAATCATATCTCTGGTGTGGAATTTATTTTTTTTTCTGTGCACCTCAGTATAGCATTCTGTAGACAGCTAAAAAGGAAAAAAAAATCTATCAGAAAGTAACATTTTCTAATCTAGTTGACTACAGTTCAGCCCTGCAAAGAAATAAAGACTCTCTCATCCCAGGAATCCAGCAAGTGTGAAAAGCAGATAGGAAATAATTTGTCAATAGATTTGCAGATATCAAATGGATGCGAGAAGCTGGAGCAGGCACAAACCTCTGCACAAAGCTACAGCTTGTCCAACATTTTCTTCAGCAGCTCAGGGAAAGCAAATAGTTTTCCATGAACCTTTTCAGTGGAGGGCAATAAAGAAGCAGGCTCTCAGCAGCTGCTGCCTTTAATTGCTTTCCAGGTGTTCTCAACACTGGCACCTCTCACCTGCTGCACAGACCAAAGGCCAAAGGAAGATTTTAAGTAGGACCCCAAGGAAGAAATAATCCCTCCAGTTCAGAAGTCTATTCAACAGCTTTCCTGTTGAAAACAGGATGTACTTTTTCAAAATTTGCATTTGTAAGGTAAATGTAGGCATCAGAGTGGCCAAAAAAAGGCAGTGTGGGCATCTAATTACTTTGGTCCCTTGCAAATTCACCCTGGGATCAGTGGTCCAACAACAAAGGGAATGCTGGGAGTTGGTCAGAGCAAAGCTCTGATTTAAGCTACTATACACCAAATTACAGCAAACACTCCAGTGATTTCATCTCCCATGAAAAGAAAGTCCTACACACCCTAAATGCAACAAGCATTAGCTTTCCCTGGCAGTAAGGTTTTGTGGGTTTATTTATAGCCTATTGTTGTTCATGGAAGGCAGGGAACAATAATCTAAACCAGAGTCAGCAGCTCTGCTGCTAGTTAGAAAACATGCCATTGTAACAATCCAGCTTGCTCCTGGACCAAATCCCCCTTTTCCTTGTCCTGCTCTCCTGCCTTCTCATTCCCTTGCACTTCACACTCTTCAGCTGCACTATGGGGTCCAAGCTCAGGAGTTTGCATTACTGCTGAGCAAAGTATCCAAAACAGAGAGGACAGAACTATTGAGAAGGTCCAGAAGGTTCTCTGTCAGAAATACTCTGGTACAAATAACATTTTTTTCCCTTTCTCTTTAGGATCCAACTTTGCCTTGCAAAACCCTCAGTATTTTAGGTGAAAATGTTTCCATGAGAAAGTCTAGCCTATCAGAAAAGCCTGTTGAGAGAGAACAGACAGGCTCCAAGAGATATTCTCAGATACTATGGGTTAGTGCACAGTTATGTCAAAACCCACATCCCGGTCCCTACCTAAATAATTGCCTTTCTCCGCATAGCAGCCTCCACCTCCAGCTTTTTGTTCCTCAGTTTGCCTCTGAGAGAGAGCAGGAGGGTGTAGGAAAGCTATAAATAGAGCTGCAAGAGGCAGCAGCATCAGCATTCTTTACCATGGGATGAAAGATGAGTGCAGTTGTTCTTAGTTACTAATTGAATAACTGAATTACAGGGGCACCAGAAGCTCCAGGGCTGGGTTAAATGATGGCCAGTCTGCTGTGGAGGAGCTCTTCCCTCTCTCCTCACCTTCACAAAACAAAGGGCCCAAATTCCCATCAGTTGCTGTCCATGAGCATTAGGCAGTAAGAGTCAAGGGAGAGAGAAGTTCATTCTTGCAGTCAAGGCTCTGGAAGTGATGCCACTGTGTATTTAGAGTTGACTTCTCTGGACAGACATTTTGGCTCCTGCAGCAGAGGTTGGATGCAGTCTGTAAACCATACTAGGCTTGGCCATAAACTCCTGTCTGTGAACCAAGGGATTTTCCTAAGGATGACAGTGAAGATGACTCCAGACTGGACTGAAACCTGCTGGAGAGCTTCAAGGACAGTGGAGCAGCAGGGAAAAGCTGAGCAGCTTATACACCTGTTCAATTAAGGTTCAGAGAAATGCTATGTATATATTTATTGATGATTTTCCAGGGATATTTAAAGGTTAAATAATATTAATGACGGTAGTAGTCAAGACTTTTCTATTTCTATATGCACCTCTCCTATCTTGTATTGGATCTGGATTACCACCCTTGGCTGGCCCAGGCCTGCATTACAACAGGTTGGTTGGGGCAGCAGCAGAAAAAGGAGCAAGGAGATGTGTTTCCTGTATCCATGGACTGGAGTAAAGCTGAATGCCTGGAGCCTGTGTGCTTTTGGCTGAGAAAGGGGACAGAGCAGCTGTACAAGGCAGATTGTGAAGGGTTCCCTGCTGCCGTTTGGAGAAGCTGTTGGATGAGAGCAGTGACAAGGGCTGCAGGGTGAGTGAAGAGAGGAGTCCACTGGTAGAAGATGAGCTTTAGGATCTCATTCCTGAGTGTGCCAGAAAAGGACTGACACACTTCAGTTTAAACAAGAGTCGTCAGTGTAGAGTGATTCTTTCCTAACACCCCACTTTAGCAAACTATGAGCAGAAAAATTCTTCCAAGATATAAAAACTGCTTTAAATTCCTACCACGCAAACCTGCTTTGAGCACATGAAGCTCCAGGCTCCTGAGACAAGGGCTTATACAAATTACCTGCTATACAGCAATGAAAGCTGCTGTAGTCATCCTGTGTTGCCAAAAGTGTTGTAGAACCGTATTCCCAGAAAAGAGTGGAGAAGCAGATATGCACTGTGCATATGTAGACACATCATGGCACATGGATTCATGGGACAGGGAGAGATGAGGAGCATGTGTTGGGAGGAGGGAGGAGGCCTGCAGGAAAACAGACTTGATTGAGTACTGAAAAGGGATCGCAGGCCCTGAGGTATAAACCACTGTCAACTCCAGCCTCTATAAAATCTATCCCGTGCGTACCTGGGCTCCAGTGCAATCCCCAATAAGCAATGTCTCACTCCATGAATTACAGCTCAGGTAGAAGGACACATCACATCCCACTTACACTGAGCTACAGCCCAGAGGCTCAGCTGTGTGCCAGAAGACATTTATACCACATGCCAAGTCCTCTGAAGTCTTGTTCTTAACCTCAAACTAACCTCTTCCCTCTCCCACTAGTGGGAATAATGTTGGGTAATTTCTTTTCTGTACACCTGATTTTTCTTTGCTAGAAGTCTCAGATTTAAATTGTCCTGGAGCTCAGAGATATCTGGCAAGTTTAATCATGAGCTATGCCACACGTGAGATGTTCAGATTGTGCAGGAATAATTCTGGAAAGGGCAGCTGGGACCCAAATTCTGGTGATCAGTGTATTATCTGTGTGGCCCACACAAGAAAATGGTTTGGATGTTCTAATTTAAGCTGCAGTGAGCAGCAGAGCATAAGGAAAGGAAACGTAAGGTCTTAAATGAATCCGATTACTCATGCCATTAATTTGATTTACTTGAGTAGTTAGAGCATGCTAAATAAACAACAATTGATTAGCTAGATCATGTTCATTTGAAATTTTACCATGAGTGGATAGATATTTATTTTACACTCTGATGGTAAAGGTTTACCAATATGTTTCTGTGGCATTTAAAAGAAGGTCACTCAGACTTTATCATCTTGATTTTGGAATTATTCCCAGGATCATTTTGATCTGCAAACCTCTTTTTACTGGGTAAGTGATGACAGGTGTAGGTGATGCTGCTTTTGCATGTTTCAAACTAGACATACCTACAAAAAAGTGTGTGTGGAATGAACCCTAAGTTTTGCCCCTAGCTCATGTGACAATCAGCTACTGCCTGCAGGAGCCAGCACTGAGGGAAAACAGCAAAATATTACTTGAAACCTGCATCAGATATAGAGAGAGAATAGAGTTTGCATGGGCTTTGCAAAGAAATCAAGCCAAGAAAGAGCTGGTGGAGCAGACATGAACACTGAAGAGGCTGAAGGACAGTATTTATGTATCACATATATTGTCTGTATCACATGCATTAGCAGGTGGGGAGAAAATGCATGTTTTTGTTTAGAAACAACAAATATTTCCCTAGCTCCCATTTCCTCTTGTTAAAATCACTGTCAGCCCTGTAACTCAAACACCTCTGGAGGTGGGACCTTTCTCTCTTCCCTCACACACAAAAAAATAGATGCAACTTCACCCAGCGCTGCCCTGTGACATGTTCTACCACAACCTTTTCCATATGTAAAACACAGCAAGCAGCACCTCCCCTCTGAATTTTTCTAGGTACTCAATCTCTGACAAGAAAAGAGCAAGAAATCACTTCTTCTGTGACTTAAAATCTTAATCTGAACCCAGGTAAAATGATTATAAAATAATGTGCTTCTTAACCACATTACTATCAGCCAACATTTCCTGTCCAGTAATAAGTTTCTGACATTGCTACATGGGTGAAAATGGAATTTAAAAATAATGCATTACTTCCTTTAGTGAAAACAGAGTTCGGAAGTAGGTATATGTAAAAATAGAATAACCTCTTATGATTGGGGGTGGGGGTGTGGCTACATAATCTTCTCTCCAGAAGGTACATCTTCATTTTCATCAGACATTGGTGAATCTTTGTGTGTTCATTTTTTCTTTTCCTCACTGAATTCTCTATTCAGTTCCAGTCAGCCCGGTTTTTGCACACTATTTTTAAGAAGGAAACACCTTGACAATGTTGAGATAAAGCCCAGTTTTCCCAGACTTGGAATATATGTGTAGAGAGAGTAGAATATTAAAAGATTAAAATAAATAAATAAATCTATTGGGGATCACAGTAGCATTCTGCCCATGGTTTATAGAAAAGTACCAAAGGTTTAGATGGCAAAACTAGGCTGTTCCTCCGCAGATTTTATTTGCTGATTTCATGTGAAGGCCTTCACTCTTTTTCAAATCAGTTGTTTTTATCTTTTTAATTTTCTATGTCTCGGAGTGCCTGAGTCAGTCTTCCTCAAAGAATGTCCTTGTAAATGAAATATTAGCTTGTCCAATATACTCTTAAAGAAATTAAAGTACTCTTAAGTTCATACTTGGGGAAAAAAATCAGATCTGTCAACTTTGGAATATTTCAGTTGTGTCAGGTTGTATTTCAAGTAGACAGCTCTATGTGCAGTCTTCTAATTAAAATGAAAAGATATTATCAACTTATTCAATTAGCTTCCCATCTGGCAATTTCGATGTTTAAAATAAAATCTTTTCTGCTTAGAAAAAATCTGAAACCAACATAACAAGTGCTAAACTGATCTTGATACTGTCACTGCAACAAAAGTCTTCAAAAGATGAGGGTGACATTGAGGGAATAGAAGAGTTGATAATCCTCATACAAAATCTATAATAGAACATGAGGGCTTCTTGGTGGGGAAGGCAGTGACAATGATCCTGAATGTTTAACTGACTCCAGATCAGGTTTTATTGTAAGAGTTTTCCCTGAAACTCCCAGAATCCCCCTTCCATCAAACTCTGCATCTCACGTGAATGACTCCTGCCCCTATTCTCAATAGCATGAGTAGATTTAGAAATAGATTCATATTATTAATGTATATCACATATGAATATCTGGTATGCCAAAAAGGGGGAAGTTTCTCCTCTTCTATATCCCAGCACCAAGGGATGTGTTGAGAGCCACATCCTGAGAGCCAAGATGTCTTCAGCTGCTGAGGAACAGGCACCCACCCTGGAGCACTGCTCCCCAGGGAGGACAGCAAGAGGAATTTCTTCTCAGCTCTTATGCCAGAATGTCCTGACCTTCTTAACTGAAGAATTGCCTAACTTGGGAAAAAGAAATGCAAAGACAAAAATTCCAAGGACACTCCAATGCAATGTAGCTACATGAGTTATCACTTATAAAAACCTAAAACAAGGTTTAACTTTGAATGCTCTTTAATTGAATTCATCCTTCTCCGTTTTGTTTGTTTGCATCCATGGGAATTTGTGCGTGTAGCTCAAAATAGCTTTTCCCTTAATTTCTTCCTACTTCTCATCTGGAAAATCGGTTCCTGATGCCTTGAAGACTCCCCAGGACTGGAGGCTCATGGATTATCAAACACTGCTCTGGCCAAAGAAGTTATTAAAGACCAGCTCCATAAACATTTATACACATTTCCACTGCCAAAAGCTACACAGCAAGGAAGAAAGAGTGGATCAAATAGGGGTCTACATTCCTGAATGTTTTATGAATCAGAATTTCTGGGAAAGTAAAATCTAACAGACAGCATCTGGTGTACCTGGCAGCAGAAGCCTAGAATAGATTCAAGTTCTTGCAAGCTTATTGCTTATGACTCAAAGCCACACTCCTGAAGGTGCAGAGGCTGTAGGGTCTTGGGGAGGAAAGGACTGGAATCCAGTGCACCAGTTCTGGGAAGCAGGGTGACATGATGCCAGCCAGGTGATGAAGACAGATCCATCATGTCAATGGTTTCCTTTTTCTTGGCTTTCCAAGACTGCCTGGAGTCAGTAAATAAGGAGAAAAATTACAAAGGAACAGCTACAGACAACCATCTGCTGGAAGCGAAGGGAATATAACAGGAAGAATTACTCAGCTGGCTGCAGGAATCACTTTTGACCAAAGGTCCTCCCAGACAGCCGTGTTCACTTCTGAGAATGGAGATGCCTCAGCTGAGATGGGGCAGAGTGTGATGGGTAAGAGTAATCCCACCTGGATCCCCCCTGGTCCTGGCACAGCCAAGGATCACTGCATTGCTCCCTGCAGTTATTCTCCTGTACTAAACTGTTAGCAAGGGGCAACAGCTCAAGCTGCACCCTCACTTGTCAACAGATTCAGGAGGATTTCTGCTTACACTGATCCTTGAGGTAACAGTTAAAACCAGTGTAGTTTACACCAGTGGTAATTTTTACCCACTTATCCCATGAGGACAAGCCACTGACACTTCTGTGGCAGCTTAGTGGCCCTTAGCTTAGCTGAGTGGCCCTTAACAAAGCCTTCACTTTGTCAGAAGAGCTGTTCTGTTGAGGGAAGGATGATTTCACTTCAGCTTTCTGTTACACTTACAACACACTTTCCCTCCTTTCAGTGAGTGCCTCCATCCAGTCATAAAGTGAGTGCAGATTCAGAAGAATGTGTCTCCTTCCAGTAATGGGTCTGGGATAAAGACCTCATCAGTCTGATATCCAGTTGGGATTCTGGCCTAGTAATGATGAGGTAGTAACATTAATGTTGGATAATAAACAAGAAAGAGATTTTTAGCCCTTAAATTACTGTGTTTGGCTCCCTCCCCAACAACCCTGCCTCCACAGGAATGGAAAAAAATAAAATCAGAGAGAAGAATTCTGTCAGCAGACAAGGAAGAAATTCAATAGAGATGACATTTGCTTTGCAAAGCAATAAAATAAGCTCAGTCTGTTTAACCGTTAGGTACTTTCAGGTAGGATTTAGCACAGAACATTTTCAAAATATAGCAGTGTAAAACACTCAGCCTTAGAACGGATGTGGGTTGGAGATGAGGAATCAGAGGCAGAAAAGTTGAGAGAGACACCTCAAAGACGAGTTGTGGCAGCATTGCAATCAGGACTCTTGGCTTTTGGGGTTTTATCCCAGGAGCAGACTATGTCTGATCCTGCTTTGCTGGGTGAGGTAACCAGCATGGCAAAGAATAATCAGCATTTCAGCAGCGAGTTGGGCACCTTTTAATTTGTGTTCTCCAGCACAAGAGGAGTGGGATCTCAGGGGGCTGGTCTTACATGAGCCATGATGGCTCATGCCTACCCAGCTGTCAGGATTCCCTGGGTCCCAGGGCCATGGAGCATCTCATGCTCCTGTCTCCACAGTGCCATGTGAATGGCTGCCAGTGTTTGCAGCCCTAACAAAGACAGTCCTGCAGGTGACACCACTGTTCCTGTGTCTTCTGCTCATTCTCCCAAGACAGAACCAGCAGGAATCTGCTTTAAACAGGGAGCTCTTTTCTTACTGCAAGGGAGTGTACCAGTGTTTAGCATGTCAGGGTGAGTCATCCCCACAAAAGTGCACATCTGCTTTCTCCTGAGATAACTTGAGATCACCAATTCAGGCTTGTGTCAGGAAATAATTCAAGAAATTATATTCAAAGGGCAGTAGCTCCCACTTCCCTGAATAGGTCAGCGAGGTGCTATGAAGGGCTACCGAGGAACCAGAGCAATTACCACACGAGCACCTCATCAGTTACTGCAAAATGGCCTGAAATACAAAGGAGAATAAAGCCTTGGCACATGATATTTCTGACACAAACAAAAGATTCAATTAATATTGGAGCAGTATGCAAAATACCTATCACAGTTTCACGGATATCCAGAAACAACAGCTGGTCTTTTCATGGATGCTTGTGGTTGAGACCTAACAGAGGTTAAAAGTTCATTGTTCCCATTATCCTCTCTATATATATATATATATATATGTATATATACATGGAAATATGGTGAGGCTGGGTACACCTACTGGCATTCCCCTCCTAGGAGGGGAGCCTGCCTGTGTATATCTGCATGATGGAAAGATCTTGTTCATTAGCTCAGGATGCTCATATTATGTATATTCTATTAAGCACATATTGAATATGCATCTCATTTTCATTTCAATTAGGATCTGAGGGCTGAATTCATTCATGACTATTGATTCCTTCCAGGCCATTTGCATTTTATTCTGTTCATTATTATTTATAAGCTCTGTGCTCTCTGAGTAATTTAAATATCCCTCTCGTGATTGCCCCCAAGTGATGAATTATATACAGTCCTTCAAAAACCAACACAACAAGCCCTACGTTAATCCTCTGCTCTTTCTCTGTGTATTTATGGGGCTTCCAGTGCTCGGGCTCTAGTGCTTTCTGTTGGGTTAGGAGCAGGTGATGCATTGCACGGTGAATTCGATTTACTGCATGACAAGCTTTTGTACGCCTGTAGTTTTCCAGTAGAAAGGCATATTTTGCCCCCAGCTCTGGTGGGTAGTATTTCCTTGCCCTATCAGGGTGCTGGGTCTCCAGGAACAGTTGACAATGTGACAGCTGAATCACAGATACCTCCTCTCTTCAGAAAATCACTCCAGACTTCTGCCCTTGACTCGTGAACCAGGACAGCCAACACTTCCCTCCCAAATCCTCTCCCTCTCCAAGGACACCCTCTTGCCTGACATTTCATAGTGTCGTAGGATTAATTAAATCTTCTCCCCCTGTTTTTATAGGAAGGCTGTGTCCTTTCAGGCACGATACTGTGTTTTAAATTTTTTAGGGAGAGGTTTTAGTTCAGTGGTTTCCGTACACAGATATGTGTGACTGAATTTGCTGGTCCCTGAACTCCACGGGGGTGAGTGAAGAACTGGAGATTCTTCCTGACACGTGGAGGCTCCCCAATGCCTTTTGATGATTTGACAGGTACTGCCTGAGATCAAATTTGCACAATCCCTAGCTTGGAATGAACAGACAAGAAACTTCAAAAGAGCTGGAATTACAGTTTAAATTGCAAAGAAGTTGTCTTTTCATTAGAAGAGCTATGCAATAATTAATTGCTTACTTAAATGTAGATTTACATCTGAAAAAGCTTTTGGGAGATTTAAGAAGGTCTACACATTGAATCTGATAGGAACATATGCTCCTAGATTGTTTTGATCTACCCTAACAGAGCTGGAAAGACACAAAAATGCAGTAGAAATAAAGTACAAATTGAATTTTTCTAGATGTAAAAGAAAGTTGTTTGCTTGATTGAGGTTTTATGCAAATGGATGAAAATAGGAAAGGAAAAGGGCAGAGGCCATATATTTTTCTTTTAACAAATTAACCCCTCTGTCCAAAATTCAGGCTTTTATCCACCCATCAACTAAAGCAGTGGCAGCACACCATGTGTGCAGTCAGATAGGAGAAAATGAAACCCTGGTTATCAGCTCTGCCACTGTTTTCCTCCACTCCCTTGGGGAACTCTTTGATATCAAGGTGTAACAGAAGACACAAAGTCCCAAGACACTTCTCCAGCACTTGTGTTAAGGAGAGATTTAAGTTGGATGGATGTTATCTAGAGATTACATTTCTGAGTCTCCAGTGACCAAGTTAACTGATTAATAATTACCATCCTGCCTACTCCTGAGGGGGATCAACACAGAAGGAAAGAACTCACAGTGAAAGTGCAACAGAAGTGCTGAGGATTCCCATATAGACATCAGCTTCTCAGCCCATCAGGTATGTAGGGTAGATGGATGGGACACATAACAAACAGAGGGGAATAGCAAAGTTTTCAAAACTGTACCAGGCATCCTTAAACAGAACAGAGACAATGAGATGCTGGCCAAACTTTAAATTTCTTACAGCAAAAGGTACATAAATATACATATACTTTCTTTTTCCCAATAAAATTGTTTCAAGGAAGAACAGTAATATCTTTAGCAACATCTGTTAAGGTTGATGACAAAGAAAACCATTTCACATTGTTTTGTGTGTAACTAGGTGAAGTTTCAGCTATTTATTTTTATCTGTAAAACCTCACCTGCCTTGTGATTTAGACATATGACTGTTGGATGCCCTTTCTCACCAGGCTGCTGAAATCAGTGGAACCCTCTTAGCTGAGCTTTGTTTACCTTTCTTCCTTAGAAAAGAAAGTTTAAAATCTATCCTGTATCTAACTGGAAAGGTGGCACAACCTCCACCAACTGGCCCTGCCCTGGAGTTATTTGCAACTATTGACTCTACTTCATCTCTATTTTAGAAGACTAATCCGAAGTATCCTGTCTGAAAACATGGACAGAAAGTGAAGACTTTGGCTTTAACAAGCAGATGACAACATGAATTCAACTGCCAGAGAGGGACAGACCTGTAAAACTTCTATCCCTTAAGCAAAAATATGTCAGAAGCTGAAGGACACCCTTTGGTAAAGGTTATTTTCATGGCCTGTTTCATGGGTGGTTGTGGACATGCAGATCTTGCACCAATGAGGATTCCTGATGTAAATCAGAACTGAATCACGGCCTCTGTCTCTATTCTGAGATGGAGTTCCATCCCAAACATCTGATTATAGGGTTGTCTGTAAATTATCAATGGTATTGTCAGAGCTACTCACCTGATTTCCCTACTGCAACATAAGTGGAGTGTGTGAGATGTAGGACACACAGTGGAATAAATCCCACCCTTATATCTCATTACCTGCTACCTGCACACCTCAAATTAATGGCAGTCAGTGCACTGAGGTGGCCAAAAATCTGTCATGAACTCAGAGTAATTCTAGTAGAGGAAAAGGAGAAAGCAAGGGCTCGATAGATGCCTCTGGAGTTTGCTCTTGCTGCATCAAGTCAAGGAGGGTTAGTTACTAGCATTCTTGTTGCCTGTTGTCAGACACATCCAGCTCTAAAACCCAAGCCAGTTTCTGTGTTATATTTTTGAAGAAATCCATCATATCATTTGGATTTTCAGGATCTTGTAAACTGGAGCAACCAGCCTTAATTACAAACTCCTATTATAAAAGTTTCTTATTCCCAAAATCTTGGGAGGGAAGGATTTATTTCCAAATAAATTACCAACTTTGCCTGTACAGCGCTGCAGCTGAGAAGCTCACCTCTTTACTGCCAGCTTCTGGGACAGGCCCAAGGAGTCCCTGGGTGGATACACTTCCCTATTTTACTGTAAAAATAAAAGTCCATTTATGTCAATGTAAAAAAGGCCCCACTGACACCAGAGACTACTCTTGGTAGAAGTCAATTATGTTGTACATACCCTCTAAAAAAAAAAAAAAGGGTTCATGATTCTTTCTTATGTAAACTGGGTATTCCCTATTTGTCTTGAAATAAATGCTAATAAGCAGCCTGTAATGCAGCAGGGCAGATCAAAGGGCTCTCGTCCTTTCCTCTCCACGGCAGCCACTGAAGATGCCAGAGTGGTTCATGCTTCCCAAAAAACACACTGCTCAGTTATTTTACTCCTTGAGTCTAAGTTACCACCACCCTCTACAAAGGGTGTGGGCTGTACGATGGAGATAAGACCCAGAATGAAGCACTTGCAGATGGCAGTAGCCACAGAACAGCACAAAGGATTCTTTAATTAAGTCTTCCCTTCCCCTTATTAAAATTCAGGAAAGATTACCAAGGAATTTGTACTGTATCTGGAAAACAAATCATAACAATTACAGCAGGCTGCCCCAGGCTGGCTAGATTGTAGCTTATTATTCCACAAAGGCTTGATAAATGTGTAAATTTATATAGAAGCCTTCTGCATGGCATCACTGCTGTGCAAAGACTCCCTGCTTTCTGCATCCAGTTTTAGAAGGAAGACCAGCTGGCTAGAGTCCCTTGAATTATTTGCTGTTGTTGCTGAATTTTTAAAATACATATAAATTATGTCTCACATCTACAGTTTATCTACAAGCTGTCAAACGGGGACTCATTCCTGCTCTTTTTGATGCCGACTGAAAAGCCATCTAACTCAGTTAACCCTCTGGCCCCACATCCCTTAAACATCACCAAAAACAACAGCTTTCGAATTCTAAATTGCATTTTTAAATGCCACAGGCTTCCCTTTAAGCAAAAAGCAAACTTTAAAGCATAATTGTTTCATACCTATGAGCTTAATTGCCTTAGAGGCATAAAACAGGATTGTTTGCATATGTGCACATCTGTAAGGACAGTCTGTGTTTCCCCCCTAATGATTAAATGGTGGGTCAAGGAGAAGGGGGCTGGGTGAATCACTCATTCTATGCATTTCCTCTTAAAAGGGGAGCTTTGAACAAAGGTCATGGCTGGATTTGATCCTCTTCATTACATCATTTGCATGTGTGAATCCATGGTGAACACTGGAGCAATGGCCTGATTTATTGACAAGGCTTATGGGTTACAACGCCCCAAGGGACTGTCAAGATGATCTTAACCAACTGCCCTGTATAAAACAGACCAACAAATTTCTCTGAATTAACATCTGGATGAAGATCAGAGGCTGGAAAACATGTCCACTCTTAATTAAAATATATCCATCACTGGATAATCCACTAACAACCCTGGGAAAATGAAGCAGGAACATTATTCTGGGACATGCACCCACCCAAGCCAACATCCTTGCCTGATACCTCTCTCTACTGTTACTATTCTCCTGATTTCACACCTGAGACCCCAGGCTCCAGTGCTGCATGGGGAACTCTTTCACTGGGTTCCTGCAGATATGACTATTTTTGCAAGTTTAAAGTAATTTATATGAAACTGTTTCAGTGTGGAAGATACCTTATGTTTGCTCCAGAAAAGAGGAAAATGTAGATTTTTTTGAAAGCTACGTGTTCTGTTTCCCAAATACAGTGAAATAAATGTGAGGTTCTCCGTCTGTCTCCTGCCTGGCTGTGACGACTTCACCTTTTCTTGCAAGATTTTAAATGTTCAAATAAATGCAAATCCCATTTGCAAAGAAAATACCAGGCACTTCCACGGTGCCTGAGAGCTCACAGCACTATGTGAGCACTTTGCAAATATTTTAAATTCTGCTCATTTTACCAATGACACCTTGAAGCCAGAACTCCAGGGTCTCAACCCACCGTGCCAGCAGACAAGCTTAGCTAAATCAAACAAATCTGAGGTACAGCACTCCACAATCTGCAGGTACAGGCATGGGCTGGAATGTGATGTGAACAAGGCCATAATGAGAGATTAGGCAGAGAAAAAGGCGAGTCCTTCAAACTTCCCAGAGGCAGGAAAAGGACACAAGGGATTCTGGTTTTGTAGTGTTTTGTTGTGGCTTTTTGTTTGTTTTGTTTTGTTTTGTTTTAAACTACACTTGTCATTGCATCTCTGTGTAAATAACCAAAAGGAGATATTCATCAGCCTTCTCCAGAGCTAGTCCTTATTCTTGCTTTTATTCAAAAACGCTCTGGCTGGGTTTGTCCAATAAATCAAAGTCTTCAGCTGATCATGAAATTAATAAATAAGGTGACACATTTGCTCTCCACTGCAGATGAGATTTCCCATTTCATGCTTCAGTTGCCTGAAGTAAGAATGCAAGAGAGGGAGATTTTTTCCCTGCAGTGGTAAAGAAAGCTGATGAAAGATTACCTTAAAATCCCTCATAAGGGACAAACAAGTAAGAGGCATTTTTTTTCCTTCCCTTAAAAAAAGATAAAAGCAAAGAAATAAATAAAATAGAAGGGGGCATACTTTGTATTGATTTTCCTGATCTGCCTGCATTAAGGCATCTTTCCCACAGGGACTGCAGGGAGAGACAAGCTCAAATGAGTAGATGAGCAGATGCCACTGGTGCGTGGGCTGGATACCAACACCCAGCACAGGCGCTGTGACGTTCCCTGTGGTGGCCACCCACACCTCCCAGGGCTTCTGCCTGCAAGTCCTGTCCAGGCAAGTGAGCACTCACAACCCCAATCCATAAAAATGTGTTAATTTCTTTAAAAAAGGGAGTAAAAAGGGAGGTTTCCAGTATGAAAATAAGGGGGAAAAAAAAATTGTTGCTGGTTTGGAGGGTTTTCTGTACATTTTTGCAACATGTGGAGGGCTAGAAGCATGTTTCGAATTTCAGATGGAGAAAGGAGCCTCCAGTTCCTGGGCTAAAATGGTTCTGTGGATTTGTAGGGTAGCATTAAGAGACTGATGCACTTCAACAGTTTGAGAAAGAAATTCCAGCCCTGACACAGGTTCATGAATATACATACACGTGACCTAGCCCTGTATTCTTTATTATCTCATTGATAAACAGTATGTTGGCTAAATAAATAAATAAAAAAAATCTCATCAAAGAAGCTATGGCTTTTTAAAAAGTTTCTTTCAAGAAAAGGAGGCAGGAGGAGGCCTGTGAGTTCTGAAATAAATCCTTTGCAGGGATGAAAGCAGCTGGGAAAATACAAGAGATCATTACTATTACTTAGAAGTTGGCTTAATTATATTTTTGACTGAATGTTTGAAGTTGGATGGCGTGGTGCACTCTTCAGCAGCTCATAAAAGATTGCAGCTTCTCCTTCAGCTTCACAGATTTAGAATGTCTCTCTTATTAGTGCAAGAAGGGAAATATTCGATTATTCTGGATAAAGTATTTTAAGGCAATGGAGAACTTCAAAAAAGAAAACATCTCTTCCACCTACAGGGCAAAAAAAATTGAACACGGTCAGTGTTTTCTTGTTCAGAATACCAAACTGTTCATTGACACACAAATCTGTATCTCTCTGATATAATAAAAAAATCTTTTTTATTAAGAAATAGCATTTCCCTTTCAAAATAAATGGAAGAGGTGGATAAGATCACAGAGACCAGTAAAGCCGTCTTTAAAAGAATAGATTTGCATTTTCTTTGAAAAATAAGACAGGGCAGAGAGGTGTGGTTTTGGAGGATTTTGGTTACTAAGGTCATAACAGCCGGAAATGGTGCTGCTGAGAGGCTGCCTCTCTGGGGATGTTATTTCTTCCTTTCTCTATACAAAGCAAGTTACTTCTGACACACACACAGATCTTCCCTCCATTTTTATTTGTGATTTGTGTAAAAGACCTTGAATGTTTGTTAAATGTTAATTTGTAGATTAAAATCTACACTGAGTGCAAAAGTTTTGGTAAGTCATTTCTGAGACTGAGACAACCAAAGTGATTTTGAAAAATATTCTTAAGATCACAGTGACCTGAATCATTATAAGAATAAAGAAAACATGTTATTACAAATGAATTAACTAAGTAGTAAAATAAAATATCCCAAAAGTACTGTGAAATAATGGCAAATGAATATGTAAATTCAATTATTCTTTTCCTGGAAGAAATTGATTTGGAAGATATTCCCAAGATTTTGTTGCTCTGTTCTGCCAGTCCAAAGAGACTGTGAGTATGAAAGGTTTAAAAATATGTTGGAAAAGCGTTGATTAGTACTAGTTCTTCTTTGATTAAAAGTAATAAAGTACATCAGGCCCACATTTTGGTTTCTGTTTAAAACACTTTTACCTTTCAAATTTAATATGGTTCATTATAGACAAAGTTAGCAAAAATGACAAGGGTTAACCTATTTTTTCCATCCTCAGTCTAACCTTAATATCACGAAGAGCCTGGTTTTTTAGTCTCTCCTTCACCAGGAGGTGCATCCTACAGCAAAAGGCTCATTATCACTCACTGTGGTGATGAATTCGTGAGCTGAACAGAAATTTCTCAGCTGTTGAGGAATGTATTAAATGCTCCCAATATACATTCTAGCAAGTTAATGAATATATATATATGCATGTGTGTGTATAAAAATGTTAACTTATAAATAAATCTTTCTCCCTTCCTTGACTCCTTATGGCATAGTATGTTAACCCCATAAGCTCTGGTTTATATTTTATAGAGTATGGAGGGCTTTTCTGTTTATGTCAAAGGAATTTCAGGCTGGTTGACACAACCCTCAAGTTTTGCCACCACTGGGTAGGGTGAAATCAGGGATTACTGAGTCTACAGTTCATGGGAGCTTCAGAATTCAGAAGCTGAATTTAAAAGACAAAACTGAGGTTAAAGAGAGACAGGAGTCTCCAGCCATGGAAAATCCCTGAGCTAGCCTTGGCCACCTTGATTTGCAGCCTGTCACTTATATTAATTCAGCTCCTCTGCATAAAAACATCAGACTGCCCATGTGACACTGCCTGTTCCCTCAGATGTCCAAACTGTACCAACAGCTACAGCAGGATTCTTCCATCTGCAGCCAGGCAGGAGATCAAGAGCTCTCAG
This sequence comes from Myiozetetes cayanensis, assembly GCF_022539395.1. Classification (NCBI taxonomy): domain Eukaryota; kingdom Metazoa; phylum Chordata; class Aves; order Passeriformes; family Tyrannidae; genus Myiozetetes; species Myiozetetes cayanensis. The sequence goes on from NW_026087048.1 coordinate 14,306,495, forward strand.
CTTTAGATAGAATTGATACCACTCTTTCTATCTATATCTGGCATTTCAGTATTACTGACAGAGTATTAGTGACTGTGTCATCTTTTTAGTCTACCTACACAGCAAGAAATCAACAGCACACTTAGGCTATGCCCAAATAATGAAACCCAGAGGTGGTCCCTGCATCCTGCTCTTACTCCTGGCTCCATCTGAACATTTGTTTTAGGACAAGGCCATCTCTACAGAGCTGATGCACCCTTATTCCAGATTTCATCTACTCAGCTGATCATAATAAAAATAAGCCAGTCTGTACTTTAGAACTAAATCTCTTTCTTCAGACTTAACTCTGCCTTGGAGCTTAAAGTGACTCCCTGAGACACCTGAGGGCTATCCTCTCTAATAACAGATAATGTAGAACAGATGTTTAAGTTTATTATTTTTTCCTTTCCCTGGATCTATTGAAACCTCCATTTTTCAGAAAGTGGAGTGTAAATCAGTGATCCTTTTCCCTATAATTATCATCAGTAACTGTACACTACAATTTCCAGAGCAAGAAAACAAACTCTGTCTTTCCTGGTGTTTGATCCCCTCTCCCCTGCACGCTGCTGCCTGCAGGAGATTTGGAGGGCAGCAAGGCTGCGAAAACTGTGTAGGATGAAACCCTAAACAGGAAAGAATCTGTTGTGCAAAAAGCCTTTTGTCAGCTGAAAATTGCACTTGTAAAAAAACACAGAAACCCCAAAGCTTGTAGTTAAAGAGTAACATCTTTAGCTCTAATTTATATTGACAGCGCAATAGTGCTATTGCTCAGGCTCTGTCTCCTCTCGCCCCATCACAGCAAGGGTGTTATTAAGTGATAAATCAATTTCTACAAGGCAAACTGAAGATTAAGTCCTTACACAATGTTCATTTGCAATTGAAAGGAAATAGAAATACCCTGGGACAGGGGCTTGGTGACCCTTTTCAAGGGCCAAGCTTGAATAAACACCCCACATGCCAGCACAAGGCTGTGATCAGTATTTCAAGTCCTGAGTGAATGCTATATAGAATCTGATCCACTATGGATTTCTTCTTTAAATTAATAAAGTCCCTGAATAAATAATTTGGGTTTAAATGGCCACTGCTGGGAGAAATGTCATTCTTTGGTTTTGATGGCAGCTCTCAGCTGTTGGGAACCAGTGCCCAAATAGCCATATTGGCTCAGACCAGGACCTGTCTCATCTCAGATCCCTTGCCAGGGGAGGGGCAGGGGGTAATTCTGATAATCCAGAAGAAGACACGGAGAAGCCTGGCAAGGAGTAGATCCATAAGTGACCTACTCATGGATTCAGTCTCCAGGTACAGCATAAGCACCATGTGAGATGAGAGCATCTCCCTTCGGGCTGTGGCTGCGGTGGTTACATCCTCTCCTGCATCTAGGGAAAGCTGGAGTGGAAAACTCACTACAGCTGTTTACAGTGCCATTAACAAAAACCAAATGGGAAGAGTCCCCCATCCCATCTGCTTCTCAGCAGTTTGGCTAACGGTGCCGTACATGGAATGGCAGCAGGGAGAAGAAGTGGAAAAAACTAGAATTTTTCCATTCAGCCTGGAAAGAGTTCTCTGAAAGGGCCTCCACAACTGCCCCCTTTGAGGTGGCATGGAGTGCTCAGGCAGGAAACACAGCTGGGGGATGACAGAAAGTGATGCTTAATGGAAATGCAATTACTCAGAAGATCAAGGTGGGCTTCTGAGATGATGCCTGCTTTCTTCTCCCTGCCAATACCCCCTCAGCAGTGCTGGAGGAAGCAGAGACAGCCTAACATCTCTTTTACCCCTGGCATGAAGCCAGCTGCTCAGAAGATGTGATCACCCTTCTCCTTTGGCTCTTCTTTGCTCTGAGGAAGAATTTTGGTACCATTTGTCACCTTACCAGTTGTGCTTTCCCCTGATTCAGTGACCTCTGTAACGTCTCACCCAGTTCAGAAGTGAATGATGCACATATTCAGCCATTGCAGGAGTTCAGAGATGACCTTTGGGTCAGCTTTAGCTGCAGGTTTAGTCTTAGGATTTTTCACTAAGCCAAGTTAGTTTTTCATTTTGTTTGGGGTGGTTTGTTTTTTTGGTTTTTTTTGGTTTTGGTTTTTTTTTTTTTTGTAAGGCAGCCTATAACTGATCCATTCTTGATTGTGGTAACTGTATGACAGGGAGAAAGCAAGAGGAAAAACCGTCAGAGTATGGGAGAATTAAACTGTTTAGAAGCAGAGGGATTAGTGGTTTGCAGGCAAAGCCATTTCAGAAGCCATCAGAGGAGAGAGGAAATCCTGCCTTTCCACCTCTCCCTCAATGTGCCCTTTGCAGAAGGACCAGGCTTTCAATAATCCCAGTCTTTGCACACTGGAATGGGTTAGGGAGGGCTCCCAAGAGCTTTTCAGCTGGGAGGTGTGAGGGGGTGGCAATCCCTGCGTGTCAGGGGCTGAGTGGAAACTTCTACAGCCGGCACGGAGGATGTGAGCCAAGAGCCTCTGAAAGCCGCGGGTGCTCAGCTCCCTGCAGGCTCTTCCCTGTCATTAATGGGCTCTGTGTGTTTCCGTGGTCTCATTAACAATGCAGCAGCCTTACGCAGTATCACAGGGCCATTGCTGCAAATGGCACTACTTCAGATCATTACTATAGATTGCTGTAGCATTATGTCTCTCCCAGCAACAATTTCATTCGAGTTTAACCAGATTCCATCAAATATTCAAATGCAAACAGATATTCAACTGCAGTGGAAGGTGGTTTGCTGGCATCGAGTCAAGGCTTTCAAAGGTTTTCACGTTTTTTTCAGTCATTCTTTCCACCCATGAGGTGTTTATTGCTGATTACCACGAGAGAAGACATAACTTAGCAATGAATGGGGAAGAAAAAGGGAGCAAACCTCTAAACCACAGCTGAGCAATAGGCAATGCACTTTGTCCCCAGAAAGCTGTTTTCAGTGTTTCTGTTTTCTTTAGAGCTAGTTATATTATGATTTGAAGAATAAAAATGCTATAACTCAGAGTCCTGTGGCTGATGCCTTTATCTCTTCTCATCTCACCTACTAAAGGTTAACACTAGTTTAAAAAAGGTTTTTACTGTTCTTCAGCACTTCATAAAAGCACACAAACCTTGAGAAAAATTTCTTGCATTCCTCCAAACCTTGTTTGTTTGCATGTTTTCGCACTCATCTGGGAGCTGCCCTTGCTGAACTTATCACCAGAACAATCAGGACTTATTCTCAGGGACGAAAAAGAGTAACAAAGCTCTGAAAGAGACCAAAATCACACTGAATACCTATGAAATTCAAAGCACACTTACATACTTTCAGGGCTCACTGTCAGTGCAAATGCTAAGTTACTACATACCTGGATAATTTGGCACACAGGAGATGGAAAGGTGGCAGGAGGAAGGACTTGTCCTGGGAGCCAGGTGAGCTCAGGTGCCTCCTGAGGAGCAGAGAGACGGGGCTGCTGCCACCTTAGAAGCCCACAGCGCTGCTGGGCAGCAAGGGCTGGCAGAAAGAGCAGCAGCATCTCCCCTGCTCGCCAAGGAACAGCAGCACAGCAAAAACGAGGGCCAGATTCAGGCCAACAGTCGCACTGCACACAAAATGTGTCCAGCTCAGGAACCGCAGCTTCTTCCTCACCAGAACAGGGGCGGGTGGCCTTGGGAAGTAGGTGACCTGAAACCACTGAGCTCCCACTCCTGCATTCAGGGCATGGTTTTTCACACCTCCAATTCAGCAGCTAAACCAGGCTAAGAGGCTGTACCACGGCTGTCAGTTCCTGGTCTCACCCCACCATCCACCACCCACTTCACTGTGCCACCAGGGCAGGGTGGTGACACCCTCTTAAACTGCCTTCACTTTCAAGCTTTATTTCACACAGCCACTACCCTGGGCACCGTGCACAGCAATATCTAAGACTCAAAAAAGGCCGTCCACCTGGAGCTGTACGTGTTATGGCACAAATTTTCTAGGAAGTACCTTGTAGAACAAGCCACCAGCATTATCTGTGCTCATCAAAGTCCCTTATCAGAGATCCAGTCTTCCCCACTCATCTAACACAGTAATTTGTTAACTAACAGGTAGAAGACCATAAATAAAGAGCACACAAAGAGGGGAAGGGAGATATGGAGAACAAAGGCACAGCTGCTGCTGCTGGAAATAGCCGTGTGATAGCATTCCAGCATGCAGGAGTTTGAAGTTTTACATCTTTGTGTTGGAGAATTTGTTGCACAAAAACACAACAAAGAGAATTCAAAGCAGTTTTGCCCCCATTCTCTTCATGATAGGAATCTGTTTCTTTTGCAAATAAACCGTGTTTTCCCCAGCTCATCCCTCTCTGAATGGGGGAGCGGGCAGAACCAAATTAATCATGCTTATGCTGCCTATTTGGTTTTTGCTCATTGCTCTAAGCTCCTTTGTGATCTCTCTCAAAATATTTTCATCTGCTTGTTTAGGGAGAAACTTTCCTCCAGGCAGTAATGCATAATAAGTAATACAGGACATTGCAGCAAATTTCTTCTTGTCGGAAAAAAAAATAAATAATCCAAGGTAGATTTGGTCCCCTATTTGAATTCCCATTCACTTACCTAAACAATAATGGTCTTATCCCCACTGTGAAAGGAAAGTCAATACATTGCACTTAATGATGTTTTTCTGTGGTCTGCCTATTCTCTGCATTCTAATTTTCAGTGTTAACTTCCAGACACATCTAATGTTTCATAAAAGGCAATGATCCATCTCAAATTCCTTGGGACATGTCTCATTTTCTGAAAGATGTGTGGTGTTTACTGCTGGCTGAGGAAAAAAAAAATCTTATTTCTCTCTGTTGGCCTTTATATCCCAGATTTTATATCTTTTTAAATCCTGATGGAGAAAATAGAAAAGGTGCTGACCCCCATTTTATGGAATTTCTACCCAATCAGTTTTTCTCCCGCTGATTTCCTAGGGTTAATTGTACATCCTGCAAGTGACGTTTTCAAATTGTTAAGGGCAATATTTTCATAATTGTAGCGTTTAGATTGATGCTTGGGGTCCTGGCTGTGTTTAGTGACTGTGTTTATGTGGTTTACCATCTCTCTCTCAGCCCTGCAGAAGGGCCGGCTGTCTTTTGTCTCTTCCCCTGCTGCACCACAACTGCTCTGCTCGACTGATTTAATGAAAGGTATCGTTTCTCCCTCTGCATCTTCCCTTACTCCTCTTCTGGGAAACGTTTCCAATTCCTGATAATTACAGGAGGGATGCCTTGGGCTTTCTGGGTATCTTTTCCCAGTTAAAGTCTTACATGGATATAAAAGGATCCATTCGCCCAGGGACAAATCTTGGCTTTCTCTGAAGGAAGTGGAAGTAGAGGTTACAGCTAATATCTTCCCTGTGTTTTGGTGTGAATGTCTTGACCCACCTCACTTGTCCCAGTTGAGCCTGCACAGCCTTTTCCACTTATTCCCAGCCCCTAGGGAATACCTTCTGGATCTGCCCAAACAACATGTTACAAAGCCCTGATAATATTCTGGGGAATGCTGATTCCAGGAGGGCCTGAGCTCTTCTGTTTTATTCAGTGCAGTAATCAGAGCAGTATGGAGGAGCAGGAAGGGCAGATGAAGAATATCCCTGTGGGATTCCCATCACAAATGCTGCTCAGCACACATCCACGACTCATGACCCTGATGAAGCTGCATGGCTTGTGCTGACAGGAGGATACATGTAGGAAACCAGAAACCCAAGGCAGCACACCAGCTTCACCACTCCATTACACAGCACAGAGACAACTCTTTACACCCACAATAATGCTCGGGAATCAAAGTCAAATAAGTACCAGCTTTGTGGAGGATTTCATGTATTGATTTGTAAATAGACAAACCAATTTTGCCTGGCTCCCTTAAGACATTATTGATATTTTCTGCTATAAAATCTTCCCTTCTTTTGTGTGTATTTATCAAGGACAAAGCAAATAAATGACAGGACTTGTGTTTCATAAGGGTATCTATGGAATGAACTGTCAAGGATTTTGTTTTCTATTTCCCTTGCTCCAGTTAAGTCTTAAACTGATATTACCTAACAATGAGTAGAATTCTTTTATCCACTCTTTATTGGTTTGGTTAAATTTGGGACTGATACAAAGCTTTGATAGGTACTCAGCCTCTTATATGAGTCTCTCTCATTTGCAGATTCTTAATTATTCACACAGAATGTGCGACCTCGCATAAGGAAACAGAAATCAGATTTAGGGTATATCTTTGGATCTTTAACCACCACTCTCAATAACAGATGGACAATCTTTTGCTGAGGAGGTGCATTCTGGTTCAGCAGAGCTGAGATCTAATGGTCCAGTGCTCAGCACTTCTGTGTGATTCCTCTGTAGGCAGGAACCAAAGTTAACTAAATACAATAACACTGAGCATTGAGAGAACTCATTTACTCAACAATAAATTAAAAAAAAAATGACCTATAATATATTAACAAAACGTATTTAAATCTGTTGTGCATTCTACAGGAACTGATTAATCGGGTTTAAAGGAAAGTAAATCCCATTGTGCTGTGTATGTGCAGGGCTATGGAGGTATCCAAACATGCCAAAGCAATGCCTTGCTGGATATTGAAATACAGCAGGGAGCATAATTCCCACTGCTGCTGTGTATTAGATTAAACCCTAGCCCTTTGTGATCCTGGCAGAGAAGATGTTCTGGCTGAGAATATCCCAAGTGCTTTTACTAATTAACCATTTCCAGAATTTACCATCCCTAAAGCATGAGTCAGATTCCAAGGAAGTGTGATATTTTAACTTTTTTTTAATGCACCTTCTGCTTCCTAAACCCTAGCATTGAATTCAAGCTTTTCTGTGCAGTCCTGTAGCTGAGATTTCTATCTAATCATGCATCTGCAGGAGTTTCAGTGCTGAGAAAAACACGACATATTGTAAGAGTCAGTGATTTTCACTCTGTTTGGTAGCGAAGAAAAAATGTATTTCCATCAGTTTCCTTCAGGATGCGGGTTTTGTGTTACTATTCCAGGGTGTTTCAAGGCATGAAAAGATGGGAAAGACCTTTACTGAAAGAGATTCACACAGGTTATTCCAAGTGGTTTGAAACGATGCAATAGAAATCATCCCCGTGACTGGGCAGGACAGCACCAAGCCTTGTGTGGGCAGAGTCCCCATGAAAAGCTCTGTGCAGGGTCCCAGCCTGTTTGTTCGGTTCCCAATTACCTGAAACAGTAAGGTGAGTTTTTTTTTCTCTTGCTCTTACCTCTTCTGGGCCAAAAGCAAATGCATTTACAAGAACCCCAAGTAACCAAACTCCTCACATCAGAGAAAACACCAAAGTTCGTAAGATACAGTCTCTGCTTGATGCCAGTAGCTCACAGACGCAATATAAGAAGGCATGTTTTTTTATTTCCATTTGGACAATTAACTAAAACAGGACTCTAAGGGGATGGAGAATTAAAACCAAAAAGCAGATGTTCAGCATGGTGTGGGCTACGCTTTCCTGTCTCATTATCAGCCGCTTTCTGGTGGGGACAAAATGTTTCTTCATCTCTTGAAGAGCTCCAGACCTTTGCACAGCCACTTCTTTATCTAGGAAGGAATTAAGGACTAATGTGGATGTTTTGGCAGTGATGAAAGCTTCAATATTCATCATGGCAGCTCTCCTATTCATGGAACAGCCAATCCGTGCTGCTGGAAAACTCCACCAGGTCTGCCTCTATCGGGTGATGGTGAAATGTGTGTGAACAAAGTCACTCTGGATCCATCTCCCCACCCTGCCCTGATTGCATGAGCCAATTTCTACTGAAATCGAAAGCGAATGCAAAAGCCAGGAAATCAAATTAATTCCTGGGAGAGATCCATAAACTGAAAAACTTTAAAAGAGACATTTTTCATCCACAAAGGAGAGCACTCAGGGTCACCCTGTGCCATCTCTTCACATTAAACATTTTATTGGTTTTATCTTTCCCAAGCTTGAAGGGTCTTTTAGATGATTAAAATTTCTGGTGAAAATGATCTGAGGGAGGGGAAGATGTGGTGGAGCCAAACTTCCTTCCACAGGGCAGGCACATCAAAATCTCTACATAATTGACACTTGGAAGTGGTTTCTTTGGAATCCTTGAAGCAGCTTAAAAAATAATGATGACCCTCTGTCCTTCTGCTCCATTACCCTCAGCGTACTTTTTCTTTCAAATGGAAATGTGCCATAACATGGACAAATACCAGGGAAAGTTAGTCTGAGGAAGAAGTGCTGTTTAAATCCAGGGCTAAGCCATTTCCACATGAACAGGCTAAGCGGTACAGAGGAATCTGAGATGAGGAGGATGTTAGTTATCCTGAAACATTCATCAGCACTGCCAGCACAGCTGTTTGACTAGGAAGGAATCCGCGGGGCCATCGCTGCCGCTCTTGTTTGCCAGTTGGGAGCCCATCAGGTGGAGACAAAAGTAAAGGCGTTGTGTGCAAAACAGCAGATGCACAGTGACTCCCTCAAACACTGCCAGGTCAGGATTAAGGGTGTTTTGCTTCACTGCCCTGATCCAATCTCACGCAGGAAGGGGTGGCCGTGGGACTGTAATACTCCCGACGGCTGCCGCAGGTTGGCTCATGCTGCTGTGCTGCCCCGGGTCAGGGCTCCACACCAGGGTGGTCATGATGTTTTTTGTCGAGGAGAAAATTGTCTCTTTGGGGTGCCATCGGCTTTACTGAGAACACAGCATCTGGAGACAAACTTTTATTTACGGGAACAAATTTTTACAGGACCTGTTGTGGCAGGACAAGAGGTAATGGTTTTACACTGAAAGGGGGTGTTGATTTAGATTAGATATAAGGAAGAAGCTTTTTGAAATACTGGCACAGGCTGCCCAGAGAGGTGATGGATGCCCCATTCCTGGAAACATTCAAGGTCAGGTCGGACTGGGCTCTGAGCAACTTGTTTCAGTTGAAGATGTCCCTGCTCACTGCAGGGAGTTGGATTAGATGGGCTTTAAAGTTCCCTTCAATCTCTCTGTTGATGTTTACAGAGAGACAGAAGTAGGTTTAGAGTTTAGCATTTTTTTTATTTCCATGAAAGATGTGGGTGTCCTGCTAATTGCTGGGATCTGCTTCCAGGGGGAAATGGAAACTAAGATGGATAGCTGCTGTTAGCAATGTCTGCTTCATTTTCAAAGACAGCATTTTGTTTTCTTTTGGTCATCTGTCTAATAAGTGCAGAGCAACTACCAAAGTCATTACACTCAACAGGAAATGGCTTTGGGCCACAGCAAGCTGGGGTTGTTTTTGAGCTGGCAACTGAAACTGAAATTTCTGTGTGCTGTTTACCAGTCCTCTGTGCCTCTCATTCCCCCTCTCTCCTTCCTCCCTGCCTTGCCCTTTGTCACACGGTGGTTTGAATCTGTCGTTGATGGATGATATCCAAAAACAGGTCCTGTCCCCACTGCCAGATGTGAGTGTCGGGCAGACCGTGACTGCTGCACAGAAAGTGGCCTCGATTTGAAAATGTTCAACAAAGGAAAATTCTCATCCTAGGAAATAATGACAAAAAATAGAAGCAAAATAATGGTTTATTGCTGCGGCTTTGGCTCCTTCCTGCTTTCATGGCTCCTGATGCTGGCACCACCACCATCCTGCCCTGATGGTTACTGACAGCTTGCAGGAGCCTGGGGTTGATGGTACAACCACCCTTTCCACACCCTTTTCCATTGGGCTCTCAATTTTCTCCATACAGATCATTTCACCAGTCAGCATGAAGGGAAGAAATGATCTTTCATGGAATGTAGAGGGTCTTTTCTGCAGCCAGAGGCTTTCCTGGTCCCAGCCTGGGATGTGACTGAGAAGTAGCAGAGTTACAGGAGCTCAGTGCAACAGGGTAAATGTTCATGTTCCTGGGCTGTAAGGGGGGACTACATTTTTGATGTTCAAAATCAGGTCATGGAGGAGGAGAGGATCAAAAATTGGTAGGATACAGATGAGGAGAGAGCAGTGTCTGGAGAAAGAAGTAATGGGATAATAATGGCTGGAGGGAGAACAGTGACATAATGGTGGCAGAGAACGGGGGGACAGTGCCCAGAGCCAGGCAGGAAGCAAATGGACTGTTCAGAGCACACTTGCTCCTTTTGGCTCATAATGCAGTCGATAATCTTTTTTTAATTGGATTTTCTTCTTTTTTCATCATTTGCCCATACTAACAGCCCTGCTTCTAATCCTCAGAAAGGTAACATTTGGGAATAGTTTGCTAGCCAAAATATTAGGGGTGAGAAATCTAACAGGTTTCAGGATGCCGCTTGCTAAATTTATCAAAGATATTAAGCAGTGGATGTGCCTATGAGATTCGGTACCCTTGGAGTCCCCTTTGGGCCTGTTTCCTAGGTTCCTATCTCAAAGCACTCTGCAAACATTTAGCCTGTAAGCCTCAACAACTGGCAAGCTGATATTATCACTTCTATTTTTTATCTAGGGAACATTAGACACAGAAAAGAGTTGGTCAAAAATATTGTTGCCAGTGAATTTAGTGGAATTACTAACTGTTTAAAGAGAAGTACGTGCTTCAGTGCTCAGGGTCAGAGCCTCCCTTGTGCTCACTTAGACCCATTTGTGCCTTACAAATGACACCCTCTTTAAGACACCAGCTGGCCCCTCAGCTTCCTAGTTGCCTAATGTGTCCTGTCCTTCCACCACTGCCTTTCACATTCCCAGTCAGATGGCACTGGGCATTTTAATACCTTTGACAGCTAGAGGGATACAGGAATGCATCACATGCTGTTCTTGATAGTTAATGGAGAACTAACGAGACAACAGCTGCCAATCACCACCGTGTCCCGCTCCGCACACCCACGGTCCTTCTCCCTCCTTTTCCCTCTCCATGTCGGCAGCAGGAGCAGGTGAGTGACACAGATGCTGGTGATGGTGGTTTGGGTCTGGCTGCAAAGTGGGAGCAGAACAGACCTTCACCCAAATGGTTCTGCTCTACAGCCGTATTACCTCATTCCAATGGATTTTTCCAGCTGCCTTGCAGGGATTGTGTGGCCCTTATGAGGGAGAGTATGAGCTAAAGCAGAGAGGGAAAGGGAGAAACCCACAGAGCTTACTGCCAGTTTTAAACTAGTCAGGAGCAGACAGCAATTTCTATAGACAGAAGAAGCAAAGAGTCATTAGTGAAAGCCCCAAAATTATTTTTTTTCCCTTTCCTGCTTGCTCAATGATTTTTTTTTTTGGTTGCCATTCCTAGCACCCAATCTTGCAAATAGAGTCTGCAGCTCCATAAATGTTCAAAGCTCTTCACCTCCGAAGATTGTTACTGCATGCTTTTGGGGAATGAGCAGCCACAGCCCTCCACTTCTACCTTGTAGAGCAAGAATGTCTGATCAATAAATTTTACTGCTGTAGCAGTAACTGTGGTAGTAACTAAACTAAAGTAGAGGAGCTGACAGACTGGCTAGATTGATATTCTGTCAGGATGAGAAAGAATTGCTAGATAGGAAACTCTTTAAATGTTCATGAACAATAAACCATAAAATATTTTTCCTTAAGATATTTTTTAAGGACAATAAATTAGCTGCATGGAAATATTTGTTGCTCAGAGCACCTGACCCAAATGATATTGTATGTGTGTGTGTTTCAGCTTCTCAAAACTCCTTTACTTCTTTTTTAAAGTGACATCATACAAACCCAGAGTCAGCTTTGCCCAGGTAGATGGGATTGGACCATCTGCCTACTCTCCATGACTGTATGTTCAGGTCTACTGCTAAAACCAGGAAGGAGATGGTGGAGAGTTATTTCTATCAAATTTAAAAGACAGGTGAGCTCAAAGCCTAAAGGTAAAGTTCCATGTAATTGTTGCAAATATTGATTCAGTCTCACGGCTGCTACCAAAACCCCTGGAACCAGAGTGGGGAAGAATTACACTGAAACCAGACCACTGTCTGCATCACACAGAGTTCCATTCTGGGCAAAAAAAAAAAAAAAAAAAAAAGGAAACTTTTGGAGGTAAAAAGCCAGGATGCTAAGTTTCACAGAAGTACAGATTCAAATTTTGGCAAATTCTGATAAAGAAAAAGCACTCTTTGCCTGTAACTATTTATGTCCCTTGAAGCATTTTCTGCATCATTTGTCAACAGTAGTTCAGCTAAAATAATGCATGACCTTCATGCACGCATCCATTGCCTTGGCCAAGGTAAGCCATAAGTAGCAAGTTAAATTTCCATCATTAAAGTCTTTAATACAATTTACTTCTTATCATATGTAGGCAGCCCTGTAGAGCCTCCACCCATGAAGGCTGGCTACTTGCACTCAGAACAAGCAAAATGGTAAAAACTTATGAAACACTCTCTCAATCTGTCTGTTCAAAGGCCTTTTCTTGTTGTATTTACTGCAGATAAAAAGCTCTGGGATAACCAAACAAACTGTTGGTACTTATCCAAGTTGGAAGAAATCTTAGGAACTTTCCCCTCTTTTCTTGGTCACACTGACATGAAAGGCAGAATTCCTGTCACTTAATTGGGGCTTTAGCCATTCAATCCCCATGTTGCCAGCAGTTACTCCTAGGAGTGGGCTTGATGCCTTCCTATTTCACATGATGAATTGATCTTTGTTCAGGACACAGAGGGGGTCCCATTGCCAAGTGTGTGGGGTGAGCACGGGAAGGGGTGAGCTGGGCTGAAACAAGATGCTTGGCCAAGACAGCCGGTTTCTGTCCAGCTGCCCTGTGCTGTGCCTGAACAAGCAATCAGGGTTGGTTTTGCTTTTCTGTTGTTGTTGTTCAGAAACTACTGGGCCTGAAAAAAGTTATTTGCAGGCTGGGTTGGCAAAAAGAGCAGGTCTGCATATCACTGCTGGGGGCTGGCGCCCTGCCTCTTCTTACAGTGTTCCAGTGCATCGCTGTCTGTGTAGGGTACCACAAACAAACTCACAATGGTCTGTGGAGAAGCACCTTCCCTGCACAGATAAATTCCAGTGCTTGCCACCAAATTAAGTGAAACAACCTAAAATAACGATCTAACAAATAGTGGTGTGCCATATCTTCTTAACGTTTTATGATCAGTAATTACTGATTCATTAAAATAACGCGTGCGTCTCTTGTTTTTCTGCAGTCTCTTGTTCTTCCGCACAGTGTAACGTGGGAAAGCATCCACCTTGAATATTAATGGATGAATCATTTAAACAGTTTACAGCTTCAGTTCAGATAAACAATTAAGTGCAATCCACGTCTTGTTAGAGTAAATGAAATATTTGGGGAGGAAAAAAAAGCCCACAGTTACAGCCGTGACTGGGATCAAATCAGGAGTAAGGGAATAAGACAAGGAAAAAGTGTTTTGGGAGCTTTCGGAGTCAATCTGTGTCCTCAGCATCCAGATCAATGGAGTGAGAGACAGTCATCAGCCCATCCTTTTGCTTTTCCCCCCCTCACACCACTTTCCTGGATGATCCTTCAGTATTTCCCAGTTACAGATTGGAGTCTGACCATCAGCATCCTTGCCATGGTCATTCTGACTGCACCAATAAAAGATGGCCAGAGGACATCTACTCTTAGGTGGCTCCCATGGGTCACAAGCAGAGATGTCCAGAATGCACATGAACCAAGGAGATTCCAAGGGAACAGCGAGCCAGTGAAGTCCAGGGTAAGCCCAAGGGAGTAAATCCATAAGAGGAAGGTCCATCTCTAAATATCTGAGTGTATTGCTGTCAGCAGCAGAAAAGCCATCAGGTAGATCAAGCTATGATGATAAAATTAAGGGCATCCTGTTCTGGAAACTTCTTTTGATCTCCTCTCTTAGCACACAGGCTATGGGAACTTTGAGCACATGCCAGGAGGAAAAACACTCTGACTGGGGACACAAATCCTGCATTTCCAAAAAGTCCAGCCCCAGTCCTTTATCTGGACAGAGCAGCCTGAAACATCCCTACAAAAATTCAGCCAAAAGATAAACTGCTCTGCTATAATATAAAAGCACATGCAGCAATGAGCTGTGCTGGGAAAGCTTGAGAACAGACTCACAGCTCAGAGGATGGGATTAAGGGCTGGAATTGCTTTTACAGCCTGGCTTCTAGTTAACCCTGTAGTGTGTGTGGGTTTGCAGCTCCTCAGCAGCTTTGTACGAGCAGCACAAGGCCAGAGACAGCTTTGGAGGTGGTGAACCAGCCTGTGAAAACTTGCTGCTCATCAGCAATGTGGAGGCAGGAAACGTCAGCTGCAGTTTTCTCAAGGTAAAGTATCTGTCCAGCCATCTGGTCACAATCTTGTTTCTCATCCAAACAAGGTTGTGAAGTGTCTTCCACTAAAAGCTGCCTAGGGGGCTACATAAGGAATGGATCTTTTTTGCACACACACAGATTTGTCCTACAAACACTTTTTCAGAGACAATAAAACTTGTAAAGATTATTTAACATGTTTTCTTTCACCAAACAAGCTGGGTGTGATATTTCAGAGTTCCACTGAGTGAAAGCCTCTACTATAGTTATTAAAAATAATGCATTAGTTTCATACTGTTATAATGTCTAGGTCTTCAGCATTCTGTGCAATTGCTCCCCACCTGTTGGAAGGAATACTGAGACAACTGTGTTCTCATATATATTGTGCCAGTTCCCAAAAAATCTCACTGCACCCACATGAGGAGGTAAGAATTCATTCAATGAGGGTTCTGGGTTACACACTAACAGGATAATATGTTTTTTCTGACAGTGAGCAGCTTGCAATAGCCATAGACTGTGAGTTAAGACTTAGCAAATATTTTAATAGGCAAAAACCTTCAAAAATGAGAAGAGTTCCATTAAACTCAGAGCAAACATGGACAGAAGACAATTTCTTTATATTATTATATTTCATGTGACCATTTCTAAGAGAAAGATAAGCTTCTAAGACAAAACATGGAAATCACTGGATTCAGCTGTTACTGGACCCAAATTTTTCCTGTGGTGCCCAAGATTTCCTGGACACATATAAGATCTAGCTTGTACACTTTAGTTGGCTCATAGAATTTGCTGTGGCACAAACATGTCTGAGATTTCCACATTCTCTGGTCACATATTGGACAAACAGATATTTCAGCTCTGTGTCTCCAGCTCACCAATTTCCATGAAGCAAAATTTTTAGTTGAATTAAAAAGGAAAAGAAGAAGAAGAAGAAAAAAGAGACATATCCAGAAACTGAATTCTCACAAGATTTTATGGGATTATATAGAAGAAAATAACTTCATTTGTCTGCCATCTTCAAGGATATCACCCACAACCCCTCTGGAAAATACACACTCCTAATTGTCTTGATTAGGTCTAGTAAAGCCATCTGCTCTGAGAAGCAGTTACAGATTGGTCTCAGGTGATGTCCCAGCCTTCTTCAATTAAGGAGGGAGAAAATCAGCTCACACCACAGGGCTTTTAAGGGTCACTAAGGGCACCTGTAATCATCTGGGGGCTGTGATCCAGAAGCATCAGAAGGCGTGGAGAGTGCCAGGGCAGGAGCAGAGAGGGCTACTGTATTTCACCTCTTGTGAGTAGTTCTTATTTATTTTAGGAAGCTTTTCCAACAAGTAGTGCTGATTTAGTACAGTACTTTTCTTCCTCTTGGTATCAGTTGGTGAACTACTTGTTGCCTTTCTTGATCTGTGCCTTATGTCTTCACTAAGAAAAGTCTAAAAGAGTGAAAGAATGATTATTCTCAGCTCAGGGTAGTGCCTGTTAGGTGGTTCTCTAGGGACAGCAGTACTCACCACGTAGCTGAGCACTTATGTACTGTTACTGAGTGAGCATTAGTGCTGCTGGAGGGTCCTGCCCTGTGGCCCTGCCTCACTGGGATGTGTGTGAGCTCTGGAGTGACAGAGTTTATAGGCAGAGCATTAAGAGCAGCTGAAACGAGAAATGAGGGGTTTTTGGTGAATGTGCTGAGGTGTAAAGTGCAGCAGCTCCAGCCAGACAATCAGGTGGCTGCTGCACCCTTCCCAGCTGTGTCTGACTCCAATCATCCCTCAATGGAAACAGTAGTGAGGACTTATATAGTGTTAAGGGCTCAAATAGCATCTTGTGCTCAGCCCTGGGCTGCTCTATGGGTCAGATACAGTGTGCCAGGTAGGCTGTTGCTGCGGGGGATGCTGACATATGAATGACTTAAACCTTAAACTAAAAGACCCTGTAGTATCAAAGGGTGAAAAACTTCACAGCTGTGCCTCCAGTCTAAATGTAAGTACAGGTGTGGCTAAAAGCCCCTGCCCTCTCTGAAATTGCAAAGTTAGAAGGTTGAGTAGCTTGTTTTTTCTCCCTATATGAGCTTTAAAGAAGATGGGGAAGTGGGATGTGGATGGTATCAATTCTATAGAGTGTTCTGACAGTGCCAGTTTAGGATCCTTATCCCTATTTCCAGGCTATTTTATTTCTTAAACTCATTTTGTTGTGTTTTGACATTTTCATTGGAAAGCACCCCCTCCTGCAGAGAGCAAAATCGGTGTTTAATGTGATCCATGACATTACTCAACTCTGGACGTTCCTTCCCCGTAACCCATTGGTCACGGCTGGGGTGAAAGCCATGCTTTCCTTCTGCTTCTGTTGTCCCCTGTAATAAGCCATGGAAGATGTATTACCAGATCAAAGGTGACCTGCTGTGAAACTTCAGGCCCTGGCTATTGATTTGTAGGCGCTGCCTGACAGTGTTAACAAGCCCAGGACAGGTGCAGCTGGTGAGCTCAGCCTCCCCTCCTGTTGCTGGGTGTGGTTCCTGGCAAATTAGAACAAAGTAGCTCCAGAGAACGGATATTTTTAGATGGGGAGAGCCGGGGATAAGGAAGAGTATTTCTGTGCCCCCTGGGCTGTCATGCCATCAGGGCAGATGTTTGATGAAGCCACTCTGACTGTCACTGCCTTGCTGTCCTTGCTGTGGGTAGGAATGAGCCATGACCTGGTGTCAGGGCCATGTTTTTCCTATTTCCCCATGTATCATGATGCTCTAAGATCTGATCCCAGTTCTTCATGTCTGTGATGTGTGCCTAGGGCTATAAGACGTGCAGAAATGCCTCTTTCCACTCACTTTTTGTTTCCCTCCTTCCCTAGCATCAAAGCCTTCAGGCTTGCTGAACTTTCTCCCACTGAAGAATTCAGGTTTGGATTTCTTTATGGAAACCCTCATAGCTCTTATAATTTGTCAGGAATAATTAAGAAAAATGAGAATGTGAGATTTGAGAAAAGCTAATAGGAAGTACCTAATTTGAGAGAAAAACAGATTTTGCTCAAGTTATTTATATACCGTAGCTCTTGAGCATCAACATTTGTTTTCTCTTAAGAGGTTGTACTTTCCTGAGGACAGAGACAGGAAGGCATGATCCTCCCAGGGCTGATTGGTAAATGGTATCTGCTGTTTGCTTTCCCAGTAGCTCTGGGCACTTGAGATGGAGGAGATAGAAAAATATACTTTCAATGTTAAATCTAGGCTTGACTAACTCCTCTGTGGGGAGCTTCCTTTCTGTTATCCCCCTTGCTTGTTTCCCCAAGGCTGAGTCTTCAGCCCTTAGAGAGGTGATCCTGACAAAGCAGAGATAAGATCCTGTACTTTGCTTGCCCAACACATGGAGTTGACACATAAGAGTGCCAAAGAGTGCCAAAATAATAAGCTGTGTTTCACATCAGGAAAGGTGTCCCCATTCTTCTATCCTGAGTAATGAAGTCCAGAGGAGGAAGGGTGCAACACAGGCTTGCTCTTTCCCCATCCTCTGTGTTTGGACTTGGGAGGCCCTTCTGAGTGATGCTTTATTTGGACTGACAGTCTGGTTTAAGACCAGCCCACGTTTTGGATACCTGTAACGAGGTGTTGGGAAGCTCCCCTCTGTTGCTACCACACGTGGAGCTGGTAGGAGGGAGTGACTGGAGTTGTCCTGTTAGCTCCTTCCCAGAATGCTTTTGCCACCAGTTGTTAAAAATATGCTTTCTGCAATTAGAGAGCAGAGCATTTCATTACAGCCCGCACAGCTCTGCTCAGCCAACTATTTCTAACGAGTCCAGAGCAGTAAGTAGCTCCTGCTCTGCAGAGCACCCTGTTACCCTGCTGTACAACGGCCCTGCTGCCCCAAGACCTGGAAAATCCTGGATCTGTTCCTCTGAAGACATGCTGCCCTCAGCAGTTATCTCTTGGGGTGGTTGGTCTCCTGACATGAGCATCAAGAGTTCTGCTTTATGTATGCAAGCTCTCTACTGGCCTGGAGGGGTCTTCAGAGGGCATCAAGGTGGTATAAAGCATTAGCTTTTCTCTTTGCTTAATTTTTTCCTCTCCCTGAGCGAATTAGGTTTTTGCCGTGTAAATTTATGTTTCAGGAGGCTCCTTCAAAGTATGTGTTGCTCTATCCTTACGCCTTGTATAATAGAAAAGGGCAAGATGGGGCAGTGAGGGAGGATTTATTTGTGCATGCGAGATGGATCTGACAATAGAGAGAATTGACAAAGATTTTATCTGAGCAATTATCCGAGTCTCATACAAACAGACCTATCCATCTCTGCAGCACCAGGCAGCTCACTTTGTGTTGTCTGGGGAGGGGCTTAAATCAAACACACAACAAAATAAGACTGAGGCAGAGTCTTGGGTTACACATATCTGAACAGGCTTTTGCTTTTTGCTGCTCAGTTTTTTAGAGAATAGGTGTTTGAAAACAGTGTACACCTTGAGCACATAAGGATGTGCAGCAAAAGGTGAAAAGAAGGTAGGATTGCTGCTTCTGAGGAAACAAACCACATTATTTCAAGGCTTTCTGGGGGAGCATCTCCACTTGGTGAATAGCTGCAAAGTCAGAAAAAGACAGCGTGAATTCAGATACAAGTTCAGACAGACCTTGATGCTGGATGGGCTGGAGGAAGTCCCAGTTGCCTGCAGCATTACTGAGTGGGGTGGCTCTCCTGGAGCTCTGGCTACTGGCAGGGTACTGGTCCAGAGGTCCCCTTAAGTGCGAAAAGGCCTAGAGAGCAAAAACCTGCTGCCTTGAATTACACAATGAAAGAATTTCCTTGTGTCAGGAAATCCACATCACTTCTTAACCATCAGCACAAAGTTGTTCCTCCCTCTCCCCACCTTTTTTGGCAAAGGTTTAGTATTTTTCAAAGAGAGGTGGGTAATAATTCCTTATTCTAGCTGGTTGCTGGTGCCTAAATTCTTTACCTGATCCTTAGTGCCTAAATCCAATATAGTTGTCTTTATGCCTTAGCTCTGCCTACATCCTTTTCCTGGATTGGCCTCACTGCATATGTTGTTCTCCTTCCTTTAACAATTGCCCACCCAGCTGAGCTGTAATCTTTTGTCTTGCTGCAAAGGTGCAGAGAGAGATAAAACAAAAGCACTCTAGTGAGACGTGGAAAAAACTGGCTTTGAGCAAGGGTCTGTTCTGTGTTTGCAGTTTATATATCAGCCATGCTTGGCAGACCAAGAAAATCAGTCTCTGGCCTGTATAAATATGAATGATGCAAAGAAGGATTATAGGCAGTAAAATAGCCTGGTTGTTTCTCCTGCCTTGTTTACCTCCTTTCATTGGTATTAATAAGTATCCTGTGGAGAGGACTGAGGTGTTGCTGTTGCTCTGCAAAAGCATGTAAACAGATTCAAATAAAAATCAAAGCTATTTATCCTAAATTCCAATTTACTGTGGCCTTTGGCTAAAGATGCATATTTATGATGTGGTGCCAGAGTTGGGGTATGCATTGGTTATGACACCCAGACAGAAAACCAGATTTGGGCAGAGGTTTAGGACGTGACTTGCTGTTGCATCTAACCAGGACCCTGCTACAGAAAAGTGCAGCCATCACCTTTCCCTACTGGCTCTTGGCATCACCCTCCCCCTGCTTCCTTTCCACCCACTCAGGGCAAATTAGATCAAGAAACCGATCTCCTGGAAGACATTTTTCTTTAGTCTTCCCCCTCCTGTCAGAGCAGCTCACTGAACTGACTCGGGCTCAGCAGCTCCATACCCTGCAATGCTTAAGAGCCTTTGCATGAACAGCTCTGCCCCTCACACCCTATTGGTGTGCTGAGAATCATGGAAATGTCCTGAGTTGGTGAAGGTTGCTCCCAAGTAAGCACCAGCCAAGGAAAGGACCAGGTTGGCTTCTCTGGGGCTAACAGGAGCAGTGTGGTGAGGCTTGGATCGAGGTGTGATGATGCACTTGGACGGAAGCTCAGACTGCCCTTGTTCCCAGCATTTACCACTCCCTTTCCCCCTGGGAATCTCATGTCCCAAGCACAGGGTTTATTCATCTGTACTTCCTTGCTGGCATTGATGCATCTCCTCGGGAGCCTCATTTTGCAGCGGGGTGGAACATAGGAAGGAACTCAAAGAACATGGGTTCAGTAACCCCATGCTGGGGGAGTGGGAGCTGTCAGTGTGATGGAGTGGGAAAAGCAGGACAAGGTGGCTGCAAAATTATCCCTGGCCACAAGAGGGTGGCCTAAGGTGGCACTTATTCTGGAAAGTATCGTACTTGGAGATTAGAAAAAGCTGTTTATGTGCATTTCTGAATTCCATCAGAAGCATAAGTGCTAGAATACAAGAAACTGATTTTGCTGTGATTTTCCTGCTGTGATCAAAGGAGTTTAGGTAGTTTATTTGGACAAGTTTTGCATAAACTTTCAAACTTTCTTGGTGCTTATCAGCATGATGTTAACTCCAGCAAGAATGAAGGATTCTGGAAGCCCTAAACAGTTGGTGAATTGTTCAGAACCTCCAGCAGAGTAACAGTGCCTGAGAGGCTCTATTTGCAGTCTGTAGAACTGCTGAAAGTGGGATGCTCTACTTCTACATCTGGAAAAAAGGAAGCATAATAGACTAGTTCCCCTTCTTTCTCTTCAATGAATTCAGCTTCTTCTGTTTTCTCCTCTGCCTGTATTTGGCTATTATCTTTGCCTTAGTTTTCAGACCTCATGAGATAAATCATCTTCACATGGCAAAGCCATGAGATTTTTATACACTTCTCCTAGCTGGTACAGGCATAACTGCAATTAGAGATGACTTGTTTTTGCATTGAACCAAGGGCTGAAAAAATCCCTTTTATAGAGTGTTCTCTCCGAGATAACTGATGTCAATCACATCATTGCCATGGGCTTTGTAACCTGTTACACAGCATCCAGCAGCAAAGAACATCCTGTTGTCCCAAGGGCTTTTTTGTGAAGGGATGGTTGAGTAGACATGATGATAGGAGGTGTTGCATTTTTTTATTGAATGGGTACTTACTTTATGTTTATCCTAGATTCCTTTCTTAGGAAGAACAGTTATTATAGCTGATGGGGAAAATCTGCAGAGATCCAGCTTAGCAGCAGGCAGTCTGGAGGTGCGTTTGCAGGGAAGGGGGCTCTAGGTGCCTGGAATTCTTTCTTCAAAGGGCTACAAGAGGCAGCCAAAATGTGGTGACTGATGACTAAGGGTGCCTCAGGTGGGAGGCAACAGTCCTGGGGGGAAATGGAGTCAGGTCACCACTGTGAACTGAACCCTCGGTAAAAGATTAATGCTGGCTAGAAAGCAAGATGTGAAAAGACAGTAACACATTCAAAAAGGGTTCAAATGTGAGCTTTGAGGGCTCCATGGAGGATACAAGCCAAGCATCTTCACCCCACAAAGCTTCTGAGGCTGATAATGCTCATAGTAGCACTTGGATGGTTCACAAAGCAGCCAAGGCAGATGTTCAGTCCCAGGAACACAGATTCTCTGCAGGGGGTTAATTTACCTTCTTATTGCTTTATTTTTCCCTTTGCTAGAAAGGTGTCTTGATTTGGAAAGCAGAGAAGCCATCACATGCTTCTGAACGGGGCAGTCCTAGAGAGTGGAGGCCTTGAGAAACTGCTCCCCATGGCTTCACAAGCAGCTGCAGCCTGCCTGGGATTTCCATGCCTGCCTGGAGATTAGTGGAGTACTGATGAAAAGAAGCTAAAAGGAACCTGGGTAGCCATTGTATCAGGGAATTTAGTAAAGATGACTAAAGCAGAATGGGTTCTGTTTTAATTTCCCTCTTCAGTGCTTAATGATTACTAATGGAGAGGTATTCCCTTGGAGCATCTTCCCTGCAGCCTGCTGGGCCTTTTCTGTTTGAGTTGAGCTTTGTGTTACTTCAGCAGTGTTGTGAATCAAGCTTTGCATGCTAAACACTCATTAGTATGGGTAATGTTGATGAGAAAGATGCTTCCACCTTTCTTTGCTGATGGCTTTATTCTCTGGATAACTGAAAGAGGGATGTTACTGAGCTCACATACACATCTTGCCAGGCCTGTGTCACACCTTGGGGTGGGATAACAGCAAATGAAAGGCTGAGTGATATAAGTTGGGGGGAATGCTGAAGCCTCCCAAAACCACAGTAAGGGAGATGTTGTCAGAGCCTTGGCTCTCCTTAGTGAGGAAGGATGCTTGAACCAAGAATCACAGCTGGATTCCCTGGCCCAGGAAAAGTCACTGCAGCTGTGTGCAAGGAAAAGAGGAGCAGGAAGGTCAGAAACTGCTGGAATGGCAGATTGTCCTTTTGATGCCTGTTTGGGTTTGTACTGCAGCTGCCATGTGAAGGGGGTTCGTCCTGTCCCTCCTTAAGGCTCATTGAGGATCAGACCTCATGGTAGTGCTGTGCAAGCAGATCAGGGAGGTCAGAAGAGGGGAGAGGAGGTAACCTTTCTCCTGCAAATGGATGTGTAAAACTCCTGTTTGCAGGGAAAACTACACACAGGTGAATGGACTCTTGAGACCCTTAGAATGATGTTTTGAGTTCACTCTTGTAGACTCTTTGTGGCCTCTATTATAGGGGCAGGTTCCACTTTTTAGGAGTCAATGTGGGACAATGTCATAAGGAAGAACAAAAAAAAAGGCAAAATATTATGTTCCCAGAACTACCGAAATAAAGTAACTTGCCCATTTTGCTTCTTTGTCTGGGTGTTATCTGTCACTACTGCTGTTCTTCAATTCAAATATATGTTCACTCCCTACACTTCTATTTTAAAGAAACAAAGTCAAACCATATATGTGTGGTGATTGCTCTGAATTTCATTGATTTCCATGTGCTTGCATGACCATGAATTCATGCTACAAGAAGTAGAGCTATTACTTAATCATTAAATACCTTTGTTCTGCAAATGCTGGTTTTTCAGGCATCATTTTAAACCAACATTGTCACTCTCATTAATTTTATTCAAATTTCACATAATTAGCTTTTCCTATCCTATTAGTGAATATATAACAGCAAGAAAAATCATGATATGACAGAAATATGCCAGTGCTCAGCTGTCTCTGCTTCTCCAGCACAAAAGATCCTGCCTCTTTTAAGTAAAGCTTCAGTTTGGCTGTAAGTGAACCTGCTACAGGATTACAATAATGGACCCTTTCAAGGGAAAACAATCAACACAGTATCGGCTGACAGATGCTGTCCTTCCTGACTGCAGTGTTATATCCATTATTCAATAAGATGGACATGATGTTCAGGAGAGTGGGAGCGATGAGGTGTAACTGTATCTTTCTGCACCACGGAGGAACCTCCAAAGAGATTAATGGAGGAGGAAGGAGGGGAAGATTTTCCTCTGGGCTTCTGGTGTCTTATGACTGCAGCTTTCGGTGTGCAGACAGGACTCTGGAGGAGTCCTAGTAGATGAGGGCTGAGATGTACAAAGCTTCTAGTAAGTTTTCCTACCACTTCTCCAGCAAATGCATTTTCTTTCTTAGTCTTAGTTTTCAAAATTTGTCTATGAAAGTGATGTCAAGTCATGACCAGCTCAGATATTCTTGGTACTATTAATTAGCAAGAAGCACAGGGATAAATGGGTTATAACTTTACTGTTAGAGTTGAAGAAATAATCACAGTGCAGCTCTGCTGGAGCTTTGGACTGAAGACATGGATCAACAAGTGTGGCTCACATGAACATCAGCTGTTTTCATACAGTGGAGTTTTCTAAGTACTAACTGGAGAGTCTTGGAGAAAATGAATTTTGAAAACCAGCATGCATATGAAATGAGACTCCGTGTGTTTTTAAGTTAACCTTAATTGTTAATGAGCAGTGCAGGGACAATTAGGACAACAAGCAGGGTCTTTTCACTAAAGAAGTTGCATCTCTTGGCTGCACTGCTTTCAGCTAGTGGAAATCTGGGAGGCTCCTAGGTTCTGGGAAAGAGATCTAAGTTATTTCTATGAGTTGATCTGATACCAGCAGTTTGTTCTAAGTAGTCTTTCAAAGTAGCTGCTAATAAATTCTATGAACAGGTGTGAAGTAGCTCTTTGATCTGAAAGATGATGATGATGCTCACATATGAGATAAAACATAGCAGGTAGTCCATATGTCTAGACTGGAACAAGAAATACATATGCCAAACCCCTTGGTTCATAAAGGTCAGATCTATTTCAGAAGCAGGCTTTGTGCCTGGCTACTGGGATATAAAGCTGATCTGGCTCCCTGCCAGCAGAAAACAATCCACAGCCACCCCTGGCTTTGTTATCACAAGACCACGCACTCCAGGCACGCTGACTTCCTCTGATCTGGCCGTAGGTGCTCAACTGCCAGCAATCAGTCTGCCTGAATCTCATTTCTTGGGTATTACAGTTCTAAGGAAAGGGCCAGTGCCTGACTCTTAAGAGGGCAAGGGGTTAACATGCTTAATAAAAATATTCTGACACTATAAAAAGCTGTATCCTTATCTCTGAAAGCAACATATTCTGTTACCCTGGAAGTGACTGATTGGCCCTAATGAAGCTCCATGGGGAGAACATACAGCAATATGGCTGGCTCTGGTTACCTTAGCAACTCTCTCCTTGAGAATTCAGAGGCTAAATTTATATAAAATTAGAAATCTAAAAACACCTGACAGTATTCCAACAGAGAAAAATGTTACACACTGAAATTAACCTTGATTAAGAAGGATGATGTTGCTGTAATTGACTCAGTGTGTTCCTCCAACAGAAGGGCTTTGAATGCTTATTGTTGTTCTGAGTCATGGAAAGCAACAGGCAGCTCCAAAGGGGCCCAAAGGAGCATCCAGTGGAAATCACTGGAGTGAAAATCAGAAAGAGAGGGAGTAACTAGCTCCAAGTTATGTGGAGGTTTCCAGCTGTGTGTGGGTTTTAGCTCTTGCAATCCTATCAATGTTTGTATACAGTCATTTAGGTTGGAAAAGACCCTTAAGATCAAGCCCAGCTGTTAACTTTCTATGACTTCCAGTATTGTTCTTTAGGTTAGAAACTCTTTGGCTGTCAGGCAAGGTCTACTGCTTTGCTTTGTGGAGCACCTACTCTGTGCTTCTGCAGTAGAATTGGAGTTTGTCAGTAAGGAATACAAATAACAGACCAGGCACCCTGGTAATACAGATGGTCATATATCCATTGACTTATGTGGTGTATAGTAATGAACTTCCCTGGAAGTGCAGATAAAACCTTTTACAGTTGCTGTGCAGCATCAGCCATAATAATGCTGTGTAACTTGGAGAGAAATTTCAGAGAACAATGCTTTTAATTCTTCCATCTTTAGCTTTTAAGCACTTGGAGTTTGTAGATCACTGTAATGGTTCTGCTTATTGTCTTTAATAATTTTAAAGATGATCTGTGCTGGACTTAGACTTTGAGAACTGAAATGGAGACAGTCTGTGGACTCAGTGGGGAAAGGTGAAGTGGCAGGATAAACCCTGAGCTCCCACAGATGAAGCTCAAAGAGATGCTGCTGGCTGGGATCAGAGACTGAAACACTCTGGGCTGTGGGAGCTGTGGTTAATTTTACTCGTGCAATTTGTTGCTGAGGGAGGTCAGCAGGCCAAATACTCTGGTTGGGTTTTAAATAGGGCTGGATAATTTCATGATGTCTAACAACATTTGCAGCTCTGCAAGGCAAGCTAACGAGGTTAATCAAATCTTATGCTTCAGGGAACTGCCTTGCCATGCAGGCCTGCTTCTGTGTAAACACTGCAAGATGGTGCATCATGGGTGTTTGACCAAAAATATCAAGAGTCTGCATCAGTGAGTCAGTTTTGTTCTAAGCTAGAATGATCAAGGATTTGATCTGAGATGGAAAAATGGAATAACTCTGATTACTCCTCAGTTTATTGCTCTCTGAAATGCAGCTGCGCTGGCCTCTATTATAAGAAATCAGAGCACATGTGCAACCACAAAATCTTGAGGAATTAGTAGTTACAATTCATTGCTGATGAGTGAGGATCTTGGTGATTGTAGTCCCTGATGCACTTAATGTTTATGCTCTTAGGGCAGTGCTTTCCCACTGTAGTGCAGCTTCTGCTAGGTTGGGAGCTCAATAATAGATTGGGAGATGGTGCTAAACACTGGAAGGCTTGCACAGGTAAGATAGGGCATTGCTGCACAACCAGTCTGTCCCTTTTTTCCTCCCTCACTTACATGAAATTATTCTGGTTTTGCCAAATGGTTTCCCTGCGAGTCTTGCCAGTGACCGTGGCAGGCTCAATTCAGCACAGGCAGTGAGGATTTTGGTGATGCCACAGGGTTTGAAACCATGAAAATACAGTAAATCCTCTGCTGTGTTAATGTGGAGCATCACTTTGATGAGCACCCAACTTGTTTCTGATTTAGTGATGAAATGGGTGGAAGATCTCAGCCTTTTATTCCTATTCTGATCATTCACAAAGGGATTATAGTGGTATAAATTTACTGACTCGTTTAGGATTTGTACTCTGAAAACTGGAGGCAGGGCTTGGCTGGCTGCTTTTGTTTTTCCTGCTGCTTGGCTCCTGGATGTGGTGCTTGTAATTGAGAGCTGAAAGCAAATGCAGTGAGCTTGGCCACTGAAGAGTTTCACTTCTGGTCTCCCTGTTTGCACAAGGTTTTCACTGTCTTGAAAGGAATCTGGAGGGAAAACGCTCCTGGCTTGATTGTGGCATTAATCCAGGCTGAGCCAGGTGGGCTTAAGCTAAATTTGGCTCTTCAGCTATATCTAGGAGGTCCAGAGCTGGAAGGCAGCACACATTTCTACATATTTACTCAATGACATCTTTCCTTTGCCCTTCCTGCTCAGGGTCTCTTCAGTTACCACTGAGCATTAGGCTGGAGTGTGTTAGTGAAGGCTGAGAAAAGCTTAGGGTTTTCCTGGGCTTTCCAATATTCTGGTTGAAATATTTAAAGGCATGAAAAGCTGAGGCAAAGTCTTCTGGACTTCCCTAAACTGTCATGTCCTTAAAATTCACAATAAGCCAAGGTATGTTTAAAGTGGGAGATAAAAGGAATTTTAAAAACACTTTACACATATAGGGAAAGTCCAGGTTTTTCTAAATGAAAACAAAGAGAATTTCATGTTTTGGGCTGCAGATGTTTTCAGTAATCACAATTAGTTCTTCATGCATTCAATTATTGTTTAAATGTAAAATAGATGAATTGTATCTTCAATTCATGGAAACAAAATGTGATTCCAACTTCCTTTAAAAAAAAAAAAAAAAAAAAAAAAAAACCAAGCTGCATGATGACCATGCAAGATAAATTTTTGAGAATTAATTATGGGTAACAGATTAATAAGAATTCCCCTCTGCATATTTATGCCATGCTTGTGAGCTTCTAGAAACAGCATGTGATGCCAGTCTCTGACTAACTCAAGCCAACAGAGAAATGCAATAATCCCCATAAAATTATATGTTCATTGTGTGTGTATATATATAAATGTACATACTTTTAAAAATGATGCATAATTGCTGTGCAGGATTGGAATGTATGGTCCATTCAAATTAATACTTTCTCCAGTGCTGGGGTCTCAAGTGGTTCTGTCCCAGGGGTCATAGTTGCTGGATAAGTGCCTCAGTATTGTTTGACAGTCAAGACTTTCTAATACTCTGTTCTGCCACTTCAGAATGCTCCTGAGAATTCTTGTTTTGAAAGGAGTAAGTCGCAAAGGTCTCTGATATATTGAGGGGAGGAAAAAAACCCGGTCTGTAGTGAGAGGTTAACTGACGGTTAACCTACCTGATAAGGGAACTTGTTGCTAGTCAGGACTGACAGAGGAAGGTGATGTTGGGTAAGTGTGTGACATCTTATGGCATTGCAATGGATGGTGGTGGTCTGTCAACATTTTGGCTCAGAGCCAGAAATCTCTCAGAAATTTTCTGATTTTCTTTGAGTCAAACACGGTATCCTCAGACTTGTCCTGCCTGGCTAATAATGAATTTAAGGGTAGGTATTAAGTTGTTGTAGTTGTTTTCATTTTATGTAAACTGTAATGCTGCTTCCTGTGGTAAGGAGGAACCTGGGTCTCTGCTGGGAAGGGAGTGCTGCATCCTCCTGTTGTGAAGGTTTGAAGTGTCTTAGTCAGGCTACAATGGGAGCTAAGTAACATACTTTGGGTTAATGTATACTCCTCAAAGATGGGTAGCTTGAAAAGGAAAAGCCTTTGGAGAGGCAGATATCCAAGGACTGGATCCCTATGAAATACTTCCCTTGCCATTTCCTATCTAACCAGGTGATGGAAGTAGGGGGGTTATAAAGTCCCACTAAGACCGTCAGCAACAAAACCAGAAGATTTGTTTTTTGCTTAATAAAAGCTGGTAACAGGGTATTGATAACCCCTCACCTGACCTCTTGGTACCCTTTGTGCTTTTAACTGATATTTTTAATCACATTTGACAGTGAGATGCCCAGCTGTATGGCTCAAAAAACATGAACCTTATCAGACAATCCAGAAACTCATCAAGATCTTCCTGTTTGCAAAGCAGGTTTTGCGATGTTTCATTCTGTTGCTGGCCACACACATGGTGTCTGTCTGTCACCTTCCAGCACACACTTGTCACTCAGTAAAGGATGTGGAGGAGCAGCCTAAACATAATGAAAAACCCTGGATAAAAGGAAATTGAAAATGAAAGTCCCTGGCCTTTGGAATTAAAGGATGAAGCAATCACTGGTTAGCTCATTCCCCCTAGGGAAGTCCTCAAGCCTCTTGCAGCCTGCACTGTAAAGAAGCTTACAGTAAAATATGCATTTCATTTTATTTTGTTGAGAGGAAGAAGGGCAAATGAAATGACCAGAGGAGAGACGGACGGAGAGTGGAGCAGAGTCGGCACTTTCTATTATGTTTCATTTGTCAAGCCAGTTAGTCTTGCTGCAGGAATAATCTCTGGCTCTCTGGCCTTTTTTCCTCCAGACACCTGCTGCCCTTTTGCAGTGATTTATCTCCTTACCCCATTCCTCCTTTCTAGGGAGGAGAGAAGATGGTTTGTGCTTGCCACTTTTGCTCAGAGGCAAGCTCAGTGTTTCCTCTGGTCTTGTCTCAGGTCAGAGGCAAGTCCTGTCCCTGTTTTGATTGTGGTTTGAGGTCCTTGCAGCTTCTGTGGGGAACCTAAAGGTTTTCCTTCTAGAAGGCTCTTGGCCAGCATCTAAAAAATATCTATCCAGAAGTGATTTGAATTGAGTTTGTCAAAGCACATCTTCAAAGTACTTGCTACATCTCCACCAGAAACCGGTTTAATGTGCTCCTCCTTTCTTAAATCACCATGTGGTCTTTCCATAAAATGGAGCCTGTGGCATTATTGAGCTAAAACTCCTCCCTTCTCACTGCTAATGGCATTTTCCCCCTGTGTGCTGCCCTCAAGGTCTGCTCATGGTACGTACAGTGTGGTTTGATTCTCTACCCGTGAATGCCAATAAATCCAGTCTAAGCTACAGGCACTGCAACCCATTCCCTAACTGGAACTTAATGCAGGTTTAATACTCAGCAGTGCTGAACTGCTGTGCTGCTGGGAGAGGTTAGAAGCTGTTGCTTACACAAAAACTGGCAATTAGCAAATTTTGGTAGGGACATGAAGTAGTACTTGTACCTGTGCTCAGCTCCCTGCAGGGGCTGGTTTACAGTCCAATTAAACAATTACAAATCATTAAACCGAATCTTCAGAATCCTCTGGGCTCTCTAAATTGCTATTTACATAATTCTACAACTAAAAATAATGAAGATAAGGCAATCAGGTGGTGGTAGAACATCCTTTTCAAGTATATGAGAAGTTAATTGCCTTCACTTTATTCCCAAATGTGCAAACACTGTCTCATTTGATAGTGACAAATATAATTCAGGGGGTATTTTACCCACCTGGCATTTTTAAGAGGATATGGGCTGTACTTAGTTGCAGAGTTATGATGGAGAAAATATTGTTACTCTATACAGGTCCATCATCCTGTGGTGTGTTAACTAAGAAAAGGAGGTTGCTGAGAGATGTAACTTCTGAAATAGGCTCTGCTACACTTGATAGCACAGGATGAGGAAAGACTGGAGTGAACTTTCCAGGTTTAAAGCCTGGTAAAAGGGAGTTTTGCATTTCCTTTTCCTTTCCTGTTTTTAGGCTGTCCTGTGCAGGGTCAGGAGTTGTGCTTTGATCCTTATCAGTCCCAACTCAGGATATTTTAGAATTCTAGGTTCATGTCACCATTCAGATCATGAAAAGCCCTTTGTGGTTACATGCATAGCCCAGTTTCTACAGCTTAATTTGGATCTCTTGGTGGTGTTCTTCCTTGCACTCAAACTTTGGAACAGAAAGCTCTCACTAACCTTACCATGCTTTCACTCATTCACTTCACTAAAGTGGAGATACAAGGCTGGAAATAAAAAGATGAAACTTATCTTAAAGGTCACACTGGGTTTCAGCTGGAGCTTTCCAAGTGCTCAGTGCTTTGGAAAATACATTCTTCCACTGACAACTTGATGGCTTATCCCATACAGGACATTTTAAATGCTTTATGAAACAGAATGGCTTTGACATCTCATTAAATGCCTTGCTGAATACAGAGCTAAATAGTGATTGTTTTGCATGACTCAGTTTCTCTATCCACCCAGAAGGAAGAATAAGTTCTTGAGCCCTCTCCACAGCATTACAAGGAGATATAATGTTATCATACAAATGAACTGTTGTACAGACACAGAATTCTACAATCAGTGTTAGCTTTGCCTAGCTGTGGAAAGCTCAGATCTTGACCATCACTGTCCATGTTTACTTAGCATGACACCAGTACAACTACAAAACAGAAGTGAGTGTTTGAGGTGGCAAAAAACTACTGTGAACTGGGGGGGGGTGTGCGGAAGTTCTAAATAACAGGGCTGAGGACTGGCACCTCAGCTGTGAGAACAGTATGTTTGTTCTCTTTTGCAATGTGTTTCAAGGAGGGGGAAAAGCTTCAGAAAATTGATGTGAAAAGGACAAATCCCCTTCCCTGCTCTTCCCAGTTTGCTTGTTCAATTCCTCAGCAATGTCATGATGACTTACCTTTGTACCAAAGCTTTTTGAACTCTTCCAAACTTGGAGTTGTTTTAGGAGCCCCTGAGATGCTCTGGCTGTATGCTTCTGTTCCACAGCAAGGAGAAGGGATCCACTGCAGGAAACAAAGGTTAAAGCCCCAGTTTTCAGCCAGAAGTAACCTTCTCACGATAGAGAGCTAGGGAAGGACTGACAGATGCATTGCTGTGATATCTGTCTTTCCCTGATTTTACAGTAGACTCTATCCTTGATACTACAAATAAATTTGAATCAATTGCAGCCTTGATCTTAAAGTTGGTTTTATTCCTTTAGGCTGTGTGCTAACTGATTATTCACAGCATCCAAACTCTCCAGGGCAGCATGGGCCAAAGATCCCGGCTAAGCTGGTATTCTTGGAATTGGCAGCCAGTCTGGGATGTGCAGGAAAGGCATGTGGTGCTGGACTAGAACTGACTCTTAATTTCCAACTCTGTTTCTAGCAAGGGACACAAAAAAAGGCAGAGGTGTTATGTCATAGGAAAGTGAGAGTGGCACAGGGAGCCTCTGGAGATTTAGCACTGCACAACGTCTGTTCCAATCTGTCTTCAAAGTGAATCCCTGTGTACGTGCCCCTGGGACACTGAGCATCCCAGAAGCTGCGTGGCAATGCAGATACCTGTGGGCATCCATCAAGGGTCCACACCATGATGCTGGTGGAAGGAGGATGCCTGCAAGGTGAATGCACTGGCTGCACACAGCTCTGCTGACAGACAGATGGCACCTTCAAGAGGCACAAGCACCTGAATTTGGTGACACTTCACTATCCTGAGCTAACCTGTGCTCCTCCTAAACAAGTAACAAACAGCTGCAATTAGAAGCATGTTACCACTCCGAAGTGACCTTACCCTGTCGCAGCCTGTGAGATGCCTTGTAAATCAAAAGACATAGTAATTACCAGCATTAGGCAAGGGATTTGGGAGTCTTTAGGGCAATAACATCACTGCAGATTCTCCTCGAGACTCCTCAACTTCAGGAAAGCAAAACTCAAGGTTCCCTCTGGTGTCCTTTGCTAAGCTTTTATTGCATCTTCTGGACATATTTTATCATGATCCAGCTTTCCTCAGAGCTTGCAATGACCATTGTTGGCTGGTAGTGGCATCAAGAGGCTTTTTTAACTTGATCAATGTGATGTTTTGTTTACAGCATCCTTATGCTTGGCTATGGTCTTGAGTAGAGGGACACTTAACCTAGCAAGCTGTAGTAAGAGCTATGACTTGAACAGTGCCAGGTTTTCCTGATGTTTACACCTTTTCAGGAAGCTTTTCGTATTTGACTTTAAAGGGTAAATCCAGCTAGCACAATCTAATTTTTGTAAGCATAGAATAATTAAAGAAGCAGTGCCTGTTGCCATTGGGTGGAGTTGAGAAGCCCCCAAGAACAGAGAAAATGAGAACAGGACCTGTATTATGAGGCAAAATAGAAAATGGCACTTTCTATTTGACTGGTGCAATTCTTCTTGGCCTCATGCTTCCAGGTGAATTAGAGCCCTTGAGACAGTATAATACTTGTCTTTTTAACTTATGGAGAATTTAACCTGCCTATGGAAATTAATGTTTCTCAGTCTCAGATGTAAAAGCTGGGGATTCCCTGTGTGGAGATGTGAGTCAGCTGCTGCCCCCAGCTGCCAGCTCCTCCAGAGCAGCTCCAGCTCCCCTGTGACTTGCCTTCTGGCCCAGCTAGGAGGATGAATTGGCACCAGAAGTAATAGAGACAAATCTTAGTTGTCTGGAAGAGGAGTGGGAAACCCTTGTAACCTCTGAAATCCTGCATGCTTGCTGAAATGCCATCCTTATCTTCATCTGAGCTCCAAGACACACTGTTTAAGAGCTTCCAACGTTCCTCCCTCACCAAAATCTAGGTTTTCAGTACAAAAATGTCATCCTTGATAATGGAAGATATTTTAGTAATGATTCAGAAATGGCTTAAATAAGCTTTCTGCCAAAAAAAGTCATCACCCTAAAACAGGTCCGTTAAAAACCCTTGAACTGGCGCAACCTCAAAAATCTCAAATTCTGTTTCAAAATCCTGCTCTCAGTTTCTCCTTCAGTGGACCTGTCTGAAGCTGTTTATACACCCTGAGGAGGATGTTAACCTCCAGCTGTGAATGTCAGCATCGTGGGGCTCCTGCCCTCTCTCACTTCAGATGGAGCCTGGCTGTGCTGCTGCTGGGCAGCCACACTCAGCAAGGCTCAGGCTGCGCTGTCTGCCAGCCCAAATGATGCTGGTTGTGTGTTTGACGTGGGTCATGTCAAAGGAAGACACGCTGCCTATGCTGGGTTATATGTCTAAACTTAGCTCCTGTGCCAGAACATCTTCTTGCAGAGTCCCTGTCTCTTGCTTAAAAGGCCAGGGTAAATCTCACATCCTGCATTCCTGGATACAATAGCATCCCAGAGCAACGAAATCCTGTGCTTTGTGTCTGACCTGCCTGACTCAGGATGTCTGCTGTAGAGACCATGGGCTTTTCGGTGGGGTTTTCTGAACAATAGGAGAACTTCAAATAAGGCTGTTGCTCATAGAGATGTGTTGCTGAAATTTCTCCAAACTCTTCAAGGAAGGAAGTTGGGCCTTAAGAGGAAAAGTCTGTCTTTGAGTCATGTTTCTTCTGCTTCCTGTGGCTATTTTGGAAGTATACAGAAAGAAAGAAAAAAAAAAAGGCAAGTCTTAAGTTGGGGTTTTTTTATTCAGCAGCATCCCTGATGTCACCAGGAACTTTGCCATTCTCTTCTGTGGGAGCCCTTATCTCTGCCTTTCATTTCTTCAATTTGCCTCCAGCACT
Source organism: Myiozetetes cayanensis (assembly GCF_022539395.1). NCBI lineage: Eukaryota > Metazoa > Chordata > Aves > Passeriformes > Tyrannidae > Myiozetetes > Myiozetetes cayanensis. Next base: position 14,340,427 of record NW_026087048.1, read on the forward strand.
GTAAAGCAAACTGCAGTGTGTTTTGGCTTTACTGGGAGGTGTGTTGAACCCCACATGCTCTCCCTGTTTCTCCCTAGGAACTGAACAGGGAATTTCCACTTAGGAGTTAGTTAAAAGTTGGCTTCATACTTCATCTGTGAGCAGGGCAATTCTGTGCAGTCCCTGGGCTGTAGCAGCCTCTGTATCCCCAACCTCAGTCACGGGAATTCACACAGGGACAAAATGTGACTGCTTAAGTGTAGAAGGTTCTCTGCATGGATGTAAAGGACCTCAAAATACAACGTGCTGTAGAGTCATTCCTGTGGTGATGTGACTGTTTTGCAGTAGTAATCCAAAATCTGTAGGAGTGTTACTAGTATAGGAAACCTGCAGTGGGTTGTACAAGGTCTGTGTTAGAAAGGAAGCAAAGTCGCTGTTGTAAATCTCAAGGTGGTTGTTCTTTCATGCCAAATGCCTCCTTCTTACCTCCAAAACCAAACCCTCTCTGCTTTGCTGTGCCCAGGCAGCACCCTGATCCCATCTGTTCAAGGGTGGCAGAGACAGTTTTCCCATTTTACCTGTGGATAACTTCTTGTTCCCTTGATAATTTGCTAAGTGCTAAGGTCACTTGGGGAAAACTGCAGGAACCAGCTCGTTCACATGTATCACCTAGCATTTATTTTATGCTGCTGCAGTATTTCTGATCTGTCCCATACAGCAGATCCAAGGAAGCCGTACACAGGCCAGCTCTGCAATTCCATTTGTCATGTCAGACGATGTAGAAAATTGTGTTGCAACACAGCAAACTACTAAATCACATATAATTGCTCTGATAACGATTTAGGGAAGGTGACAACAGCTAGGGGACTCTTTCATCTTCCAAGGTTAAACATCTTAGAGGTATTTGATCGCCTTCTCTTCATGTGAAAATACCTTATTTTCATCCCAGGTGTTTTCTGCACAAAGCAACGTGCAGAAAATGGTTCTGAAAGAGGTTTGCTTATTTATCTGCATGTAACTGAGGGAGGATTGACTGTTTCATGGCGTGTATGACAATGAGGTCACACTGCAGAATAGTGCAAAATAGTCACTGCCCCTGTACTGCAAGCAGTAGTGTGGCACACTGAGATGAAGGACCTTGCTCAACATTGCAGGAGGTTTCTGGCAGATGTCATGGTTGGGTTCAGGCTGGTCCCAGGCTGGCAGAAACCCATCCTTGTCCTTAAGATTGTCTGCCTCCTGGTTTGGTTTCACTGATTTCAAAGTTGATGTTGCCAGTAATTGAAATCCATTTGGTTCCTGGTGTGTGGAAAGTTACAAGCATGTTATCTGTGCAGGACTGAAGGAAAAGGCTATTCAAGCTGTTGACTGCTTCCCCCTGTCCTCAAAATATCTTTTTTTTTTTTTATATTGCCCTGCAATATTGAAACTTCATCAGCTAAAAACTGTCAGCAAACAGTTTACTAAGAAAATCAGAAGGATCTCATTGCTTGAGCTTTAATGAGGCTTTCTTTCCTATGGCACTCCAGCTTGTAGCCAAAAATACAGCTGGCAATTCAGAAATGTGCAGGAACTTGTCTTGCAGCTTGCTCCCTTTTCCCACCCCCCAGCAGTGGGTGGTGGGGTGCCCAGCACCCACCCATTTCCACTGGCAACGCCTCATTGCTGCAAGGGTTTCTCTCCCCCTGGGCACCTGAAATCTTGTAAGAACTCCTGAGTGAGCTCTGTGCAGTGACACTGAAGCAGGGAGAGGGTTTGGATGCTCAGTGTGCTGGTGGCTGGCTGGACTCTGGGATAACACATTGGCTCTGGTTATCTGGGGGTATCTGAGCAAATCAAAGCGGGGCAGTAGAGCCAGCCAGGGGCCCACAACCTTTGGAAATGCCGTTCCCAGAGGTCAGAGCTGAGGGCAGGCGGAAACCCCACCTCAGTCAGGCTGTTTTCCTTCATTGTCTCTGGTTCTGTGTCTGCTGTGGAGCTTATCTTAGAGGAAAGGGTGGAGGTTTTCTAAACAGCTGATTCACGGCTGATTTTCTCACCCTTGGGAAGATCCCATGCATCAGTGCTGCCTCCTTGCTGCTCTGTCTGCTCCAGGTATTTCCTAATTGCTCCTGAGAAAGTCTGCAGGAGGTTGAATGTGGCAGGGGGAAACAAGGCTTCCAGGCAGGCAGGGGGATCTGCCTACTGTTTTTTCCAGAGAGGCACAGCCCAGAAGTTATTTGTCTGATATATTAAAAAAAAAAAAAATCAAGTGAAAGAAAGCAGAAGTGCCTTACAAAAGAAAAAGGACTGCAAGAATAGTGGGAGAACATAAAAAATATAAATCATGTCACTGGGTGTAATGCAGTTAATTGGCTGTGTTAACTTGAGAGCCTATCATATGGGTAGAGTGGAGAGAAGGGTCCCCAAACTTGCTACTTGTGTGTCTGATGGGTTTCAAGTAGGGCAGGATGGAGAGCAGGGTGCTCTGCAAACTGCTCACCATCCAGCATCTCACCACATGCCCTCCATGGGACAGGGATGAAATAGCAAGGGACAAATGCCTGGGTGCTTCCAAGGAGATATGACTAGCAAAACAATCTTTCTTTTCCCCTTATCACTGTGGTGCCAGCTTTTTTGTCATGACTTGTTGGGAAGCTTTGTGCCATGCAAGTTGGAGGCCAGGCGAGTGCAATCAGCTGCTGTCAGGCCGAGCCGGGTGACAAGGAGTGGCTTTGGGAGCCTGTTCCCCTCATGCAGCACCAGCTGCCTTCTCTGCTCCTCAGTGAGCCCACCAGTGTGCCAGGCCTCGAGCTGGCCACCTGCCAACACCCAAACCTGTCACTAAACCGAGGGACAGGGGGGCTCCTTGCCACACACTGGTGGGTTTGGAAGGATGCTGAGGTCTGCAAAGATTAGCAAGGACCTCCCCAGTGCAAAGGAGAGATGGGATCCACACCTTGATATTGTCAAAAATGACAGATAAAGTGCCTGGGTCACCACTAAGTGTTTCACCCTGCCCTAGGAAGGTTAAGTGGGCAATGTGACCTTGAAGCCTCTATGCCCTTGAGTTTTGACTTGTTCTCAATACCAAAAATGCAGCATGGGCACGTCTGCAGAGCATGTGAGCTGGTGTGCCTCTTCTGCCATCCATGGGGAAACTGTCTTCTCCCTTCACCCCACTTCCAGGTCACTAAGACAGCCAGAACAGCCCATTGGCATCATCATGATGTGTTTGCAGCACAGGATCTGTAAAAGGCCATGGAGAACAAGGTGCAAGGTGGTGGCTGAATAAAGAGAAGTTGGCCTCACTTAGTAACACCTTGTCCTGGTGTAGACTGCCCTGCAGTGAGGATGTCAGTCTAAATACAGACTTGGCATTGACAGGGCTGTCAGTGCTGATGGATTCATTTTGGAGCTGTCCCAGCCACATAGCTCCTTAGAGGACACCTTCACCTCTCCTCCAAGGAGAGCCTTATGTCTGCATCACTACCCCATCCATCATTATGACACCTATCCCTTACTGAAGACTTATAACCAGCAAATAACAGTCAGTTTTGTGTAATGTCAGGCTGGATCCACGCCCTCAGCCAGGCTGCTGACCTTTGGGGTACTTCCTCTGGACTCAGTTTCCTGATACACAAAACTACATCAACAATACATCCTTCTCAAGATGCTGCAAGTCTTCAGTTTTGTTTCAAAGGTTCTCTGGCTCCTTTAGATTAAATTCATGGATCAGCTACTGTAGCCTTCTTTGAGTTATTATGTCATTTGTTTTTATTGTGATATTTGCAGTTGTTTATATGGTAAGATGGTTCCTCAGGCCCTGTGAAGAACAGGTGTGCCTGTGATAAAAGAATTTCCAGTAGTTGTTTATCTGACCCTCTGAATTTTCATGGTTTATGTATGAATGGGGAATATTTCTCTGCCTTTTTTTGCTCTGGGCTTCAGAGATGGGGACTCTGTTTTCCAAGGCTTTGCTGAGAGCTACTCTTAACTCCTACTTCAGTCCCAGAGGTAGGGCAGAGCAGGTTATTAAAATGTGGAATATTTTGTCAATAGTTTACCAAACAGATTGTGTAGATTTCACACAAAATAAGAATTTCTCTAAAGTAATAAAAACAGTCTCCTAAGACTTTTAGATCTTGCAAACCTAAGGTAATTTTTAAGTCATGAAGTCAGATGTGGTAGTTCATAAACCTGCTGATCCATTTATCGTATTTCATTAACGTACATCTTGAGGAGACTTTTTTTGGTTTTAATTGGTGGCTTTTGTGTGTGTGAAGTACATTCAGGTTTTTTTGGTTTTTGTTTGTTTGTTTTTGTTTTTTTTTTTTAACCCTTTTCACTACCTGGGATTCATTTAAGAGGTTGTTTGGTAAGAGAAATTGGGTCCAAGATGTGATACTTTTTTCCCCTTCCTTCCTCAGCCAGTACTGCTCTAGTTCTGCATCTTGTATATGGTCAGTGGGGCAGAGAGTTGTGAACCCGGAGAAATAAGAGGTACCTTCTCCTCCTGGAACTCTTCCAAAAAGCAGCACAAATTTATACTAATAATGGTGAGGTTTTAAATCCTATGCAATTTGTAAATGTGCATTTCCATGGTAACACGTAGGTAGTGAAGTAATCCTCAATTCATCATCTTCCATGAAATTCCAGCAACTATTCCTAAACATTCATCCTTTTCTAATCCCAGAGCTGTTGCCATGGAAATGATCAGATAAGATACAGGCCTTTAGGCAGATGGGTCTATAAAGGATGCTAAATCTTGGCCCATTGAAATTCTTATTTAAAAGCAACATAGCTGGCAGTGATTTTTCTTCTGATTGTTTCAAGATTAATTAAATTAACTCCACATTACAAAAGCCTTCTCTTTGAGTGACTCCTGGAAACTGAAAATGTCTCTGTCCACAGATGTGTCACTCAGGTCTCTTCTTTATTCTCTTCTTTATTGTGTGGTGTCAGGGGCTTCTGCTGCTCCTGTTCCCTGAGTTCCTGCTCTTTTCTCCACACGTGCATAACTCAGATTCTCACCGGCTTTGCTCACGGTCTGGGTTTTTGGGCTGCTTTTCAGGTATCTTGCTCTGTAAAGGAGCTTATTTTTATTTTTTACCGTTTATCGGAGCAAAGGACGGGATTCAGGAGATTATTTCCAACACCCAGAGGATCACTGCTTTCCAGTGCATTAAGTTTTCAATTCCAAAAGCTGCATGGGATGAGAGGTTTGCATGTGCAGAGGCACCTTTTGGAGCACATTTCTAAGCTGAACCTGGAGAGGTGTGTAGATGACTGTTAAAATGGAATTTGGCTTCTAAATATCTAAGTTAAATGTTCGAAAGTCACAAAAACATGTTGAAAACTGGATGTCTTCTGTCTTCACCGAGACATTTCAATGCAGGAGGAGATGTTCTCCTGAATCTCTGAATCTTCTCCTGAAATCAAAAGGAGAGAGTTTCAAAGCCATGAAACCACACTTAGGCACCAATTTTTCTGACTTTTAATGAGGGCTGGGGCTCCAATTCCCATATATACCTTAGGCATTTTTCTTAGGCATTCTTAGCAATGTGTCATTATCTCCCTGCACAGGAAAAGATAACTATAAATAAATCTGAACAGATAACATCTGAATGCTAAAATGGATTTCTGGTTATTTTAGAGGGTAAAAGGCTCCCCACTTAAAGAACTGCTATGGAGGTAACAATGGTGGTTAAAGAGCCCAGTCTCAACCACCCTGCTTGTTATCAGTGTTCTGGGGAGGGGTTATCACCTTGTGAAAGGCCACCTGGTGTAATGCACGAGTTGTTGTGAGTGTTCCTTATCAGTTCCAGAGCAGAGTCCACCAGTGTAGGTTTGCTTGCTAAGGAATGTCAAGTTGATGTTCTGTTTCCTGAAGGACTAATGAGATACGGAGGAGGGATGTGAGAATCAAAGTGGATGGCTGGAAACATCAGGCCAGCAGGGATGGTTTAAGAAAACAGGAAGAAAATGAGAAAGCAGAAAAGGAGAGGGATCACTTGAACTGGAAAGCAGGCGAGAGAAGAGAAAGGACTCTGCCAGAAGCTGTTCAGCACATGAAACTCCAGGGAGAACAGGCAATATTACAACATCCATCAGTGTCTGCACAGTCTGTTCCTGCATCCCCTCTGCAGGCTTCACTCTCTGCTCTTCCCAGCATGGTGGCAGTTTTGTTCTCATTATTGGGTGGAAATTACAAAAATTATACCCCCAGAGCCACTGTCTTGTCCCTACCAGTGCTGCTGGCAGCCCAGGGCATGGAGCCCCACAAGAGCCTCTGCAAATCAAAAGCTTTACTATTTGCCTTGTTGCAGAGTGGTACTTTGAAGATTCCCCATGGATGACCTAATAATGCCCATTAAAAAACTCCATGCAATTCTTTACAGAGCTTTAAAAAAAAAAAATCAATATCAGCAGCTCTGCCTGGGTTTTAATCATGCACTGACACTGTTTATTGCCTAATATTAATACTGCATGGGTTGCAGCTCCTCTGCCAAGCACACCACAGCCTGGGAGGGGAAAGGGGGAAATAAATTCAGTAAAAATGACATGTTACAACCAAGAAGGGCAGCCAATGGCCTTCACCAGAAAATTTGGCCTGTCCAACTTCTCACAGAAGAGGTTATCAGCAATCATCCCCTGGATTTATATGGTGCCCTGAATCAAAGAAACACATGGCCCCTCTTTATTTCTTCCAGCTTTAGCTTGTAGATGTGGAAGAAGTGTCAGGAAGAGGCTGAATCACAAAAGCTCTTGAATTCTGGCAGGAATCAGACCCAGGTGTCTTGGGCTCTGGTCTGCAGCTGTAATTCAGTATATGATATTTATCTAGACATCCAAGAGAGTTTGAACTGGAAAGGTTGATGAAGACAGGAGAGCAGGAAGGCAGAGGGTGATGAGTATGGTGGGAATGAAAGAAGAAGCAGAAAAGGAAAAGGCACAGGAGGAATATGCAAGATTGGAAGCCAAATTTCCAGTATCTTCAAGTTAGCAGGAGTCAGGAAGAAAGGAGATTGGATCAGCAGTGGAAGAGAGATGGGCTAGAAGAGAGAATATTGAGATGGTGTGTAGAGATGGTGCTGTACAGCAGACCTAGAAAAGGCTTCATACTGTGGTAGCCAGTGAAGATCTATAGTCCTTGTATCTTCTCCTGGAGCTCTCTAAAATGTGAGCTGGGCACCATCAAGACTCCCACATTACCGCAGGAATTCTGCGTCTCCTGCGGGGAACAAAAACATCCATCTCCAGGGAGACAGCTTGGCTAAAGTCAGACAACATCTCAGTCTCTGCCATTATGCTCTAAGTAGCAAACTGCTGTGATTTCAGCAAGGCTTAATAAGTTCCTTAAAATAGCCCCTTGACTAGGCCTGGCCACAATTGCCTTGATTTGCAGATGTGCAAGAAATAGATGTAAAGACAAGTGTGAAACAGGTGCTGTCATGCAAATCAAAGGATGGGAATGCAGTGAAGTTTTTTTTGTCTCCTCTGTCTCCCTTTCTCCTTAAAGACACTTATCTATTTGCAGCAGTCCTGTCCAAAATCCACTTGGTGATCTCCTAGGGCTTCCAAAGTGGCTGTAACTGTTGCAGATAAAATATACTTTTGCCCCTGCAGTGCCTGACCCTTTCTTTCCCAGGGCTTGGAGAAAAGGTCAGTGCTTCTGATTCACACCTTTCTATAACCTGCAGGCAATTGAAGTTTATCATCAGCTTTCAGGAAGGTTTGTGGCTTTGTCTCTGACTGTTGCTAGTGAGACTGTTGCTGTTGCCTTCTCCCTCCTTCTCTGCAAGTTTCAAGAAGAGCTGAAGCTCCCTTTAAACCTCTGATACAATGAGATGGGGGTGCCCTGTCATGTAGAATTAGAGTTTGGGAAAAGAAGTGCTTTTCCCATTTCATATTTATATTTTTGAGGTTCATTTTATATTTTTGAAAGCTAACCATGAGGTAAAAAGTGTTGACCCACAAACGTCACTGCTGCCCATGGACTGACAGGTTCTTATCTCCCAGAAGCATTCAGTGCTTCCACCATATATTTGATGTCAAACTTAATTTGGAAGTGAGGACATTCAGTCAGACAAACATTAATAACCAGGGCTGGTAACTGCCCACACACTGTGAGGACTCCCTGGAGGGTCCTGATTTTCCCTCCTAACCCATGAGATCGTGGTGTGTTGCAAGTACAACCATTCCTGTAGAGAATAGGTGCCCTTGGTTGTGGGTAATAGCAGCTTCATCATTCAACCTCCCTCCTGTGGTGATGCCTCACCCCAACACAGAAGTACCTGCACTGGGAGTGAGGAAGGGAGGGGGAAGTCTCCCTCCCTCATCTGCAACAGCAGTGCTGTTAACAAAGTGAGCTTTGCAGGGTGTTTTTTACTTAAAAACTTCCAGGTCACTTGGTTTGAGGGACACAGGTTCCCTTACAGGCTCAGTGGTGCAAAGGGACTTTTTTACACAAGGGTGTTTGTGAAGTGTTGCCCAGGTATCTGATTTTTCAATTGTCATTTAAAAGCAGGGCACGTTAAAGAGCCTCTGGTGCTCCTGGTGGCACAAAGGCTGGTTGGCAATGTAGCAGCAAGTGGCATGACCAGCAGGGTTTGAATCCAGAGCCCTTGGCACCATCTCTTCTGCCTGAGCTCAGCAAACAGCATCTCATCTAAGAACTGCTGGAAAGTTATTTATTACATTTAAAAAATGACAGAGTCCCACTTTCTCCAGAAGTAAAGCACAGTTTGATAACAGAGGCTCACCACGTTATCTCTGTGTTCCCAAGCAGATGCTTCTGTGTGTGTTCACAGTCAAGTACACAATGAGCTGCCTGGAGTATTTTACAAGCTGGATCTGGGAGCACAAACTCTGGAACAAGTAGCTTATCACTTAAGCTGCTTCGAGGATTTAGGCTGGTTTAAATTACTTGAAGTGCTATGGGGACCCAATCCTGCACCCATTGGATCCACTGGAGATTTTGTTGGAGGCTTACAAGAGACAAGGATTTGGCACTAGAGGCTTAGAAAGCTCAAGTGGATAAAACCCCTACAGCCCTTTAGAGATGACTAAACCGTTCCAAAGCCTTAGACCCGTTCACAGACCACAGAGGTTGGTCAGTGATGGAAAAGCCATAGGACTACACCAGGAGTACACACTTGCTGATGTTTACATCAGGCACCTCCTCAGCCCCTGTGATTGCAGCAACTCATCTCCACTTCCTATTGACAGCCGTGCTCCAACCCTGCTCATAGCAGAGTCTGCAGCACAACTGGACACACAGAGAAATGAGGTGCCTTGTCCAGAGTATTGCAGAATCACTTTCTGGGAATTTGGTAGGTGATAACTGGGCAGGAGCAGAATTGGGCCTCAAGACAGTTTTTTTTTGGTTGGGTTTGTTTGTTTTGTTTGTTTGTTTTTTTGGTTTTTTTTGGGGGGGGAGGTGTTGTTTTGTTGTTGTTGTTGGTTTTGTTGTTGTTTTTTGTTCATTTCAGTGCTTTACATTAAGGCACTATCATTTGCTACTTTCCTGTCTTTCTTCCTCATATGTCTTACATTATTTCAAACCATATTTAACACTGATCTTTCCCTTTTTGTCTGAAAAAGAACCAGCATGCAGCCTGGATTTTAAGTTGTTAGTTAATGTACTTCTCACATGGAGAAGAAAGATAAACCTGAAACACTTCCAGTTTTTCATAATTAAAAGAAAAGATGAAAAGGGAGTGTTAATACCCAATGCAAAACTTGAAGCGCTTATAGCTCTCCAGAGATTCAACCTTCCATTGGTGCACAGGCCTATCCTGCTTTTCATGCAGGAGTAGAATATGATCCCAACTCCAGTAACAGTCAGCAGGGTGTTAAGGGACCTCAGGCAATGTCAGCATGGCCTTCCAGGCACAGACAAATCTGCAGAGGACACGTGAGACTGAGGGGCTGAGCCAGACTCCTCCACATCATCACCCAGGGACCCTTGGCAATGCTCTAAAACCATGGGCTCCAAGAGGATGTTTTTCCCTCTCTTTCTGGCTTTCTCCCACATCCCATCCTTATGGGAAATAGAGGAGGGAAAAACATAATTCTTAAGGGAAATTCAGCCATCCACAATAAAATACACCAGGGGATGAATTCCTGAGATATCCATTTTGGTAAGAGGATCTTGTGTTGTAGATAACAGAAAGGAGATAAAGTTTTAACAAACCTCCTTCTTCTGCAGCCATTTCCTGCTTAGCTGTTCCTCCTTCTCTAGATGCCCTCACCATCTCATTAATCTCTTGTGATTTGGACTCTCATGTCAAAAAAAAAGAGAGAGCTGTAGCAAAATCAGAAGGGAGAGGATTCTGCTCCCAGGGGACTTCAGCACATTTTTTTCCCAGCAGCTTCCAGAACATACTGAAATCCTGTCACTGGAGTAAATACCAAAAGGACTGGAAACAAGCATCTCTGAACCATCATACCAATAGAAATGCTCTTATGACTTTAAAAAGCAAACATAGTTTAAACATTTTTCTGCTCAGTAATTTTCCCTTTTGTAGAGCACAGTAACCTGGACAGACTGACTAGAAATATAAGTCAAAAAGACTAATCTATTTCCATATATATATATATATACACCAACCTAGATGTATACATTTTAGATTTATAGTGGATAGCTCAACAGTGTCCCCTAAAGGATGCACTGTAAATAAGAGAGGTAAAAGAACAAAAAATACAGGGAAAGAAAGAATAGGGAGAAATTTGTGAAAACCCTTGGGGTAAATAATTCTAGGTATTTTTCTTGTAACAATTACACAATTCTGCAGTTTTCCAGGAGATCAATTAGTTGCTGCAGTGATGCCCAATTAGCTGGATTTTGTGCTGGACTTCAGCTAGTTATGCCCAAGAAACCTCTCTGCCTTTCCAGAGGGCACTTCTGCAAGGTGAGTCTGTTGCACCTCCCTCTTCAGCTGAGCAGGGAAGCACTATTTTTGGGTAGGGTGATCTCATTAAAAACCACCATCCCACTGTGCACAGGGGATGCACTCAGTGACTACCCAGTGCATGCCAAGATGTCACCAATTTTAGGGGACGGATGCTGGAGTCATCCAGGCAGAGCAAGGCAGGCCAGACGTTGCGAGCCACACCAGCCTCCCCAGCTGTGTCCCTCGGTGCCACCAGCCCATCTCAGTCTGTGGGCTTAGTTGGAAACAGATGTTTGTGCAGCATCTTCCTTGGAGCACTGAGGCATCTCTGTGTTGGCAGGACTGCTCTGTGCAGCCGTGCTCAGCTCGGGGCCGTGATCCTGCAGCGAGCTCTCTGTGCACGCTGTGAATTCATTGTGGGAGTGCAGCTATCAATAACAGCCACAGCAGGATTAGGAAGTTCCTTCTATTCATTTAACGTCACTGTGTTTTTTTTAAACAACAGCATCAACAAGGCTCTCTTTTTTTTTGTTAAGAGAAACAATCTGACCACGATGAGTTCAACTCCATAGAGTTTTCTGTAGGGAATCTATTTGCTGAGCCACTGATTCCATTGGTTCTTTTCAGTGATGCCAGCGCTCGGTAAATATTGGCCACTGTGCCTCTAAGTACTATTAATGAAGTTAATTAGCAACAAAAGTTTTCAAATGTGAAAAAGCTACAGGCAGAGCCATGGTTCATTAAGCTTCTCAAAAGCTTCAAACCAATCTTAACTGCATTTCTCAGGGAAAAAGAACCTAACTTTTTCTAAAGTGTTGAGAAAATTTAGCAGCTCTGCTCTGCTTTAGGAAAACAGTATCTGACTCCCATGAGTATAAGGAAGATTGGTCCTGCTTTCCCTTGAAATGCTCACCTGCAAGTGACCTCCATAATGTACCCTCTCCTTTTCAGATGGAGCTGATGGAGCATTTAGGAGGTATTTAGGAAGCAAAAGAAAAGAGCTTAACCTTTTTAATAAGCAATTTGCCTATGACAGTGCTGTCAGTCCAGCATATCCCTCGCACATAATTAATCAAGACCAAGCACTAGATTTGTTATCGTCCCATTTAATAGCATTATGAAAATCCAAGATTTAAGCCAGTGCTTTAATGTCTCTGCCTTGTTTAATACCATTACTGTGTTATAGATTTAAGGTAGCACTTAGGTGGTAAATTTTCAAAGCAATGTCTGGGATTTAATGTCAACAGAAGTTCTATCAAAAAACCTTCTGCTCTGCTTTGAAAATGTTCCTCTTAACCTCTCACGTGCTTCTTGACAACTGAGCTAAACAGGATACTTTTAGGATACTCTTCATGTCAATGTATTCCCTGGTGAATTACAGGCTCTGAGAGACAGATTTCACCCTGGTCCAGATTTGGGATGACAACTGATAAGCAAAGTTGTAACTTAAAGCTTTATTCTCATTTGAACTGAGTGGCTTTTATCTTGACCATCAGGGAAGAGGGTTTGTGGCAGGCTGTGGGAATGGGGGAGAGGGAAGTAGAAAGTACCTCTTCTCCCCTTCCCCATCCAGGAGGCAAAGATTTGCACAGAACTGGTGCTGCTGCTTCATGCCAGTGTCTGAAGTCTTTCTGATTCAGTTGTTGAGATCCCACTGACAGCTACAGGATAATATGCTTTCTTCTTGCTGCTTTTAAATTAAAACCAAAATGAGATTTCCTTTGCCACGCTCTGTAAGTCTGTTTTTCTACATTTTTAAGTCTAAGCTGGATGTAACAATTATTCCTTTAAAATTGAGGGTCATTTTACCTCTTCCAGCTGTTTAGTTGAAATGTTACCTAAACCTCTCCTCAGCTGATAAGTCTCCATCTAGGACTGAGACTCAATTTCCCAAATAATATCCCTCGTTGGTTACCTGAGCCTATTCTCGTTGGTTACCTGAGCCTATTTTCCAATAATCCCTCTTTCTGTGCCAGAGTATTAGGGTCCAGCAAACTGAAAAAAGAAATTGTGTAGGAAATTAAAGCTGGTTCGTTGTGGCAGCCATCACTTCTAGCTCAGCTTGCTGCATCATTCCTCGCTGCTGTGAAATTGATTTCGGAAACAAAATTCTGTTATTGCTCTCTGATATTTCCCTGACAGTTCCCTGAAATATATGTGAATAGAGCTGTGACATGGATGGCAGGGTCAAGCTAAAGATACTCAGAAAAAGCTAATATGAGAAGCTATGCCATTTCATGGTCCATGTCCCTGGAGCACTGTGTGCTCATAGAGCCTCCCAACAAGTAAATTTTGGCACAGATGGAAATGTTTGTACCTGAAAGTAAAAAATTACACATTTTTCTCAGCTAATCGGGAGATAAAGCCGGTATCATGTTGGCTACGTATCCAGCAAGATTTAAACCCATGCTAATCTCCTTGCAGATGTAACACAAATAGTTTTCTCACATATAATAACAATGTGAATCCTTCACCAGAATTATTTACTGAATTACTTTCCGTGACCAGGCATCAAAGGAGAAAGCCGAGTGGTAATGAATTGAGAAAGGGGTGATGGGAAGCTAACAAACTATTCACGTGGTTTTATTCCTTTGGGCAAAACCCTTATTCCACCAAAATCAATGAGAATAGAATAGGATGAGTTATGATTTATTGCTACAGTCACATCTCATTGTGGTGCACTAAAGAGGTTGTGATGATTACAGGTTTTCTCTGAACATGTGACAAACATGGTGACATATTTAGAAAGCATCAGATGTCAAACACCAAACTGTTTCCAAGGGAACTTATAAAACGTCACATCACAAAATGGATCAACATAGTGCCTTTCCCAGTTTTTATAATTTCCTTTTGGCAAGCACTAATTTCTCAGCACACACTGATTCAAATTCTTGCATGATGTAGAGTTATTGAAGTGGGTTCTGAGGACAATATAGTCACACTAGCCCAAGTCTGGCAGAGTATGTTGCATCTGGAGCATAAATCAACATGGGTTTGCTTGTTTCCTTCCTTGATCATGCACCAGATAATCAGTGATGACTCAGAATAATACTCAAAGAGTAGTTATTGCAAGTTCATTTTGCTATCCTCAGTGTTGTCCGGCCTGTCTGTGCACTAATCATGCTCCAGGGTAGCTGGGTTTAATGACGGTGTCATCAGAAAGTGGCACTGTCTTTTTTGAATTTTTTGTGACAATATAAGCCCAGCTGATGTATTGTTAGTGATATTTTTCTGCTCATATCCTTAGCATGGATGGTACAAAGATGAAAGCAACACTATCAAGCCTTTTTGACTACAGCTAAAATTCCTATTTGCTATCAGAAGAGATTATGTTAAACCAGCCATACTGGGGCCGGAGGTACCTCAAAGACATACTGCAGTGACAAAAAGCATTACCAACACGAAGATGCAATTGCCTTTCATGGGAGCTTAGCTCCCAGGTATGACTGATTGTTTTAGGGCAGCAGCGCTGACAGGCTGGACCAATTTTATCAGTTGGAAATTTCCCTCTATTTTTATTAGATTTATTTTATTGGGAAATGTTCTCAAAAATGCTGGTGCAGGGGTTTTGTATATTAAGCGTTTTTCTTTGCTGGAAGCGATGTGTCAGGGTGTTGAAGTCCATCTGATTGTAAGAACTAGGCAGTGACTTTCACAGGGAAAAGGAAGGTTGTGGCTCAGAGGACCTGAGCGCTGTTCTCATCAGTTTTTGCTTGTCACCAAGAAGCAAGTGAGTCTGCAGGATGCTCACAGTGAGTGGACACTGGGGACTTTTTAAGATGAGGCTCCTCCAGGCTGGGAAGCTTAATCCCTCACTGCTGCCAATCACCCATGGCATTAGCAGGGACTGATGCTGGTCCCTCCAGAGCACTTCAGCTCAGACCTGCTGCTCGTGGATGCTCTGGTACTTCTGGAGGAGATATAGGAGCACAACAGCAGCAGAAAAGGAAAATGATCAGGAGCTGATGAGTACCAGAAGTACTAGATGTGAGTGGAGAGTGCAGTGTAAGATCAGTGATAGTTTGTGAACCCTGTGGTGCAGCTGGAGGAACTTTCCAGCGCTGGTAGAAATGTGCCTCCTGTTAGTTGAGAACTGATGATGCTTGAAATGATTCTGTGAGGCAAAATAAGTGCATAAACTTGTATAGATGTTCCACCTGAAATAAATTAATGAACAATTTTATTCTCTTAGGTGGATATTTTATTTGAAGAGCTGAGTTCCCTCTTTCATTCCTGTAGACTGTTTACAGTCAAGCATGTTTACAGTCAAGTTTGTTGTCTGATTCACCCAGCATTGTCTGAGGAATATCTGTGGTGTGTACACTGCTGGTGGGGAGCAGAGCAAGGGCCTGCAGGCAGATATGGGTTGGCAGATATGGGGAGCTTCTCTCCTCTGCTCTCTTTGGAGTTGGCTGCAAATCAATGGGCAAAAATTGTATGATGCATATTAAGGAAAGGAGGGTTTGAGTAGTTCTTATCAGAGAGATGTACCCAAGCCTCATGGGTATGCACACTGGTATGCTCATGAGTGCTCTGGAGGGAGGTTGAGAGTGGAATATTTCTCCTCTTCCCTCAGGAAATACTTCCAGCTCTGGGGTGGGACCCTGCATAGGCTGGACAAAGTGCTGAGGATGCCATCCCAGTAATGTTCACAACTACTTGCTCAAACTGAAGCCATTTCCCTATTGATTCACCATCTTTAAAATGAAGGCAGCATCTGTTCCTAGGGTGGAAAAAGGGCTGCTAAACAAAGAAGCATCAAAGTTATGTTTTAGGACCACGGGACTATTTCCCTGATGTTACGGGAAGGATTTTAGGCTGCGTTCCTCAAAGCAGGAGCTAATCTGCCAAAAACATTTGGCATAGACTCACTGGTTATTCTCCTCAGATCAAACACTTTGACCTTTTGATCTGCTTATGCAGTGTCTCCTGTATGTGGCAGAGCATTTTCTGTCATTGTCAGGGAATATCTGGTATTTTGAAGGACAGATCCCCTTTGTGATCTTTCAAAGAGACCAGATACTCAGTTGACTTAACCTCATGCTTCATAAGTGAAGAAAATAGATAATCCTGCAACAATTCAATGCAAGGAAAATTCAGATATCTGCAGTCACATGGGGAAAGAATAGAGGCTGACTGAGGAGAAATTTACTCATGCATTTAATTATCTGAGTCAGCCAAAATAAATTGGTCATCCTAGAAGACAGCAGGGATCCAGGATCACAACCATCATCAGAGGTCCATCTTCAAACATTTGTCATCTCCCAATTAGCACTGATCTGCTGGCCTGGAGTCTCTGTCTTGCCCTGAAATGGGGCCCTCCCTGGAGATCTGCTGAAATATTGAACAGAAGGTTACAGATGACAGAAGAAGGAACATAGGTGTAAAGGGGGCTGAATTGAGATTGACTGGGCAAGCTGAACTCAGGGAATCCCTTACAAATGGAACACTTGACTGTACAATCCTAATGTCCTCTTAATGCTATTTTTTAAAGACAGTTTCACTGGTGAAGAATAAGGAGTATGAACAGTTCTGTTCACAGGAGAACAACGACCAAGTCAGCACCAGGTAGTGAATGAGATGACCAGAGGGAAACTTTCTCAGTGAGAGAGGTTTCAGGCTAAAGCCTGATGTGACTCAGCTGCACAAGATATGCTTCACTGTACTTTTATCTGGAAAGAGAGGATAAACTTTTATAAAAAATGAGCTGTTTCTACTCTGTATTGAGCTTGACCTATTAAACACAGTTCCAAGTTCAGGTCAGACTATAAAGAAGTACATTTAGAGCCTTAAAAATCAATAATCTTGCTTTCTAGAGACAGATTAATTTTGAGAAATAAAAGAAGGACGCTGGCACAACATTTTAAAGAAGGAGATAGAGTTTGCTTTTCCCAAAATCTGTATCTCCCCAAGTCCTTCCTTTTTCCATTAAGAATAAATGTCGAGAAGGCTGGTGATTACATGTGGTTTGTAGCTCTCAAACACCAGAGAGCAAGGAAAGATTGACTTTGCTGCACGATGATTGTTCCGAGACTGGGTTGCATGCCAGTGAATTATAGATTTTATTCTAAATTAAATGAACCATTACATGTTCAATATTGTGCACTTAGAGAGCTGTAAAACTCTGAAATAAAATTAACAATAAAGAAGTGAAGTTATCTAATGAATATGGGAATGGAACAGAGGTGTGCAACTTCCCTGTCCTTGCTGGTTTGTTTCATCAGTGATTCCTTTCTTCTTCCTTCTACCATGCTTAGTTATCTCAGGCTGTAATAACAGTGTGATTGCTACATTACAACCTTCAGCAAACCCATGCAGGGTCCCATGCAAGAGTTCAGATGAGGATAGTTAGCTGGATTTCCTGCTGCTGTCATTGCAGTCAACTGAACAGCAACTAGTGGGGGCTGTTGGCTCTGCTGGGCTGTGATGTGGACAGTCTCTATGCAAAGTGTGTTGTGCTGGTGAGATGGTTTGGATCAACAAGATGTCAAAACCTTTATTTGCAACTAAAGATCAAATATGGCAGTTTAGCTGATTAACATGGGCTTCCTGCAGACTGCTGGATGGAAATCAGAGTTTTGTCTTCCTCCTAGCAGCAGATAACTGACCACAAATAAGGATTTGCCAGTGGCCCGTGTTCTAATCCGTGGCTTGGTGACCAAAGTTCTCTGTGTGTGTGTATGTGCACGTCTGGGAAACTAGAACCACATAATTTGATTTCTCTGTATTTTAGGTCTCCATCCCTGGAGAACAGTGAACATTTCCTTGGGTACTCTGATAGAAATGCTGTTCATTTTCAGGCTGACACCCTAAAGGCACCCATACCTTAACTTTAGAATTACATGTGTCTAAAGGCAGCATTAAATTCTCATATTTTCTCTCTAATTCTTGCAAGCTCTTCTGCAAAGGAAAGCTTTTAAGAAAAAAAAAAAATGTCATTCAGCTTGTCTCTTTTTGTCTTTTTTTTTTTTTTTACAGACACTTCCAACAATGGAAAGTTTCACAAGAGGTACACCCACAAGAGAGCAAGAAGGAAGGAGAATGTTCCAAATAAAACTTATGCCAGCAAAATAAAAAAGAGAACGAAGTAAGTATATCTTAAAGAAAACCAACCCCAACTAGTATTATAAGTTTTCTTCTTGATCACTCTGTAAAAATCTTATTCATTTCAATTGAATTACCCAAGTGTAACTTCAAGGAGAATTTGGCTTATGTGGGATCAGGGCAGGAAGCCTGGGAGTAGAGGCTGGCAGGACGCCAGAGGTGTTTCAATCCCTATGGCTCCTTTTTCTTGGAAGGAGACTGAAAGGGAGAAAACCCTACAGCATATGTACTCAAAACATTTCATCAAATAGATCACTCATCCAAACCACAGTCAAAAAGTCTGTTCTCCAGCTCCTATGATAAATACACAGAGCTCTGACCGAACGGATATTCTGTGTTGGAAATCTGGGGCATCACTTTATGTGGTACAAAATTAAGCCCAGCAGACAGAGACAAGAAGTGACATTTAAGGAGGGGGATTTCTGTTTGAATACTGGGGGGTCACCGTGCTGCCTGGTGACGCACAAAGCATGGAACCAGTGCTGCTCTCCAGTGCAAAGCACAGCTGGAGCTGCTGAACCAGCTCTGCTCAAGAGTGACCACAATAACCTCCCGATCTCTGTACTATACATCAACCAGTAGATTAAATATTCACCACCAGTACCTATCTATAGCTAGAAGTTATCACAGCTTGGCTGTGTGTCTGGTTGACTTAATCTCTCCAGTAGTTTTGTCCAAAACTTCCACTGACATCAGCCAGGCGCAGTCTGGGTGTGGGGTCATCGGAATCCCCCCGAGGGTGAAAGATTACAACAACACAAAGGATTAGAGCTAAACCAGTGGTGCTTATGGCACTGGCTCCATGGAAAGATTTATGAAGGGTTGGCAATTCCAGCCTGCCAGGGGAAATACATGTTTTAACAGTACAGTGACTAAAACTAATGTTGTATTTCTGCTAGCTGCTGCCTCTGCATTTGCTGAGGTATTTAGTTCCCAGGTTCAGGGCTAGAAGACCTTACTCATCACAGCTCTTAATGCTTCTACCCTACTGCAAAGTCTGGCACCTGACTTGATGAATAGTTACTGGTATTAATCATTGGAGGGAACCAGTTTCTTCATTGTACATTTGTCTGAAAAATTGCTCTCTTTCAGAAAGCTTTTAATGGATTTCTCAAGTCTTTCTCAACCGTGACACATAATGCCTGAAATTCAATGACAGCGACAAATGAAAAGGACAAAAACTGAGGTGGGAGCATAATTACTGTGTATCAAAATATAGTGCTTTGGTAACTGAAACTCACAGGCGATGTAGCGACAGTTTAACATTGCCAGGCATGGGGGCTGACAGTCCCCTTCCACAGAGCCACCCATGCTGCCACCCTGCTCTGCCTTCCCCAAACTTAATTGCCTCACAGTTATTAGCTAGGAAAAAAATGTAATCACTGGTGATTAATTGCCCATCCCTGGAACTGACAGGAAGAATGGTCTCAGGGCTTCTGTCTGTAGCATCATTTAGCAGTGAAAATACAGCAAGTTGTTTTGGAAATGTCAGGGGGAAGTTGCCAGCTCTTCTCTTGGGCTTGGATGGCTGCTGGAGCACTGCAGAGGCTTTGCTATTTCCATTACAATGGGGCACAAATCATCCAATTTTCACAGACAACAATGAGGAACCATCTCTAGGTCTGCAGGAGATGCTGTATTGCATATGCCCCTAACAAGAAGCAGGAGGGAGAAAATGATGCAGAGCATTGACCTGCAGTGGGACTCAGCCTTTTGTGAGGAAGGTTGGTATGGGATCTTAATGAACCTGTCTCAGATCTTCTCCCTTCTGGATTTTATACCTTTATACCTCCATCAAAACCTATGTGCCTTCATGATCACAGTTCACAGACCCACCCTCTGTTCAAAACCTGCCTTGGTCCAAGTGAAGGTTTGAGGCTCTTTCTGACCCCTCTCCTGAGTGACAGGTTGTCATTACCAATTCAGTTTGGCAGGAGCAAACCTTTGAGTCTTTTAGAATACTATAGAGAACACCATTATTTCATTTATGAACAAGAAATATGGGGGACAGGATTCCTTTCAGGTTATTATACCCATGTTATTCTAGTTCCAGGATAGAGGAGCAGGCTATATCTCTTTGCTGTATTTCCATACCCACTCAATACAAGCCATACAATATATTTACATTTGACACCTTATAAGCTCTTTTATGTTGCTGTATGTGGAGCAGTATCCAGTATATTGTCAGCTGCAATCAAGCAATTAGTATTAAAAAAACAAACAAACAAACAAACAAACAAACAAAAAAACCAACAAAACAGTGCAGGAAAATCAGGTGTCCAATTATGAAATCTCCAAGTGACTGGAGGAAATCTTTACAAAAAATTTTACCAACCACATGTACAAGGATCACGTTATGGGAGTTTGGGAAACACAGTCACCACATCAGTTCAGTATCATAATTTAGAAGCTGAAAATCCCATTCTGGAGTATGTGCCATAACTTTTAATAAAAACAGTTCTAAAATACAGCTGCTGCCAAGCAAAGCATTACCAGGGCTGCCAAAAGGCCTTCTGAGGTGCCAGCCCTGCACAAAACCAGGCAGGGTTTAGACATGGCTGGTAAGGAAGGTTTCTTTAGATAGCTGGTGGATTTGCACAGGAATTCCACAGACTGGGGTGTTTCTTTTTCACTGAATCGGCAGATTTCTGATGGGGAGTGCTCTGGTTTAACTCCAGCCAGCAACTAAGCCCCACATAGACTCTTGCTTCCGCACAGTGGGATGAGAGAGGGAATCAAAAGAGTAAAAGTGAGAAAACTTGCATGTTGAGATAAAGACAGGTAAATAGGTAAAGCAAAATCTGTACAAGCAAAGCAACACTAGGAATGCATCACATGCAATGATGACTTGGGAAGACAAACACCATCACTACAGATGTTCTTTCTTCCTTCCATGTGGTCTGGAATATTCCTTGGATCAGCTGGTTCCCTCCCAACACCTTATGCCTCCCATTCTGTTCACTGGTGGGGTGGGTGAGAAGCAGAAAAGGCCTTGACTCTGTGTAAGCTCTGCTCAGCAAGAACAAAAAAACATCCCTGAGTTATCAAGTGTTTTCAGCACAAACCCAAACCACAGCCCCATACTGGCCACTGTGAAGAAAACTATCTCTACTCCAGCCCAAAGCAGCACAGGGAAAAAAGTCTGTCTGAAAATTCCCAGCCTGCCCTGGTTTACAAAGCAGCTGGGAACAGCTTTTCCAGATGGTTTGAGGTAGGAAAAAAAAAGAACATTTGCCATATGACACAGGAAAGTTCACAGAGCCAGATTATAGGAATGAACCTGGTTTGGGGACAGGACTCAAAAATGACACATGGAAAACATGGTTTTTGCACAGCACTTTCTGGTTTCTGTTCTACTGGGTGAAAATTTCCCATGGGAGCCTCTTGTACTAGAAGATATCCAGACAATTAAAGCCAGACTAACCCAGCACAGGAAATATATAAGCATTATTTAAAAATGCAGCAAGTGCACTGTAAAGTGTTTGAATCCTACAGCTTTTGTTCATGCCAAGCTCTCAAGTAATGGAAACTGGGTAATGAACTGACCAAACTAAAGTCTTGCCAAAAAAACCCACGTTTTTCTGGTACACTTGTGACTTGTATCTTCTGGAGAAGGTCAAGTAGAGTTGGTGGCAGCAAATCCTGGCATCATCTTCTGAGATATTAGTGGCCTCTCTGTTGCTTTGTGCACTGGATTTTTTATCTCATTTGCCAGAGCACCACTGAAGATGTATTGTTAAATGACTGAGTCCCAAACACGTATGTGATACTGGGCCCCTCTTCTGTCTTGATAGTTTATATTACACAATACGGTTTTTCTTTCTATTCTGCATCTTGAAAAGGACGTTCAGTGTTGTGGAGAATTTTAAATTGGCTCACACTGCAGAGGAGATTTCATTACCTACATATCAGCCCTCAAGGTACATAGTAATTCTCTGCCTTACATTACTGAAATTTTTTGTATCTTTTCTAGGAACTAGGTATTGATCCCTGGAAAATGAACAACACTTAAAATAAAATGTAGACAACTGCAATCCCAGTGGTCCCATTAAAGGATGAAATGCTTCATTAGCACCTCATAAGAACATTCGGAACACGAGCGGAGGATAACTTTCCTCTTTCATCACTGGTATATGATATCCACAAAGGAATGGCTCTTAAACTTCCCAGGATTACTCTACATGCAAACTACTGCAGTGTAACCAAGAAAAATGTAAGTTCAGTGTTGTTTCCTACCACATCAAGACATTTTTCCTACTATGAAACTGTTTTATCATATTCCAGCCTAAATCAGTTACTTAGTGATTTAATCTTAAATGAAATACAGAAAAAGTAAACCATCACAGAAACCATAATTAGTTTGATAAAACCAGGTTAAACTATAAATTAAACTAACACAACTTTATACATCCCTCTGCCCTTGAACTTCTTGACTGTGAAGAACCCATATCAAATTGCTGGAGGTGATCTCCCTTGAAGCTTCAGCTTTTAGGTTTTTGACTGGGAAGAAGAGGTAACCAATCTGCCTGACATGTGAATGTTGCAGAAATGGTGAATGTCTAGCCACGACTACATAGTTTTCTTATATTTATTTGAGGAATGATGGGAAAAACTGAGCAATATGCAATGTTGCTTCTGATTCCCGTGGGGCAAAGGTACCTCTGAAAATCAAGTCCTTATGTGTTATGGAAGTCATAGCTTGCAGGTTAAATGGTGCCTATGCAGAGTGGCTGGAAATACACACTAAATTAGCATGATTAGGAGTGTACTATTAGTTTCCAGTGAGGAACCCTAGACAGTGTGTCTCCAACATTATTTTAGGTGCAAAATAAACTGTAATAGAGCACAAGAGTTAATATTCAGTATGGAGACAGGATCCAACTAAGCTGGTATCCTGTGTTTTCTCCTGTGACCATGAGAGGTTGTAGGGGCTTTCCTAACTCTTTATCTATCCACACAGAGCATAAAAGATGCTTGGATCACACCTGTCCTCATGAACAAGTGAATGCCTCCTTCAGAAACTTTGTGTCAGCCCAGAGTGACAGAAAATGGATCCAGCTATGGGTCTGGCTTTCTAACACTCAGAACAATCTCATTCTGCTTTTCTTGCCAAGTTTCTTATTGATTATGGCATCCAGCTAGAGACTGATGACACCTGAGACATCAATGGTGTTATATAAATATCTATCCTATAGAATTAGGGTGATCCAAGGCTTCTGATGTTTCTAGTTTACTTCTCAGAGGTCCATGAAGAGTCAGTTGGCTTAAATTCCTTAGCTGGAAAATGCTCAGGGGGGCTACAAATCCAAAAAGGTTGAAAAAGGAGGCAGTCAATAGACAGATAATGTCAGTCAGTCTGATACTGTTAGTATCTGACAGAAAAAGTATCAATAGCTGCCATGATTGATGGGGAATGAAGGAAATGCCACCCACAAACAAAAAGCAAATAAACAGGATTTGAAAGCTCCATGTTGCATTCATTTTGAGACTTCTTATTTTTCCCTTTTTTACGCTGATTTGATTTCACTCCTTGGTGTAATCCTTTGATCCAGGCATCCTTTATAATAAATTAATAAATATAAATGTACATAGTGACCCTTATCTATGGCAGCACCATTAACAAGGGTTCTGTGTGAGTCCCTGTGCCCACCTGAGTGGAGCTTCTGTGAACTGCCATGGAGGAGAATGGAGATACACTCTCTTATACTGAGTGACACCTGTGTAATCAAGGGTGTGTTGCTTAATGCCGTGTAAATATGTAAGTAAAAAACTAAAGAAAGGAAATTATGGGTAATTTAGTTGTTTTTACAAAAAAAAAAAATCAGATCCTTCTTGAACATGTTAATCTCCTCCTGGTGTTTGAAATTCTGAAGTGTTAAGCCACTTGGAATGACAGATAACACAGAGTTTTTGGCTGGAATCTGGGTCTTTGAGTTCTGCCAGGCTATAAATAAACATAGATTTATTTACATATTTATTAAATTCATTTTTATGAGTGCAAGCGTTTCAGGTTTTTCACTTGCTGTGGTCGAAATGCCAGCAAGGTCATTCTAGGAAATACAGAAATTCACCAAGGCATTTCCCAGTGTTGGAAATCCATCAGTTTAGGAGCAAAGAAAAAAACAAGAGAGAAGGCAATGCTTTAGGATCTGTTGTGAGTACAGGTGGGGAGGAGCTGAAGAAACTTCATGGATGTGTAATATCATTAATAGGCAAGATATTAATGGGTACCTCTCAGTTGCTGTCACTGGAACAGCATGACCTAGATTAGCTTATGGAATAGCAGATTATATTGAAGAGCATGCCTTCTGCTTCAAGGAAGTATAAAGAAATTTAAGGTGGAGAAGGAAAGAAAAGCATATGAATCCAAACATATACAGCTATTGTTTAACATGTGCTACTTCCAGGCACCTTTGAGAAACCCACTTGAACCATGATCTCAGCTCTTGGCAGCAGCACAAAACTGAGCATTTCACCAGGAGGTTTTAAGCAGGAACTCAAGGTGCAATTTCCAAAGAGACCAGAGTCTCTCTCTTTTCCAAGGACTCATATCTCTCCTCATGTGTCATGAAGTGTTATTTCTCAAAAAATACAACTAGAGACTACTTGCATCTTCAGCTGCCTTCCAATTCAGCAAGTCTTTCAGGGATTGTATGACTCTTCCCTTGCAAATGGGGCTTCAGGTCATCAGTATAAACCACACTGTCTCCTTATTGCCTTGCTCAAGGCTGGAGCAAATTACCTGGCTGGCTGTGTGAAGACACTTGGGTATCATGAGAAGAGCACAAGACTTGGCAGGACAGCTGTGAGCAGATTGTGCCGCACAGCGTCAAAAAACTCAAGTGTGTGCTGGCAAGTTTAACAAGGACAATACAAACAGTGCCAACACGAGTTATGTTGGGAGTGAGTGATGGAACTTTCTGTTGCTACTTTTCTTTCACACCTTCAAGCCTTTTGACCAAGCTGTGCCACAAAAATATGTGAGAAACATGTCATTCTCTGGAGGGGTGAGGAAATACTGCTATTCTAAGCAAGAAAGAACAAAGTCAGTCACTGAGCCAATATGTAGATCACTGAAGAGTTTACATATTGTCATCAAGAATGGATGCCAGAATCTGATGTCTTTGATGGCCCATCAACAGCCTAATCAGCAACATGAAGACATCTCAGAACAGAATTATTTGTCACGCTCTGAAAGACTGACACTCGACATCTGGTTTGACAGGTTATGAGGCATCACGAAAGCACCCTCATAAATCAAGAAATTCAGTTAATCCATCAGAGCCTATAAATGACCCTTCTGTCATCCCAGAGGTGCTGGGATTGTCAGGAACAACTGAGTGCTCTGCCACTGCAGCAAAGGTGAGTTTGGCCAGTCACATCCTCCAAAACTACCCAGTATACTGCACCCCAACCCCCACATCAGGAAACAGAATTTCTAATTTCTTCTCAACTCACACCTCTGAGAAGACCCTGAAGCCAAAGGATCAATGGGCACAAAGAAATACAAGAGTAGAGAGAAAATTGACTAAAATGTACTGTGATTAACCTACCAAACACAACAGTGGTGTGTTACTACACTGTACGCAAATCAGGCATTAATTAGTATAGCACTCACTGCAGGACACCCCTACATCCTGACACTTGTAGAAGCAAATGCCCTTTCAGTAGCAGTCCTGGTGTGACTCTCAAGTTTCTCATGGATGTAGGGACTGAGACATAGTTTAGTATCTGGTGCTACGGAGAAATACAGCAGCCTGCAAAGCAGTGAAGCATTTTACAACAGTTATGAAAAGATAAGGTACCCTGCTTAGCAGCTGTAACTGAGCAATAAGGTCATGCCAGCAAGCACCAGTACACCCTAATTGAATTATCTTTTTCCTTTAAAGAGTGAAGCACTCGTGCTCATCTCCTAGTTTTGTGTGCAGAGTTTCACAGCACTGAATACAGTATATAGAAAAGTATACACTGAATTCACAGTATACAGAAAAAGGCTCCATACTCAAGGTCACTGCTGATTTTGTGCCCAGCAATGTTCAGGAGAGCTTTTATGGGGCAAGGACCACAGAATTTTTTCCTCAAGTCAACTGCCCAGATAAGAACTTGCACAAACGGCTGCATGGGATGAGAGCAGAGGTCTGTCTAATTCTGTATCCCCTTCATCATGGCCAAAAGCAAAAGATATGGACACCACCTATTAGCCTGATAGCCTTCCTGGAACAGAGTTGAACTCAAGCACATTTGCTTTGCACTTGTGCATCAAGGGACTCAGATTCTGAGAAAATAACAGGGGACATGTATTAAAAGCTGGGGGCTTTCCAGTAATAACTCCCATAAACCAATCACACCCATTGAAATCAACCAGGCATGCCATTTATTTGGTGTTTTGATAAATTATAGCTCTGGGGTGCACTGAGGGCCAGATTTTAAAAGCTATTCAGCTGTTTAACTCTCATTGATTTCAGTGTAATTGATTTCAGTGGGAGTTAGGGGCCTGCGTTGCTTCACACTTTGGGCCAGGCCCTCCTGTGGTAACTGTAGCAATTAAGCAGGAGAGACATTTATCAGCAGTCCTATTAAATGGAATCAGAGGTGCCCAATTACATCTAAATTACCAGTTCAGCCCCCCGATGGTGGAAGGGAAGGGGAGCTGTAACACTGGCACCTCCATTGACAGGGAGAATGTCTTCCATTGTATCCCGCTTATAGTAACACCCAGGGAAAACGTCCTGCTTCCCCTATTAACCCACAAGGTATTTTTACCCTCCCACCAGGTCACTCCTCCATTGCAACGGCCTAATGGTGTAATGGATACCAGGAAGAAAAGCAGGCTGAGTCCAAACCTAAATGAGTGGGGCTTACATAATTAGAGGGTGAGAGAAAGAGAAATTGGAATCAGAGACACGGTCTTTTCAAGGTTTCCAAGGCAGCAAGTGGCTGCTTCTCACACAGCATGCACCACAATCGTGTTTTCAATTCTACAGCATCAGTTTCCCCTATGAAGAGGAGAAAAGAAATCCCCACTCTTTTGAAATGTGAGTGCTTTTGAAATAATAGAGAGAAGGTCTGGGACATTATGCTCCACACGAGTAGTTGTGGTGATATCTTCATTTATTTGATATCATCTCCTGACATTTCGTTTCATTTGCAGGCAAGTCATTTGTAACTTTATGTACAAAGGATTCTGGTGCCACGACCTTTAACTTTTGCCCTGCATCTAATACTGGAAATCATTCAGCCATGATGAAACCAGCTGAAGGAAATTCCTCTCCTGCAGGACATGAAGGCCAATGATGATTTGAAAGATGTGGGACTGCTTTGTCATTTATTGCTCCATATCCCATATGTTTGATTGGTGAAGGGAAAGGTCTGTTTATTAATACAATAGTTTATGTGAATTGCAAGCAGCTGAAAGAAAAGAAAAAAAAAAAAAGGCAAAAAAAACCAGCCAGGAGGGCAATGCAATGACTGAGCAGGACAGCCTTAAGGGAGCTCCTGGGATGCTGCTGAAAGCCACATAAGAATGGTAAGTCTGGATGGATAAGCCTTCCCTAGCACCATGCTTTGGGCACCATGCAAGCAGGGAAAAAAAAATATCCTTTCAGTAAAAACACTGAAAATTTCTGTCAGAACACCAACAGGTAAAGCAGATGAAGAAGCTGACTCTAGAAGTATAGGAATATTTCCCTGGACAGATGGATGGCTCTATATAGGTCACAATTTTGTTTTCTGCCAGCCTCCTTTCTCACTCCTAGGATGACACCAGCTGCACCACACTGTACTGCTGGTTCCTCGCTCCTGAAAGAAATTTTTTCCAGTTGCCAAACCAATCAGGACAATGTAGGTAGCTCAGGTGATGGCAGGGACCCAGAGCCAATGTGCTAGGAGGAGTAAAATGCACTGACAGTGTTCCTATAATCTCTGCCACCAGGAGACAAACCTCCTGGCCTGTCTGTACCACTCAGTTTCCCAGGACATCCCTCCCAGCTACACATCTTCCCAGGAAAAGGTAAATGCTTACTAAACCCCCTTGCTTTTGAGATAAGCTGTTAATGAAAGTTCCTTGTTACCCACAGCCTTGGTTCAGTACGAGCCAGTTAACAGACTGATGGTGTTTATCACTGTATTACAATTCAGGATTTAATGCTTACTACTGTTAAGGGAAAAAATATGAATAACTCATTTAGCTAGATTTAATTTCCTTACTCTCTGCAAGGTCTACAAATTAATTCCTCAGTGGACTTCAGTTACAGCACTTAACCCAATCTTTTCAGCCACACCAGTGATCATTTCTCAGTTTCTGCCATATTCTGCAAGAAAATAGCTCCAAAATACCCTGCCTTCTCTGATCTACCCTTGATAGAGCTCTCACATAGCCATGCCAGCCAGATCAAAAAACAGTTATATCTATTTGGGTGGAATTTGTAATAATACATTAGTTGCTTTTTACAAGGAAAAGAAAATCCTTGTTCTTCATTGGGACCAAGAGCAAACACCACCACTATGGGGTTTCCCACAGCAGGCACCCAAACACTCACCTAGATTCAGCCAAGGCCAGGGAAAACTATAAATATGACTTATTTCTGTTAAAAGAAATAGAGAAATTAAAGAAAGCATTATTTTGCTTTCTTCCACCATAATACCCCAATCTATTTCTTATCTGTTCTTTACCCAGCTAAATTTTTCATTCACTGTTGAGTCCAACTAACTCTTTTTATAATGAACTGGTCTTGATAGGTGTGGGAAGGAGGGCATGGAGACTAATGAAGTAATTACTCCCAGACTGTTACTTGTGGAATCTGGCACTTGGGAGAAACTTGAACAGTATTTTTTCTTGTGATGAGGAAAGAAAAAAAAAAGGAAAAAAAAAGTGGTGCTGCTTGGCCAAAAGTTTTGTGGTGGAGGAAATTGGCTCCAACCATCCGTAGCTCAGGGTGAAAGCTGGCTTTCTCCTTCCCGATGAGCTAATGCTTTCACACATGAGGCTATAAAATTGTTATGTGGACCATTAGGGCTTCTGGTTTCTCACTGCGAATGACACATAAAGGCACCTTCTTGCCATGGTAACAAGCAAAAAACACGATGTTATAGGTAGAGAATGTACAGCAGTAAAGCTACGGCAGAAACAGTACAGGTGGATGGGAAAGGGTTTGCTCATCAGGGAACGTTATTGAGATACCTGGAAGGGGGGGTGGGAAAAAAGACAAAGTCATCAATACTGCCTGTTCACTGCAGAGAACGTGTCAGGATCTGGTGCTTCCATAGGTGTTGGAGTAGATGCAAAGTGAGGCTGGGATTGCCATGTGCTGAGTGCTGCCACTGAGGTTGTCTCAACCAGGAACCTTGAGGTCTTCTATCTTCAAATGTTTTTTTAAAACATTGTCTTTTAGACTTGTAAAACCTCCATCTATTATCCATCCTTCCTTACTGAATTTCTCCATTTCTCAAGCAGTTGCTTCTGCCCCATCTTCCTTAAGAGAACACTCTCTTGAGCCATAAATATCCCTGTTCAGCCCTTTATGAGAATAAACTACTATTGCACTTACAAAGCACTTGGCCCAAACCAGGAATGATGCCAGATCCAGGAGATCTCTAAGGAGGACTTCAGCCCAGGTTGCTCCTTTTATTTTTACTATTAAGTGAAACTAATCTCCAGTGCCTCCAACAGAGAAGTGAGTGTCCTAGCCAAGAGTTTTAATACTTCCCAAAGGTCTTTTGCAGTTGGTCCATGCTTGCTAACAGGCCTACAGCTTGTGCACAAGCTTTTAAACATCTGCTCTGAGAGCACCATTTTAGCCCTTTGAGTTTGGCCTTACGTGTGCTATTTTTGGCTTGTGCTAGTGACTGACACGTTGTCCTGCTGACTGTGTTATTTCACATCCTGGAAACGCTGCAGGCTGTGAGCTACAGGACTTCTAGTTTGGGAAAAATACAGGTTACTTCTGCAAATCTCCACAGTCTGAGTGTGTCTTGGCAAGAGTCACCTAGCAAAGGCAAGAGGGGAACAAAATAAAGTGGGTACTGAAAAGCATTTATAATAAATAAAACAGTGCCGTAACAGACAGAATTTGATCATCTGGAATCTCAATTATTGGTGTAGAAGAGGAGTATTTATAGATAGGGGCGGCTCCAGCCCTGTTTAAAAATACTGGCAGAAGTTAGAGGGAGAACTCAGATTACTGTGTAGAGTGGAAATGGTCAACCTACAGCGTAACGTTTGCAATTCTCTGGAAATCTTTGGGATTTCAAGCAGCTTGAGGCAAAGTACACTTCACACACATGGTGCCTGCCATGTGTTCAGCCCTCTCCACTTGGGAGGCCAACTGCCAGGATTTGTGTAGCATGTGTGAGTATGTGTTTGGGTAGAGCATTACTGGAAAGGGAACTCATGCAAACTTCACTGAGGTCACCTGAAGATTTCCACACACAGCTCTAACACTGTAGTTGTTTTATAACTCAAGCCCAAGTGACGCCACCATTGAATTTTTAACCTTTGTGACTGTTCCTTCATTTCCAGAAAGACAGGGTGCTTTTCTGTACTTTACTCACTCAAAATTTATGCATCAACAAGTACAAACAGCTATGGTATCTATTTCAGGTTCCCATGTAGGTGACTCCAACCTAGAGCATACAACACCTGCAGCAACGTTGTAAAGATTGTGCCATATTATTTCCAAATAGTTCCCATTTCCTCAGACACATGCAGCGATAAAGTGCTCAGACTATTGGAAGGACAGCTGAGTTTGACACAGGTTTCATCGATTAAGAGGATAATGATCCTCCCTCTGGCAATGCGAATAGTCTTGGCAGTGCCCAAAATGTCTCTGTGAGTGCTGAGGAGGTGCCAGCTGCTGACATGGTGGGAGGTTGAATTCAGCCTGGAGAAGGGGGAGGATCGTTTCTGGTTATGGCTGCAAAACAATAAGGGGCAAAAGGAGAAGGGCAGGAACATCCCTCTGGTTATGTTTGTTTTCCCTGAGTTGACCCCTGTGAATACATTTATTCTGATTTCTCTGAATTTAGCATTTGTTTGCTGGCTATTATTATTATTATTATTTTATTTTCTGTTTGCTTCTTGTTGAGTATCTGAAGGTTCCTGAGATCATTTGTCTTTGCATCCTCATATCTACATGTCTGCCCCTAACCTGACCCCAAACTGTCTCCAAGCTTGAGGCAGCTCTGAGCAACCTGGTCTAGTGGAAAGTGCCCCTGTCCGTGGCAGGGGGGTTGGAACAAGATGGTCTTTAATGTCCCTTCAAACCCAAACTATTCTATGTTCCTATCAAACGTTTGGGTCAAATTCTGCCAGATGTCATCTAAATCTAAATATCAGCTGAAGAAAAGGCACAACCATGATTTTTATATTTATTAGAGCAGTAGAAAGTGTGCTCAGAAAAGAGACACCAATAGATAGGAGCAGAGTTCAAACCTCTCAAAATGCTACCAAATCCAACTGCTCAGCACACTGTTGTAGAAAGCAAAGTTCCAGTTTACAGTGTTTGACTTTATTTAAAAATGCAAATGGTTGCACCCTCCCCCCCTCATCCATCTGATCTGCCAGTGAAGATGAATTTGAGGAGCTACAGCAGAGCACACAACAGTGCTTTCAGTACATCGTGTTATGCTGCAGCAAAAAACTCCAAAATGAAGCCTGAAGACTTCATGTATCAATGAACACGGATTTTGCCTTTCACTGCAGGTACAGAAGAAGCTATAAACACTTCTATAAACTCTGAGGAGAGTCCCTGCACTGTTGTTTGCAGACACTGTGTCCCCAGATGATTAACGAACTCATGGGTCTGTATTCGAGCACAATGCTGCTGGAGTTAATGCCCAGATCCTTCCCTGTTTGGGAAAGGCATTTTCTAGGTGTTTGAAAATGGGCTGGTTAATCATCAAAACTGAAGTCATTCAGGCGAGAGGTGCTTCAGAGATGAGCCAGCGGAAAGAAAAAAGGCTGCTCTGTTTGCTAAAGGTGACAGATCTGACAACATTTTGTTTCTTCTGGAAGAAAGAGATCCTTCATCTGGGTTGACATCAGGGAGTATGGTCATGTGAGACTGTGCAGACTATTTTATTGATACAAGCAAAAAGGTGACTTTTTTTTTTATTATATTTTTTTAACGGTTGCATTTTGCAAGACACAATCTATGGAGAATAAGAAACATTGCATAAGGAACTCTAACAATTAACCAGAATTCTTGCACCAACAGTACGAGCACAGAATATTCCCTTCTCATTATACCCCATTTGGATTTTCCACACTTGATTTGGCTTTCTGCCAGCAAGAGCATTGTGCCAACACCTTCTCCTTTCAACCTTTTCCACTAAACTTGCAAGAAACAAATTTCTGTCAAAGAGCATTGCATTGACTGGCTGGACAGCTGATGTACATTGCTGTTTGTGAGATGCTGTGGAGATGCAGAATGCCTCAGGAATGCTGCTTGTTCTGGATGAGGACCAGAACAGGTGGGGGATGCACACACAGCTTGCCTGCACTGCTCAGGGAGGAGGAAGGGTCTGTTTGGGTTACACAGGAGGCAACGAGCAGTGCTAAGATAAAATGAATTGAAGTGAAGAGCTCATGGGCAACATGGTGAGACATTTCAGAGAGCAGAACTGCTGTCAGCCCCCACTCCAGATTTGAATGCATTTGTTACAGTGACGAGGCTAACACTCTCTCTTTTGTGCTAACTTTGGTTCACTGCAGTGCACATCCTCCCCCTCTCGTTCTTGAGCATCTGCTGAGGTCACATCTTCTCCTCTGCTCCCCCTGCCTCCACATTTCAGGGATGAACACACATTGTTACTTACCCCTACAGCTCTCAGCACACATCCACCCTCTTCTCCAGGGCTGGGATACATGGCATTGCTGTAACAGAGTGGGACTTAAACTGGGGACAAGGACACTGCCAGTTCCAGCACAAAAAGATAGCTAAAGAAGCCTCCACACTGTGCATATTGAGAGGCTTAAGCTGTGCCCAGGCATCAAGGCCAGCTCAGGAAACAGTAACCCTGCACTGTGACAGCCTGGGGAGGGACAGGCTGTTTGCTCAGCACATCAACACAGCTTTGCTGCCACTGGGCCCACCTCAGCACCTCCATAAGGGCGTGGAGACGTGGGATCAAGAACTTCCCACAGCTACTGGGCTACACTGTATTTTGTCTTCCAAATTCAGGATGAAGGGACAGAAATTAAGTGAGAACCAGAAGATACTGCATGTCCAGTATAACAACTGTCAGTATATTTTCTCTGCTACAGGTCCTGGTCTGGTGGACATTGGGCCACCAGCCTTTCCCTGCTGCTTCATTTCAGATGCCTTGCATATGCCATTCAAATTCCTTCCAGTACCTGCTTTGGCACTCGTGCAACAGGTTTTCTCTGCTGGTGTAGGCACCTCAGCTTCAGTTCAGGGACAGCAGAGGGATTTCTATCCTGCACATCATTGCCTGGCTTGTACTTGTCATGATCTATATGTACCACCTACAGACAGGAGCAGGGAGTTGGCATGCTGGTGAATCCTGCTCTAAGAGCGATGTGAGCAGGTAGAATCTCTTCACCAGAAAATTCTCAGTGGATAAAATCTAAATTAAATCCTTCTTAGGTCTTTCCTAAGAGATAGGTAGCCCTTTCTGAGGCTTTTCTTCTTCAGCTTAACTCTTAAAGTATCTTACATATTCTCTACCCAGGGAGTATCTATTAATAAGGTCTGAGCACACTCTTGCAATTTCTTTCAAAGCTAACTAACAGTAACCTATCCCTGCAGGACTACACTTTAATTACTATAATCTTGCTCCTGTTCCTGGCTTATGTATTATTGGCCTGTCTTCCAGCTTGAGGCCTTCTTTCCAGATGGGGCAGGTTCTGGGGTCTGGGGGAGTGGAGGTTGTCTCTGAGAGAGGGTGAGAGGAGAATGAGCAAGAAATGGTCAAACAAGTTAGAAAATTTCTCCAGCCTATCAGTCCTAAAATTTCCAAAAGAAGGGAATAAAGAAAAGCAGAATTAGAATCTCAAGATTTAGGGGGACTGGGGAAGGATCCAGCTGACTTATTTTCCACTAGAAAATTTCCCTAAAAAATAGCAATTCAGATGGAGTGAGACAATTCATATGAGCTGACTTGGGCTAACAAAAAAGGCTAGAAAAAGTGAGTGGAGCAGTTTTTATATCCTAACATTCATGTTCACATTTTCAAAACAATGTATTTCAATGCAGGCATGCCAGTTGCAGGGGTATGTTTTCAAGCTGAAAAGATTTGACTCTTCATGCTGAGACAGGAATTTTTACTGAAAAATTGACCTAGAACTGATTTTTTTTACAAAAGAGAAAAGTTTATAATGGTAAATAATCCAAAGCCAAAGAAAACTACTTTTTCGAAATATCCATTTTTACTTCCCCTAAACTGTTTTTTCCAACGCTCTGATTTTCTATTTCTGCCACTAAATGCCAAAGTCAGGGTTTTACTGTGCTTCAGCCCTTCAGGCTGTGCTGTTCTGACTCCTCAGCACTCCAAGGGCCTTGCAGGAATTAAGTGCATCTCACAAAAGGACACATTTCTAGGGTGAAGGTTTAATTTGAGTTTGGACTGTGTGACTGTGAGTGGATGAAAAAGCAAACAAAGTTTCTCATGCCTCTTCATCAGTTCCACTAATCAGAGATCTAAGAGTAAATTAGTAGATTTGCTCGGTTATGGATGGAATATGAACTGAAGGAATTCTCTACCCACCAAATGTCCAGCCAAAAGTAATTTATCCAGCTAGGAAAGAAGGAAAACTATGATGTCCTGCTGGTCCAGGGCAGCCATATGCTGTTATCCTCCCCAGGTAGGAAGGCAATGCCGTGAAGGTTCAGATCAGCAGGGATTCTGTGGCACCACAGTTGTGTTAGAAGAGCTTTGCAGTGTTTCTGGGTTTAGACAGACGGGTTGGTCATGGCTTTCTGGTGCAGCATATTCAATTTATCATTTGTTGAACACACACAGAGCTGCAGTGATCTACTTCAGCAACTCAAATACCTCATGGTCTTTCTCTTTCCCTCCTTCTAGGGAATCCCTCAGTATTCCTTGCATACAGGACCTATCCAGTGGTAGCCTCCCCAATATGTCCTCCTGGATCACAGCAAAAGATCCCCAGAGCCTGCATTCTGTTGTCAGCTCTGCAGTCCCATGCACAGGTAAGAGGAATTCTGTGAAGAATTCTTTCTAAAACTGGGAAGGGATAGTATTGCTATCCGAGGCAGTTTCCTCACAACACCCATATGAAGCAGGTTAATACCTTTTTTTAATATAATGGGTGAGTTGGGCTGAGGTGGACATCTCAGAGGCACATCCAGAGTGGGCTGTCCTGCTGCCCAGAAAGCAGGGCACTGCAGAGCAGAGCAGGGATGCAGAGGGGTGACTCCTAAAGCAATGCAGCCACATCAATGCTGCCGTGCCCCAGCCCACCTTGGGAACAGCTTGGACAGCAGTTCCTTGGGGACCCCCACCAATGCACCCCTGTCTGGTGCACACATTCCCTTAGAGAGTGAGCAGCGCAGCTACAAGCACTGCCTGAATTTCCTGCTATCTTTTAGTCTTCTTTGTCAGCAAAACTGTTCTTCTGTCCTGGGAATACCCCGGTGATGCATAGCTTCTGCTGATGAGCTAGGATTAGAAGGACTTTATATAAGGCTGTTTGATTAAGTGGCTATTATCAACTAAAAACTTGGTGCTTCCCATTAAGTACTCTCAAATGTGTGTCCTCATTTTACTTATTCAGTGCTTGCATTATGCTTTGGAAGAGGCAGCTTGGCCTTTTTGCTACATCCAGGCCCTTTTGCCAACACTAATAAGATGCTCTGTCTTGCTCACTGCTAGTTTAGAAATGCAAAGCCCTGATGGAGCCTTTCCTTAAAGGTGTTTCTCTAAAATCAGCACATTACCCTGTAGTTTTACTGTGCAAATTAGTCCAGCCCCCGTGAACTTTCTGCTCCCAAACATCTCCTTCAGCGCCTCTCCCCCAAGGCAGCTTTCTCCCTCCAGCAGATCAAAGCCTGTACCACTGACAAAGGGCTAAAACAATAACACTCTCACCTTTTGTCTTTGCTTCTATTGCTGTGCCAGTGCAGTTTGATTTGCTCTTTTGCAGCATCTGTGCTCAGGCTTCCCATAATAGTCCAATATACTTTTCATGATCCGTGTTCAATTTACACACCCCACTTTAATCCTTCTGTCCAGATCAGTTATTTCATACTTTTGTACGTCAAATTGCTTTCACCATCTGTTGGCCCAGTTGCCCTACATAAGCCAAACACTCTGAAGGTATAATTGCAATATTGTTCATTATTTGCTCATTCTCTTTCCTCCCAATATACATAATGACAGCAAAAATGAAGAAATAATTTAAATCTAATTTAAATTCCCTTCGTGTTTTTTTACACTGTGCTGATCAAAATAGAAACTAGGGTCTTCAAAAGAAGAAGCTATCCATCTCAGAAGAGCCTTGATGCCCTTGGATTGCTATCTGTGAAAACAAGTGAATTTTTGTAGGACTGGAGCAGCGTGTACCAGCATTTAACTAAACTGACGGCAAATGCTATCACCACATCAGCACGCTGTTAAATCATTGCACAGAAGAATTCAAATCTGGTTAATCAGGATATGATTTTATACTGTCACTTCCATGAAATAAATGTACTCAAAACATTATTTTTTTTCATATCTGTTTTCATCTCTATTTCAGCCAAAGCTTGTTGTTCTATGGCTGTGTAATATGCACCGTGCTCGGGCAGTTTTTCAAGCATCTACAGAGAGAAAGCTTGCAAGCACCAGCCCTCTTCCCCAGGGATAACTATTGCTTGAGCTTTGATTTAATTTCTCCTACAGTCAGGAGGCCACCCACAGAGCTCCAGTTCTGCCTGACCTGCTTCATTTCTGCCTCAGCATTACTAGCAAGGGCACGGAGGGGTATAAGTCTCTGGCAAGATTTATAGGTTAATTCAGATCTGGGTTTGCATTTACCTTTAGGACTTACAGTGGGGAGGAAACTGCTGCAGAGGTGGGGGAAGTACCTCTGCCCAGCACCAGAGGCACACGCTGCACTGCAATACATTCCACCAGCGCACAGCTCCTGGAGGAGCAACTTCGGTGGAGATAAATAAGACATGTAATTTCTTGTCAGGCTGTTGCATTTCCCACCGCTCATTTTAACAATTACACTCTGTGACTTTTTTTATTAAACAACCGAGAAGAATAGATTCTTGTAACCCAGGAAGAAAAATTGCCTGGAGAAATGAAACATACCCAGACTTAATTTTCTCTCTTGCGCTTTTTGAGGTGTTTGCCACGAATGTGTTTTCAGTACAGCACTCAGTAAGATCTGTGGTCTTTACCACGCTCTCCTTCTCAGCAGCCAATTTCTTTACAACCAAACCCAGACAGAATAAAAAGGCCCAACCAAGCTGTGGCACAGCTTTCTCCTCCTCAAGTCAATGGAAACACTGCCATAGATTACAACAGGAATTGCCAGAATCCCAGAATTATTTCACATGCAGCTTTCTCCAAACCTTATTTTTAAAGCAATTAATAAAAGGAGTGGTTGCCCTTTAGTGAGCGATATCCCAGTGGGAATTGTAATCAATGCTTCTTCCGAGTGCTTCTTTGCACTGACATCTGTACCAATTAGCGGCTTCTGCTTCAGAAAGGTTACACAAACACAATTTTATTTCTTATTATTAATTATTTTTCAGACAGGGCCAAGTTTTAAGAGCATGTCTGGATGGTCTCAAGCTCTGCCAGGGGAGGTCTAGGTTGGATATTAGGTTGGAAATTTTTTACAGAGAGAGTAATCAGACATTGGAATGGGCTGCCCAGGGAGGTGGTGGATTCACCATCCCTGGAGGTTTTTAAGATGAGACTGGATGTGGCATCAGTGCCATGGTCTGATAACCACGGCAGGATTGGATCAAGGGTTGAACTTGATGATCTCAGAGGTCTTTTCCAACCTGATTGATTCTATGATTCTATGACTTAACAGCTTCAATACTGGAGTTGTCTTGTAAGGAACAGGCTGTGCTTAAAACTGACCTGGAAAACACATGCTAAAAGAGCGCTTCTCTTTGTTTTCAAGACCAGAAGTTTGTACATAAAACAGACTCCAGTACTCATGACTACAACTTCAATGCTTTTTTAGACAGTGATGCTTCTGAACTCAAGACCAATCTGTTGTAAACAGATAATAAGATCAATTTGAAATCCTATTTGTTTGCTCAACTGTGGCACCTTTCAAAAGGAAATAAAATGTAGAAGAAAAAAATTGAACTGACTTTGAAAGCTGAATAGAGAAGGATAAAACTGTAAAAAATAGATACTGAGACATCAACCTGCCCTCTAGAAACATCTCTGTTTAATTCCAATTCAACAATATGTAACATGGTATCACGGTGACAGAGATTACTGAAATTGCTGTTTTAACACCAGCTGGCAATTAGGTATCACTCATCCCCCATCCCACCCCATCGGGATGGGGAGGAGAAGTGCAAAAAGGTAAAACTCGTGGGTTGAGATAAGAACAGTTTAATAATTGAAATAAAGTAAAACATGCTAATAATACTAATTATAATAATAACAATAATAATTAAAATTGTAATGAAATTAAGAGAGAGGAATAAAAGCCAAGAGAAACAAGTGATGTACAATACAGCTGCTAACCATCCACTGACTTATGCCCAGCCTGTCCCCAGGCAGCAATTGGTGGCTCCCAGTCAACTCTCCCCAGTTTATATCCTGAGCATGGTATCCTACAGTATGGAATATCCTTTTGGCCAGTTCAGGTCAGCTCTCCTGGATATGTTCCCTCTCAGCTTCTTGTGCACCTGCTCACTGGCAGAGCTTGGGAAATGGAAAACTTCTTGGTTTAGAGGGAGCACTACTGAGCAAAAATTAAAATATAGATGCGTTATCAAGCAATGTTATTCTCATACTAAATCATACAGCTATTAAGGAGAAAATTCACGGAATTACAGGACATTGCCAATGAAGGATTTGTCTTTTTTGGTACTGAGTACATGTTAAAAATGGGAAAGATTGGGAAGGGAGGAAGGTTGGGGAGAGTAAGGGCTTTTGTTCCACATGATGTGCAAGTCACTAAAATGCAACTAGCTATACCTGGAATATTTCTCTCATGAGGGACAGAAATACAATACCTTTGAAACAGCTACAACAGTCTTGTTGGGGGGATAATTTTTTTTCCAGGCAGAGTGACTAGAAGCTTCCCCAGTACAGCTATTTCTTCTGGAACTGGTGCCTGGCAGAACAGGTCCCTCATGGCTGGGGCAGGATGGCTCAAGACCTCCAGGCAGGAGACTGCTGCTACATAAACTGAGGACATTGATAAAGCTGAAGAAAGACTTGAAGGAGTAAGTGCTCAGTGTTGCCACTGCTACAGAGTTTCAGGGTGATTTTTAAGCCAACATCTAGGTTATGAAGATGAAAATATGGCACTTGAGACTTGCAGCCATCTGAACGTGGCTGATGGTGAATGCTCATTTCTATCATTTCTCACCACGGTGAGTATCGATTTAATTTCTCACACTACACTAGTCACTTGACCAAGCTGCAATCCAATATTTAATGTGTTCATCACACTGGATTGTGGGGACTTGGGGGTCTGTAGTCTATCATATGGTGACCTTTATGACTGGCATAGTCTTAATCATGACAGAAAATGCTGATATAGAGGTATTCACATCATTATTTCTAGCACTAGGCAATAGGATCATTGAAGGAGTAGTAAGGCATGAGTAGAGTGGCATTTACTGTTCCCTGTTGGATGAGTGTAGTGATTTGTTGTACAGTTTAATGTGTTTTTTTAAGGACAAGGACAAATAGTTGGATGGACAGGCAGCTGAAAGGAGGTAAATGCTCTGTTTTAGGTGCAGGAGTGCTCAGAGTAGAGGGATCAAGGCTGAAATTCCTCACATTAACTGCTTGCACAGCTTTTCCCAGCATCCTCATTCCCCTCCAAAAGCATTGAGTTTGTATCTCCAAATGAGGGATGAGCCAGTGACATTCTGAAGTCCTGTAAAAGCTTCATGTTTTTTATGCTCAAGATGGAAGATGCTCAAATACTCTGTCAGCACATTAAAAATGACCAGGAGAGCCCAGCCCACAGGGAGTTTGCCATATAAGCAGCTGACCTATGAGCTGGAAGGTCTCTGCTCCCATGTGAGGCCCTAATAGCACAAACTATTTTTCATTGAGGCCAGTCTCATGCTTCAGTGTTCTTCCCATCCCCTGCAAGAAATAAATCATAGAGATCAATATTTTTCCATTCTAATTTTGCCATTTGCTAGCTTTCCTAGTAATCTTCAAACTCTTTCCACCTTCCAAACTGTCCTTCCTTTCTATAAACATTATCACCTGTCCCAAACGTTTTCCAGTTATTACATGAGCTGTATAACACCCCCCAGAGGAGTAAAAAGCTGTGATTGATGGTGAGATTCTCCCCACTGTGAAGGGTTAACCTGAACCTTACATGCCAGTCAAACTCCCAGTTTGACCCTCAGTGAAAATTAATAGCTTGTATCTGTTTAATATTCCTTTCCAGTACTTTGTCAAATCGTTTCATCTGTGTTTAAATGGATCAGTGGTTTTCATCTTCAGTGTTTCCTCATTCCTCTTTTGGGTTTTACTAATTCTTTGCTGTTTGTGGGTGTTTTTAAAATCATAGAAGAAAGTCCTTTTGTTCATTGCTTTTATTTTTATTTCATAAGATTCTTTTAAAGTTGGAGGTAAAGGACACAGCAGGATCTATGTTGTCTTGCTCCAACTAAGAAAGTGGACCACATCTACGCAATATGTAAGTTATATTATAGACATGGCAGTGCCATCATTTGCAGCTAATCAAAACATGCCAGTTGGGCACAGATTTTCTAAACACATGTATCAGTCTTATTTGTCATGCAAGTCATAAATTTAAACTGATGCATCTGTTACAATCATTGGTGCTCGAGATGGAAAAGATCCATAGGGAGGCTTTCAGCTTTCCATTTAGTGCTAAAGTGGAACTGAACTCTATCAGATGTATTATTATTGTCATTATTATTTAATATCCCCCTCTGCCTCCCCTGTGCATTAGCCACTTAACAGAAAACATGAGTACAGACCTCATCTTAGATTGCCTGCCATCCGAGTGACAGACTGATGTCCAAGGGACAATAAAACACATATTGCAAAGACAATGGCCAGGATCCTCCTGGCATGGCTGCACAGGTTCTCAGGAGAGGCAGTCCAGCTCACTGGTGGACACAGAAAGATTTGGGTGTTGGTTTTGCTGCTGAAGTGTAAATATGATGGTATGAGCCATGAGTTTTTTAGAATGGCATAATGGTGAATGCATTCAAGGAGTGTATGTGAGCATGGATACGTCATTAGTACAGACACCAAAG
This sequence comes from Myiozetetes cayanensis, assembly GCF_022539395.1. Lineage (NCBI taxonomy): Eukaryota > Metazoa > Chordata > Aves > Passeriformes > Tyrannidae > Myiozetetes > Myiozetetes cayanensis. Next base: position 14,381,810 of record NW_026087048.1, read on the forward strand.
CATGCTAGGAAGAAAGAAGTATAATGAAATATATTGCAGATGCTGAATAACAGAGAGATGATAAACTGACAAAACTGCTGCTGTAAATCCTATCTTTCAGACTGGGTTCACATTCTCTGCAAGCATTGGGCAGTATCTAAGTCTTGCATGCCCTCAGGGTTGCATTAGTCATGCTTCCAAGCTCAAGAACTTCTTTATTTCAGCAGAGCTCATGACAACTCCAGCTTGAAGTCTGTTCTTGTGCTGCTTCTGCAAGACTCACATGCCTGACTTGGAAAAAAATTCCTCCTTCACTACACTCTGCAGGTTACTGAACTGTGGGGATACCGAGTTTCCAAGAAAACCCTCTGTACATCAACCTTGGGCAAAAGCAGGGGACATTCTTTGTGCTTCCAGGTGACCCCTGGAGCCCAGCAATGGTCACATTCATCACCCAGATGAGCTTTCCTCAGAAAAGCGTATTTTGAATTTGTTCAGACCTTAATGAGTTATCTATGAACTATCATATATTTCACATTCCATATGGAGCATCTGAGTTTCCTAAATGACACCATCAGCTGGAGCGACTGCAAACATCGTAAATAATTCCCTCAGTTTAATGAGTTACAGTGCAAGGAAAGGCTCTTTCCTCATCCACCAGGTAATGAGTCACAGCTTCACTTCGTGTGGATCAGCTGAGACACTTGATTTACTGTGAGGGCTACCTGTATTAAAACTAATCAGAGGCTATCGAGGAAACCCAAACAGATCCAACCCACCACAATTTAATTTCCCCACAAATAAAATCCACTCATAAATCAGAGCAAGCATGTAAATGCATCCCTCTAATGCTTCAGCTAGGAAACCTAAAACCACAAAAAGCCCAGCAGGACATGAAAACCGTGGTAATGTCGGCAGTAGCAGACTAATTCATAACATACAAGGAGCTGCAAGATACATTCTGCCCCTACAGCTGGCTAATTAGTCAAGACAGAGAAAGCAATTTGACAAAAATGTTGATGTCTCAGTTTTCATTTTGAAACTTAAAATGGACATATTTTTACACTTGTATTGAACTTCCCAGATAAACACAGAGAAATTTATAGATAAAAGGTATTAAAATCATCATCCTAGGTTTTACTTATTGAAAGGAGAATTCTGATAAAAAATCAAGTGAGTAAAACATACTGCTTTTAGTAAAAACTTATGTAAAAAGCTGAGTTCCACAGTGATATGTGTCATTTTTATGGGTGAAGCATCTCTCTTGATCAGCTCTGGTAACGAGTTATTCTCAAGCAAACAAGAGCATTAGTTCATGGGGGGGTTATTCAGCTTGATGGAGAAAAGACATGTTGATACAATGGAATGACTGTGGTGACAATCACTCTCTTGAATGATCATTACCATACTGTGTTGTCCAGGTGGTAAATCAATTTCCATGCAGAGGGGAGCAGAGACTGAGACTTTGCACTCGGGAGAGAGGTACCTCCAGAACTCCAGTCCACAACAGACAAGTTTGGCACTGCTGCAATTTATGTAAGTCAAAAAGTTGAATATTATTAAAGCTAAATTCTTTTGTGAACACCTCGATTCTCAGTTCCTTAGCAGATGTACTACCTCAGTGCTCTGTTCCAGAATGGCACTTTTTCTTTGGTGCAAACAGAGGAAAGAGTCAAGATCCTTCTCCTTGTCAAAAGATTAATGATATATGCCCAGGTGGAAGAAGTTATTCAAGGAAGTTTCATTAAGTACACTGGTTGTCTTAAGGTGTTGTGCTCCATTTTACTTCAATGTGATGTGCACAGACTATTAATAACAGTAAATGACTGCATTTTGGACAAAAATTCAAGGAAATAATTTATTACAAAATCTGCATTCATGCCATCTCTCAGCTTTCACATACTGCTCATAAATCACTGAAGAGACATTTATGATTGATTTACAGGCATTTTTTATGTTACTGTAGATATATAAAAATAATAGTCGCCTTCTGAACAACTGTCCTTCATCCTAATTCATGCAGCCAAACATATCCTTAGTAACTGATAGTTAGGATGTTCTCAGAAAAGAGGCTTCGAAAGTCAGAAAGTGAGCTAAGGTAAAGGTGCAAAGGTTGATACTGGATGATAGTTTCAAGCATTTGTTATCAGGTAACCAGACATAGTTCCCATCCTTGTGGTGTCAATATTAGTTTTGGTGCCTTTACAGCACCAGATCCCACTGAGATAAAAAAATAGAAGTTGTGGCTCTTCTTCAATGAAAAATAACTGCTGAGGGCTCAACTGCAGGTCACTCTACCCAAACAGCAAAAACTCATGTGAGAGCTTTCAGGATATTTCCCGTAACCCAATTATTTTCTTTTTAAAATAGCAATGAAAAGTGGAGCAGGAATGTAACTTTGTTAAGAACCTGTCAGGCTTTTCCTCTCCTTATTGCTCCATTTTCTCCGTGCTTATTGAACACTCTAGAATTAGCATCAGGCGAGGCTGTGCTTGAGAAGCATCAAGATAACAAGCTCACAAATCTCCTTTAATGACACCTTCCTCTCTCACTCCCTGACTTTTTTTTACAGAAGAGTTGTTCTGTTACTGTCAACCAAAATATGGGCTCTGTTTGCTTCACAGTAAGTAAATGAATTGGATGTTTTTTCTCTGATGGCCTTGCTTATTTCAAGGTCAATTAGATCAACTCTTTGCTGCCTTACTGAGGGGATATCAAATGACATGGTTTTATTCTTGACCTTCCATTGCATTGCCCTGTTTTCATATTGGAGGTCAGTCCAAGAGCAAGCAAATTCCCTTTATCTTTCACTGACTTTGCTAAGTTCCAGCGAGGTCAACAGCTCCTCTCTCCCCTGCATTCCTCCGTCCTGCATTTTTATCGTTACTTCAGAGATATTGGATGCCTTCATATCAACAAACACTGTCAGGATCCTTCCTAAGGCAAAGTTTGGCCTCTATGACCTTAAGGATGAAAAAGATGCAGCAAGACTCTGGTGCTCTTTGGATAAAGTTTGCCTGCATATCCACAGGAATCCTCAGCAAGATCTTCAGCCAGTCTACTGCAGTAGCTTCAGTAAAGGCTCCCCTCACACTTAAATCTTTATACCACATGACCATTGCCTTAAATATCAGTTTGTATATTTAGACATTATTAATTACAAGAGGCTGTTATAGGCATTTCAGTTTCATATGCAGCAATTCAGGGATTCTGTTAATTCTAAAAGCTTAAACCAATAACACAACAATAAACCACTAAAATAGCAGTAAAATAAGTTTTAAAAAAATTAATCACCATTCTTAAGTTTCTACTTGCTTCCATTAGCCTGTGTGCAAACCTTTGAGGACCAAATGCTGTCAAGAAGGCTGAAACTCAACTACAGCAGGCTCTTCCAGTAGAGTACAAGACAGACGAAAAACATTTAATTTTGGTAAAAATGCTCACTATGTTCTCATATTGCTGGCGGTTTTGAAAGGCGCATTGTTACTTATTAATATGAGCCCAAAAGATTTCTACTCAACTCAGGGTTATGTGGCCAGTCAAAAAGATTGTGATTGACCTCAAAGTACCTGAAGACATTGGTATAGCTAAGGTGACAAAAGGGTGTTCTTTTACATCAAGCTCGCTCAACTGAAATTACATAAGTATATAAGGTAACACCCAACAACACTGTCAGCTGCTCCTAAGATGAACCTATTAAACTGAACTGGGGTCATGCATCAGTTGAAGGGGTGAGAGAATTCAGTCCTGGCTAAAAAAAGAGGCAACAAAAAAGGCTGATTTATGGCAGCTGGATTTGTTTTGAGAAGCTTTTCCATAACATCACAGTGCTGTCAGTGCAGTTCCTCCCTTTTTTGTCTGTACTGTCCTACTTGGTGTTTGCTAATTGTCTTGATTCTTTCATGGACAGCATAGGCCACTATTTTAATTGCCATCTGACCACTATTCATCTTCAAACCTTCTTCTCCCATGAATACCTTTACCTTAGCCTGACAGACATTAGCAACCTCCACAAGTGGATATGGCAGGCCTTTCAACTGTGACTACCATGTGTCTTAGAGAGAACCCAGTACTACAAATTCACCACAAAATCACACTGCAAAGCCTCTTGCACTGGGAAGAACCAGCTAATCCAGCAAAGCCCTAAGCCAGGTTTTTAGCACTCAGAGAGGTCAATAAAATCTATTCTGCAAAAAGATACAACAGCAATTTCAATAAACTCAGGAACTAGTATCATGAGACAGATACATGCTGCACATAACATCTAGAGGAAAAATATGACCGCGTTGAATAAAGCAAGCACGAATGTTAGATCGAAAGCATTCATGCCGAACTGCAAGGTCCATGGAGAATGTAGTCATGGACAGTAAATAAAAGGCTCCAGGGGAGGTCAGCCTGTGCACCCATGGCTGGATTTCAAGATGCCATTGAGCATCTCTGTAAACAACTTCTTTATTAAGGAGACAGTTTTATTTACAAGTATTGGGTCCGTCAGGTTGTTATCCAGCAAGAAGCATCAGGGCACAACTGTTCAGTGTCTGGCTGGAACTTCACTTGCTTACAAAGTACTTATAGTTCCCTTGGTCCAAAGCACTTCACAAACTTTCATATAGAAGCTCTGCTGCATTTTTCTATTAAAGAAAGTTACTTACAAAGTGGAAGCACATCGAAGGAACCAAATTGTGTCCAGCTATGACAAAAAACAAACAAACAAACAAAACCAACCAAAACAAAGCAAGGGGTCAAAATTAAATCCAAGCACTGAATTTTGGCCTGGCCCACTAAGATTAGTGCTTGGAGTTGGGCAGAAGTGTCCATGTGTCATCGGCAACTGCGACTGTGTGAGAGCTTGGTGTGACCTCCTACTCAAAAGATGCCACCGTCATTCCTTGTGCTACCCCGCCACCTGGAAGACAAATTCTTACTGACTCCAGGGAACATTGCCTTCTGCTGCATCATCAGCCATGGATGGGTCTGGCCAAGAATGTTTTTCAGAGTGTGACAGAGACAGGAAAGCAGAACATTTGTAATAAGGTGTTACTACCATGAGTAAGTATCTTAGTTGTTTCATAAACGCACATCAATTTGTAAAATACAGACAGATGACATTCCCTTTTTTGACTGACTAAATTAAATTTCTTCTAGTTAGAGCTTCAAGGTCTCATCCTTACAATAAAGAAATTAAATATTTTTATTACATATTGATTTACAGTTGGACAATCATTGCTTTATGAGATGCTGATTAACAGTGAGGAAAGCAGCAGTCTATTGTCCAGTAATTTACTTTTCATTTTCTGATTCTCCAAATTAACTCTCCTACTAAATGAGGCGTTAGGCTGATGTCAATATTTGCAGGTACTTCACAATTATACTGTGTTTGCTAAATCACATTGCTTTAATTCAAAAGTCATTCTGATTTCCATTTAGACCATGATCCTGCTGGGTGCTCAGTTCTGCTGTAAAAGTGTCGCATGCCCTCAGGTCTCATGGAGTCAATGGCACTAGAGATTACTCAGTTGCCTTCAGATCTGAGTCTCATTTGTTTGGGAAAACCATGATTAGAGGTTAGGAGCCAGGTTTATGCAATGTGGATTGCAGAAAAAACACCCAATTCTTGCATTTAAGGCTCTCCTCTCTTTTATTAACTGTTTTCATAGATGGAGATTTCAAGGTGAACCTTCACCTCTTTGTTAAACTCATGTCTTAATTTTCTGCAGTTTTTAGCTTCAGTGAGGTGTTCTCCATCCTTTCATCATCTGGAGGAAGGAACAACTATCTAATCAGCTTGTCTGAAGGAAATGCCTTTTTAATGAGACCAAGTCTCCAGCAAGACTCAAAATAGAAAGGCAGTAAAGTCAGAAGTGTTTATAGAAAGAAACTGCTTTAAAACTGTTAGTGTTGTGGTATCTTGGAAATGACAGCTGCTGATACATCCACAAGCTGTCCCAGTCTCAGCTCTCCTTACTGTTGTACACCCTTGGCTGATGGGGCACTCTTATACCCTCATTCTACACCGGTAGATGATGAAAATCCTTTCCTGTCACCTCCCTCCTGTACCAGCCTATCTGCAGGGTTTTGCACCAGAGAATCAGAAAACAGAATTTCAAAGCCATCCCAAGGAAAAGCCTCTTGGCTAAAGTCCTGGGATTTCTTATTTATTTACATTTTCTTCCTTGTACTTTGAACATATCTGAAGTTGTTCCTTGTTTTCTTAATGTGTAAGCCTTCCCCAAGACAAATGCACCAAGTAGAACCAGTCAGGGGTGCAGATCTGGTGCCAAGGAGACATGATTTACGTTACATGCAAATCTACTTTGGCAGCACAAGAGCTTTCCTTTCATCCAAATGGCTTAAAGCAAATGAAAACTGGCCTCAACATGGATATACTGCCCTGGAAAGAAACCCAAATGGGTGTAGTCTGAGAGTGGTATCTAAGACAGCTGTGCCTCATTTGTAGCTTCACTGTCAGGATTTTGAATGGAGCAGAACATAAACCTCTCAGGAACACTATTTTCCAGTACCTAATGCAGTGCTCTGACATCTTCACAGCCAGGTGAAAGCGTCTCCTCTGCCAGATCAAGGGGCAGAAGGAGTGTCAACCCGGCAGACTGAGACAAGCATGCCCCTAAGGCAGCTCTCACAATGGTGTTCCTCAGTCACTCTTGCAATTATGTCAGATTAACAGCGATTTACAGCTGGGCTGGCACCCAGGGCCACAGGGCAGGAGGGCAACCCCAAAGCTGCACTGCACAAACACCTGTCATAAAACCATAGCCACGGGGAAGGGCGGGGATGCAGACACTTGGGTGAGTATCAAACTCTAATAGCTGCTCCTGACCTACAGCAGTGCAAAGGAGAGTGATGAAGTACAGTTGCCCTGTAGAAAATACCCAGATCAGTTTTGGTGACAGAAGTCAAGTCATGGTTGCAGCACTGTTTTTGCTATTTGGGGTTTTTTTTTATTATTATTATAAACACTATAGGACTGATGTGTTTCCTGTGAGACCATCATCTTCTCTTAGCAACTGCCCCTGGTTTTCTCTGCTGCTTCCTCAGCAGGAAGAGGTACACTGGGTGCCCACCACTGCTCCAACGAGGCTGTACTGGGTGAGGCACATATTAGCTCTCTGGACTGTAAAACATGTCTGGAAGGTTTGGGAATATGATTCCAATGGCAATTGTAGAGATGCCTAATGATACAGCTCAGCTGCTTGCTTTGGCACATTTCACACAAGTGGTTTCCTCCAGCTCTGCTGAAGGAAAATCATCCTCTTCTGTTCCTCCTCCTGTTACCAACACTGCTGATGGTCAAGCTTAGATTTTCAGCTTGCACTTTTGCCCCTTGAGGTGTAAGATACCAGTCAAGTACTTCACTAAGGTCCTCACCCTTCACAGTTCTCCCTTCTCCCTCAGTTCTGCTGTGCCATAACCCAACTCTTGACATGAATCTAAAAAGTTATGCCTGTCTAGTATCAAAACACATGATTACACAGCTAATTTTCAGTAATATTAACCATAAATAGGAGGAAAGAAGGGAACTGATGTAGAAATTGCTTAGTGACAGATCAAGAAGCCTCCAGCTGCTAAGGTTACCCAGAGGTGAATGTTGACACAAGCCCGCAGGTACTCAGCCAGGAGATGTCCAGAGACAAGATGTAATGAGGTGGTCTCAGGAGAGCTGACTCATTACAGATTGTGGTGTCCAACCTTATCTAGGGCAGCACTGCTGCCTCCCAGCTATGAATGTTCGAGTGTTTATGAAAACCTGACAAGGTATCTGCAAGATATTTAATGCAAAATACTGTGGGGGGCAAAGTTGTTAATGCTGGCTTTGGTCAGGGAAATAGCTGGGAATTGCGCTGGCAAAACTACTGAGCCCTGAGGAAAAGGGACTGTTCTAGCTGTAAAGTAGTTTTTCATTCTAGGCTAATGATAATCCAAGGACATTAGTATTCCACACATTAGTAGTTAAAGCTGCATCAATTTAGACCAGAAAAGCTGTTTGAGTATAGCAATAATTAACTATTAAATCCAAACAGGTCACTTGTCCATCCCTGAAGCACTCTACCGAGATCTCTCAGGAATGTGGTATGTTAAAAAGCAAACTCAGGGCTACCAATGGACTTGAGTGGAGATGCAAGACCCTCATTCTTTCTTGCAGCAGAGCAATCAAGGAGGAATTTTTCTAAAGGAATTGAGTGTTCAACATAAAGAAGAGCAAAAAATCCAGGCATTCTGTTTCTTCTGGACAGAAATTGAACTGATAATTGTATTCTGCTGCAATAAACTAAGCAACCAGATGTTTCAGATAATTAGTATTAGAGTCAAATTTTTCTAGCAGCTATTTTCCTTGTGAAAGACAAGCAGTTTATCAGCCTGGACAAACTCTTCCAACAGGATGTCTAAGACGTGATCAAGACAAAAAATGCTATTTGCATATACTTTTTTTTTCCAAAGCTTTAAAGCATAGACTTGAATATTGGTAACTGCAGTAGCACGTGCAGAGGTTTACTTCTGGCTCCAGAGATACAGTTGAGTTATATGAGTTTCCAGAGCTTTGCTGCCTTTAGCATCCAACCTGGAGCAAGCAAAAGCTGACTGGAAGGACCAGAATGCCCCCAAAATGTGGGTTGTTAACTTTTTTAGGGAATTTTAAGACTTCCCCTACCATCACTCTGTATGCTGAAGTATTTTAAGAGACATCACTCTGTTTTCACCTAATTAAAAGTCTGTGAGCTTGTCCATCCTGTTTATAACACGCTACAGCATCCACCTGGAGCAAAGCATCTGTCTAACCATGCTAATTGAATTAATCTGCAAATCTACCCATCTAGAGACCTTGCTACCTTCCTAACTTCCAGGACTTTTATAGCAGAGGTCCATAAATAAACATTTATAGGAAAGAGATGAGCAGTTCTGATGGCTAAAGAGATTTCCAAAAAATGAGCCTTTTTTGGGTTTCTTTGGTGGAAGAACCAGTTTTCTCTGGATGGAAAACAAACATCCTATGAACTGGCAGAAACCAGTATGGATGGAAGAGCCAGTTTTTCATGGCCTCATGCAAAAACCTTGGCATTTGAGGCCTCAGGTAGCTTCTAAGGTGCATCTTGTGAGGCTTGCAATGTCTGAAGGACTGATCTGTATCTCATTAAAATGAAGGCCACTCAGCTACAAGCACCAGACTGTTCTCCCCACTAATTGTTTGATATCGGTGCCTCAGGCCATCAGTGTTAGAGACTGTGTCCCTGGGGTAGATGGGACTATTGACACCTGTTGATGTGGCCCAGACCTGCTGGAAAAGCTGTGGCAAGCCAAAGTTCAGCATGGGAGAAAGTTGTTGGCAGCTGAGGAGCAAAGGGCAGCAAGTGACCGTGCCAGATCTTTTCCCTTCTTTCTATCAATGGTTTGCAGTTCTGCCAGGCAATGTGCACCAGCTGGTCTGGGTAAAGATTCATCAACCTGGGTGGAGACTCTGCTCAAGAGTAATTTTCAGCCTAGTGTTTACTAAAGTTAGTCCCATAAAAGTAGGCCAAAATAAAAAGCCCCCAAGCGATGGAGTATTTTGGGAGACGAAACTCAAAAAGAGTGCAGGAAGGATAAAAAGAGGGCTCAGTTAAAATATCAGTTCCCTTGACTTCCTGGTGATGACTGGCTTATGCCTTGAAAAATTAGAATGTTCTTAAGTTCCATTTTCAAAGGTATCTTCTGAGGTGTTCAGGAGTTTCAAACAATCGCCTCTGCCACCTTTGAAAAGAAATTTATGATCCAAATCAGGAGTTATTTCTGAAAAATGTAACCTGTGTTTCCACAGAAAACTGTTCCTCTCAAAGGCCATGGGCATCTCAGTACTAAATGGATCATTGTGGATTTAAACTTACACATAACTGGAAGGTTAATAACATAAGGAAGTCAGGTAGCAGCCCCCAGTGTGGATCCAGAAATGAACTGGAAAAGTGCACTCAAGGAGTGAAACAGATCAGGTTTTGCTATTGTGCCAGCAAGGAATGTGATCTGTAATAGTAGAAGCGAAGATTAGTGGTTTTTAACAGAAGATATCTCTTGAAATTAGAACTCGGGGTAGGGGTGACCACAAAGGGCACCATTGGAAGGGCTGGGACACGGAGGACAGGAAAGGCTGGCCCACGTGGCAGCGACAGGGCGACGCACACCTTCTGCCGCTCCTTTTTAATGACCACTTAATTTTTGCAGGGCCCCCCTTCCCATTTGCGAAAGGACTCCTACAACTGTATGAAATTAGGGCGCCTGGGGCAGGGGGGTGGGTGACATCTGGAAGGAGGTGCCGGAGAGGCCAACGCGGGGGCACAACCTGCGCGAAGACTCTCCGATCCCATCGCCGCACGGGAGCATCCCCGCTCCCTGCGCTCACGGCTGCGGGTCCGTGGGGCACCCGGGGCTGGAGGGGAGGGGGAGGTCGCTGCGGCCGCTTCCCCCGCGGTAACAAGAACCGGTGGATCCCGGGAGGGGGCTGTCCCGCCCGCCGCCGCCGCGGAGCCTCCGCCAGCCCCATCCACATCCCCATCCCCGCGCGTTCCCCGCCCCTCGCCGGCGGGGGCGCGGATCCGGCCTGCGCGGGGCCGGCGGAGAGAGGGAGCGCGGCCGGGCGAGGGGAGGAGAGAAGCGAGGAGGAGGCGGTGGCGAGCTGGCCATGGCAGCAGCAGCAGCCCGCGGGCGGAGAGGCAGCCGCCGCGGGCTGCCGCTGTGATTGGCACCCGAGGAGGAGGAGGAGGAGGAAGGCGCGGAGCAGCCGCGGGGCCCGCCATCCCGCGGCGGCGGAGCGGCGGCGCCCGGGAGGATGCCGGGGAAGCGGAGCTCGGCGGGCGGCGGCGGTGGCGGCACCACCGAGCTCCCGGGGGCCGGCGCGCCGCGGCAGCGCAGGCGGCGGAGGAAGGTCTCCTGCTTCTCCAGCATCCAGCTCTTCCTGGTGTCCGAGTGCGCCCTGATGCTGGCCCAGGGCACGGTGGGAGCCTACCTGGTGAGTGCGGCCGGCCCGCAGCCCCGCGCCCCGGCGGGGCTGAGCCGCGGGCGGGGGTGCGCGGCGGAGCGCGGGGGAAGTTTGGCCGGCGCCGGGGCGGCTCGGCGGGGCAGCCCCCCAGCCCTGGAGGGTCAGGGCAGCTCGGCGTTTGGCGGCTGAAATGACTCAGCAGTGCCCAGGGGTCACCCACCCTCTGCCTCCCAACTTGTGCGGCCGGTGCCCGGCACTCCCGAGCGCCCGGAGCGCGGCGGGCGGGCTGGCACCGCTGCGGGGCTCTCCGGCCGGCCGGGCACTCCAGTCCGGTGCCAGCCTTCCCGCTTCACACTGAATAATTACCAAGGAATTCTAGCGGGGCATTTACTTCGTGCCTCCCGCCTTACCCGGTTTTGCTCATCCTCTCGAGCGATGCAGCGGTGCTGAGCGCAGCAGCCCCGCCAGTCCCGGTGTTGGGTACAGAACAGCCAAAATAAGACTTCAGCGCTAAATCTGCATAGTGAGATGTGGTGTCAGAGGCAGAAGTATAGTAGAAGAGTTGGGAAGATGTCCATACGGCTGTGCTTGTGCCTTGGAGCATACAGCCTGTGGAAATGTTCTGCTTCCAGCAGATGTAAGTGTATAGTTGATTTAAATTTCTCAAAATAGATTGCTGGATTTGAGAATTATAGTTTCCATGGAAAAGAAACGTATTCATAATCTCTGAGGCTTTTTGAGGCCATACACATAATATATTCTACAGTAAGTGTAAGATCTCTGCTTTCGGTACTTGTATTCAGTATTTAGCATTGCTCTTCTCACATGCTCAAACTACTTATGCAAATTTGTACTGAACGTGATCTATAATTTTTCAAGGTATATGACTAAACTAACCATGGTTAATACTCCCCATTAATATGAAATGGAAGTTAGAATTCATCTCTATATAATAAAACATAAGTTTAGTTTGGAACATATTTGTAATTCCAAAGGAAACTACATGAGATCTGATGAGCTAAATTTAGCAGTTCTATACCCTACGTGAGTATAGGTGGGTATAACTTAATTTGTAGGACCCTGACAAGAACATGCCCCTTTTATGTGAGTAACACCTTAGTAAGTAAAGACATTGTTTCCGATGAGCTGCTTGCAAAATGAGCTGTCAGTGTGAATGAGTGCGGAGTAATCCTTCCTCAAAGTAATAGCCAGGGAAGAGCCCACGGGTGATGTCACTCAGTGGGCACCAATGTGCTGGAAATGTATGGATCTGCTAGAGGACTGTATATTGGCACATTTCACTACAGTGTCTGAGTGTAGGAGCAGCAGCAATAGTCGCTAGTGTGGCATTTTCCTCAAACTCGTTGCATTGCTCTCTCCTCACCAGTTTAGCATTTCTTTTCCTGTTTTCTCCAACTCTTGGGTTGTGCTTTGTACTAGAGTAGAGCACTCGCTCCCTCTTGCTCCTCTGGAGTGTTTCACACACTCCAGCCCCCCAGGCTGGAAATGACCATTGCCATCACAATTCCTGTAGCCTCCTTCCTGCGAGGGGTGACACTCGACTGAGGTGCTACTGTCTCTACTCTCAGCCCTTCTCCAGGTCTGTATCCTGAGCGGCATGACAGCAATGCCCCGTGGCTGGCCAGATCCACAGGCAGTAACAGACAACTGGGCAGTGGAGGGGAGGGAAGAAGAAAAGCAAACTAAAAACAATCCCCAGCATGCATAAGCAGTGGCCCAGCTGCACTGGGCAAGTGTTCCTCCCTTCCCTGTATAATTTATCTGCCGTCATTGCAAATACCATGCAGCTCTTCATACAATGAACAGATGTAAATGTGGAATTATCTTTGGAGGGTACACACGTGCTTAAAGCGAGTCTGGCCAGTGCTGTGCTTACAGGTGCTGCAGGGGAGTGAGAGCAGGAGCAGGAAAGATGCTTGGTGGAAAGTGTGGAGGACCTAATCGTTTTTGCAGACCAAGTGTCCCATGAGGCCAAGTGCTGCTCTCAGGTGCTGTCATGGGGTGAAATCAGTGGAGGCACTGCAGAGCTGCTCAGGTGTAACTGCAGGTGGATATTCATTTACTCAGGCTCCTGGGATGAGTGGGGATTGGCTGTGGTCTGCCGGGCTGCTCCCAAGGGGACAAATTAGCAGGCGAGACAAAGTGGAGAGCAAACAGAAAGACAGACAAATAGGGAGATGCTGCGTAGGACAGGCACAGTCTGTAGTTCTGGGCAGTTGAATAAACTACTAATTTTAGCCTGTCAGCAGTGAGGGAGTAGTGTATTCATACTTCTGCTTTCCTTGGCCACATTTGTGACTTTCCCTAGTTATTTGTAACTCAGGAAGAGAAACCTTTTTTTTTCCTTATACGGCGACAAGTTGGTTTCCTCAGTTATTGTCTGCCTTGTTCTGCACAGAGAGACCATGAGGGCAAAAATTGAGCTTGTTAAGAAAACAAGGCAGGGGCTTGGCTTCTCAGGAGTGATGGAAGAGCTCAGTTTGGATTGGGCTTGGCTTTCATGTCAGTACATTTAGAAGTGGATATTGCTATTTCTTTTTAGAGATGTAAAAAACTTCTTTTTTCCATGTTCACTGTACAATAAACCAGCAGCGCCCACTTGAATATATGTACAAAGTATGCATTCATTCATTATGTGGTTTTGAAGCAAAGATCATTCACTTTTATTTGTTCATAAAACATTGTGCTTGCCAACAGGGCATTATAAATAATAAATGCTGATAAAAATCTATATAAAGTCCAATTCTTTTCCCACAGAACTCAGCAGTGAAAATACCCCAGGACGCCAGCAGTGTCTGTGGTGAAGTAGTACAGTGTCTCTGAGGTTCTTCATGTGAAGTTTTAGGGAGTATTTGATCAATGTCACGTTCCAAAATATTTGTCTATTATTATGCTTGCTGTTTGCAAAATGCACATGTTCCAAAATTACTTGGTGCCATATCCTGCATAGTTTATGCAAATACAAGCCTGTGCTGCTGCCTTAATTTCTGGGGCTGCTGAATACACCCTATTATTTGCATATTCTTGTAAGGTTTTGTGTATGCATTTATTTGGCTTCATCTAATTACTTCTGCGTGCTTTTGGAAACTTGAATTTCCCAGCAACTGCAGTGGCAGTGGGGAAACTGCTGCTTGTAGTCTGCAGGCATTTCTGCTGCAGAAGTTACTCAGGGTTTTCGCAGCAACTTTTAGAAGGCCAGCTGATTTCCCCCCGCGGTTGCTCTCCTGCAGCATTGGGCAGTGGATTAAAGAGCTGAGCGTTGTTGGTGCAGATGGCACCAGGAGGGAAAGGCTGGAACCTCCTCTCTCCAGCCGGAGCCTTGTGCCTTTCGGGTGAATGCAGCAGTGTGATCAGTCATGCTGGCCGTGCAGCGATGAGGATTTCGATAAGGCTGATTCACATACCTTGGCAACGCTTCCCTCCCTGTCCATCCCCCCCTCCCTCCATGAATTCCTACGTGCACTATATTTTGGAATATTTTCCCTGGTAATAACGTTCCAAGTGCTCCTGACGGTTTATCACTGAGGCATTTCATCGCCCTGCCAGTCAAATCTTTTGCCTAACCAGTGGTGAAATCATTGCTTGAGCAGAAGGCGAAGAGCTCTCGGTTTGACAGCCACAGTTTGTGGAGCAGGAGCACAATTTAATTTCCCTCCCTAGCCTTTAGCCTCGACTCACTCCCATTCAAACTGACCTACTTGCAAGCATCTAACATCTGCCAAAGTCATGGGCTTCTTTAGATAAAGGGCATGCATATGGGAAGTGTGTTGGGAACCAGTTCTGTGGTGTGCTCCACGGAGCTGTTTTTACAGAGCTTTACTGAGCTGTCTCTGTTTGCTGCAGCTTTGAATGCAGCCATTCATGTGTTTTATCAAGTGATAGAGGATGACTGGCCTGAGCATGGGATGGAAAGGAAAATAATTGGTCCGTCCCAAGAAGGGTGCATTGGTGTTTGCGTGGGAATGAATGCCAAATTGTTTCTTATTTTGCTGAATGAAAACTTTTGAGCCACACTTAACTTCCCAGGGAGAGCTTTGCCCGTGCAGCAGCGTTTCACTGCAGCCTGCAAAAGCTCTCTTAACATGTCTGCAGTAAAATAGTGCTGTGTGAGTCCAGGTGAGAGTGTGTGTGTCTATATGGTCTCTGAGACAAGCTCCTTCTGTGCGGTTTTATTGCTGCTGGGGTTTGGGATATTAATGAAAATCTTGAAATTCCGTCTTCAGAAAAAAACCCAAATATGAAAGATAAATACAGAAGTTAATCATCAAAGGGTTCCTAGTGGAACAAACAGAAATAGGGGTCCTGTGTGATGAACAACAGGGAGCTGAGGGGTTAAGAGCAGAATTTGGCTCTTGGATTTTTTAAGTTGTTTTGGTGCTCAGTCCCTTCCCCCTGCCATGTTAAATCTGACAAATGCAATTCTGTGTTCCTGTTGTACAGACCTGGTCAAACGCTCCTTGAAGTCAATGGAGAGGTCTGTGTGGAGGATGTTCTTAAGGACAGTTTTTGGGAATACTGCAGTGCTTCAGAGCTTTCCGTTGTGTTTAGCGCTGCACAATAGAATTTCCCCCTGAGTTTTCCCAGTCTGAGTTGAGTGGGTGAGAGAAGTGTCGCAGGTGGGGAAACTGAGGCAGAGATTCAGAGCTTGATTCTGTTGCTGAAGCTAATGATAAAGCTTTTGCTTGGTTGACAGCAGCAGAGCCTGAATGGTTTAGGCATGGGCAGACTTAACTGCAAGAGCAGTTTTTTCCTTTTAATTTATTATTGTTTTTAATATTGTATTTGTTTTCCTAGAATAAGAATCAGCTTTGAAATACTACTGTCTTTTTTTTTTTCCCTCAACATTCTCAGCAGTGCTGAGTAATAAATTAGCTGTAATGTTCATAATTTATTTGTCGCTGAGGTATTTAAGGGGCAAAAAAACCCCATGGAGTGAAAATAAATGTTTTAGTGGGGATGAAGATTGCCAAGCATTGGCTGGTTATTGCTTACCGTTCATTTTCCCTTAATATATCTATGCTGGCAATGTTATTTCTGGAAAGTTGTTTCTAGTATGCCTTTCCCATTAGAGAATATTGTCTGTTCTGCAGCTGAGTTGCACAGAAAGTTATTCTAAACTTGCTCTTTTGACTACATTCATATTTCTTCTCTAAGAAGCCTTTTGATGTTTTTTGGGTCTCTGACTGCAGGATGGAGAAGAAACTAGAGCCTGCTCTGGGTTCTGATGCCTTCAGACTCCTGTGGGGCTTGGGTTGGGAGTGTGGCATGGACACATTAACATAAAAACTTTTAAGAGCTAGTAGAAACAAATTCCAGTCCAGGTATAGGTTGTATCTTTGACTGTCAAGAAAACTTGTGAGTAACTGGAATTTATTTATATTTTGATTTAAAGGTTGGGTGTGGGTTTTTTTTTGTTTTGTTGTGGTTTTTTTTGTTTTGTTTTTTTTGTTTGTTTGTTTTGGTTTTTTGTTTTGGTTTTTTTTTGTTTTTTTTTATCTACTACTAATAGATGAAATGGTGTAGAGATATCATCTTTATCTCTTACGCTGTATACTGTGTACAATTTGCAGCTTACAATCTGATGTCTTCTTGGTTAAAGGCATTTGAAGGCAAAATGCACTTGATGTCTAAGCGTGGACTCACTGATTTTAGTGTTTGAATTTTTTATTATTTTTAGCAGAACGTTTGGCAGTTCTTCCTTTTCTGTAAGGGCCAAGTGATATTTGTAAGCCCTGAAAGAAAGAGCGGCCTGTTAGAAATGTTATGATCTGTCGTAAAACCAATGTCTCATTTCTTTTGGCCAGCCTTTGCTTCCAAAATCCCTTTAGTACTTGCAGGGTGCCTCTGTGAAAGCCAGCTCTCTGGGTTTTAATGGCCTGCAGTATTCCTGCAGCTGAGGTTTAAAGGGATCTTGAATTAGAGCAGAGAATGCACTGGACTGAAGGGCTGTGTCGTTCTTGCTTAGGAGCTTCATGTAGTGTGGCTCTTTAAGTGGTCATGTAGCCCCTGTCCCAGAGAGGGCTGAGTGGAACTGTGATCCCTCCCCTTCTCTGCAAGGAAGGGCAGATATTCCCTGTTTCCCAGAAAGGGATGTCTCTCAGATTTCACAGGCTTTCTTTTCCCTTCTTTCAGGATATTGCAAAGGGCCAAAAGCCAGCTTCTGTCCTGCTACAGCAGTGTAAATTTATTGCTTCAAAAGAATTATTCTGCAATTCATCAAAATGAATTTGTCCTCTGTGTATAATAATCCCTACTTGTAGACTCCTTGGTCTCCAACTATTCCTTCACAGTAGTAAGATCAAACAATGGCATACTAATAAGTGGGTGAGGTTGCAGCTTGGATGAATTAGTGTAGCTGTGTCTTCTGATCAACACCAGATGAAGCTGCAAGTGATATATTTGAAGCATCATCCAAGGAAGTTTAAATAAATGTGATAGTATGTTGTGTCATAACTCCTTTAAGTGCTCCAGTGAAGTTTGGAAGACTTAATTTTTCCTATTGCATAGAAAAGTGGGCCACTGATTTTGATTTACAAGGTTTCATTATAGCTCTGCAGCAAAAAACCAGGACTAGAACCCCAAGAGTCCCGTCTCCAGGTCACCTTGGAACAACCACTAGACTCTCTGTCTCTTTGTAGATACGCAAGGCAAGTAGCAGTGCCTGCTCCACTGAGAAGAGATTTCACGCTGCCACATTCCATACACCATCAGTATGACCAATAGTGATCCCAGGCTGTTCTGGGAGTTTCTGGGGTGTCTGGCACTTTTTCCCATCAGTGCTGGGAGGGCTCTGCCCTGTGGTGGGAAGCAGTGTGTAGTCCTTAGAGGAGGGATGGTCCCTGCATCAAGGTGTTTCAGTTTGAGGGAATGGATCAAAGCATGGCAAAGGAACCATTCCTTTTTTCCCAGATTTTAAGAGGGAATGCATTTGTAATCATATAGAGTCTGTGAAGATCTACAGCACAGGTCTGGATCTGCCCCTCCTCACTTAGCAAATCTAGGAAACATGTCAGAACTAAAACCAGATTTTCTAAGCTCTCCAGTTAGCAACTTTTTTTCCCCAGCCATATTCTGGATGTGATGTGCTTCTGCATTTTGCTGCTTAAATATTCCTTGCTGAAGTGAGGCAGGCAGCCCCCTCCTGCTGTTGCACAGTGCCCATTGCATTGAAGATCTTTTACTGAGCTTGTATTGCAGCAGTGCCCAGATACAGTCAGTAATTTTAGATGACTGCTTGCAGCATAAAAGCAAAATATTTATTTCAAGTTTGCTTGAATATTTATCATCATTGTTATTTTCAATAAGCAAAGCAGTTTGCTTTGGTTTTCGTTTTTCCTCTCTGTTGCCTCTTGCTTCATAGTAGCCTTTCTCCTCACCAAGCAGCAAGCTGATATCCCTGTATTTTTTTAACATCTTTTGGTGTCTGCAGGATGATCTTTGCATGTTTGCAGACCCAGTGACTTTTAGATAAGTTGTTGTGAGGACCAGTGTGGGACCATAGAAGTTGTTATTCCATGCTACATATGTCTCCTGCCTGGAACTGTATTAATTTTAAGAGTCCTTTTAAAACACTTGCCATGCTGCTTACCTGTATAATTCATAATGTCTTAGTTTACTGAAAGTGGAAAGACTTAAAATTCAGTTTTATGGTGATCCATTAAATGACAGTGAAGTTTTTGACAGAACCTGGATAATTCAGTTGTATTGAGGTCTTCATGACTCACCCAGTTTCTGAAGCAATTATGGCAGATTTGCTTTCAAGTGTTTTTTGGTGCTTTGATGTTTGCATCTGAATCTAACATTTTTTTTAGTTGTTTTTATAAAAAAGCAACTACAAACTCTGCCATAAAGAAACTGAAAGAAAGCTTGGCTGTTGAGAAGAGGTGTGGGTGTGGAAGAATACATAAACCTTTCAGAAATGTTTCACTTGTCTCTTTTAAAGATGTGTAGTGGTATATTCGTGGTATTTATTTCTTTGTCCCTCACTAAAAGGTTTTTGGCTGAATTGAAATCAGCATTGGGTTTGGGTCAATATAGAAGAAACAGCCTTGAAGTGTATATTGTATATGTGTGTTTTAGGGTGATATGTAACATTTTAATACCTGAAACAACATGGAATTGCTTTGCAGTTGAAGTGACAAGTAGTGGTGTTCCATGCATTCCTAAAACATAGGAATTATTCTATGAAATTATGTAAGAGGAGAAATAACTAGTTTTCCTGGAGTCTTCTTAGAACCTGTATCAGATGGAGCTCTGCATGCTCTCAGCTGGCAGGGGTTGAGAAAACACCGTAACTTTATAGGATTGCAACCTGTCGTGTTAAACAATGAATGGTATTTGTTTTCTCCGGTAGAACTTCAACAGGAAGAGCTGCAGAAAAGGTTGTTTGGAGTTCTTGTTTTTATTTCTGAAAAGGAGGATGTGAAATAATTGCTACCTCTTTCCACTTCTCAGCTTCATGCAAACATAGAGCAGAGAGTTGCTTAGGAGCAATATGTTGCTGGAGGGTGGACCAAACCTCACACTTTGGCTCAGAGGGAATCTCTAGAAGGTTGCAGGAGGACTGGAATATGCTTTTCTTGGGACAGTAGCAGGGCAAGTCCCCTGCTCCTCTGAAAAATACCAAGGCCTGTGTGTACACATGTGCACGTCTGCACCGAGAAATGTCAAGCGAGAAGAGGGGAAGCATTTGGAGCTTTCCGAACGAGAAGCTAAAATACTGACTGAAAGAAAATGATTTTGAAAAACATGAAGGAGAAATGTCCCAGTGGTGTCCTGCTGCTTGTTGTGCCATGCTAATGACTTTCATCCGCTGGAAACATGCTTACTTCTCATCCTGACGTGAGTCTGAGTGTTGTATGATGTATTGAGGTGCCAAATTAGGGATTGATCCTTTCTTTCCCTGTAATGGGGAAACAACAGAAAATACCAATATGTAACTAGGTTTTGATTTTTAAAAAGGAATAACTTGTGGTTAGACTTCAAGTTTTTCAGTCCTACAGCTTGCTTCTCCTTGTCTCTCTCAGCTGCAGGAAGAGCTGTAATTGTCATGGTTTAGTATACATATTTTCTCCAAGTTATTCTTCAAGCTTTAACTCTTCTTCTAAAGACTCTCTACCTTGCGTGGTAATGTATGGTGGGTTAACCTTGGTCTGCAGCCAGACACCCACCCAGCTGCTTTCTCACTCCTTCCTCAACAGGGTGGGGGCAGAAAATGAGGTGAAAAAGCTTGTGGGTTGAGATAAAGACTAGTAATTACTGTCAGGGGTAAAACAGACTTGACCTAGGAAAATTGATTTTTATTGCCAATTAGAATAGATTTGGATGTTTAAAACAAAGACAAAAATTAGAGCACCACCTTCTCCACATCCCACCCCTTTTTCCTAGGCTCCCTGGGAGTATGTCTCTATTGGATCCTCGCTGTGCTCTGCTGGGGGAGCATCCACCCTCGCCATGAGCTACAGTAAATCATTAATCATGTTTGAGCACTGACATGCTCTTTGCAGAAACATCATCTGGCACTGGTTAAATAGTTTTCCCTGTGCTTGAGTCCCGTTTGCACTTCATGATCAGTCACTGGTTTTCGTGGTGTCCCATTGCTCATCAAGGTTCAGCCCAAGGAGAAACATGGGTCTGTGTGACTCAAAACATGGTGGTATTTTCTGTCCTGTGCACATTGTCTGTAAAATTTGATTTTTGTGGTAATTAACCTTCCCCGTAGCCTGTGCCAAGTGCTGCGGTTTGTGATGGGCAGAGAAAGCGCTGGACGTGTGTGCCCTTTATGAGAAATAGTGGGCAGCGACTTTAGGGCTTACCAGCAAAAGAAAACTGTGTTTTTTGTGTTTGCCTTGTCCAGCGTACAGGGCTGAGAGCTGTTAATTACAATGGGCCTTTCAGGCTCTGCATGAGATGCACACTGTGTTTCCTGCTGCCTATGGCTAGTTATAATGCAGGTCCTTATGTCTGAAGTCAGTGCAGCTGCTGGCTGAGGAACGGGAGCTTCAGCTGAAGGGATGCCTTGTCTGGGGGTGCTTGTTTGTGAAGGGTGGTGATGACAGTTTGGGTGTTCCTGTAGATGGTCTCATCCAAGGTGCTCAGTGCAGTGAATTCCCACTGAGCTCAGTTGTGTTCCTGCAGGAACCTGCTGTGTCTTGTGTTCTCCAGCTTTGGTCCAAAGAGCAGTTCTGTGGCTTTAAGTTTATATTTTTGTTATCAAAAGATGATGCCAAAACCACGTGGCTGCTTGAGCCCTTGGGTCACAGTGCTATGATGGTAGTCTAAGCTGGGTTTTGTGTTCTCTGTCTATAATCTGGGATATCTAATACTATTAAAAATTGTAAATCAGGGGAGCTGCTTTGGGTTACTGAAAAGCTTTCTCATAGTCTTTGGGATTGACACCTGCCAACTTCAGAGTACTCAAGAGCAAAGGCTGAAAGTATTCAAGTATTCCGTGGAGGTAGATAATCTGTTCGCTTCCATGAGTTAATTTGCTCAACGGAGGCCACTTCTGCATTGACAAATCACGCTGTGAATGAATGGATTCCAAAATCAGCTGGGGAGTTATTTGATGGCTATTGAAGTTAAGCCACGCTAGCAAACCACATGCTAGAGGCACAGCTTTGTGGGTTTGCTGTGTCATTTGGCACAACTGCACCAGCTTTCTCAGGTGCTGGCCCTGTACAGAAGTTCAGTGTTTTTCATGGATTATGATGCATCAAGGTTGCTGTGTTGCACTTAATCTCATTTCTCACTCTTTCTTACCAATAAGACAGAAGTTCCAATTTATTGCTGTTTCTTGTGAAAGCATTTGGGGCTTATGGTTTAGCCTCTTGTAGCTGAGATGGTATTTATTGAGTTGAATCATTCAGCTGAATTCAATGCTGGACAAGCTTTTTGCTGGAATTTTTTTTTTTTCTTATTTAAATAGATCCCTAATGAATTACTGTAGTTGTATATAATGACTCATGGGGAATACTAGATGCAGCCTCTAGAATGAGTTCTGTGTGTTTTCAAATTGCAAACTTTTGAAGTATATCTCTGAACAGTGCTCAAGGTCCCTTGTTAATAGACTTCATCTTTGGTATTTTGGGGGCAGGTGTCCAGTGAGCAATGGGTTAACAAGGTAATCTGGATGCCAAGTTCTCTCTGGGATTCAGTGTAAGGTTGTATGGTCTCATGTCTGGAAGATTCTTCCCAGACTCTCCTATAATGTTCCACCTCAGTACTGTATCCTTACCTTCAAAATGACTTGCTTTGAGAAGGCATTACATTTTGGGGAAGTGGTTGCCAAAATGAATAAAAATGTTCTGCAAATGGCTTGTGGCAAAATGTGGTCTTCTGGTTTAGCTACCCAGGCCTTTTGACATGAATGGAGTGTGATTGGTTACTCCAATACTTGTACTCAAGTACTGATGTTACTGTCGAACTTGATCAAATCTTTATGATTTGTGTTAGGCATTGCACTGAGGCTTCCAGGTATGGGATCTTTGAGAGATGCACAGGTATTTGCTACACTGGAAGTGCAACTGAAGCTAAAATGACCCTTGTTTTCTCCTTTATTCGCCCCCCTATGGTGCATAGTGTATAGATTCAGACACTTCCAATTTGATTCTTAGCATCCTGATTGCGCTCAGAACTCTTGGTATCCAGACAGCGTCACAAAATATTAGGTTCATGGAGTGTTTCCAGGAGTCTGTGTCACTGTGTATTTCCCTGACCTCTCCCTTGCCCCTGCTGCTCAAGCAAGTGAGAGATGAAATGATGGGAGAAGAGCAACTTGATTCCTCTGAGCAGTACTGACGAGGCAGGTTCTGTTGATGGTGGCATCTTGGCAGGAAGAGAGGAACTTTCTTGCCACATGTGGGTAATGTTTTTAAGCCAAGCCCTTACTTTGCAGCTGGCTGTCCAGACCTGTCATGTCCAAACTGACTCCCTTTATCAGTCAAGACTAATATTTGTGCCCAGAGAAATCTGGTTTTATTTGCATTTGGACACAGCGACATGTGGCAGGCTGGGGAGAGGATGGCTTAGCCCATGGGGTAATGCTTGTTGGCTGAGGAACAACTACTATTTGTATTTTCTGGTGAAGATACAGATCAGGTTCATTTCCTGGCTTAGTCATGGGCATCTCCAGGCCTTCTTTGGGCTTTTTCTGTCTATCAGCAAATGTACTAGCTGTGGTATTGTCTGGTTCCATGGCATCCTGTGGTCTAGGATGATGAGCACTTTGCTGCTCCAGTGATGCTAACTGGAATGGAAGAGGCACCCAGGCTTGAACCCTGAACCAGTTCTCTATCAATTATCATAATAAGCTGAACTAAATTAATTAATGGGATGGTAATTTTGTGTTATCCTACCTGTGATTATCCTTCCTATGATGCAGCCTCGTTACCAGATGAATGGTATCCCTGCTTCCTTCACATCTGCCTCAAACCTCGGGGTTGAAAAATTTAGCCTTTTGCTGTTTGAGGCTTCACTGAAAAAGACTACTTGGGACTACTTTACTTGCTCTTTGGTAGTGATGGATTTTAAAAGAGCCTAAGGTGTTATTTTTAAAGATGCTTTCTGAGCAATACTCTCATTGACAGAAGTGACTTACTCTAAGTGTCTCTTTGAAAATGGGACTCTTGCTCCAAAGCCACTAAAGTGCTTTTGAAAAATCTCCTTCCCTATTACTGCAGTGGACTGCTTCAGTGATGTCTAGCTTCCTTTAAAGGAGGGCAAAATTTGAGTCTAAATGTTGTGTGCCTGGCTAATAAACTGTATTGTAATTAGTACCTTGGGGAGGCAGGAACCAGGGAAAAGCCAAGTATAAAGAGAATTAACTTCATGTAGAAGCTGTCTGCAAAGGATGAGTGAAGAACTGGAAGGAGATGAAAACACAGAATTTGAAATGGCTGCGGAGGTTGAGAGAAACCAGATTGGGAAAAGTACAAGGAGATGAGAGAGTGCTCATGTTGGTTGCAGTAACCATTGGTTGGCAAATGCTTCTGGCTTTGTATTGAACGCTGAATGCAAAACCATTCCCATTCTGCAGTGCCTGAATGCTGGATTCTTCCCAGAATTTGTTGTGTCCCTGCAATAGGAGCAGTGGAACCGCTATGGGAACCCCTCTCCTGTTGTGCTTTTGCTCACATCAGACTTGCGTAGGTAAGTGGAAGAGGTGGGGACTTCTGTTTTCCTTGTATGTGCTCATTAAAGTTTTGCAGGGTCTGGTGATTCTGCAGTGAATAGATTTAAGATCACCTTCAAGCCCTGACTTGTCTGTTTGCACCATGGCCCCACCTTGCTCACCTCCCAGCCTGCCCCGTTCCTTAGTGGGATGTTTTGGCAGCAGCCGGCACGCGGCTCCTGTTCGTACCCTTGGCTTTGCACAGAGATGATGTGAAAGGAGAAATGAGTTGTTTGTGAACAGCTTTGTAGGAGGGTGTTACTTAGCAAATAAGCAGGATGACACGGACAGCTCTTGTGTGGGCTGCAGAGTGTGAGGTGGGACTAAGCAAGCATCGCATGTGGCTTTGGGACAAGCTCGGGGTGTTGCTAGTTAGGTGCTAGAGAGACCCCAATTCCACCTGCAGAGGTTTACAGGAATTCTGTATTTCTTTCATGAGTCGTTAAAAAGTGCTGTGGATTGCCAATACAGTGTGGCAGTTTTGTTGGTTCCCTTTTAAATGGCTTCCTTCCTCCCACGGCATACTAAATTAAAGCATTTCATATAGCGGTTGAGGAGAAAAGCCTCAAAGTTCTCCCTAAGCCGAGTTCCCATTTCCTTTAGCCAGGCATCCTTGCTGCTGGGTAGGGAGTGGGGCAGGAGAGATATCAGCAGAGCCAGAGCAGATGAAGAGAAAAGTAGTAGGACTTGTCAGAAAACCTCCTCTCTCAGTATATAGCCTTTATATAATCACCGTTGTCCTCCAACCGTGAAACCTGAATTCGTCTTCCTTCAAAGCATTTAATAATGCTGCCTCAGAGTGTCCTGCCTGTGTCACTTCTGCCATGGTTCATGCCTGGCAGCTGGGAATGCTTCTGCAACCAGCTCCGCAGGCCTTGCTTCTTTATCTGCATTCTGGCATAATTCGGATGCAACCCTTAGCCCCGAGTTCAGATCTTGATCATAAATTAAGACAACCTGTCATGCAAAGGTCTTCATGTTTTCTCGTCGGGCTTGCATCATGGTTTCTGCTGTGGTAAGTCACTCTGTTTATAGTAGAAAGCCTTCTCTGCAGGCATGGAAGTGTTGTGTTAGGAAGTGTTTTATTAGATAAACAAGCAAACTTGCATTCAGCTGTGGAGGTGGAGAAGTGAGGGTGTTGCAATGTGACAGCTTGGGATCCCGCCTCTCCAGTGGTAGTACATAGTCCATATGATAGTATATATATCCATATGATAGTATTTTTCCTGTTAAGAGTCTTCTAGAGACATGAGTTTCATTTCCTCCACCTCACTGGAACCCAGCAGGATAGTGCTCAGTTTGCAGAGTACTGGATCCGTGTGTGAATTTTTCTGCCAGTTCTGTACATGGCAAAGAGTGCTGCATGAGCCTATGTTTGAATTATACACAGTTTAAATTCCTCTTCATCTAGCTTTGCACACCTACTTGCTGACCACAGGAAAAAACCCGAGATCCATCTCTGAACGTGTCAAAGATGCTCCAGCAGCTTTCCCTGGGCTGTTTACTTTGACAGAGCTGAGTGGCTGCCCCTTCTCACCAACCCCTGCTGCTGCACATTTATTCTACGTGGAATTCTTCATCCTCCAGGTTTGAAATGTGCTGGCAGCACCGCTCTGTGCTATGGTTTTTAAAGCACACAAACATGCAGATAACGGGGTTGAGGGTTGTACTTCTTTGCATGCTTATGCATTACTTGGCTGCCAGTGAAAATGACATAATATTTAAAAATAAGTAAGGATTCAAACATCCACTGGCTTCATTGTATCTGTGCTACTCAAGAAAAGTGTAGGCTACTAATGGATTCTGGCACTGGGTGTTTTTATGCAGATACCTTGTCAGAGACTAAAATATCACCTGCCTTCACACAGTGAGGTGATTGTTGAACAGAAGACTTGGAGGCAGAAAGCTTGTGTGGACACCAAGTCTGCAGCTGTGATTATATCACTGTAGGTTGAGACTTCAAAAGGTTAAAAAGAATGTAGATTTTGG
This sequence comes from Myiozetetes cayanensis, assembly GCF_022539395.1. NCBI lineage: Eukaryota > Metazoa > Chordata > Aves > Passeriformes > Tyrannidae > Myiozetetes > Myiozetetes cayanensis. Next base: position 14,407,933 of record NW_026087048.1, read on the forward strand.
CCATGGTATTCATCTGTTTCAAAGCAACAGAAAAAGCCTTTCAGGTCTTTCTAGGCAGTTCGGTGTGACCTGGTGCTCTGTGCTTGGATCTGCTTTGAGCTGTTGGTGACTCACCCTGACTTTCTGTGATGAATGTGAGGGGGTAGCTGCAAATGACACCCCAGTGATCTTCTTGTTCACACCCCTCTAAATGGGGCAGTGCTCATTCTCTTCCTCAGGGTAGCCAGGAAAGGGGGTCAGTCCATTGTGTCCCGTGCAGGATCCTTAGGAAACAAATTAGGAAGGTATTGACAGCCCCGCTGCTGTTTGGTGCAATGAGTGCCTGGATTAGAGGTTAGATTTTTATGTAGCACATTTGGTCAGTATGGATCCCAGTTTCACTAGACTAGTGGAAAATACGCGTTTAGCTTTCAGAGGCATGTGATGTTTTTCTGTTTTGAGCTGTTTTGAAGCAAACTGTGGCTTTTCACTGATGCATCCGCTCCTGACCAAACAGGATATCTTCTATGGGTACTGAGTACTCTTTGCTCTGTTTGCAATGTGCAACAGCATGTAGAATCACTGTGTTAGTGGCATAGTTGTGAAATCCTGCAAAGGGTTGACCAGGTGCACTTGATTTGTGCCCTGTGTTGGCTGAGGGCCAGTGGCACAGGATGCTGTGGCTACTGAAAAGTGGGGAGGAGATGCACAGTGGTTTGCAAGAGATGGCAGAAAAGTTTTCTGCACAATGCTGGAGAGAAAAGGTTGCCAGAAGTGTATGTTTTGCCTCAGCTGGGAGTGTGATGTGCTGTTTCTCTTGCTGCATGGTGCAAAACCCTTTCTTCTCAGGCCCCTGAAAATCCTGACCTTGAACGTGTGCTTAATTTGCACTGTGTCAGTAACCTCAGAGCTGATCACTAGAATATAAAATTAATTTTTCACACCAGTGAGGCATAGATGTGAGCTGCAAACTCCTCATGGCACCAGTACAGTAACTTGCAGATTTTCGAGTACTGGCCTAGAAACAGCACAGGCACATGCAGCAACAGCCAAGCTAATAACACCCTACTTTCAGCAGTGGTTCAGCTGCAGCATCTATTATCCCTGTCATGTGAATGCAAATTTCTATACAGAGATGATTTCCAGACCTTGAGCAGAGCCAGCCTGGGTGTGTTCGTATCACCACCCTTTTTTTGCTTTCCCTTATGTTCGTGTGCCCAAAGCCAGCATGGGTGTCGGCATCTGCGGTGAGAACACATTTTGAGTTTCTACTCATTTTACTGGACCAGGAACGTTGTTCAAAGAAATGATCAGCAGCCTGAGTCAGGAGGTCCTGATGCCCTCACTACTTCAATGGAGTGAGGAGCAGCAAGGAGCACAGTTCCCTGGGGCTGGGCAAAGGGTATTAAGCTTGTTGCCCTGCTCCCCATCATCCAGTGGGGGAGGAGTGGGCAAAATGCCAAGGAAACTGTCTGCATTTTAAAAAAAGTGATCATCTCAATGCTGAAATTGTGGAGCAGAAAAACATAAGAGCAGAGGATCAGCACTGTTCCCTTGGGCTTGAAACCTGAGCCTGGTGGCTGTGCTGTCAGCTGGGAGGGTGGGTGGGAAGGAGGACTGAGCCCATGGGTACCAGCTCTATGGGGAGAAGAGTTTGCCTCCAGCTACAGGATGCCGTTTGCTCTGTACCACGTGGCTGCTGGAAGAGAGGAGGAGGTGACATCTGAAGAAGTGGGTGGAGGCGTGTGGAAGCAGTGGTGTTGTTTCTGGCATGGTCACTTTGGCTCTTCGAGGAATCTTGTGTTTCCTGGCTCCGTAATGGAGGCAGTGGGAGATGGTTTGCATTTGTTTTCCTTTGGGAACATAGTTGCCAGGCAATTATTTTACACCCTGTAGCACTGCAGACATGTCTCTTCAAGTCCAATCTATTACCACATAACTGAGAAAATGTATTTTACATTAAAAAGAAGCCTTTTAAAATGGCCCGTCAGGCATAAAGTCAATGTGTTTTCTATATATAACCCTGTATTATTAATACAATGAACTTAACTGTAGACTCTGTGGGTGAATATGACTTGATCTTTGGAGATACGAACAATATGATATTCATTTTCAGTGCACTGTGTCTCTGACTCCATAAAGGTGCTCCCAGCCTTCAGTTCATTTTTTAGTGATAAAGTGGAGCAATAGTGTGAAGCAGGTCTTTGGATTATATTTTTGCTGAGCATTAATAGAAAATAAACAACCTATAGAGAAAACAAATTTACCTCGGTTCAGAAATGCCAAGATCTGTAGATTTGGGGCAGACAGGAATGATGAATGTGAGCATGTATTATTGAAATAAGTCCAGAATGGCATGGTATAAGCTTCTGTGGATTTAGTTACAGGATGTACAATATAAGTTGCTTTGGCTGGAAAATTTTAAGGTGGTGATTGATTTCTTTTTTTTTTTTTGTTTTTGATGTGGGTCATTTATCACTGTGTGCATTATGTGACATATTTTCCTTTCTCAATCGTTGACGACTGTTTTAGGGTGGTGGTAAGAGGCCCCTTTAGCCCAGGCCTTTTTGAAGTTAGTCTCTGAAGTCATCTGATACAAATGCATGTGTGCAGCCTGCTGTGGCTCGGTAAGAAGAGAAGTTAGTGCAATCATGGTATAAGTTTTAATTACTTCTTGTTATTGTATGTTACAGTGTGTTCACATAAAGGCAGAAGGCTCAGTTACATGATCTTTCTAGATCCCCAGCCTGCTTTCTGCATGAAAAGGTGTGATGTGCAGGTATCCAAACTGGTTTAGTTTGTGGTGGTCCAGTTGACTGCTCGGGTGTAGAACTAATCTGGAGGGAGGAGCATGAATTTGTGCAGTAACAACGGCTTCACAGTCCTGCTGATGTCTCTGATGCCATAGCTCAATCTAGTGGAGCTGCTCCTAAAAGCTGGGTTGGAGATGTCTGGAGTGAGTGAAATGGGAATCATGGAAAAAGGCAGTGAGGCTGGCACGACTGAGAGCTGTGTACGGTGCTGCAGGTGAACTATTTGATGGTCAGAGCCCCGCTGGCCTGCAGGACAGACATGAGGACATAAGGGTGGCAGGCAGAGTACAGCTGTCTGTAGCACAGGTGAATTCCCATAGGAAGCTGTAGGTTCAGTACTGTCCCCATTATCATGGGTTTTGGCACTGGCCGTGATTCCAAGTCTGGCCCTGCCTCTGTCCTCATGCCTGCTGTGGACTTGTCTGGTCCTGTGGGTGGTTTTACACCACTGACTTCTTGGGGTCAGACCCACATGTCTGCTGTATCCTGTTTGAGTGAGTTCTGCTGGATCATGGACTGGCTTCCTGGTAACATTTTGATCTTAGATTAGAAGCCTTTTTTAACTAAATATCCTCTCAGTCAATTCTTTCCATCCCTGGCAAAACAGCTGTGTAAGTTGACAGGAGCTGGGAAATAGCAGCTTCACAGCTAATAACGTGTGCTCCTGGTGTTTCCCACTGTGTTGTAGCAGGAGGTTGTTCATCTGAAGCCGCTTCCCTGCATCCCTGCTATTAAACCAGCATCCACGAGGGCTGTGCTCTTGAATGATCAACCTGATGTCAGCACACAGGGACTCTCTATAATCCTTACAGCCTTTTCACATGACGTCAGTATGTTACAGGGACCTGTGTCTTTTGCAACATTTTATGTAACTCTCGATAAACAGAGTTGGTGTCTGGGAGCGGTGATGGCTGATCTGCTGGGGAGTAGGCTTGTGCAAGGAAATATGGGCAGTACAGTCCTCTTTTATTTCACAGTTACAAGGGCACCAGGAGCATCCCACATGGAAACTGAAGGTATTTAGTCAGGTTCTACCTCATATGCAGGAAGTCCCATCAGGATGGGGCACTGAGAGTGAGAGAATGATTCTAGCCATGGGCAGGGACTTATTTTGAACAAATGCAGGTAACATCTCTGCTTTGCTAATGCTGATTTTGTAGTTGGTCTTTGTAAGGTCACAACCAATGTCATAGTAGGAATTTGGGCTGTGCTCTCTGGGCTGCAACCACCCTGGATGTAATGCAGTTGTGTTCCTGTTGTTCTCTGGCTAAAAATCTGCATGTTGACAGTTTATTTCCCGGCTCTGTTTTTATTTTGGGATTTAGGTGGTTTTTTTTTTCCCCTCGCTGTGACTTGTCAGTGTTTTGAGGCTACTCTGCTGACACTGGTCTCAGCACTTTGTACTTAGATGCTCTTTCTCTCTGGATGCTCCAGGATGGTAGGATGGATTTGTTCTTTCACCATACCCCACTGCTCCTCATGACCCACTTAGTAAAGGGAGAGCTGGTACCACTGGGTAGCAGTGCTGCAGTCAGAAGGAGCAAGCTGGGAAATGCAGTGTGGTCTGGCCAAAAGAATAAGAACTGCCAGCTTTTATCAGGAGGGTTGGAGTTTGCTTTGTGTTGTCATCCTCATCCTTCTTTCATTTCAAGCTCTTCACCAAAGTAAAGCAAGAAAGTGCTAGGGGATGGTGAGACTCTTTTTCTCTATTTTGAGTGGTTTAGCTTTTGTAAAAAGGAAAAGAACTACTCAAGTCCCACTGAAATAACAGCAGAATGAGAATTGGGACTCTGCTTTTAGTTCACAGGTTTGTCAGCAATTTACTGTCACTGTGAATTGCACTTAAAAATGGTGTAGTATTTTTATCTGAAATCCAGCTGTCCAGAATCTGACCCTTCTCAGGCCTGGCACCCAAGTGTTTCTAAACACTATCCCACTCTCTAGGCACTTACATGTATGTATGGTCAAAGCCTAAAATTTGGCAGCCAGGTCGAAATGTGGGAGAAATCCAAAGCTAGTTAATACCAGTTGGCCTTGGGAAATCACTTCTGTTGGCTTTCAGTCTTCCAGCCTAAATTATTCCATCAGAAATTAATTTTGTTTGCTGTACTTGTCTCATTAATAGTTGGCTCTCTACCTCAGTTTACACAGCTGTAATGAGTAATCATGAGTTTCCTATCTAGGTAAAGCTCAGAAATGAGCATCACAGATATGATTTTGCCTGGTCAGAGTTACATATTCATCTTAGAGAGATTCCCCATTCTTCCAAACTTGGTGTTCATGGGACCCTAGCTATAGCTGAGTTCCTCTAGGGACATGCTGGAGGTGGTAGCATGAAGGAGGGTTCCTATTGCCAGGGCTTTGCATCGCTTGAAGTTTGGTGTTTGCTGTGTGGTGTTCAGGCCAGAAGTCCCACCTGACTGCACCACCATTAGATCATATCTTTCAGTAAAAGCAGCCCTGTGTTGTGGGTGATAAATCCTTACCCACAGTGAAGGGTCTGGAACGAGGTGATCTTTAAGGTCCCTTTCAAACCAAACCATTTAACAGTTCTCTGACACACGAGTGCCTGGTGGGACTGCCTGAGGCAGTCGGATGTTGTCTGTATCCCTCCTCCTTGGTGTGCCTTGCTTTGAAAATACCAACATAGTGTTTTCTAGCAGTGTCTGTCCCCACCTGCTCTGCTCTGCTGTGGCTCCCATGGAGTTCTGGGAGCAGCAGTGTCCCTGTTAGGTGTGAGCTCGAGCACTGCTTGCAGAGCCGAGGTCACTGGAGCGGGGACAGGCTGTGCTGTGCCCTCGCACAGAGAACATCGTTTTCCCTCATGAATCACAGAGCTGTTTCATCCCAACAGGGACCTGCACCTGGTGTAGCAGGTGAAGTGGTGATCTCTTCTGCCTTTGACACGCACATCCTCACTTGGCTTTGTTGTGGGAAGAATTGTTACTCTTGCACTTCCTGCAGTCACAGGGTTCGATTTTTAGGTTTTTCCTCCTTTCCTTCCTTAGTTCTTGGCTCTGTAGCAGGGGAGGTTTACAGTGGTAGTATAAAATAACAGCCTGTATGAGAAGAAGGCTGAATTTTCAGAAAACGTTATGACAGTCCAGTTTTGGATATCTGACTTGGACACATACCAGGGTCAAGTTTGGAAGCTCTTGCTGATGCAAAGCAGCAGAAGTGGGTTGTTTCCATTTCCCATTTTGTTGCCAACAGGGATGTCTTTGTCCAACTGTGCCCTGGTGTACCCTAGCAGAGGCTAACTGCTCCCGGAGAAGAGCTGCTGTCAGAATACTTTAAAGTCGGTCAGACTGGCTCCTGCTTCGTGAGGTTTATCAGCAAAGATTTTCAGTGCCTCCAGTGGGAGGCTATTTTTATTCTATCCAGGGGCTACCTTCTGCTCTGAGGTCTTTTTCACTTTTTTTTTTTTTTTTTTGAATAGAGAAACCTGCGTCTTTTAGAACAACCTTAAATATCTTCATCTTACCCGAGTCTGAAAAAACTACATAGTTTTTTATTCAAGGTAAAAGTTTTTGGCATTTCTGTGACATGTTCAAGTTTTCTTTTGTTACTTTTTTTACTGTATAAGAGGCACACTGCCATAGACATGATAATGCCCTGTGTTTTCCCTTGAGCAGCCCTAATGGCAGGTGAAGTACCTAATGGTTCATCCTTCGTGCTCTGATCAGTGCTGTGACTGTTGCAGAAAATCCACATTGTGTTTCATTGCACCATGTAATCAAGATTGGAAGAGCTCTCAACAGATGATCTGGTTCATTTTCCCGCCCTGTGGCAAGATCAGTCATACCTGTGTCTTTCCTGGCAGATGCTGGTCTGTGTTCTTTTAAAGGCCTCTGCAGCTTCTCCAGGCAGCATGTTTCAGTGCCTCAGAATCCTTTCCAGTAAAAGTCTCCCCACCTTGTATTTAACTGGAATCATCTCTACTGCAGTTTAAACTTGTCACTTCTTGTTCTGTCCATTTGAATTCAAAGAACAGGTCATTCCTTTTTGCAGCAGTGTTAAATATTTGAAGACTATTCATGTGCTTCTCTCTTCTTAGTGTTAAATAACCCCTATTTGTTAAATCATCCCTTCTTCATGGTGGATTTAAATCTTCTATGTAAACCTTAATTGGCCTGTCTTCTCAAAAATACTCTGTGACGATTCCAGTCATTAACTAATCCACAAACAGTTTAAACCCTTTGATCAGCATTTTATTTATATATTTTAGTAGAAGCTTCCTGTGCCAGCCAAACTGCCTATTCATATATCTCTGTCTCCAGCTGACTTGTGCCGGTGTGCAGGCAAAGTATCCACAGGGTTTTCTGTTGCTCCCTAACTGCAGTTCCTTCCAAAGGGAAGGTTTGGGTGCCTGGCATGATGTGAGGCTTGGTGTGGTTTGTGCCTTGGTTCTGTGGGACCGTGCACTGTGAAGGTTGTGCCTTCAAATAGAAAGCAAGCCCAAAGAGAGAGTAACCAATCACGGAGTCATGGGTGTCTGCAGGCATCCGAAATATACATTGATGGATGCAGGAATTTGGAAATGGACATGTGCTCAGACAGGTGGTAGGCTGTGAAATGTCACTTGGTATTAGGACCTTCTGATGTGGCTGTATTTGAATAGTCAGGTCATGCTTGGAGGTCAACTACTATACTCTGATTTGGATGCCCTTGATGTGTATGCTTTTGACTTCAAGGAAAAGTCAAGGAAATTTACACTTTAGCAGTACATATGGGAAGGGCAGAGGGGAGGTCACATTCCCTTTCAGTAATTTTCTCTGGATTCCTCTGTTGTAGGTGAGTGTTTTAACCACCTTGGAGCGGCGATTCAACCTTCAGAGTGCTGACGTGGGCGTCATTGCCAGCAGCTTCGAGATTGGCAACCTGGCCCTCATCCTCTTCGTGAGCTACTTCGGGGCCCGAGGACACCGACCACGCTTAATAGGATGTGGAGGGATAGTCATGGCCTTGGGTGCCCTCCTTTCCGCGTTGCCTGAATTTCTGACCCACCAGTACGAATATGAGTCGGGAGAAATACGCTGGGGGGCTGAAGGGAGGGATGTGTGTGCTGTCAACGGGTCCTCCAGCGATGAGGGACCAGACCCAGACCTTATCTGCAGGAATAGAACTGCTACCAACATGATGTACTTGCTGCTCATTGGAGCACAGGTCCTCCTGGGCATTGGTGCTACCCCTGTCCAGCCCCTGGGAGTTTCCTACATCGACGACCACGTGAGGCGGAAAGATTCCTCCCTGTACATAGGTAAGGCTCTCTGAACTTCTCACTGAAGGCTTTCCTTGTGGGCTGGCATCTTGCTCTTGTTTCCTGTTTGATGCCAGTGGAAAGGAAGCCTAAAGGTCTCTTCTTCATGTACTGCTGTGCTTATGAAGGCAACTTGGCATAGAGCCCTGTATCAAGCAGCAGGGAAATACTCTGATGTTTGCTCATATTGTAGCAATGGTAAAGATCAATGGCCATGGTGATTATTACTGGATGGCTAGGAAGATGCTTCCTCCTGCTGTTGTGATTGACCAGATTGCTTTAAATTCAGATATTGGTGACTTAACTGCTTGGTTTTGGATGAAAAATTTTCAAGTGGTATGTGTGATGATGATTGAGGTGGGATTTTTTTTTCCCCCCAAGATACCCTAATTCTCTTCCTGTTCCAAAGCATGTGTCTGAGTCATCACTGCAATATAAGAAGACTGAGAGGACATGCATGTCTTGTCACTCTCACTGTCACATTTTAGAAAGGAAGTGCCTGTTAAGGAGTGGGTGCTGTGACCCAGGATGCTGTGGCAGGACCCTTGATAATGTGATCCCTGTGATGGAATGGGATGCGGAAGCTGGTGAGGTCTATTCTGAGATACAATGAGCCTGAAGTAGAACTCATGTTTCTGGTGATCATGTTGCAAAATTCTTTCAGATGGTTAAGCTATGAAATTTGGCTTTAGTTACCCAATGAAACATCACTGTTATTGGGGTAAAGTGCATGTGGGTTTCAGCAGTCGTTCCCCCTCCCAGCAGGTTTAAAGAAGATGTTGTGGGTGAAGCTGTTCTTTAAAAAACCTGCCAGCTTGGCTCATTCTTCTTTCTGCAGGACTTGTCAGTAGATAAACTGCTCCAGTGCAACAGATCCATGAAGTGTGTGCTGCCATAAATGAGACCCTTCTGCACTTGTTAGCATGGTTTCTAGTAACCAAAACTGCACACTTGTCACATCATCCCTATCTTGACGTGACTTTCAACTGAATGGATGATCTCATTACTGTTTGGGTTTTTTTCCAAAGACATTTGTAGCAAGTTCCTAAGCGTAACTGAATGCAGCTGGGTGTGGCCATGGACAGCAAAACTGAACAGTCCTGTTGACTTTGAGTGAAATTCAGTGCCTTGGGATAGGACAGAAGCCTATTGGAAAGCCTATTGCTATGGTGTTCCTGGATGTATTGCTACTTCTCTTGAAGAGGTTCATCTCCCTATTCAAAGTGTGTCCATGTTTTTCTGTAACTGGCCATAAAATCATAGTATTTCGTCATTGAGCCTTGTCCTTGGATCATTATTCACCTTCACTTGGTTCTCTAAGTGCTTGTGAGGGATACACTGCATAAAAAAGGGTGATACATAAAATACAAGATACTGTACAACTGCACAAGTGAATAATGAGACTAAATTCACTGGAGCAACTCTGCCAACACCATAAATGATGAGCTGGAATTAAGAGTGATTCTAAGATTATCTATCTAAAGATTATCTATTATAAATAACTATATAGAGGAGCAGCAACTTCTTTCAGTCTGCTCCATGGGCATTTTTAAGCAATACTTCATGTCTGAGAACAGTCTGCAGGAGGGTGCATGAGAGGAGGATTAGGAAGAGTGATTCTTTTTGTTCCTGAGATACATTCATCTTGTATGCTAAAATAACATCTTTAAAGTTGGCAGTTCAACTGTAGCTGGGAAAATACTGCCAGAAAATGATTTCTGCTTACTATATGCTGCTTTATTATTTTTCCTGCAGAGATATGTTTCTGATCGTGTTCCTTTCTACATGTAGAGTTAAAAAAAAAAAAAAAAAAGAAAAGAAAAAGAAAACAAGCATTTATTTGCTTTCTGGCTTTTGCTATCAAAATCATAATCTGAATTTCTACATATGAATTATGGATTGCATAAGAGTGGATGTGTATGCACACTCAACCAGCAATGAGGTTTAATATCTGCCCTGTCCCAGCCTATCTGTCACAAGTAGAGTTTCAGATATTGGATGATTAATTCTTACATCAACCTACAGTCAACTTGGCTAGTGAAAATAAAAGCTAACAGGAAAAAATCTATTCCATGAATGAATATAAATGGAGAAGAAACTAATGGAAATGTCATCTTATGTTTGTGGATACTTGAGAGCAGGTCAAATTCCTCAGTTTAAGTGTTGTTTGAGAATTATTTGATCAGATTTGTCTTTAACTGATTTTTTTTGTTGATGTCATCAATGCAGTTTTCAGTGGCCTTAGCAGAAAGCTGGCTGAGCATCTTACTCGCTTCATTCTGCTCTGTTTTGCAGAGGAAGTAACTGCAGAGTGGAAGTAACTGCACAGTAACTACTGTCACTGTGCTATATTTATATCAGTTTGCTTTCTCATAATAGCACACTCACTCAGTGGGGGCTACACTGTGTGTGACCAGATACAATGTTTTTGAGTAAGCTCCCTCAGTTGAAATTAGGAGCAAATGTGGCATGGATTGTTCTCTCAGGATAAGAACTTACTCATAACAGTGATAATAGTCTGCCTGAACTTTATGTAATGGCTGGCTGTGGCTGAGAAATGATCGGATTGACCAGTTCGTGCTGTCTTTAGTTCATTACTTACATTGAATACGTACGTGCTGCACTGGGCTGTATTGTGGCTGGGAGGAAGAAACCTGACAGCTAAGGACTAGTCATTGTTCACCTCTACAATAAAAACCCTTGTGTCCCAAGGCAGTGAGTTAGAAACAACTCTGTGCAACGAGAGGGCTTTTTTTTCCTCCTTCTGAGTTGTACAAGAGTTAAGTGGAGTAACAATATCTAATATGGTCACTTTGCAGTGAAATGACAATACAGGAAGACTCCTGGTTATTAAAAAAAAAAAAAAAAAAAAAATCCAAACCCCAAGAACACTCCCCCCAAGCCACCTTCTTTTTATATTAATATGTGTGTGCAGAATAATGCAGATGTGATACCATATGGAATTTAAAGTTATGCTTTGACTTTAATCGTTAGTGCAAGTAGTAGAATCTGTGGAATGTAATATTTTTCTGGCTATGAAGTCCATCAGATCTGTCATGTGGTTTCTCTGTGGTGACAAGCACACAGGAGGTTGTGGGCAGTGCACCTCTGTTGTGCATCCTTTGAGGCAGAGGTCGCTCATGCTCGTGTTCTGCCGAGGATGTGGGGATTCATAAAGTTTCATAATTAGAGAGATGAGTGAGATATTACAGGAGGATTCCTCTGTGGCATGACTTGTAGTTTCATGTTTCTTGAGCTAATAGCAGATTTTTTTTTTTTTTTGGTGCCTGCAATATGTTGCTACCAAATCCAAAACAGATTCTGTTGCTCTAGTAACCAGACCCAGGAAAAAGGGCTGTGTAGTGGTAACCCAGGCAAACTGAATCAGAGGTAAGTGTATGAAATTACTCACCGAAGGATGTTCTAAAGAGAACACATTTGTGCTGTAACAGAGTTAGAAAGACTGTGGGACCGTGCTTGCTCTGGCTAAACATAGAATCATAGAACAGTTTGGGTTGGAAGGGACCTCAAAGATCCTCTAGCTCCAACCCTCCCTGCCATTGGTAGGGACATCTTTCACTAGACCAGGTTGCTGTTGGAAGTTGGGAAAAATGTTCTCGTTTGGTGCTGTTTTGATTGTGTCTCTCTGAGTCTGATTTTGTATTTTAAGATCTGAACTCCCATCTAGAGGTTTCCAAACAAGCAGATTAATTTTATCTGTGTATTTATTGGCATTTGGCATAAATAACCCCTTTTAGTGGAGGAATTCATCACTTCTGCAGACTGTGCAGGGATTGTTACTGCTCCATCTTCACAAATGTCAAAGGATTCCCCCAGTTTGTGGCATTGTTTATTTTAAAGAAGTATGTTGAAGACTACTTACAACATGGTTCTTTTCTCTACGCACTAATGACTCACTTGACTTTTCCCTCTTTAGTTTGTTTTCTGCTCAGTCTTGCTGAGTTCTACTGAAATCAATAAAGACTTTGTCATTAAGAGGGGGATCAGAGGCATAGTGGAGCTGATACAAAAGGGAAAAAACCCTGATCTGACAGCGCTTCTATGGATTTGCTGCCTCTCAGATGAGCAAGACTTTGCCAGTGTTTTCTGGTCACTGGAGTGCCTGTGCTGTTCTCAGCAGTGGTTTGTGTGTTTCATTAGAGCCAGTGCAGTGATGCTAATAAGGTTATTAGCAGTGCTGATACACGCCTTCTGGCCTTTCTGCTGCATTTAACATTTGCTGATAAAAGTTGTTGTATCTTGTCTAGGACATAGTTACCTGTAGAGCAGCAGGAATAGCCTCTGGGAGCCACTGTTTGATCTGGGACAATTAAGGGTTGTATTGTACAGAGGAAGTTGCTATTATTCTGCCTCCTGTTGATGGAGGAAATTGATATTGATGTTGGAAGGAGCTCTGCCAGATTATGGGGCTCATTCAGAAGAATGCTTTGTTGATGTTTAATGCATCAGAGACTCTCTTAAAGTTTGTTGAAGTTATCTCAGTGTTAAAACATTGTGGACAAATACTTCACAAGGACCCACCACTTGCGACTCCTCAGAGACTTGGGCAAGTCTTGAGTCAAGGACTAGGTGATGAGGAGTGATGACTGCTCCTGAGTCATTGGTGTGCAAGGTGTACCTGAGCGCAGTGTGCCCAGGGGCAGAGAGCTGTCCTTGGCATGTTTCATGGCAGGGTGGAGGAATGGAAAAATGGACAACTCAGCTCTGCTGAATGTGTCTGTTTAGCTGCTTTCTTCTGTATTCCCTCCCAGGCTTCTGTCTTGCCTTTTCCGTGTGTATTTTGGTTTGTCAAATGGTTGTTCCAGCTGTTACCCTTGGTGTAAGAGGAGCACTCAACAGGATGGTGTGTTCTTTCCACATCTGCCCAGATGGGACTAAAGGGGACAGGACCCTGCGTTGCAACCACTGGCTTTGACCTTTGCAGCAGCATGGGGTTACTTGGCATCAAATCTACAGAAGCACTACTTGTTTTGTGATGACAGAGAGAAAGCCCGCTCTCACTTCTCATACTTTCTTGCTTGCTCTAAGCACCAACTCAAGATTTGCTGCAGAGAAAGACAAACATGCCCTAGTTGGAATCTTGCTGTCTCCAGGGATAAATTTGTCCATTTGAAAAATCACTTGTGGTAGCTCGTGTCAGTCAAAATGACAGCAGCCATTGTGTTTTGGAGAAGCAGAAACGTTTTCTCGACTGACAAAAATTAAATCTGAGAGTTAGTATCTATGGTGGTGAGTTAATAGCGCATTATCAGCGCAAGATGCTGAATTCATCAGAGTTTGAGTCAATGTTTTATATGTGGTAACACAAAGAAATAGTGCTTGGATTTCTCCTGGGAAGCTCATGTTGGTAAGCTAAGCAGTTACTGTGAATTTTGAAACCATTCATTTACTGTATATCTGATACTGATGCACTGTAATACATGTAATGAATACTAAAAAAAATTAAAAAGGAAATGGGGTTTCTGATTTTATAAATATAAGCAAAATGTATTCAAGTGTCGCCAGTTTTGTCTGTTAACTGCTGAAAAGTCTCTTACACAGAGGATAAATATATTTTGCTCAGTCTTACCCCTTCCAAATATCTCAAATTTCTTGACATGTATGTTTGAACCTACATTTCTAAACCATAGCAAGTGCAATAATTGTGTGTTTATAGCGTACAGGGCATATCACGAGCCTCTTGGGGCCCTCCTTTGATGTGTATTGATTGGAAGGTCTTTAGGACCTACTTGAGAGGTCTGTATAGTTCTGCCCATCCTGGATGCTTATCTTTTCCCTCCTCACAGTGTTTCCCACCATGGCTGTACTCCTTCCTTGTGTGCTCATTTGTGGTCTGCAAACAACATGAGTACTTTATTCACATTAGCCCTTCTTGCTGGAACATGCTTCTCTGAGCTCACCCACTTAGGGCTGTGCCAGCCTTGTGCATTCCTTACCCCTTTTCTGTTTAAAGCCTGCTGCTGCTAAGCCTTTTGTAGTGGATTGTAGGTGACTCCTGTCTGTTGTAGTTCCTCTGTGTGCCCACTCAATACCCACAAGCTACCTGGTGAGTTTGTCCACCCCCGTGTGGGCACACGCCTTGTGAGGTGTGAGCGCTCCTTCCAGAGAATTGCTTTTCTCCTTGCTGGTATAGGCAGTTTTATAGGTATGTAATATTTTTAGCCTGAAGACTTGATGGAATTCTGTAATGGTTTTGTTCGGTAAATGCATCCTCCTACGGGTGATTTGGAGAGCCTTTCCTTTCTGTCACAGTCTCCCAGGGGTTGAGAAAGACACAGTATTAGCGCTGAGCTCCAAGGAGTGCTGTTGCCAGCGTGAGTGCTGTGATGCCTGTTCATTACTGAAAGGTGTCTTTGCATCAGATTCACTGGGTTGTCTTCCCCGTGGACTAACTGTGATCAGATTAAATTACATGGCTTCATGTGGATATACTGGTATTAACCCACTGATCCATTGATAACCTGCAGCCTTTTATAATTATGCCCCTTTGGGAAGAGATCATTTGCTGTGTGTCAGCAGGGCTGGCTCAGTTACACATGTCCCCTTTTACAGCACTAGTGGTAATATCCTGGAAAATTAAATGGAAACACAAACAAGTGTGTAGGGTGTATTAGAGCAGTAGCAATAATCAATTAATGGGAATAACCTTTCCCACTGCAGGCAGGCAGGCTGTTGTGAAAGGCAGTAGCTGAATGGCTGTATTTATTCAATTAAATATATATGCACAAAGTCATAACTGCTGTGGGCTCCATTATTTTACAGCAATTGCTCCAGTTACCTTAACCTTCTGCTGGTAGCTTTTTTTTTATTTTTTTGTTATGAGCTGAGTAAATAAAGCTTGGGTCCAACACAAATGACTTTGTGTGAAAGCATATTGAGGGTGGGAGCTATTTTCATGTTACTCTCTGCTCTCTGTGTACTCTGCAGCTGATTTTTGGCTTTATTGGGATTTGCTGACGCTGATGTCTGTAAAAATCACTCCATTTGTGGAGCACGTTGGTTTCTTTCTGTAGTGTACTTAAAAATAGCCATCAGCTGGGAGAGCCTAGTGAGGTCCATCATTCCTGGGGCAGCCTCTTTGGTGCAGTGGCCTTGTCATTTAAATGGCAGATATGCAGAGGACGGTCCTAAGGTTCATAAAATTAATTAAATAGATTGCAAGGTGCTGAGTTGCTTGTGTCAAGAGCTGAAGGCTGTACTGTACCTTCTTGATGGCACAAGCAGCAGTGAGCTGGTGTGTGCCAGTCTTGGCACTTCTCCTGGGAACTTGACTGGGGCTCCTACAGGACCTGTACCTTGCCAGCAGGATTACAGGCACTGGCCAGGTGTTACTTGGTTATCTGCAGGACAAGGTGCTTGTAGGAGCATATAGGAAAACGCAAAACTCTTTCACACAAGCTCCTGCTTTCCCTCTTTCACAACTGCCTCTCCTGTTGCTGGGTGAGGTGCTTGATCAAGTTTTTTTGCCCTTTGGAGTGGTCACTGGAGGTCTGAGCTGGGTGCTGGACAAGCTGACACTTAACATCCTTTGGGTGCCAAGTAAGTGCTATTTGAGTAACGTCCTAAAAGTGTTTGTTTTTGCAAACTCCCAAGCAGTGCCACAGCATAAACCTGCGGGTCTGTTGACACACAGGGCCTGGCAGTGCTCAGCTGCCAAAGCTGTTAATGTGTGTTTTTATCCTACCTGCTTTGCTGTGCACTGGTGACTCCGTGCAGGTCACTCCCCAGTGTAGCAGCCAAAGAGCAGAGATCCCTCAGGACTGTGGGGAACAGCACAGGGAGGGCTCTGTCCAGAGGCTGCGAGGGACATGGCAGATCAGGCCCTGGTTGAAAGTTCCTCAAGGCTACCTGTGCAAATGGCATGAGGTGTCCAACAGGTGCCTGCCAGTGTGACCAGCTCATTGTATGAACCTGAGTAGTTGAAAATTAACGGTGTTAACACCAGAGGAACAGCTGTGATGCAAGTCCAAGAGTCATGGAATAGTTTGGGTTGGAAGGGACCTTTAGAGGTCATCTAGTCCAACCCCCTGCCATAAGCAAGAACATCTTCAACTAGACCAGGTTGCTGAGAGCCCTGTCCAGCCTAGCCTTGAATATTTCCAGGGATGGAGCAGCTACCACCTGTCTGGGCAATCTGTGCCAATGTGTCATGACCCTCTTCATAAAACATTTCTTCCATATACCCAGTGTGAATCAACCCTCTGTTAGTTTTAAACCATTATCCCTTGTCCTATCTCAGCAGGCCCTGTGAGGGTGTGAGATGGCCCAGCAGTGTGAGGCTTGGAGCAAAACTGCTGTGGGGGGACATTGGTGCAGTCTCACTAAGTGCCAGTATCTGATTATATCTGATGGACCAGCCTGGAGGAACAAGTGTGGACACAAGGGATGGGTACCTTGTAAAGCAAAGATAAAATTCCTTGGCATGCTTTGTGGTCACCTTATAAGCCATGAGAAGAGCAAGTGGACTGAGAGCCCTCCCCTGGTGTGGTGAATTTTGAAATGTTATGAATTCATGGATTTATTTGCAGAAATATACAAATCTGGGGTATTTCAGCTAGGAACTTTGGCTTTGGACAAATGGTTCTGGCTTTGCTTTCTCAAAGTTTAGTTGTTTGGTTCAAAGTTGGTATCTGGTCCCAGAATTGCTCCTTTGAACTTTACTCATTCGAAGGGACTCAAGTCTTCCTTCAGATTTCTTTTTGCCAAGGTACAGCCAGTTCATTAACTGTGCTGCTAATGAGGTATTTGGCTTTTCCTAAGAGAGAAGGAGGAGGCCTGCTCTCACTAAACCCCCTTTTGATTTCAGTAATAGGGATTTTGTCTGAAGGAGGCTATCCAAATTTGGCCCGTTATTTACCAATTAAAATGTGAGGATTTAAATAGTTTCTTGGATAGAAGTTAACAACGTCACGTTGCTCTTTGACTTAATACCTCAGAGAACTTGAGTGTAGCCGGACAAGACTGTCTCTGTGACAAGGTGCAGGATCTGGCTACAGGGTGCAGATCGAAGCAATAGTGTAAATTCAGGAGTTCAAACAGACAGAAAAGCAAGATGCTCTGTGCATCAGTTCTTTCCTCTCTTGTGTCCCTCTGCTTACCTCACTTTTTCCCTGTGGTTTTCTGTACATTCCTGTCTTCGTTGCTAGACAAACCATTCCTACTGTAGCTGTTTGTACAAGACAGAGATAGTGCTTATTAGAGTTTGAAAGAAACAATATTAGTGGGGAAAAAAAGACAACTGGGACAACTTTGCTGTATTAGTCATTGCTGCAGAGACCAATTACCAGTGTGATGAAAGACCACCTGTATCTTGTTAGCCATCAGCTGCAACATATGGATGTCCTAATTCAATCAGACTGATCATCAGAAGAATAATACTTGTTAGGGAAAGCTTTTTCTCAGCAGACAGTTATAAACTGTGTGCTGGGGTTACAGACTGAAGGAGTGGTAACATTCAAGAAGTGAACTATGAAGTCCCCTGGCTGTGCTGTCAAGATGTCTTAAGGACTGATTAATGCTTTACTGGCCTCAGCTCTCAGTTCCCTCTTAGCTTTCTGTTAATTTTGGGCACTTGTTGGTTTTGTGGTATAGAAGGGGGGATGTATGTGTGTTCAGTATTCCCCTTCCTTATTTTACATAAAAACTCATATTCCTGCAATACAAGTGGACAGATGTTTTACTGCACTTCTGTTTTGTCTCACTGCAATATCTTCATGCATGTCCTCTGTAAATGTGCTGTTCTGGTACTGGTGGGAGGCAAGCATGCCGTGTTGTAGACTGTGCAGGAAGCAGCATTGCAGGAAACCAAATTATTTCCAGTAGTTCTGTAAGCTGTGGAGAGTTTCCCACAGGTGCCAGAGGGTAAGAGGTTTGCAGGGAGAGAGGCCACCTATTTGATCAGCTGAGGCAGGATCACATAGAAAACACACATATTCATGCTTGGTGGATCTTGTTCTGACCTGTGTGACTGCTCATAATCAAGAATATTTACATTTTGTTTCCCAGTTGTCACCTGATCTAGTAAAATATACTTCTTGTCTATCCAAACCTTGCTTTGCTTCCTGTGTTACTGAGAATTCTGTATCAAAAGGAAACAGTCTCTTCTGTAATTGTACACCACACCTCAGTAGGAGCATAGTGTCCTGTAGGTACTTGATTTATAAGTAGTAGCAAAATTCGAGTTAAGCATGGGTTAAGCAAATACTCCTGCTCCAGTAATGTCTCCAGGGTTATAAAACAAGTCGGCAGGAGGATAAGAATAGTCCCCAGGAATTCTGACTAGAGCTCTGCAATTGGTCTGAGAACTAAAGCATTTCACTGCATTCCTGCAAAGCAGTGTATCTTCAGTGGCTGCAAACATTCCTTCCTTTTCAGTGTCAGAGGGGTTACCGGTTCTGGCTTTTTATCTGCTACCACTAGCCTGCTCCGCCTCTGCAAACTATGTTTTATTTGTCTCCAAGAGCTGGATGATTAAACTGAGACCAAAACTGTCTTTGCACAGTGGAGAGAGACTATTTACAAGGGCATGTGGTGACAGGACAAGGGGGAATGTCTTCAAACCGAAAGAGAGTAGGTTTAGATTAGATATTAGGATGAAATTCTTTACAGTGAGGGTGTAGGAACAGGTTGCCCAGTGCAGCTGTGGATGCCCCATGCCTGGAAGTATTCAAGGCCATGTTCAATGGAGATCTGAGCAACTTGATGTAGTGGAATCTGTCCTGCTACCCATGATGGGGAGTTGGAACTAGATGATCTTTAAGGTCCCTTCCAACATAAATCATTCTATGATAGTGGTCAGTGAGATGCAAGAAGCATTTTGAGGACAGACACTACACTCTTTCATAACTCATTTTCAGGAGCTACCAGCACAAAGATGTGCATCCCAGACTTATTAAGTCACTTTTGAAAGCTCTCTTATGCTTAAGGCCTGCACAATAGAAATAGTATCAAATTCCACAGTTCGCTGTGGCTTTTCTCATCTCCTGGTTAGGTTGTGCAGTTTTTTCCCCATGTCTGTTGCTTTACTGATTGGATGTTTCGAATTTTCTCTTTAAGGCTATGAAGGTGGTGAAATGGGCACAGAACTTCTGGAGTGAAGATATCTTAGAAGTAGCATCTGCCTGTCAAAAATCTTGCTGCTGCCAGAGATGGCAGTTGTGCCATCACCCTGGCCTTGCCTTATCCCATCACAGATAGGAGTGCTCTGAGAATTCCTTGGACTGTTGAGAAAATGTATTGGGATGAGTGGATAAAGCACAGGCTAGCACAGCTGGCAAAAATTAGGATAAGAAATTCCATTAGGTGACAAATACAGTGTTAAATGGGTTTAGCCATTGTGTCAAAGGCCTGTTGAAATGAAAATTTCAGATAAACAAGAGAAGTGAAAATGCAGCTGTGCTGCTCTCCAGCATTACTGTGTAAAATGCTCCCATGTGTAGCTCCTTGAGTTCATCTCACATTCTGCATCCCCCAAAACTGTGGTAGTGTGGAGACTACAGCAGCTTGAGGGAAGCTTTCTGAATAAATTAGTCTCGCTGTCCTGTGGTTTTCCAAGTCTAAGTAAACAGATGAGACTTGTTCTTTGCCTTAAAATCAGCAAGTTTGGGTTTTATTAGCCCTGGAGGGGCAGTAAATTCTAGAACTGAGCTAGAGGAGCAGAAGGGGGAAGGAGACAAGTAAGGAGCTGTAGCAAAGGATATGCTCGAGAAAGTCCTTCCTGCTTACTGCAGCCTAGGAAGGCAATTTGAAATTGAATCTACAGTGCACCAGGGAGCTGTTTTTAGGTGGCTTAGGATGGGGTAAGGATTTGGGAAATCTGCTTTAGTGAAGACTGCATTCAGCAGAGGCAAGAATAAGGATGTTGGTAAAAGGGAGGAGGAGTGTAGATGTGAGCAGCAGCATATTAAGGCTGGGTGGGCAGATATTGAAGCAACCAGAGTTAAGACAGTAGCTCAGCCGACAGAGAAGGAACATGGAGTGGGCCATCTCCATTAAGTCTACAGAAACCTCACATCAAAAGACTCTGTTGTTATTAAAATTCAGGCTCTTTATTTTAATCGACACCCATGGGTATCAGGTGTCTAAATTGGGTCTGGGCTAAATGTTGCCTTTCTGAACCACAGTTGTTGCACAGTTCCCAATGGCATTGCTGTGTGCCTTCTCCTAGACCACGGGACTCACACGGTCTCCATTTTCTTGCAAAGCAAGCTTGTTTTGTGAATAAACAGTGTGTTTTGATGGTGAGTGTGGGTGGTGTCAGGAGCGGAAGCGAGTGTGCCAGGAGCCTTGTTCCCAAAAAGAGATCCAATGTTTACTGAACATACCAATTGCTGCCTCCAACCCATCATTAATTGTCTTCTGCCCATAGCACGCTGACTAAAGGTGCTGGTAACACTTTTGTTGAGTAAAAAGCTTATAAGGGAAAAAAAAAAAGGTTCTTGAATTTCAGGCATACCACTGGCTGCTGGTTTACTCTTTGGCTGGCATTTTTTTGGAGGGATTTTTGAGACTGAAGGTGGCAAAGGAAGGAAATGCTTTTGGTTTTTTGGTTTTGTTTGTTAATGGCCCATATGGTAGTTTTATTAACTGGAAAACCTCCAACTGTGAATTGGATGATGTTACACAGCTACAGAGAGAAACTCAATCCCAGCCGTGTAGCAGAGAGTACTTGTGCCTCTAATCTGAGCTGTGCCTCCCCCAGCTAGGGTTAGGGGGGAAAATAAAAAGCTGCCTTTGCCTTGTTTTGCTGACCCAAGGAAAACATTGTTGCTTTTCACACTGGGGATATTGAGCTTTTCAAACCAAATGCAAACCTTGAACAAATGAGTTGTCAGCAGGTCATCAAAGAGCATCTCTGTTTGAGTTGAGGTTCTGGGAGTGACAGGTACAGCAAACCCACAAGTTTGGGATTTTTACAATTGCAATGGGTTTATCCTCCACAAAGTAGTAGAATGGCTATATTTTCACATTAATCCCTGCTGGTGTGAGTGGGCTTTTCTACCACAGTGTGAAAGAACACACTGCAAACCAGACTTCTGTAGCAGTGATCTGCGCTCTGCGTTTATTCAGGCACTTCCCAAAGACTGACTCTTGATTTCTGCCCAAGGAGCGTTTCTTCACATTATCTATGGATTTTTATCCCATCTCCCCTGCGAAGACAAATGACTTGCCATGTGTAGCATCTCAGTTGAAAATGAGATTGAGAATTGAGAAATAGCACTTAGTCACATTCATATTTTCTTCTGTGTGTGTATGTTGAAGTTACTACCTCCGTTTTCTGTACAAGAGACTTGGAAAAGAGAATTTCTCAGACCTACCTTTTGACTCGTTACGTTCTGTTGTGCAAAGCAACGAAAAGGAGAGTTGGGACGTCTGTCTTTGTTATCAGGATGTCTTGGTTCTTCCACAATATCCTGGAGACTTTTCTGTCTCTCAGAGGGATGCCAGAGAGAGGAATGGAATTTGTTTAAGTGAATCCCTTTAGATTTAAGGACTTGCTTCCCTGTCAGTTGTAAGCGTAGAAATGGTTTTTGATGTTTAGGAGTGGACCTTTCCCATTTCACATGCCAGAAGTTGTGCCTCTGCTTCTGCTCCTCACAGTCTTCAGAGCTGGACCCAAGACAGCGGAATCCACTCTAGCTCTGTCACGAGTCAAAGTTCATCAGATGATTCATTGTTTTTCATGCCAGCTTCTCTTTGGAGCTGTGCAAGGTACCACAGAACTGCTGTCTGTTTGCCAAAGGTGTTATTTAGGACCAAATGGGCTGGGAAAAGTTCCTCAATGGGTAGGCAGAGCCCCCTGTGCCCACCACCAGCAGCGACTTGGGGCTGTTAGCTCCCTTTCCCTGAAGATGCCTGTGGAAGGGAGACAGCCTGCCAGAGGCAGAACAAGTAAATAAGCTGTGCTCTGGTTATTACAGCAGGTGGATAATATATCAGCAGGGTCCTCACAGCCAAGGGTCTGCTGCCAGCTGGGACAGAAGCTGAGATAACCTTTGGCTGTGCTGAGGCTGCAGGAGCAGAGTCGGGGCTGCGTCACACCACATGCCACTCTCTGTGCCTCTGGGGACAGTGAATGTGCTTGGGTGTCTGCTGGGGTGAGGCTGGCAAACTGCTGCAGGTGGGGAACTGCAGAGCAGTCACAGGCTCGGTTTTGGAGGACCTGCACCTTCTGTTTTGTGTAATCTACGGCCTTCTGTGGGAAGGTGCTGGAAGGGGAGCAGAAGATCCAGTACTGACCATTGAGACTTAGTGTGTCCAGCCCAGGTTAGGGGCTTCTTAGTCACAGCCTGTCTTGTGTAGCACAGAGTGGCTTCAGTTGCCTGAAGGGACCTCACCTTTTCTGCTGGTCACAAATGTGTTTTGGCAGAGGCTGTGGGTTGTGGCTGCATCGATGCCCCAAGCTGTGTTGCTGCATGGGAATCAGTATCCCTTTTTCAACCAGTTGTGTTCATAACTGTTGTGTTATGGCTGGAGAAAGGGGAGATTCGGTGGTGAAAATTAAATTGCTGTTATTTAACAGGCTCCTCTGTGTAGCAGCAGGAGGAACCACCTCCTGTAGAGTTTCCCCTCTCTGGGAGAGGGAGTTTCAATTCTAACCTCGAGTGACTGCATGGAGGGTCCGTGTGGCTGAATCTTTCTCCCCTGTAAGGTGCATAGGAAACAGGTGATTGTTATGGTTTAGCACCAAGTTTGTGTTTCTGATGTCTAGTTCTGCTCTCTCTTAATGGGACTTTTGGGATTTAATTACAGTTACTACCTAACTTCAAGTCCCTGGTGTCCTTGGGTTCACAGTAGTCGAGGGAGAGACTGGCTGCTCTGGAGCTGAGCTGAGAGGCTTGGGGCTCATCTCTTGAGATGCTGCTCTCCAGGAACTGCTCCTGCATCAAAGGATGCTGTCATCTACCCAAGTCTCTGGCTTTGATTTTGTAATATAGGTGGTTAGAGTATCCTCCTTACACACTCACTTCAAACACAGATTGTGCAGGATTACCGCTGGATAACAGCCAAATCCCAGGCAGTAGAGACTGTTTAATCACACTCCTCTGTCTCTACTGGATTAACATAATTAATGTAAGCCCTTTTGGATGGGCGACCTGTTATTTGTCTGGTGCAGCTCCTCATTTGTGCAGTGCTGTGCATATACCCAGCATGCTCTAAAGATGGTGATGGAGGTCTAATCCCACTTGCATATATTTGACCAACTAAATCTCCATTTTCAGGCAAGTTTACTGCTCCCTTCAGGGGAAGTTGTAGACTATTAAAAAAATAAAATTAAAAAAATTCACAATGCCAAGGTTAAATCAGAATGGTTATTTCCCAAGTTACTTCAAGGGAAATTAAAGTATTCCTTTCTATTGTTATTTTTAATGTAATTTCTCTAGGGAGCAAAAAGAATTATTAATAAACTGAAGGTTCATCAGTGCCTTATGGTCCTGACCAATTTCAAGGGTGACTCAGATCTTAATGTGCAGTAGAGATATGAGTGATTATGTCCTTGCACACCCAGCGTGAGCACATGGGGAAGGAGCTGTAGCTTTATCTTCTGCAATTTGTGGCATCTGGAATCATGGCAAGGAGGCAAAAAGTGTTTCCCAGACATCCCATGGGCCCAAAATTCTGTTGGCTGAATTCCTCCCTCTGTCTCTCTATACTTCTTATGCAGCTGAACATGATCTAAACCTCAACAGGATACGCTGGCTCCCTTTTATTCCCACTGTTTCAGAGTTTTCTAGCAGCAAATTGGAGAGAGTTTATGTAAGAAAGAAAATAAACCAATAAAAACAAGCCTTGCAAAAACTGAATGTAAGAAGTCAAATACTTTACTTGAATAATAATTTTTGAATAGAGGAATCCCTTTAGTAGGCTTTTTGTGTAGCAGAAGAAGTGGCAATATTTATTTTTTTAATGAAAGCCAAATTCTTCTTTCATTTTCCCCATGTAACCTTTTATACTCAGCAAAATCATGGATATAATAATTTCATAAGGAGAAAAATCAAGTTTCATCAGTTCTAGTGGATTGTTTTCCAGATCTTGGCTGTACCCATCTGTGCAGAAGGCATAGGCTTTCTGGAGCATTCTGTAAAAAACAAATGCTTGTGTCCAAGCTCGAAAATTAGCATGAAAGTGACATTTAATATTTGGCCACGAGCTGAAAAGCCTGTTATTTTCAGTGAGGTTAAAAGGAACCTCGTTTGGGCAGCTCTGGCCTGCAGGGTCACAGCGTGCCCAGGTCTTAAAGCAGAGCCGCTGTGGGCAGTGGTCTCGCAGGCCGTGGGAACTGGCAGCATTCCTGCTGGGAGCTCTGCAGTGTCCTAGGCTGCCCTTCTCTTGTCCCACTTCCTCCACGTGCCCTTCCAGAAGCAAGGAGCCCTTTCCAGGGGGTTCATGGGGTGAAAAGACTTGCTGAAAACATGAGCCAGTCATTTAACAGGCAATATGTGGTTGTATGTTGCCTCTGGTTTGTATTCAGCGCTAGTAGGATGCACTCATCACCCAGTCTGTGCTCACAAGCCTTATTATAACTAATGTAGAGGCATTTTCCTGTCGTTTTTCTTCTTGGAGCCACACGGGGTAAGGACTTTGGGGTGCTGTGCAAGTCCCAAACACCCTGTGAGGGAGCGCAGAGTGTGTGAGCAGAAGCAGCTGGCAGCATCAGTATACCTGGACCAAAACCTCTGTGTGTGTGTGTAGGATGGGATATCCATTTTTCAGCTGCAAGAAGCCAAATATTTTAAGGTTCACGTGGAGCATCATTTGCAACAGAATAAATAGCTTGGAATGTCTCGGTTTACATAGCAGAAATGCTTTTCTGACTTTCCAGCCCTCGGTATCTGTAACTTGCTTGAAAGAGTTGCTGACATCTGCCCAAATGCCAATATCTTCTCAGCTGTATAAACATTAATATCGCAGCTTAAGCTTTAGTCTTTGAGATGTGCAGCACAGCTAAAATCAAGCTGTGTTTCCAGCACTGAGGGAGATCCTGACTTTTAACCCAATGGCTTTTTATTTATTTTCCTTCTGTGCTTGTTGTTGAATTGCAAAGGCACTTCAGTTCCAGGGCTTCTAAATGGCATATGATTTCTACAAGATGATGGCAAATCTCCTTTGGGCTGTTCATACAATCTGATGCTGGTGACCTAAACAGGGCTAGGTCAGCAGAACAGCAAGCAAGGTACTGGTGTTACATTTCCTTGCTATGATTTCTTTACCTGTAGTAAAAAGGCAGGTCACAACAGTGCTTTATCCCTGCCTTCCTCTTAGTTTTTGCACTCCTTTGGCTTAGTCATGTTTCCTTTGCAACTCCCTGCTGCCAAACCTTCTCCTTTCCGTACTGAGTGGATTTTGCATTCAGCCTTGTATCCCTTGCTGGTGTTGTTGTTGCCTTGCTGGACAGGTGCTCCTGCCTAATGATCTGGCTTTGTTTTTTTCTGGCTGTGGGTGACTAATGGGGGATGTCCCATCTCACCAGGACTCCCAGGAGACCTGGTTGTGTCACTGTGTCTTACTCAGTCAAAAAGATCCAGATTCAGAAGATTAAAGCTGGTACGGATTGTTGTGGCAGAACTGGGTTTGGGGTGATTGTACCAGGAGGTTTTGCTAGGTGCCCTCTGGCAGGGAGAGGTGAGGAGCAGCAGGGAGCAAGAACCCCTTCATAGTGCTCAGGTTCCATGAGAACAGTGCCCATTAACCTTGGGGTCTGCCGAAATGTCTGTCACCGCAGCACCGACACATCTGCTGTGCTGCACCCTTTAGTCAGGGCTCTCCATGGGGGAATTTGAGGTCCTGACCTCTGAGCTCTTTTCCTGTTAGGGCCAAGCTTCTGGTAAAATGGAGGTACAACCTCAGCCCAGGTTCTAACTTTGGCTGCTGCTCTGGTGGAGCTGATCCTGGGACCAGCTGTATGGCCTGGATCTGTCATGATGAACATCAGTCGTATCTTCAGAGGTTTGTTAGACTTTCTGCTTAAGGGCTCACACAGGCTCTGAATGCTGAAACCATTGCAATGAGAACTGTATTGGGGTAGGAGTGGGGGGCTGTGGTGGTCAGCCCTTTTTTCCCTGCAGAGATGCAGCTGTTGGGAGCCAACCCTTGACACTGGAAATGATGACTTCTCCCAGTGAGAGCAGAGGGAGCTGACACCATTCACTGCAATTTATTCCCATTTTCCCCTCCTTTGAGGGCATAGTTTAGATCTTGTGTTTTATTTCTGATGACTAAAGTACCTTTTTACCTAGTAATTAACCTCATTAAGCTCATAAGAGTTTTTAAGACTTTCTTGAAGTCTTCTGTCAACATGCTCACATGTTGTGAATGTCACTCATGGAAGGGTCCTGGCTGTGATTTGTAAGTATTCAGGAATTTGGGATTTGGTGCTGACCAGCTCAACCCAGAGCCCTTTGCATGCCCTGGAGGAGAGGGCAGAAATGGTCTGTGGGGTTTGGTCCTGGTGCCTGAGGTGTGATTTCCCTTGAGTCATGCAAGGAATTGTTACTGCTGTTCCTTCCCATCCCACGCACTTTGTTCAGTGTCAAAAGTAAGATCTCAGAAAAAGAAATTAATTTCATCTTGGTGCAGCTATTAATGTTACACACTGCGGGAAAGCTCTTTAAGCAGGCTGACGACCTTCATCCATGTGGAATAAGTGCTGAATAATGGAGAGCTTTCATATTTCCACAAAAAGAAAGTGGCTTTTTAAGTCAACTGGAGATGTTACAGATGTGGAGGAGGGAAAAAACCCCCCTTAAGTGCATTAGGAAACAGTGGGCTGAGTGTGCATGAGAACAGAACAGCAGCTCCCACCGCCTGGCAGGTGCTGCTGTTTGCAGAGGCCTCTCATGAGCATGTGAGACTGCACTGACCCATCTGAACCTGCTGCTCCTGTGGGACCTGGAGATCTTTGTAGTGTGATCCCTTCCCAGTGTGTTCAGCCTTTCCTCCTCTCCAGCCCAGAGACCTGCATGGTTTCTGCATTGCCAGCCACTGCCCCAGGTTTTTCTCTGTCTTTCCCTAAACTGCTTCATATTGCATGCTTCTCTGATGGCCTCTGGTAACCTGTGATGTGCTTCAGCCATCTATTTAAGGAAAGAAATGCATCTTGAGCAATTAAAAAAACTCTGTTTTGTCTCCCCACCTGTTATTGCTTTGAGGAAGCATCATATCCTGGGAGCAAAAGTCTTGAGGTCTGTTAGTGAGGCTGTTCAGAGTGGCTGTCTGTGAGAAGGATCCTTCTTCCTTACCCCGTCTGTTTTGTGGGGGGTTACCTGAGCTTTGTCACCCTGTTGATGAATGGGGTGCTCAAAGCCTGAGCTACTCGGGAAGGGTTTGCCAGATTCATTCCCTGCTTGCTGCATCATCAGCTAAATAATTAGCAAGATCCATTTGTGCCTCTGTGTCACTCCATGAGGTATGAGCCAGTAGGAACCTGTCACTTGAGATACTAGATGGAACTGGTAATTTTGAAGTGACTACACAGAGCAACCAAAATCCACTGAGAAAGGGTGGAAATTAAAACTCCCACCCATACTTTTGAAGCCAGGTTACTGAATATGGAACAAGTATGATTTGGGGATTATTGGATGCAAACTTTTTGACACCATTTGGTCCTAAGCCTCTTGCCTATATATTGCAGTTGCCTGGTTTTTTTGGCTGTATGTTGGATGGTGGGACTAGCCTTTAACCTGAGGAAAAAATACAAAAAAAAAAAAAAAAAAAAAAAAAAGCAGTTGTGGTTTTTCTCTGTGTGGCTTTTTGTAGTATTCTCATGCTTCTGGCAGCACGACAAGAGAACAAACAGTTTCCTTAGTGCACAGTTGTGTTGAAAGAGGTCTGAGAGAATGAATGTAACAAGACTTCCTTGAAAAGAGTTGAGTGAAGGTACAAAAAGAGGTTCTCAGCACATGAGAAGAGAAGCTGATGTTTGGGGCTTGGACAAAAGAAGCTATTAAAATTTTGGCTTCCTGACAAAGTAGCAGCAGCTACTCTTGTCTTGCAATACTTGACGATCAAGCAGCATACACCCCAGTGTTTCAGAGAGCCACTTGCCAGTGTGCACAGAGGGATCTGCTATTCCTGACCACGTGGGACTGGGTCCCACTATGATATACCTAGAGTGGAACGGAGATGTCAGAGATTAGGAGGTCCTGGATGGATTTTGCAAAATCCTAGAATTTTGCAGCGCTAAGAAGGTAAACAGGAGCTGTTCCTGTGACTCTGCTTGTTTGCAGCAGCAGCGGCAAAGCTGGTTTTGGCTCGCTTCCTACAAGTCACTGAACTTCATTTTGCATCTGTTTCCACCATGTGCAGAAAGGAAAGGCAATAAATATTTATTACTCTGTAGCCTGGATGCAGGTTTTGTTCCTCTTACTATTCTTTCACTGCTCCTGTGACAGTTTGTCTCGTGGCTTTGGAGTTGTCCCAGCAGAGGGGAAATTGAAGAAGGGCTTGCAGGAGGTTTTGAAGGGGCCCTCTGCCACCCCAAGAGACATTGTTCAATAAACCTTTATAATGTTTGTCTCCTGGAACACTATTTGCCTCTGCCTTTCCGCTTTGCTGGTGATTACAAGCTCTCCTGCAGCATGTCAGATGCTAATCTGCCATTTATCATTGCATGGCTCTGCAAAGCACCTGGAAGGGTTTTCCAAGATGGGAATGCTGCACCCAGCCCTGCACGTCCATCTGTGGCCCCTGCGCCCTCTGCGATGAGTCACCCTGATCACTCTCCTAAAAACCCCTCGCTTGGAGAAGTTTTGGGAAGGGGGAGAAAAACTTAATGTTTTATTACTTAGATAATGAGTCATTCTTATGAAATTCATGGTGCATTATTGGCATTGGCGTTTCTCAGGAGGGAAAACCAAGAGAAGTCAGACTTCTTATGCAGTATTGACCTTCTGTCATTGTTTTTTTTTTTTCATGGAATTAAAGCACAATTTCTTTACATCATATGGAAAATTAGAAAATTAAATTCAAAAGACTGTGATGAAGAGGAAGATACAGAGTATGTACCAGTGTCATTTACTACTCTGGGTCCAGACCTCTGCTTTTGGGTTGAAAGCTTACACTGTCCTTTCTCATTTTAAAGAGAAAGGGCAGTATTTTTTGTTGCGTCCATAGAAGCTGCTGCACACTGGTGTTTTGTGGAAAAGCAGGCATAGATTCGTGGTCCATCTTGGTTTTTTTCTCTCTGCAAGTCATTAGACGGTGATTTTACTCCTTTAAACTGAGGGGAGTTTGTGTCCATCTTTCTTGGGTGCTTCTGAATTGCCCTTCCTTTCACACACACATTCATGTGTGGGAACTGGCAGTAGTTCAGCATTTCTGTATCACATTAAACTTGGAGACATCTGTGTCCAGAGTCCTCCTTGGCCTGTATCCTGTCTCACATAGTAACAAATGTTCAAGTGTGGAAGAAACAACACAAGGCGAGGGTGATCCTCTCCTGGATATCTGCAGCCAGCTCTGGCTGTTCAGTGATTTGGAGGCTCCATCTGCACCACTGCTGAATTTGGTGAGACTACACTTTCTAAATTTCTCTAACCTGAGTTTAGTCTGATTTGTATTTTAGGCCTTGCAACATCTTGCAGCAGCAAGTTCCACAAATTAAATTTTTCTTTTTAGGTTCCCTTTACATCTTTTACCTGGGTACCCACAGGCCCAGAGAGAGCAGTTGTTTCTTGTTCACCTCTTCCATACAATTCAGTCATCTCTTGTCTTCACATTAAATCCCCAATCCAGTGGCTGTCTCTTTCCATATTTCCATTCCATATTTCTAATTTCCTTGTCTCATCTTGTCTTGATATGAAAGCATTTTGCTTGTCTGATGACCTTCACAGTGCCACAGCTGTGTCGTGGGGTGGAGCTGGTTGACTTGATTCCAGGGATGTTCTCCTTTCTTACAGATCTCAAAGACCTTCTATAACATGACTCATTTCTGAGACTAAGATAAATACTTAACAGTTGCTAAACTGGGTTTTTTGAATAAAGAGAAGAGAGCTAGAGAGGGGAGAAGAACACTGTAGGCAGAGGTGCCGGTCTGCGTGGAGGTGTGCCTGAATGAAGGTATTAAAGCATTGTACAGTATGAAATAGGTTCTTATTTTGAAATCAATGCACTGAAAAGGCAGAGCCTCAAAACTTAGCCTTACACCTGTGTTCCTGCTGAAGTAAATATTTTTGTAGAAGTCAATGGAGGGAGCCTACTCAGCAGTGTAAATTCTGTGTAATTATTGAGCAGAGAATTACAGTTGTCACGTATCGATTCCCCCCTGCTTTGTTAGAGCTTCCTCCTTTCTGCAGAGCTGAATTGCAGTCACAGTGTCGGTATTAAAGAACTAGAGAAAGGACAGAGTGCACTGCTGGTGATCAATATAAGGCTAAGGAGAAGCATGCAAAAATGCACATGTGTACATAGATTGCTTCAAGAGCATCTGACTCACATAAGGAAAACTGCTTAAGGACTGAAATTTCCTTCTCTGACCCCAGAAAGCTCAGCTGCTCCAGCAGTTCGTGTGAGCTAATGTTGAGCCATGGCTCCAGGGACAGCCCTAGAGATGAGCACTTGTGCAGTTCTCCTTCTCTCCTTCCCACCCTATCAAAAACGTTACAGCCATGTTTTGTCCTCAGAGTCACAGTAGGATGCTTTTGTGGGATGTTAATCTGCTGCTTCACTTCACTGTAGAGGTGTTTGCAATGCAGAAGTGAGTAAAACATTTCCTGGACCGTGTTTGCAGAGGATGAGGGAACCTGAAGGAGAACGTCCCCCATGTGCTTCAGTTTGCTTTTGTTTTAAAGCCAAAGGATTACATGTGTCATCTTGGGATGGGTTATTAACATCACAGAATTGCAGCATTTCTAGTGGTCCATCCTGAGGAGCTACACAGGATTATTCTGCTTTAAAACAAGCAACTGCAGCTGCTCAAGGGAGCATTTTTCCTTCAGCTGCTTTGTATGCCAGAGCAATTTAAGTCCACTAAAATGAAATACTGCCTAGGGATTTGTGGCAGAGTAGCAAAGTCATCCTTATTTTCAAATTCTCAGGAAAGGCAGGTGTAGAGAGGTAGGCATGCTCACAGAACATACTGTCCTGAGAATCAGGTCACACCTTGGTTTGCTGTTCCTTGTGAACATCCTAGAAACACTGGTGGAGTTTCAAACTTAATGGGAGCACAGTAGTTCAGGATAAGGAAGGACTGTGACTGAGGATGCATGCAAGATAGAGCCCTCTTACTTAGCAGAAAGTCAGTAGTTCAAGAGTTAAAAAAAGCTTCAAAAGAAAAATATGTCAAAGTTTTGGTTGCTTGGAATGTTCCAGGGTAGCAGCAAAGGGTTTTTCTGAGTTATGTTTCAAAATTAAATATAGTAAGAAAAGGGACAATCTCAGTCCATTGCACAGCAATTAATGATGGTGTGGAGCCCCTGGTGGTCTAGTGGTAAAGGCGCTGCGCTATCACCGCGGAGACCCGGGTTCGATTCCCGGTCAGGGCCACTCCCGGGCAGGTGGGGCTCGTTAGCCCTTAAAGGCAACCCACCTACGTCCTAAGGACCTCACTGCCACCGTCCAAGCTTGCTTGGCCCCGGCAGATGAACCTTAGGATTAAAGGGTGGGCTCAGTTCCGCGCACACTGTGTCTCACCTAAAAAATCCAATGCGCAGGCTGGAAGGTGGAAAGACCTTCCCCGGATCTTCGCTCGCGAAGACTGGCCATTAATGATGGTGTGTCTTTAGTCAAAGGGGTGGAGGAGCTGCCTTGCTGCTGCCATTCCTCACACCTGTATCAGCCTTCACATTGGCAGAAATGTCACTGTCTCCCAGTCCCACAGCACTGGGGCAGAGCTGGTGTCTGGGGTTGGAGAGCTTTACCTCCCAAAGCTTCCCTAGCACCACCTCTTACTCTGGTTGCATGAGTCTGCTGTGGCTGTAGCACTGGGGCTGCTCCAGCCTTATCCTGCTGTGATGCAGAGCCAGCATGGGATTGGGATGGGGGAACAAAAAGCAGGGATGCCAGAGACTCTCTTGTATACCACAGCAGAAAAGAACTTATCACCTGATCTTCCAATTTTAACCCACTCTGAAGAAGTTTTGAAGTAGCTGCTGTGTCTGAAGGAAGTTGAAGCAGAACTGGTTTGTAGTTAATAAGACACACAACTATTTTAGGCAAGCATTCCTCGCACAGGCTGCCAGCACGGGGTGGGCTGCGGGCTCTACCGCGAGGCTAAATGCAGACAACGCTCTGGACGGTGTTCTTCCTGAGAGCCAACTCCTGCCTACAGTGTCTCATCCTGGAGTGTGGGATGAAGTGATTATTGATGCAGCTTCTGTCTCTGAAAAGTGGAAAAGACTGGAAAACCCTCCTGCCTTGAATGAAAGGATGGCAGCAAACTTCCTAGGGCTCATTTCTGATTCATATGCATATTTCTGAGCTGGCTGAGAAGTGGAGAATCCTTCTTCATAGCACTGTCTGCAGCTCTTTGTTTTCAAATGTAAATCTTGGATGTATGGAGGTGAATTTAAAAAAACAAACAACAAAACACAAAACAAAACAAGAAATTTAATTGTTTAGTTTCTTCTTTATTTTGAGGGAGTGAAAGCAAACTTGTACAGGGCTCAGTGTTGCTTGGCTGAGTACTGCTGGGTGTTTTTGACAAAGGAGGAAGTAGAAGCTTTCCTGTGACTGCAGGAAAATAATTTTACCTTGTATACAGAAAAGCATGGATAACTTCCTTCCTTCCTCTGATTGTGCCAAAGCAAAACTATCACTTGTCTGCCGGCTTCTCTTTTGCCAATGTGTTTGGTTGTGAGCTGTCTGCAAGAGAAAGGCAGGTCAAGGATAAAAATCCCATACTAATCCACTGTCTATTTAATTTCAGCTAAACCCTCCTGCCTTTCTGCCTTTTTACCTCTGCAGGGTCAGCAGAGAGGCTGCTGCTTTACTGTCATGCACTGTCTTGTGCTTTTTAAACCTGATAAAATACCCTGCATTTCTATGATAATCTGGCCACAGCATCTCCCCGTAACCCTTACTGCTGCTGGGCTCCTTCTGTAGGGTCACTCCAGGTAACTAGAGTGTTGCTGCACAGGCAAATCAAAGCAACATTTGTTGGGTATTTTTGCTTTGGCTCCACATTTGAATCCCTTTCTCCTTCTGTCTCTTGTCCTCAGTCCTGAGTCTGCTTTGCCAGCCTACTGTACTCTCTCATCTGTGGCAAGATGGACACTTAGTCCTTATATTTGCTTATCTGCAATTCCTTTTTCTTCTGCAAATGTTACTTAGAGGTCTTGTTCCAGTTTTTGAAAGTACAGCCCTTGTGTAAGCTCAGTTTCCGATCTTGTCTGTGTTTGGTACAGACTGGTAGGACTTACCACCTAAAAATTATTTATGCCTATTGCCTCATTCAGTTGTTTATGCACCTTTTATTGACTACTGAAAAAATACAGATTTTAACGGTGTCCAAGTCTGAAAATGCCCAGTGTTATTTGATCAAAGGAGAGAAATAAAGATGAGATGGTTTTGTTGTATACAGAGAAAAGCAGGCTGCTTATATATGCTGAACATTAAGGGTTATTGCAAGAAGTATCTTTTTTTGGATGTGATACTTAAATGTGAAGAAATTCAGCTTTGTGTTCTGACAGCACAGAAGAGCAAACTGAAACAGAGCTTTGCTACCAGGTTTCCATCCCAAACAACTCTGAGGCTCTATCCAAACTGCTCAGCAAGAGAAGTAGAAACACGCTGATATACATGTGCCACCTTGCTAGAAAACGTAAAGAAAAATCTGAGAATAACGCACTTTGTGCTCTTTTACTGAGCTCTCCTTCCCACACAGTCAGTCATGGAGCAGAAACAAAAGGATCAGGTGAGTGGGAACAGGCTGGCAGGGAAGGAGCTGCTTCTCCATGGGCAGTGAGAAATGGAGGGAGGAAAATTAAATAGCCAAGCTAATGCATTTTGAGGATAGAAATGCTGCACTCCAGTAGAGGGGGAGGCAGGGAATTGGGAATGCAGGCTCTCCTGCCTGGTAGCTGCTTTCTAGAGAAGTCTTGGGCTTCTGTAGCCATGGGAATCAGGGGGAACTTTGCTTCAGGTGTGTCAATTCTTGTAGTTGGCAGAATTGGTCTGTGGGGCTTTTACAACTCTGTAAGGACACTGTGCAGCCACAGGGCAGGTCTTCCTTCCTTCCTGTGGCCCTGCCATGTCGTGCCTCTCCCTAGAGAGGGTAACAGACCAGATCCAAGTTTTTCTTACAAAGTGAACAGCAAAGCTTTCTTCCTGGGATGCATAAGCTTTTATAGTTGCCTCAGGGAGGGTTTTGTCATGCAGGGAACGTGGAGCACATGCTGCTGTCTCTTAACTCTGAGGTTCTCATTCCTTCTTGCAGCAAGTAAACTGAGTCAAAGCTGCAGGCTGGGTTTGTGGAAATGCTCTCTGCATGGTAGCTGTTTAAAAGTGGCTGTTGCCTGAGCAACAGCAGAGATTTATGAAAATCTAGGTCTTGCTCCATGTGCTTCTGACAGCAAATCTGTGTTTGTTACTTTGCATCTTGACTCTCAATAGAAGTGTCGTTGTCATCAATTTAATATATCTAATCTGTTTGTATTTCAGCAGTAAAAGCATATAAGGGACTAGGTTCTTACTTAGTAGAAATCAATGGCAATTAATTTACTCTTCTCCTCCCTGACACCAAAATTTAAAACTCTTGCCTAACTCGAAGCTTCTTGTACTTGAACTATGGGTGTTTTTTTTTCCTGTGTTGAAAATGCTCAGTCTTTGGCTCTTCACCTATGATTTTCTGCAGCTCCCTACTGTAGATCACAGCAGTGCCCTTGTGCTATAATGCAAAGTCATGCTGGATAATCACACATCAGCCTAGGAAACACAGCTTGGCCCCTGATCAAACCTGTTTCACAGTTCTGTGTACGCTGTACAAAAGATTTTTGACTCATATAAATTAGCCTGTGCTGCTCCTGATGCACTGTTCTTTTGGGGTTTTTATTCTTCCAAGTATTAAGGACTTTTGGACGTGTCCTTTTTTTTTTTTTTTTTTTTGAGGTCTTAACAAATAAATCTTGTTTGCTTATGTTCGTGCTTTTTAATAACTAATCCATTTTTCTAGCAGATATGATGGTTATTTAGATTTATAAGAGCAAGATGATGAAATGCCCAGCCCAAATACTTAAGTGCCCTCACAAATGTATTCAAAACAAACCAGATACGAAAACAAAACTGGTGACCACCTCTGCTGTCTACAGCAATAGGTGAGCTCCAGCTGGCACTGGAGAAGAAGGAACCACTGGAGTCTGTCCCAGAGAGCACTGCCAGGTGGGAATCAAACCTCCCATCCCAGCCGTAACTGGTGTATCAACAGATAGGAGCTTTGGGATTTAAGGGCTCTACAATTTCCAGGAAGATCAGTTTCAGGGAACAATTTCCAGGGCATCCCCTGCTTGTGCAGAAACCTGAATATCTAACCACACTTGCAAGTAATGTGATAGTTTGGAGGAAGATAATGTCATTTCACTTTTGGGATGCTCTCCTTACCTGATGCTGCTTTCCTAGTTAGTCACTGATTAAGCTTTCAAAATCCTTTCAGAATTTCTGTGAACACTGAAACTAACAAAGCCTGTGGACTTGGGATTCATTGATTTTTCTCTACAGTTAATACATCCAGTTGAACCCTTTCCTGTTGAGATGAATTTCTAAAGTTCTCTTGTGTAAAATATGGTTTCCCATTGCAATTTTTCTCATTTGAAGAGAGAAGCTGAGCCTTTTGCCTCTTCTGTGAAAACTGTAGGAACTCACTTGTATTGAAACTTCCATCTCTGTATATTTGGTCAAAAATCTCAGTTGAGATCAGTGTGAGTTTGAGCACTGGGCTGAATTTGAGCTGAAATTCCTCTGCCTTTGCATCTCTCTCGCCATGTGTCTTCGAGCAAAGTAGCTGAGCCTGGTGAGCACCCGTGAGCTGTGCCTCCAGTGTGACTAGAGTTGTATGTGCTCAAAAGCATATTTGTCTGTCTGAACGTCTCCAAACTGGCATTTCACTCATGCAGAAATGCAGGTTCATTCTGTTCACCTGCCTGTTTGGACGTACCAGCTTTAATGGTATGTCTTCTTTCTATGTATTTTAGCTTTGTCATCCATGAAATGGTAAAGATAATACTCATTTGCTTGCCTCACAAATTTGTTGAAGGGATTAGCTGATGTTTGGACAGAGTTTTGAAACCTTATGCAAATATTAAGGTTATTGTTAATAGGCCCTGTGGAATAACAGAACTGTCAAATAAAAGAAACTTGAAGTTGAACTATCTTCATGTTTTACAGCAATCTGGGCTTACACCATGTGTGCAGCTCTGGAGGTGGGATTTGTAGGGCTGCCCATGTCCCTGTTCCAAGGTGTGCACCATGCAAGGCTCCTCTGCTTTAAAATACCCTTCACAACCTAGTTCTCATGTCTGTTGCCCAGCTTGTCAGCTTGCAAACAGCTTAGCTTTAGGCATTTTAAGGAGCTTCAGAACTGTTTTGAAAATCCTCAGTTACAAGATTCTTTTCAGTTTTCCCAAATGAAATCTCAGACTGTACTTTTTAGGGATTTTCTTTCTAAGTATAGGTTGGAGGGGGTGAGTTTCCATTTCAGAATTCAAGTTTGCTTGAAATGTGGTGGCTTTTTGGAGAACCCTTTTTATTTTTTCTCCCTAGCTTTGGTAATCTAGATATGCCAGCCCTGAAAGCCTTGAATTATCAACAATGGATATAATTTTCTCAAACCCAAGATGTGTTTTCAGATTTCATGCCTGTACCTTGGTGTTGTTCTTTCCATGTGGAAGTTGTTCGTCCTATAGGAAGGAGCAAGTCAAGCGAATAACATCTCTTCTGAAAATTAGTTTATTGTCTTGTTGCAAAGTTTTAAGAACTAATTTGAAGATGCACTTCAGGTCCCTGAAATGAGGCAGAGAATACATATGCCATATCTATTCCACTTCCAAGCATGCAGGGGAATTATATTTTTTTTTGGTTTTCTGTCTTTCTCGCTACTCTTGGCCTATTAAAATAGAAATCTCTCCCACCCACCATGTTCTGGAAAAAGCTGTTTGCTGTTCTAACCATAAGGCTCTCATTAGAGTCAATGGGAGGTATATGACTAACCCTTGGTGTGAGCCACTTCAGGAAAAAATGTAATTACTAACATGGCTTTTGTGTGGAAAACATTTTTGGTGTAAAGAGAGGACTCGGTTTTCTCCTTGATCTATAACATATTTGTGAGGGAGTTTGCATGTTTCAGAATGCTCTGTATATCCTGGAAGGAATATACACGGATCTCCTCTTAAAATAGCAATGGAGTTTGGCCAAAGTATGACAGCTTTGGAGCCTCCTATTCAGTATGTTCAAAACATACTCAGAGCTCCCTCTGAGCAATACCTGGCTCTTAAGGTGATTGGGGTTTGGTTGTTTCCATGTCCTGCTTGGGGTTCCCCTGCTCTTTGTTTGCTGCCCATGGGAAGAAACCCTTCCCTCACGTGCAAGGTATGAACACTGCTTGTGGATTTACCTGGTTTTGCAAGTCTTTGTCTCTTTATTACCCAGGCAGACTGATGATACGTGAACAGACTCTGCAGATGTTGGGACTTCAGCATTGCTGGCTTTTGCCGTTTTCCCCTGGAAGTTGGTGGCTGACTGGCTTTTTAAATATCTCGGTCGTGCATCAATATCTGGCACCACGGAGGGAAGAAATAAGGCTTTCTGTGAATGTGAAGTGTGCTGAAGTAAAGCCAACAATCTTCAGAGTTTTTAATTACCAAACCATTCAAAACCTGCCACTTTTGAGAGAGATGTTTTGACACCACTTGAAGGTTTTAACATCTGCTCTTTGTATGGAGCTGAGGCACTTGGTGGAATCTGTTTAGTTTTTCACTGGATATTTTCCTTTGCGTTCCTACAACAATAATATAGTTTGCAGGATGGGAGCTCTGTCAGCAAAGGCAGCTAGGTTTTTGTGGTGCAAAAATTAATCGTTACTGAATCCTCAGCCACGGAGTATAAGGTCATGTTTGGGGAGGAGGGTTGGAGAAGAATTGCTTGGATTGTAGCTCATTTGAGACACTCCTCCTCCAAGGCCCTGGCTGAATTATTTCTTTCCCTGTTTATAAAACTCTACAGGGTGTTGTGGGCTTTGAGTAATAATTTCAAAGAGGTAAAAGCAATAGTTGCTACTAGGATGGAAATGTCTGTTAAACCGCAGCTACTAATTGTTCATCGTGGGCTGTGGCTGAACATTTCTTGTGTTTAGTAAAGGTTTTATTTGTGGTGGTGAAATTCTCTCATTTAGGATACTGTCAAATGCTTTAATGGTCATGGCAATGACTGGTATTCAGTTTATCCATTTGTTTTCTATTTGCAGTCAAGGCAAAAAGATACTGAAGTGCTGAGATGTGCTGCTTGATGTGATTTGGAAGAGTTGTAGAAGTTGGAGACAGTCCAAGAAGTTGAGCTACATGTTTTTATACCTGATCCTCCTGCTCATTTCATGCAGAAACTGGAAGATGCTCAACTTTCCACTGGGCTGTAAGGCCCTACAGCTGTAGCCCTGAGGAGAAGGGAGCAGTTGGTACCTTTCCTATTGTCATCTGCCCAAGAGTCAGATTTCCTACTGCTGAATGAGTCAGTGGCACAGCCCACCAACTTCAGTGGGCATCCCTCATGCCAAAGAGAGATATCAGTCATACTCACTGCTTTTAATTCTGTCTTTATAGCACTGGCACAGAGAATGAGATTGGAGCAGAATTCCTGCATCCTGCCTGGGCTTAATCAGGTTCTCTGTAAAACTGTGTCACTGTAAGTTGCTGTAGCTCTCCCTAAACAGTGTGTTTTATAAATGTGGGGTTTTTTTTCTCTCCTTGGCTTCCTACAACTCTACCCAGAGCCGACAGCCAGTTTAGTTTCACACGTAGGAGGGCTGGCTGGGCTGTGGGGTGGGATTCAGGGGGGATTCTTGCATCCAGGCTGGAGCCTTTCTGTTGTGCTGCCTCCCTGTAGAGTTACAGTGATCTTCTGAAAGCTGCTCTTTAAGTCTGCTGTGGAAAGGTGTGGAAATGATGCCGATCAAGTGGGAGATTATAATTTTCCAAAGTTTTGCACAACCAAGCTATGTCTAACTCCCCAGTCTGCTTTCTAGGAGGAAAATAAAGCCATTGCTTCTTCAGCTGTCTGATTTTTGCATGCAGGCTGTTTGCATGTGTTGTCCTCCTGCTGTCAGTTTGAGAGTGGCTTACTGTTTGATTTTGTTCTAATCTTTTCACTTAAATGAGGGCTGGCCTTGAAAAGAAGCTTGTAGCATTTTTCCCAGCTGTTGCACAGAAAAAACCAGCTCCTCCTTGCTCCATTTCCAGGCATTCCTCCTCTACTCGAGCTTTTGGAGACACTGCCGGTTTAACTCTGGCAGCAGTTTTACTTGGTGTCAAGACAAGACTTAGACACTACTGTGTGTCTCGTTTCCTGCTGTAAAAGTAAGCTTGCTTTTCCTAGGAATCTAGTAATAAATTAGGCTGGAGAGGCAGGATAATTGTCCATACTTGTGAAAGAAGCAGCTGATAATCAGTATTTTATACCCAAAACTAACAAAACCCTCCCTGAAAATACAGTGTCAGTCAGGATATAAAAGTAAGTTCTCTAATTATCAGAACTGAACTTGAGGAACATCTAAATTGGATTTTGTATATATTTGCCAAAACTATTTTAGCTATGCAAACAACCGCATTCCAGAACAGAAAAGCTGGTGTCTATTTTCCTTTTTTCCAACTGAGTTCTCATCTGGACACCTCTGCACAGCTCTGCAGGCCATGAGAGTAGCACATGAAAGGCTGAATGCCTTCTGTGTAGATGAAGGTGTGATGACTTTCCATTCCATGACAGTAATTCGCAAATGTTGTTCCCGTTGATAAGGACAGAGTATGCAGCTGCTCAGGGTCTTCTTTGGTATCATATACTCATTTGGCTTCCCTGGATGCTACAGTGGCATTGGCAGGGGTTTGCAATCCTCTGGAAACACTGTGCATGACAGAGAGGATCCTTTGTCTCAGAAGTGTGGCTGGGCTGGTCCTTTGATGTGGTGGCTGCTCTATTACTTTTCCCTGTGCATTGTGTTTTCTTCCTCTCTTTATCTCCTGGATTGACTTTATTTAAAGATTTCTGGATAAAAAGTGCTACCTGTCATCTTACTCTTAGGGTCATATATAGAGCTTTATACCAGCTAGACAAGGTTCAGGACAGAGGCTTAGAGCTCTGGGCAGGCTATTTTACCCTGTTATAGAGCCTCTGTTTTCAGACACCATCAGTAAGTACACTTATTTCCAGAGATAGTTTTTATCAAGTTTTATTAAGCCTGGCACTGATCTCAATTTTATAGAATGTTCCCTGTTTCCTGCTACTCACAGACACTAATCACATTTAGGCAATGAGCTGGTGATTAGATTTAATTCAGGGTTGGTCAGGGAGGCTCCAGTCAGGATGGGCACGTGAGCATCTTGATGAATTTCGGTGGAAAAAGACAGGATATGCAAAGTCAGGCAGGTATAAAGTCTGTAGCAGAATAAGAAAGGCTTGTGGCATCTGGTGTTTACACTGAACTGTGCTCAAATATTGCCTGCCCTTTGGGATCTGATGCCCACAGAGTGATGTCCATGAAAGTCAGGCTACATCTATTTACATCTTTATATATCAATGGAGGAGTGTGAAATGTGTCAGTGAACGCAGTAACTACTCAATACTGTTCAAAAATATTCACTTGCAGGACATGAATGTGATTTCTGGAGAAGTGATGCAGAGCTCTGCAAGTTCCCTTCCTCCTGATCCCAGGAAGCACCTCTGGAAGTGCTTCTGGGGGGCTGATGAGGCATGGATGGATGTGGAGACATCCACTGTTGGTGTAAACTGTCAGCAATAAAGTTGGTGCTCCTGAACTGTAGAGACTGAAAAGGGGAAGCAGATCCTCACAGCTGGAGAAGTGCCTTGTTGACACAGCAGCTATGGGAGAGAATTGCTTGGCCAGGAGGGATAGCTCTTTAGTGATGGGCAGAAAATGGAGAGGTAAAGGAGCTCTTTGCACAGCTTCCTGCCACAACACACTGCTGTAGACTTTCAGTTATGGCAGTAGAAGAAAATCTCATTCCTCTGGGTCTGCAGGTAGTCGTGCTGTTTAACTAACCTTTCCTTTGAAGTCTTGGCAGACTGCAGTCTTTCTAAGAGGCTTTTAATTTTCATTAGGCACAGAGCTGAACTAAGTCAGCACAGCTCCCAAGTGTATTCCAGCAGAGATGTGACCATATAGGCAGAGCTGGCACAGGAGTTGCACAGGTATGGGGTTGCATAGCAGTCCCTGAAAGGATCCTA
Source organism: Myiozetetes cayanensis (assembly GCF_022539395.1). Classification (NCBI taxonomy): domain Eukaryota; kingdom Metazoa; phylum Chordata; class Aves; order Passeriformes; family Tyrannidae; genus Myiozetetes; species Myiozetetes cayanensis. The sequence continues at coordinate 14,449,381 of NW_026087048.1, forward strand.
TTGCAACAGCATATGCCATATTTGCATTGCCCTGTAGACCTACAGCCTCAGTCCATACTTCTGTTGCAAACTTGATCCATTTGTTGTTTAAATGCTAACTCTGATGCAGAGCAGATCCATCACCATCTTCAGCAGTCCACTCCTTCCCCTGGATGGGCAGGTTAGGGTGCAGGGATGAGCTGTGCTTATTGCGAGCCAGTTATTGTTTGTAGTTGGTCTTTGTCATAGCAGCAGAGGAGGCCACTGACCACCTTTGCTCTTTCTTTTACTGGTGTTGGATTCAGTCAAAAGGAGAACTGGTATGGACTAGGCTGAGATTCATCAAGTGAGTGTGTCCCAAGCTTATGAAGAACTGTCAGATCCAAGCTTGCCTGTGGATCAGATGGATCCGTGTCATAACCGTATCTTTGATCTGCAGTTAATGAAAGCATTGGAAATGGTCCTCCTGTACCAAAATCTGTGGTGATGAAGAGGCTTCAGATTCTCAGTGGTCAGGCACAAGGATAGGATGTCTCTGTCTGGTTTCTGGGCTGCTGCACAGCTGCTGTTCTCCTCACTGCACGTCACACTTTGGTGACCTGTAAACGACGTGTGTGCAGTCATCGTAGTCAGAAATAGGTCATGTGAAGCCAAGTATTTGGGTCAACTTAAAATGCCACTTATTCTGTTTTTGAGGTTAAAAACCAAACTGAAAAAAACCAAATAGATAACAGTTTCTGCCTCTGGTGGGACATGCTGCAAAGCACAATAGACTTTTATCTTCTGGGTCAAGATCAGCTGTAACTTATGAGCACTTAAATATAACTTTGGTTTTATATTTAAAAACATACTTAGAAATATGCTCAACTGGTATTACCTTTCTGGGCTACAAACCAGCTATCATCTGGCTTTAGAGGCCATCATATTTTCCAGCTGAGTCAGTGTATATATAGTTTATTAATAAATCAGAAGGAGCAGCGTCACTGTGAGTGCCCCTTGGCAAACCACTTCACCTCCACGGTGTCTCAGGTTTCCAAGCCCCCAAATTGGGAAATGATACAACTTCCCCTGAAGATCCAGTACTGAGAGCCATCTGTTGCTAATAACAAAGCCATCATTTTCTCCCTTTGACTTTCAGTCTCAGGTCAGTGAAAGCGTTTTCCTCAGAGCATTGCTTAGCCTTGGCTTTGAAGGCGTGGTGGTGATGGGTTCTTGTACCTTTGCTATCCAAGGTTCCTCTCCCATCTTGGGCAGCTGAAACTATGGTGTGCTGGAGCTCAGCCAGGAGGTGGATCATTGAGTGTCAGCCCTATTTTAAGGGAAGAGGACAGAGGTGAAGGAATCACTAATTTGGACGTAATAGTTACCATAAGGGTTTGTGTGAGTCGTTTTGGTGATCAGACTATGGTTTGTGATTTCTTTATGTCATTGTCTCTTCTTTGCAGGGCTACAAAATTTTTGTATTTTTTGAAGTGATATCCAGCTTCAAGTATAAAAATTGGCCAAAATTTTCAAGAAACCCCCACTATTCTAGTGACAAATACTAGATAAATAATTCATAAAAATATGCTACATCTCTGGTCCTTGAAAAATTCCAGGAAATAAAGTAACTTTGGTTACTTTGCAGGCAATCATGTAGTGCTATTACTATTCAAGATTGCTTATTTCAAAAGCATCTTGTAACTGAAACCAGCTTTGGGGTTGAATTTTAAGATTTGGGTGGCATCTCCAGATATATGTAAAGAGTTTCCATGTTTCTGAGGAGATGAAGGCATCCTCTGTAAACTAGGAATGACATTTTTGTTCATTGATACTGTAGAAGGGGAGAGAACAGAAGAAAATTCATGCCCTGGACTTGAAATAGAAAGGCAAATTATTTTCTTCAGGGTAAATATTTACTTCTGTGTCCTGACAGAGACAGAGCTGCCCAGCATTTGTTAAAATGCCTTTTTAATTGGTTAGGTGTGTTGTACACATTTAAACCCCTATTTTAGGGCTCTCCTGATGTACTGCATTTGGAAGCCCTATTCACATGCACTTGCCTGGGGTCAATTTTGGCTTATACGTCTCTTCCAAATCTTTCTCTTTCTCTCCAAGCTGGTAATAAGATTTCTTATTATCTTCTTGCTTATGACTCCTTCAAGGCTGCTGACAAAGGGGCCTCAGCTGCTCTTTTGATGTTATCTGGGCAGATATCAGTTGAATTTGAAAGGGTGGATTAAATAAGTGCTTCACTAATGTTGCCAGGCCTAACTTTGTTATTGTGATCCTGCAAAGGAGGAGAGGAGAGGGGAGAGAAATGAGCTGTCTGAAGAAATCCGAGTGCCAGGATTGCAGACTGTTGTGCGTGCATATATTTCTGTACATAAATATGTGTATGAAGGCATATGGTACCTATATTTGTAAGACCTTGCCTTCTTTCTTTCAGATACATAAATTATTTATAGATGTAAGTAATATAAACGACATTTTCCCTTGGAAGAAAATACTGGAATTGAAAAGAGAAGTGACTGTTATTCACATATATGCTTTTCCACACATTTCTTCCTGGCATTTATGGTGGAGCTGTCTCTGTGCAGGTATTTGAGCCTTAGCTTATCAGGGAGATATCTGGGCACCTTTTTAGGGGGCAGGGAAGTACGTGTCTGTTCTCTGACTTCTCATGCTTCCTGAAAACCAGATTTCCTTTGGCCTGTCCTGTGTGTTTCATGGGATATTGTGCCTCTGTTGAGGGGAGCTTGGCTGTGATGTTGAGTCTGATCCAGTGAGTAAGACTGAAGCACAGGGAAACAGAGTTGGCTTCCTCATTGTCTCAGTGGGTAATTGTATGCAGGTTCCTTTGCCATGGTTTTCTCTGATGCAGCTTATCTGTCCACTCTGGTCAGACCATAGTCCTGAGCACAGGGATGATGCTGTTTTGTCTGTATCAATTTCCTAATGAAGCCTCCGTTCTCTTGGGTCCTCTAAACATTAACAAAACAAATGCTCAGTGTTGAGTGCTTTGAAAATCTCAGATGAAAGGCAAAGTATTACTAGGAAGAATTAGCATCTCTTTCCCCTCTGCATTTATCGATGGGGAAAGCGGTCCCTTTGGAGACTGGAGAATGGAGAAGCCTCGTGGATGTACTGATTTGTTCTGCATGATGATTTCTTTTGGGGTAATTGCACTGTCGGAGTGTTTATCAGCTAATGAAAACCTACTTCAATAACCTTCCCCCCCCTCCCAAAAAAAAAAAAAAAAGGCTAAGTGAGCCTTGGCTTGCTTGTTTTTTGGTTTTTTTTCTCCCCTGAGCATCCGTTATTCATGTGCCACTTCTGTTGCCCACTCTGGCAGGTTGCAGAGGATAAGGAAACCTCATCTACTGGCCTAATGAAACCCCAGGGAGAAATGGGTATCTAGATAAGAAGAATCGTGCTTATCCAAAAGCAGATGAGGTGGAAGGAGAAACCACAGAGGAAGTTTAGACCCATTTGAACCAAGCTCTAGTTGCACAAGCTTCGAATTAGCCCTTTCTCTCTTCTGTTCTAGAGTCTGGTGTGGGGGCCAGGGCTGTCCCAGCCCAGTTTTGTGCACATGGCAAGTGTACCTGGTGAAGCAGTGTGTGAATCCAGCTCTGAGAGACAAGCAGGACTTGGGTGCTCAGATGATTTTTGCAGTACTTGAGCATGCCCTGACACTGAGCTGTGATCAGAGTCCCCATGCCACATCGACTACAAAACTGCATGTTCCCTCATCTGTGTTGTTAAGCTGCAGACTAATGATAGTGCTGCAGATCCAAGCAGCTAATTACCTTATTTAATAAAGAGGGTGTTGTGGATCCCAGAAACACACAGATCAGATAAACAATGAAGAGGAAAGCAAAGCAGGATGGTACTCTGGAGGTTGTGTTGCCTGCTGGCTGGGTTTTTCTGGAGAAGGGGAAGAGTTGTTTGCATGGATCCATGAAGCCACACCACACAAATGCCATGGATCTGTTTGTAAAGAGAGAGACAGTGAAAAGACTAACAAGCTAAATAGCTCCAGTGCAGAAACTGTGTTGGCTAATAAAATACTCCTTAGATGTGCATTTGGGAGGGTTGAGCAGTGCCACACAGCACTTCTGTCTGCATCGTGACTGTTGGCACCCTTGTGCAGATGAAGGAGGCAGGATTGTGCCCAAGCACACACACACACACACACACACACACAGAAGCTCAGGCTGGAGAAGACATTGCAACCAAATGGATAAAGCAGGGAGTCAGCAAGAGGGTCAGGATGGTGTTTCTGGTTGCCTTGCTTTCATCCTCCAAAATGAAGGTGTCACTTGATGGGAGATGGAATGAATCCCACCGCTCTGCCCCGATGTGTGACATTCCCAACAGCCTTGCTTCTCCCCCAGATGGGATGCTTTGACTGGAGCAGCAGTGCCATCTCCTCTCCCTGTCTTAGCCAAAATGAACCCCTTAAATCTTAATGTTGTGTTCAAAACGCAAGTTGAAATTACTAAACCAAGGATTATCTTTTTGAATATTTATTTACTTTTTAATTTTTCATTTGAAATTTCCAAGCAGAACATTGTGTCAGACTAGAAAAGATGATATTTTTGCATTTTGAAGGCATCTTGGAGAAAATAGAGGCCATTAAAAAAATGTTTCCAAACAGTGTTTGGAAACTGTCCCTTTCAGTTTGCACCATGAGAGACCAAGTTTTCTGATGTGGAAATGACCCAAATAAATTGTTGACTGGGGCTCTGCTCATATGACATCCTGACCAAGGTTCAAAGCTGCTTGAAGAGTAGGTGTTATCAGAAATCCTGTTTTGTGCCTGTGTGTCACACTGTTAATGTTAAGAAATTAGTGTAAAGGGAGCAACTCTGCATTTAAAATTATAGAGTCTTGAGTTAGAAGAAAACTCATTGTGTTATGAGGAAAAGTTTTATTTGCTTTAGGAGAAAGTATATTTCCATGTAGATCTAATTTGGGCATGATACAGCATAGGGTGGAAAATATAGTGGGATGTCAGCCCATTCCCTCCTTTCCTGGGGGAAAATACGCCAAGTGATATCACTCCTAGGGAACTAGTAAATCCATGCAAATTGGAAAGTGAGGTATTTTATCTTCTCTCCTGGTTCTCTGCTCACCTCCTGTCTCTGTAAGTATTCAAGTATTGGCCTATACTGGAAAACACAGACTGATAACCACGTTGTCAGAGATGGGATTTTATTTTTGTACCTGTGGTTTTGTCAGTGCAGGGCTAAGGGGAGCACTGTCCTGTTTGGCCTACTTTATTTTGCTTACAAAAGTGAGTAAGCTGTACAAATGCAATTACTATTACATGCACAACTGCACCCATATTGAGGCATGTGCCTGGCTGAGCAGGACGCCACTCTAACCACCGCAGGCAAGTGAAAGCAGTGAACTTCCTAGCACAGGCAGACCCTTAAATTGGATTGCCTGATCCATGAAATGCTGGTGCTCTGTCTAAAATTTCCCTTGAAAGCCTTAAAGCCCTGTACAAGTTTCATTGGGGTCTTAACAATGTGGTGGTGGTGGATTAGTTTTTAAACCATAGTTAAGGTTTCCTGACTTTTCTGGGAATCTAAGTCCTTTTTTTACGTTGATGCTGTCCTGTCAGTAATTGAACCTCTGGAGCATGGATATTTCTTTTCTCATGAAAATATAACAGAAATAGGATGCTTAAACCAAAATTCACACTTCTAAATTTCTTGTCCTTAGTTGGGCAGCTTACAGCTGAGAGGACTCTTCCTACTTCCCTTGATCTTCCTCTTTCCATGCTGCTGACTTGCATTTGCCTGTCCTGTTATATTTGTGTGACTAAACAGAGGGACAAAGTGTCTAATTAAGATATTTCAATAAATTTTATTAGTCTGAAGACTTTTGGGTCACTTCCTGGTGTCAGGCAGGACTGTTTATGCCATGTGGTGCTGCTGTGAAATGCCACTGGAGCCACTTCACTGGGCTTCATCCCCTGGGGATGGCTGGGGACAGGCTGGGACAACAGGGGAGCAGTGATGAGTACCTGCTGACACAAAACCACCACACCTTACCTGTGCTGCCTGTTCTGCCTTGCTGCTCACAGTGCTCAGCTAATATGGTGAGGATTCCAGTACTGGTAGAACCAATTTTTGTTACATCTTCTTTATAGACTCCTTGTATGACTGGAACAGCTCTGGTGGGCAATAAATGCATCCAATTCTACATGTTTTGAGCAACCAGTATTTTACTAGCACCTCTGGAATACAGCTCTAGATCCTGGTTTTCCTTATTAAGGTGTTTCTACACATGTACCTAGTTGAGAAGATGCAGTGAAAAAGAACTTTTTTTTTCCTTCCTCAGCAGCTGGTTTTTTTTGTTGCTTTGACTTTTGGCATTAAGGAGCACTATTGTCAGAGCAGTGGGGGAAGGGAGGATTTATGTGTTCAGGTCTCTCTCTGTCTCAAGATAACACTAAATCTAAAGGACGAAATCAGGGTGTCACGCTCATAATGCTTAGTCTTTCAGTGATGTGTCATCTTCCAATGCTGAAATTTATGGGAAGGAAAGAAGCTGAGATGGCAAACACTACAAAGTTGGGAACAAATGCAAACTAGAAAACTTGCAGTACATAATGTCACAGAGATCTCATTTTAGCACACAAAATCAGACAAATACTTAGGATTAGGGCCTGACTCAGCCTCATCTCCCTTGTAATCCTCCAAATCTTCAAGTTTTTAGGCCTTTCATTTAGCTCTAAGCAGCCTGCCTATGTGGTCACGCTGGTTGATGTAGGTCACTGCATGGCACTGGACTTCAAAGTGCAGCACAGGGGTCAGCACACACATCCCTGGTGCTCGGGAGGCAACAGGGTCCCATGACACGTTGCCCCTGATGTAGCTGAGGTCAGGCAGCAGCTTCAACTTTGGACTGGAAATGCCACCGTGCCAATTCTGGGAAGCTTCTCAGGAAGTGGAAACTCTTACATCAGACTTGGAGCTCAGGGTATGAATGGAGGATGTCCAGAATGGCTTCTTTGCTGCTGTTGGCATCATCTGCTACTGCAACACCTGACGGATGATAAATCCCTGACCGTTCACCTTTGTCGTCATCTGTGCATCACCGTCTATTTATACCATCACTGGTGCTGTAAGCTTAGAGCTGTAATTTTATAGATCCCACATGGCTGTGGTGTCAGTAGTGAGTGAATGTGGATGTAGAAGCTGGAGGTTTTGCCCAGGGTTTTTGTGAGTAGCAGCCCATTTTAATGTGCTGTTCACTGCCTTTCCTAAGGAGAGGATATGAAGCTTTGGGAATTCCTGTGCTGGAGAACTGCAAGGTGGGAATAACATTTATTATGTGCATGAAGAACGGTGGTGTATTCCCCACTGTCTCACTCCAAATATCTCCCTTCAAATACTAAACTTGCTTTTTGAATCAGTAGTATTCTTCAGTGATATAAAAGTTATGCAGTGGATTATTGTGGGCTGTTGAAGATTGATCAGTGATTTTCCCATGGAAGCCAAACTTGGTGTGCACCAGGGAAAAAGGCCAACCCTTGTTCTCTTCCAGAACCTGTCCTCACTACCAGAGGCTGAGAACCTGGCCTTGAGGGTGAGATAGGGCAGGACAAAGTGATGATATTTTTGTCTTACACTGGAGGGATGCGTTCTTGTGATACTGTATGTACAGCTGGGTAAGTTTGGTCTAACAGTGGACCATTTCTCCAGTTATTCCTCAGAATCACAGTTACTAAACACTCAAACAGGGGTTTTCCCATGACCTCCAAAAAATTCAGTATCAAGGTCATCAGAGACATCTACCTCTGACTGCCAGTGCTTAAGGCAGTTATTTTAGGCAGTCTGGATCATCCCATGCTTGTGTGCACAGAGATGCCGGAAAACTTTTCCCATCCATCGGAACCGTGCACCTGGCTTCTCACTGAGGCGCTTGACAGAGTCTATAGAATACCAGAATCACCAGGGCAAGTTTCCAAATGGCTGATTTGGATCTAAACTGCAAGACAAATACTTTATTTGTTGAGCTCTGAGAGCCTCCCTTCCCCTCTCTTGCTCATGGCCACTGCAGCAGCTGGGGCTTGTGCTTCATCAACAGCACCAGTGCTGGAGGACCAGAGGGCAAAAATTAATCAAAGAGACTCTGAACAAGAACAGATTTTGCACTGACAGTGGTGCTGCTCAGAGGGCAGTGCTGTAAGCTATGGAAGAGGGCAAAACTTTGCTGTGTAACCATCTGCCACTCTATCAGTCCCCACTAATGCTCTCCACAGGCTTGACTGCAGCCTTTCTGTCTGTCTGTCTTCATGTTAGCACTCATGGTTGCTTTTCATCAAACTTCTTCTGGTGCTAGTTGTTGAGCAGCACATTTCAAATCCAATGGACAGGCACCCACTACTTTGAGAGCATATCTCAGATGCTGCCTCCAAAATCCAATTTTATTTTGTTATTTATATCTGAGAGTGGAAGTCACCAAAGTACCCTCAGGCTGTTTCTGGAAAGTGGCATCTGCACTGGACAGTGATGGTGGGACTGGGACTCTCAGTCTCACGTGCAGAAGGAAGCTACCTCTTCTGTGAAGAATTCCCTGTCTGGGAGGCACAGGCATCTTGTTGGCAGAAACCAGAGATGTGATATTGGTGATGTCAAGCTGAGAGCTGAGTGGTTGGCAGCTCAGAGAGGTCTCTCTGCAGATGATGCTGTGGGGAAGGCTGAACTTACGTTTTTCCTGTCAGTGCTGTTCTGCAAACAGTCTTTGGGTGATTTTTCCATCGTGACTATTCGTGGTGTTCACTGTTTCCAGGACATGAAAGCCTTCTAGTTTATGATCCCTGTAGGTAAACTTCTGTTTTCCGTTTTCCAAAGAACAGAGCACTAGCAGAAGTGGCCAGGTGTTTCCATAACATGCTATTATAAAAGGGCAAATACTGGAGTTTGCACATAGGCTGTTTTATTATTTTTACTTATGAAAGGGATGCTATAGACATTATACCTGTAGGTTGCACCCTCTCATCTGTATTTGCTAATACAGTTGATGTCCCTTGGCGATCTTGAGAAGGGAATCAGAGCAACAGCTGTCTGTGGAATGCTGCTACAACATGCCCTTGGGCAAACCTGTCAAAAGGAACAAAGAAGAGAAAACTTAAGGAGCCACTTTACAACAAAGCCCTGCAAGGGGGTAATACATTGCTTTTAGCAAGGATCTTGGAGAAGAGAAGAAAGGAGGAAACATGGTAGTTAGAAACCTTGGTGACCTTTACCCAACTGTAAATTTGTAGATGTTTTCTTCCTCCTGTTTTTTCTGACTTATGAAACTGTTAATACTTTTTCCCTTTCCTGTTCTAAGTGATGCTTATTCCCCTCCCCTGCCATATCTTCTCAGACAAGTCAGTGTGAGTAAGGAGTTGTTCTGCTTGACTTTGTGATCACTGCTTGACTAACTTTGCTAAGCCCTTCTGTTAATGGGGTATCTGGGAAGATATTTGCTTGAGTGAATTATTCTAGTTTTTGTACATGTTTTTATTTTTTTTTCTTGTTCCATAAAGATAACGTGGGGGAAATATGAATTTATGAGTAAATCAGGCTTTTGATACCCATGTTACTTTTCTTGCTTTCTCTTGAATTGATTCTTGGAATAAGGCACTGAGTCATTTCCTCCAAAGGACCAAGCTGGTTCCTGCACTGTCTGTTCTGATGCTCTTCTAGCTACAAAATCACACCAAACCAGCTGCCTTGGGAAGCCTGGAGCTCTCAGGTGGGAGAAAAATGCCTCTGTGCTGCATAGCTTGCAGCATCATTTACTATAAAACACTCAGTGTTTGTTTACCTGCTGGTCTGGCCAAAGGTATACCCATCAAAACCAAAGCAAATATATTTTTGTTGACGTTCTTTGGAAATCTGAAGTTATTCCCCCTGTTTAAATTACAGTTGTGTCACTAGGACCTTACTCTTTAACATCAACTGGACTTACTGGGTTTGTGTTTAGCACCTGAAGTTTTGCAGGTTTGTGGTCATAATTTAGCATTTGGTGCTGCCAATGGATTTTTCCAGCTTTTAAAAAAATAGTAATTTATTTTCATTAATTGTTGTTTCTTTGGCTTTCAGTGCATGTTTGTACTCCAACTGGGCCTGCAGAAGCCAAAATACCATGAGAAGAGTCAATTATTCTCATATGGTGAATTATACTGCAGCAACTCCTACAAACTTGAGTAGGGATGAGAGCCTCACTTTACTTCCTTTGCTCCTTTTTATGAGGTTTGCTCCTACTTTTGGGTTCACAAAGGAAAAAAGAAATCTGCTCTTGGGTATGGAAAAGTGAAATTCTGCTGAATTTTTGAAGCTGTTGATTCTGTTACAGCAGTTGGGTCTCCAGGGCTATTTTTCCTCACAGTGAGAGTTCCTGAAGGGCTGTCCATCTACTTCTAGTTTGAAAAGACTTTGTGACCTTCGTGACCTGCCAAGGAACCCTTTAAGTGTGATCCATGTTCCTGCTGTTGTGAAGGTTTGCCAGATGAATTTAGCCAGTTCCCTTACCTGCAGAAAGCACTCCTTGTGTGAACAAAAACATGGGACCCCAAGATTGCCCATATCAATGATGAGAAGCAGGTAAATGTATTGTCTGTGCAAAAATGGGAGAAGGAAAAGAAGTCCTTTCAGGCAAGATGTTGAAGTGTGATGTAAGGTTTGCTGGGCAAAGAGCAAGTGGGTAATGAAAAGACTTCCTGGCAGGTTGCAGTCAGGGTTGCTGACATCAGGGGCTGAGTAAAGTTTCCTACCTAAGCAGAGGTCCTGTGGCAGTCACACGAGGTTTCCTCAAATCCTGGCTGTGCACTTGACCAGCTGGCCAGCATTAGAGATGCACATTTTCCCTCTATCTTCATAGTGTTGCCAGGCTGGTGTCACCTGCTCTGTGAACTGTGGGATGCTGATACAAGCTGGATAACACTAATGCTTTGCATTAATTTGGCCTCTTGGAGAAACCAATCCATCACACTAATTGAGTGCAGTGCTTTGGTGCCAGGTGGCTGTCTTGAGTCCAGAAAGTTGGAGCACATATGGTCTGCACTGACTTCTAATAAAGGAAAGAATTAATGCTGGACTCTGGTTTGTTTTTTTTCCACTTGCAAAAGTTTAAGAGGATATGCTGAGCCACTACCACTCTGACATGCATCCTTTGGGGGTCATACCTCAACCCTTGCAGTTGTTTGATTTTGAGATGGAAATTTAGGCTGATAGTCCATATCTCCAAAGAAAAGTTACATTTGTGCCAGCTGCCAGCAATAATTAACTGCCCTGATTTCTTTGTCTATTGAACAGCTGGAACAAAGGCATCTGTCCATATCTTTGTGTATCAGCTCCGTCTTCTGTGATGGAAGGAGAAGTTGGAACAGAAGGAGGCACTTTGGGTTTCAGAGTTCTTAACATTGATTATGAGCAGCCAGCCTGTGGGACTGAGACCTCCCAGTGACTTGCATTGTGCTCTCATGGCTGCTGTAGGAAAGGGATGGACTGAGTTTTCTTTCTGAGACTTAAGCAGTTATTGACTTTGGCAGTCACTCTTTCCCTCTCAGATTTCCTGATAATTAATTTTTTTGTCTCTTAAAAAAGTTTTTATTGGGAAAAGAAAAAGGAAATTTTTTTTGTTACTTTTGATAGAAAAACTTCTTCATAAAATAAGATATGAGGAAATTTTTATCATCTTGTGACCTGTGTGTTTTCAATCCATTCTGTTGTCAGTCGTAGTGTCAGACTCCAGTTTGACCATGGCTGGGAGATATTTCCACTGTCTTGAGCAGGTGGTGGAGAAGTGGTTGGATCTAACTGTTCCTGGAACCTGATCACTATTTATAGAGGTGCTGCCTATTGATGAATGACTTCCATACCTGCCCCTGTGCAATGAGAGTTGAGAAGGGAAAAGCTACATATAGCAGTGAGGGACATCTGTGAGTGTAAAGTCAATTGGAGGAATCCTGTTCCTTGTGAATATCAGACCCCTAAGTCAACCATTCCTTAGTGTGTGAAAAGCAGTCAGGCAGTTGCAAGCAGCTTGATGTATTTGAAAGATGAATCACCTTTGTGTTATTTGACCATTAGCATTTTAAACCTGACAGAAGAGTGCTGGAGCTGATTGCTTGGGCACAGCAGTTCCCGAGTAAATAAAAGCTAGGAATGTAATTTGTCTCAGCAAAGTAAAACATTTGATTAGAAGAGAACGACAAAGAAAAATGCTTCTAAGCACAGTGGCTGCAGCCAGAATCCACTTCAAGCTTTCAGGCTGATAGGTCTAAATTACTGGACTGAGGACCCTTGGACTGGGATCCATGTTGTTGTTTCGCTGCTGCCTCATTTGGGACCCTGTGTAGCTTGGTATCTTTGTACCTCTGTATCTCACTCTATATATGGTTGTGCAAAGGTAGTAATGCTTCTTTATTCCCAAAAGCTGTTTGGAGGTTTCCCAGGGTTCTCTAATGCCAGTCAGAACAAAATACCAGCAAACCTGTGACTTGGTACCACCAATACAAGATTGAGAGGAGCACACCTTTCGTGTGCTGTCATGTTTCTATGGCTGTGCAAGAACTTCTCCATGACAGAAGATTCATGGGACAAATGCTGAGCAAATATAAACCAGCAGAGTATACTTTGATCATATAAATTGAGTGTCTGTCTCTTCAAATTCATATGCTGACCAGGGCTGGGATTTTGAATGCAGGTGGCTTGGTGTGATGTTAACTCCCTGTTACATTGCCTGTTGCCCCATCTCATAGCAAGAGAAGTGAAACCCTGCTCTACTCTGTCTGTGCACACACGTACTGTGTTACTTGGCAGTAAAAGAGATGTCTTATTTTGTACAATTGCTTTCTGAATTCATCTAAACTTTTGGCTCTCATCACATGGCAGTGAGTTCCACAACTTCAAAATTAACTGGGTCAAAAAGGTATTTTCTTCCATTTGTTTAAGCTCTTTGGAAATACAGTAACACAAGAAATATTAGAATTAGCCAAGTCTTTCCCCGTGAGCTACCTCCACTCAGAAGCTGACTCATCCCTGCCTGATTACTTGGTGCTTGGTCTTTCTCTTCTTCATTAAGTGCCCTATAATACATTTCCAGATCCATAACTGGCCTTTCTTTTCTTGGGAAGGCATCACTTTGGTTGGCAAAATGGTGTGGATGAGGGGGTGACAGGCTGTGTGATCACAGGTGGGGTGGAGGTTATCTCCAAAGCATCATTTCATTTGATAAAAACTATTGACAATTGTCTTTCTCTTCTCTCCTTCTGAATAACGATCTGATTAGGAAATAAGCATGAGAAAAGCGTAGACTTGTAGATCCTAGATTAAATTCAACAGATTCTCTCAAAGACTGCTTTTGCTAATTGAGGCACTGCATTTCCATGGCCTATGTAAAGGCAGTTTGCCTAGAGAGAGAAAGACCCACTTGAAAACAATCAAGTCCATTATTTTGTAGCTTCTATTCCATTGTATTTACATTCCAGAATCCTTGACCTGGATGGATCAAGCTCAGCATTTTCTGCAAGTGGCTATTTTAACTCTGCTTGTTCTCTTACCTTTCATCTTTCTAAGAAAAGTACATAGAGTGGAATTAGAGAAATGAGAGTTTGGGAATATTTATTACAACAGTGTCCTCTCAGGGTTGAATGCAAGATGATTTCCATCGGTGTATATGCTGATGGCCAATCCAGTCCAGTTTTAAAGACTTACATGCTGAGGTACCTCTAGAGAAGTCAGGGCTGTAGAATGATAGATGGTGATTGACCAACTGTATTGGTCCTGGCTTTCTCCTGCGAGCTGAAGAAGGGGGTTACTCATTTCAATGGTTAATGTACAGAAGAAAATGGATGCTACCTCAAAGCTATCATTTTAAACTATTTCAAATTAGTTTAATGCTCATGCCAGATTATCTGTCCTGAAGAGCATTTTTCTTCATCTGGTGATGGGAAGAGCCCCCCATGTGCAGCTGCTGATGTTCCTCTACATGGTCCTTCAGTAGCCATCCCAGAACAAATTCAAACTTTGCATATCTTGAGACTTTTTTAGGTGTTTTCACCCAGCTTCCAGCAAAGACTCCAGTTAAGCCACAGTAGGAGTGGTACATAAGGCTGTGGCTGGAGCCCTTCATATGCATTATTACATAAATCCATTGATAGCCATAGGATGATAATGATGCCTTGTGGTTACTGATAACCAGGTTCTTGGGTAAATCTGAAACCTTCCATCTTTTGTGATTTTCTGAGGCTCTTGGAGCCTTCAAGCTGTCTTTTCCCCTCATATTATATATATTCATAAACGTGTGTCGAGGGACACATTCTTGCTCCAATTACAAATTATTTGCTCTTTTACAGTGAGGTTACACTAGATACTTCACACAATGAATGGCTAAAGTTAATTGTTGAATCCCAGCGCTGTCTAATTGGAAAAACTTCAGCCAAGTTATTTCCGAGTGCTCATGCATCGCTTCAGATGTTTCTATCTCTTGTCATTGATTTTAATACATGAGTGAGTGCCAATTTGTCCTAAGAGGATTTAGCAAGTATCTTTGCTGCCTCTTCACAAGGATATTTCTAGTGATGACATTGTAGGTTCTATGTTACAATTTTGTTTAAAAAAAAAAATAAAACAGACTGTTGCAAGGTTGATTGCCAGGCTTTTTGAATGCTCCGTAAAATAATTGCACTTCTGTGTTTCCTAGCTAAGAAAATACTGTGTCTTTCAAGTTACCCATGTAGAAGATCTGTGATTTGAAGTTTGCATATTTTTCTAAATTCTTAGTCTTATCTCTGAGGAGATAAAATGATCAAAATAAATGTGTGTCCTTTTCTCAGCACTAGAAAACCATCAGTTTAGCTATATTGAAGAATTTTTTTGTGCTACTGATAAAATTTCACGGTCGAAGTCAACTCTCGAAACACAAGATGAGGAGTGACGAAGCTCACCGTCCTCTCTCCGGAGCCGAGATATCAGTTGCTGCCATTCCAGCTGAAAGGACTTTATGGATCTGTGGTGTGTAAAATGATTTTGGTATTGTACACAGACAGAGTCATCTACAGGCAGGAATGAAAGTATATTGTTTCTGACATCTTTTTTTTCTGACAGTTTTACACTTTGACATTTGGCTATCCCAACTTGTTTTCCTACTCACTGACCCAAAATATCATAATGGTCTGGTTCAAAGGCTGCAACTAGCCTCAAATTTTGTGCTCTGTTGAGCCTTCATTTCAGTTTAGTTTACTGAATTGTCGAGTATCTACCTATGAGAGTCAGAGAGAGATGGAAAGACACCTTTAGAATTCTGATGACTGAGAAACCATGATTGGGGCAAAAGGCAAGATGTCACACTGTTGCTGTTGCATTATTCATGAAAAAAATTCAACATAGTGTTTTGACCTTGAAATCTTTTTTTTTTCTTTCTTTCTTTCTGTGTTTAGAGTTAGATATATAGACTGCAGCCATGGAGCCATTGATGGGATTTAAGGGACTAGGTGAAACTGTCTTCCCCAGGCAAAAACTTTGCATAATTTTGGAGCTGTCAGTTTTGCTGAGTTTTGAGGTCACCCCTGAACTTGGAGAGGTGGGCATAGCTGTGTCCAGCCCATGTGTTGCCCCTTGAAGCAGAAGTGTGAAGGTCAGAGTAGCAAGTCCTGCAGGGCATAACTGGCTCTGCACACAGGGGTCTGAATGTACAACTGAAATATCTTTTTGTCATGGTCTTCTGGTTGTTTTAATACACTTCCTCTAAAAATGAGTTCTCAGCTCAAGCAGAGGCCTGCAGTAGTAGAGATATTGAAAAGTGATGCCTGCTCATTGCATTTTTTTTCCCTGGAATTTGGCTGAATGAGATGCTGTTGCATTTAAAATCCCTTCACAAAACAATACATGTGTTTTGGACCACATCCTAGCTGGCCACAGTCACCAGAACCCTACAAGGGTAGGTAGGGGTATAGAGTGGGACCACCCTGTTGCCTGCAGGGCTGCAACATGGACCCGTGGAAAGAGTGAAAGTGAAAATAAATTGTGGCTTAGAGAGCTGTTGGAATTGTAATAGAAGCACATTACACTGTTTAAGGGATGTTAGATAAATGGAACACTTTATCATAGACCTGTACCTGGCTGCTCTTATGCAGCAAATGTCTTGACTAATAAATTTATTGGTTTTTGCAATCGAATGCCGGGACTGTGGCCCAAGAATATAATGCTCTGTCATGGTCAGACAGTTGAGCTCAGAGTTGCAGTCGAAGGCTCTGCAATCCCAACCAGCTGCAGAGTTTGCTTTAGGCCAGCCATACTTTTGGAAGCCAGGCTAAGGAAAACACAGGAGCACACACACTCATTGCAATGGGGTGTGTGTGAATCCACAGTAAGATTCTTTATTTGTTTCTTGCCGATGAAGCACAGTTTATTTCCACGTGTTGGGGTGCGATACAGGGAACGAAGGTCTCTCCCGAGCCCTTGAAGGTGGGTAGTGGGTGAGCTCTGAGAGGGAGCTCCCCCTTCCCCCAGGTGGGCAGGGTCAGCCCAGCGTTGGGAGACATGTAGGCAGCAAGCAAGGAATCCTTGCAATGGTGGGAGGGAGCTTTCTCACCTCCCGGCTTTGCTTTGCTGCTGGCAGGGAAATGTGCTTTCAAAGCACAAGTTACCAAAGAGGAGCAAGAAAACAAGATGCAAATTAGAGGAGAAATAAACTTCAGAAGAGATTCCTTTGTGATTAAGAGTCAGTTGTTCAGAGAGGCGGACAGTGTAGCTTTGGGTGCATCAAAGGCATATCCTTTAGTAAATTCTTCTCTTTCTGTTCCTTTGGACATGTAGGGAGCCCAAACATTTGCATGGCACCAGAGCTGCTTGCCCAAACACTAGCCTGTTGTTGTAGGTAAGGAAAATAAAATACAGAGATCTTTTGCTGCTTTTTACACTCTACTGGGGATTGATGCCTTATCATCACTTCTGTCTGAGATCGTCACTTCTGATGAGATGCAATAGGTGTTTCTGCCCAGAGGTACAGTATAACATGCTCATCTGCTCTGATTTTCAACCTAAAATACAAACATGAGCCCTCAGGTACACCCATATCCCAGGAACAAGCAATTATTTCCTTTGGTCAACAAAATTTCCCTCTTTCAGTTAATTATACAGGACAGAGGATTTGCTGAATTTCTCCACCTACATCAGTGTCGAGTTGATAGCTCTGGGTTTTTCTGGCATAATACAACGAGGAGGCACAATTGCAGATGGTTTCTTCGGGCCTCCACCATTTGTTTTTGCTGAATAACCCTTCAGCTCTTGGACAAAGTTGTAACATCAAGTGCTAGAAACTGGTCTGCCAGACTGGTCACCAGGTAGCCAGGACATTGCATAGCAGGAAAGCTGCTCCTCATACGCTTTTCCTTTCAGTGCTCTGTCATTTACATGATCTTGTATCTGAAGTTGCTCCCAGACCATTCCACCCTGTAGAATGTTAAAGCTGAAAAGAAAAGCCCTGAGGCAAGTTGTAGCAGGGAAACTTTTCCTGAGCTCCCTCCTGGAGCTCATGTGGGAGGAACAAGTAGTGCAAATGCATCTCTTGTCTACGGGAAGTGCAGACCTCAAGTCCTGGTTACACAGCAACTTTGTCACTGAATGTAGTTTATCATTATGTGTCGCTTGCAGGAGTGTGTTGAGAAAATTGAGGCTTTTTCAGGTATTGCCGCTATGACATTTGAACCAACCTGTCAGCAGGTTGTGTGGCATTGTAAATATAGCCAGCCCAGGAAGTAGGAGTGAAAGAAATGCTTGTATTTCTTTTTACTTCTTATTCTGCCAAAGGCTAAGTCAAAGCAACTATAAAAAGAGTCTTTAGAGCCATGTTTTGAAGGACACTAATTCTGGTTGCCTTGACTTTGGCCCTCATACCTCGCGTTTTCTGGAATCCCACCAGTCTTCTAGTCAGAGATGTGGAGGCCACTGAGAGAGAGGCAATATCCTTTGGACAGTCCAAACTGAGGCAGCTTTTCCTTTTGGGAATCTGTGATGCCCAGCACTTTTGTTACATGTTGCTCATTACTGCATTGGCTTAAGAATAGATTGATGCATTCAGTGCTCTTACTTCATTATGCCCAAACCAAGGGAAAAGCCAAACCAATAATTTTTACCAGCTGCTGTCAGAGTCTTGTGGCAACCTGCCAGCATTGTGGCTTGTTGGTTATTGTGGACAAATGAGAAGGTGTAGGAATTCCAATAAGTTAGCATTTTGCTTGGGTGGTCTTCTGGGTCTTTATTAGCCCCTGAGGCTTTGCTGCCCTTAATTTAGCAGAAACCAGTGTAGCTGTTGAGCATGCATGGATCTGAAGGATCTTAACAGAGAAGCCTGACTTTGGAGACCGGGAAATTAGAGCACAGAAAGGCAGATTTCCTTGCGCAAGGATGTACCGTAGGCCAGTGGCAGGGCTGGAAACAGTAGCTCCAGTGCTAGTGCCATGCTGCATCCACTGGATTACATTTGCCTTTCCCTTCTCCCTTCCCAACAGTGCAGGGCTTTCCTTGTCCCTATGGAATAACAGCTTCATTGCTATGCATTAACATCAAGTTTATCAGGGAAGCTGGCAGAGCAATAGAAGAAGGCAGGAATTTGGAGCATCATTTCGTTTAATCCTCCTCATCCCATATGATTTAGTCGAGGTACTTACATAGCAGAAACAGCCCATGTAAACAGTGTCACCAAGTGATCGTTCTCGCTGCTTTCTATAAATACCCAGTCCTGTGTTAGTGGCTCTGCCCTGCAGACCTCCTGTCAGATGAGCCAGCTTTGTACATGCTTTTAAGCACTATATGCATGTATTGTAAATGTTGGCTGTGTATTTTAGTGGCGTAACAGCTGGAGACCATTATGGTGTGACAACACTGCTCTCGTACACCTCATAGGAAATTCAGTTTGCTTGACCTATATTTGTCTCAGCCTCCATGCGAACCTGCTCTGTAATCTCTCGCTTCTGTTATTGCAAATCTGAAACACTGAATCAGGAAACAGGGGCTTTGCCAAAATTGTTAAATAAGCAGAGCCCGTGTTGTTTGGAGACTGCCACCGTGCTTTCATGCTCACATGGTGCTGGAATGTGTCTCCTGGTTGGGGGAAGGGAGCATTTGTGAATGTAGTTCTCAGAATGAGTCATTATGGTAAATATCTTTAAAAAGAAAAAATAAAAATTGTGAGTTAGGGTTAGATGTTTCTGAAATAATAAGTTAGGACCAGGCAAAAATCCTGGTGTGCCAGCTGATACTGGCCAAGAGGCCTGATGCACATGTGATGTATGAGCAAGGTAAAAAGCATTCTTTTAGGGAAGGCTATTTTTAGAAGTTACAGATCCTACCTCTTCCATGCACTGTCCTATTTTTAACCAGGAGTGCTTCCGAGGTCTCAGCCGTGCTCCCAGCTGTGATCTGCAGGAGCCTCCTGTACAACGTCGCTTTGTTAAGAGCTTGTTGCCTATTATGGAACGTGAGCATTGTGTTAATGGGACTGTGTTAACCAGTGAGAAAAGGGGTACACATTAGTTTCATCTTTCTTTTAATATCCCTTAGTACCGCTCTTGGAGGAGGCGGCTAAGCTGTGAGCAGTGAGCAAATTTGGATTAGCAGGGAGTTAAACACAGACTGGCGTGGCTGGAGCTGTGAGATGTTTGGAGAGTAATAGAAAGGATCAGATACTACAAAACCCTCGCCTGCTTCTTTAGCACCCTCAAGAGATTTCAGCCTCAGTAACAGCCCTGACAGTCCTCCCTTTTAGGAGAAGGAAAAAGGGCAAGTTTTTGGTAAGCAGGGAAGTGTGGGACAGGACAGCCCGTGGCCACGAAGAGGTGCAGTGACAGGTGATGCAGGTTCCTTGGCTGCTGGCAAGGGAAGGAAGGCAGAGACTGGCAAAACCAATCCAATCTGTAGAAAAGATTTCTGAGCAAAAGGGTATCTTTGTACATAATAACTCCTTTTTACCCATACAAGAATTGTAGCACAATGATGCGCATTTTTCCAGGCAGACAGATGTTGCTTGTTGAGAATTGGGTCAGAAAAGGTTGCATCTGTAATGAATGTGTGATTAGTAATTACCCTGAATGGCCGTGTATGAAAAACTTGATGATTCCCTGCAACTCACTATCTACTGGATGCTATTTAATCCCACTTGTAAGCTTTTGAAAGTCTGGCTGACAAAGTCCTTTGCAGGTGTGACGTACTGAGCACCTTTGTAGAGTTGGGATCTGAAAAGAGGGGATAATCACAGAGTAGGGAGGAGTGTGATATAAAGGCAGGTGAACAGTGTGTGTGACAGTTGTGTGTGACAAGAAGGTGGAGAAGAATGAAAGGAGTTTGACTAAAAGCAAGAGAGGAGGGTGTAAGATAAAGATTCTCTAGGAGAGGGGAGTGGATGGTTCAAACAGAACCTGAACAACCTTCTTAAAAGCTGCTGTCACAAATTGCACAATCTGCCTGGGCATCTCTGCTTGAACGTTTTCTGCAGCTGATTCTTCTCACTGTAAGTCTTCTTCTGATTCATCCTTGCCATCTTTCCTGAGAGTGCATTTCAGTATGCTCATGCTGACCCCAGAGCATGGTCATCTTGGGCAGCTTGTTGGGCTGTCCCATCTCCTGCCTTTTTTAATCTCATCTTCTGTATCATCTCTTACTGTGGTACACACAGCCAACAAGTGATTTTAACAGGACAAACTGGGGCTTTGAGCAACTTTGTCTGGGTGGAAGGTGTCCCTGCCCATGGCAGCAGGACTGGAATTAGATGACCTTTAAGGTCTCTTCCAGCCCAAACCAGTGTATGATTCTGTGAAATATCCAATAGCAGTGGGGGTTGTGGCTGAGCAGGAGGTGACCAAACAAGATCCAGTGGCTGGAAACTGAAACTTTTGGCATGAAATGAAGTAAAGGAAATACGGGCTGCCTTTTTTCTTTTTAATGCTGAGTTTGATTTACCACTGAAAAAAAATGATGAATTCTCTGTCATAAGAAATCTCTCAGTTCAGGCCTAGCTGTTCATCTAAAAGAAGTGCTGTCATCTGTAGCTCAAGCAGGTGCTCCGGGGGGTTGCAGAAATTGCTGGATGATGTTCTCAGGGTTTGCACAGGCTGTCTGGTTTATGTCCATAATGATTCCTTTTGACCTTACATGAATCCCCCAGAGGTGCCATCAGCTCTATCTTTTTTTAAGCTGTACTCTTTTTTAATGAGTGAGAGATATTAGTCTAGAAAAGTCTTTAGGGGGAGAAGAGTGGGGAAGAAGGCATCAGGCAGAGTTTTTACCTTTGCACTCCTCCATGTGTGTGCAAGAACTTCTCTGTCAGTGTCTCTGTGTTGTTCTGCTCTTCATGATGTGTTTGATGCCCCTCCTTTAGCTGGACTAGATCTCTCCCTCCTGTCCTCCCTGCCCTTTCTCTTGTGTTTGCAAAGATAAACTGCATCCACAGTTTTCTGGAGAAGAGGAGGAGAGGTAGGGATAGGTGATTCATCCAACGTGGATGAATTTCTCAAATTTGATTTTACTTTAGGTCCTCTCTGTGAAATTTTCCTCAAGAGAAGTGCTCTGAGGATAAAACGGGTGTAAAAAAAACTTTCAAATGGCTCTATTAGGCCATCTGGACTTTTTTTACAAAAACCTCCTACAGTCTTTTTGAGGGTGATAGTGCCAAAGTGTTATGCTTTTTTTTTTTTCTCCATTCAGTTCTGCTTTTCCGTTGCTGTGCGGCCTGGGAATACAATATGCTGCTCTGTGATGGCAGAGGCTGTTCTCACAGTGTTTCCATCACATTCAGAAATAGGAAGAACAAGATGTACCATGAACAAGATTATTTCTGTGAGACTTCACTCCAGCTTTTCAATTCCAAGTGCTTCAAAGATACGTCTGATCTTTGGCATGTTTACATATATCAAACAAGCTTTGAGGGTCTGCCCATTACTGGCTGTACAATCTTCCACCCTGTTTCCCACCTTCCTGTTCCAAAGGTGTTTTGCTTCTGACTCCCACCAGGAAGTTTGACTTGTCACTCCAAGCTAAGGTTGGGATGAAGGGTGGCCTTGAGACATCGTCATGTGAAAGGACAGTCTCAATGTCTGGCACTTCTTCCTGAGCTGGAAGGCTGTCTATGGAATCTGTGAAAAGAAATGGGCATTTGCAGAGGATGGTTTGTGTCTCAGGTGGACTGATTTGCCTCTGAGCATGTGCCTTAGTCTTTGGAGGATGGACTAGCTATGGATATATCATGTATATGTCTAAGCAGGAGGGATACTGGAGAGAGGTACCACATATTTGGACAGTTCATGGGTCAGTTATATCTGTGAATTCAAAGCAGACGAGTTCCCTTCAGCAGCAGTAATTATAAAAGTACTGTGGGGTTCTTTGTTTTCAAAAGCTCCAAGAATGAGGATCCTGTGTATTGGTATCATCACTCAGGAGCTGTGGCTGTTGGTCTTTTTGTGCAGCTCCTGTTTTAATGATACACTTCAATGGCATGTCTCATCAGAGACTCAGACTCGACATGTTGGGGAAGATGGCCTCTTCTATTTGATTGTTAATTATCTGCCTTTAATATAGTTCAGGCACTTGAAGCTTTATTTTTAGAGACTGATTCCTTTTTGTAATTAGATATGATGGCTGAAATGACCCAGTTCTCATCAGGAGTGACACTGACACCAAAATAAATGTTCTTATCCTCCTTTGGGTTTCTGTCTTCCTTTTTCTGAAAGTCTGTGGTGAACCTTTCAGGTGAGGTTTGTCCAAAAGCTGGGGAGCTCCAGGAAGGTAGAGCCACATTTCTGTTGGACTTCTGCTGCTCTGCCAGGCCAAGGCAAGAGCAGAGCCTTGACCTGGTCTTGGCAGACAAGGTTCATGGTCATCATCATCAGAGATAACCCTTCAGTGCTCCCATCCAGGAAAAGCATGTGTTATTACTGTGCAGTTGCATTGTGTTTAACAGTCTTCTTAACTGAAGTGTTGTGAAACTCATGACCCAGAGATGAAGCCTAAGAAGGGGTTTGTCAGCCCAAATGTTTTCTGACTCTGTCTGGTGACCTAAACCGTAAGTAGGAACCTGGCCTCCTTGGTTATAAAACATTGCAAATAATGATGCCAGGAGCTAAGCTTTATCAGCTGCCTCTTCTTAAAAAAGATTTGTTTTATAATGGTGTGCCGGGTGTTATTTTGCTGTGATTTAGGGGTCTGGGTCTGCTCGTTGATTTAAATATTTTCCAAGAGCATTATAAACCTGGATATTGGGTCAAATTTCTGGCTTGGAAACCTTAACGGTTCAGTAACTCACAGGCTCTTTTTAATAAAAGCCCTCAGGAGAAGAGACGTGCCAGGGCGCAGTGAAATATGTGCTCTGTTCACAAAGGCGGCAGCAGCTGCATCAGATGATTAATACTTTGTACATCCTGACACTGAAATGCAAGGTTTGGCTGAAGGATCCAGGTATTGTTGTGTCACAACCATATTTTATTACATTTTAAGCTACAGCCACTGAAACAGCACAGTTGCTTCCACATGATAAATAATGGAAATAAAAGCTGATTAAATAACAGCCCACCAAGAAGGGAGAAACCACTAGGAGCTTTCAGCCTTCTGATCTGCTGGTTTGCTTTGTCTTTGCCTTTTTTTTTTTGGTTTTTGTTGAGGTAGTTTATATTATATGGTAAAATGTTCCCTGGGAACTGAATTCTATAACTTTTAGCAGCGTTAATGTGTGATGAAATGAACACTGAGCCATTCAATTAACACTGCACTATTACTTACACTGATAGACACAGACATATTAATGGCATCTGCATTGATACTGGGTGACTGTAAAAATACTGCCATTGTCAGCAGTAGGAATTGCTGGGTGGATGTGCAGAACGGTCGACATAAGATACAATAAAATCCTGGTGGTGCTGGTGCTCAGCTTGAGGTGATCCCTTGCCATCAAGGGACCTGCTCCACGTTCACAGTTCTGCCAGCAGAATAAACCTCAGATGGGAACTTTCCATGTTGCTGAGTAGCTATTTTAGCAGCTACCAAGTTCTTCTGTTTGGGTGTGTTTTTTTCATTTTATTTTTTAAAAAGGAGGTGTCAAACCCATGATCAGCCCTGTCCAATAGTCCATCTCTAAAGGCTGCAGTGATGAGGCTTCAGAGGAAGCATAGGAAGAGCTTGACATTTGTATTACAGAAAGCAGGAACTGCACGGGGAAAGAGAAATCTTTGATTCAGCAGGATAAGTGGAAGAGAACCTCGAACTGCCTTTTCCTCTCCAAATTTCTATATGTGTGAGGAAATATATGAGATCTCTGATAAATACACATGGGATAACTTGTCCCTGATACTTGGTTTTCTAGAGTACACAAGGGCTTAAGGACATCTTGAGTTAAGTAACCTTTTCAGCTTTTTTATTTAACATTAAATTCTTATACAAATTTTGTCATGTCTCCCAGTTCCTTCTTCCTGAGAACAAGGAACAAATTGTCCTTCTGCATTCAAGCACAAAATCCTAACATCAGAGACATCTGAAACCCCATCACAAAGGTCTCATATGGCCATAAAATACAACACACAAAGTAATATGCTCCCAGAGGCTGCTGGTTTTGCTGGCTGACGTCGCAAGTGCTTGGCAGATCTCGCAGCTCTTAAACAGCTTTAAAAAAACATACCAGCAGCTCTAGGAGATGAACAAGAGGTAGTCTCCCTCCGAGCCTCCCGTTGCATGTGTCGTGTTTGCATAACTCCCACCAGCAGTTTATGTTACCAGATTTATGGAGCTGGTGTAGATTTATGGCAGGGGAATAAAACACAGAAGCCCTGGGGGACAGTGTCAGTTCCTGCCCCGGAGCAAAGTCCAGCCCTTATCAGGGAGCCCCGAGCCAGGTGCTGGGCTGCAGAGAGCACCTGGAGCCCATGTGGAGTCAGCTGCTGCTTGTGACTCCTTCAAACACAGGCTTGGTGGGCTCCTGGCCAAGCCCTGTCCAGTTGCATGAGTTACTTTGGGTGCATCCCAGAGGGAGGCCCCATTTCTGCCAGGGATTGCAGTGCTGCTCTTGCAGCCTCACCTGCCCATGATCCTTGGAGCCTTATAGGAAAAATCTGTGGGTTTGTTGTGGTTTTGTTTTTTTTTTTCCCTTTTGCTTTCTTTTGAAAGTGTTGTAAAAAAAAAGAAAAAGGGAGAGAGGTTTGCAAGAGGCAGGTGGGTCAGTGCAATGTCCGAAGAGCTGGCTTTCATCCTCTCTGATCTATTGTAGGGGTCATATTTGTCATGTCTGTTAATAACTGGCTTGGCCCCAAATCAGCAGATTACACCTGTCAGTGGTTTATGTTGATATCCATCACCTCAGTTTCACAGGTAAGGTATTTTAACCCATGCAGTGCATGGATGCTCAGCATGGTGCTTTCTCACCAGTGCAGCACTAACTGCCCATGCCATAAACCAGAGATCCCACGCTTGGAATTCAGTCACCAGCAGTTCAGAAACCTTCCCATTTTGCATTGACTTCGCCTCTGTGTTTGATGTCTGGGCTTAAAAGACACCTTTCAAATACTTCAAGCTTTGCAGGAGGCTGGGTGGTCTGCATGATCTCCTGTTATATCTGGGCCCTGCAGTGTTGGAGATGGAGCAGGCAGCATTACAGCCAGTCACATCCCTTTGCACTGTGCTGGTTTTAGTGCTTATAACTTTGCCAGCTTTCAAAACTTGACCCCAAAGTATCTACCTCAGGGTTAGATTTTAGGAAGAAATATAATTTTCAGTGCAAACAGCTGTGGCTCAGTGATTTTTGGTTGAACACATGTTATTTTATCATATTCAAATAGTAACATAATTCTTACAGTTATCGCGTACTCCCAAGCTTCTCTTGGGAAGAGAGATTTTTGTTGCCTTAGAAGAGCATTCTTTCATCTTGAAGTGGGCTGAACTTTGAGATCTGAAAGACTTTCTTTTGTGCTGAACCTCTGAAAGATTTCAATTTGTATATGTTTTGTGGAGGTCTGGGTAACGCACCTTCTCAATAATCTTCATCTGCAGTGGGCATACACATGCCATGGCTGCAGGAGCCAATGCAGAGGGTTCTTGTTAGTCTCTCCACTCATTTCTCAATGGCTGAGGGAGCAGGAGCCAAGTCAAAACCCCATTCATCTCCTCCTAGAATTGCTTTAGTTTGTAGTTTGCATTTCAACCTAAAAAACACTTGTTTTTCAGATCTTCTGCATGGTAGGATCAACTCCTTTGAGTGCTGCTTTTTGAACCCAAACCTGTCTTGTTTAATATCAGATTTGCCTGACATAACCTAGTTCTGACTAAGTTACGTGTTTTGGGTTTTTTGTTGTGTAAGAATAAAGGTGGATTTATTCATTTTTTTCCTGATAAAATAATGAACTGTAAGCTGATGTTTACGTCTGGACATTGTCTCTGCCATACTATATTTTTTCTTCCAGTACCACCTTGGCATCGTGCCCATGTAATTAAGTCAAAACGAGTAAGCAACACGTGCTTTGACTGTGCCATGTGGCTCCCTATTGTATGTGTTACAATGGAGCTTCTCAGAACATGCGGGTTAATTAACATCTTTTAGGGACCTGAATAATAGATAATGGTGCACAGGGCTTTACCGTGTTGGGCTCTAATCAGTTTATTAGAAGACAGATGAAGACAACACAGCAGGGCTGTATTATTCTTGCTTCTAGCCCTGGAAATTAAATTGCATAGCATTTATTTGAAATTAACCAAATGCGATCTGTTTAAAAATGTAGTAGGACCCATTTTGTTCAGGTCTATACTTTAGTTGTTTGTTTGTTTTCCCTCTTTCTGGAGGGGAAAGACAACCACATTCAGCCCCTTCTAGTGCCATGTAGCACTCATCAGTATTGCTTTCAAAAAGTCCCCCTTAGCTTAATTAACATTACAGTCTGTACCCAGGCAGCATTAATTAATCAGTTGCAAATGGCAATTTCGAAGATGGCAGTGGCCACTACTGTTAGCAATCTGCAATCAGCTTGTGCTGCCCACACGACAGGGACAACACAGAGGAGCTCTGAGTAAGCAGCAGGCTTTTTGCTCTTTTTTTTGGTTTTGTTTTTGATGTCAGAGGTGAAAAATCACGCTTTATTCTGTGCTTCCCTCCCCACAGGGCAGAATCCAGTAGTGGGAAGGACAGACTCTGGCAGTTTGACACTCCTGCATGCTGAGTGAATCTCCCTTTCTTGTTTCTCTCCTATCTTGCAGCATGCTCTGCACAAACCAGAGGGCTGTCACATTGCCTGCTCTCCCACATCTGTAGAGCATTTCACAACCAGATGGAAATACCTGAGCACTGACCCACACCACCTGTCATTTTAGGACAGAGGCTGCTCTGCAATGTGACAGGGGGCTGAACTGCCTTTAAACTTGCCTGATGCATGCCAGGACTCACAAGCTGAGAGTCAGGTTTTACTTTCATCACTTCAGTTGCTTTGGAGATGAGTTCTCTGACCCTTTGCAGGCTGCAAGTGCAGGGATACAAGTGCTGGCAGGCTGGAGGCCAGCTGGAATGACTGCACTGTAGTCAGAACTTTGTCACAGCCCTGTCTGTGGTGGCAATATCCTGAACTTGTGCCCTTGTCACCCCACCACTGAGATGACTTGCAGAACCTGTGAAGTACGTGGTGGTACCCAACATGTCCTCATTTACAGTGACAGCACTGAAACGTGAATCTTTAAACTCCTGGGAATAAGAAGGAAAAAGAAGGGAAAATTGTTTTCCTGCAATGCTTTGAAGGGCTTTGCTAGTTGACTGTCCATTTTTACACCATTTGTATTTGTTCAGAGCCTCTGTGGATGCCCCAGCCTGGCCAGCTTATGCCTTAGATGGCAAGCTCAAAGCTTTTGCTCAAAACCCTGGTGCTTCCTGGCTTTACCAGAATGTGGCAGCCTCCATTCTTGAAGGGCTTCAGTGTGTGGAGTGGCAGTGGGATGAAACAGGAGCTTTCATCCAAGTGAGGAAAGCATGGCTGGAGGAAATCTGTGTGATGGGGGCAGATGGACCCTCAGCTTGGTTGCTGCTCTTGTGTCCTTATAGGAGAAGTAAATGAAAGATCTAGCATGCCAAAACCAACAGTGAAATGGTATCCAAGATAAGGTGTGGGAGATGTTTGGTGGTGGAAGTCTGGGGAGACCACAAAAGCTTGGCTTGTATCATCTCCTCTGTTGTTTGCCAGTTTGAAGCAAAGGAATACTTTGTTTTTTCTGTCTTCAAAGAGAAGAAAGGCAATATTTTGATTTCTTTTTTTAATAACCTGACAGCAAGTGCTGCTGTGGAATGTGCAGTCCCTGAAATGAATGTTGTTACTAAACCGAGGCCACAGAGATGTGACCTTTCTAGCCCCTACCATGTCAGCTGCAGTTTATTCCTCTAGCTGGTATTTAGGAGATGCTGACCCTTAACCCCAGCAGGCAGAGTTGCTCCTCTGATTCATCCCTAAACCAAAATGAGCCAGGTGACCGTGAGCATAGAAACAGGTCTTTGCTAATTTGGTTCCTCTTGACCAAAATGAGGTAGGATGCCTTTACACTGATGGCTCAGCCAGCTGGCCTTCCCTGCCTGCTAGCAAAAGGAATAGTGAGAAGTAAAAAGGAGTCACAGCTGCACTTGAAAAGGAATATTGGTCTGTGGCTCAATTCTTACAGCAACATTTGCCCCTGCTGTTGGGCAGACATGGTGGTGTAGGCATGGAGAACCACCCACCAAACTGCTCCTAAATAAGAAAAGAGGTTTCAGTGTGATTTGTACAGTGTAAATACAGCTCCAGGTAGCTGGAAGCAGAATATGGAACTGTCTCCTCTTTTCTTTATTCAAGCCGCCTCTAATTTTTCTTACAATGACAAGTAAAGGGAGAGGAATTTGCATTCCCTCTGCCCACAAAGATTACACGAGGCCAACAGGCAGCGCAGAGTCACTTTTCAGAAATGACAGTGCCCTGTTCACATATATTAACTTCTTTTGCCTTCTGCCTCTGGATTATTCACGAGCCAGACAGTATGCTGCCTAAATACCAATAGTGAGTAATGAGGATTAAGTGTTACCTCTAATTCCATCGTTATGAATATTTCAGAACTTCCTGTTCAGGCTTAACTGCTATTTTGGTACAAAAAAAGCAAGTCTTGGGAATTGAGCTGCTGCTGGCCGTGACATCACAGTGCTGTGATTTGGGTCTGGCGTGACACATATTCCAGAGAGTTAAGCTCAGTCAAGCCTCTTATGTAGATGTGTCTGAGAACCTCTGTGTGGAGAGAGAAGCGCTCGTTAGTGAAAGAGGTAGATTTTTAGTGTGTAACAAATATGATTTTTCTGACTGTTCCTGCCACTTTTTCTTTTTTTTCCCCGCAATTTGCTTCCTGAGCCATAAAATTCAGACCATTAGCCTGCATATAGGTGGGGAGAAGTTTGGGAACCCTTGGCTTGGTTCCAGTTCAGGAATAGTCACATACGAAATCTGGGATCACATGGGGAGCAGTGCACGTACTTCCCTAGCAAGGAAAACAACTGAGATGTGGTCTCCTGGAGGCAGGTGAGGGAGGAATGCTCTAATGCCTGGACCTAGTAAATGGTAATGTTGCCTCTTTTTCCTTTGGAAGGTTATAAAAAAGTAGTCCTCACTGGGAATTTTTTCTGGAAGTGCTGGTTCAGGAGCATCCAGGAAGTTTGGAAGTACAGTTTCTCAATCCGAAGAGTTTTTCAGATCTCATAATCACCCATAACAAAAGCTGTGAGAACAGTGAAAGGAAAGAAAACTTTCCCATGCAAAGGGATGGGCTTTCAGTGCCCGTCTCTGGGGCAGGTGAGGAGATCTGTAGGTGTTGTATCTGTGTTATGCAGCATGGCTCTCATCAAGCTCCTTTTCCCCCTTTCAAACACATTAAAACCTTTCTCTAACTCCAGCACTTCCATGCAAGCTCAGATTTATTTCAAGTGCCAGTATTAAAGGGCTGTAAAGGTTTGTGGAACGGCTTGTCTGCGCTATGTAGCAAGAGGTGACCTGTTTTCCTCCCCATTATCTTTCCTTGCTGTGACAGGGCCACAAGCACTTTGCAAGCCGTGGTGGAGGAGGAATGGCACAAATTGGTGGTTTGGGAGACAGGGTTCTGTTCACTGTCCCTGCCGTGGCTGAGTGGGGAGGTTGCAGCACATTTCTTACCAAGCGTGTGGAAAGCAGGATCAGCGTTAGCAAGCAGTCAAAAGGCAGGATTTGTTTGTGGCAGTGCCTGTATAATGTTGTCACTTCAGGATGGATGAAGGGCCCTTTATAAACAGCATCATAGATCTGCGTGTCCCCAGAAGCATTTTAGAATTTCAGACTCTGTCAGTCAGCACCTTTTTTTTTGTATTACAGCACCTGCTATTGAAAGGAACAGTGGCTTTCACAGGCAACATCAAGTACATTTTTTCCCTATCTCCATTTTCTCCACTTGTTCACTAGTTCAGTATTAACAATGAGCATGAATACTCAGTTCTGCATAGTAAAATTGTCCATGTGAGCACTTGAAAATTATCCCCTTGCAAATACCAGGAAAAGCAGTCCTACACTGACCAGGGTGATAAAATAGGTGTGACCCAACAGCTTTGCCGTGATACTGCTGAGCAATGATGCACTTTCCTGAAGTCATGAACTAGATGGACTCCAATCTGTTTGGACTGTGAAAATTGCATATTCCCAAACTGTCCTTTGTGACACATAGTTAAATTATCATTCTGAATGGCTACTATCCCTATTAGTATTATGTGGTTAATGGTCATTCCGTTTCAAGGAAAACCTTTCCCTTTCCTAAGTGGAAAGGTGTAATAATTTGCCTGAAGGCTTCAATTAGTGCACTGGAGATGAATACACTCCATGGTTTCAGTGCCCAGGTAATTTCCTTTAAACACATGCCTTGCTACAATCTTGTGCATAGTCTTGCCAAGATGCCTTTCTGCTACAACCTCCATTTTTAAGGATGATCATAAAGGTCACTTCTGGATCAGAAGCCCCCTTTATGATCCCTGCACCTCTCTGCTGGGAAAACAAGACATCTCAGGTTTGCACAGTGAACCTTGCAGGGAGATTGCTGGGTTGTGTCTGCTGGATGCTTCTCACTGTGACAGTTTTCTATAAGGTTGATTCTTTCAAATTGAGATGTTTTGAATCACATTTATCCAAATATTCAACATTATGTCATTTGGATGGAGGCAAAAGATTTTTTTATATAATGCAATAATGAGATGACACAAACTCTAGGTAACTGGTTTTCCCCTTTATCAACACGTAATGTTTCGATAATTTCAGTGAAGCATTTTGGGAATGTTTTTTGGCAAAACAAATCACAGGGGCTGATGATTTGTCTCGACTAAAGAAATTATTTTCACAGGGATGGAAAAATCTTTTCTTTTTACTGAGCTGCCTTGCCAGACTTTCCATAGAGCAACCTAAGCCTCTAAAGCTGCAAGTGTTGTGCTTTCCTTCTCCTGGCGACTGCACTGAGGAACTTCCATGCTGTGTGTAAATGTTTATCTCCATGGAGTGCAAACCTGATTAAATCATGGATTGGACCAGTTAAAAGAAAAAAAGTAATGAGAAGATTTAACTTTCAATGTTTTTAGAATTGCAGCTTCATTGAGAATAGGAGCAGAACTAGGATAATGTAAAAAACCAAGTCTGCTACTCCTCCCCCGAGTTCAGGTTACAGTGGCAAAGCATGAAGCTTTCTGGCAGACATATGCCTGCTTTGCAAAGCAGAAATGATCACAGTTAATAATGAGTGCCTTCAATGAGTCCACTCTGGACTCCTTATAAACATCATGCCAGTTTTATTAATAAAAACCTCTAGGAGATGATAAAAGAATGAACAAAAGTGAAGGTGCAATGTTCCCCTGAGATGACCACTTCATTGGTGATGCTTTACCACAAAACTACATTTGTAATTTTCATGTATGCCCTGCGGGATGCAGATTTGGTGACATATGGCAAAGTATCACATTAATTTTTATCAAGATCCTGTGGGTGGCTTTATTGAGGTCTGCTCAGAGGGAAGCTGCAAACCAGCCCTGGCAGCCTGCAGCTGCAGCCTGAGAGGATGGGAGGATGCCATGGAAAACCTGGCTGGATAAATCCTGATGGCTTTGAAGGAGTGAAATAGTTGTCAGGAAGCTTGATAAACCCTGGACAATATATACTCATGACCAAGTCTACAAAGAAATCTGACATTGGAGTGGCCCTAAATCAGGATAAGTGGGGTTTTTTCTTGGTTTTAGCTTCTATGCAGAACATCAGCAATGTTGTCAATTGTGTTTCCTTTAAAATTTTGTACCTGTACAGAATAGAAATTCCTGTTGAGTGTAATTGTGATTACTCTCTTTGGGACTGCTGCTTTGTAAAGGTGCCAGGCGTCTGTGTCCTTTGTGCCTGTGATGTGTGCCAAGCCCTTGACTTGTTTCTGTGCTTGATAACTGAAGATAAAATTAAGACTTGATTATTAAAAGGAGAAGGACATACAGTTTTATAGGTGACTACACAAACTATGAGAAGGGATCGGTCAGAGCAGACTGTAAAGTATCTAATGTGGAATCTGGGCATTTCTGGATAGCAGTTCTGGAGAAAAGAGGTGTAGGATTAGGATCCTCATTCCCTACAACCCTGGGAATATCCTTGGTCACATCCCTTAGCCTCTTTGGTGCCTCAGTCCTCTGTTATCTGTGGTTTAACGAAGAAAATACCTGAAGTGTGTGATATGCAGTGACAGAAGCCTCTTACTTGCCTTCAGCAAGAGAAGGTGTGAGCTGTCTTCGTGCAAGGCTTGATCCCCCTCTTCCACTGAACCATCATTTCTTTTTTGGAAACTAGGAGATGGTAAAAATCAGAAGAGAGAAATTAAAGGGTGGAGGAAATGAGAGGTTTTCTTTGCACTGAAAGACCTGTTCTCCTGCCAGGGCGAGCTTGCTACATCCTACAAACCCACAG
The DNA here is from genome assembly GCF_022539395.1 of Myiozetetes cayanensis. Classification (NCBI taxonomy): domain Eukaryota; kingdom Metazoa; phylum Chordata; class Aves; order Passeriformes; family Tyrannidae; genus Myiozetetes; species Myiozetetes cayanensis. The sequence goes on from NW_026087048.1 coordinate 14,482,319, forward strand.
ATGAACTTCTGGCAGTGCTTTGAGATCTCTGTGTGATACCACATAGTAAACATCTACAATACCTTTAAATACAGACAACATTTGTGGCCAGGCTGTTGTTACTTTGGAGCTAGCACAGAGCTATTGCTGCTCTCCAGTCATAAGAATTTAGGATGTTTGAAGACCTCTGCTCTCTGTCAGATATAAATGAATCTGTGAAGTCAGTGTTTGTTGGGAGGAGGCAGTCAGAAGTTACCCATATACCTGCAGAAACCCAGCGCTTTCAAGTCTCTCATTTCCCAGAGCCAGCTAGAGCACAAGAAGAAAATGGGATCCTGATATTTGTTGAGTCAAAAAGACCCCAGATTTTCACAAGATGTTTTATTTCTGGTTTTAGATAACATTAGCATGAGGTTGCTCATATCATATCAAAGCTGCTCAATGCGGGAACACTGGGGACAAGGCTCACAAAAGCACGTGCCATTGTACAAAATCTCCATGGGTTCAGACCTTCCCAATTGCTGTCTTTGTTGCTTATGGTATTTCCCTGTTCTCCTTTCAAGCCTCCCTCTCCCTGAAGCCAGCCTGGTAGCATAACCAGAAAGGGTGGTTCTTGCAATGGCTTTCAACAGCACATTAATAACTAATCAAGGCTGGAATCATAGCAGGTGGTTAAAAAGGGCCTGTTGGTCATCGTTTCGAGCTCTGGCAGAAAGCCTGCCCTGGAAAATGTAATTACTGTCCAAAAGAATGCGACGAACTCTGCCAAAAATAATGAAAGTAGATCATCGTCCAAAGCCACACCAGCTGAAACATGTGGCAGTTTGTGGGGGCCAGCCAAGCGCGGTCCTGCAGGGCTTGGCAGCGCCGGAGCGGGGCAGGACGCGGCGGCTCTGCTTCCTGAGAGGGCCTGGCTTTTCATGAAGTGGGCCTTGGTTCCTCTGAGTGGAAGAAAGCGGGGTAAATTTTGAAATTTTCCGCTCAGAATATTTTCAGAATGAAGCATCTGAGAGATCAGTGTTTTTATTGACTCTTCATTTTGTATACGGCTATATATCGTGCAGTGTGAAAATTTATCACATAACAGTGACAGTGTTTTTTTAGCCCCCAAAATAACAATGTGTTCCATTTTAAATTCTGAGGAGGAGAATTTTCAGCATCCTGTGCTTTTTTTTTTTTTCCCCTCCTCCCAAAAACTAAAATAAAGATAAGCAGCCATAGTCTCATAAACCCTCCTGACTTCATCTGCTTCATTTTTCCAGTGGCGCACTTGTCCATCAAAGGCTTTCTGACCAATTCCACTTACCAGGACCTTGCAATAAAAATAAACCTTGTGAAATGATGATAAAAGAGGCAGCTTTATTTGCTGGTTTGGAAATTGCTGTTTCCAGCCTCCTGTCACATACTTTGTAGGATTCCTCTCTGTAGCAGTTCTTTCAGCTGGATTATTTTAAAAGTATGAGTATCTTAAATTGGACTGCTTTGCAGAATTGAGCTTGGAAATGCCAGCACTAGCAGTTCAGCTGGCAGGACTTGCAGCATATGGGTGCTATAAACCTCTGAATCCAGCTCAGGTCCAGCCAGAATAGCTTGGTTGCCTGAAACTGGGTTCATTTTCTGAGCAGTTGCCTATACAATCCTAAGGGGTTAATGTCTTGCAGGAGGTGATTGCTGGAAGTGGGGTAATAAACAGTCAGAGAAATGAGAGAGTCTCCATTAATTAATTAATAGAGCCACACTGGAGATGGGCAGGAGCCAGTGAGTGACAGCACCAGAGTGACTCTTAGGAGTACTACTGAGATATTTGCAGTTACTCTGTTGGTTGCAACCCCTTTTTTGTCTAACCAGGATGAAGGGATGCTTACAAAGAGAAGCAGCTTGAAGCCAAAGATTTGGGAATTAAGGGACTAGTATTCATTTTAGAATTTGGATTTAATTTACTTTTTTAAAACCAAACCAACCAACAAAAAAGGCAGAACAAGCCTGCACCTCCACCCTCTTGAAAACATAAAGCCCATCAAAAAGTAGCAAATTCAGAAGTGCACATCTCTGAACAAAGTGGAAATTGGGTATTTATCATTAAAGCCATTACCTCCAGGAGAGTGACTGTGCAGAGCCACACACCTCCTGAAAGGTCACTGTGGAGAAGTAATAGGAACAATTTTGGACAACTTGTTTCAGTAACAAGAGGTCATTATGAACCTTCCTATGTTCATCCCACTTGTCCAATTAGGGTTGCTTCCCTAAGGCCAGGGCAACATCCTGTTAAACACCCTTAACTGGGCCATCCTGATGTGATTGATTTTAAATGGGATATTAAGATTCTTTTCATTCCCTTCCCAACTTAAAAGGCAATTCCAGGTCTATTGGGGGAGAATTTCTGTTTTCTCTCAGACCCTCCATCCTACCCCTTTCCTGGAGGGCTGGAAAAGGGCTTTGTTTCATCTTTCAGCTGTGGTTGTGGATGCTTAATTAAGGGAGACAAGCCCATAATGATAACAGCAGCTGTTCTCTCCCCTGGGCAGAAAGAGACTCTTCAGGGACATGGTCCTCCTTGGCACAAAGGAAAATATTCTTATGAAAGCAGCACTGAAGAGGCTGGCAGCTCCCCACGGCTTCTGATTTGAAAGAAACCTCAGGAAAACATCCATGTGGCCTGTAGTTTTGGCAAGTGGAGGGAAGGCTGTGCACTAGGGATGAAATGCGGAATAACATTCTCTCAGGAACATGGTCCCCTGGATCCAGCCTCCAGGGTTTGTGTTTACAGTGCAACTGACTGCTAACAATTATATTGGAAGTAATCTTAGATTGGGGGATTATCCTGCATCCAGCCAGCCTCCCCATCCCCCCGGACAGACTGGCATCTGGCATCCCTCACACTTCCCCACGTGGGGTGAATGGTGGGGGATGTTTGGATGTGGTTGTTCGACTGGGCCACCCCCACTGCCTGCCCTGGAAGGTTTCGTGGGAGCATAGTGCTGTCCCTCTGGTAAATAGTATGTGTTAAGACTTCCCAGATTTCTCTTGCTGAGAAGGTTGCATAGAGCCTGCCAAGAAGTAACATTGCCATGAAGCAAAGCACAGCTGGAGTCCCAACCCCGCGTTTCCCACAGCAATCCCTGCAGATACTTTGGGGACACCTCGGAATACTCTTGTCACTGTCCAAACGAAGCAGGTGGAGCTGTGACCTGGGCACAGCTGAGGGCTGAGCAGCGAAGGACCTCAAAGGGAGGAGGTGGGTGGGAAGGAGGTGCAAGGATGCCTGTGTGAAGCCATGGCTGCTCACTAGTAAAAGTCTGGCAAGTCCCAGAGCAGCACCCTAAACGTCTGGTCATCTGCTGTAAGAAGCAAATGGTAGATTTGACCCAAAGCCAGAGTTCCCATAAACCTCAGTGAGATTTGGGTCAGGGCAAAGAATGACTATTGTCAAGAGCAAATGCTTTTTTCTGATGGCGTTTCCAATGTAAGGAAGTGGAGCAACACAAGTTTTGTTTTTAATTTCCTTTCCTTCCTGACAGCTCAGCCATTACCAGAGTAGATTAAATCTGTTGTGCAGAGGAAAGCGCAGCACTTTTCTAAATGGTTGGTGCAGATAAATGTTATCAGCACTGGGTTCCCAGCATCTTGCCTGATGTCACTGGGTGATTCCCAGGCCTCTCCTTGCTTCAGAAATTTAAGATGGGCTTACCCAGTGGTAGTTGCCTGTGAGTCATCCTCCACTGTGCAGCATGGTCTCTACCTGAGCAGCAGCCAAGCAAAGGGAGATCTGAAGACACATCACAAAATATATGAAAACTGCTCTTGCTAAAAGTGAGAGTTTTGCTGGTGGTGTTTGGAAGGACAGGAGGTTTCCAGGCAGTTCTTGGGAAACTGTTGCTTTTTGGACACTTTCCCTGCTTTCCTTCACAGAGGAACAAACCATTTATTATGGTGCTCTTTAATTGTCCTGAGTTTTTCTTCCCAGAATTTTTGAAAAAACATGAAATAAAGGAGAAAAAGAAATTAGAATCTCGTATGTTCCCAGGGAGCCATCAGCTGAGCTGGAAGCATTGGAGCAGGAGTGATCGGGACTGTGGGGCGATGGGAGGTTTTCCTTGGTACGAAAATGCCTGAACAGCAGGAATATGAACTTTTCACCCATTGTTCAGAATCAGATTCTGTGGCAGGTGCTGTGTTTGGGCTGGAGAACTACACATGTCTGTGTGTGTAATAGCTTGATCAGCTGGGAGGAGAGGGGGATCTGGGGAACTGTGGGCTGTTGGGGTAACCAGCACCATACCAGACCGAATGAGTGTGTCCTCTAACCTTGTAAAATCCCTTCTCTGGATGATGCTAGGAGGAAAGGTCTTGAAATCCCAAGTGCCGTCAGCACAAGGAAGAAATGGCAAGCACTGTTAGGGGCATTAAAGGGACTAGAAATGCAGCAGTGGCCCTCTGCTGCTGTCAGGTGAGATGTGGGAAGGAGCAGTGGGGAATTTTGCAGGGAAAATTCAAACAGTGAGACAGGCGTGTAGGAGGTCCGGCAGGTCCGGTAGGAAACAGAGCTGAACTTTTCTCCCTGACTCATCGTTGCTTAGAAAAGCAGCAAGCTGTCTGTATAACATAAAACCTCAGTTAGAAATGGAATTTGCTGTGTTCTCATTTGAAGTATGTGGGATGGGAAGGAATACCCCCAAGACTGAGGTTAAAGAGAGAGAGGGAGGCAGTCCTGGCAGCCTTATCTTCAAGCGAATGTGTTACGTCTGTGCCAAACTCAGTACACAGCTTAAATAAATAAATAAATAAAGAGGGAAGGCGGTGTTGCATCAACCTCCAAACTGACAAATGCCAAAATTCGCATTTCACAGGCTCTTGAGGATCATGTGTGGGAATAGCTCATTGTACTCTCAGTCATATGAGCTGCTGGGCGTTTTTTAACTAGTGTATTTTAGAGTATAGGGAGGATGAGAGGTGCTGACTGTTGCAGAATTCAAGTGATGCAGATTAAAGTGTGCAAGAGCCTCAGAAGGGGCTCATGTCTATTGGGCAGACACAGGCTGTGCTCGCAGGTGGCATGGACAGCTTACCCAAGCAGGGGAGAGAGATGGGAAGAATTTCATGCAGATCTTTAATGTATCCATATACTTTTTGATCCTATTTAAGATCAAAACCAGCCAGTGTTAAACAGGACATCAGTCGGCAAACTCAGAGGGGAGTTGCAGTCCTGTCAGGGAGGGAAAAGCGCCCTGAAAGTACATTTCCATACAAACCTACAGTTGGCACAATTCTTGGGAAACAACACAAGGAAATGTGCCTGCGTGTAGCTATAGCAGCATCATGGATTTGATGAAACAGGTGTTTGTGTTTAGCAGCTGGGAGGAGATGAGCACAGCTCGAAGGCATGCGACTTCAGCCCTTCAAAAAACTGCACTTGGCGTTGGAGCATGTGGGGTTTTTTTCTTCCAAAGTCTCTTTGGTGGCTGCTTCCCAAGGCAATTAGCACGGAGGAAAATTGCTTGAAAGGTGGAAATTGCTGGTTCAAGCCCACGGCTACGGCTGTTGTATTTGCACCGTATGTTGAAGGTGTGGAATCTGCAGCTTGTGGGCTCGTACATCAGGGTGCGCACAGCCTGCCCTGGATTTGCATGCTATAGTTAGGTACGTGCTCATACCCACTTCTTAAAATGGGTTGGCTTCTTCTGAGGTGATAACAAGCGAATTTCAGGGACAGGAATGTGAGCCAGCAGGGGAGGTGGAGCAAGTGCCTTGTCCTTACGTTTGAGAGATCTCTCAGCATCGGCTTTTTGTGACACACCTAACTAGGCAGGACATGGGTTTGGGCGTATTTTTATTTCTTTGTTTGCTTTTTGGAGAAAGTGACAGAAAAAATGACCTATTAGGGCTTTTTTTCAAGAGTTCTCCTAACCCAGCCTGATCTCTAATCTTTTGCAATGCATGTCCAAACTACTTGTAAATCCTTTGGAGAAAGAGGCATATCTTTTGTGAGCATTAAGCAATATGTGTATCCTCAAGGATGCTTGCTTTATAGAAATAACCCCCATGAAGATGAGCATTTTGGCAGAGGGTTGATGGAGGCAGCATTGGGTGCAGGGAGACCTATTAAACCACCACGAGGTGTGTGGCTTTTTGTAGGCAGTGTCTGACCAGGATGCTTGCATGTGATTCTGCAGGCTGTTTGTATGTAGAGTGTATGTAAATATTAGGAGACAGGGCATCAGAGTGATTGCAGCTTAAGTAGGGAAACACTGCTACAACAATGCCGCTGCGTTCATAATCCTCCATGAGTGTTCTCTGCTTTAGTTAAATATGCAGAGACTGATGGAGATTGCCAGTGGATTAGCTCTCGTGTGACTGGTGCCAGGGATTGATTAGCATAAACAAATTTCTTCTCCGGCTTCCCATCAGTAAGGACAGGAATGCAGCAAGCGGTCCCTCCACTACCTGGAAGGGTGCTCAGATGCTGGGGAGGAAAACTGGAATGGGGAACAGTTTGCTCCCAGTTTTAACTGTGGGGACCAAAGTAATCCCAAGAGTTCTGTAGTGAGCACATCCCCATAGTTTACCTTGCAGAGCTCACAAATTGGCTGCTTTAATTTTTGTTGTGCTTGCAAAGGCAATTTTGAGGGTTGTGGAGCTTTTATATTGTGTGATTTCTTTCTGTGCCATCTTTTCAGTGATCCTATTTCAGCAGCTGAGTAAAGCAGGGACCTGAAGGCCAATAGAAATAGGGCTCTGGGCTGGGTTTTTGGTTGGTTTGGGATTGGTTGGTTGTTTTGGTTTGGTTTTTTGCTTGAGTTTTCCTTATTTCAGTTCTCATCAAAATGAGGGCACAAGCCCAGTGATGGGTGTGGTTTTGAGTGGCCACAAGTGTACCTAGTCATTATGGAAAATTCGGGGCTCAACTCTGAGCTTGTGCTCCCAATGCAAAAGTCTAATCCCCTTTTTGTGCCTCTCCACAAACATTCTGTGTGTGCATCAGGATCCCTGGGACTGTCAGTTGCTGGTATAATATTGATCCTTTCAAATGTAGCCTTGATGGTGCTGTGGACAGGGATTTTCTGACCAAACAAACTTAAGGCCTGATAATAATTGAAAATGCTGGGTGGTTGACCAGGCAAAACACCTGCTTATAGGAATCAGATTTCGTCTCAAAGTCAGCAGACATTTCCTTGGAGAAATCCTGAATTCTGATGGAAATCAATATTTAAAGGGACACTGATGGTCTGGGGAGAAACCTCTATGTAAGGTGCTTTCAAGTCCTAGCAAACTCTTTAGGGAATAACACCTGAATGCTAAATATAGACCAGAACAAAGAACTGTGCTGTGAAGTAGTGAAATAGTCTTTCCCAGCAGACAGGAGGAAGGGCATTGTCAGGGGCTCTTTCTGCAGCCCTGGAAGAATGACATTAGAAGCTTGTTATATCTGTAGCCTGCATGCATTTTTTTTATTTCCTCTTGATAAGTAAATGAAAGCCCCCAACCAGCTTAAGGTACATTCATTAAGTCTTACTAAATACAGGGGTAAAGAAGTCATTCTGCAGCATTTCCATAGAGAAGTGAGTAGCTTGCATTAAAAACACAAATCTTCATGGAGCAAGAGCTGATTTTACAGGGTGCAGAAAGTGATTTGGTATTTCAGTTGAAAGGTTTGATCAGAGAAGAGGGAAGAAGCTGACAGGAGATGTTCAAGGCTGCCTAATTTCAAACTCGGTAATAATTTCTTTCACTGGCTAAAGGCAGGGCAATCAAATAGAGAATCCCTTCACGGCTCTCCCATCACAAGTGATCCCATGGAAATGGGAGAAGTCAGATTCAGTCCAACACTTCTGCTTTGTGGGTTTGCTGCTTGCTGGAGCTGTTTTACTGGCCAAAAGCAGCCACAGGCCTGTCAGTGAGAAAAAGGATGTCTTGGGACAGCACTGTCAGATCTTTCTCCAGGTGTTGTACTTCACACACAGATGCAAATGATGAGCTGTTATGGTGGAATCAATGAGAAGAGCTCAGAACCAAAGCTCAGTTTGTCCTAATGCATTTTGTGTCCCTGATTGCTGAAGCAGTGCACAATATTTGTGCATCTTGCAGCACTTCACAGTGAGGGACTAGCTTTTGTTAAAACGTGGAAAAGTAATGAGATGCAGTGAATGGTCCATGGGAAGATGATGACTGAGCAGAGAGTTCAGCCTCTCACTACCTTGTGAGTGCCAGGACATACATCCCTGTATTTGGCATCACTGGTTTTGAGCTCCTAAAGGCAAAACTAATAAATAATAGGTGTGCTACTGTACAGATGGGATGAACCCCCCAAACTCTTCCCTCCTCCCCACCCCATCTCATACCAATACAGGTCTGGAACTGCTTTGATCCCCACCAGAACAAGGACTAAACATTAAAGTGAATTATCCCAAAGTTGCTCCTCATTAATTGAAAACTGCAGGCACTTGGGAACATCTGTCCAGATTGTCTGAACATTCCCTTCGCTTCAGTAGTTGCACTGAGGGAGCAGAACAAATCAACACACACCAACACCACCCATTCACCTTCCCTGTGGTCAGTCACAGTGGTGTGAGTGAGCAGCAGCCATAAGGGAGCCGCAGGTAGGGATGGTTGTGTAGACAAGGAGTCAGATGGAAAAACAGTGTCTTTCCATGGTAAATGGGGGAAGCTGGGAAGGAGAGACCAAGGGGCTGAGTGGGAATGCAGGCATTCTTACACTCGTATGGGCACTGGGGGGGCTTATAGGCACACTGTCTGCCACAGAGGAGGGGCAGTGCTGGAGGACTCCAGCAGGTTGTGCCGTGGGAAGAAACCATCTGGCTAGGAAACAGCCTCCCTCTACCCTTACTGTGCGTTTTTGAGGTTACATCAAGTGATAGAAATCAGAGAAAACCCACTGAAACAACGAGCTCTGCCCACTGAGTGAGAGTGTGGAAGGTTTTATCCCAAGCCCTTGAGGGCCAGTACCTGGTGGGCAGGAGGATACAGCATCTCCAGTCTGTACCAGCATGCCTTTGGTTCCCACAGGCTGTGCTGGGGTGGTGTCTCTTTAAGGGCAGGTTACAGAGCACATGAATTACGATACTCCAGTAATCCCTTCACATTGCCCAGTCCTCCATGCAGCAGGAAATGTGGGACAAGCCGGGTTTTGAGATTATCTCATGCTTTGCAAAGCCAGTTCCCTTTGTGCTTTTAGAAAGAGCTTGCTCCTGCAGTGGGCAGGGGGCTGGGGGTGACGTTCCCAGTGGGATGCTGTCCCATGCCCACAGCGGCACCTCCAGGGCCATGGCAGTGTTTGTGTGGGCTCTGTCCTCCTCCACATATCCCAGTACCTGTCTTTTGTGATGGTTGCTGAACCACCTAGTTCCTATCATCCTTGACAGAGATCACGTTTACCTCCCAGACCCCTTCCTCCACGGGGATGTAGTTACTTGATCCAAGGACAACACTACCTTTGCACTGGAGTTTCCCACAGCTTCCAAACTGGTCGGCTTTTTGCCCACCAAAGCTGGCTCTCGGGATGGTGCAAGGGGAAAGAGGTATTGCTCTGGCCATATGCTTTGCTGAAGATGTGCAGATCCTTAGGAGCACAGTGAATCATCTCCTGCACTCTTTAATTTCATGCAAATGCCAAGGCAGGAGCAACCTGGGTCAAGAGAACCCAGGAGATACCAGTGACATCTCCATAGCTAAATAAAACAGGATCCTCTGCAGCACCAGGGATTTGCCTATGGTTGGGAAATGCTGTGTGATTCACTGCTGATGGTTGCTACTCTGATAGCCCTGTGTGCAGTCCCGCTGTGGGAGATGCTGCTTTTCCTCCTCTTGTCTCACCTACCCAGCTCACCTTTGCCTGGCACACGTTGGCAGCTCTCCAAAATAACTTTCCTCGTGTCCTCAGCCCCTGGTGAGGCTGAGATTTGAAGAGAAATGACTTGGTGTTCTTTAGCTGCTCATGTATTTTTTTCTCAGCCCATGACTGCGCACTGAACCTGCTCTTATTCCTCAGTGAACTGTACCTGAGATGCCTCCCCACTGCACCTTGGTGAGACTGGCAAGCCTTGCTGCCTCTCCCTTCATGCCTTATTTCCAGCCAGGAGGTTTTCTCCTGGGAGTTACTATCCCTAGTTAATTCATTACACGGATTGAGTTGATGCTTCACCTGTTTCACCCTGCACACAACACAGGTTTGCTCATGTTTCAGGATCCTGTTGCTGCTGGAAAGCAACTGGTATCACCAAGGGCCAGCTCTGTATTACTGAAATGCTGACATCCTTCATCCCTGTCTTTGCAATTTGGTTCTTGTGCACTTTGAATGACTCACTGAGCATCTCTGTGCCACCTTCTCCCCACAGATGTGGTACCTGCTGCTGCTCCTTCCCTTTGCACTAATGGAAAACTGCATTATCAGTCTTGGGCCCTGCTAGTGATAAAATCTCATCACAAAATGTCAGATCTAATACTCCCCTCTGTCCCAATCCTTTCCTCAGCCCCTGGAAAATGTTAGTTGACAAGAGAATTTGGCAAATTGTTCTATTTGAAAAGGTGGGGAGGAAAATATTTCTGATTTCTCAGTCCAGCCTGTCTTGCTGCCTTTTTTTCCCTGCCTTTTTGGGAGGCAGGGAGATTGACGAAGGGGATAGAGCAGGTAAGCTGAAAATTGTTAGCTGTTTTGAAATTACAATGTAAGTGTGTTTTTAAAGGACCCAAACTGAAAGGAAGTATTTGTGAGTTATGAAACAAAATATTTCAATTGTCCTAAGGCAGAGTCAGTTTAGTTTTTAATTTGCATCTCTGGAGTATTTATAAGAATTACCATTATTTGTTAAGAATTAAAGAAAATACTGTAAGATTAAATACTAAAAATACCATCAAATTGCTGTATCTATACTGATTACTGTTTTTATTGGCATCAGTGGGAGCTTCCCGAGAGGCTGGTAGAGCTAGGGTTGGATCTTTGATCTGTTTACTCCTGCTGTTATTTACCACTGGCTGGGAAACATGGGAAAAGATCGAGCAAGTGATATTAAAGCTGGCCCCAAAATGTATCCCATCTTTATCCTTAGCAGCAACCCCAAAACTGGGAAGAGAGGTTTTGCAAGACCTCTTTCTCTACTAAGCAGCAGCTTTGTGGTTGCATGACTAGGTGGGTGATGTGGAAAGTGTTTTCCCAATGAGGGGGAGTGGCTAGCCATTGTGCAGAATTTCTGGAAAGAGGAAGGATGTCTTAAGCTAATTCTAACTTTCCTAATTTCCTCTTGAGTCCTCAATTCCACATAATTGTTCAACCACAGGCACTATCCCAATTGCCTAATAGCCTAATTCTTGTGCCCAGTAGCATGCTCTGTTGATCCTTGAGCATAGTTCTGCTCTGTACAGACCCTAAACTATCCATTGTTTTTCCACAATCTACTTGCTTTGTGAATTAAAGTGTAAAATATTAATATTGCAACAGTAGGATTTTGTTGGAGTCTCAAAAGAAGATAACAAAAAAGGGATGGGTTGAGACAGTTATTTTCTTGATTTTAGGACATAGAATAAGAAAAAACACAATTAACATGAGGGGTTTTTAAGGTAACCTAGAGGTGAATAATAATTTAATAGCTTTTAAAAGATCTTAGATAGGTGGATCCTCTATCCCACATTGCCCTCTAGTGAGGACATTGCAGAGCAAATTGTGCCTTCCTGCAGCCACCAGGATATGAAATGTGGTATTTTAATAACTGAGCTTGTTTCTCAAGCCTTGTAATGGCTCGTTTCTGATGTGGTGGTGGTGTGATACAACAGTGCGAGGAGGGGCACAATTCATCTGTCACCTGTGCTGTCACCTGTACGTGCACTGGCCACAGCTTTCTTGACATTTGCTTCATCTGAGCTATCTACCTCTGCAAGCATTTTCCTCCTGCTGCTTGATTACCAGCCACAGGTCCCTGCTCTCTTCTTCTTTGGGAAAAGGGGAAAATATTCCTGGGGGACAGTTTGGTGAAGGATGATCTTTTTCTGTGTTCTTTGTCTTTTGTTCTTTGTTCCGTGAACATACTCCAGTTCTGTGGTTTTGTCTGTGTGTATATATGGCCTGTGGTTTGGAGATCATCATGGGACAAACTTCCATCCCTCTTTAACCCAACACTGGGGCATCCAAAAGTGTTGCTTAGAGGATTAGAACTGGCCCTTGTCCTTCTGCCTGCCTAGCTATGTGACAAGACACATTGGTGCCACAAGACAATTTTGGTGTGTTCCCAGAGCTGTTAAGCACAGAAAGTCATCAACCAGTAAAAGGTTTTCAAAACAAAACAAACAAACAAAACAAAAACCAAAACAACAATAAAATAAAACAACAAAAAAAAAGAGATAACAGAAGGAAAACAAATATCTGCTGCCTCTGGAGTGCAGGTCATGCAAGGTCTCACCTAAAGCTGCCCTGTGGTGCCCAGAATTGACCACTCCTGGTGTGTGGGTGCCCCAGATCAGCTGTCTTAATGGCCACACAGTCCTTTTGCTCACACACAGGTACCATCAGGGCAGTGGCACAGCAGCTCAGCAGCCCCCTAGGTTCCTTGGTGCCTGTGGGAACCTGTTGCAGCCCAGTGTGCTTTGCTGCCTTCCCTTGGAGGGCCATCCCTGTGGATGGGAACCCTCAGACAGCTCTGGGTGCTGGATACAGGGGTCTGGGCTGAGGATCTGCGTCTGGGAAAGAGCGAGATGCTCAGGTCTGCCTGAACTTTCCCTTATACCTTCTAGGGCAGAGAAGAGCAAAACAATGTCCAGAGTCCTGAAGTCCAAGGACTCTTCATCCAAAACATAGGCTCTGTTTGTCACTGCCCCAACCTATATGTGTCCTTATGTGCTTGGCCATATTCATGCAGAAATTCATAACTCATCTTCAGCCATCAAAAATTAACCTGGTTTTTGATTGCTGGCTTGTTCATCAGAGTAGTAACCATGGCCGTCTCTGCTAGATGCTGTCTGTTTTAGCTCTTTGACTAAAAACTTAGCAGTTTTAGAACAGTTCTAAAACCTGTGAATTCCTGCATGCAGACACAACCTGACTGGGCATGTGGCAAATACCTGGGTGATGACAATGCCCTGTGGCCATTGCCATCCTCCCAGGGGCTCTGGGACCCCCAGGAACACCATCATGTCGGGGGAGCCAGGGTGAGCAGCACTGTCACCCAGCCTGCTCCACATGGCACTTATGGGCTGAATGACAAACACTAATGCCATCTAGTGACCAAAAAAAAAAAAAGTGACATGGATATTTTATGAAATACCATTATAGCCCCAAGTGAGGCTGACCTTGAGGGCTGCAAAGGAGGGAAATGGTGCTGAGTGTGCTGGGAAAAAAAAATACCTTTTTCTCTTTTCTTCCCAGCTGTCTTTTCCTGCATTTCACATTTCATGAAGTGCTTCTGCATGTAACAAGGGACTGGGATCTCCCACACGAGGCTTTATAGGTACCCAAGCGAGCAAGGCACAGGCTTCCTAAGCAGCTCTGTTGCTCAAGGAGCACAAACTCCCCAGTTTACTGATGGATCATGGGGCACAAACCCAACACCCCAGGACAAGGTGACTGCAGATGGCTGGTTCACTAGTGACATGGACAGCATGGGCAGAGACCCTGGGGACTAATTTAAGCTGGCAGCACAGCTGCCACACAGTGCCATTGCTGCAGCTTTGAGCTTGGCTGAAATAGGGCAGGGGATGGCAGCTCCTGCTGCTGCTCTGACAGCAGTGACTCCTTACTGTGGCTCATACAACCTGTCACTTTTTTTCCTCCCAGCACCTTTGTTTCCTCCTCTTGCTGCTGTAGGTGGTGAGAGCCATGAAGGCATAACACGCTGGGTCTCTGTGTGAGCAGCTGGCTGGAGGCACCGCTGCTTTGTACCTGGTTACTAATCCAGCCAGGTCCCAGTGCCGACAAACTGGAGGACTTAGTTTGCACCTTGCATTTTAAAAATGAAGGTGCAGTTGTTTCTGACCATACCAGCTTATTCTGCTTGACTAAGCCGTCACCAGCAGGTGTGGTTTGCCCTGTGTAGGGCTGGTGGTCTCCTGGGAATATTCTGCAGTTCTGGTAATTTCTCCAACTCCTGAGAAATGCACAGAGAGAGAACTTGGGAATTAAAAGTTTCCCGATAAGGAAGTTGAGGGCTGAGATAGCTGCGATGAAGTGCATTATGGATGCACTGAGATGCCAGGCAGCACCCCCGGAGAGATTTGAAGAGAGATGTGGGATGTACCCCGAAGGAGAGTGAGAAAAGCTCCCAGATGCAAATAATCTCCTTCATGGGCCATTTCTGAAGTGCAGTGACACCAAGACTGGTGCCAGCACAGGCTGTCCCCCCTCACCAGGAACATGGATCCATCAGCACTATCTTGTTCCAGAGGGAACAAGCAGGCTCTTGCTCTGCACTGGCCAGACCTTGTCCCTGCTTTCTTCACAAAGCCATTTACAAGGGTCCTTGAGGGCTTTCTGTTGTTTTTCCTTAATGTTGTTGTTTTCCCAAATGTGAAGGTATCAAATATGTTCTTATTGTCTAATTTACAAATGTTTTGTGTTATTTTTGCTGCTTCTGTTTCTGGATTATCCTTGTGTCCCCCTGCCTTTCTGCCCTGGATAATTGAGAGCTGGCAGTGTGCCTGTAACGTTCCTGTTTCAAGGCCAAAATGGGAGTGAGAATAAATGTTTCTAAATACTGTATTGAAACAAGTAACTAATTTACTCATAATAGCTCTTCTTCTGGCATTACAGTGGTAATTTCATGCAGGTTTTGCAGGGGGAGTGAGCAGTTGTGAGAGGTTGGAAGAGCCATGTGCCTTGGGGAATATTTGCTGTGTGTGTATAGTGGCGAGAAGGGATTCACGGATTTGGAAAAGTGCTCCTACTTCTGTAAAGGGACTTTATCCAGCCAGCTGTGACAATGCTTATTTCATAGATTTGCTGGTCCTAAGTCTGAAAATTCTGCCTACCAGGAGTTTAGCTGGAGGAGGCAAAGGCGAAGACAAAGATTTCCCCATGGGGAGAAGGCAAGCATAGCCCTGTCTATTTGGCATCCTGCATCTTTCAGGAGACAAGCAGAACAACTTGCAATGAATAACCAGTGCCTAGTACTAATTTTGTCTTTTCTCTCTCCTTGTAGGGATCCTGTTTACGATGCTGGTATTTGGACCAGCCTGTGGATTTATCTTGGGCTCCTTCTGTACCAAAATCTATGTGGATGCTGTCTTCATTGACACAAGTAAGGAGAAATGGGTTTGATTTCAAATGGAATACACTACAGTTGTACCAGCAGGATGTTGATACTCACAAGCAGAAAACTGCCTGTTGTTCCATCTTGAGTGCCTCCTGCATGTATGGGTGTCACTTTTAGAGTGGTTTTATGACTGGGATTCAAAAGTTTTCAGCTCTGTTCTGATAAACAGATTTGCAGTCATTAAAAATTGTCCTCTTCCTTTGTTTTTTCTACTGCGAGATGAGTTTCACCCAGCTCTTAGAGAACACCTTGAAATATCACTGTGGCAGGGCAGATGGCTACACATGCACATAGTCATGCCAGGGGAGCTGTGTCCAGAGCACAGGATGAAATCTGGAGAACTGCCACCCCAGGAGCTGTGGGAACCCTCCAGGTTCTGGTGGAGGTACCACCAGTAAGACCCATGCCCAGCACCTTCTGCCAATGACCTTGCTTCAGCCCCACAGCATAATTCCTTTTTCCTAAAGCTGTGCTAATTATTGCTCACCTTGACTGCACTTGGATAAATCAGATTGTTTGTTAATTGATTTTTTTGTTCATTAAGACAAAAATCTGCCTATTCTGCTTTTACTCATACCTGCACTGTGTGCTCTTTGCCATGAGAGGGCAATATGTAACAGGCAGTTCTCCACTGCTCCCTCAGCCCTCTGGCTGCAAACTCGACGCTTTTCTTTTCCCTCAGTTATTCAGATGTTTTTTCCATAGCTCCATCGAATCCTCCAGACCCTTTTTCATGGGTATTGTCCCTTTTGAGGTTGCATTTCAGCTCTGTGATGTTGCAAATACATCATCACAGAACTCAGAACAGAATTATGCAAATCTGGAAGAGAGCTACTGCCTTTTCTTGGTCTCACATAGACACGGCAGCTGAAGAAATATAAATAATATCAAATGAAAAACAAGTATCTTCTTTTGATGGCTGAGACTTTTGGCTGCAGTTTGATTCAAACACCACCTGGCCCCTTTTCATTCCTTGGCTTTACCAAAGCCTTTTTTGGTTCTGTAGGCAGAGAAACTTGTTTGAACCCTGTTCGATATTTGACCATTAAGTATAATTTACACTATAATATGAATGTAGAGAAGAAAATATTTCCTCTCCCAGAAGGTGAAGTTGTGGAAGTCCTCACCATGAAGTATTAAAAATTGACAAATGGATTAAAAAAAAATGGGGCAAGTTTATAGAAGAAAAAATGAACATGACAAAATCTAGCTTATAAAGCCCCCAAGCCACAAATCACAAGAATAATATCAGGTATATGCTGACTTTATTCTTGTGGTCTTTCTGGGCAGCTGCAGCTGGTTACCATCAGAGCAAGATGCTGGCCTAGCTAAAAAGTTAATTTGATGTCTTCTGGTCATTTTTAATATGAGACGTTGCTCCGTATTTACACCTCCAAAAGCCCCAGACAAATATGGAGCCACGAAGGAGAGTAGTGGAGTGTTTATCACTGAGAACACAGAGGGGCTGTGGCTCAGCCACCTACGGGGTGGTTGTAGTGCTTCCCAGCTGCAGGTCCAGCTGGCTTTGGCCATGGTCCATTGCTGTCCTGCAGAGGCTGGGACACACATGGCCTCTGTCTGTTTTTGTATGGGAGCTTCCATGCTGCAGCTGGCTCTGGTTTGCAGCTCGAGGTGGCACGAGGAGACCAAGCTCCAGGGGGTTGAGCCTTGTCCTGCTCCCTGTTTTGGGCAGGTGTGGGATGCCAGGGCTTGCTGATGCACTGGCCTCCATGCAGGAGCTATTTTAGGAAGGGAATATAAAGAGCATCTTGATTTACCTGGCTCTTCACAGTGCTGTGTTCCCAAGATCCTGAAGAAGATGCACTTCAGGCAGGAGAAAATAGTAGCAGAAGAATCCAGTCCCTCCACAACACTATTTTTCAAACTTTATCTGTATTTGAGAGCTACGTGTTATTTTCCCTTAGGAGAAAAGAGTTTCCTTCTGTCTCTGCTTGAGAGACAACTTGATTGCCTCACTTGAGACAGATTTTTCAGAGTGGCAGTAACCAGACAGACATCATGAACAGAGGAGCTTGTTATTCCAGCCACGCAGACCTGGGTCTCCCCCAGGAGTCAGCTCAGCACTGGGCACCCTTGTGGCTGTGGCAGCAAGGCAGCTGTTGGGAACACAGCTTTTCGTGTCCTGCTGTTTATTTTTATTCCCCTAAACTGACTCCAGACACTTCTTTTGCCTTATCACTGCTGAGTGATGGTCTACAGGATACTTTTGCCTTTCACTTTGCTTTTCTTCATTTTCTGATTATTTCTCTACATTCCTGAGCCCATTTGATGCAGCGTGAGTTTCTTTTTCAATATTTAGGATTGTTTCACCTTCCACAGGTGCCCCTAAAGCCCATTGAAATGCCCATCTGTCTTTTGCTGAAAAGGGCTGTGAATTCAAGGCTAGGAGAGCACTGACTTCCTGGGAAAAAGGGGTAAAACAGGGTGGAGATGCAACATCATTGTCTGCACTGCTGCTTCTCTGTGTAGATCAGTAGGTGTGTTGGCTGTGTGTGAACAGGGGAACAGGCTGGGACAGGGGTGCCAAAAGCTTGATGCCAGCACAGGGGACACTGACAGGAATATGGTAGCTTTCTAGAGCTGGCAGAGCCAAGACAGTGGAGAGAAGCTCTTGATTACGGGATGTTGCAGAAGCAGGATGTACCATCCATATAGAAAAGGTAATGGGAGCTTGTCCTAAGGATCTCTTGGACCTGGAGGTCCTTACGCAGTGGTGGCTCACATAGTACAGGTGTGGGGTGGGCTGCAGGCCCCCACCTTGCGTCTTGTATCCCTTATCAGCCAACAAAGCCCCCAGCAACTGTCCCCCTACAGGATCATCACACTGTTGTCTTCCCCTCCCCGTGTGTGCCCTCGCAGGTAAGCTGGACATAACCCCGGACGACCCTCGGTGGATCGGTGCGTGGTGGGGAGGCTTCCTGCTGTGTGGTGCCTTACTCTTCTTCTCGTCCCTGCCGATGTTCGGGTTCCCGCAGTCGCTGCCCCCGCGGCCGGAGCACGCCGGGGAGAGCGAGCAGGCCATGCTTCCCGAGCGGGAATACGACAGGCCCAAGCCGAGCAACGGGGTCCTGCGGCACCCGCTGGATGGGGAGAGCAGCACGACCTGCTTCCAGCAGCTGCGAGGTGAGGCGCTGGCTCTCGTCGTGTTTTCCGTGGGGACCACCAGCAGGTTAACAGCTGGTTGGATTTATAATTGGTCTCTGATTCGGGCTGTCTACCTCTATCCCCGAAATTCCAAAAGAAAAAATTACTATCCTGAAATTTCAGTCCCTAGCTTCTAATTATCTCTGGCATTGTCCTCATTTGAAAGAGAGACTTTGTTCCACTTGAAAGCTTTGTGTTTTGGTTTTTTTTTTAGCTGCAAAGCTTCAGAAATGCGCGATAGTCCTGTAGAGTTGATAAAAAATTGAAGGGGAACACAGTTGCCAGAGCAATTTGTGAGCTTCTCTCCAGTCTACTGTCCTGCTCCCCTCTGCCTCCCAAAGTGGAGAGCGAGCTGGCAAGGGCAATAAAAAGAAATTGGGAGCTCCCAGCATCTGAACTGCAGATTAGTGCAATCCCAGATACAAAGCGATCAGTCCTGGGCATCACCACAGCTCTTAAACTGGGATGGGGAAGAGGTAGATATCAGCCCAGAATAGCAGCAGTATGACAGGGCAGAGCATCACTTGTGGCAAATTAGAGAGAAAATCCCACATCATGTCCTGCAGTGATGGAAATGGAGCTGACTCTAATTAAAGTCAGCTGAGGATCCAGCATTTCATGGGAGAGTGTGGGCAGATCTCCTTTCTGTAGGCTGCACTAGAAAATCCTTCATCTGAGAGGGTGGTTCTGTAGCACTGGTGGCTGCTTCCCACTCCCTGTCACTGTGGCAGAGCGAGTTTCATTACTGCCTGATGTATTTAGATAAATGAGGACAAAATCACTTACTTCCCTTGCAGTTGCCTTAATTGGGAGTTGAAGGATGTACAGGGGGGAAGGAAGAAGAGACTTTGGGGAAAAAAGTATTTTCTAAACATAAAAATACCTTGAATAGTTGATGTGGTAGTTCACTAAGGGAAGGTCAAAGATGTGAAATTCTGACTTGATGAGAAAATTCAAAAGAAAGGTAAAGGGATAAATTGTTTGAAACTTTGTCAGTAAAATTAATTTCTTCATCCTTTCAAGGATTTTCTCTGTTTTGAGGAATAGATTTTTCCCATGGTATGTCCATCTGGATAATTCTGTGGCTTTTGTTGTGTATACACCAGGGTGTCTACTTCTAACCACTGAGTTTTTGGTGCGGGCACTAGACATTTTTTCAGGTTTTCATATAGAAAAAGGAAAGTATGACATATCCCTGCTGCATGGAGGGATAGCAGTTCAGCCTAAGGATGGTGCTGAGCATCTTGCACACAGGGAGGCCATGGGGGGGTTCATTGAGCATCTGCTGCTCATTGAAGTGGAGAAATTAAGCTGCCACTTCCATATGCTTCAAGTATTGATTACATCAGGAGGCACCACAGTCTTCCACATTAGTACTCTCATTGCAGGTAACCCCATTTTGGATCTGTCAGTATTTCGGGAGTCTTTTTGTAGATGGACTTTGAAATATAATTTATATCACATCAAATAAGACAAGGAATGACCTTTTTAGTTATTCCTTTGAGGCTGTCACAGATGACACGGTGTTGGTGGCTGACACCTCCTTTCAAGTCCCTTGCCACTACTGTTGCAGTTGGAATGTGGTCAAGAGTTGTGTTGCTAAAGTGCCTGCCTGGAAATGTTCAGGCACGTTCCACAAGGGAAGGCAAACACCCCTCATCATTCCTGATGAACAGTGCTTCAGGTGATGGTTTAATCTTTCTGTGGATGTACATTATTTTGCTAGCACCTGAAATACCTATATGCATTTCTGTGTGGCGGGAGCTGATATCCTTAATCTATTTGTCAATTGCACATATTTTCCTTTGGGGAAAGTTGGACTGTTTAGCCTTTATCCTAGGATAAGAAGGACTCTTTATTATATACAGAGGTTAAAAATATATATGTGCATGCATAGTCATGTCTTCTGTCCTAATATGGACCTTGAGCTTAACATAAATTTGGGATGCTGAACAGAATCATAGAATCGTAGAATGACATGAGTTGGAAGGGACCTTAAAGATCATCCAGTTCCAACCCCACTGCCATGAGCAGGGACACCTTTCACTAGACCAAGTTGCTCAGAGATACATCCAACCTGGCCTTGAACACTTCCAGGGATGGGACATCCAGAGCTTCTCTGGGCAACAGTGGAGAATTTACCTGTGCATGGGTTTGGGGGTGGAGATGCTCGTTGGGGTTTGTATGGCCATAAATGACTTCATTTCTAGCAAGCATTGTGTCTGTAGCTTGTCCTGGGTGGGGCTGTGCCTGCTGTAAGTCTGTGTCTGCATGGAGGTGTGGATTGTCCATCTCTTGGGCGAGTGTGGGGAGGAAGAGCTGTTTCTCTGGACTGATTGTGTGAATACCCCTTGTATCAACAACGCATCCTTAGAGGCTGAACTGCATCTCCTTTTTGGCTATTGAAGGGGTGTTATTGCTTTTTGCTCTATTTTTTCCAAGCCTTGCAGTGACTGCCACAAGAGGGAGGACATGGTAGGAGAGGGAGCAGGGCGGTGTCAGCTGGGGACACGCTCCAAGCCGGGTCACGGCTGTCAGCCAGCGACACGGCACGGCTGGCACGTGGGAGGATGCTCGAGACACTACAAGATCTGCTGAAAGTCAGTGAGATGCAGGGCTGGCTGAGATTCCTTGGCTTTCCTTTTCCTAGCCTTAGCACGCAGAAAAATCCAGGACTATTATAAAAAGAACACTCTCAAAGTATCGATCTTTTACATCTCTGTCAAGGTCTAAGCAGGAGGGAGGGCCCAGCTTTGGGGGAGCCATGGCATCTCTTCCTGTGGGGTATTTTCATGCCAGGGAAAGTAGCATCCTCAAGAGGAGCTTCAAACTTGAAAGAAAAGCAATGCCTTTGAATAGCACGAGGTGAAGAGGCAATCAAAGGCAGTGGAGGCGGCGGGGGGCTGCCACGGCTGCTCTGCACAGGGGCACTGCAACTCAGGCAAGAAAGCTTTGGGACAGTCCTGGGAGCTGCTTCCTGTTGCTAAATTGGCATGTGAGTGCTGCACCACTTTGCCTGACTAGTATTTCAGTTAAGCAAAGCAAATCCATTTGGGAGCTCAGAGAAGTGAAGGATTAATAGCAGGGAAAGGATGGATAAATGCTGCCATTGCTCTCTGCTCTCGCCTGGCAGCCTGGAAGGGTTATTCCAACCCTGGACTCTTTGTATGGTCTGTGAAAGCACTTCAGGCATGGGCTCTGGTAGTCCTTGCTCTCCTGGGGGCCACAGCTTTGCTTTCCTATGTCTGGTCTGCCTTGGGGACCTCTCTGCTGTTTTGGGTCAGAGATGATGCTCGATGTCAGGGCACCTGTGCCCTCTGCTTGTGTCTGTCCAACATCTGCCCTCTCACTCGGTGTAACACGCTGCCTCTAACCCACCACCTGCTCTACAACGTGCTTGGAAATATTTTGTTAAAATCCTTTTTTTTTCCTACAGAAATGTCACATCTACTGAATTGAGCGGTCAGTTCTGATGACATTTGATTTCAGAATGCTTCCTTGGCTTGATCTTTAACACCCCTGAAACGTTCTACTCTAAATATATTTTGGTTTGCAATTATTTAAACCATAAATTTGTTACATTCTGCCTGTCTGTCTAGCGAGAGAGATTAAAACCCTAAAAGGATTGAAATTGATATGGAATACTTCAGGTTTCAAGAGAGAAGCTCATTCACAAGGAATTAAAAGAAAGCTCACTGTGGAATTAAATGCATTTCAAAACTGCAAGTTCCCTAGATTTGGAAACATTTTGGTTTCTCTTCAGCTTCGTTTTCAAGAGCATAGGAGAGCTGGGATGTACAGCTGACAGCTGTCTTGTCTTCTGTTCAGTTCCTTCCTGCTCTGTGTTCCAATCTGCTGAATACCTAGGGAGGGAGCTGCTCTGAATCCAGGATTTCTCTCCCAAAAAGTGCTGTCTGGGAGCAGACATGTAGTGCTGTGCCAGAGGTGCAGATGTGCAGGGAGGGTCTGGGCCGTGGAGAGCCTGTTGTGCTCTGAGATGAGTTCATAGGACTGGGTGGGATAAAGGGTGACAGGATCACTTTCAACTTGTGACTCTAATGAGTGATAGTGGCAACCTTTTGGAGAGGGCTCCCTCTGTGCCTTCATTCAGTGATGAATCTTTGGCCCAGATCAAGGCAGGTACCAAGATTTTAATGCCGTCTTGGATTTGGGTTTTGTCCCTCTACCAACATGTAAAAAGCTTGCTGAGAAATCCAAGTCTTAGGTGAGAGGGCGGTGGGTGATCATAAAACACATCAGGTCCCATCAGTCTCCAAGTTTCCTTTGGCTTGCTTTTTGTGAGGGTGTGGGCATTGTTGTCCAGTTCTTCTGGGCTGTTTCCAAGCCAGTGTCCTTGTTTTCAGCACCTTTGATTAAATCAGAAAGGCCTTCAGCCTGCACACCTTGGGACCAAAGCTGAGCAGCAGCCAAAGTCAGGCAGAGCGTGTCTCTGAAAAGATACTGTGCCTTGCCATGACCTCTGTGTCACAGGTGAGGCAGGTTCATGTCCTCCTCTGAAGTCCAGCAAAGGTGGTTGCTGGAGGCAGGTTGATGGACTAAAAGGACCTGCTTCCCTACTGCTGCTTCAAGCTTGTGTCTTGTCAGGAAGACTTTTTGGCATAGGTGTCATCCTTTTCCTTCACATCCTTCATGATAACAATTTTGCCTAGGCCACGTGGTCTTCAGCATATTAATCTGACCTGAGATATCTTCAGCACCTCTTGCCTTACTCCATCTTCTCTTCTCCAGGAGCTACCTCTTTCCAGAACATATTTTCTTCTTGCTGCCTACACTGTTTGCTTCATCCCTTTTCCTCAAGTCTCAAGGTGGAGATTTTGTCTTTTGTTTTGTATTTAGACCTGAGGCTTGCTGCTGACACTGGTAGTAGAAAGTTGTATTTCGGCTCAATGCTACATTTTGCCATTCTGTCACCGCACTGTCCTATGTGGACTGGGCTGTAAACCTCTCTCTAATTTATTACTTTGCTTTCTGTGTTCCTCATCTTTACTGCAAATTGAAAACATGTCTCTGTAGGGTGCTCCAACCAGAAACAGGGGCCTTGGTGATTGTAATGTTCCAAACAATTCATTTCAAGCACCAACGTGATGATTATAGTTTGTCGTTTCTGGAGAGTAGTTAAACCTCATGTAATGAGGTTGCCAATTATCCCCTGTACTCCCCGATGTGCAGTGACAAATCAGAGCTACTTGGTGCACATAAGTGTGTGTGTTTGTCAAGCCTGTGGCCTGTCACCCACAGCAGCCCCACTGTGGGAGACAGGGAGGATGCTTGATGCCTTGGCATGGGTGTTGAGTGTTAAAAGGTGGGAAGTCAAGGGATTGGTGGGGGTGTTGCTGAGCTTTGGGACATCTGCCTGGGTCCCTTGCAATCTGTGGATGATCCTATGACTGATGCTGCATGTGAATGGTCTGAAGAGTTGGGTTTAAAGTGCTTCAGCAGTAAAAAGAGGTGTCACGTTCTTTTCAGTGTATCTTGCCATGCCAGTAAGAATTGCTCTTCTGCCGTCATTTCTGGAGCAGATCAGGTGCATTAGGATAAGGATGTTAAATGCGCTGGTCCTTCCGAGAGTCTGGCACAGCTTGTGGGTTCTCCAAGTAGACTTTTGACTCCAAAAGACCTTTCCATTCCCCCCTTTGGCAGATGTACTTCAAATGTTTATCATGACTTCTGCTGGGATCGGCTCCAGTGGGGAAGTGACATCCTTAGCTGTTGTGTTCCCCAGGGCTCCACTGTCCCCCATCAGACATTTTCTATTCCCCCTCTATACCCAGCACCATATGCCAGGCAGTTGAAAGCATGTCACTCTAGTCTACTGAGAGATTTTTAAACTTCACTGCTGACTTTTAATATCTTGTTCCCAGAGGTATTTCACCCCAAGAACTGAGACAGATAAGGCAGCAGCAGGTGTCAAATGATTGATCTTAACAAATGACAGCAGCAAGATGAAAGTATATTCATTTCTATGGGGAGCCTCCTGTCATTTCCCTTAGAAGATGAAAGGGAATGAGCTGACCCTGGCTGAGGAGATGGTGGAGGCTGCCAGGCATTGCTTGAGTTGTCTGTGCACTGGGTTTTGTGTTACACCTACCTGCTGGTAAGAGACCTGTTGCAGTAGACAGTGGTCAAAGAGGCAGTGGGAGACAGTTCCTGTCCTAGAAAACTCACAGGGAGGAGATGCAATGATCATGGAATCATAGAATCACAGAATATTTTGGGTTGGAAGAGACCTTAAAGGTCATCTCGTTCCAGCCCCTGCTCTATGGGCAAGGACACCTTCCACTAGACCAAGTTGCTCAAAGATGTGTCCCACCTGGCCTTTAAGACTTCCAGAGGCGTCCACAGCATCTCTGGGCAACCTGTTCCAGTGTCTCACCACCCTCACAGTGAAGAATTGCTTCCTTATATCTAATCAAATTCCTTCCTCTTTCAGTTTAAAGCCATTACTCCTTGTCCTATCACTACCTGCCCTTGTCAAAAGTCCCTCTCCAGCTCTCTTGTAGCCCCTTTAGGTGATGAAGTGGTGTGACTCGTAGCCCAGCACTGCCAGGCAAGGCAGTCACAAGGGGCTCCTCTCTTGTGTAAGACAGCGCAATAACTCTGCAAAATTTTTGCTGTCCACCCCAAGCACAGAAGATGGATTTTGACCTTGGTAGTGCATGATGGCTGGGTACCAGCCTTGCCAACTTCAGAAATAAATGTGCATGATCTTTAACTCCCTTCTGCAAAAGGCAGGCTGTCATCACTATTATTTGGTGGATGAAGTTAGAAGTAGACCTTTGTGTCTTTGGAGTAGAATTGGCACAAAGCTACATCTTGAGGAATCCATTAATCTTGAACAAACTGAACTCCAGAGGCACAACAGGCATTAATACCTTAAATATGGCTTTTCAAGCTCAGCACTGCTAAGTCCCCTCTTGCATTTTCTATCTTTTTCCTGGCAAGAAGGGGAAATTCTGTAGGTGGCCACCAAAGAACTGAAGGAGGCAGCAGGTGGCTTCTGAAATTTATCCATGCCTGAATTCCCCCACCCCCATTCCTCCCACACAGTATTTTTTCCTTTTTTTCCTTCCCCCACCACCCTGTTCTACTAAAAATTACTATGCCTCTTGCACCTCCATTATGTTCAGCAAATCCTCATGAAGCAAGAATTTTATACAGTATGGAAAAACATTTGTGATATAAAGAGACCTGAAACTGTGGAGTGGCCCTTTCCAAAAAGGTTAGATCTAATCTAATTATAACCATTTTTCCCCTCTCCCCAAGAAAGAACCAAGGGCACCCAAGCAGAGCCTTGACAATGAGCTGTGCATTGACTTACTGAGGCCAGTGCAAAAAAAAAAAACCTAAGGGAAAACAGAAGCCAACACCAGGGAAATGTCATCTGCCAGACCCTGGTACACCATAGGGGATGCGAGGGATGGATTTTAAAATGCAAATAGGGGTCTGCTGAGGCTTCACTACACTTCAGCAAGGTAATTTTGAAACTTAATGATTTTCACATTTAATTCAGGGAGAAATTAGTCATCAGGTATTGAGACAAAGCAAGGCTCTCTTCTGTACTGGGATCCTCTCCTCTTCAAGCTGTGTTATCTCGACAATAATTAAAATGTGCGCTGAAGTAGAAAATGTGCGATCTGATTCATTAGCGTGATTTCCCTTTGTAAGGTAACTCGTGTTTGCTTATCAGAAACTGAGACAGGCTTGGAGGAGAGAAGACTCTGGACACTAATGATTTGGGAGGGGGTAGCCAAGGGATCATGAAACCAAAGCCGTGTGTGTGTTCATCCTACACAGTGAACAGCTCAGCACGTCCTCTTCCCTCTCAGGTGTCCTTCTTGGGGCTGTCCTGTGCAGGGGCAGGAGTTGGACTTCAGTGATCCTTGTGGGTCCCTTGCATCTCAGGATATTCCATGATAACAACAGGTTACTTCTTTTTTCACCGTTCTGGTATCTGAATTTTTAGATGGCACTGTTTGGGCGTTTCCTTTTGTTCTGGCGTTGCCACATTGCAACCAGCTTGTCTGTGCAGGCAGTAAATGACTCCTGATTTGAAGCAAGTTTCCCCTTCAGGAGAGCAGAAAGGCACCTCCAGCACCTCGAGTAAAGTCTGCACAAACACATCTCTCCCTTTTTCCTCTCTTCTAGTGATCCCCAAAGTAACTAAGCACTTGCTCTCCAATCCTGTCTTCACCTGTATCATCCTGGCAGCCTGCATGGAGATCGCGGTGGTGGCCGGGTTCGCTGCCTTCCTTGGAAAGTACTTGGAGCAGCAGTTCAACCTCACCACCTCATCTGCCAACCAGCTCCTGGGTGAGTAACCACAGGGGCCACCAAATCTCCAGCATCCAAAGGTATTTAAAAGTGTTCAGCGTGGCTGGTAACTGCACCCAGTTTCACTGGTTAGGCTGCCCATAAAGTGACTTGGCTGACATCTAGAAATGTGTCCGTGAGCAGGAGGGGTGGGATCCAGCTGTGCCGTGGCTGCAGAGCACACAGGAGATCTCCAGCATCCTTTCTTCTCAACTGTGCTCTCCAGTGTATCCTGATGCCATCACTTCCCCTGCAGCCGTGACCATTGTGTTAGAAGTAGTCTGGGACAGCCAGGATATGAAAGTCTGTGATAGCCTTAAATGCAGCAGAATTGGGCCATTTGGTTGCCCAAGGCTGCAGTGGCTCTCTGCTTGTTCAAGTTCCCCAGAGTTCTCCATTCCACATCCATTTGGGTTAGGAAGCCCAGTTTCTCCTGTTGGTCACTCCTTTTCCCTTGGCCTGGAAATGATGGGATTGCCATCAGCAGCTAAAGTACCTGACTTAGTGCAGCTTGGTTGTCTTTCAAATGCCCCTTCTCTCTGACCATTCCATGCTGCTGTAGTTTCTCATTTATATATTTCTCAGTGTTCATTTGTTCCCTGTCAGGACACTGATGGCAGAATCTTCATTTATTTGCTGCTGCTGCTCATTCCCAAGCAGGCCCAGCCATTTGTTTATGACAGCCCTTCTCTCAGCAGCACCCAATTAAGATATCTGCAAGTTGATCTTGGATGATCTGCAACCAGAGCTCGCCAGATGGGCAGCTGGCAGTGATCTGTCAAAAACTGGGACATCAGGAAATGGGTGGATCTTAATATCAAAATAAGGTGTTTGCAAGCTGCTCTCCTGACAGTTATTTATTTTCCTATTAAACTCATCAATATCTTCTGGTTTTGCCCTGGTTTCCCAAAAGAAACAATCCCCTGCTGTCAGCCTTGCCTCCCCCAGCAACACCAGAACTCGCTAGTGAATTTTAGTATGATTGGACAGAAGCCCAGAGGTCTCAAAGATGTTAGGCTCTTCTATCTTTTCTGAAAATTAAAGGCTTGGCAAAAGAAAGCAACTTCACTGTTGATCCACTGGGAGAAAGAAAAAAGCTGTTTGGTGGGAGTTGCCTGGGCAGTGGGAAAGGAGACTTTGATACCTCTGTGTTTCTCGCAGCAACTTGTTTAAAAAAAGTTGTTACCACATTTCCCACATGGCATCTAGGAGAGTCCAGAAATGCCAGGATTGGGATGCTCTTCTAAGCTTAGTCTAGGTAGGTGAGATCTAGAGTATAACTGACAGCAAAGGTATAATAGTGAGCCCAAACAAACATGGTGTGATAATGCCTGTCTGTACCTGGAAACGGAGTCACTTCTGGCGGTGATTTTGTATCTTACAGTTTAAAATTCTTTAAGGGAAAATTCGTATTTTCAAATGCAACTCTTGCCTAGTCTCTGAAGTTCAGACTGCTGTGAATTATACCAAGCAGGGCTCATCCAAAGCTTCTAGACAACTTGGAAAATTCTTTATTTTTCTGCCAACTGTTGCAGGAAGCATTAGAGAAGCTGCTGGTTAGGTTAGCTTGGGCCAATCTCAGCAAGTTTGGCATTTCCCTCCAATATGAATGAGAACTGGAAGAAGGTCCTGGTTCTTCTATTCAAAGCAGCATACCTATTTTTATCTGTTCCTCCTTTTTTTAGGCAAGCTCAGCTTGGTGCTGCTCCAGCAGTTGGTCATTACAGGATTTCCCCATGCACAGATCTTGCTGCTGGAGCATAAAACTCTGTTGTAGTGTAGTTCACTGAGCCTTACTCCTTCTTGCTAACTGATTTTTCCTCTTGCAGGGATGACAGCAATTCCATGTGCATGTCTGGGCATATTCCTGGGTGGCCTCTTGGTGAAGAAGCTCAGCCTGTCTGCTCTGGGAGCCATCAGGATGGCCATGCTGGTGAACCTGGTGTCCACAGCTTGCTACGTGTCTTTCCTGTTCCTGGGATGTGACACAGGACCTGTGGCAGGGGTTACTGTTCCCTATGGAAACAAGTGAGTCCCCAGACAGTTTCAAGGTCTTACAGAGCTTTACCAACATAAATCCGTGTTATTGTCCTCAACAGGCAGTGCTGGCCCTCAGACAACCACAGAGCAAGCATATAGAATGCAGTTTGATACAGGGCTCTTACTTTGGGATGTTTCCATGCCACTCCTTGCTGTGAGAGTTGAGTACCTGCAGCTGACTGATTTTAGTTTTACTAAAATCGGTCAAACTGAATCAAAAGGTGCCAGACCTGCTTCTGTGCCCATGGCCACCTGTGTAGCACTTAGTCCATCACACCCTCTGGTTTCCCCTGGCAGTGAGGGACATGCAGTGCTTTGTACACTGATTTAAATGCCCGAGGGGAATTTGTAGAATCAGGTTTTGGATGCCTGGAAATACAGATATGGTGAAGAGAGACTGTTTGTGGCTCCAGGTCTTTTAATGTGAGAAATGAGGCCCATGGTGCCCTGTAGCACTCACAGGATTTGGAGAGAGTTATTCTGTGTTTTCTTTTCGAGTGCTCCTCAGTATGCAGTGGCGACTCTTTAGAAGATGAAAACTTCAGCCTCTCAGCTCCTCACAGTATTACAGAAAAATACAGAGCAATCTCTTGATCATCTCTTTGGGCTTCCCTGGGGCTTCTCATTGGGGTAACAAGGCAGCTGAAGCCTTGCATTAGATTCCCTGTTGCAGAGGGATAGTGGCCATGGCATTTCAGTCCCCAGGGAGAGGCTGTAGCCTGGATTTCTTAAAGCTGGAACCCAGCTAGCCTGCCCACTGCTTTTTTGTAATGTGTTTGTCTTAACTACCCCCTCAAAGCCATCTTTGTGAAGCAACAATTGAAAAAGCTGGCTGATATCATCACACTGTCCATTAATTTCTCTTTTTGTTTCTCTTAACAGCTCAACTCCAACCTCATCTCTGGACCCATATTCCCCCTGCAATAACAACTGTGAATGCCAAACTGATTCCTTCACTCCAGTCTGTGGGGCAGACGGGGTCACATACTTATCTGCCTGCTTTGCTGGCTGCAGCAGCACGGTGAGTGGGCTTTCCTCGGGACCTCTCGCCTGTAGGAACAATTCTGAGAGCTCAAGTGAGCGAGGTTAGTGCGTGTCTGGTAGAGTAGCTCACCCGCAGCCAGCAGTGGTTGCACCCTCAGTAGCTGACCGCACACCTCAGGTGGGCGTGAACCCTTGTCGTTTCTCACTCTGTTGCATAAATGCCCACTCTCTCTGGCAGCAGTGCCAGGGTTACCCATGGAGCAGGATGGGATTTCATATCCTTCTCCTCCTCCTCTGGTCTTTCTCCTCAGCATGGAAGCAAGGAACATGGAGATCTGTGCGGTTGTCCAGTGGTAGAACCCAGATTCTCTGTGAGAGCTTCCTGGCCCAGGCTGTGGGACCAGCTTCTCTTTTGTCCTGCAGCTCCTCATCTCCCCTCTTCTCCACCTGCCCATGTTTGCCCTGCCCAATCCTTTTATTCTTTTTCCTCTTGCTCTTTCCCTGAATCTGGTTCCTAGACACCTACAAGCAGATTCTGGTTTTATTCACCCTTTTTTAAGCTTTCCTTTCTTTCCTCTCACTTCTCTCTCTTTCCTTGCTTTGCTCTGAGCCAGCAGCAAGAGCAGTTGTCAGGGGAGCAGATGCTCCATCCAAAGGCATTCTGCATTTTTCAGTTCTCTATATCTAAGAGTTTATTTCCCTTAGAAAACTCCTAAAGACCAAACCATCTCTGTGTAAAGAAGATGTGGGGAATTTTTAACAGTATCTTAAAAGCCAGCTTTTTCATTTTTGCTGCTGAAATGTTAATGTCTTCTGGGTTAGGCTGAAAATGAGTGCCTGCTGCTCCCGTGGGTGGGGACTGGTTGAATTCCTGCATCCTTGCTCCTTGCCTGGGGCCGTGCCAGGCATGGTGATCGCTGCAGCACTGCCTGTGTGGAATCTGTTGGAGGTCAGCCTGGTCAGAGGGGCTGTTTGTGGCAGCAGGGACATCAGTGATCACCACATGCAATCCCTCCATGGCTTCATCGTTGCTTTTTGAGGAGACATCAGACCTCCCATGCTGTGCTAAAGAGACAAAGCACACGCCAGTGCCACTGAGCAGAAGTGCACACTCGCTGCTGGCAGCGCAGCCTCACAGCCCAGATCACCCGGGAGCTTGTCCTGCTTAAACCTCTTCTCTCCTCCCTTCCCTCTACAGCCTCAGAGATGCAGGCATCCCTTTGAGATACCACAGTTTCAAAGTGCTTTCAACAACCCCACAAGGATCTCCATGAGTGTGTGACATATGTGAAGGTGTTACCTCCTGCCCTCTTCTTCCTCCTCCTCCCAATAAGTCAACACCTGGGGCGGCAGCAGGATGATTTTAACAAGAAGCCAGCTTGTTTTGAACACAGAGAATAGTGTCTTGCCATTTCACCAAGCCTTTAGCAAGAATACATCTAGTGTGGTCCGTGGCTGGAGTGTGGGAGTGACCTCCTCACCGTGCAGTTCAGGTCAAAGCTCTGGCTCCTCTGGAAGGAGCATGGTAATGAAAATTCAGCTCTGCCTCCTCAGTCTGCAGCTGCCTGACCTCATGCTCTGCAAGAGAAAAACCTCTCAGCAAAAAACTCAGTGTTCCTCACCCTCTCTCTTACTCATTCCTTCTTATTTTGCCTTTTCGTCATCATCCTGGAGTTCTTTTCATTGCAGTAACTTTTTGAACACAAATTAGTGAAGCAATATAGTATCCTCTGGAAAAGGCATTATCAAGAATTATGGACCAGTTTGGCCATGCAATGGCCTTGAGGCAAAGCCAAATTGCCAAACCAAGTTTTAAACCCATAATCCAGGTAATGACCTGTCTAGAGGGTCTTGTGAATGTTATATGCTTGTGATGAGCCAAGGGTTGCTTTTTACTGGGACATAAAATTCTCTGAATGCTTTATTTAACTTTACTACATTGGATGTTTCTGACTGCCTTGCTCCACTTTTCCTCTGTGAACAATTTCTAAAAGTGATATGTAGCTCAGTTAGTTTTTTCTTTTTCATTTCTTCTCTCTTACTGAACTGGTTTCAGAGGTGCACCTGTCTAAAAAGCCATAGGAATATCGGTGCTCATAGGCAGAGCTCTGGCAACCACAGGAATGTTTCTTTCAAGCCATTCCTGGGAGTGATGCTTGCATCTTCCTTGCTGGATGCCATTGATCCTCTCAGCCTTTTGGTTGGAGACACATGAATTCCAGCCTGGCATTACTGCGCTGACATCTCACAGCTTTGCATTGAAGTACCAGCCTGTCCCTTCCCTGCCAGAGGCAGGGCTTAAGGAATGAGTAATTAAAAACATGCGATTTGCATAGATAATCACGACAAACTCAACATGCTGTTAAAGGTGTAAACTCTGCATCTGTGTAGCCTCACATGCACGCAGAAATCTGGGTGTGCAAGCTGCTGGGCTGCAGAGGGTTGTGATAATATGTGGTTGAATGCAGTGGGGTTGCAGACAAGTGGATCTATAGCAATTTTGGCACAGGTAGCAAAAAGTTGCCTCTCCACAGGACAAAGTTATAACTCCATCTTTGATGTTTCCTTGTTTGATGTCTGCGGGTTGTGTAGTGTGTGAGTAATAAAAGATCAAAGATCTCCCAGGTAAGGATGAGGTGCAGTGCTAAGGAAGCAGATGTAGTTGGTTCAAACTACTGGCACTGCTTCGGGCCAGCACCTTGATGCAAAATTGTTGAAAAAGTGGATCGAGAGGCAAATTTTCAGGCAATGCAGGTGGGGATCTGCCTTGTGGTTTGTAAAAAAATCGCACCAATGGGAGGAGAATCTGCCCCACCATTGCCAGAAACAGGTACTTTCTGTCCCTTGATAAGAACCCACAGAAAATAAGCACACAGTTCTGCATGTTTGCTGTGATAGGAATTTTGTCCCAGGATTTTTCAGTGCAGATATATATTTGTCTAGACTTAGATGGGTTTTGATCCATGGGGCTGAGTCCAGGTTGGTGGATAGCAATGCACTGCAGTAAGAGCCAGGACCTACCAATTCCTGTTGTCTGTGCAAACACCACATCAGTGGTGCTAATTGTGACCATTCTGAAGCCTTCAGGTGTCAGCTTCTAACTCACAGCACAGGAATTTGTTATGTTAATTACTGCTTGCTGTCCGGAAAGGCACTGCATGTCTGCTCCAGCTCTCCTGGAGTTCTGCACAGCAGTCTCTCTTGCCCTCTATGCACTTAGTTGGAAGAAAATCATTTGACTCCTAAGCAGAAGAAAGAGATTGGTGTCAGAAAGGTTGGAGTAGTATCCTTGGCGATCCTTATCTTAGGAGGCAGTGAACCAGTAAGTGTGCTTTTGTATGGTCCTAAGGGAACCCCCCTTTGCTGAAAAGCAAAGGAATTTCTGCTCAAACATGGTAGAGGGAAAGGGGAGGGGATTTAGCTGGTTTTCAATATGTTTTATTTTATGGTGTTACTCCTCATACAAGCATGTGACCTGCAAACCCAGCGGGCTGATGAAGAAAAGCCATGAATCATTTATGACCGTTTCATTCTGTATTCGTTAAGGGATTTCTTCGTGGTATTGTGTGCCTTAATTGCACTGCCATCCCCCACTCAGAAATTCAGGAGGGTGAGTTGGAAAATAAGAAAAAAAAAATAGTAAATCCTTAAATCTGTGACTGGCAAACAAAGCTTCTTTTCACATCCTGCACTTGCCGGGCAAGATCAAAGCAAAATGCAGTTATTCCACCCTCCTTCTGATCACATATTGATAAAGTTTATCTCGCTTGACTTCAGCTCTTAGCTCAACACAAATCCCTCTGAACCAGATGTCATTTATTAGCCCTGGAGTGCTTTTGAGTCCGACAGTGTCTGTGGTGCCAAGCGGTGGTAGTTCAGCCCTCAGTGAGCTGCAGCACCCATCTTGGGTGGCTCCTTCCCAGGATTCAGGGTGCTGGAAGCAGGCACCAAACCTGCAGCCAAGAACAGGGCTGCAGATTTACCTGCATTTAACGTACTTCAGTTTAATTGCAACAGCCAAGAGGACGGAAGTAAATAAGCAAGTAATTAGAACCATAATTGGGGGATCTTGCTTGTCGCAGAGACACAGATTGTTTCTTTATTCCCCTCCAAAGAGGTATAACTTGGTAATAATTTTGTTGCAGTGACATTTATGGGAGAGACTTGAAAGGAGCAGAAGAAAAGAAACAAGCCAAGGGACAGCTTTCCCTTGCTGGTAGCATGCAGTCAGAGCTGGCGCTCCTGAAATTCTTTCCAAACCCCTCCAAACAAGCACTTAGGAGTCACTTAATTGACCATTAGAGGATTAGGAGTTGCTGTTGACAAGCCCCCATTACAGAGGTCAATGATGGGGATCACAGCTCTCTTTTCTCTCCCTGTGCTCCTCTGCAGAACCTCAGTGGCTGTTCGTGCCTCACCTCGGTCCCTGCTGAAAATGCCACCGTGGTTCCTGGCAAATGCCCCAGCCCCGGCTGCGAAGAGGCCTTCCTGACATTCCTCTGCGTGATGTGTGTTTGCAGCATGATCGGGGCCATGGCACAGACACCATCAGTCATCATCCTCATCAGGTAGGACCACGGCCGGGGAACCAGTGATCCCAGAGGGGCTACTCGGGCAGTGGGAGCAGGGCTGGAGGGGCCATGGGAACCACTGGGATCTGCAGGGAGCTGAGGGTCCCATACAGCCTGGAGACCATAGAAGCCACGGAGAAGTGAAAAGCTGTGGCAAAGGCTAGCTTTGGTCAATACCCACCTGTCCAGAGTTTTAACTTCTCCCACTCTGGACCAACTCCAAGGACATAAAGAACTTGGAAGTCTGAAGGACATGTCTTGGGTTAAGCCAATGTGAATAGGTGGGCAAAAGTAGCTTACTCAAATAACTGACCTTGTGTTATTTCCAGACACATGGAACACTTCATCTTATGATATACATATATATCTAAGCCCACATTTATCCAGAATTACTTAGCTGTCCAGGCTGTCACTTACTGAGAATAATAACCAGAGGCATAAATAGCAGATCCATTCTGCTGCCTGGAAAATTCCAATAAAATTCAATCAATAAGGTCTGTATTAGAAACACACTCTTGAGTGGATTTTGGACAGAACAGCTCTGTGAGGGCATGTCTCCCTGCAGGATACAAAATGAGATATTCCACCTACTAGTTTGCTTCTCTCTTTGCATCTCCAGTAGCTAAAGGGAAATCAAATTTCTCATGATAAATATTGTGGCAGAAGTAATTTGAAGTTTGAAGAGTTCTTTGTTCAGGGAAGCTGCCAGCACCTTTAGGATCGTGCATGGAGACATCTTAGTGTTGCCTTCAAATGAGATAAGCCTGGCATCAGCCAGGAAGAAGAATGCAAGAGAATAAGAAAACTGAAGGGAATATTAAACATACTCATTTCACAGCTGTAGGAAATAAACAATTCACACATCCAGATTAGTAACTTCACTCAGAGTCACTGATAGCTACCAAAAGGTACAGGGAAGAGCTCTTAACCAAGAGAGCACTTCTTGCATCGCCTAAAGGGAGTTTTGATGTATGCATGTGTCCCTGGCTGTCCAGGGCAGGACAAGTGGCATTGGCAGCTTCTATGATTATTTAAAAATGAACCCAGTGTATACAAATTAGGTGCTTTGTCTGGGCAAGTCATTTGTTCACAGGAAAAGGAGATGTCTCCCAGGTGGCACCATTTTTACCTCCACTCTAAGGCATGGGAGTTGACTTTGGTATTAAATACAGAAAAGTGAATGGAAGGACACCACCACCAATTAAAAATCTACTGTGAATATTTCACATGATAATTTATTTTTTCCATAAAATAAACTTTTAATACTCCATTTCCTTCATTTCCCACCCAACTGTAGAATCCTATTTGAGCCAAGCCATTAACCACTGGAACATTTTTCCAAGGTCAGATATTTCCTGGCATAAAGGCTTTCTATAGAGCCTGGGGGTCTGCCTGAAAACTGCTGAAATTCATCCAGATGTCACAGGTTCATGCAGGAGTCATGGTGTGGTGTTACGTGACCTGTGAATGTGTGAAAGGAGGGCAGGTGATCAGAAGGGTCTCCTCTTAACTTAAAACCACTTGCTGGTTCTGTTTTATCAGTTTTGTCTGATGCCCCTACAGTGTATTCATATAGAGGACCCCCTCTGCCACCATGGATGCCACTAGCAGTGATGCCTGCAGACCTCTGTAAGGAGCTGATGGAAGAGGCAACTTAAACCTTTGAAGTTCCCCTGTGTGATGAATCTATTCCCATGGGGATCACTGTCCTGCTTTCCCAGCCTTTAGATTCTGTAGGAAATAAAATGCTATTATAAGACTCAAGACCAAATTAATGGCTTCTAAAGTTCCAAAGGCTTTGCTGAGCCTACCCCAAGAGGATGATGCCAGTAGCATCCTTGAGCTGAGCAAATTAGAAAGCTGTGGATGGTTTTTTTAAAGCGCCTTCGTAGGATAACCCTAATACAATAGTGGGTTGTGTTCGTAGCAAAAGACACTGCAAACACTGCTTTCCCAGTATAAAAAAAAATTGCATGCTAAACTCACACCCACGAAAACTAGTGTTGAGCACTTCCTCACTGGAAGACTTGAATTAACAGGCTGACTGAACCTTTTGGTCTGTCATCCTCCCTTTCCTCTCTTGTTCTCAGTAGTCTGGGGAGTTTCAGAACCAAAAGTTTCCTCTCCCTCCAATTTTGAACATCTGGAGCCTTGAAAACATGACGGGGAGCTTGTAAACAATGATTTAATGGGATGGGAATTACATTTTTCCCCACCCAATGACAAGATTAGCTGCTGTTATTAATGACTTAGCTAATTCCTGAACCTATCACATATGCAATTACTTTTGGGGCTGTAGGCAGTTCGGGCAAAGGCAGAAGAAAAACCCCATTAATGACTTTTCGAAAGGTGGTGGTGGTGGCATCCTGGCTGACAGCACAGAATGGCCAGGGGGTGTGTTAATCAAAGCAGAACAACAGGAATTGATTTCACTCTCTCCCTCCCTTCTCCCTGCAGAACCGTAAGCCCTGAACTCAAATCTTACGCTCTTGGGGTGCTTTTCCTGCTGCTCCGGTTGCTGGGTAGGTACAAAAATTGTATGTCCTTTTCTCCCATCCTTTCCTCCCTCATGGTAAACTCTGTGTTTAACATGCAGAAGTTCATTTCTATTCCATGTAGTACTGTGGCTGTCGTCAGTGTGGTCTGACACACTGGGGTCCAAGCCCTCTCTGTGAAGGATGTTGCATCAAGGCTCCTGAAGGCACTTTTCCTGCCATTTGTATTGTACTAATGGAAGAAAATGCAGTGTTGCATGAGAAATGACTGTTTCTCCCATGGTCCCACACAAACAGTTTCTCTTCTATAGCTGTTATTAACGTGTCAGCAGCTTGCAAAATTACTGCTGTATTGCATATTGCTGAAGTAGAGGGATATGTATTTTCACCCTCCTCTGAGGGACAGGACCTGTGTTACATGGTGTTTTTGTCCCTTCCTTCAGGTCTCTCGGAAACAAAAACAGAAAAATGAGACAGGCTGAGTCCTTGTATCCTCCTGTGGGTTAATATTCCATTAAAATGCATATGGTTGCTCCTCTGGACCAGTATGTGCTTCTCATGTATGAATTAAAAGGAACACACCAGGCTGTTGTTTGCCTGCTGTTTGTTTCTGGGTGGAATTTTTTCCCCCTCTGGAAGAGATGGCTTCTATTTTAAAGCTCTTCCATTTCAGCTCATTAATCTCAGTGATTCAGGACAAAATCCTCTGATCCATCATTGTGTGGGACCTTCTCATGCCCAGGGTTTCTGCATGTTGTGGGAGTGGAATTTACTTTCTTTTAGCAGCACCTTCCCTGCATGGCTCCCCCAGTCCCAAAGGAATGAGCAAAGTGCCATCACTGAGGCTACAGCAAGACACTGGGAAGTACAGGACTGAAAATCCAGCAGTACCATACATTGCTTTGAATAAATTACCTCATTTATTTACTTACTTTTTTAACACCTTATTCCCCATTAGCTGAAAGGGAAATGGTGCTCCCAGACCAACTTACAGTACAGCTGATTAGATTTCCATTGTTTCTGGTGAAGTAGCTGCAGTGATACAAAAAGCTCCATCAAGTAAACTTATCCAGAGCTCAGATAAAGGGAAGCTTCTGGGATGACTTGGGTCAGCTCTGTTTCAAGCTTTGCAAACACAGCATTTTCTTTAGCTGCTGGTGCTGCTCGTGGGTTTTGACCTGTCTTCAGCACTGACTGGATGAATGTGGAGAGTCAGCAGGCGAGTGTGGGAGGAGGATGGCTGTGGGCTGTTGTTTCCAAAGCAAAAAGTACTTAAGGGGAGAGATTATTCTCTTTTCTGCCTTCCTTTTGAAAGAGAGAAGCCTCCTGAGATAGCGGCGTCCTGAATTCTGCTAAAACCACGCTCAGACATATATGCTTAAGTTGAACAGATTTCTTCTTTTCTTAACAGTAAAGAAGCCATAGTAAGAATTGAAACTCAAATCTTTGTATGTTGCTCTGTCACTAAGGGATTCCCATAAAATAAGAATACATCCTGAAGCATATCAGCAATGTACCTTAGAACACACAGAAAATGAAGAGAAAGGTACTTTTCAATATGAGCAAGAGTATCCAAATTGTGCCCTTAACAACCTGAGGTTTGAGAATAGCTTTACTGATTTATTTTAAAAGCTTTTCAGTTCACCTTTAAGCTTTGACTTAAGAAGACAGTGATGATAGCTGTTTCTTGAACCAAAGGAGAGTATTAAATACAGGAGGTATGAGACCCAAAGGTGCAATCGTAGCTAATAGATTTCAATAAGACAGAAGCAGCTTTTTTATGCAGCGCTACAGTTTCAGCAAAGAAATATATATATATATGAAATTTTTGTAACACTTTGCAGTAAGAGGTAAGACATGATTGACTCTCTTTAATATTCACTGTAATAACATGAAACATGACTGAATTCTCCTGGTATCCTCCTGCATGTGTTGTCTTATTTCATAGGAATTCTGCTGTGAGAGGGCAGTGGAACAGTGTCTTCATATAAAAGCATTACTGCAGTTTCTCAGAGAAGAGAGTAAAGCAGTGCCATTGGAGCCAAAGGCATGGAATGGAATTGTCTGGAATGGCAAAGAGTTTCAGACTTGTAAGATCCTGGATGCATCCTTTCTGGATGGTGTTCACCATGCATCCTAGTAAAGCCTCTGCTTACCAGGGCACTTCCTTTGATTTTTTCCTACATGCCCGTGTTGTTGTTTTCCTCTTCTTCTAACGTGACAAAATCCCAGGAGTTTCCCTCTCAGGAGTTTCCAATCTACAGTGCAACCCCTCAGCTCCCTTCTCTTAGGGAGTCTTGTCCTCTCCTCTGCTAAAAACAACCCGAAACACTCACTGGTTGCTAAAAGTTTTCCATATCCACATCCACGCCTGCATTCACCGAGGAGTAGCTTTGGAGTTCAGTGAAAACAGGCCCTTCCTCAAGTCTTACGAGGAGCAATTTCCTGGCCAAACTATTGTGGAAAGCAGGCAAGCCAGCTGAAGTCAGCAGATGGGGATGGTAGCTCTCTCTGAAGTTCAGCCTGTACATCTCCAAAGCTTTGTATCAACACCTCTCAGCATGTTAACAAGGAGGCGCTCACACCTCAAATTATGATCCCAATCCATTTTTCTCTTGTTCCAGAAAGCACGAGGTTCCTCACTGCCGCGTCTGGATGTTACCCTCAGAGGTGCCATCCAGCAGCACAGTTTGTGGGCGCACAAGCTGCAGTCAGCAGCACATCCTCTTGCTTACCTGTGGCAGAAGCCCAGCTGAATTTTTAAAATCCAGGTTCAGTGTGTGCTTGTTCACAGGTTTCAACAATAAAAGAGTCTTTTAACTTATACGCAGAACCAGCCCAGTCTGGAATTTCCAGTCATTGAAATGACAAACTGAGAGCTAGCACTGACATTTTTTTCAGAACATAACCAGGTTTTTAGATGTGATGTTTAGAAACTAGTGTTTCTAACAAGCAGATTGTCTTGCTTTCGTATCATCTGGTTTTATTTACTACATTTGTGCTATTAATGACTGGTTAAAATGAGTACCAAAAGCCCATATAGCCTTTCTTAATTCCTGCATTTATTAACATAGAAGGAAGATCAAACAAAATCTGCAGAGCTCTAGTCATCAACAAAATAAAATAAAAAGATCTTAGTTACCACAGGGAACAGTGAAGACAACCAATTTATTTGTAGTCTTAGGATACACGTCATGAATGTCACTACTTTGCTCATGACAAGCTGAAGGAAGGTATCTTTTTTAAGCCTGGAAATCCAGGTTAATGATGAAACTGGATCTGAGATTAAACACTTTCCTGTCTAAAACCTGCAGTCCTTGTGTCTGTTTTCACGTATATTTATAGAGCCTCAGGCATCACAGCACCTATGGAGGAAGTGATACCATCAGGGGTATGTTGTGCCTACCTGCTGTTGGATTTCAGTAGATATGTTGCTCTCCTTTGCTTGCTGTCTTAACCCACAGCAGTTACTTTATCAATCAGGGTCTTTTCCCAAGGGTTATCTGCTTCCAGCCTCCCCCCATAAATACAGCAGAAGGAAGAGAAATGATTACATTATGTAGAATGTTCACATTTTCTTCTGAGTGCTTCACTCCTGGTGCACATGTGCTGGCTGGGGAGTGCAGAGCTGGAGCGTGGATGTACTAATCACCATCAGGGTAATGTGAAATGGGGAGGGGGGCTGCTACAGTGTCCCTGCAGGGTGGGGAAAAGTAAAGAAGAAAAACATTGGCTTTATTAGTTAAATGAGATTGGAGTGATTACTCTGCTTTAAGATTGCAGCTCTGCTGCAAGCTATGATTGAGAAACACTCATTGGTAGTTAGCTGCAGTGGCTGTGGGAGAATCCTGCTGCGATATTTCATTTAATGGCGCTCTGAAATTTTCCCTTCATTGCAGAATGCATCTCTGATGTCTTTCAGAGGTCATTGTTTCTTTTCCTTAGACCCAGAGAAAACCTTTCCCTGTGTCAGAGAAAGGTCCAACACTCTGTGTCCCAGCTGATTTCAGGCTCTGAACTGGAGAACTGTGGCATCCTTCGGGTGAACACCATAAAGTGCAGAGTTGCCAGTACCTAAACAGAGAGCAACCTGCAAGGCTGTCCTCCTCCTCTTTCATTTACCCCTCTCAGTCTCATTAGGCAAACAAGAAGCTTGATAAAAGCCACTTAAACTTGAGTAAAATCCTTGCTGCATGTTGATATCAGCAGGAATTCTTCCGTAGATGTTGAGTCCAAGCTAAAAACTCATCCACAGACTTGGTTTAGGTTGATTTAGAACTTTAAAAATTAGAATCACAGGCTGCAGCTGGGACCATTAACCTTGATAAAGTGCCCTCTTTCCTTTCACTGCAGTCACGTCCTCTCTCTTTATCATAAGGCTCATAAAAGCATAATTTGTCTCTCTTATTTTGACAGGTTTTATCCCACCTCCACTGATCTTTGGGGCTGGAATCGACTCCACGTGTCTGTTCTGGAGCACGTTCTGTGGCGAGCAAGGAGCCTGCGCCCTGTACGACAACGTGGTCTATAGATACCTGTATGTTAGTATTGCTATAGCCCTGAAGTCTTTTGCATTCATCTTATACACAACCACCTGGCAGTGCTTGAGGAAAAACTATAAAAGATACATCAAGAACCACGAAGGTGGTCTCAGCACTAGTGAGTTTTTTGCCTCTACTCTCACCCTAGACAATCTGGGGCGGGACTCGGTGCCCCAAAATCAACCACATAGGACAAAATTTATCTATAACCTCGAAGATCATGAGTGGTGTGAAAACATGGAGTCTGTTTTATAGTGACTGTGGAGGGGTGAACTATATTAATAATACAAGGGTCCTTTTTAATAAAAACAAGGAGAGAGCACGAATGAAGATACACAACTGCAAAACAACAACAGCAACACAGGAAACTTTTGTCTTTTTCTCAAAGTCAGACCCAGCCATGATTCTTGAGAACAGCATCTTCTGATGGGATCGCTTGTGACATCCTGCAGGGTGATGGAGAAAGCAGGGAGCCATTTGTGGCTGGGTACCAGCCCCCTTGATGACAGTACGAGCTCCCAAGGAGGGCATCTGCAGAGGTTCACTGGAGAGCTCAGCACATGGACAGGCTTGGGCATGAGGCGTAGAGAAAGCGAGGTGATGATGGCAATAGGTGTTTGCAGTTGCAAACTGGGGTCCTGGGGGTGTGTGGAGCCCCCACAGCGTGGGCTGAAGGGTTGGCCAGTCTGGGTGCTGCTGCTCAAACCTGCTGTGCTCTGCAGTGGTAAAGAGGGAGCGATGCTGGATTCGTTCCACCCGTCACACTCTGTCACCAGCCACGAGTCCACGATAAATACCTTGAAAGCTGCTGGAAACCTTCCCGGTGGCGAGCAATGCTGTCAGGGGTATCCAAGTCCTTCCAGCCCAGGCTTATTCGCAGATTGCAGCTCTGTGGCTGTCTGTGAATAGCTGCGCTCAGATCTCAAACCCAGTAGAGTTCAAGACATTTGCTCACACTTGCCAAACATGCTGTCATTTTTAAAGGGGGATGAGTTCCAAATACTTATCTGCGTAGTCCTCTAATAAGATGTTTTTTAAAATTACTTTCAGATCTACATTAACCCTTAATTGGCTGACACTTTTCCATAGGGAGGATTTATTTATGCTAGTTTGGGGAAGGATCCTGTTTAATTCACCCAAACGTAACGTGACTCAAGGGGTTTGTTTAATCCTCTGCGTTTTTTATCCATACGCCTTCATCCTAATATGCTACCAAGCCAATGAAGACACATAATATGTTTTTAAAAAAGAGAACGAATGCACTGTGTCTCTATAAAAACAATTGTCAGTTGGAGAATTATAGATAATATGATGATTTACATAATATAGTTTTTTCATATTCTATGTGACTCAGTGAATACATATATATGTGGAGAGGCTGTTTATGTTCTCTCCGGTTTTTAAAGATATATATATATATAATTTGCAATCTAGAAATTGTGTGGTGGATGTTTTCTTTAAAGTGTGTGTGTGTGTGTGTGTGTGTGTGTGTATGTGTACAAGATGAGAGGAATACTGACCTTAATCCTTTAACCCTCACAACTGGCATTTTATTTTCCACGTGAGAAATTCTACTGATTTCAGTGGAAGCCCTGTGAGGAAGACGGAATAACCTCCCCTCCTGGAAGCCACGTTTTGCCCCTAGATGTGGAAATAGTGTTCCTCTGGAAGGCTGGGTTATGGGAGCAGAGGCTGGCCAGCATTGAGCAACTCAAACTTTCATTCAGCTCCCTGGGAAGCATCCATGCAGGAGCAGATTTGGCTTTGTTCTTGCAATGCAGTCTTACCTAAGCCTGTAAAAATCATGGGGGAGCTTTCATCTGATTACAAGAAACATGGGGGTCAGGCTTATTTTGTATGCATATTTTTGTTTTCCAACACATTCCTACCGGGAAGCAATACAAATTGGTGGTGTCCGATGAATCTTTCCCCAGGAACCAGACCCACTTCCAATGGACTAAATGTCAGAAGGGTTTTAAGGGTTAGCATCATAACAAAGAGCTCCTTTTTTTTGTTTGACTTTTGAAGCTGTTGTGAACTTGAGGATGTTTAGAAAAAGTATCCTGGCATGTCGAGTCAAATGCTGGAGGTCACTTTCGTGCAGCTGGTGGAGGGGCCGATCTTCCCCAAGTCCTTGTCCATTGCTGGCAGTGGACACCCCAGACCTGGCACAATTACAGAGGGTTGATAACTTGCCACTCATATTCAACACCTTTTTAGCAGACTTTACTTTCATCTAGGCATTGCAACATGGGTGTGGGGTATCAGACTGCTTCCACTTGACTGACTTTACATGTGTCTTTGTAACTTATGCACAGCATTATATGTTCAGCAACAATAAGGGCAGGAAAAAAGGGTGTATCAAATAAACTCCACTGTGCCAAATACTCCACAAATATTGTAACTGCAGATATTTGATTCTTGGGTTTCAGCCATGTTAAGAATCACTTGATTGATGAAGGAGTTTAAGGAAAAAAAAGGGTTATTAAGCTATGCAGTGCCATTGTTACGCTGGGTGGTAAATGATGCTTTTTAGATCATTAGGTTGGTTTAGTATATCCTGTCTGCTAAAATAGAGATACTGCATCCATAAAACAATGAATTTACAAAAGGCACAGGGTGCATAACTGTCTCATAGAATATATATAATTGTCAAGTATAAGCCTTTGAAATCATTCTGTACAGTTCCCTTCATTCTGCAGATTTATTACTTAGACTGCTGTCTTTTCAAATGTTAGCTCATAATTTTATACTATACACACACATTCAGACTCAGAACACAAATGTCACAGAATAGAACCTTTCTAAAAGCCTGATTGCTTGAAATTCCATAACCCCTTTCACAGTTTCATGATTTTCCCCTCTGAAAGTCCAAGGTGAAGGAGAATAGCATGCTGACATGATGCAAACAAAACAAACTCCCAGTGTTCACAGGCTGTGGTTTGTCAGTACAGTCAAAAGTCCCCCTTGACCGGAGTTATAGAAACAGGATTCCAGGGCACATAATGGTTTCGTTTCTATTTTTGTTTATTTTTTTTCATTTGATCTCTTCTCTTAGTATGCATGGGGGATGCAGTTGAATGGGGTTACTTACATTATTTTTAAGCTCTAACTTGAAATTCGTATGTGGTTGTTATTTTATTTCTTTTGATAATGCAACTTTTGAAAAGCTTCCTCCCCATCCCACTCTTTTTTTTTTCCAAGGTTGTATCCAATGCCCGCATCATGAAGGGCTTTGCTGTCAGTGCTTTGGTATAGACTTAAGAACAGAGCTTTAGCTTAAAGAAAATACACAGACCAAAAGCTTCATCCATCCCAGCAGGCATTTTGGGTTTTTTTCTGATTTCAAAACCACAAGCCAGTTTTTCCTGCAACCCAGTTTTTGTTATAGAATAATAAATTAAGAGTGTCACACTCCTGCTTCCCAAATTGCAAGTATGGGCCTTTGCCTGTCAGCACTTGGCTTCCATTCCTCAACTGCCTTAACAATGCAGGAGACTTAAGAGCAAGGATGGAGTTAGAATGGAATGGTGGAATTTTTTTCCCCATATTCACAGGGAACTGAAATTCAGGGGTTTGTTGAGACCTCAGTCTCAGCAGAAATGTTATTTTGACATTTCCAAGCACTGTGT
Source organism: Myiozetetes cayanensis (assembly GCF_022539395.1). Taxonomy (NCBI): domain Eukaryota; kingdom Metazoa; phylum Chordata; class Aves; order Passeriformes; family Tyrannidae; genus Myiozetetes; species Myiozetetes cayanensis. Next base: position 14,527,305 of record NW_026087048.1, read on the forward strand.
TCCCTGTGTGGCTGTCTGCTAAGGAATGGGATTTTTGAAAAAATAAATTACTTGAGAATCCCAGTCTTTCTGGGATTGCGCAGTGGCCTTGCATGACTTCAGGTTGGGGTTTCCTTTCCCTTGCACAGATCCCACCTTGGTGTGGCCCTGGTGAAATCAGAAGGGCACCCCAATCTAAAATTGGTGCAGATGACACTAGAATCAGTTTCTTTGCACCCTTGTTAAAAAGGTGATGCATTTACAGAACCTTCTTTTTATACATACAGAAATCATCCACTTTCCTGACTTTGCCCAGCACATCTTGGATGTAGGATGGGCCCGAAAAGGCCATCACTTGAATTACCACTTGAATATCATAAACCTTCCATTCCTTGGGAATTCAGCTAACAGGGACCTCCCACTGCCATACCCTTGCAAGGTCCCTTGAACTCCTCTGTGCTGCTATGGTTTATCTTGATTGGGTCTCACCTTGCTCAGAAGGTGAGAAGGGAAAGATGCAGAGAGGAATTAGCTTCCATTAGGTGACTTAGCTGTATTTCAAAATGCTTCTGAGTTGAACTGATGGTCTGCAGACATTTGGAAAGTGATTGGAGTATTTCCAAATGGCTGAGATGCATTGACTTATTTTTCCTTGAAAAAAAAAGAAAAGAAAAGAAAAGAAAAAGTTTAAATTAAGGGAATGAAAGAGATTTGGAGTCCCTCCTATCCCCATCAGAGTTTTATGTTCATCACATTGCTGTTGGAGGCAACGTACTTAAGGTTCAGCTTTGTGTCTCAGATAGACACAGTAAATGTGGTCCTAGGACACAGAAAGGCGACTCCATCTCAAAACCAGCAGTTTTACTCCAAAGCCAACCTAAGACAACCTAAAGCTACCAGCTAAAGCTACAAGCTTTAGCCCCCAATCCAGCCATGGCTGTTGCTGCCATGCGAGTTTGTCACAGCTCATTATGCTGGGCCTGGTATTTTCTTAAGACTTAGTTAGACATTCTTGGTTTGATGTTCATTTTATTCTTGGCAGGTGATGTGGAGAATTGTCAGTATAAAACATACATGCAAATGCTTCACTGGACTGATGTGATAACAGCTTTGTCTCTTTATTGACAAGGGTTTCCAGACTTAATTCCTGCTCTCCCTTTAGACACAGCCATGCTCATCTATCCCCCTAATTTCATGTGAACTGTGTTTGCAGACAGAACCAGGTTTGTTCTTGTTCTCTCTCTAGATCTGATTAATACATGCAAAGCTCACAGGCTTTCTGTGCATAGGGCAGAGCACCCCTGTGTATAAGCAATAATACTGACCTCCCATCTGCATTAGGAGTTCTGGCTTTTCTTACCTAAATCTGAGTTCACCTCTCCCAGTATCCCATACTGCTGCTGGGACTCGCCTGTTTTGTTTGGAAGCAACTCCAGGAGACAGGCAGCCAAGACCCAGTTGGTGGGAACAGAAGCAGCAGTTTATTAATATGGACAATCATATGACGGGAGCCTTTGGCGTGAACCAGGCTCAGTTGTGTTATCCGATGGTTGAGATTGATCCGAGGAGGAAAGGACATTGTAGCTGAGCCCTTTGGTGTCCCTGAAAGGATTATCCACCCTTCTGAGCTCCTGGATAGCCCTGCCTCCCCCAGACCCATTTCTTCCTTTCTCCAGCCACAGTTCTTCCTTCCCCTTGCTGGCAAACCACAGCTCAGCAATACCAAGTCAATACAAGGCATTCAGAGTTACTGAGTGGCATTTACATTTGCCTGGGATGCCAGCAGGTCTCACTTAGTGTTACAGATGCTCAAAATATTATAGTTTGTTCTGCTTATATACACTAAATCTATTTCTTCTAGGCTGCAAATTATGTTTTCTATCATTCCATTGACTTTTCTAGCCAATCTGGGTCTTAATACAATTGCTTTGCTGAAAAATGTCCTTTCAGCAGATCTTAGACATGAGGTACTTCTTTATTAACTAGTGATGCCAAGTAAAATCTTTGGCCATTGTCTGTTCCCTGGATCCAGTGGAGCAGGAGGAAGCTCTGCCTGCTCAGAAGCAATACTGGTATTTTCTGTGGCAGAGTATGAACCTGGACAGCTTTTCTTTGAGCTTTAGTCTCGTCACAGCTGCTCATCTATGGGCATCCCTTGGTCCCAGAAGGACACAGGGAATTCAGGAGAAGTCACATGGACAGAAGAATCCATTTGGATGGCTGCACAAGTAGGACCATAGGATGTTTGTAGTGTTCATGCTGTTCTGCTTGTCAGAACCTTGCTTCAGTCTCTGCTTGTTTGATGAATGGAGTGACCCCAGGGATGGGGTCTTTGGAGTACAATGAATTTGTGATATTTAACCCACTTTATTCAGATTAAGTGTGGCAGAGAAGGCTGTCCCACCCTAGGAAGGAAAATATTAGCCATGCCCTGACAGTTTGGAGTGCTGGGCTTGTTCTACACGAAGCTGGTGTCTGCAAATGGCAGAAAGCAATAAGAAACTTGTGAGCTCCAACCCAGCAAATAATCTATAGCAACTTCATAAATGAATTTTCCCTTTTATTTCTTTCTTGTAAATTGCTGAGAGAACCAAGAAAATGCTTCCAAGTGCATTTGCAAGGTCGTTTCTGCATATCATCTGTGGTCTGGAGGGGTTGGAAAAGCTTTCTTGTAATTCATACACATTGGTTTGTTCTGGCTGGACACAGAAATCACACGGGATATTTCTGCTCCCTGAGTTCCCTATACAGGAATTTTCTCATCAGTACAAATGTTTAGTTCAAAAGTATGTGATTAGGAATTGAGTAAGAGGATCCTTGCTCAGTGCCAGTGGGCAGGGCACCACTGAATGCACACTTGCTCCAGGACAGCCAAAGTGCTGGCTTCCAACTCACAGTCCCCTTTCCAGGAATATTCTCTCACAGATGCTTGAAATTCTCAGCCTTTCCTAATGTTCCTACCAGTTAACACATTCATTTGAGTAATTACTGAAAGCAAACACCAGAAGGGTATGAACCCAGATGAAACCAAATTGCTATTGAGGTGAAGCAGGTGGTGTAAATTCTATTTGCGATGTTTGCACAGCTCTTGGATTGGAAGCAAAAACCTCTTGGGAATTAAGAGAGTTGTATATGGCCTAACATCTTAGTTCTTCCCAACTGAACTGCCCATTGGTGGGACAGCAAAAGACATCTTTCCCTGCCACATATATCTTAGCCCTTGAAACCCCCTTTTCTTTTGCAGTACGGCATCGCACAAATACCAGTGCATTTACCCCTCAGTGCTATGTTTTTGGTGCCTCACAACTCTTTAACTGTGAACTTGAAGGGAAGAAATGACCCCTGTTCTTCGCCCACAACGCTTCCTGCCTGATCAGAGGAGGATGGTGATCCCTCTGGACGACTCACAGCCGTTTCCCTGAAGTCTTATCCAACGGTGCTCTGTGATTGCAGGTGGCCTGTTCGCTGTGCTCAGGGGTCTGTAACTTATCTACAGCCCCATGTTGCCTTCACTATGTTCTTGGTGCAAAGCACAGTGAGGAGGTTGTGCATGACTGCCCCTGACAGATGCTAAGGGCTGCTGGTGGTCTGGGACCACCAGGATTTGGGAGTCTCCATGTTAGCACATGGAAGCAGCTTCCCTCACCTACTTTTGGGAAGGAGCTGTCTCAGAGCAGGTTCAGTGGGAAGCTGGAGCAGCGCTTGGACCGCACAACAGGGGGCCTCTCCGTTCACTTCGGTACCACATCTGTAGGGAGGAGGGGTGGGGATGGAGCAGGGGAAGAGCTGTGACCTTTTAAAACCCATAGTGCCTACCACTGCAAATGGAACGCTGTATTGTATTATATTATACGTGACTACCATGTAAATAAAGTACAATAAATGTGGTGTTCGTTAGGATTTTGATACAAGTCAAATGCAGTCTGCAGAAATGTGGTTTTTTTCCCTGCTGTAGGTACTTATATCACATTCCAGGCACGGGGACGTTTGGAGTTGTGTGAGCTAGCAATGCATAAATGGCATTAGATGGGGAATGTTTGCAGTAAGACTGTTTTAAAATTCCTTTTGCCCTGTATAGATGAGACCCAAACACCATCTGAAAACCAGCCAGAAGGGAGGGAGTGGGGGCAGCTTAAACAGGCAGGAGGAGAGCAGCTTGTGATGAGGTTTTGAGCAGAAGCAACTGCTGCCCATTCAATCCTTAGCCATGCTTCATTCATGGTGGAGGGAAAGCAAAGTTTCAGTCTGGCTGATTTCTCCTTGCTTTGTTTTCCTGCTGCAGAGGTTGACCAGCAGCAGATGCCCTGCCTGTGTAACCTGGTCACCCCCCACCCCTGAGATCCCTTAGTGGCAGCTACAGCTGAGCAAACTTGACAGCTTAAAATTCAAAGCAGATTGAGAAAGAAGTTCTGTTCTTAACCAGCTGGCTCCTCTGTGTCTCTGGCAGAGATTGAGGAGCTTGTGTTTTTGGCTAATAAGAATATTAGGAACTTACTTTGTTCCTTAACCCACTCCCTTCTCCATCCTTCTGTTACTCCATGGTGTAATAAATAACACATTTCTGAGAGGAAGGTCTGCCATGTGCCCTCCAATCCTGATGAATCTCTTAACTGGGTTGATGGTGGGAGTTTCTCCAGGCTTCAGAAGCTCAGGACTTCTCTGACAAGTGTTTGCAACCAGTGTGTGGCTGTAATTTTCCATTGGTGCTTGGAGGATGCTTCCACACTGATTGTCTTTTTGGAGAACAAGACCACCCCATGCAGTTTGTTACACCTATGGCTCAAAACTCCCCTGCAGAGCTCTCTGCAGGGTCCACAACACTGGAGGAGTATCTACCTGCCTCTGTACCAGACCAGTCCGTGATGTTTGTCCCTCATACCATTGCTGTCCTTTACAGTCACCTGGGCAGAGCAGCATCTGTGGGTGGTTGGTTGTGGAGAAGGTTCATCCTGCACAGCACATCTCCCACAGATGGTCTGTAGCAGCTTGTGTGGGACCTGGATGAGCCCATGTGCCACTGCCCCTGCATCACGCTGTGGGTTACTCTTTTCCTACAGTGCCCAAGGAAAAGAAGTTCTTAAAAAGGTCTTTGAAGTGTGCTGTTTTGACTGCTGGTAATTTTGCAGGTGTTTAGCAGCACTTCCAAAAACAACCAAAACCTGGTTTGGAAAAGGATATGTTTCACTGTACAATTGATTTAAAGAAAAAAAAAAAAAAAAAAAAAGAAAGAAAGAGAAACCACATGCTCGATATATTTTGAGTACTGTGTTCTGTATTTTTGCAGCTTATATTTTCCAGATGAGCAGTTTAGAAATAATGTGATGTGAAATACATACTGTAAGTTTGCTGTAAATTATATTAAAATCACTATTTTCATTCTTCTGCTGTCTCACTGGATGATGTCTTTGGTTCTCCCAGGTTGGCTGGCTGGGCTCGTACTCTGTTCCAGAAAGTTTTCGGTTTCAGTAAAAGGAGGATGATTGTTCAGGTTGGAGGCTGGATGTTGAGGTTGAAAGTTTGCTGGAAATGACAATGGGGGTGAACATGTTCCTATGCATGTGCAGTGCCTTCAGAGGAGAGGTCTTGCTGAAAAGTGGTTGTGACAGATTTTTGGGAAAGGACAAGATGAAGTTTAATTAATGGAGAAAGGAAAGGGAGAATGAGGACATCCTAGATGGTTGCAGAATGGAGGAGCTTGAACACCTGGAAGTCAGTAGAATGAGGAGGAGCTCAGAGGGAACATGAGTTGAGCACTTGGGAAAAATGCTGGATGTCTCCGTGGTGACAAATGTGTCTGACACTCTTTGTGTCAGTTCAGCTGTGGAGGAAAAAAAGAAAATGAGCTTTTAGCTGAAATAGCAACAGCTCAGTAAAGTGGCTGAGCCCTGCAAAGCACCCTGAGCCCCTGCAGCTGTAGGGACTTCTTCATCTCTGTCAACATGCCCTGTGATGTAGGATCAGGCCACGTTCCTGAGAATTCAGTGATATCCACTTCCATTTACTCTAGCTGCTGCATTGATCAGAATGAAAATAAGCACTTTTTTGACCCATTATTTTTAAATGTTTCGAATCTGTTGTATGAGAAGAGTAGTTTTCTCCTGAGGTTCTACAAAATGATGCTAAACAAGGCAATTACATTCCAACTGAGCTGAATATTCAGTTATTCCTTGTTTGTTCCATTTTTTATCTTTCCCTGTTCTAATTCCCTCTTCTGGAAGGTAGAGAGCAAAACAAAGATTAAAAGTCAGAAAAAAAGAAACCCAAACATTTTACTGCAAACAAGTTCAATCCAACCACTGTTGCTTTGAATTCGCTTTCTAACAGCAGAAGCTTTGGAGAACAGTTCAGGAGTGAGGGAGGAAGGCTGGGAAAAAACGTTTTGTTAAATGTTGACAGCAAAGAATCTTTTATTTATTTCACTTTATTGGTTTCCCTCAGCCCACCTACTGCTGATGTTGGAGCCTGCACAGGCTCCCTCTAAGGGCATCATTCCTACTTGCTCCACTGGTCCTTCCTGGCAGGTCCCCACTGTCCCCCACAGTGGGTGAGCACATCAGCACACATCACACCCAGTGTTTTAGGACCTCCCCTCAGCTGCTGTAGACCTTGTGTTTTGGTTACTGCATCTGACAGAACTGGGCTAATTGGGTATTTACTGAGCTGAATTCTGTTGTGGATGCAGATTATTAACCTTTATGTCACCTAGAAGATATTACACCTGGTAAAGTTAATGTTTTGAGACTGGGAGGTTAATGTGTCAGCGCTCAGCCCTCCCTAATTAGCAACAGGGCTGTGTGTGGCTGTGCTGTAATTAGAAAGGACTGAAAGATGGGTTACATCAGTGGCATCAGTTTATCGCCTCCTTCAGCCCTCTCTGATCCATCTCTTCCTTGCTGTTCCAAGACCTTGGGTAAGTCTTGATGTTGTGGTGCCCATCCCAGGGAGAGTGTGATGCTGGAAGCCTTCCCAAGGTTAGCCTGAGCCTGAGCTGGGTCTAAGGCAGCAATGGTGATGATGTCTGGGGAGCTCCAAGCTGAGGAGGTTGAGGTGTTCCTATCAATGTGCTTAGCTGAGGCTCTTAGTTCTGCACCAGTTTTGCTCAGCTCCTGAAGCCTCGGGTGCTCTTTAGGGTGCTCCTGAGCTGGCTGAATGGCATGGAGTAGTTGTTAGGGCTTGGAAGAACTTGTTTTAGTTTTGCATTCTGGTGTTCCATCTGCTTGCAGCCAGAGCTTGCCGTGGGTTGTGTATCTACTGGAGCGAGGACCATGCAAAGAGCAGTCTGGTGGTCAGGAGTGGGGAATGTTGGAAGATGAAATATGTCGTTAGAATTGTGAACTTCTGAACCACAAACATTATTTGAAGAGCCTTGCTCAGCCAGTCAGAGAAGAGAGACAGATCCAATGTTGTTCATGGCAGGGCAAAGTTAGGTATTTATCCCTTGTTTCTGGTGTCCTATCACTCTTGTGACAAATATGTGCCAGGCAGGAGCATGGGTTTGTGCCTTGCAAAACCAGGAATTGCCTGTCTGTAGAAAGCTGTTTGCAGCTTGTGTCCAGGCTGACCCTAAGCAGCCAGAACTGTACTCTCTTTTCACTGCACATCCGTGGAGGTCTCCTGAACAGGAGAAAAGGGTTGTTCTGAAAGAGGCAGCTGCCTCCTGATCCACAACTCTTCCATTTGTGCCTCCTTCTGCTTGTCTCTCAACTCGGTAGGGATGGATCCTGCCTCACGTTGCAAGTGTCAGGTAATGACATCAGACATCCTCCCGTTCACTGCTCCCAAATGGGCTCCCTGTGCCCTGCATGGCAAAGGACACCTTATGTCATGCAAGTAGCTGGGAGAGGTGCACATGGAGCTCAGTAAACACAGGCACCTGGTGTAAGGCAGCTACTGCACAGGGCAGAAGGAAACTGCTTGGCACATTTCCAAGTGATGCTTTTCTCCATGAGCTGCAGCAGAACCTCCAGTCCCTGACACTGCATGAGCTGAAACTGAGACAAGTGCTCTGCATCTTTGACAGCAGGCGTGCCTGTGACCCACACTAAAGGTGACCAGATGCAGGCTGATTAATGAGAACTAGAAGGAAAAATTACTAATCTTTTCAGCCTGATTGGAAGAGGTGTTGCCCATCAAGACCTCCCTTGGTTTTGTGAGCCAAACTTCAGCAGCACGAGGAGGAGCCTGAGGTATCTGCACATAACGTGCTGAGTCTTAGCTCCTTCATGAGGTAGCAAGTGCAGGAAAAGTGCAAAACCAAACTGCTAAATACAACCAGTCAGAATATTCCCTGTGAGTAAAAAAAAGTCATTTCCTCCAAATTACTACTTTTTGGTGGGAATGTCTCCGTTTCAGTGGCATTTCATGCAAACAAAAGCTGATGAGCTTGCAGTGTCTTGTTGGAATTGAACCATTTAGAGTTTTCTTTGGGAAGCTGTAGCTTGAATTCTCTCCGCAAATAAAATAAATTAGAGTATTTGGACCTTTATCAAAATTAAATGTTTCTATTGCCTTTGAGCAATATTTTCTGCTTAACATTATACTTGTGTGGAAATTCTGAAATTCAATGTTTTGTTCTATTTTGAAACACAAGTGAACAAAAACCTTCTGTAATTTTTCACAGATGCCTTTTGCCAATCCAGACCCCACCAGAAAAATATTTCAGGTACACAACCAGCCTGGTGGTCACCTGGGACGTGGGAGCAGACACGGCTGCTGCCAGGGAATTGCAAGAGCACACAGTCACCCAGTAGCAGGCCACGCTCTTGCCAGGCAGTGTAAAGATAAATCCTGCTTGTAAGCAAGTAAAGGTTTATCCATCGCTCAGTTTCTTTTTCCCATTGATCCAGCCTTTGATAGAATAACTAATGTATTTAAAAATCAAAGCTAATGGTGCATTTTCCCTGTTAGCTTAAGGCCAGCATTGGTTTTAAAATTGGCTTTGTGTTTGTTCTTTCACAAATTTGCATCTTCCCTCTCTGGTCTTCCCAGCAGGGGATGGGAAGATGCTGCCATTGTGATGCTTGAGCTGGGCTCAATCTCAGACTGGGAATATTGTTCAGGGGCTGAGCTTGCTCATGTCCCACTGCCTTTGAGCACGGGCTGTGTAGCTTTACCCTGAATTTTTTAGAATGTAGAGTAGGAGGATCCTTATTTTAAGGGTGAAAATCCATGGAGGTGAAGGGCAGCTGCAGAAATGTGGTGGTTTTACTGGCCTTGTAGATATGAAAGAGCTTCTTGAGGAGAACAAAGTGCAGCTCAGGAGAGTTTGCTCCCTGCCTGAGGTCTGTGGGGCTGGCTGTCGTGAACATTAGCTGGGGGACCTTGCTGGCTGCCACAGTGCTTCTCTGCAGAGCCATTCCTCCATCTCTCAGGCTGTTTAGTCCATTAGTCACCTCAGTGGCCTTAAATAAAGGAATTTGAGGTTTTCATTAAAAGCCTTGAGCCTGGGATGCTGATGCTCAGCAGAGGTCCCATTTTCACCTTTAGGAAGTGGCCAGAAAGAATAAAAATGGTCTCATTATACAGCAAATTAGGAAAATTTTTGCTGAGAGGTGGGAGAGCAAAGGAGATGGAAATTTTTATCTTATTCTTGGATGGACTTAGGAAGGCAGTGAGGAGTGAATGTGCAAAGTGAACAGGGGTCCTCAGGCTGCTGCCAGCAGACAAACACAGAAATTCAGCAAACAGAAATCCAGGAGGCTAAGAAATGCTTGGGATTGAGTGGAGCCTCATCCTGCTTTTCTCTCTTAGGGATGGCTTCTGGAATTAAACTTGTTATCTCTCCAACCTTCCCTTCACATGCAGGAAGAAAGGGGCTGCTGAGCCGATGGTTTGAATGATTGATACGATGATGTTGCTGTGGCAGCCCTTGGAGGATGCTGAATGCTACCCTGCCCCTCAGATTAATTAGGAATGCTTCTACCTGAAATCCTGGAGACCTTTTCCTGCAAGTCTTGGGTGTATACAAAGGATATCTTCTCAGTTCAGAACATGTACTAATTCCCCACTGAAATCAGCGCTCATCCAGTGCTAACACCCACACAAGCTCCAAATGGCTCTGGAAAGGAGCAGAGCAGCTTGAGAAACATCTAGATTTCTGGATAAAGCCAGAACATAGCCCAGCCTTTGTTGAAATGGCATTGGAACAAAAAAAGTGATTGATTTATTTTATTATTTTACCGATATTGTGGAAACATTCTGCTGAACCACCTTCTGGAGATGCAGAAGAGGGTGCTGAGCTGCAAACCAAGATCTGCTCAGCACAGGAATGCTCTTTGGAGAAGAAGATGAGGCTTGAGGGGACTCTCTTTGCCCTTCCATTACTTCTGATCTGTTTCACTGTGGGTCATAAAGCCTGGTGTGCTGCGTTTTTCAAGTGCCATTAGTTTATGGGCTTGTTAACAGAAAGAATTTTGTTACCTTTCATGATCTGAATCTCATTGAACCAGAGATCCCTTGGTGTAATTTTGATGGCAGAGTAGAATCATGTCAATAACACTTAGGATCATCTTTCAGAAAATATTATTTGTGCTGATTCCTTTTCCCCTCCCTCCTTTCCCTGCTCTGTTATTGCCACCACTGAAATTAGCTACCTGGTATTACTGTAGCTCTATTTTTTTTTTGTATGTAGTCATTGCTTGGGTTAAAGCTTTAGAAACAAGTAAGGCTGCCACCTTTTTGGGGCTATGTTCAGAAGAGGGTGAAGCAGTCTTCAAGATGCATGTTTATTTGGTTTTGCATGTGTATCCCTATTCAAAGCTTCAAATGGGAATACAAGGGTATTTAAAAGGCAGGAGAGGCAAAACAAGTTAGAATTTTAAAGCATTGTTAGAGCACAGCAGGCCCAGTGATAGTGGAGATGTGAGACAATAAAAGGGTGAATCAGTTAATTAGGATGTTTAGTTAATATACTGCTACAGTCAAAACTCTTCTACTGGCAGTGCTGCCTTCCAGTGTGAATGGAGGAATTGTTAGACACACCTGAAGAGAACAGGTGTGTTGTGTGGGTTGGAAATAAAATTGTGTGTTTCAGCAAGGGCAGGAAAAAATATCCAGAGGAAAGTCTTTATTAGCAAGTGTAGCTTCCAGAAGGGCTGGAGTTTGCAGGTTACTCTTGATCCACATCATACGTGCTGGCTTGGACTTTTCATAATGCTGCTTCTGCTGAGGAAGCCTTTTGATGGTTGAAACTCAGAGACAGCCTGGCCTGGCATCATTCACCTTTTAGCTCTTCTTTTCCAGTTTTCTAGTTAAGTGCAAAACAAGGCTGCAGTGCACCAGGAAGAAAAGTTTTGGGTTATTTCTGGGGAAAGCAGTCTGAGAACCTACTGCCTGCTTTCATTCATTGCCTTTCTTATATGAGAGAGGAGCAGAGACCTTGTTGATTTCAGTAAGACATTTCTCTTAAAAGGTAACAACCTTTACAGCAGCCTGTTTTGATGGGACATTCTTAAGATCTAATGCACAGATACTCAAGACTTTCCTTTCTTTAGAGAGGTGAAAATGAGGTTTTGCCTTCTAGAAGCTCAGTATTAACTAAACAACCTATTGACTTCCCTCTACAAGGTGTCTGCTTTCTCAAGATGTATTAAACATGACAGACACTCCTCTAGTCCCTAGCAGTGCAGCATTAACCATGTCTGTGCTCTGCCTCTGCTGCAGGACGCTCTTCCCAATGACCAAATTGGCATGAAGGAACAGAGAGACACTGTAGCTTCAATGCTGCAGAAATAGGTCAAAAATAAATGCTTCTGAGAACAGAGTAAATTACTTCACTCTCATCTGTGCTCCCTCACACACCACTAACTCATCAATATCTTCCTCTCTATGACAACCCTGAGAAAAACAAGGCAATTGAGGAGTAAGAGAGGTTATTTAAACAAGTATGCCGAGTGGCTTTCTGAAGTAACTCTTGTTCATTATTGATCTGCTGGGATTTTTTTGGAAGTTCTCTAGAGAGCAACGGGTAAAAACAAAAAGAATAAAACAACAACAAAAAAAAGGAAACCAAGAAACAAAAGACTATAAATCCTGAGTGGCTCTGTTCTTTTCTAACTCAGGTTGCACAGAGCTGCACATCACCATGGAGGTGAGATGCTGGGAACAGGCTGGGGTAGGCATGTAAGGATGAGTCCAGAACCCTTAGAGATGTCTTTTAGACTTCTTCCATTGCAGATTTTATTTGATCTTTAAAAATTGCTTTAGCTGGGCATGAAGGTGCTGTGTTTATAAGAGCTGCTGTCTCATCAGGGTGAGGGCAGAATGGCTTTGTCAGATGTGTCCTGCAGAGCTGCTCTCCATCCCATATAGGATGTGCCTCTGCAAATCAAGACATCTCTACCCCGAGCTCCTAACTGTTCTGCAGTAAATGTTACAATCTCATTAAGCCTAAACCCAAACTCCTCTCTGAAGGAGGTCATGCCATTGCCTCCTGGCACTTTGGCAATCCTGCTGGTGGGTTCAGGAGTCTGGGATACGCTGGTATCCCTTTGGTAGCCTTGGCCCAGACTTCAGCCCATGGACAAACTCATTACTGGCCTCAGCAGCAGAATAAAGTGAAAAGCCCCCCCTGAAGATGCTCTCCAGCTTAGTAACAGGGGGGGCTCAGCCCAATGGAGGTCCCATCCCTAGTCACACGTCTGTGCATAAGGGCAGAGCGTGCTCTTCCACAGTAGCAAGGAAGTTCCTCTTCAGTTTAATCAACTTTATCTTTTCTTTTTTTTTTTTATTTAAAGGGTTGTAGTTCAAATGCTGCCACAAGCCCAGACAGGTGCCTGTTTCATAGTTACAGTAAATAATTTACATGACAAATTCAGACGTGTCCCTTGGTCCTGTATTATTCATGAATGAAGGGCTTTTTTTTTTTTTATGACAATGTTCCTTATTCAAACACAGTCTGTGATGTATCTCAGTCCTTGAGTTCATTTCCATGGCATCTGGCTGTTTGCCAGCCTTTTGTTGCTGTTTTCTGGTTTGTAAAATCTATTACCTAGATTGTATTTCTTCAGTTTGGTCACTAAGGGATTGAAACTTTTATACACCACAAAGATGTCTGTGTGGCTGTATAAGCCCCTTTGTAGTGAAACTTCACTCAGATGCAGATTTCTGAGCATTTCCCTTTGCACAATTATTCTTGCACACAAAAATATCATTTGTATGAAGATTCATGGCAAAGGGCAGAAATATCCCCAAGGAAAACACTCAAGAATCATTTATATAAATCTTCACAAACACTTCACTGTTGTTTGCTCATTTTGGCTTGCACAGATCTCACCCACGGGCTTTATAGATGTGTGGTTTTGGCTCCCTGGTGACCTCTGGGGCACCTGTTATCTCTGAGCATCTCTAATTCCATTCATTTTGTTGAAGGTGGGGAGGGCAAAGCTGCAGTTTCCCAGATGCTTGATGAATTTCTGAGGTGTAGAGCTTCTTGAGAAGACACACCTTGTGTCTTGACCACAGGATTCACCTCTCAGTCCTTTATACACTTCCACTTGGCCTTGTTTCCTGAGACCTTCACTCTTCACCCATAAAATGGGAGCAGTAACAACTCCTTCTTTCCCAGGTACTGTTTCCTTGTCACATCAGCTCAGCCTGCAAATGCTACAAGAGACAGATCCAGCATCATCTTTACACCCACTCATACAAATGAACTCTCATCCCAACGTTGATAAATAAACATGTGATATCTACGTGACACCAGGCAATGTGAGAGGACTGAAACACAAATCCGTCCTTTTGTATTCATTTATATACTGCTGAAATATCTTAGGTAGGGGCATAATGGACCCTGGTGCTCATATGAGCAGTTTGCTCAAACCCAGCTGATTTTCTGCCTCTGTGCTTGATTGAATAATTGATGGTGCTTACTGTTTGCATTCATCCCATGGAATAGAAGTGTGTATAAAAAGTAAATTATATCTGCTTCTCCCCGTGAAAATAAGCCCATTATACATTAGTGAGAAATTAAAGATAACATTATCTATTTCTTCTTCTGGGAATGTGTGGTCACAGCCTCGAAAAAGTTGAAATCCAGGTGAGAAAACTGACTGAGCGTGTTATTAATGCCCTCTCTGTCTTGAAAAACCACACTGATTAATTTGCTGCTAAGCTCCCTTTGGATGAAAAGGGTCATGGGTTATTTACAAACAAGTGTAATTTCTGCAGCTGCCATTACTCAGAAGTGGGGTGGGGGGAAGAGTGTTATTGTCTTTACATTTCTTTCTGTATTCAAGGAGGCTCCAATTTGTCAGATCTCTGCTTTTGATACAGAATTCCTTTAAAAGAGAGAGGATACACCAAGCCCTCTCAGGAGGTGATGAGACTGCTGATCTAATTAGGAAAGGATTCAGAGCATTGCAGCCTCCTCAGATGACTTCACTAGAAGTTGTGGGTGCAGAGATGCTTTTGAAATTCAATCTGCTCATCCTTTATGTATCTCTGGTCCAAAGACCTCTGAGAAAGCCCCAGGACTCTGCAGAAAGTGGTGGCATCAGCACAGGATTAGCAGAATTTATGGTTTCTGAAGATAGTTTCGGCTTTCACACGAGACCAAAGGAAGTGCCTTGATCATTTCAGATCTTGAACCATCCTCTACCATTTCTGACAAGTGCCGGGTGCTAATTCTAGCTTAAAATGCCCTGCAGTGGAATCTGAATAATTTATCTCAGTATACACGTTCTTTTTTTGTGCTTTTGGGCAGTGAAGCTACTTTGGTTACAATGGTGCCAATTTTTTTTTTGTTTTGTTTTGTATATATTTTTTTTTTTTTTTTTTTGGCCTGTGTAGCTACTTCCCAGCGAAGGACCAAGGAATTTGTGTTTGTAAGGTTTGGGTCCTCGGAGGAAAGACTTTATGTAAACAGCAAATCCCAGCTGCAGAAGTCAGATAGGGCATCCTACCCAAGTAGATGTTGTGCAGATGTACTGCCATGCAGCACAGCTGAGCTCAGCAGCACTCCCCTTTTGGGCTCTGAAGGATGGAAAGGATAATAAGGATAATGCAAGTCAGAACCGAAGGGTATCAGTAGGGACTTGGAGAATCAGGTATGGAGCAAAACTGAGGTGTGTTGATAGAGTTGTTTTGGGATCTTGGAGTTGAATAAATGCAGCAAATAATTTTGCTTTAACTTAATGAATGATCAGAGCTCTATAGTGCTCCAGGACAAGAGGAAAAAGGAAAACCAGGCCCTCCCAGACCAGAGAGCAGGACAACAGCAGGGACAGCCATAGGGTGCATGTTGGGAGCGAAGCACATCTGCAAGCTGTGGCAAGTGGGTGATTTTACACAGAAATTTATATATTCCAGCCTGTGCTATTTCTCCCTTCATAAACAGCATCGAAGCAGCAAACTCAGCAGGCATGTGTGTTTGCCCAAGGCCAAATTCAGCTCCACTCTCATCACTGCCAGTAAGGACTACCTGCCTAATTCATACCCAACTGTTTATCCACAAAGCCACTGAAGTTTCAGGAGCCTTGAGTCCTTTCAGTGCTCCTGTGGATTCAGCAGAGGAAATCAAAACCCAACACTGTACGCAAACATCTTGTGCTTCTGCTGCTGCTCTGCTAACCAGATTAGGTCCCCCTGCTGCCTTATTCATTTTGCACTCATTAAAGCTAAATTTAGAAATGAAGGCAACTCTTCTCCCCTAAGGGAAAAGTAGTAGGGAGAGTCCTTGTTGCAACAAGCCATGAGGAGGCAAAAATAGCATCTAGATTTTCTCTCCTGTGAGATGGAAACGTGCATGTTTCTGCTGAGACAGAGAAAGAAACTTGAGCCCATTTCACTTCTGCACAGAACACTCGCTGGACCCTGGGTCTAAAGGAATTTGTGCAAATCATTGCAAGCATGTAGCAAAAGGTTTATTTGACACAAATCACAGGCATGTAGCAGTGGCAAGAGGTGTGATTTCTTCTGGCCAGATCTAGAGTTTTAGCTCACTGCTGAATTTGGACCCTGGCAAACAGGCAGCAGCTCCCAGATTTCAGCTAAAGAGACTAATGCAAAGAGATTTCTTCCTCTCACTGACCTTTAATAGTCAATGATGTCAGCTCTTTATGAAAAAAATAATTGTGATGTAAAATCTGCCTTCAGGTTCTTGGGAGCAAGAATTGGTGGGCAAGAGGCCCAAAGAGAGCTGAGCCCCAACCAACTGGGCATCCCTCCAGCTGTGCCTTTGCTCACAACACAGCTGGAGTGAGGGGGAAGAGCTCAGGCCTTCTGGGCAGTCAAATGGCATCCCAAAGGCAGAGAACTTCAGAAAGACTTTGGAAATTTGTGTGGGTAGATAAATCTGAGCTTCAGTGTAACTGACCATAATGAATGTAGGGAGAAACAATCTGAGCCATCTCTGCATTTGCTGAGCTTGGACTGGGCATAGTTGGATTTAATTTTGACAGCTCTCCAATATCATTAGCTGAATGTGCAATGGCAGCCAAAAAACCCCTTGCAAAATATCAGGGAGGTCACTGAAAAGGAGTCATTTTGCTTCTATGTGAGACCTTGGGATACCCCTCACCAGGGGTATGGACTCCAGGTACTTATCTGTGCCTTACAGCTGTGGACAGCTGCTGAGTGCTGCTTTCACACAGCAAATTAGAAAAAGGATGGGTTCATCTTGGCTTTAAGAGAGAGGCCAGCCAAGCCTGAGATGATACCACAGCTTAGCAGCATTCACAGATGCTCTGACCAGGAGAGACAGGCTGTCACCAGCTATTAAACCCAGAAGGTGGAGGTAACTTGTCAAAACGAAAGCTCTGTCTCTGCATCTGTATGAGATCCTGGAGGGCTCTCAGGAAGCACTGCTCCTTGCCCCAAAGGTACAGGCTGAGCACAAGTCCCTCTGATACTGTTGGGACCTATGCAATGCAGCTTTGCTGGTGCAGGATTGCGGGCAGCATCTCTCAGGAGCAAAAATTACATGTTTGACCATCATAGGGAAAAAAACCAAAACAGTGAGAAGGTCTGTCAGCACTTGATTAATGAAGTATTCCCCTGTGGAGAGATCTGTGCACAGCTTTCTGCCAGGGACTCTGGCAATGCCAAGAATGAGGCATGGGATCAGCACCTCTTCCAGAGCTGAGAAATACAAATCCAACAAACAAACAGAGCCAGCCAAGGGAAACTGCACTTATCAGCACAACTTGATGGGTAGCAAAAGTTAGAGGAAAGAATATTGTTGGCTGAAGAGTGTCTTAAGCTCAGGTTTTAATGATTTTAATTATTTTATGGCTGGGGTGAGGAGACAGGTGCAGACGCTCCTGTTCGGCTTGTTGCAGGTCAGCCTGAAGGTGCACATTTTGACAGATGTGTAGCAGAAGATTTAAATCAAAGGCAGCAACTGGGACCCCCTGAGCCTTGTGCTTGTCCTCCATGGAGGGCTGTGTCTCTCCAGACATGGACAGCAGTTCCATGTGTGATCCATCTCCCAGCACACCATGGCTTTTGGCCACATGCTGATCACAGCTCCAGTTCACCCTCACAGAGAGGTAGAAACTTTCCCTGGCTCAGGAGCTGGTTCACAACAGGATGGGTATCCCTGGCTTGGCTCTTGATGGCTGGAGAAGTAGCAGCTTCCCACCATCTGGTTTGGATCTGCTGCTGTATGTTGCCTGGAGCCTTTCAACAGCCTGAGGTTTCCTCTTCGTGTGATGAACTTCCTCCTGGTTCGTTTACACTTGGTTAGCACTGGGCTGCAAGATGGGCTGAGAGTGCCAATGTAATTCCTTTGGGGAAAAAAAAATCTGCTTTGACTTTCAGGCAGAGATAGTGATTTTATTTCTAGAAAATATAGCTATAAATTCAGCTGATGCCAAACAAACACTATGCAATGTCTGTATTAAGGTGGAGTGGGGGAGTAATGTCAGAAGAGGATGATATTTGTCACTCACCTGTCTGAGTGCTGAAAATGCTCTTGTCTTTATGTACTGGCTGCTTGATTTTCACCCTGCCTGCATCTTGGCCTCACTTTTTGCTCAGATGAATTCTGATCTCAATACTGCAGAGCTCAGTAGAAAAATATTTCCTTTTCAGCTCAGCACATAGGTCTGAAGCAAGAAGAAGCTGTGGGTAGAGTTGCCAAAGAGGCAAACAGAGGAACGTGCTTGGGGTAGTTTGTGCCCTCAATAGACCATATATAACAAGAAAGAGTAAGCTAAAAAATCATATCTTTAAATGTCCATCTACCTGACAGACACCTAGATGAGGACATTAGAAACCTGATGGATAAAATAGAAGAGGCCAGAGCAGCAGGCTGTTAAATTACACAAAGTGCAGCCACAAATTGCAGGCACAAAAAAAAAAAAAAAAAAAAAAAAAAAAAAAAAGACAGCTTAAAAAAAATTATAGCTGAAGTATCCATTTCTAGACCAGTACTCGTGGTGCTTGCAAACAGATATATCATTTGAGTCCGAAAGAGATGAACTATTTATTTAGCTTGAAGATTGCCCCCGGCAATTGTGAATCGAAGGTTATCTAATGTCTTTGCCATAGGCTGTAAATGTCTGGACAGTTAGCATATGCAAGGGAATTACTCACAGATAAGCATCCAGTAATTTATACAGAGCATTCCAGATAGAAACCTCTCCCATATCAATTTCTGCCTGCTCTGTAAACTGCTCCCATTTATCAAGCCAGATAAATTCACAGGCGGGCTGTGAGGGTGTGCTGAGACCTGTGGATGCTTTATCAGTTAATATTCACTGAGGTCCCTTTGACATGATTGGAGTAAATCTTTCTCTCCTTTTCTTTGGTTATGACCACTCTATAATCTTCCAGGCTAAACACCATTCCCATGAATGAAGAATTATACTGAGAAATAGGGGAAAAAATAATACGTAGAAAGAATGCATTTCATCTCAGTTTGGAGGTAATGAGGCAGTCTAGTGTGACATGTCATTTAAAACCAGGCTTTTCTTTTTTATAGATTCCATATCCCTGAAGAAATGACTGACAGATCAGTGCATGACATATTTCTCCCAGGAAAAAAAAAAAAATTGAGGTTGACACAAAGGGGAGGCAGCAGAATCGTGACAATCTCAGGAAGACAAAGGGACAAGTCTTCCTCCATCAGGTAAATAACACAGACCTGAATTTATGCAAATTAAGCTAAAAGCTTCAAACCCGGTGTCTGTTAGATCAGGAGATGCCTGCGTCCTTTAGCTGTCACCTCTAAGAAGTTCTCTGCCCAGTTCTGCAGTGGAGGCAGCCCCATCCAATGAGCCTTGAAAGCAGTAAAATCACAGATTCATAGGATGGAGGTCATCTGGTCCAACCTCCTGGCTCAAGCAGAGTCCTCGAGAGCACGTTACTCAGGATTGTGTCCAGGCAGCTTTTGAATATCACCAAGGAAGGAGGTGGATAAGGCTCCATTTGCCCTTTTCATGGGCCTTCTCTGCAACCTGCTGCTATTTACCAGAAAATTCCTACTCCGTGCTCCATTTTCCCTGTGCTGTGGCTGCCCCAGGAATATCAGCTAGGAGAGTGTTTGAGGTTTTCTTTGGCTGGGAAAACCTACTGAGACTGGGAGTGCACTGAGGACTGGATGGATCCCAGCAGCTTCGTTTTGTGTAGGCTGCCAGCAGCCCACTCCAGGCTATCCAAAAGGAATGCACAGCTGTTTACTCCAACCAGACAGATGCTTCACTCCCTCTGAGTGTGAGTGAGGACTTGGGAGCACACTGCAGGCGAGACGCACCTTCGTTTTACAAGGAAGGAGCTACTGCCATGATCCCAGATGTGAAAGATGTTGCCACATACTTGGACAGAGTCCACACACAGCTCTTAAAAAAAGAAAAAAAGAGGTGCATAATGAGTCCTGGCACGTGTGTACCCAAGGCCATCTGTTAATGTGATCCACTGCCAATTTGCAGAGCTAGGAACCAGTCTCTGCAGGTCATGCCTGCCAAGATGAGACAGGCTTAGAAAAGGCACTTGCAGAATGTGCTAATGGTCACTGTTTATCAGAAAAATCTTCTTAGCAAGGAACACCCTCAAAAGAGACCATGCTGCACTTTGGTATTTGGGACCATGTCGGCTGATATGGGCGGAGCATTCCTGCCATTTCCTGATGTCTCTGCCCCTGCAGTGAAAATAGGAAAGTTGTGAACATTTGTAAACACAGAAAGAGGAATTTAAAATCTATTCTATAAGTTATTTTAGTATTTATCCTTCTGCTGCATGACTAGTGCATGGGGGGAGGCTGGAGGGGAATTGATGCACAGCTGAGCATCCCTAGGAGCTGGACACAGAGATTACAGGATGCATAAAGAGCCATTTCACCTGGGGCAAGCATAAAAACACCCTGAGCTGTTCTTCAGCCATGCCTGGAGTATCCCTTGCAGGACACCCTGAGAGCTGGAGCCTTCCCTCCTCTGCTAATCTCCAAAGCACTGAAACAAACCTCAGCAGACAGCCAAATAAGGAGGAAGGAACCAAGGTTACAGCCAAAAGATATCTTAAAAAACCAGAGGATTGTTGATAAAAAGGGCCTTAAGCAAATCAGATTTATTTTCTAATCAGTGCCTGTAGTGTCATCATCATACATTTGCATAAGGAGGATGTTTTATGCATTGTTTTTCCTTGAGCAGGTACCTTCTCATTTGTGTGCATTTGCTGATGTGCTCTCTTAACCTGCCACAGGCTTCCCCAAAGCTACTGTCTGTGAATGCTTCTCAGATAATAATTAGGAATATTCACCCTCTCTACATTCTTTTTCCAACAAAAACTTTAAAAACACAACATGATTTTGATCGGTTGTTGTTTTTTTTATTTTATCTCTTTCCATCCTTGTTCAGGTAGTGGCTGCATGGAGGGCAGGTGCCTTTTATCAAAAGACAAGGAGTCATCTTCTCCTTAGGAAATGTTTATGTGCTTTCCACAGCACCAAATTGAGAAAACAGATTACCTCTCAGAAAGCCATCTGTTCCAGCACCGTGTGAGCTCTCAGGTTGGTTCTTGCGTTTTATAAGACATTTGAATCCTCCTGTGATTCCTCCCTTTCACCTGTCTGCCTGTCATAAAAATTGTTCTGAAGGCTCAGCACACCCATTCAGACACATCAGCGCCTCATTTCCAAATGTTGTTTTGGGGTTGTATTATAAAAAAATCAAACCCCACCCAAAAGAGCCCTTCCTATTGTGCTTTAAGATGGATGAGAACAAACTAACTGGATGAGAAAATGAGAAGATGCGGGAATCTGGGAAAACTTTTTTCATTATTTTGTAGTAAACCAACATTTTCCATCCCTAAATAACAAATTACGAGAAGAAATTGATTTCCATAGACAAATCCATAGCTTTCCAATTAAAATTTGAAATCTTGGGAAGATGGCTGATGTATTGTTTGGAAGGAGATACTCTGCTGAGAACACAAAGGATTTTCCAGAGAAGGGCTTCAACTTGCACCAGCTCCTGTGTCTTGCTTGTGTACCCACCACTAGTTGCAGAGCTACAGGCTTTTTCTTGGTGTAGGTTGTTACTGGGGAACATGGAGATCCTCCAGACTCTAGAGTGGTTCTTCTTACAGTCTTCTTTGAGTCTTGAAAAGTTCATCTACTCCAGTCACACTTTATTCCATTTGCTCACCCTCCTCTACTTGTGTCACAGCCACTTAGTCTCTCCTTAAAATCTAAGTAGACATAAGATGGACTAATGCCAAAAAAGCACTCACTGTATACTAAAAATACCCAATAAATAGCTTTTGCAGCTTTAAGACAATACATTTTCTGCATAAAAATTTGGAACATCTGAAGACCCTATGCTGGAAATAGAGTTGTCATAAAGCACATAGAAATTACTATTAATTTAAACATGTTGTTTATTTTTGGAGTCAATAGTTGATGCAAAGGATATGACAATGGGATACAAAACTTTTCCCATCTGGAGCATGGGTTATACTGTGATACAGAGAATTAGTGACTAAAGTAATTAACAGCCACTATTTGTTTGGTAGCATAACTGAAATTGGATTAAGCTTTGTCCCTCTAACTCCAAACAGACCAGTGTCTCCATTACCAAAGCCACCAGCACATTTAGCATTAATGGACATCTCCTCCTGAAGAGATGTGGTACGTGTGCTGCAATTTTCTCTGCAGAAAAGTTACTTAAGTGGTAAATTTTCATCCTGGGATCTAATTGGGTTGCTTTTTGCTGCGAGGGAGGCTCAGAGTAATGCTCTGTAGTGCTGTGAGGAATAGGAGTGTGGGTGGGGAGACATGGAGAGGTTTTGTGATCTGGGGTGGTGTGTCCAACCAGGAGGGATGGACATTGTTCCTACCCACAGTGCACAACCCTGGCCAAACTCCATCATCCCTCTGGGGCTCCTTCCCTTTGTAGCCTTGCTCTCCTCACATCACACTGGCCACTATTTGCAAAGAAGCCCCTCACACCCTGAACACCCTTACTCCCAACATGAGATCTTTGCAGTTCACCTTCCTCCTGCCCGATACAGCAGCAACACCTAATGGGGCCATTATTTTCATCTCTAATTGAGTGATTTCTCTCTCTCTCCTTTTCATATTTTTTTAAGAAATGTCAGTGAAATCAGCACTTAAAAAAAAAAAAAAAAGAAAAAAAGGAAATTTTAAAAAACAGATGAACTGCAGCATCCAGAGCAGAAGTGCCAGGGCTGCTATTTTTAGCAGGGTCTCCCCTGGCCCAGAACCACAGCAGGCAGGAGGGTCTGGGAGGTGACCCAGCAAATCCTGGAGGTGGGCACAGGAGGATAGTTGTTTGGCAAGTATAATGACCACCAGTCAAACAGCAACATTTTACTCTGCTTCAGATGAAGAACCCATCATACCTCGACAGCCCTCTCAGCCAGGGAGATGCCAGCACTCCGATTAAGCCACGCTGGGTGGTGCCCACATTATTATCTGTTTTACAGGCAGAGAAACTGAGATGCAGGCAGATTAATTGACTTGCTCAGATGAGGTGAAACCGGAGAGAAACCCCAGAAGTGTAATTGCCTGCACTAAGTCTAATTGCCAGCACATACATTCCTGTCTGGGAGAGGCATTAGGAGGAGCAGGGCATCCCCAGAACAAAGCACAAAGCCATGACTGAGGTACCAGTGAGGAGGAAAAGAAGCTTCTCTTTCTGTATCATGCTATAAGTTCTGTGACTGCCTGGTATCTTGAGCATTGTTTAAAATATGGGAATAGCAATAAACAGATTTTTTTATTCTTTTAACTAAAACTCTTGCAAACCATTCCCTCTCCCCGCTCTGCCAGCAGTCCCTCTTTCTTTCACTGTTGTCATACAAGATTTTGTCCCCACCCCCTTCAACTTCCCCTTCAACTGGTTTCACAGTTGCTGATTTTCAGTCACCACTTCTTAACTTTAAAAGAGACATGAGCAGAGCAGCCAGCCCTCAGCCCCACTCAAACTTGTGCTGTCCTGTCTGGATGCACCACTGCATCCCTTCTGCCCCTTTGGAGCAGCTTCAGAGCCATGACAGAGTTAATCTTTCGACTGGAATGTTTTGCCTCCTCCCAGGTAGGAGAGAGGAGGAATTGTTACACTGGCAGCATCCCACTGAGCCAAAAGTAGAATGAAACCTTGTAAACACGGCACAGCAGAATCCGGGTGTCTTTAGGAAGGACTGTGAGCCCCCAGCACTGCCCCTGCCACCTGGCCCTTTGTGCAAGGCAGGTTTTAATGGTGCTTTGGCAGGATAAGGGGCTTTTGGCACCATTGCTAAGCAAAGACCATCACCGCACTGCTGAGCATCTCTTCAGGCTACAAACACGCCTCAGACCCACGGGGTATCTGCATTTACACTTTTGGTTAGGGAAAGGTTTGTTCTCCACCACTGGATTGAGGTAGAAGGAAAAGGAGAGAGGCTTTCTCTTCCCATTCAGCACCAGATGATGGAACAGGCATAAGTGGACATCAGTCCCTTGTCCTGAACAATCAGAACTGATGGACGGCAGCCCCTTGGTGTCCTAGTGGAGAGCTGGAATCACTGTGAGTTTCACAGAGGTCTGTCCCCATTTGAAATCCTGAGTTTTGCTGTGCAAAATGGATTTTGTGAGAGCTCTGCCACTGTTGCTGCAGGGGCTGTGACAACTCAGGAGTGTTGGTTTTCATTGTACACTGTTATAATGAATGAATAAATCGATAGCAATTAAGGCAGATAGTTTATTGATTGACATCCCAAGGCAAACACTACATTTATTGCCAGGAGTAAAACACACTCCACCATATACCCCAATAACCACGGAGCCATAATTTGATACTATTAATGTATAACACAGTAAATCATGGCACTGCCTCCTGCTCTGTCCAGCTCCATCACAGCGGTACAAAACCTCCCAGAAGATGATGTTTGTCTATCTGAACACAGCAGCTGAAACTGTATAAAGCTCCTCAGGGACTTTCCCAGAGGTCACAACATTGCATTATGTGATTTTTGAGTACAAGATTTTGTAGAGGAACTTCCCTTTCACCCTTGCAAGCCATTCCCCCTTCCCGCTCTGCCAGCAGTCCCTCTTTCTTTCCCTGTTGTCAAACAGGATTTTGTCCCCATTCCCTTCAGTTTCCTTTTCCACTAGTTTCATCATTTCTGATTTTCAGCCATCATTTCGTTTGGACAATTCTCATATCTATTTCTCCCTTCCCCCAGTTTTCCCTTTATTCCCATCAAAGTTGGGAATCTGTTAGTTTCTCAAATCTGTTGTTTCTTTGGTATAGCCTCTAGTCTATCCTTCTGACACCTCACATTCAGTGTATGCTGCCTTTTTTTTTTTTTTTTTTTCTGCCCACTATCTTCCTTCATTCTCCATCCTGCTTAGCAGGATATATACACTTGGCAAGAAAATGGGGTTCTTAACTTGGATTTATTAATTGGAATTAGCCATCCTTAGGTTCGGTTCAGGCAAGCAAGCATTTTTCAGCTCCAGGTTTCCCTACAAGCATCTCTAGCACTCTCCTATATCTCTTTTTGGTTTGGTGTATGTGGGGGGGTTATTATTAAAGCAAGTCCTGGTATTTTAGCTTCTTACCATTTACATTCTATTTAGTGAAACCCTCTTTTTCTACCTGTCAATATCTTTTACTTCCCACAAAAATTTTTCCCAGCCTCAATCTGCTCTTCCACTGTCCTGCATCTTTCTTGCATTCTCTCTCCTGATATCTGTCTTCCTCCACAGACAACAGCTTTGCCAAGGGATGCTCTGCTCCTTGGAGGTTTGCACTGTCCTATGTCTGTGCAAGCTGCTCTGGAAGTGATCCGGGTACAGCTGGAGCAATCTCCAGCTCTCCTTGGCAGTGACAAGGTGAAGGCTTTTGGGCACTGCCATGTTATCTTTGCAAGAAGCATTTGCAATACTTGTCAGGGAATTAATTTGTTTGAAGTGAGGTTTCAGCAGGGCTGTGGTGGAAGCACAGGACGTGTGCCAGCTCGGCACAGACCAGCAGAGGAAGGATCCTATTGCCAAGCCCTGAAGCCTCCTGCCCAGGTCAGTCTCCAGCTACTGGCTGTGACCAACAAAAGAAATGTGAGAGCATCAGCACTTTACATCAGTCGTATCCCAGGGCCATCCAGGGCTTGGCACTGCTGTTTTAACTCGGGCTTCTCCTCACAAGCTGCGGGGTAGAGCATGTAAAGCAACAGAAAGGAAAGAAGCTGGGAACCTGATCAGAAGAGGAGTAACACATAAAGGTGCAAGTGGCCTCTAAGAGACAGCTCCAACAGCTCATCAAAAAACACACCCCCTCCTTCCCTGCAAGAGGGCCCAACCCAGAGTCATAATTTCTTTAAGGTGTTGAAGAAGCGGGGAGAGGTTTAATTAATTTTTAATGGACACATTTTATTTCTACCTTTTTCTAAAGCCTGGTCACTCAAAGGTTTTTGGTAATTTCTTATGTCGTGGCTCCACAGTCATGCACTCGAGACGGGTCCCTATTAGATGTGGAGAAGGTCATTTGTGGTCCCACAGCAACTCACAAAGACTTTGTACTTAAATAAGGTGCAAGCAAAGAACAGATCTAATACGCACACCAGTGAAACTCACTATCCATCTTCTCTCATATATCAGTATCCCAAACTCATCTGCTCCTGGCTATATTTTGGTCTACTGTCTCACATCAGGGATCCTCTTCACCTTCCCATTTGAGCAATAAAAATTTAGAATTAATGTCTGCAGCATTTTCCCTGTAATTCCCTGAGCTGGTTCTTGCTCAAAGCCACAGTTGAAGAAAAAGAAAAAAAAGTGCATTTCATAAGCTTTATGCCAGGTTTGATGTCCTCCTGCAGCAAACCCCACCTTGAAAGTTAATTCCAATCTCCATCCAGGGTATTCTTTCAAGTCTTGGTTGAACAATTCCAGCTGTGAATTTGACTCCACCTCTCCAACTCAGACTGACTTCTGGGCACTTGTTATCTTAGATCAAAATATCAAGTCATTCATCCTACCTTTCTGTCTAAACATTGCTCAGGTTGTAAAACAGATATTCTGAGAGTGCTCAAAACCACTGTTGGAATAGAAATAGGGGATCACATTAGAAAATCACTCAAACACAAGCTCCCAGCACAAAGCTGCAGCTGAAAGGACAAATATGAGCCATGAATGAATAAGGGAAGAGATTATAAGTAGTGCAGAGATGTTACATCTAAATGAAATGTCAGTGAGATGAGTTTGGTTCTTTCTTCAGTTTGGACATCTAAAACTCAAAGAAAGATGCTGGGAAAATGGGAGAGAGTTCCAGGAATGATTTAAGACCTTGAAAACCCTCTTTATTGTGAGTGGCTTAAGCCCTAATCTATTCAGCTTATCCACCAGAATGCAAAGAGCTCACTCAGTCACCGTTTGCAGCCTTCCACTTGGGTTAGAGATTGCTCACATTTACAGCTCTTTAATCCTATCTCAGTGGGAACTGATCCTGGATACACTCAGACTAGCAATGTGCTGAGCTTTAGAGGGGCAGGTGAATAAGCCTTTCAACGGCAGACCTACAGATGTGATGAAGTCTCTGTCACTTGAAATCTTTAAGTCAAGATTTAGCATCTCTTTGGAGGGTGTGCTATAGCACAAACAGGACTCACAGGAGAGCCTTCAGTGTAGATACTGCTGGAAAAGGTTCTGTGGTCTAGTTAACAAACGCTGCATAAATAAATTAGCACAGTCATTGCTTCAGGCCCTAAAAATCTATTAATACTTTCAATTTCTGATTTTTTAAACATCATGCCTTCCTCTTACAAACCACATGCCTGAAACTGCGGTCAGATCATGAGTTAATTATGCTTGAGAACAGCTCTGGATTGTACAACTGAGAAATCCGAGGCAACAAAACTTAATTGGCTTTTCCAAGGGCATCCAGCAAATCACTGGCCAAGCCAGCCACTGAACCCAGGGGAGCTGGTGCTTCCTCCCTGCATCTCACACTTCCAGCTGCTAATAAAAGTGATAGCATCGGGCAAGAAGTGAGGGCCTTTGAAATCTCCTGAAGGGCATGGGTTTGACTCAGCATTATCTGATCCTGTGCTGAGGGGAATATCTTGCCGGTGACAGCCCGTCAATGGTAATTGATGATCCTGGCTCCTGACACAGACGTGTCACCTCTGATCACCCCACCCCTGAACTCCTGTTCTGATGGGCAGCCTTTTATTTGGATGGAGGAGGGAGTGTCACGTTCTGGCCTCTCGCCCCTCAATTTTAGCAGCTGCCATCGCATTCTGCTTCTTTTTGACCGTGTAATTTCTTGTGTTTAAGATTGTTCAATTTATTTCCCAGATCCACTCAGTCATCGAAGGTTAAACAGCCCTTGGTTTATCTATTAAAGGTGGAAGCAATTAGTTCCCCCACACTGACTCTAAGTGAGAGTTGGGAGGGGACGAGGTAACCTTGTCCCCAAAACTGCTGCAAGAGGATGGCACAAATACCCCAATGCCTTTGTACAGCTCCACAGTGATCACCCACCTTGGACAAAGGGATTTTTTTCCCACCATGCAAGCAGTGGAATGAACATCCCCAACAGCCCAGCTAAACATCTGCTCTGGATAAAAACTGAGGGAGAAAACTGCAAGTTTGGCAAACTTTACTGCAGCCCAGGCAGGTGCCTGGGGGTTGCTTTGTGAAGGGACAGTGCTGGGAGCTGGACTAGAGCATGTTGTGTCGCCTCTGCCTGGCAAACCCAGCAAAGGAGAAATGTCATAGAATTGGCCTGTCAAAATGACAAAGCTGAAAAAGCTTCCACGCAGCCAGAGTGGTGCAGAAATTCAAGCTGTTGACAAAATGCTTGAAGGGAGCCTGCTGGGACCAGAGCCCATGAGGATGAGGAAACTTGGGCAGGGAAAATACTGGTCCCATCAACAGCACTTCCCCTGGTCTGGCCAGGGAAGCATCTCCCATAGACTTGAGAGTTTGTGGTTTATTACAAGACTGATTGCTACAGTGAAAGACACACATTGGCTCCTCTGACCCCTCTGGAGACAATTCTCCAGGGTACCACAACCTCCCTGCTGAGAGGGTAATTTTGTGCTCACTTTTCGCTGGCACACTGCCATGCACCCACCTGAGACTGTCAATCTTTGACCATGATATTTTATACTTTTTCAAAGAGATATGCATTAATTCAAGACTAAAGAGTTTTCCAGGAGGTTTAACCAAAAGCAACAAGCTCTGCAGGGAGACTCCATTGACTGGTGGTGGGATGGGATGCCATGAGGAAGGAGGATATCAGTCAGGCACAAAGACTTGAGGCAAGCAATGAAATGTCCCCATCTGTGTTAGGTTGGATGACACAAAGTTCCTTTCTGGCTTTAAGCACTACTTCTCTGTGAACCTGTAAAATGGAGCTAGAAACCATTCCTTCCCCACAGGGATATGGGAAGAATAAAGACTGCCAGGCAATGGATGGTAAAGTAATCAGGGTTCCTCTAGATATGTGAGATAGTTAGATTGACTGCCCTTGCTAAAGCAGCAGAATCATTCTGCACAAGACTGGTGATAAATTGAATGAGAAGCCTGATGCAGCCCATCTATTAACAGCTGGCCCCTACAAAGGCTCCAGCAAACAAATGCTGTGGATGAAGTCGCAAGATGATCTCTTTTCACAGAAAAAGAACCTCTCTCCCTTTTCCCCCTCTTTATATCGAGATCCATCAAGAAGCAAATGTACCGCCAGCTTTTTTTAAGTGGTTGTTTTTCAGAAACACTGGATTGCTCACCTGTTGGCTCTCCAGTTTGTTGGAAATGGGGTTAAATGTAGGAGGTGAAAAACAAAAAAACAACCTGAGAGTGCTTTGAATATACATCAGGACGAATGAGGAGCATCAGATGGCAAAACAGACGACATCCAGTAGCTATCAGCTCTCCCATCCATCCTCTTTCTGAGCCAACCAATTCCCTCCAAATGACAAAAATACATGCTATTTTTGCCTTCCTGATTAGTTTGTTTCAGTAAATCCCACTTCACAGATAGACCCAGCTCACTTTAATTAGCTTTGGCACGTTGACAAGGAGAGGAAAGAAAACACCACAGGACAGTGCTGTCTGGACACACATCGCCAAGCAGTGACAAAAATAAACCATTTTGCTACATAAGAGCTAAGTGCTTCCTGACTGACTGCTTTTATCCCTGTAAGCTTCTACCTAGCTGGTGAAATCAGCCTGACCAATCCAACACTTTACTGAACAAAACCTGTTTTTCATCTCTTACTAGTAAAATATTCTAACCCCAGCAAAATCAGTGGCCATTTGGAGTTGGATTTTCTTTAATATTATTTTTCCTTCTTCACAATCTCTCCCTGGTTCCCACATCCCATAGTATATTTTATCTCCTGCCTGTTCAGGGCAATCTGGTCATTGCTAGGCAACATGTCATCATAAATATTTCATTGTCAGAGGAGCGTTCAGAGATGCAGCCAAAAATCTTCATCTGGAGCTGCCTCCACAGTCCCTTTTGCTCCCATTCCCTCAGGGATGTGGCAACACACACCAGCTCTGGATACAACACAGAAAAGGGATGACCAGGGCTAAGGAAAGCCAGGATCATGCAAGGAAGAGGTGTGGGCTTCTCACCCAGCATCATGCCCAGCTCAGCTCACAGCAGTTTTTGCAGGAGGCCCTTCAGTTGCAGAAACCGGAGAAAGCTGGTGCACCCTGCCCTGTGCAACATCCAGGGGCTTGGACTTGATACTGTTCCCCAGAAGCTGTTTTTGGCAATTTGCTGACAATTTTGGGCATTTGTGCATGGTGGGGAGAAATGGGGTGGGGAGAAATGGGGTGGGAAGACAGAAGATGGGTGCTTATAGACGAGCACTCGTGTTCCTCACCTCGCTGAAGGTGCACTCAGCATCTTCCAACAAAGCAAAATATAGGCCCTAACCAGACTACACAGTGCCATGGGCATGTTTATTCTTACTTACAGGACTTCCAGAGCTGTCTATCCCAAAAGAGCCACATCTCTCACAAATTCCACTTCCGGTATCCTTTTCCTTGAAGAATCCCACCTGGATGGCATCAACTGAGAAAAAACAGCAGCTGAAGCTCTGGAGCCAACCAGGCAGCTCTTGCTGGGAATTTGCAGCATTTTGTCAGTAGAGCCTTAACTGTGTAAAGAGTTCTCTCTCGTGCAGTTGTCTGTCATGCTGTCATTTTTCACAGTTCCCTTATCTAAAATGAACCTGGCCTGCCCATCTTTCCATGGCTCTGTGGCTGATTACTGCTGCTGTAGGAATTACAGATTCAGTATTTGGAGCCTGGCATTAAAGTGGGATCACCATACCTGGTGGGCTGCCTGTTTCTCAGCAGTGCACGCAAAGTGGGGTCCAGAATCCCTGGTGACCCCTAAAAGGGCTTGTGTTGGCTGGTCTGTGCTCAGAGCCTGTCTGGGACTGTGGGAATGGGATGGTGTTACGTGACAGCAGCCGTGTCGTGGCCACTTTATGACAGAGGTCACCTAACGTGCCAAAGAAGACACACCAGGAGGGTGGCAAAGAACAGCCTGGGGGTTGGAATTACAGCAACTCAGAGGGCACTACAATAAGATGCAGCTGTTTCCAGTCACTGCTAATGTTTGCAAGCAGCAAAGGGATCCAGCTTGGGTCCCACTGGGGTTCAAACTCAGACTGAGGTAAGACCCAGTGTCTTTCATGGAAATATCCTTTATTATTTATTATGGACTGTATGTAAAGCAAAGTCTTGCTGCCCTAAAAAGCAACCTATCTGTTAATTCACACTGGCCTTAGCAGCTTATTCACCAGTCCTTTAACTCATGATTTGGAGAAAATTTTTGTGGTCATGACACCCTGAAAGGTCTCAGCCCTTCTCCAGAGGAAGATGAGCTCCTTCCTTTCCAGCTTCCAGAGGAGTCCTGGCATGGTCAGCCAGGACCTTTCCTCTAGGCTGCTCTGCAGCAAAGCCTCTACTTCAGCCTCCCTGCAGGACTGAGCTACGCCTTCAAGGCACCAGCTCATTCAAGATTTGCTCAATACACAGAAGAGCAATGGGAATTTGACAGATTAACAGAGCGCTCTTCTGTCTAGACTCCCTGTCAAGCCAAATACAATCTTAAAACAAATGACCTACTGCAACAGGCTACTGCTCACGCCTGGATGTTAACAGGAGGAAAGACAAGTGCAGGGAGGTATTTTGAGTTTATCTATTTGCTCTCTTTGGCCCTATGACTTGAGCTTGTGGCTGCTCATGTAGATCTGTTGGTGCAGAATTTTGCCTGCCAGAAGAGCAACCTCATCACTTGGTACGTGCTGCCTCCTGTGGGCGTGGGAAACCCATTACTCAGGCACCACTGTTGTTCCTCTGATTGGGATGCTTTCATCACGTCTCCCTGCGATCATCAATCAGGATTTTTATTTCTTTGCAAGCCAAGAAATAGGTGATGCTGGAAGAGCTCCTCTGGAGATACTGTTAGCTGAAAGAAGCAAGCAAGAAAAATATGAATATGTTACTAAGCATGTGGGAATGTAATGATTTCAGATCAAAACCTTAGTGTTTTGTAACTTTGTGATGTTTTTATTTTGAATGCTTCAAGAGGATTTTATTGCCAGATGAAATCGTCCAACACTTGGGCATACAGAAGGGCTATGATGCAAAGCCATGTTTTAAGTAAAAGATACAGAGATAGGAAAATCAACTTTTCCCAGTCTCCTTCCTAAGTTCTCCAGAACAGTGCTAGTGCAGTGGTACCTACTGGCTGTCCCATGCTAAATGGCACCAGGTGATCTCAGTCTAGGTAAGAAGAGCCAGCTCGTTAGTGAGAGTATTTCACCCTTGCCCACAGTGAACGTGAGGAGAGACTTGAGGCTACCCCAAAATATGACTCACCTAAGCTGCAGTCTACGAGTGAGGGCTTTTAATGTGGCCAGACATTGCTCCCTGGACCACCTGGGACCAGCATGGCACCAGACAGGCTGAGAGGGCTCCTGCAGGCTGCTGAGGAGGTGACTGTGCATGCAGGGACCATGAGGAATGTGCTGCTTGTCCTGCTGAGCTTCACCCCAGAATCTCATGGTGCTGTGCCAACAACTGAAGCAGTAAGTCTGTATTTCTGGTGCGTTGTTAATCCTACCAGTCTTGCTGCTCACCTTCCTAAGGCTGGCAGAGAGTGCACAGTGTGCAGAGATGGCACAGCCCAACATGGTTGTTCTTTGCAGTCGTTACAGTCTCAGCAATGAGCCAAAGGGGAAGTTAGACCCCATCACCATGAGCTTAAAATTAAGCAAAGGTGTGTCCCCTATGGTGCAAAGGTGGAGGAGGCACCAAAGTAGCCCTCTGGGTAGAAATAATGATGTGAGCTGCCAGGGAGCTCCACGTGCATGCGGCTCAGATGCCAACAGTGCAGATGCTGCCTGACTCAAGCTGGCTGACACAGCTCTGCAGAGCACTGAATTATGCTGCATAGACACAGCCATGGTGACAGCAGTAAAATGTCAGGGACCTGGGCAGCTGAGGAGCTGAGACAGGCTCCTCTCAGTCTGCTGGCTCACACTGAGGGACAGGAACAGAGACCGGAGAGTGAGGAGAAGCAGCAACGCTGTTCCTGCTGCATCAGGACATGGGTGGCACTGCTAACATGGGGCTCATCTATGCTGGGAGGGCTCTGCTGGGAGGAGATGACCTTTAGGAGTCCTGGTAATCCATTAGTCTATGGAGGGACTCTTGGGATTAATTGTAACCGGACAAGAAGACACTCTTTGGCCAGCATCAGTCAAAGGCATATCTGATTAGTTTCCAAAATTTGTCAAAATGATATCTGGAGATCATGAACTTCCCCAGAAAGGACAAGTCCATGAACAGAACATTTTTTTGTTTGTTTTTATAGGGGTATAAGAATGGCTGTACTCATCTGAACCAAACATGAGCTTTGCTCTGTTTTTTGTCTGTAGCAGTGATCAGCAGTAGAAGCTTTTTGTATAGGAAGAGAGAAAACACCTCTCTGTGTCCTTTCACCTTTAGGCAGTAGTACTGTATGCGCTTCTTCAGGCAATGTTTAAGTCTTTCTTTTTAATGACTCTTGACAGGTTTTCCTGGCCATGAATATTTTTGGTCTCAGTGTAATCCTGTGGCAGTATATTCCAGTTTAACTATGTGTGCAAAATGCTTATTTGCTTGACTCTGCAATTTCAGAGTTTCATTTGATGATCCCTTGTTCTTCTGCTGCAAGAACAGTGAATAATTGTTTCCTACTCACCTTCCCTCTGGCACACTTTGCTACAATTCCAGTTCTCCCCAGATTTTTCTGTGCAGCTGTGCTGTCATGTGGACAGGTTGATCTGGCTGTGCTTAATCTACCTAGTGCAGGTACCAGCGAGCTGTGACAGTGGAGGGATGTGGGTGTTGCCATGGGTCAGTAGACTGTGAGTTTGTATATCTTACACAACTCTCTATTCCATCAGACCCCTACTATTGTTGTTGTCTGTGCTGGATACATCAAATTTGGCATAGATGTGCCTCCCAAGACTGCAGTCTGTCTCCATTAGGCAGGACAGGATTCCAGTTCAAGAAGTCACTCTTTTAGTGGGGTTGTCCAGGATGTGAATGTCTATTAGTGTGACATAAAGATATGCTGGGGGCCCACCTGATATTTTAAGATTCGGGCTGGATATTGACTGCAAACAGCATCTCAATATGGGAATTGGATGCCTTGAAAACCCCTAATTTTCAGAAGTCCTTGAAGACTCTGTGCTAACCTTTAGCTGACTGTAAAAAATGAATCCAGCCTGCAAAGACTCTGCAAGCATACAGCCTATTATTGCCACCACTTTCCTGTACAATACCAAAAAGTATTATACCAGTATTAAAGACAGTATTAAAGACACTGGTAGTTTCTTGCCCCAAATAACCACATATAACATATAGTACATGCTTGAATTTCTGCCTGCCTGCTTTTGTATTGTCAGAAGCTCAGCTGAAGTCAACACTTAACTTTGCAGAGAAGAGACAGCCTCAAAATACCTCCAGAAATCTCTGTGTTGTCACTCCTGGAGTTAAATGCCTCCAGATAGTGAGGGCAATTTAGGGCTGAACCCATCCCGTGTCTCAGCTGGAGAAGCCAGTCATGAATCATCGCAGCTTAATGAACGCTGTGCTGAGGATTATGCATGGATGCAGGAGGCAGCATCCAAA
This sequence comes from Myiozetetes cayanensis, assembly GCF_022539395.1. Lineage (NCBI taxonomy): Eukaryota > Metazoa > Chordata > Aves > Passeriformes > Tyrannidae > Myiozetetes > Myiozetetes cayanensis. The sequence goes on from NW_026087048.1 coordinate 14,561,869, forward strand.
TTCTCCACCAGAAATGAGCTGATTGCTCTGAATTTTTCTTTTTCTTTTTCTTTTTTTTTTTATTTTTATTATGCAAATGAAGGGAGTTCTCCCCAGCCCCAGAGTTCAGAGGGATATTTTTATGTTGGGATCTCAGTTATGTTACAACATTTTATTTGGGAGGGCAGCCTCACCTGCTGCTAACTTTTTGTAAAGGCAAAATACAGACTTACAATGGGGTCACAATCCACTAAAATTTCTGTTTAAATTGTCACCTTTAATTAAATCATTTCATGTATTTGGAGGAGTACTCAGTTCCAGTACAGTCTCTTTGAAGGGATTTTTTCCAAATATTAGACCATTAGACAAATGGTTTCATTTTATGCCAGCTGAGCTTATTTCTCAGAAGAAACACAAGAGAGCTTTTTGTTTCTCCTAATTATGGGGCATGGGAAGGCACTGGGAATGACGTGGTATCCCTGAGCAAGGCATGGCATGTGATGCAGGCACCTTGGGAGAGGATGTCGGAGAAGGACGTGGTTTCTAATCATGTAGTACCTTTTTCCTTTGACTGAAGGAGAGCAGAGGAATTCTGGATGGAAAAGTGCCTGTTGGTTCTGTGGTCCATCTTTATTCTGTCTGGTCTGGAGTCATCCTGGTATAATCTCCAGTGGTTTTCTCCCTTCCAGTTGCAGGGTTATGTCCATTCCTATCAATTATAGGACTATTCCTTCATTGACTTCTCCCATCTGTCTCAGATTTATTTGATTACATCTTACCCTGCCAGTGATTTTTCTTCCTTTCTCTAAAGAAAAATCCAAGCAGGACCATTTAGAAGCCTATATTGGCAAGAAGATGGAATAAAAATGGCCTTAAAGCACTGGAATAACTGAGGAGAGAGCTCTAAGCTAATGTCAGGGGAGCAGAGAGCTTATTCCTGTGACCTTCTCTCAGGACAACTTTGTCTCCAGTACTTCCCAAGTTCCTCTCGGCTGCGGTGGCTGAGTCCCTCATCACTCCACAGCAGATCAGCAGTGTTTACCAAGAATAGGTGGCTCAGATGTCTGGCAGAAGGCAGAAACTCTTGGAAGTAAAACAACTGTCCTCCATCACCTCAGCATCCTGGAGGAGGGTGGCATCCTCGATGCTAAAGTGAAGTCAGACAACACTGACTTCCACCTGGAGCAGAACATCCTTATTTGTTACAAGAAAGAAAAAACCTTTTTAGCCACATCAGTGAAGTGATGGCCAAGTGTTCTCTTTAATCCTCCTTAATCATGGTGTTGCTGATTAACATTTGAATAGAGCTTCTAATTAGAAAGAAAAGACACAGACAACCTCACCCTGCTGAGGAGGTGAATTCTCAGCTCCTACCACTCATTCCTGCATATGCTGTCCTGATTAGGGCTTGAATGGGACAATGATTAAAGAGGCCACTGCCACTTTGCAACCTCTCAGTAGCATAGCTACATTCAAGGATTTATTTTCAACTGAGACCTGAATAAATGTTTTGCAAATGTGAGCCACTCCTGCAGAATGGGAAGAGCTTTTAAACACTTCTGAAGCACTATTCCATCTTGTTCCTGGTTTTATCACACTGATCTCCGCCTGTGTAGAACATGCCCTATTTGACCATAATGTATTTCAATTAGGATCGTGGTTTAAGCGTATGTATTTCACTTGTTCATGTATTTCATTATTCAAAAAGCAGCCAAAGCCTGCTGAAAACCTGGAAAGTGTGCTATTGAAAAATCATTTCTACTTTCTTGGGCGAAGTGTTTTGTTCAAGTTCTTCCATCCATTATATAATTTATTTTGCTTATTAATTTGCAGTAGGCCAAACCAAAGTCAGGGCTCTGTTGTGCTAGGAACTATCTGCATTCAAAGAAGAACATGTTCCTGGTCTCCTAGGAGTTTTTGATGTCTGCTTGAGTCAATTATATCAATCTACTTAGAAAGACAGCTTTTCTATGCCTATTCCCATTACAGAGTTGGGGAACAAAAATCACAATTGACCTAAGTCTTGCTGGAAATGGGTGTACAGCCACATACTCACTGGGGCCTCCTGATTACAAAGCACTGCCAGATGAATTCTTGCTGCAACAGCTTAGGAAATTACAGCCTTTGGCTGTTTTGCTGCCTATCTTCAAAGCTCAGCACCTGAGCCTCTTCTGCACACAGATTTGTTTCTTACACATGGTGTTGGTGGCTTTGAAGAAGGATACCACAACCTGGTTGGCTGCAACTGAGGTCCAGGTCCATGTTTCTCTCTAAGGAGGAGGAAACATCTTAAACCACCACAGCAACATTCACATAAACCCATCTTTCAAGTCCCTTTCTCTCCCAAACATGCTGACTTGAGACGGTGGAAGATCTCCTGCAGCACAATACACTGTAAGCTTACTCTTTCTTGTAGGCATTAAGATAAAGAAGATGGAAAGTGTTTTGTGGCCTGCAGCATGTGGAATAGATCTTTTGTAGGTCCTTCTGCACTAAATTCCCTTTGTTGTCCTCATAAATAGAACTGCAAAAACCATCCTTCTTTTCAGAATTAAAGACATTTTTATAAATGGGTTCTTGACAATATTTTCCATGTAGGTACCCAAAATTAGGCTTTGTGACAGAAGTGGTCTCATTATGAGGAAGGCACTGAGCTTTTGTATTTCGAAATCATTACCAGACTATGTGGAACAGAGGCAGAAGCAGGTGAAAAGGGAGAGGCAAAGCTTGCAGTGTAAGATCAATGATCTGATTCAACTGTGGGGGAGAAGCAGAGAGATTTTACATAGAGCTATAGTAAAAAAATTATCTCTAAGAGATGCTTTACTTCAGAAGAGCCTTTTCAGCAGAACTGGGCCATAGGCACCTAAATATACAAAAAGGCAACTAGCCAGATGATTTTTTTTTTCCCCCCAGCCCATCACAAAAGCAACTTTGTAATAGGTGTTTGGGGAGCGAATTGCAGCTAGTAACACTTGGGAATGAATATTCAGCTTTCTTTATGCTGGAACTATCAGCTGTGCCCACTCCTGAAAGCTCAGCAAAAGCATGGTCAGTGACCTCCGCATCCCACCCTCTCCCTGTTCGTAGGCAGATGCCAGCAGTAGATACACCTCCAAGAGACACCTTGAGGTGCACTAACCCCTGAGCCTGCTCTGAAAAACTCATCTGTGGCACATTCACCACCTCTTCCTTGGCTCTGCAACAAGGTCTGGTCTTGAAGGTGCCAGCACAGCTGGACCCACCAGACAGAAAAGACCTGAGCAGTAAATAATGGTGCTTTACCCTTGCCATTTATTTTGTCTGGCGTCCCGAGTGGTTTACTGAGCATCACCCCATTTCTGAAAGCAGGAAGGTGAATGTTTTCTGTATCACCCAGATCAAGCTCAATTCAGAGCTACAGCCCTCCTGCTCAGGGTTATAAATCCCTACAAGGAAATGTCCTAAGCTGGCCAGCAAGTGACCTCTAAGCAGAAAGACTCTGGTGTCGCACTCATCAGGACCTACCAGGAACACCACCAATCTCATCTGAGAGGGAGACAGTGGTCCCTTGACCTGATCCATCACCTGGGCCACAGGAGCTCCAGATGGCCCCAAGTGCCTGCAACTAGCAGGGCAAAATGGAAAAGTGTTCAACTGACTTGATGTTTGACTTCCCACAGCAACAGCATGGGAGTAGGGAGGAGAAGAAAAGAGAGAAGAGAAAGTCAGGGGAGGAAAGGCATAATTTGTTGAAAGACCCTTTCTGAAGGATGAAGCAACGTAATGTGGCACCCACCCACACTTAGAGCTTATCTGCAGGAGCTTGAGTTCACACACTCCAGTAATGATCATCGTATAAATGCAAAGACATCTCTGTCATTTAGCAGCTGTTTCCTGGATTTCAAGATAGTTTGCTCCTATGGGCTAGAGAGTGACAAGCTCCTGCACAACTGCAGCAGAAAGACAAGTAAAAAGGCCTCTCCTCACCCGTTCTCTGCCCCCTGAGAGCTTCCCAGCCCTGCTAACTGGGTTTGCAGTCAGCCTTCCAGCTCTGGGGCTGCTCATGCTCAGTGGCCAAGGAAAAAGGAGTTTAGAGACCACAATACACTGGAAACACACTAAATCCTTCCAGGTCTGTTCTTGGGGAAGTAACATGCATCAGCACCCCACCTGCCCACAGAGGTCCTGTTAACCTCCCTCAGGCAGCTGAATCCCCTCTGTGTTGTGCAAAGGCAAGAACCTGCTGAGTCCTGTGCTCAGTTCACTGCCTCTCTCAATACATGTGATTTTGGGAGTCCCGCTGTCCCTGCTTGAAAGTCAAAATTGTCAGTGACTTCTTTCCCCTTCTAGTAACTTCCTAACATTCCAGCTATTCTGGGATTATGCCCTGTCAGGACCAAGGGCTATTCTTGGACCGCTCTGCTTATCATACCCAGCAACAGCAGCCTGCACTGACAGCTCCTGCTGTTCCAAAGCATGGAAGGGCAGGCAGGAACAACTTCCCAAGCCAAGGCAATGTGAGGAGTGCTGTGGCTCTCTCTGTTCAGATGATCCAACTCCAGAGAGAAGCAGCTCAGGTACAGCAGCAAAGTAGGGAAAGAGAATTTGGAGTGTAATGCCTCTGAAAGCAGAACCAGCAGCAGTTGAAAAGCTGATGTAGCGGTGAGAGTTTCAGGCATGTGATGAGGTGGAAGGTCTCTGTCTTAACTGTTCTGCACCCACTATGCATGCAAAGATGTTTTTAGTGACAAACTTGCTCTCTTTAGAAAGGAGTATGCTTCCAATCTATGCTAACAGGGAACCAAATTACTGCCCATGGCACCGGGAGGAGGTCCGAAATAAATTGACCAAGGGAACCCTTACTTTTAAACGCCAAAAATAACATGGCATATAATGTAAAGGTCGAAGTTGAGGATTGAGGCTATGGACTCCTGTGCAGTGTAAATTAAAGTGTCATAACAGAGCAAAAGTGGAGCAAATTGCTGCAAAATGCAGGACCTGGTAGGTAGCAGCAGGATATTGAAGACGAAGCTCGCAAAGTGATTTTAACAGGTTTTGAAACCTGCTGCCATAGCTTGTTTTCGATTGCTGTGATTTTATTTGGGCTCGTTAGAGTGTCAGATGCTTGGGCTCTCTGTGGAGGCAAGGGGTGTACTCAGCTTATGCTCATGCTACAACCAAATCAACAATAACCTAATAAATGATAACTAATAAAACCAAGGTTTAATTATGTGAAACCGTGAGCATGTTATGAACGGAGCAATCCTCCCAGGAGCAGAGGCAGCCAGAGGAAGGATGAAAGAAGAGAATGTGCAACTAGTGTTAAAATAGCTGCTTTGCTGCCATTTCATTGAGCTCCTTAGGTATGTGTGTGCCATGGTCAACTTGGCAAATCGTTCTGTACAAGACATTAAAACCACAACAAAATAGCTTAAAATGTCTGGAGCAGGATTACAGGTACCCCAGAGAGAGAGTAAATGTGTGCACCTCAATACTAGGGAGTATTTTTGGTTAAATCCAAGTGCAGCTAGTCAGAAATCCCTTTGTAAGGGATTTCTCTTGTCTAGGTAGGCTGGATGCATCGTGGGAGGATATGTTCATTTTGCTGGAGATATGCTCCAGGATGCAGAAGGGCATGACAGCTCATGCCTCCATGACCCGGACATGGAAGGTGCAGTTCCCAGGCTTTGGCATTTTAATATACCCTGTTGTGAAGGGGAAAGTGATAAGGGAAACTCCAGTAGGCCCTGACTGTCACTAAAGCTGGATCTAATGGCAGGAGAAGATGGAGCTGAAGTTATTGTGGGTGAGCCTGGAATTAGATTTTTCTCTCCCAACCCATTCGTGCCATAGGTTGAGCTTTGCACAAGCAAGGAATAGCAGCTCTGGTTCTTGCTTCATGGCAGCCAGGATGGCCAAGTGGCCCAGGCTCTGCCCAGCCTGGCTGCTTGGTTTCCATGCGGGAAGGTGACGTTTTTATTCCCTGCCACTTTACCAGGCATGCTTTCAAACCTAATTAAGCTTAGCGTTATCATTGTTTTTATCACATTAAGATCCCACTTGGCTCTCAGCAGCACAGACCACAAAGTCAACACTGCATCTTTAAACAGAAACAACAGATTTTGGTTCAATTAAAAATTCATTAAAATGTAAATTACTTTGTAGGGTTTTTTCCTTCTAATGCCTGTTCAGTGTGGCACTCTAATGGCACAAAGCATTAAGGAGAGGTTAACTGGCAGCACAGAGACAAATTGCTCTCCATATACTCACCTGCTTAAGTGATCTTGGAAAAGAATTTAACCCTTTTCTCTCATTCACTGGGGTTTTCACCTTATTCCAGTTGTTTGCTATGATCTTTCTTTGTCATAGAATGATGGGATGGTTTGGGTCGGAAAGGACCTCAAAGATCATCTCATTCCAGGTCCCCAGCCATGGGTAGGAACATCTTCCACTAGACCAAAGCCCCATCCAACCTGGACTTGTTGTCATGCTTTCTAAAGTCTAAACTGAGGCATTGACCTTATCCTGCAGCTCTGCCTTCTCTTTTCCTCTGCAGTTCTCCTACAGCTCTCAGGGAATTCTTTTCCCCAACATGACCTATCCTGAAAGCCAATTGTTTCCTCCCAGACCCTGGTAGATGTACCAGAATAAATTTCCTGGATGTTTCCCTTCCAGAGGCTGCACAAGATATGATGATTTAACCACACACTTATTAAATCATTTGTTGCTTCTAATGCTCTATGAAACCACGTGTGAGCATTATTATTATTATTTCCCTTATCACTGTAAACTCAGTCGCTATTGCAAGTTCATTAGGTGTCGTTAATTGCTAACAACATATTCAGAACGTATGGTAAACGCAATTTAATTGAGAACTAATTAACTTGTTATAGTTATCTCATTACATGCCAATTAAACTTTTCAACATCCCTTTTCAGTAGATAAAGGAACAGTGAAAATCCCAGGGACCAAATTCTGAGCTGGGGTAAGGGGGGCAGCTTTGCTGCCTTCATCTGTAATGCAGTGGCTTTGCGTCTCGTGTTTCTGTAAGATTAAGGGAAGCCAAGGGAGTTCAGGTTAATTTAGTGTGTCTCTGAAGAGGCTGAGAACTTGGAAAAAAAGTGCCTGTGATGGTGGTTTTATATTTCATGAGAGGAACTGAAGGACCAGGGTTAGGAATTTCTGCTCTGCAGCTCAATCAATCTGCAGTTTTTGGTAAAACAACCTCCAGCTTTTCCACGTCTGAAAATTATAGGGAGGGATATATACACACTACACCAGATCCAGAGTCCATGCAAAGATACCCCTTGATCACAGGCTTTGGACTGGCACCTTTATACTGCATCGTTTCTTTTCAGGGGGCTCTCTCCAAACAAACTCCCCCTGATCGCACAAAAGAGAGTTCAAGGCCGTGTGATTGCCTGTACCTGCCCCCCACCAGCTCTGTGATCAAATCATATTTGCCTAGTTTATGTTTCTCCCCTTTCTCTGTGTGAGAGTGTCAAGCAAACAAAGGAGAGAAAAGTAATGGAGGAAAAAAGCAAAGCCATGTGAGTACAAAGTGCTTCCCAAAGACACAAAATAAGCAGCCAGAAAAAATTTGAAACAATATTACCTCTAATCTCTAAGATAACCAGCTTTAGTCGTCTTAGATGTTATGGGTACATCTGTGGCTTTTAAAAAAAATATAAAAATCAACGTGTAGCTGAGCCATTAGGTCCACAGTGTCACTGTAATGATGGCTTCAAACCCAAATGAAAATCTTTGAAAGTGAGAAGAATTCAGGAGGCTCTTATTAAAGTGAGAGACTATTCTGGCCAGAATATTGTGTCACTATTGAAGTGAAGGAGAAAGTCACTAAAGGGATTGATGATTAATTTCTGGTTTGTTCACTCACTGAAATAACTGTGTGAGAAACTTGGAAAATATGTGAAGGGACCAGTGGGCAAGTTCACTGGCCAGCTACACAAGGCTTTGACCTCAGCAGCTTTCCCCAGATAAAGGAGTCACTGCCACATGGGGTGGGAAAAGAATTCCAAGAGTGCTACTGCCCTGCCACTGATACATCAGTGCCACACAGTGAGAGCCAGCTGAGATGAATCACAGCAGTTTGGGTGTAAAGCAGAGTTCACGTGGACCAATATCAGGGTGCAGAATCATCCCCCTATTGCAGGTTCAGGCTGTTGGTTCCTCCACAGTGAGCAATCCATGCTCCACTAGAGCAAGGATTTATGGAAAAGTGTCAGGGAAATGAAGCGAGAGCAGGGAGGCAGAGCGAGTTGTTTGCATCCTTCAAGTCAAGCAGAGGACTGCCTGTGAAGATGAACTTTAATTTAAACCACAGGGAAGAAGAGTGTTAATGCAACACCCGTCTCACGCAGCTTTTCCAATGAGGGGTTATAGTACAACAAAAGCAGCTGAAGGGGCTTTTCTCACACGAATTTTCTAACTAACTCTGTAAAGCAAAGAAGGCAAAACTCTTCTGGAGATCTTTCATGTTCTTAATTTGCTGAATCCAAACATTTACGTGCATTTTCCATAACTGTTGTCATTTAAATAGAGAGCACTCCTCAAGAGGGAAGGGTGAGTGTGATGTAGTGCTAAGGAGCTTACTAGTACATACCAGAAGTCTCAAGAACTCCTTGGCATTTCCATCCAGGATGTGCTAAGATGGCAGTACTTGCATGGTGAATGTGTTTTTACTGTGTGATTTTATGATGTTTTCATTATGTGCTTTTATTATGTGGTTATAAGCTGCTAGAATGGAAACCAGAGCTATAAAGCTTGATTGATTGTTATATTCCCATACATAAATGGAGATTATTTTTTTTTTCTGCTAGGAATCTATGAATGACAGGTAAGTTTGACTGAGATGCAAGTCCAAGGATTGAGTCCACTCTTGGAGTAATTAAAGTCAACTCCTCAAGTGAAGTCAATGCTGATAGAATCATAGAATATGCTGAGTTGGAAGAGACCCACAAGGAACTTGAAGTCCAGCTCCTGGCCCTGCACAGGATAAGCCCAGTGATATTTCTGAGACTTCCTCAAGTCATCAGACCCTGAGCTTTACACAGCTGGAGAGGCAGCTGGGACAGTTGGTGCCCTTTGTCCCCACAGATCTCCAGGAGCTCAGACCACCAGGGTTCTGCAATCCCTAAAGCTGAAGCAGAAACTAAGTTCAGATACAAAATGGTGTGTTGCAGGCTTTTGTTTAAGATTCTGTTTCTAATGAGGTCTATTTTAGACAACAGAGTCAAGAGCTCTGAAGTGAGGCTGTGTCCTCCTTTAGGGTTTAATATTTTGTGATGTGCAAGTTCTGATGAGTGCTACCAAATACGCTGTGTTCCCCCTGCTCTCCCCACACCCAGTGCAGACCCTGCTGATCTGCTCCAAGTCCTACTGGTGACTGCAACATCCTTGTGGAATCAGGGTTTACTCCAGCTTGAAGTGTTGGTGGACCACTTTGACAACATCTATTTATGGTGGCCACGGTGATGGGCTCTTCATCAGGGCTGCAGGGACACAGCACCTCACAGCATCAGGCCTTTCAGTGAGTTCAGAGTTCATCTTTGTGCAGTTCCCTCCTGCAACACTGTACTTTGTAAACATTCCCATCTGCCACTGCAGGTATTTGTCAGGCTGATGAACATTGCAGCTGGTTTCAGATGACACTGACTCTGCCTTTTTTTGTGCTATATTAGAGGCCTGCAAAGGTCCTTTTGTTGTTCACCTACCCTGGAGACAGCAGCTCACTGTGAAAGACCTCTCTCAGGCATCTCATCCCAGAGCCTTTTCTCTGAACTGAGAGGGCTATCAGCATCCAAAATTCCCTGCAGAGGCCCTTGAAGTTGCTGGCCAGAGCAAGAGGGAAGCATGGTGAGGTGTGTGCTGGAGAGGAAACACCCTGGCTTTCAAGGAAGCAAACCCAAGAATCTTCCTGTAATTTATTTATAGAAAAAAGCAAGGGAGATCTTTCTTGTTCCTCTAAATAAACCTCTCTCCTTACTTGACTCAAACCATTTAATAACCTCACAAGGAGTGAGAGTGGAAGCATTTCCCCATCCTCTGTAGATTTTGTTCCTTGTACTCTTGCTTGCTAAATATATGCCAGCTTATATACACCACTTACTGCAGCACGCAGGCTCGTGATCTTTGCATGGCTTCTTCCCCTCTAGGACTGCCATAAATAAATCACTAGGTCAGGAAGGCTGTTACATGCCTGTGGTCTCTCTCTCCCACATTGGCTCTTTTTCTCTCTCCTTTCTCCTTCTACATTAGTACATGGCACTTAAACCTTCAAGGAGTGTTACATGCAGCCTCCCCTTCTGCGAGTATTTGCTGTGCTAAGTGTGATCTGGCAGCAGATCATTCATATTCTTCACCACAGAGGACACTAATGATCTCAGATCAGAGCAAAAATCACATTTAGGCACAAGCTGCACTAAAGTTTTCCTTCCCAAGGAATGTGCTCGCTGAACTGACAAATCAGACTCCCAAAGAGGTGGGTGTTCAAGCATGTAGTGCTGCACAGCCAGGGTGAAGTATTCAAAAATTTAATTTTGGAATCCAGAAGGGGAGTATGATCTTGAAAATATCCTGTCCTGGCTGCTTCTAATGTAATTGGGATGTTTGCAATTCCTTAAGAGTTTTTTAGATCGATATAGGTGCTTTTTTCCTTGGTGTTGGCCACCAAAAGGCAAGGTCTAGCCAAGAAGTTCTGTTCTTGCTCCCACTGAAGGACCTAACCTGGGGGCCATGCTCTCCCTGCAGCTTCTGGCTAGAGATCTTCAGGGGAAATCCTTCTGCTCTACTTTACTCTTTCAAAATTCCCTTTATTCTGAAGCCTAAGCAATTCCCTCAGCAGTTCTGCCCACTACAAAGGACATGAAGGATGAGAAATATTAGTAGTAAAGAAGAGAATAAAGCATTTATTATTGATGGGGGGGCAGAACGACAGTCACTGTAGTTACAGAAATAAAGTGCCTTTTAGAGCTGAAATGAGGTTTCACATTAAAGGCCTTTTGCACAGAAGTTTTTTAGTTGTTAGAGAGAGCTGTAGAGAAGAAAAAGTCACATTCTTCATGTTACACTTAAAGGTTTTGTCATTTCTGAAAAATGGAACATATTGTTGGATCTCATGTTTTCCTTGCAGAAAAGTTCTCATTTGCAAAGGACCATGTGTGCATGCGAATTTTTTTTTCCTTTTCTTTTTTCGGTTGTTTTAATTGCTGTTGTAATGTGCACATTTTGCAAATATTTCAATCAAAATTTTCCAAAGCACCATAAGAAGGCAAGGAAAAAGCAAGAGAGCCTTCTTGCAGGTTTTCTCAGGTGTGCTCATCACCAAGGTCATAGATTTTTGAGTGGCTAGCAGTGCTGTTTTGCATGGTCCAAAGGATGGTTATAAAGATTTCCCCTTCTTCACCTATTCCTGTGTTATCATCTTCAGCCCTCTTTTTCACTCTGACTTCTCACAGGTGGGAAAAATCTGAAATCTCGAGTTATTCTTGCAAAAAAACCCTCCCACACCTTGCAATACCCATACACAGCTTGTTCCTTCATCCTACATGTAGGATTGTTTATCCAAACTAGTTAGATTCACCTCCTCAACATGAACTGTGGAGAGTAATTGGTTTTCTCTCAAGTATAGGACAAAATTAATCAAATCTGCCAGCCTGCAACAGGTCAAAACTGGAGTCAAATATGACCTGTGCTTTAAGGGCCATGAAATGCAGAAGTACCGCGCTGGAGGTACTGCGGAAACAAACCTGAAAGAAATGTCATGTCTTAGCAACTTTGAACTCACATAAAAGGCAAAATTCAGAACTCGATGAGGTCTCAGTTTGGCATCTGAACCCTCTATCTGTTTATCAGCCACTTCAAATCTACCATTATGAGTGCGAATTATGTATCAGTTTGGAATTATCTCAGAGGGATGTGTTGTTAAATTCAATTTGTCGGTTGTGTGCAAGAAATTTGTGTCCTTCATACACACCAAGCACGTGAACATCTTCTGAGTCACTGAAAACATGGCCTTGCTGGGTTAATTGTTCATCTATGAGGTGGGAAGAAAAAGAGTGAAGCATGTGGGTTTGGGTAAAGGCAGGGAATAGGGCAAGTGTCTTGTGCATTCTCTTTCAGGACTATCAGCAAAGGGATTCTTTGTTCCTCTGGTCACAATGCAGGACAAACAAGGTAAGTGTAGGTTTGCAGGTAAGGCTGGGATGTCTTGGATCAGCCTGGAATGCCAACACTGGGACTGATCTTTGGGCACTCAATCTTCCTGGCTGTGGAGCTTTGCACAGGTCAGTGGAAAAGTGCAGCAATTGTCCATATTCTTCCACGATGAAGTATCTTTCAGCCCTTCCTTCCACTGCCTTCTGCCTTGGGCCACGCAGTGGCCTTCAGTGTATCAAGAATGAGCAAAACTTACCCAGCTTCATGACACCCCTCAAAAAGAGGGGACCCCCCTATTATGTGTGTGTATGTGCACACGTGTACACACAGCACTGCTACCCAGTGGCTTGCTAACCACAAAAAGGGGTGCAAACTTTTTTTAGGGTGATTTTTTTTTCCTAAATGTCATTAATATGGTATACAAATTTAATGTAAACACATATCCAGCTCTGTCTTCCCAACCTGGAGGTGCCCGGTTTGGCAGGGACATGCAACCAGGCTGTAAGGGTGAGCCAGCTGTGCAGCTGCATTGGGAAATATCAATACCTTGGCATCAGGTCCAGGTAACAGGCAATTTGCAATTGTCACACATATTCTACCTTTTCCCTTTTTTTCTACCTTTTCCCTTTTTTCTGTGTGTGTGGTTAATTGCAAGAGGGAGGACGGCAGACCTTATCTCTCGTGACTGGTGGTGGCAAAACTGAAAAATTGTTTTCATTACCAGGTGGAAGGCTTTTCTCATGCAAATTATCGATATCATTGTGAGGGTGGCATTTTTATTAATCCACACCAGCTTATCTGACCAAAAAGAAAAGAAAGATCATTCTTGTTTTATATCAAACATTTTGCTCTGACAACGGCGAGTCATATTTGATGAAATGTTGCATGGATCACACCATTTTTACAATTTAGTGCAGGAGAGAAAGAAATAGAAAGGACTAATGGATGGGGCTGGGTTTGGGGATTTTTTGATGGGTTTGGGATTGGAGTTTTTTTGGTTTTGCGCTTTTTGTCTCTAAGACACTTCTAAATTCCAGTCAAGTGATGCAAGTTCACGTAAGTATTTTAACTTCTTTTCTTCAACATCAAAGAAATTGGTCTGGTTTTATAGGTGTATTTTTATCTCTCTATTGTGTGCACTTCCCCTTCAGACACTGGGAAAATAAGGTCACGTTCCCTACTGTGTCCATCCTTTTCTATTGATTTTACTTTCTTAAAATCCTAATAGAGCTTGAAATTAATACCGCTTAATTTTCTTCTCCCTTTCTTGTGAACCAACAAAGCTTTCTTATTGCTGCTACACCACTCTGGGTACAAAGAAGATGATAGAGTTGGCATCCTCCTTCTAATGGCAAGAATCCCTCAAAAGAGAAAATCAGGAGGGTATTTGGTTCTTTCTCCAAGGAAGTAAAGGCTTTTCCTTCGAGCCTAGAAAATGATGAGCAGGGATACTTCTTCATTCAGTTCAACAAGGGATGGATCACAGAGAGTTACAAACCCCTCTGATGTGACAAAATTCAGATTCACTGATGTTAGGACAGGTCTGCATTCCTCTTCTTAGGCTGCTTTCTCAGTGCTGTCTGCTCTACAAAAAACCCAACCTTTTCATACTCCCCTGCCTGGGACAAGCAACTTGTCTAGTGCCAGGGAGCTCCCCCAGGAGCCAGGTGAATGCTGTTCCATTCCATTCAGTACTGGAACTAGCCACTTCAGGATCCAGTTGGAAAACATTTACCCAGGGGTAGATAAAGCCAGGTGAGGAGACTGTCAGCTATGGAAGCTGCTTGGTTGTTACCAATGTTCTCCATTCATGAGCAACGATGCTGGAGTGGTACTCTCCAATTCCTTGCTCACAGCATGGAGACCAGCAAGAGCGTACAGGAGAACATGGAAGTCATCACAGCTACTGAATCAGCGACCTTCCGTCCTGCCAGTGAAATTACTGGGGAGGAAAAGACACTTCATGCCCCTTGGAGGCACTTGGCTTTTGTGGGAGGGACTGAGGATTTTATTGGTGAAAGCACCTGGAGGCAGGTTCGTTGCCAATAATGGAACACGCCCACCCTGATTAGCACGGGCTCCTGTTTGCCATGCCCCATCCTCACATCACAGCAGTGCTCAGCTGCATAAAATGGGCTGTAAACCCTGCTCGTTTTGGCTGGCAGATACGATAAAGGTTATGTGTGCTTTACAGCATTAAGAATTTGATGGAGAAAGTTCCCCTGAGACCTCTTGCTGCACCAGGTCTTAGCATTTGCTACAGCGTAGCAGAGACCTCATGGGTCATCTTCCCTGTCCCTCCTTTGCTTGTTCAGGATTCGCTATCTAGCTCAATGATGCTTCTCACATAGATTAAAAGCATTTTAAATATGTATTATTTTTGCACTCTGTGTATCTGTGCCTTTCATACTCACATCTTAAATTCATCGCCTCTGTGCCAGTTGTTTGTAAATGTCCCCAGGTGCTTAACTCTTATTCTCTGAATCCTCTGAGCTATTGTTGGTGAGTGTGGCTATTACATATTCCTGATATTTCTCAAAGGTCAAAAGAAAATGTAAAAATGCCATTTCTTTTCTCTTCTCCCTACAAAGCAGAAAACACAATATTGTTCTGGTGCAGTTACTTTGGCTGATATGCTAAGATTTTATTTTTTTAAGTACACCTTATTGTATTTACTACAAACGTTCTGGATACAGAATTACTTCCTCAAATTATTAGGAGCTAGAAGATATAATCAGCTTTTATTCTGTTTTAAAACATATTACTCTACCCCAACAGTCTATTTGCGACAGTTTGCTCTCATCTTCCTGCAACCCATCTTAAAAATGAGACATAAAATTGAGGCTGTGGATGCTTATGGACCCAATCCTGCAACATTTATGCACCTGTTTAAGCTGAATCATGCGAGGATTCATAGTGAAATGAATGTGCAGAATGACTAACATTTGAGGAACTATGGCAATTGCTCCAAAGCAGTCTGCAGCTCTTTGGGATAATGAGCAATGCATGAAACTGGTGCATTATCGAGGTGGATTATCTGCTCCTCCCCCAAATCTGGCCAGGATGCTATAAAGGATGGACTTGGAGTGCATGCAGGGTAAACTGTCCTCTCCTGTAGTCAGTATTATTATATTAATTTCTTTTTATCACTGCAGTAAGGCTCCTGACCGTGTAAAATTTAGCCCTCAGCAGTGCAACAAGATCTCGAGGTTTTTGTCGCAGAGTCACACTTGGTGGTGTTATACAGCCTCGTTAATTGATTACAAAATAATTCAGCAAGCTGCACTGTTCCTGCACCTTCTATACCTTCCTGCACCTATCTTGCTGCCTACTCACCCCAAACCAGCTGCACTTCAAGGTCCTGGTGCCCATGTCTGAAGCCCAATCAACTGAAGAATGACCTTTCTCTCTGACCTACGTTTTCAGGGGAATAAAGCAACAGATGACACCAAGTAGAGGATTCACAGAGCTCTTTGTGTGAACCCCTTGCAATGGAGCTCTCCAGTGAAGGGCATCAAGCTTAACTTCCAGCTCACCCTGCAAGGAGGATTTTTAAAAAATTTCAGTTAACAGGAGCATTTCCATTGATTTACACAGGAGCAGAGCCAAATCCCAGCATATCTTTTACGACAAGCTACTCCCCAGCAGAAGCAGCATCTCAGCAGATAGGATGTCCCTGCCCCTGAGAGTCCTTGTCCAGGAAAGCCAACTCCCACCACACACTGAATGATCCCCCCACTCTTTCCTCAGCCTTCATTGAGATTTCTGTTCTTGCACATCGCCACTGTGATTGGCAACCGAAACAGAAAGATCAGACAAAGGAAGCTGAAACACCACCTGGGATGGAGCTGAAAAAGATGCAGGAGCAGATATCTCCATCTGTATTCTTGAGGGTGTGTAGGAGGGGAAGCCAGCTGCGGTGTGGTGCTCCCGAATCACAGGGGACTGGTGCTCTGCCCCGCTGCATCTCGGGAAACCCCGATGTCAGTCCCTGCACCAGCAAGGTCACCTCAAAGCCTGTTTCCTTATCCTCAGGCCAGTCACACTGCTATGAAGCTCCAGACAAGGGTGGGCAAAAGGAGTCCAAGAATAAAACAGAAGGAAAATGAGGCTTTTCTTAGATTTATGCAGAAGGTGAATTATGGGGCTACTTACACCACCTAAAATCACTTTCTCCCCAGGGCCCTGAATACGCTCAATTATGAAAGCTGTATACTGGACTGTAAATTTGCCATATATACTACAGTATAATTGTACCAGACTCACCTATGTTGTATTTTTTACCTATAAATGTAATGGTGATTTGTTTGTCTCCTCTTTTTACAAGAGTTTCAGAATCCCCAGGAAAGCACATCGGCCGTAACTTGCTCCTTCCACCATTTAATCCAGATAAAGAGAAGAGTCTTCTGCTAAGTGTTCCCTCCCATACACAACACTGGGGTTAGGCATCCCTGTACATATGGGCACGTTTATCCCAGTGCAAGGCACCTCGGCAGGAATCGCACAACATTGACAGCATATCGCACCCTGAGCAACATACTTTTGAATTGATGCAAAAGCCGTGCACAGAAGGGAAAATGGCAGCTTTCCAAGTGGCCCCAGTTAATAGCTCTGTTTTGCTTAATGGTGCCTCCCATTCAGACTAAAGATGCTGTTTTAAATATGTAAGCAATTAGTATCTCTCGCTCTCAACACATCTGTGCTGCTTCTCTCTGCTGCATTATAAATCTGCCGCGTCCCTCTCCAGCTTGGCGGTGTGTATATCACCAGATATTCTGATTTTCAGCAACTTTCTGGCCCTAAAGAATTATGCTTCGATTTGATGATGCTCTGCCAGGCTGGCATTGCCTAAACCCTGACACAGCCGTCCTTTCCTCTCCAGATCTGGCACTTGACTTAGAGACAGCAGAGATATGGAGAAAGCACCTTTTGGTGGGCTTTTTGGCCACTCTTCAGTCCAAACATTACTTTATCCTTTTTCCAAGCTTTCACACACTTCCTGAATAGAAACTGCAGCTTTTTCTCTCCATAACAAAATCTAAGGGTGCCTGTAGCCTGCAGGAGGATGCTCGCAGGGGTTGTGATGTGGGTGAGATGCAGCCAAGCCCCTCAGAAGCAGAACACCATCCTTGTGCACTTCCTGCTTAAATAAATTCTGCCTGTTCAAACCCCAGCAGGACTTACAGAGTCGTGGCAGGACCAGTGTCATTATAGCGGTCAGTATTTATAGTAGTGCAAGGGGTCACTACTACTAAAATAGGAATTAATAATAACAGGGCTGGATGTGACTAGTTATTCAGCATTTTTTTTTAATAGAGATAGGTGTAATTAGTTATTCAGCGCTATTTCATTTTATTTTGTTTTATTTTATTTTAACAGAGTGTTTTCAGTCCCAAAAGCTCTGTGTTTTCGCCCGTCCCTTACGAGGAAGGAGGAGGAGGTACAACCACCGCACCGCGCACGGGAGTTACCGCTGTCTGATTTTATTACAGTTTTTGTCCTCTCGGGGAAGAAGCCGCCCGCCTGCGCCGTGCCCATTCCCCTCCCCGACCAGGACCGACCCCGCCACGGTGGGCGCAGGGGAGGGGACGCCACAGCCGAGGGAAGCGCATCCCTCGCAGTGGGGGGCACCGCGGGCGCAGCGGAGCCGGCGGGTCCCAACCCCCCGCGCCCGCCGCGGGGACGCGCCGCAAACTTTATCGGCGGGGGGGCGGCTCCGAGCGCCCCCTTTCTCCCTCCCTCCCTCCGTGCCGCCCACCTCCTCCCCGCGCCGGCGGGGCGGGCCAGGCGCTCCGCGGGCGCCGAGGGGCGGGGCGGCCGCCGCCGGCGGCGGCGGCGGCGCCGAGCCGGGACGCGGCGCCGGGCTCCGCACCCCGCGGAGCGGCCCAGCCCGGCCCAGCCCCGGAGCCATGCCGCTGCCGTGCCGGGGCTGGACGCTGGCGCTGCTCACGCTGCTGGTCGGGTTCCTCATCTTCGCCGATATCTCGGAGATCGAGGAGGAGAGCGGGTAAAGAACCCCCCGGTCCCCGCGCGGGGGAAGGGGCGCGGAGCGGAGCGGGGCTGGGGGGCCGGGGAGGAGGACGAGGAGGAGGCGGCGGCGGCGGAGGGGGCGGGCGCCCGGACAGTTTCTTTGTCTCCGGCTCTCCCGGTTTTTGCCGTGCCCAAGTGGGAAGGGAGCGCGCTGCGCTCCCGCGCAGCTCCGCGGGGCTGGCGGCGGCCCCGGGCGGGACGGGGCGGGATGGGGCGGGATGGGGCGCGGGGTCGGGGGACAGCCACGGGCCGGGCAGGGGGGCGGAGCTGGTTCCGCTCCCATTAGAGGCGCGGAGGTACCGGTCCGACTGGGGATGCTGAAGCAGGTACTGGTCCCTCTAGAGACGCTGAGATACCGGTCCGGGTAGGAATGCTGGAGCAGGTACCGCTCCCCTTAGGGGCGCGGGGGTAACCGGTCCAGGTAGGGATGCTGGAGGAGGTGCCGCTCCCATTAAAGAGGTGGAGGTACCGGTCCCAGTAGGAATGCTCGATCAGGTACAGGTCAGGATAGGGATGCTGGAGTAGGTACCAGTGCCATTAGAGATTCTAAGGTAACGGTCCAGGTAGGGATGCTTGACCAAGCACAGGTCTGGGTAGAGATGCTGGAGTGAGTACCAGTCTGATTAGAGATGTTGGAGCATATCGTGGTCTGGAGAGGGGTTTTGGCATGGGTGGTGCTCAGTTATTGATACACGGATGGAGCAGGTCCCTAAGCAGGATGTTGGTGCAGGTGGTGTGCTGGGCAGGGTTGCTGGGGCAAGTTGCAGCCCAGGGGGCTTGGGTGCCACTGCTGGTGCAGATGGGTGTGGTGGAGAGGGTACCAACCCACAGGGGTGACGGATAAGGGACCAGTCTGTGGGATGGGAGAGATTGAGCAGAGACCAGATGGGTGGAAGAGTTCAACCCACTGGTGTGTCCCCATGGGATGCGTTAGGGGCTTTGTGATCACCCCCTCCCGATCACTTCTGTGGTGGGTTTTTACCTGCAGGTACCCTGTATGGCAGGGGCTAAAGCAGCCCCTGTGTCTGAGAAGCAACACCCTACCAACCCCATAAACCCCATCTCTGAGGTCTGCTTGGAAACTTAGGGGATGAGAGGAACAAATGCAGAGGGGAGGGTTTGCATTAACTTGAGAAATTCACTACAGCAATTTGGGAAAACAAATAATTTTATTAATGAGGGGTGCACTCACAGTGCCCAGATGACACAAAGGCCTTTTTGTTTGCGACCAGGTGGCGTTGACCACTGTGTTACATCAAAACAAACACCTTGCTGAAATGATAAATGAAATGCAGTTGATGTTTGTTTATTGTTTCATTGTTATATTATATTGGGTGCCACAGGCAAGAAGTGCTCAAAGGTCAGTAGCCTTGCCCAGAAACATCCAGCACCAGACTCTCTGTTACCAGGGTAGATGAATTGTTGCTCTGCAATGAGCTGGCACTATCTATCTAATAATAAAAGAAATTAAAAGCTTTTGATGCATCCTCCCCATCGGACAGGCTACTCTGATCCTCTTGCTTTCCTCCCATCTTTTTTCCAGCTTCTATTCTTTCTTCTCTACCCTCACCTATCTGCTAGATCTGCCTGCTGGAACTTACTGTGCCCTTATTGAAAATCTATTCTCTTTCGTTACTTACTTGTCCTGTTTTTCACCCTGGTTCATTAGGGATTCCCAGTGTTGTGTCTTTTTTTCTCCTCTCTTTTCTCTACATTGTATGGAAATTGGATGTTTGTTGGCTGCTTATCTCCAAACCCTGGCATCTGAGTTTGTTGCTGTAGTTCCTCCAAGGAAGTATTGCCAAGCAGTGCAGTGGCAGCAATGGCAACAGGGTCAGATGAGTTCTGTAGGAACAGCGAGCAGCTTGTTTCATATAGCATTCAGAAATTATAGTGCAAGAGGTAACTGGTAAAGGAGAGGAGCACCCTGCGTCCCAGGGGGTGAAGGAGGGGTCCAGCAGTCTAGTACCCTCAGATACATGTTAGTGCCAGACCTTTCACAGATAAGTTCCCACATCAACTGTGCTTCCCATATAGGGATGAACAGAGCATAAGTGGGACTCTGCTATATTACTTAATTTTTCAACTTTGGGGGCCACATAATAGCATTCTTTGTCAACAGGTCCTGTAGGTAAAGGGAGTTGTGAGACAGCAAAAGTGCACAACAGTGTAGAGAAGAGACCCTCCCAAAGCTTTCCAGGAGCTCTCTGTGTGTCCAGGAGGGAACAGCTCCTCTCCATGAGAGGTTTGGGAGGTACTGTGTATTTGCACTGTTCTCCCTCACGTCAGGAATATTTGACTGATGGATCGTGTGGCTCAACATCCTCCTTCACACCCCCATAAACCACCCTCATGTTGGTCAGAGCAGCAGCAAGGGAAGGAAGGAGCTGGCCAGGTGTCCCCTGGCAGGCTCATGATGCTGAGGGGAGTTGGGAAATGCAGGCAGGTGCAAATCTTTTCTTCTTTTTCCTTGGCATCGAAACACTCTCTAATTATTGTGAGGAGTGAACAGCTTGCCCACTTTTACACGTACCCTGCCCCCTGCCTGTAATTTGGATTGTCTTTGGAAGAACGCGCCTCATTCATGTGGGAACAGGGGGGAACAGATTTCTCTCACCTACAAATACTGAGAAATTGCAGAAAGAAAACACAAAATGTTCATTAGGTAAAAAGTAAGAACATAATACTACTGGCAAATGGAAAAAAACCCCAAACCCCATGCTGTTTCTTTGGACAATAAGTTTCCAGCATCGCAGGTGAAGGCAGATAGAAGCCAAGGGCGGCTGGGAGCTGCTCTGCCTGCCAAAGGCTTCTGAGAAAGATGTTTGCTCCTTGAGCAGTCCCATCTCACTCCTCTAGATATCCTTATACAACCTCCCGCAGCCAGGAGATGCTGAAACAAAGAGATGTCGGGGCAAGGATGAAAATTCAGCAGTTTCTCGCTCCCGATGCTGCGTGGCTCCGGTTAGCCCGTTCCTCCCACCCTGCAGCCACCCCTGTCCGCGGGTTTTTCCTGCTGTGGCATCCCTGTCACCCACAGATGCGTGGCTGGAGCCGGTCCCGCGGGATGCCGGCGGGCGGGGGGCGGACTCGCCCCTCTCTCCTTGGCTCCCTCCCCGGTCGCCGGCGTGTGCTGCGCGGTGAAGTATTGCTGTCGTGAATGGTCTTGGCACTTTGTTTCCGAACAACCACCTGGTTCCGGGCTGCTGAACTTTTCCTGCAGCCCGGTGGCGCCTATGTTTTCATCCGTCGCTCCGGCTCTTTGTTTCCCTGGAAGGAAACAAAAGACGCGCTCGCGGTCTGTCTTGGGGAGCACTGATGCGATCGCAGCCGTTTCCTCGTCCACCCCCGGGACAGGGGAGAGGGACAGACCACAGAGGAAGACAAAGGACTCGGCATCGAGTGGGATGATTATTGCCGGTGGCGAGGAGGAAAATTCTGCTCCAGTTTAAAGGGACTCTTTGTTATTCTAAGCCTGCCGTAGCAGTTCTGCAGGGGTCCGGCTGTGTCCTGATTGTCTGTAGAGGGAGCTGGTGACCCGCTGCCACCAGGTGACTTCTCGAATTAGCGTCTGAGCCATCTTAGGGAGCACTTGACACTTGGTAATGGGTTGGTCTTAATATGAGTCAACCTTTTCCCTGCTAGCCCAGACCACATGCCTTTCCATCCTGATTACAGGAGGAATTATATTCTGTTCTCTCTAAGTGACGAATTGGAGTCTCTGATATTGCTGGCCTGCCTGGAAGCTTGTCAGTAAATTGCCACTTTTTCCTCATGTGCCCTTTTCTAACGCCTGCCTTTCAAAGGCTCGGGGAGAGAGATTTTGTGTCATTTATGGTGGCTGATGCGCTTGCTCTGAGTGGTCTGTAGCGGGCTATAGTCGTAACGCTTCTTGTCAAGGTTGGTCCATGGGGTATAAATGTCCTGCTCAGGTCTTTCAGCTTGTGATTTACTGCTTCTGACCCAAAGTCAGTCTAAAACTTGCTCTCCACCAGAAGGTTTTGCTGGAAAAAGTGCTGTATTCTACCAACATACACTTTTGTGTGCTCACACAGCAGGTGCACACTACCCAACAATTATCCAGGTTGGGCTGGAGGAGGAATAGCTCTCAGCAGGGCAGAAACTCACAGACACCCTGGAACTATTCATGTAGATGGAGCCAAAGGAGACCTTTTTACTCACTGGTTATGGCAGGGCTCTAATAAAAGCTCCGTGACACGTCAGGTTGGAAAATAAAAGCAATGTTGGAGCACTGATTTAAGTAAGAAAATATTCAGGGTAGGCTTTCATTTCAACTCTTCTAACAATAACCTGTTCTCAAGCAGCCGATTTCAGGTGGGCTACAGAGCTCCCCCTCCTCCCCGTGAAACACTCCCTCATCTCCTGTAGCCCTGCAGGGGCACAGGGGACTGCCACAAAGACATATTCAAATCCCTGTGTTCCTGCCTAGAGCAGGCTGAAGGAGATGAATCTCCACAGCTTGTTTTCTTAAACTGAGCCCTGACAGAATGGCAGGAGC
The DNA here is from genome assembly GCF_022539395.1 of Myiozetetes cayanensis. Lineage (NCBI taxonomy): Eukaryota > Metazoa > Chordata > Aves > Passeriformes > Tyrannidae > Myiozetetes > Myiozetetes cayanensis. The sequence goes on from NW_026087048.1 coordinate 14,584,556, forward strand.
AGTGGTACCTGCAGGGAATCGGTGTCCAGCAGGAGGGCTGGGAGCAGCAGGATGGGAAGCACTTGCAGACCCCCAAGCAAGCCAGTGGAACAGAAAGAAAACCCACAAATAAGGGATTTCCATTACAGCTGGTGAAAAGTTACTCTTCAGTCCAGTACTGATTGTCAGCAGCTTGCAAGACCCTCAAGGAGGAAATTTCTGAGCTTGCTGGTGAGGAGGGCAGTTAGCTGTGGTAGGAGGTTGCACATCACCAGCCAGCCTTTCTTGGGTGCAGAGTTGCTGAAGGCAGGCCAGTTCACAGACTAGAGCAATGAAGAGGGAGCAAAGTGATTCCCAGAAGGGCTTCAAGATTCCCTTTTGCCCAGGTGGGCTTTTTGTTTCCCATCCCTAACCCCACGAATGCACTATCCTGGTTGGGAAAGCAGAGGAAACCTTTTTCTCCCAGCAGAGAACAAGGAGTTTCAAATGTTGGCTCATTTAGCGAAGGCTTGTTGAGCAGCTAACGGCGGGGTTAAGCGATTCAGCAGTGCTGTGTCTGCTCCTCTCTGCTATTGCTGTGCTTGTGGGCAGAGAGGGAACCCTGGGACCACAGCCAGCAGTGACACAGCAAATCCCACCACCACTGTGAGCCCTCCCAGCCTTTCCCAGACATGGATGAACTGATTGGGTTGGTTTTCTCTTGCATGACAGATGTGCTTTTGATCCTCCAGAAAAGCATTTTAACAGGAGCTTCTTTATCTTTCCTTGGGCTTTCAGGCTGCCCTAATGATAAGACAAGAGGAAATGGGAAGTTTAGATTGGATGTTAGGAAAAATTTCTTCACCAAAAGGGCTGGCAAACATTGGAACAGGCTCCCCAGGGAAGTGGTGTAGTTGCAATCCCTGGAGGTATTTAAAAGACATGTAGATGGGACACTTGGGGTCATGGTTTTGTGCTGGACTTGGCAGTGTTGGGTTGATGGTTGGACTCAGTGATCTTAAAGGTCTTTTTTAACCTATATGATTCTATAGTTCTGTGATTCTACAGGTATTTTGCTTTTTCATACCTGAGAACAGCATTACTTAAATATATCCACAGGTATGGTTGTTATAAAAAACAGTTGTTCCAAACCAGACTTCTAATTGCCTTCCACATTTGTTTTCCCTGGGCCTGGGTCATCCTCAGCAGCAAGAAATAATCCCAAAGTACAACATTAGATAATAATTATTTTGCTGTCGCTCTGGTTTCCACCCCCAGTTGCCTCTGGAAACAAGGAAGTTCCCTGGCACAGTAAATTCAGAGGTGCAGAGTTTCAGGTGTCCTTCAGCAAACACCACAGCAGAGCAGTCTGGTGTCAGTTGCTCAGCCCCTTGCAGTGTAATAGAAAAATGAAGAAAAAATAAAAAGAAGAAAAAAAAGAGTATTTTTACAGCTCCTTTTTATTTGTGTTCCCGCTGTAAATCCTTGTCTGGCTGCACAGCAGCCTTGGTGGTGGTGGCGGCCTTGGGAGATGCATCTTCATCAACAGCAGCAGCACTGGCTCCGATTGGGAAGTGAAAGGACTGATCCAGGGAGACGGGCACGGCACTGCTGAAACCTGCCAGAGCAGTGGCGATGGTGCAGGATGAGAGCTCTTTCCAAACTTGAGTACTGGACTCTTTCTTACTGCTACTGCAAATCAAGTCCTTGTTATTGCATACAGAAATCCACTGGGAGTATCCCAAAGAAACATGAAACCCACCCCAGGCTGGCCATCTGCTTGCTGAGCAGGCTGTCCCTCCCAACCAGCCCTCTCCACAGGCAGGGCTGCTTTTAAAAGCACATTTTGTCCCAGTCACACACAATTTTGAAGTGCTCTCTCAAGGCCTCCTCAGTCAAACAGTGTCACAGTGGGCTCCAGGTATCACCTCTTTGTCTGGGAGCTCTGGATCAAAGGATGGTTCTTACACTGTGATCTGTCACCTCCAGCCCAGGCTTTACCAGCACCTTCAGGAATATCATTCAGCTCTCAGCCAGAGGCTACAACAGGGGACATGTTTCCCCTGCAAAGGTTAAGCATCATCATGGGGCGTCTCCAGCACCTTTTCAGACACCCAGAAGCACACTCAACTGCCAACCAGCAGCTGCTCAGTTGGTAATTAAACTTCTTATGCTGCCTGGACTTCCAGTGTAGCTTTACAAACAGAGGGAGGAGAGGGGAGGTCGAGCTCTGAAACCACTATTGTCTTTTGATATTTGGCAACTCGACTTTGTCATCTGGGGACTAAGTCCCTGTGAATGTCCTGGGACAGCTCCATTGCTGGTTGTGGGGTGTAGGTCTCATCCAAGCACTTCCAGCCCTCTTTGTGTAGGCACCAGATGTTATTTTGAGGATGCTCATACAGAGGATGCCCCAGGAGGATGTCACTGCCCAGAAGGGATCCTCAGCATCCACACCAATGGGGATAGAAGAAACCACATGAGACCTTGAGTATTCCAAGGGGCTGTGCAGACCAGTGGGAAAAGAGGCAAGAGATGGGTGTAGGAGGATGAGCCCACGGGCCTACAGCCCCTCAAGACACTATATCTTTTCTCATTTTACCGTTCCCATTTCCCAAGGTACGTTGCATCCAAGATGCTGCAGAAGCCGCTGGGATTTCTGGCTTTTGGGACATGGATGCTCAGGGTGACAGGTTCTCCTGCAAGAGTTCTGCTGTTTATGCTCCCTGGTGGAAAAAATTATCTCAGGAAAAATGTATAATGTAGACGTGTTTTGTAAACAGGGAGGCTTTTGTCTCAGCTCCTTTCTAAGTCTTCCCTGAGCTCTTGGGTTGTTTCCCTTCTCCCTTTCTCTCACCCAGAAGAGGAAAGCTAAACATACAAACATACCCTTCCTCGCCAATCTCAGGCTCCTCACTGGATCCTTCTTGCCTTCTTCAGTGTCTGTTTCTTTCTTGGCTGTTTTATTAATGCAGTCAATGCAAACGAGCTGATGCCAGGAATAAAGTTTTAATGGAATACCTGAGATGAGGGAGGGAATAAGGTCCTGCCAGTATGCAGGATGGGAAGAGGTGAGGTGTGTGACATTTGAACCCTGTGAGCATGTGAGTATTTTGTCTTTAGCACAGCGATAAAAGAAGAGCATCATGGGGTGATTGAGTCAGACCATGCTGATGTTATGGCAAATGCATGTGGATGTAAGAGCTGCCACTCTACTTGTGTTGGAGAGGCTTTTCTGGCTCAGGAAAAGCTCATGCTGTCTTGGGAGCAGAGCCTGGAAGTCCTAGACTGTGGATTTTTGGTAGGCAGCAGCAACCATCAGGCTGCTCTGAGCATCTTCCTGTCTTTTACAGGTCCTTCAGAGCAAGTAGCTCAAGGCAGGATTTGGTTACCCCAGTGCAGAGTCATCCCCAGCAGCATCCTGGTGACAGGCTGCCATGGCCTTCCCTCCCATTTCCTCGTGTCCATTCGTAGTCAGAGCCGCACTGTTCCTGCTGATTTGTCTCTGATTTTGTCACATAAGTGTTTCAGACTAATTGGCATATTCCCTGTTAAGCAATAGATGTCTCTTTTGCAAACTCATGTGTCTTGATTCCATCTTGTCCTCAGCAGACACTTGCAATGATTACACACTGTGATGTGCAGCCAGGCAGAGACCCAGGCAGGGTCAAGCCCTGCTCACATTTACGCAGAAGCTGATGTGGACCCACTGTTCCCACCTGACAGGCAGGGATGCTGAGCACCTTCAACCTTCCCACCTTGTTGTGGTCCCTGGGAAGGATCTTGCAGGACAGGTTGCGTGGTGGAGGTGGGAGGAGGTGACCAAATTAGCAAGGCTGCTTTGTATGAGACTGACAGATCTGCATTTTCTGTGACGGGTAACAGCAAGTGCCATGAGCAACAGCAGTTCCATCGTCTGGTGCCTTACAATGAGTCTCCTTGGCTTGCTGGAAGATCACAAAATCACTGTGCCTGGCTGCACGAGCGCTGCCCCTGCAGCTCATGTACTAGACCTGCATTGGGACCCCAGCTGGGCCAGGTGATGTGTCTGAAGGCCATAATACAGGCACAATCTCCCAAATGCGATCGTATGACTCGATAGGAAGAATTAAACTTGAAACACTAAAAATAGCACCTGATATTTAGGAAGTTTTTGACACTTGGGCTGCCAAGCTGTGACAATATAATCAAGTGAGATTTTAAACACATTGAAGTGCGATTTCGAACATCTCATCAAGATGTATTGCAGGATCTTCTGTCCCAGCAGACAAGAGCTTTAGAAATGTCTTCCCAATTAATCTCTGCAGAGGGAACCTTGCTCACCAGGCAAGTGCAGTCATTGCTCCTCTTCATCTCAATCTCCCTGACATCCCTGGATGAAAGCCTCCAAAGCAACTGGTGAAATGTCACAGGAATGATCTGCAAGAGTCAGATGTCCCCGTTTCCCCCTGACGTGTTACGTGTTACGAGATGGGGTGCAGGAAGGCGAGGTGATGCTGGAGGCTGTGAGAGCTGCATTCCTGGAGGGGGGAGTGGTGCTAGGAAGTGAGCGATGGAATGTCTGAGTACAGGATCTTAGGGTTCAGAAATGCATCTCTGATCTCACTGCTTCTCGTCTAGCTTTAGCTTTTGTTCCTGATTTGCAAGTTGGTTTACGTGTGGGGCTAGCCAGCCTTTCCTCTTCCAATTTGTCTCTCCTGGGACAGCAGAGCATTTTATGGATTTGATCTAAACCCCACAGAAACCACTTGAGTTTCTAGCGAGAAACTCGCAAGAGGACTTAATGATGAATGTGGCCTTTTTCCATCTTTTCAGCCAGACCCTGATGTGCAGATGGAAAGCCAGGATACAATCCCCAAGGAGTCCTGTTTTCCAGCCTCTGGCCTTGGTTCCTGCTTATTTTGGTCTCTTGGGACACCTTTGGTTGTCCTGCAGGGCAGGCTGGACAGGTTTGAGCTTGGAAGCCATTATGTCTTTCTCATAGATAACTTGGAAATGTGACAATTTTCCCCAAAAAACCCTGGAGTCACATTTTCTGTTCTACTGGTCTCAACACAGACCCTGAATTGAGGGGAACAGGATCCAGGGTTCAAGCCTGTGTTGTGGTCCACATTTTACAGCATTGTGAGGATAGCAGGATCAAATCTATCAAGTTTGGGGAAAGAGGGGCCATCTATATACTTCATTTCCAGGGGCTGGATGGTGTGTCCCAAAATTGGTGGTTACAGTGCCTGGGGCTCTGGCCATGGCACAGCATCCTGCAGAGGGGCTGTGAGCATCCCGCTCCACATCCCCTCCCTGCCCGGCTGCCTCGGGGAGAGCCCGTGGGTTGGGAAGGCAGTGATTGTGTGAGGGTGGTGGTCCCTGGCCAGGCCCAGGCAGTGTGCTCATGTGCTCTTGAGATAGAAAATAGCAATTCTGGTCTTGAGGACAACATCAGAGCAACCCTTAAAAAAGCAAAGTAAATATAAGTTGTGATTTATTATTTTTTAAAAATAGATGCAGACTGCCTAATGGGTGCAGTCTGCAGCCATCTCAGGAGACTAATGGTTGCATCTGCTTTTTGGGATAGTGAGACCTTTTCAGATCAAGTCCCTTGGTCCTCTTAGTCATGTGTCCTACCCTCTCACCCAGCAAGAGCCGTACTCGATCTCAGCAAGTAAAAAGTAGCATTTTCAAGATGACAGGTCTGCTGGAAGCCCATAGTGCCTGCTCCTGTGGAGCTCATTTTTTGGTGTTAAAGGGCAAGCCACTTCACCCCCAGTGTCCCAGCTGTAAAACAAGGATCATAAAATGCACATACCACAAAAGTAGGTTGTGAAAACCTAATTAGTAGGTGTTAGTCATTCGAACCCCTCAGATAAAAATTGTGGCACTCTGAACTCTCTTCCTGAGGTATTCAGATGGATAAATTCTGCTTAATAGTCCCCCAAGGGACTATTATCTCTCTTTTATGTGGAGGAAGGAGAAGAGGGGGACGTGGGTTGCCCAAGGTCAGGAAGAGGCAGAGGTTTTGTTCCACCAGGAATGGGCTCCACAGATGTGGTTAAATGCAGGGGGTTTTGAACCAGATGATCCTTAAGGTCCCTTCCAACCCCAGATAATTATATGATCTATGTAATGTGTGGCTGGGTAGGGCTGAAGTTCCTGGTTAGCTTTTGTTTCTCATTCCCGCTTCCCACGTGCACTGTCTACCACAGATGCTGGGGGGGGGAGAAACAGGACTGAAGGGGTGGGAATTGCAAAATATCCATGGAAAACACATTTTTTAATTTGTAAGGCTGAGAATATGGAGGCATAAAGCCTGTTCTTAAGAGATCCTCTCGCCCAACGAGGCTGTGTGACCTACTTGTTCAGTCAAAGCAGCTTTGATTTCACGTATCGAAATTGCTCGAAGCGAGACCGAACCGTACCTAGCAACAATTAAGAGAAGCATTTAAGAAGCGGGAAACGATGAAAAGAGAAGCAAAAACCCTAAACAGCCCATTCATAGTGGGTGAATAGAAGAGTCTTTGCATACCTGATTTGTCAGAAATTATTCATCCAAGGAAATTTGGACCTGAAACATAAGACAATTTTTCTTTTCTATCCTCTGATATATGAATCAGTGTCACTTTACATCTGAGCGCAGAATGTTTTGACCTATATAATGTCTTAGACAGTGGAAATTCAGCTTGAAAATCTCAAAGCAAAAAAAAAAAAAAGATGAGAAAGGATGGCATAAGCCAGTAAGATGGCATTAGCACATATAGATGCAACTTATCACTGGAAAACATCCCAACAGAAGCCCAAAGAAAAATGTTTTGTAAATAATAGGATTAGGAAGCAGGTTGGTACTTTGTGGAGCTGGCTACACAATCAAACTGATAACAACTAGATTAATAAGGCAATTCAATCCAAACACAGTGTTGCACTAGAAAGCTTTTCAAAATCAATGCTATCTGTACTATTTTAATCGAGGTTGGTCTTTTCCTTTTGAAGCAAAGAGATTTGAAACTCCAGGTCAGCAAGGTATAACAAAATGGACTGATTTTTTTTTTCTTAACATGTGCTTCTTAATTAGTACCTTCCATTTCTAAATGTTTTCCTCTTCCCAGGTGGGGGAAGTGAAGGAGTATGGTGATACTGGCTTGCCTATGTTGGTAATTAAATATGGCAGACCTTGGAAAATCCTGTGCCTAGCTCAGCTATGGTGTTTTGAGCAGCTGTTGTGTCTTGCCGGGACCCATCAGTGGGCTGGAGCTGAGCAGGATGGCTGGGCAGGGCCATCATATGCACAGCACATGTTGTCTTCGACTGTACAAAGGGAGATTGTAGGAAAAATGTCCTAAAGTTGTAGTGTAGGACACAAAGCACCAAAAGGCTGATAGTTTTGAAGCCACAGGAATTTTTAAGGATTCATTAAACTAGCAGAGACCTTCAGCCAACTATCATGTCCCAGCTTTGGGCAGTCTCCATGGCTTGGAGAAAGAAACCAAGCCTGGTACAGGGAGCAGTGCCTTTGCCAGCATCTCAGGTGTCTGTCTGTGAGGGCATTGTGGCTGCTGCTGGCCAGCAAAGCAGTGAGCCCAGGGCCATGGAGCAAGTCATGGGAAGAAGGTTAGCAGAGCCCTGCTCTCCTTCCACCGATGAGCCACCCCCTCCATGATCGTGTATGATAGCAGAACCCTTTGTGCTCTGTTTGCATTGCAGTATTTTTGCTTCTCACTGTGTGTGAAGGGGAAAGAGTAACCCCTGAAACTGTGCTTGTAGGGTTTCTCAGCCAGGGACCTGGCAGCCAGTCTCCTTCCCCCCATACTGCACAAAGTCAGCTGGGAAATGTGCTTTCAACTTGCCTACCTTGTGTCCAGCTTCTCCAGCCTTAATTCCAGGAGAAGACTTGCACAGACCTGTCACTGGGGGCATGTAAGGCTAGACTGGTTAAATGCATTTGAATAATATGTTGTGATGCTTTGGATCAGTCCTGCTGTAGGCACAAAACATGGAGGTGGGAGCTAGCAGGTCTTCACTTCCTGATTTCCGTGGTATCTTTTTTTTTCTGTTCACAGAGATTGTGAACTGGCACTTATTCAGGGAAAAAAAACATTTCTTTTTCTAAGCATTGTCTGTCCTACAGCAAGTGTGAAGGAGTGTGAATCCCATTTGGAAGGCTCCTTCAGAGGAGACGTATCTGAGCAGATGCGTGGTTTGCACACTAATCCAGTCTGCTCCCACACCCTGTGGTGAACCCCATTAAAGCAGAGGCTTGTTAAATGCCAGTAGGCTCTAGGAATGAGCTTGTCCTGCTGTTCCCTTGATGCACCAAAAAATGAAACAGCTCGCTGACTCTCAGGTCTCTCAAAGGAAGGAGAAGGGTCGGAGCAGGAATCGCTCTGACTTGTCCATAGATGGTCTCTGGCAGGAGGGAGGAAAGGGACAATCATTGTGGCACTTCCAAGGGTTTGATGTTGTGTGGTGCTGAGGCCTGTGCTCAGCCTAATGAAGGGATTTATGTCACATCCCGCAAGCCTGAAAATCTTTTAATAGCACTGACTGTTCACACACTCTGTTTCTTTTTCAGTTATGTCTAATTCATTTGGGATTTTTTCAGAACTCGCAGAAATACATTCTCCTGAGATACATTTTCATTAAGGTATATATTTCCAGGTAACAATACTTCTGCTGGAAGAGAATTTGGTTCTCTTTATGAGTGTGTTCATTGGGATATCTGTGCAATGGAAACAATAAAACAGACCAGTGTGGCAGTTAAAATATGTCTGACTCCCACTGTGCATCACAAGGTGGGCAACTCATTCTTTGTGACCCCTTTAAAAAGCAGCAAGCTAAAGCAAGAAGGGGCTCTTCAGCCTGCTAGATACAGACCAATACACGTATGTATTTATTTTTAAGTGAGGATACAGGTCATGTGAATGATGTAGGTTTCTGAAGGGGCTTGGTCCCATCTGTTCTGCATTATAGCATCATATAGATGCTGGAAACTTTGGCTGTTCTTTCCTACAGGACATGCTCAGGCAGGTCTGGCACCTGTCCATGTGTGGTGGTGTCAGGCCATGGGAGTGACAGTGCTGTCACTTAGGTTTGAGTTCCAGCATGTGAATGACTGTGGTGAGTTGGCCTCGTAGATTCAGCCAGGTTACACTAAAAGTGGGAACAAGAGGCTTCAGGGCACTCATGGGATTGGAGGGGGCTGGCATGGGGCCTTGGGTCACTGGAAGCTGGGAGAAGGTGCATTGTGAAGATGAGGTCTCCACTGGTTACCAGGAGGCTGGTGACTCAATCTGGATAAAACAGAGATATTGGACAGTCTCAAGTAAAAGCTCACATAAACACAGTGGTGGGAATCCTGTCCTGATCATTCCTTTTCCCTACCTGAAAAGGAAGGGAAGGTCCCTGGGCATCCTGGAGTTGAAGGAGACCTTCTCTGTGCACTGCTAACACGTGACTCGTAAAGAGAAGTAGAGATGTATTTAATGCAACTATTGGCTGCACGCTGCTTTGACAGCAGAGACCAGATGTCTTTGATGGCTGGTTAGATCACGCAGGTATTATTAATTGGGCTGGCTCGGAGCTTTTCTGCCAGAATGATTTTACGATCGCAGTAGGGCAGCAGTGACGGTGGATGAAAAGCCCTTCAGAGGCATCAGGACATCTCCCTTCTGGATGGGGTGGGACTCGAATGGCATGGCAGTGTCTCCACTTGGAGCCCTTCAGAGCAGGATCTCTTGACTGTTGAACAATGCTTGGCAAAAAGAAGCTGGATTTATAAATAATGCATTTCCTTTGTCTTGCAGGAGTTCTGGAGGCAGAGGTACAATCAGATCAGCTGTGAACAGCTTACATAGCAAATCTAATAGGTTTGTAAATTAGATTTTGTGTTCATTTGTTTTTGCTGTAAGGCAGCTATTAATCTGCTTCTCCTCTTCGCTGGATAGTGCTGTTCTGATTTAGCAAATGTATCTGTTTCTTTTCACTTCTGCTTTGCATTTTCTTAATCGTTTCTCCCCCTCCTTCTTCCAGCTCAATGCAATAATCATCTGCAAATAACCAAGGATCTGCAAATTCCGGTGATTGAGAGAATGGGAAAGAGTTACTTATTGTGAAAATAAGTCAGTGATAGAGTTGCTATTTCCATAGTTTTAAGTGCTATTAGAAGAGAGATTGCTGTGTTTGAGATCAGAACTCCATTCAGGTTTATCGCATTGCACTCCTGTAATGTCGCTCCATTGCAGAGTCATTCCATGGCATCACAGCCTCATTCAGTGTCTCCCTGTGTTATTTTTACAGTGATTCCCTGTCAGCCCAGCGTTACCAAGTGGCACAGTTGAAGAGCTTAGTGACACCATGTGAGAAACAGTGATGTCATTCTGTGATGATGTCACCACCCATGATCGAAACACAGAAAATGGACAAAACCAAAAAAAATTGTAGTTATTTCCAAGATTTCTTTACTCTACTTCCTTTATGATTTTTGACACCTTCTACATAAGCTCTGCAAGACACAAGTGATATGGCAAAATGCAAGATGCAAACAAATTCAACAGACTGGCAGCCTCTAGAGAGGTACTGTACAAACACACACCAGGACACTGGCAGCCAGCATTTATAAACACATTTCCTTGCCTTCCTGAAACATTATACTGTGTGAGCTACAGTGTGTCCTGGGGAGCACTTTTCCTGTGCTGGAGATTTGTTCTCTGGAGCTGGATGTTGTCCATGAGCCTGAGCAGCCAGCTCTGCCCCATCTTTCACTCTGCTCCCTCCTTAGGGTTTACATGCTTTTTATAAATGCATTTATTTACAAACCATTTCCCAGCTGGAAAAAGCCCTTTGCACTGGAGAGAGAGATTCCTTTTAGCTGATAGTGAGTACTTTGGCTGTGTATTTTTCAGAGTGCTCTGTAGTGTGAAGGCTTTTTCAGGGCTGCAGATACAGACACAGCTTCTTGATGAGATGCTTGGCTATTGTTTTTGGAGGGCAGCTGGCTGGAACCAAATATTTGGAGACTCCTTCAATTCATGCCATTTGATTTAAACAGCACTAAAGTGCTGGGGCTGATTTGCTTCTTAGAGCAGGGATTAAAAGCTGAGTTCTCCCAGTGATCATCTCCAGCATCTGGCTGTTGCTCAGTTCTTGGTCTGGAACAGGTGATACGAGTGCTGAAATCCTCGTGCTCAATTCTAGCCAGGGAAGAAGTTTCCAGCAAGCCAGCCTGCCCCTGATTGGTGCAAGATGCTCACAGCCCAGGCTCACAAGCAGCACCCAGCAGCTCAGCTGAATTAATTTCTCCTTTGGTTGGAGTGAGGTTTGCACCCCTCTGACGAGGATTTTTATCCTCTCCAGGAGCTGAGCTGGCTCCGCTTTGGGATCCTCATGGGATTCCAAGAGGCAACAGGGTACCAGCCTTGGCTAGGAGATTTCTTAGTGAGTTTTGCGGGCTTCCTGGGGTGTCTTGTCTGTAAGTGTCCATCTGCCAGCCTGTCTTTGCAGAGCCTGTGTGTGGGTTTTTGTGGACAGCTTTCTGCAGCTCGATGTGTAAGAGTGTGTTTTCTGTAGAACTGTGCCTGGCTGTCAGTCTGTGTTCATGGAAGCGAGTAGGTATTTAAGGATTTGTGTCTGTCTGCTTGAGTGTAGCAGCATACAAACTGGCTTTCAGTTCTTGTTTAGCTAATAACTACAATTTTGCTTTTCTGATGAAGTTTGAATTCCAGCAGCCAGAGCCAGAAGACAGTGATTAGAAGTGCCATTGGGATGCTAACAGATCCTGTCTCTCTCCCTTTCCCTGACTTTCTTTTCTCTAGAGCTGAAGTAGTAATAAATGACTCCTCGTCTCCAGCTGTTGTTGACAGAAGTAATGAAAGCATTAAGCACAACATTAAACCAGCCTCATCCAAATGGAGACACAACCAGACACTCTCTTTGAAGATCAGGTACTGGTAATTACCTATAGGACAAGAGACAGATTTGGTCCTCTCCAGTGCAAGCTGGCAAATTGCCTCTGTATATCATCTAAAGAAGTCGAGAAAGAAATAAAAAGACTTATCTCCTGCTGAGCTGGGCTTCATATCTGTAAGCTATTGCTTGGAAATGAATTCCCAGCTGAACCAGCTGGCCTGGCAACAGTGGAAGGAGGAGCACTTGAGCCCCTTGCTTTTCGGGCCAGGTGGAATTAGTGTGTGCAGGCCATGGGGCACAGAGGGGAGAAAGAGAGCCCCCTCCCAGAGTAAACTCAGGGACCCCCACTAACTGACTGTGTTCACCTGTCCCAAGCAGAGATGGGTGGTAAGGGTGGAGACACCCATTTGTAAGCTGTTGAGTATCAGTCAGATGGACTGGCCAGAGAGCAAGGGCAGCCAGGAGGCAAAAGAGCTCATCTTCTGTATGACCCAAGTTATCTCTGTGCCTCACCTGATGGGGCTGTTTTCTTCCTCGTCCTCAGGAAACAGATCTTGAAGTTCCTGGATGCAGAGAAGGACATTTCAGTGCTGAAGGGGACACTGAAGCCGGGAGACATCATCCACTACGTCTTTGACAGGGACAGCACCATGAACGTCTCTCAGAACCTGTATGAGCTGCTGCCCCGCACCTCTCCCCTCAAGGGCAAGCAGTTCCCCACCTGTGCCATCGTGGGCAACTCAGGGGTCCTGCTCAGCAGCGGCTGTGGCCCCGAGATCGACGCACACAGCTTTGTCATAAGGTAGGGACCCGTGCCCTGTGGGTCAGTGCAGTCGAGGGGGATCCAGCGAGTTCGGAGCAGTGGAAGGGACTGGAGTCCTGGTGGTGTGGGGCAGCACAGCCTTGCAGCCCCACGTGCATGTGTGAAGTTCACCGATGCAAACATCCTGATGCAAACTCTTCCACCCCTCTCCAAGTGCTCCCTCAGTGTTCTTGCAAATGCACTCCACGTCTTCTCATGGTGCACCATTAGCCCCCCCAGGGCACTATTCACCCCCAGCACCCCCAGTTCTGGGTGCTCCCTCCTCTTCTCCCACTTGGTTGCTGTCTTGCAAAGCCCTGGACTCTCACGATCTCAGTTCTTCCCCAAAGCACTTCTGACCTCGAGCACCACACAGTGCCCTGGCACCACACTTGTGCAGGCCCAGGTCTGACTCCCCTGTGGCTGCTCCATCCTCAGCACAGATGCACTGTCCCAGGGACCTGCAGAACTCTTCCTGAGCCCCACTGGGACACAGTGAAGTCACTACTGGAGGTGTTTGAAGTGGAGAGGAGGAGCTCCTGCCCTCCGATCCCCAACACCCCTGCACAGCTGTTAGCTGAGGGGCTGTAGGAGTCCACTGATGATTTATGTACATGCAGACGTTTGTTTTCTGGTGAGTCTATTATGAAGACAGCCCAATCCATCAGCAGCTCACAAAGGCGGTGCCAGCATGACGTGGGAGCGAGGATAATGTCACCTCTGCCCCCCACTCAAACCTGGCTGCTCCAGCCTGGCTGGCTGCTGGCAGCTCCAGTCTATCCACAGGGGATGGAGCATTATCGTTAAGTGTAACCTGAGTGAGCAAAGGGAAAAACTGCTTATTGCCGTTCTGGCAAAGTTTGAGGAGCTGCTTTCACATCAGGCAGCAAAGTGGCAGGAGAAAAGCTGCTTTGGATGTAAGAACTGGGATTTTGAGTGGTGGCTTCTCCCCAGCCGTGTGCTAGTGCAGGTTTGGCGTGGACATGCTCTTCCCACCGTGGGTTATCTGAGCCATCAATTGAACCTGCATATTCCTGAGGAAGGTTTGCTCCATGCAGGCAGCCTTTCCAGCAGGGGTTGGCAGTGACACGTGATAGGGTCTGTGTCCATGATACAGATCCAATGTTTATTTTCAGTGACTTGACTCAAGTGATGAGTGGATCAGAAGGGCCCTGCATGCCAGTAGCTGGATTTTCTTTTAAACATTTTAACCATTTCCTTAGTTTCCCCATCTGTGAAGTAGGGAAAACAGTAATGATGGCTGATTATCGAGGCAGATGGTTAGGATGCGATTCCTGCTCGTTAGATACTGTAACTGTCAGAAACCACAGCAGAGCATGCAGTGTGCAAACACATGGGTACCCTCTAGTTTTTACGATGCTGGGGGAACATCTACTTAAATCCCCTCATCAGCTGGTTCCCAGTGCCATTTGCTCTGTGCCATGTGCATGGCATGGACATGGCTTACTAGCCACAGATCCCCACCCCCCAAGGAAGCCACTCTTTCATGAGGGTGGTTTGATGGCAGTTTATCCTGCAGGCCCTCAGCCCTTTTGTGACAAAGGAGCTCATGGCATGTGGCCTGTGTCCACGTGCACAGCCTGGAGTGGAAGCACCCATTAACGCTGCAGAAAGAGATATTTTTTGAAGGTCACAGCCTCCAGACAGCCAGAGCCTGTGGAGACCATCTCCTGTCATCCCTCTCCCTCTGGTGTCAGTATCACCACCGGTGCCACTGGGTCTGCTGTTTGCAGAGACTCACTAGGAGGAGAAAAGGGACTTGGGATAACATTACTCCAGCAGGGCTGGAATTAAGAGGCGAGTGCTTTCCTTGTGTGGGAAAGGCTGTTTCGCTTCAAATCTGCCGTGGGAGCAAAGGCAGGAGGTTTGTTGCTGGTGTTATTTTTGAACGGCACCAGAAGAGCCACCAATCCGTACAAACCACCCACCAGACACCACAGTTATGGCTGTTATTAGCATTGTCCCAGAGGGATATATATGCACATACCATCCTGCTGAGGAATGGTGGCCTGATACTGAGACAGCTCGTCATTACTGATTTATTGCAGAGGCTCATTCCCCCTCTTCTTCCTCCCAGAAGCGAGGGTGAACGGGCCCTGGTTTTTGGCATCACACACCTCTCATGCCTGTCACTGCCCTCTCTCAGTCAGTTTAAAAGGGCTGTTTGGTGTTTTCCCCTCACAGGTGCAATCTGGCCCCTGTCCAGGAGTACTCGCAGGACGTGGGCATGAAGACAGACCTGGTGACCATGAACCCCTCAGTCATCCAGCGGGCCTTCGAGGACCTGGTGAACGAGACTTGGAGGGAGAAGCTGCTGCAGCGCCTGCACAGCCTCAACGGCAGCATCCTCTGGATCCCGGCCTTCATGGCCAAGGGGGGCAAGGAGAGAGTGGAGTGGGTGAACGAGCTCATCCTGAAGCACCACATCAACGTCAGGACTGCCTACCCCTCGCTGCGCCTGCTGCACGCTGTCCGAGGGTGAGAGCGTCTCCGGTGTGCTCCGAGGATTTCCTGAGCCTCCTGAGCTGGAGGGCGATGGATGGGTTTGTGCTGGAGGAAAGCAGTGCAAGTTGTTTCTCTCTGCAGACCATGAGGAGGATTCCATGGGTGGTGGATGGTCCCTAGATAAGAGCTGGAGACCACCTTGTGAACAGGGGCTTCCCACTCTGTTCTTTGAGTGTGAGGGCTTTTAGCAATATACCAAGTCAGTTTTCCAGTGCTTTCTTGGGGTATCACCCTGCTCTCCAGCCTATGGTTTGGGCTTTCCTTGGAGAAACATGTGCACTGATCTTAGCAATGAGATTTGTCACCTTGTGCTTGAGTGACATGCAAGTCTCACACAGGTCCTCAGGTCTTGTGCCAGCCTGGACGGGAGGGGAGTGACATGGTTTGGCCCTGCTGATCAGATAAATGGGGCCAGGTGGTGGGGAATGGGCTTGCTGGGAGGGAAGGCAGGGGTCTTTCTGCTCTCTCCTGGCATTTTCAGGAGAGACCTGTGTGGTGTACAGGAGGCACAGGTGTGGTGGGGATGGAGAGGTTATAAAGGAAAGAGAGCCCTAAGAGGTGAGACTTTGATGTAAATAACTTGGAGAGGTGGTCAGCTCTTGCTTTCATTCCTTATTTCTCTAGGGAGAGTTATGATTCCTTAGGCATTTAGGGAGTCTAGGCAGGCAGTGGCTTTTGCTGGAGATGACTTATGGCAGTAGTTGTCCTCTGATCCTGACTAGACCCTGTTAATCTTGCAGGGTAGGAATTTCCTGGTGCTCCCACTTCTAAGCCTCTGCATTACCGTTTCTTGATTGTTTGAGCACTTGTCCCCCCACATCTCTGAGCCTGAGCTCTGCTGGTCAGTTGGTCAGTGCTGGGTGTCTGTCCCAGCTCAGGTTGGTTGTCGGTGATGGAGGTGGGCATGGGACAGGTTTTGGGGTCATTTCCTGCAGGATCAAGCTTAAGGGGATGTTCCAGGACAGGCTGGGAGGAGCAGAGGCTCTGTTGCCCCCACAGGCAGCAATAATGAGCAAGAAGAACCGCATCTGCCCCAAGTGCCTGTGTTAGAGGCTTCTCCGGGCCAGAGAGACATCTTACAGAAAACACTGGCTTTGAGGTAAAGAAAGGGAAGGAAATGATACCACAACTCAGAGGAAGGAAAGACAGGAAGGAAAAAAACCCCACAACCCAAATTCTGAGCTATTTCTAGCTGTAATTGACTTACTTTCATCTGTCAAAATAGAATTAAGCTCCTGTAATAAGCCCTTTAAATCAACATGCTACTAATCCCGTGCTGGCAACCATTCCCAGTGCCAGAAACTTCCCATAGGAAGCTTTGCAGAGGGATTGGCAAGGGTTGGGCATCGCTTTCCCATGGGAGAGGAGGGTGCCTTCACAAGCTCAGCTGCTGAGATTATCTTCCAACTCACAGCACCTTCCTGGCCCTCCATGTCACAGCCCTGCCGTCCAGCTGGGCTGGCTGGCACGCTGGTTATCCCTGTGGAGCTCCAACAGAGCAGTGTTTGAGCCACCACCCCTGGCTAGCAGGTCCTGCCTGGCTGGAGGAGATGCAGGGATTTTGGGAGAAGGCCAGGGGCTCAGCACTGTCTCTCAGTGCAGGGAGCAATGCACCCCCTCTCCCCTTGGCTTCAAGTAGTGTCTTCCTTTTGCACATGTTGGTGTAACCATGGGCTTTACTGGGGTCCCGTGCAAGGAACTTGGGTTTAGGCTTCTCAAAACCTACTGGGGCTCAGAGGGAGGCAACCAGTCAGACCAGCGAGTGGAGTGAGTTGGTGGTGTCTGGGATAGATAAGGTACCAGCATGTGGTTGGATGATGCTGATGACAGGCTCTAAGGTCTGGGTTGGAAATTCAGCCAAGACCTCCATCCTGTCCTTGGGCTGGTCACCATGGGGGGGCAATGGAGAAAGGTGGGTTGTAGCAGAACAGAGACAGAATAAGTGCAGCGCTAATTCGATTAGAACCATAGAAACCAGTGATAATCCTTGTCAGGGATTGCCCTCTAAGCCAAGGGAGCTGCTGCCTGACCTGCCCTCCTGCTCTCAGACTTATCAGTGGGAAAATAATGATGCCTGCTGATTAGCAATTAATATAATGAAAACTGCAGCCCCCTCAGAAAGCCAGAACTTATGGGAGCACTTCAGCACCTAACCAGGGTGTTGTGGCCTGGCCAAGGAGCCCACAGAGGAGTCACCCAAGGTTGGGGGGCAAAGGGCTGTGTGACTCTAGGGGAAGGCTGGAGTCAGGATTAACCCTTTCCTTGGTGCAGCTTCCTCAGGTTTGGACTTGGATGGATTTAAGAGCAGTAATACTGATTCAGGCAGTATTGAGTGAATTGGGGTGGTGGGAGGTGGCTGACGCTCTTGGTGCTATATAGGAAGTTTCTCAGGTACTAATAGGGTTGTCTTGCCCATCTGCTCAGAGTGATTGATAGGATGTTGTTGGAGGTGAAGAAGGAGTCTTTCCTCAGGTCAAACTGACCAGAATCACTAAGAGTTTACTTATTCATCTTCTCTGACACTGCCTAATTCCCGTGATCATCCTCTGTGTTTGCTTATGAGGGATATGTTCTCCAACAACTTCCTCCGTCTCTCATCTGCAGAACATGCTGGTTCATAGCATTACATTTTTCTTTGACAGATCTGAGATTTGTGAAACAAACACAATTTGTGGCATGTGGCAATTTGCAGCAGAGAATCAACAATTCACAAAGCCCTACAGCACATCCCTCTGTGCTGCAGTGGGCTGCAATTGCAGACATGTCCCATCCTCTCTTTTGCTGGTTAAAACTACCCTTTATAATCTACCATGAGTTGATTTGGAAATCACAAAAAAATAGGGGAAATCTTTCAGCCAAGACACCTGCTTTAGAATAGCATTTTCTAGAAAGGCTGACATCTCAGCCATCTTCAGTTTGGCTACAAAAGTTCTGCCTTGTCTTCCTTCACTACCAGCGAAATACATTTGTGAGTCTTTGACTCCTCCTTGAACCACAGTATTTATTGTCCTACTCTGCTTTCCCTCAAACCAAAATGTATTTCAGTGGCAATTGAACATTTTTCCTATAATTTTCAGTGCATTTGGGGCATTTGCGGAGTGTGCATTGCTGAGATAAGTAAAAAGCATTTGGTTTTGTTGTCCTTAACAGCATCATTTGAGACATCACCTTTCCAGCTGTGAGGGTGCCTTAAATGTTTGCTGATAGCTTTTTGTGTTGTTGCTTCTGCGTAATCGGTGCAATAGGACAGAGGCCCCTCTTACACGGTTCAACTCACCATCTTCACGCCAGGGAGGGCACAGAGCCTTCAGCATTTCAGTGGAGGTGGTCAAAAGGAAGCAGAGTCACACCTCAGGCTGGAGGGGGAAGCTGTGTGGTGGCAGGGAGGCAGTTCATGGGGATGGTACCGTGCGTTTCAGGGTTTCGTGTCTCACTTCGCAGTGATTCTGTAAAATGTCTCCTGAGCAATTCTCCTGGTGGGCGCCTGGCTGGGAAACAAGCAAGCCCCTTGGAAGTCATGTGCTAGTGTCTCAAAAAAGCCTTGTAATAATCCCTATTGCCATGCAGCTTTTGTTAGAGAAATAACATGAAATGCAGGAAGAGAGGGAAAATAATTGTGTCTGGAGTGTTGCCTGTCACTCCTTGCAGACAATTCACGGACACGTTGCACTTTGCCTCATGTAATCTGGTCTAGTGTTTCTCACTGCGTCCATCACAAGGGTCTCTTGGCAGTAACCAGCTCTAATCCCATAAGATTTTGTTATGTGCTTCTTGAAAGAAAAAAAAAAAAGGAAAGATCGATAAACCTTCCAGCTCCTTGGCTTAGCCTCCCATTAGGTTTAACATCCAAATAGCTGTGACAGTTCAGGACAGCGATCGCCCTGCTCAGGGTCCATGGTGCCATCCTGCCATGTCTCCTCAGAAGTACAGCCTGGCAGGGCATGAGGTGGATGCAGCTTTGCCTTGGATGTCTGCCTGGGTCCTCACACCCAAACAGTGGTTAAACCTTCGCTGAGTTTTCAGGGCCAGATGCCTTTCCATCCATCTGTGCTGGAAAGCCTCCCCTGATCCCTCCTCACCTTGTGTTCCGGTTATGCCAGATCTTTTCCAACAGCTTTTGCCTGCTTATAGTCACACAGGACAAACGTGTGCAGATGATTCTCCTGACCTGTTGCTTTGATTGCACTCTTTTGCATCCCTCCACGGACCCTTCTTTTCTCCCAACACATCAAACCTAAGCTGCTGCTTTTCTTTTTCACAGCCCTCCTGGCTCAGCTTTTCTAACCCTCTGTCTCGAGATTGGTTCTGCTGTATCCACCAGCATCACTCACCTGCAGATTTTCTAAACCAGCTACTTCATGCTTCCTCTCTTTTGTGCTTCCCCCTTTCAGGGGCTGCTCTACTTGCTCTGGGGTCTCGTGCCTTAAAGCCCTTCCTCTCTGGTCCCACAGACAGGTTAAGGACAGCAGTCCTGTGCTCAGGTGAGGCGACAATATGGCCAAAGGGTGTAGGGGGAGAAAACAGCCACTCACAAGTGTGTGACTGGGATGGGATGTGGGGGGAAACTACGAACACTCCGTAAAGCTAAGTGTGCGTTAGGTCATTGGGTGTCCTACAAATAAATCCTTGTGTGAGCAATTATTCTCACCCCTTAAGTACTTGAAAAACGTTGTACCCAAGCTGTGATGTGTCTGCACTGGGATTCCCAGACCATTAATTTGTTCCGTTCAATTGGGAAGAAGTTTTAGTCTTTTCTGTGTCAAAAGAAGGAATCTGACGTAGGTAGGAAAGGGGAAATGAGTAGGGTAATTCTCCTCCCAGTTCCTTTCCTCCTCTTCTGTCTGTTTTCAAATGCTCTAACTTATGGATGTTGAGTACCATATGTGTTTGAAAGGGCATCACAGAGCTCAAGACCTGGAGGAGAGTCATTTATCTGTGATTCAGCCTTGATTTGCCTGTGCTAAGTCACTGAAAGCAGAGCCAGGCCACACAGTAGGGATTCAATCTGAACAGGGAGGCTGTGTTTGGTGTTTGGGCTTTGCCCAGCCTGGGGATAAAGCCCAGCTCTGACTCCAGATACTAGCTTTTGGAGTCAGTGTTAGCATGACTCTGGGTAGGGACATGCCCATTCCTGCCTGTCCAGCACACATCTCATCACTGTACACGGCTCTTGGCTGTTTTGGTGCTGGTGACAGAGGAGACTGGATACCTGGACAGAAAAGGGCTGGGAGGAGCTGGATGGGGGGATAGCAGTTGCTCCCTGGACTCCAACACTTCATCCACCCAGCACCAGGACATGTGCTGTACCCTACCAGCCCCAGCGGGTCCTGTCCCCACCTGCACCAACATGAGTGTGGAGCACAGTCGTGGTGCCCACTCTGATTATCTGTGTCTGGTTTTTCCTGAGTATTACTGGGAGCAGAATGTGTGTGGCAGACTGATAATACGCTTCTGCCAGTCAAGGACTAGCACCTCCACAACAGCTTGTGTTTATATCACACTTTTATGAATAAGCTGTTTTAAAAGGGTCTGAAATTGCATTATTTCAGCTATTCTGATTTGTATCACTAAATAATGCAGCTGATACTGCTGAAATTTGATTTCTTCATTGACCTGAGTCTTTTATTCATTTCATCAGGGCAATGGATTTTCTGTTCATTTTGTCCTGCGGGTTAACCCTTACTTGGAGGGTACAAGTTATTTTAGGGTTTTTTCAGTCATGTCAGGAGGTGATGGGTAAGCACAGAGCAGGACCCTGCCCTTGCTAGTGGTCCTCAAATGCTGCCTGCATGGAGGAGTTTTGCATCCAGTGTTTCAGCCCAAATCCGGGCCAGGCTCTGCCCCCCAAATTCAGTGGCTCTGCGGGAGGATGAGTGCTGTCAGTGAAGTGATGTGCACATTGCTCCAGGTGTGCAGTGGGGAGGCTGCCACCTTCCCTGACTTGTGTGGTAGCTGTGGCTTCCTAGGGGCAGTTTCAGTGTTGCCTCCTGAAGGATCCCACTGGGCTTTAAGGTCCAAATACAGCAGTTGCTTTCCCTATGACTACAGAGCAGCCCCCTCACAGGAGACATACACCAATGGTCAGACACCTGGCAGCAGGTCTGCTTAGGAGACTTCTAATCTCCAACTGATGATTAGGAGATGAGGAGCAACCAGAGCCACCCACCAGCTAGGATAAGGCTCTCTGAGCTGCTCTTCTTAAAGCCTCTGTCCTTGGCCTCCACCAAGTGTTAGTTCAAGCAGGTGCTAGGGCTTGTGTCTAGGCTGCCTCCTTACAAAAGATGGCCTTGAAGATCTGATGGCATTTTCCATCTGTCACTATCATGATCCAAACCAAGAGCCATCTCAGGCAGTTTTTCCCTGACAGCATTACAGATCCTGTTCACAGCCGCATCCCGCTCAGGCTGCCGCCTATCTCTGTAACTGCTTCCACCCCTGAGGGTTTATTTACAGACACAGCACCGGCTTCTGAAGGAGGTCCACACTGCTGAGAATGGAGGAATTGGGTTCCAGGACTGCTCTTTGCTCTTCTCTTTTAATTGTTGTCTCTTCCCATAAAATGTTTCAGTTAATAGTTATGGTGATTGGTGTAGCCAATTTGAAAAATAATTACTACCTGCTTCAAGATTATCTTTCCTCCTAATTAAAATCCTGGACCTCACATATTAAAGGTGTGCTGTTGACACAGCATTCCATGTGCGCCCAGACAACCTCATTTGGATTTACAGAATTAATTGGGTTTTATTTTCATCCCCAGCTGTTCTCTCCTGCACCAAGAATGTGGCCACTGTCTGAGCTGGACAGTGGTGGGAGAGATAAGAGAGACATCTTCTTGCATAGCTCCCAAACTCCCATCACAAACCGGTCATTAAAAAGTATTTCCCAGATCTCACCAGAGAATTTCCCACCTTCACTGTCCAGGAAAAAAACTGCAGGTGCTGTTGTGTGGCCTGTGTTATGGTTTGGGCATTATGTGTTATGTGTGTCATCGGTGTGGGTGGGCTGGGACAGCCTGGAGTCCATCATCCCTTCCCAAAGCTGTGGTCAGAATTTATGATGCCGTAGGAGCAAGCTTTGGATCCCTCTCATTTTTGCAATACCCTGCCTGCAACAGAGGGAAATACAGACAAAAGAGCCAGGTTTTGATTTTTATTATAAAAAACTGAATGATCAGTATTCCCTACCCCAGTATTATTGAGTGAATGTTCACTAGCTCTGTGTGCTGAAGTGGGTATGGCAGGTTGGTTTTTGTAGGGCTGCTTTTGGGTCTTGGTAAGGCTTTATGTGCATGCTGGGTTGCAGAGGATGGCATGGTCTGTAGGCTGCTTCAGTGTTTGGCCCAGGTCATTTTGTCATTGTTACTATGCATGATACTGATGGTCACATGAATGTCCTGTCCCCATGTGCAGGAGTCACTTCATCATGCTGTCAGGGTCCTTATATGTTCACAGAGATTTTACAGCCTCTCAACAAAACATACAAGTTAATGTTTTGGGCAGGCAGAAGGTCACCAGTATCTTTCTGTGCTCCAGCTGGTAAATTGATAAAAATTGATAAAAGGAGGATTTTAAGGCTAAAGCAGCTTGGACAAACCTAGACAGTTGTCTTCCTCCAAAGCCAGCTGGTTAATATGGCTTGACAGTTCTTCCCAGTAGCTTCCCTGCTGCATGAGGATACCCTAATTCACAGTGTTAAATGGTTGTGATAATCTCCCATTTCCCTCTGCGAGCAGGAGGTCTAATGTGCTTACCATAAACTCATCAAGGAGGCTGGTTTATTGCTACCTGTGGGAGCAGATTGCCTTGACACCGCAGTGAGCTGTGCTGTGTCCCCACAGTGCAACCCATATGGCCAGGCAAGCCCAGGAAATGCTGATGCTGTGCCACCGAATTTCTGGTTTTCCCCCTAGTTGCTACTTTTTCACGCTGGATGCCAAGATGAGTCAGGCAAGAACCTCCTTCCCAAAGCATCATACTCATCCTTTGCTAAAGCTGCAGGAGCTTTGACACCTCTGGATGTTGGACCCCAAAACACCTCCCTGTGCCCTTCCTGCACGTGCCAAGGCGATTACTCTGCTTCCAGAATTTGATTTCACCAGAAAAGTCAATTTCTCTCTTATCTGGCTGAGAACAAGCAAGCACGTTTTGTGCCGTGGTTGCTAAATTTTAATGGCTTTCATGAAAAGCTAATTTGCAGGATTAAGGCTCAGCTCTCCCAAGGGTTCCTGCTGTCTGAGCATCAGACCCTCAGGAGTCCAGCAAAAAGTGCAAATGAGGAGAAAGACACTTCCCAGGGCTCTGCTGCGACTGTAGGACTCGGCTCAGGATCCCAAATGTTGGGTGAGAGCACAGAAATGCCTCGTGCTCTGCTCCACTTCTTCATGTCTTTTATCCAAGGGACTGCCAGTCACTCACTTGAGCTCAGGCCCTTGGAAGTATCTGTTAAAAATAATCCAAGGGCTCAAACAGGCTGTGGCACAGTGGGATGAGCTGCCTGCACCATCCCTGCTCGCTGTGGGGCAGTGCTGGCATCAGATGTGCTGAAGGAGGAGGGAGTGCACCCAATGGGGAAATCTTCTATCTCCCCAAACCTTTTGCTTTCTGATTTTGCTCCTCTGACAGTATTTTTCTGCTGAGCAAACCAGCTAAGTTGCCTGTGCAGTAAATACTGGGGGCTGGAAAACATCTTCTTACAGGATGTTGATAATAACTGCAATAACTTTTATCAGCAGCCCAAAATACAACCACTGATACCGTTTCTGCTCCTGCATCAGTACATCCTTCCCCTTTTCTTTTTGCCATCCCTCATAAAAACTAACGTGCTTCCCAGCAGCAAGCACAGCTGACCTCCATATCTCACATTATGTATTGCAGTATGCCATATTGTGTGTCTGATGGACTGATGGTGCAGAGTGTGGCGATGTATCTTGGTCCAGGATCACAGCAGCAGTCGCTAGGTGTAATGGGAATTCAGCAGAGTGTTTCAGCTCTTTCAGCCTGGTGACCCTTTGTTCCAAGGCAAATTTTTTTACAGCCCCGTTGTGTTTACAGTCAGAGTAAAAATCTTCTTTTATCAATGAAAATCAGCAGCGTGTGTATGACTGTCTGCTTCAAGGGGTTGCTGGAGTCTACTTGACGTGGGTGGTTTGGTCTGTGGTATTGATCTCCTGGGTTGATTGGAAGATAATTGTAGGCTGAAGTACCGAAGGCCACTGTTGCAAGCAATTTGTTTTTCATAAAGGATTGCCAAGGCACGAGATGCTTCAGTGCCATGGCAACAAGTGTGATGTAACCAGCAGACAGAGAGCAGGAGGATACAGTCCCTAGAGAGGCTTTTTCTTGGCATGGAGAACTCTCAACTAGTCAGAAACCTCTCACTTTGAATCACCAATATATCTCAGTTGCAGGCTGGAGAGAGATAACGTGCAAGACACGAGCCTGGTGTGCGGGGTGAGTAACAGGCTTCCCTCTCCCTTCACAGGTACTGGCTGACCAACAAGGTGCACATCAAGCGACCCACCACCGGCCTCCTCATGTACACCTTGGCCACTCGCTTCTGCAACCAGATCTATCTCTATGGCTTCTGGCCCTTTCCCCTGGACCAGAACCAGAACCCGGTCAAATACCACTACTACGACAGCCTGAAGTATGGCTACACCTCGCAGGCCAGCCCGCACACCATGCCCTTGGAGTTCAAAGCCTTAAAGACGCTGCACCAGCAAGGAGCCTTGAAGCTGACTGTGGGGGAGTGTGATGGGGCCACGTAGGGTGGTCCCTGGCCATGTTCCTGCACAGCCACGGGAGGAAGGGGAGGGGGCGGAAAGGACAAGTGGTGCCTAGTGGGGTTGGTTGTCTTTGTTAACGCGCAGGACAGTGACACAAATACATATACGTGGTACCTATATATATTGACCTGAGTATTATAACTGTTTGGTGTTCACCAAGGGAGGGGTAGGAGAGGTGCGGGAGCATCTGGTGTGACTGGCCTGGGCAAGACCCCTTGCTGTGGGCTTGCTGGGCTCCAAGGGCATTTGCCCTGTGTCCAAAAGATGTGAAGGTGGCCTTGGTTTTTGAGGGTATGTTAGGTGATGGGTAAACGTAAGCCGTTTGTCGTGACTGGTCCGAGGTGGGTAGTTAGTTTGTTTGGCCAAGAGCGCCGGCGCTGGCACCGCAGCGAGGTGTGTTCTTGGCCCCGTGCTCGTGGCGGGGAGGGGAAGGGGCAGGGAACGGGGTGGGCAGGGAAGGTTTGTTGGTGGCTCTCACGGCCGAGAGACTGTCCACGGCTCCGAGCGGGACCAGTCTGCCCAGCAGGGATCAGTGCCCGGCAGCTGTGCACAGATCCGTGCAAATATGGACTACCAGGCTGAGCACAGCCCTTGGAGAGGGGAGGGAGAAGCCTCCAGGGCTGCAGCTGTATCTCCAGGAGGTGGCAGGGAGCAGTGCTAAGCTGATCCCAGTGACATTCACATGGAGAAGTGTGAGGGCCTCCCGAGAAGGGGAACGAACATCAGTGTTGAACCAGGCGGACAGTGAGGAGGATGCTGAATGTGTATTTCTCTTCCTTTTCTAATAGGCAAGAAAGGAGCAGAGATGCTGGAACGTGGCAGGAAGGAGGTTTGCTGCTGCAAACTGGCACTGTTAGTATTAAGTGTCTCACTGTGCCACAAAGACACTCAACATCTGTCAGGGCTCATGAAAACCATAAGTACATCCAGCTCTTAATTCCCAGCTGGTATCTGCTAAGCAGCCTGCCTTCTCTGCCCCTCCAGAAATAATTGCCAAAATATGGGTGATAGGCCTGGACCCAGCCAAGCAGAAAGACCACAGGACTTCAAGGGACTTTGCTGAGTCTAAATAATTTATTTTCAGTTTCTCCACAAAGAACCAGCACACAGCACGGAATTCCTGAAGTTCCACTCTGTCCGTCCTTTCAAGCCCTAATTATCTCTTGCTCTCAACAGTTAAATAGGTTGTTGGATGGATTTTGATGGGATGCTTGCCTGGTGATGAACATCGTACAAATAATCTTTTTCCTTTTTTTTTCAGAGAGAACCCAAACATAAAGGATTTTTATAACCACATTTGCTTTTCTCTGATTTTTGGGGGTTTTGAGGGAAGCAACTAGATGGATTTGATGAGCCTGTGTAATTTTCTGCTTCTGTAGCCTATTCTATTTGTCTCCTAATTAGCAGTCAGTGCCAGAATGGAGGTGAGTCCGGGGTTCAGCAAGGGCTGTTTGGGTTTAATTTGTGGGAGAGTAAATAACAGTGCACAGGCAAACCCTGAGCATGCTCTGCAACGCTGCCATGGCTGGGTATCATCACCTTCGGGCCTTCTCCTACTGCTGTGTTTTTTAAGTTAAAAAGTGTGCAGTTTGAGACTGAAATACTTGACATTGTCTCTTTAAAAACTCGAGTGCTGCAAGTGGTAAAAGGAAGAGCTTGCTTTCATGTTTTGGGCCATAGAAGCTACTGTACCCATAGGAGCCTCCAGCCTGCTAATTAGTGTCAGATGAAGATGCTTAAGATTAAGGTATAAGCAACATTATAGTGTATAAATGTGGGCTAATCTGCCACCAAGGGGATGTTTCTTTCCAGCACCAGAAAATTATTTCTTTTATGTGTTTTTTTAAAACCTGGCACATTTTTTTTTTTTTTTTTGGTATTATTTTTACTTGAGTTTAGTTGCACAATAAAGCTAAACCTGGCTGTGAATCTCAGCTTAAGCTGAGGCAGAAGGAGACAGAGTGTAAAACTGCAAGATGGAAGTAATCTGCAATCCCAAGGAGGTTCCAGTGATTCAGGAGTGGTTGTTAAAGCTGGATAATTCCCTGGTTTGTCCCCGGCACAGAGCAGGGATGGAGCTGCAGAGACTGCAAAAGCCAACTGTTGTATTGAGGAGCCTGGGCTATGGTACTGATTGCTGTTAGCAAACCTTCTTTTTAAATAAAAATAGAGGAAATGAAATAAATGTGCAGGGGTTTTATTTTTATTTTGTATTTATTTTCGTTGACTAGAAAGGGCGAGAGGGGAGGCAAGACCATGAAATGCCATGGGATTAAATGGGGAGAGCTTGGAACCCCCTTTGCTGGTGAAGGAGGGGGAAGACTGGGCTTGTTTGCCCACCTGGGGTGGATGTCAGTGCTGTGCCAGGGAGACATCCAGAGCCATCAGGATGTCCTTGCTGTGCCTACAGAGATTACTGAGATAAATCTATAACAGCACAACAGGGGTGTGCTGGGTGGTGAAAAGGGGGTGGGAGAAGTGTTTTTTTCTGGTGCCCTTGAAGCAGCTGCTGTATTAAAGCACAGGCAAGTTATTAGCAAATTATTCAGGGGGATGAAATTGCTGGTGATGCTTCTGTTCCCAGAAAGGGTCCTGCTCACCCTTGTTGTAAAAATGCATTAAACCATGAGCAAGACCCTGCAGCTATTGAAATCCCTGGCCGAGCTCCCATTTCACCTCACTGCCATGCAGGTTGGTCCCTGCTGTGTTTGTATGCACAAAAACAACTAGGAATTTACCCTTCCTTTAGTGGGCTGTGTCAAGCCCTCCGATCTGTTTCTCTGAGTGTCTCCCCAGGCTGGAAACATAATTTATCGTCTCTATCTCCAGCAAATAGCTGGGACCTGACTCCACCAAGCCCCAGCACCAGTGAACCATAAAGCCCTTGTGCTGTTCGTGAGCAGTGGGAGCAGAGATTCAGGTTCACCTCCTGCAGCAGTGCTTGGTGGGGGGGCAGGATGGGGGGGATGATATTTGGGCTATTTTGGGGCAGCCATCAGCCATCGAGCAGCACAGCAGCTGCCAGATGCTGTGGGGACCCCACGGCTGCACCAGACTGCTGCTTGATGGATTTCTTCATGCCCAATTAAGGCTCTTCTCTCATCATGAGTGAAACAAAAGAGAGTATTGATGCCACTCAGGCAGGGATGCAGGTGCACGAGGTGCACCATGAATGTAGTTAACTGCCCTAAATGACAGCAGCAGCTCCCTTTGTTCTTTGCTCCTCCGTCCTGCTGCTCCCTCCAGCAGCGAGGCCACTCCAAACTGGTGATGCTGGTGGCTCTGGGATGAGGAGCTCCCTCCCACAGGTTAGGCACATTTGTGCCAAAAGGCCTCTGAATGGTAACAAGCGACCTAAACTTCTAAAATAGAGGTAAACTTGACTCTCCACCTGGCTAAGCCCAGAGTTTGGGGCTGTTTTCCAGTGTGGTTTTTTGGGGACAACACTCTGGCAGGTGCTTCTGGCCAAACACAGTGTCCTTCTCCTCACCACGCACGTCTGGTGCATTTTACCTGTAGAACAGCTTGAGGATAAAGGTGGTTTGCCTGCTCCTCACACCACAGCCTGCAGCCCAGCTGTCTGAATCGCTTTTCATTTTAACCATGGTTTGCTTGGTCACATCCCAGCCTTCAGATCTGCCACAGCTTTGTGTCTCCAGGCTAACAGCCTGCCCAGCAATGAAACCTCGCTGCACTCTCCGACACTGCTGAGCACCATGGCAAACATGCTCACCCCTGTTCTCCTCTTCCCTCGATTACTCCAGTGATCTGGGGGCCTGGTAAGCGAAGCTCAAGAAGCAATCCTGCCATTACAGACCCATCTGAACAAGGATCTTCTTCAGACAAGGAGTTTTATTCAGCTCTCACATCACTGTGTTCATGAGCTGCAGAGGAGGAATGCACTTCTGTTCTTCCTATAAAAGTGTGTGTATATATATGTGTGTGTGTGTGTGTGTGTGTATGCATGTGTATAAATATATATATAGAGAGAGAGAGTGATGTGGCTGTTGCTCTCCTGGGGAAGATCTGCCCATATCTTGCATGGGCACAGCACGGCTCCTCTGGTCAAACTGCAGAGTCCACAGGCTGCCAAGATCCTTTATAATTAATTCTTACACTGCCTTATTTAAAGCTTACTGGGGTGATTTGAGTTGCAGCAGCTCCTCGGAACTGCACGGCAGAACTCTTGAGTGCCTCCCACTCTCCCCAGCCCCTCCCAGGCAGGGCTGGCAGAGGCACCTCTTCCCTCCCAGCCGCTGAATGAGAGGGGTGGAGGAGGGATGGTCACTTTTCCCCAAACACTGTATCAACCTGGGATTGGTGCAGGGTCAGTAACCAACCCCCTGCTTCAGTCACAGCCCAGATAATTAGTGAACAAAGTGCAAATAGTCACTGTGATTCAAATTGCATTTTAAAATTTATTTTCAAACTGCCATTGGGGCTATGAAACAACTGAATCTTTTTTTTTTTTTTTTTTTTTTTTGCAAACTAGAAAGACACAATATTTTGTATTCAAGGTGTAATGAAAATCTTTTGCATTTTTACATTGCATTTTGGATACTGCTTGGGAATAATAACACCAAGCACTTCAGACAGTCTCACTTAAGTTATATAAGTGGTTTCAGTTGATCCCAATACAAATTCATTTTTAATTTTGTGCAGAATAGCCTCAAAAATGTTGCACCATCTACAAATCATGATATAGATATTTTTTTTTGTCCACCACTCCTTTAAAAAATTTAAACAATCCAATTTCATGCTAGAGAGGCTTGAAACTGTGGAAATGTAAAGCTTAAAGCTTTGAGAGATGCACCAGGCACAGCAGGGATGTGTTTTTCTCCAGAGTACCCCTCAATGTCAGAAGGAAAAACCAGGCACATAACCATGGTCTCCAATGCAATGATTTGTCAAACCATACATTTTTCAGCCCTTTTGTGCATGAAGTAACAGCATGGATGGAAATATCTCCTGCTTGGTTAGCAAAGGAATCCTCAACCATCTCCAACACCCTAAAGAAGCACAAGCAGGAGGAGGACATACCCCAGAAATAGTCAGGTAGATGCCTTCCTAAAGGAAATACCAAACACCTGGAAGGCTGCACAGTGCAGGCACTGAATTTACTGCTCACGTGCTCAAAACAGAACTGAGCTGTATCTGTCGTGTTGCATCCATGAGAAAAACACAGAGTTTGAGCAGAGATTAGGCACCAGGAAAAACACTGTCCTTGAATGCTGAAAAGCAGTCAGGAATGTTGTCCCCCTGGAAGCGCCGGGCCAGAACAAACTGGTGGCGAGGGTGGAGGAGTGCTGCCAGCAATAATAGCTAAGTCCCCCTGTGCTGAGATGGTGGCAGGACATCTGATACTAATCCTGTGCCTCCAGCAACCAAAACCTCCCAGGCATTGTGAAATACCCTCAGCTATTTGCTGGTTTGGTTGCCTGGAGAAACTTCTCCAGTGAGAGTCGATGAAGCACTTGGTGTTCTCAGACGACCCAGGCAGAAAGTTTAAAGCACATTAGAGCAGCGTAATGGGTTTTTTAACTAGTGCTCTGGAAAGCCTGACATGCCACTTTCTAGGAAATGTTGCAATTTAGGCTTCAGCAGGAACCACAGAGTAAGGAAAACATTATGCTTGGACTATCAGTCTTGTGGTGTCTTACTGCACAGCTTCCAGATGAACTTGCTTAACTCAGCTTGTGTCTGGGAATGACTTCGGATTGGAGATCGCTAGAGAAGAGGAGAAGAGGCATGCTCTATTCCTGCACTGCATATTAGTGTTCCATATGGGTGCAGAGCCAAAGCATATGGACCTCCATCTGTTAGGCAGGCCTGGCCTGGCCCCATGGATGGTTTATAATGCACGTAGATTCATCCAGATTTGGGATTCCTCCAAAGCAAGAGACGAGCCAATGACTCAAATATTGTGTAAAGCCATTGAAACTAATGGCACTAAACAACAGTCATTTGTCTCCTGTTTGATTTTACTTGCTGTAAAATAATGAATTAGTTATGGGGGTGGGTGAGCATTGTGTTGTGGGTGGAAGCTTTGAAGGAAACATGTTTAAAAGAAAACAAAACAAAAATCATCCCAGTGATTCTGTATCAGGTTCTTGCAATGTATTATTCCCCAGAAAGTAAGCTCTGTCCTTCGACTTCAATAACATGGCATTTATGCTCCATCTGTGATCAGATTTAAAGAGGTTTGCAGGCATAATTCAGGAAACCTTCAATGACAAATTCAAGGAAGCTGCAGAAAGAATTCTTGAAGTTCTTCCATAACTAAAACAACTCTAGGGAAAATGAACTTTGCTCTGACAAGCTCTATATTAACCACAAGCACTGGACTTGAATGTTTTCTTTTCTTTAAAACAAATAATTAGCCCCAAAAGACTCCAAGTCCTCCCATGCTGTGCTGTTTCTTGCATCAAGAAGCCAGTGTGTGGTGGGACTCATCCTGACCTCACGGAAATCAAGAGGCAGCTTCCACTGAGCCCATCAGCACCACTGTTTCATCCATCTTCAGAAGGTTATATTTCTCCTTCAAAGGATGGGCCTCAGAGGCTGAATCTCAGGCACCATGCTGGAAAAACTTCTGCCGAATTCTCCAGCAGAATTGTGTGGGACACATGATTAAAGCCATGGGATGACCTCCAAGGAGATGGGCTTTTGTGGCAGCCCCTGGGAGAGCTCATAGCAGAAAAAAACCTCTCTTCACTAAATTAATTAATTACCATGCATGTTAGCTCTGGGGTTTGGGGAAATTACCGCAGCCTGATTTCCTTCAGCACTTTTACTCGTGGCTGGAGACCAGGGGAGTTGTTGAGGTTGCTGACTTAAGACACCATAACAAATGCCTAGAAATGACTGGGCAGGCGTTATGATTTGCAACCTGTGCGTCTCACCTGCCCCAGGTATGGGCTTCATGGCATCT
Source organism: Myiozetetes cayanensis (assembly GCF_022539395.1). Lineage (NCBI taxonomy): Eukaryota > Metazoa > Chordata > Aves > Passeriformes > Tyrannidae > Myiozetetes > Myiozetetes cayanensis. The sequence goes on from NW_026087048.1 coordinate 14,616,449, forward strand.
TTTCTCAGGATTTTATGGAAGGGGCAGATTTACAAGCACGCCAGTCTCCTCCTGGGCTTCCCAGGAGAGACCAGGAGGGCACAAATGTCTTGGCTGAAAACCGTCTGAGGAGCCAGGCAGCGCTGAACGTTCGTTGGTTTATTTTTGGACGAAGTCATTTTGGTAATTTCATGTGTTAAAGGAAAGGCAATTAGGGATGGAGAGAAGGTGTTACATGTGTGTTGGAATAGTAGCCAGTTCCAAGCCAAAGGATCTGTTAAAAGGATGGACCCCTGAGTGTGATGCAGGGCAAAGGGGGCAGGGGGATGATGAAGGGGTGTGTGGCTATTTATGGGTGCTTAATGTGAAACAGGGTATCGAAACACTCATATTAGTGATGTGCCTTTTATGGTCTTCACAAGGTTTTAATTAAAAACACAATAAAACCACGACTACACGAAACCAGGATGTTTTAACAATCATCTGTTATAAATTGGTTTTTTTTGAGGAGGGAGAAGGGAAGAAAATCAAAGAACAGTTGTTTGTGTAAAGGCATTCGGGAAACTGAGTTCACACGGAGAAACAAACCCTTTGGGAAAGGTTTTCCTGTTAGGAAGCACATGGCACACGCACAGTAAAGTGCAGGGGGTGTTTCCGGGCTGCCACGGGGATCTGCCGAGCGGCTGTTTCCACATCAGGTACATCTGCCTGCCAAGAACGTGGTGCATGCCAAGGATGGGGAGCAGGATCACATGCCAGGAGGTGGGATGAGGAGAATGTTGGATTTGGGCTGGGATGATCTTTGGATGGCTCACAGGGGTTTCAGCTATAATTTCCAAGATAACACAGCATGATGCATTTTGTGCTTGGTGACAGGAGCACTGAAATCATTTTGTGCAGCACCTGTTGCCTCCGACAGAGGTGACAGCAAGGAAATGCTGGCACAGAAGGGAGTTAATGAGGCCTGGAGAGGCGGCTGCAGGGCATGCAGGCGTCATCTCTGGCTGGTTTTAAAGGATTATGAGAGTTTGGGGTTGTTCATGGCCAGAGTTCTGCCACCTACTGCTGGGGTGCCCAATCCATCTGGAGGTAAATAAAGATGTCATGTCTGTGAGCTGGTCCCCTTCCTTGTGCCTGTGTGTGTTCACATTCTCAGCAGAGAAGGGGACCCTGGGCCAACCACCCCAGCACTCCTGGGCTCTTTCTCCATCTCTTCCACAGCTGTGGTGCTTTTAGACTGTTTTCTCCATGCTTTTTGCAAGAAAAGAACTGCCTATGTGCCAAAAATGGTGCTTGTTGCTCCTTGCAGAAACATCCTGGATTGGTTTTCTCTCTGCCTTCCAGACGAATTCAATGAAAGCCCATAGCAGCCCCCAAGGACCACAGTTCCCTGAGCTTGTAGTTTAAATGGAGATTAGCTTCTAAAATTTAACGAGGATCTCTGTGAAAACAGAGTCCCAAGGATAAAACAACAACCAAAAAAAAAAGAAGCCCATTGAATACCCATCCAATTAGGGCTTCCAACAGATCCTCATTAAACACTCGCTCCTGACATTTGACAGCACGGTTTAGATTAGAGCAGTGAAAAATTCCCTTGAAAAGGCAGATTGACATTTTACAGAGGAGTGTTTTCATAGCAGTGCTAATGGCTTCAAACCCCCAGCTTATACCCTAACATGGAAAAAAAAAAAAATCAAAACAACCCATTGGGCTTGGCAAAGGGGTAAGGAACAGCTACACTGGCTGGTAGGGAAACTCCCAGTGACCAAACTCCTGGCCACAGTCAACTCAGGCAAACCCTGGCCTTGTCTCTCCATGTATAGGGTCCTCAAAAGGCAGCATTTAATAAGATACAGACAGAAGCTGTGTTTTTTTTTGGCTGAGCTGAATATGAAATCGCCATGGCAACCTTTCTTCTGAGGTGATCCGAGTCAGGTAGCAACAGCAGATGAGTTAAAGGTCATCCCTGCAGAGAAAGATGGGCACTGATGAAGCACTTTAACAAGTCCCAGGGGAGGTGGCATTTAAAAGCCACCCGAGAGGGTTCAGCCAGACCTGAGAAGGGAGAGAAATCTGAGAGCAACAGTGATTTGGGATGTTCCTGGCTGAGAAGGCAGCAGCACAAGCAGTGCCCAGAGGTCAGTTCTATGAAGGTACAGAAACCATGACATGTGGGTCCAGACTCAGGCTTTCAGGACCTGGAGAAGAGCTTGTTTAGCAGCTGGGTAGGAACTGGGAAAAACCTTTGCACACAAAACTCCTGCTCTGAAGCGAAAGCAATAGCTCTGTGCAAGAAATGAGACCTCACCCTCCAGCAGGGAAATAATAATTTCAAAAATCATCTAAGACTAATTGCAAACTGATTTTCACCAGTACTTATGCTTCCAAATGCCTGAGGTTCTTTGAAAAACATCCCCTCCCACCTTGGATGAAGGGCTCATTGCGATTTGTGACAATGAGCCAATGCCATTATCCTCACTCCTCAGAGAAGGAAAACAGAGGCATGGAGGGCTTTGCTGTCATCTCCATAGCTAAATCCCAGCACTTCAAAATACAGCTTGGAGTGCAGTGGCAGCGGGTGCTCTGTATTTCTACAAACCATTTGTCCAAGTGCTGCACAGAATGTTTTGGGCGTCACAGGGTCAGGGTGGTTTGGTCTGAGTGACCCAACGCAGATCAGGCAGCAAGGCAGTGGCAGGGACAAACCCCAAGTTTCCTGGTTCCTGGATCCTTTTATCATACCAAAAGATCCTTCCCATCTGGCAGCAGCTGGACAGAGAGGTGTGGCAGAGATAGCCCCAGCCTCTGCCAGACCTGGGGCATCAGTAGACTTGGGGACACTCACTCCCATCCCAGCTGGGTCATCACATCCCAGGGTGGAGGCAGGAGGACACGGAAAACACCCATCAGAGTCTCCTGCCGTTTTGGAATTCTTCTCTGTCCTAAGAAATAAGTACAATTGCTCGATCTGATAAGTCCAGAGTTCAATCTTCATCCCAAATCGCTTTCTGTTGGAGTAATACCTGTGGGAATCTTTTTGTATGCTATCTATTTTTAATTTTGCTATGTTGTCAGGGTCTCTTTCCGAGGACTAGAAAGTCACAGCTTTTGTTGTGTTAGTTAAAGCTGAGCATCCCAAATAATCTCAGGTTCAAGAGCAGTGATTTCAAAAACCCCCACATACCACATGACCTGTGAAAAAAAGCTGTGCAAGCTCACAGCATCCCTCTTCCCTGTCCCTGAAAAGCTCAGCTTTAACCTGGACCTCATACCACAGTCTCTTCCATATCTTACTTTTGTCTCCTCCTTGGCTGCAGCCCCTGGATCAGGACCTTCACTTTTAGAAACCAGGTAAGAAAACGTCCTTGGGGTGACCCCAAGGATGGGAGAGAAACCAGAGGTTTGGGAGATCTTCAGAGATTTTTCTTGCTGCTGTACTTCTGGGAGTAGAGACCTTAAAAGCCAGAGCCCTCCCCCCCCCTCCCCCCCAGCAGTTTTAAGCAAGACCCAAATGAAAACTGATACTCCACCCAGTCCTGCCATCTTTAAGCTGGATGCTCACATTGCAAACCCTGCCTTGCACACATTACACCACTGTGTTTGCCCAGCTCAACGTGTATTTACTTGCAGGAAAAATGTCTCCGTAGCTCTGTTCTGGAGGGAGGAGATGAAGAAAAGATGGATCTGAAAGGAAGCCCACAGAAAGGGCACTGAGGGACTGTGGTCTGCAGAACACGTGGAGGTTGCAGCCTCTCCAGATCCCAGGAGTTTGCTGGCTCCTGATGAAATTTCTGCCTCTCTGACCAGAGCCACGTGCTCGCTGCTGGCCCCAGACCCCCTGGTTGCCAACCCATCCATTCCACAGCGTTACACAACTGCTTTGTGCCCATCTTCTGTTCAGATATCGGGACAAAATAAACCATTCTGCTCTGCTTGTGAGAAGGGTCAGTCTGCACCTTCCTCAGCCATTGGAGTTGCCATCGACTTGTCATCAGAGCTGCTCTAATTTGAACTAATGACTGGGAAACTCATTGCTGATTACAGAGCACTGCCAGGCTCAGGCTGCCAGCACACAAAATTCCAACCCCCTCCCCCCTCCCTGGTAGGATAATATTTCACAGCATTGCCAAAATGGACTTCAGCCGTTTATTTTGACAGCTGTAGTTTTAATTATTTATGATAAGGTTTTACAATGTGCTGGTGAAAGGACCACGAGGCATTTCAGAAAAGAAAAATGAGTCTTGTAGACCTTGTCTCCGGGCTGTGATAAACCAGGAGAGAGAAATAGGGAAAGGCTGGAGGACCCAGACTAGGAATCTTCTACAGACGGCAAGGAAAAGCTATTTTCCTTTGGACACCTCAATAGTTACCATAAAGCTGAGCAAGTGGGAAGCTCAAAACTTTGAGACAGGGAACAAATTTGCTCTTTCTTAGAGCAGGAAATTCCCTGTGCTCTGTCCCTCTGCCACTTTTATCCCCTGCCACCCAGCAGGCAGGAGAAGAGCATTCCCATTGCAGTGTCTCAGCATTTGCTTATTTGGGGAATGAAGACAAAAGCCACAAAGGTCACAGAAGAGAAAGTGACACAAATGCACACTGGGGGCTGGATTAGGAATTACTAAAAAGCTTCCAGCCTGTTCAACATTTACCCATGTTGATGAAATTGTTGATGAAATGCCCCACTGACATCACAGCTTGGATCTAACATAACCCTGGTTCTCCTCTGCTTCCTTGTGGGGCTGTGAGGTCCATGAGACACCTCACAGATTGGATTAACATGCCTGGAATTTGCAGGTTGGATCATCTTGATGTGACTTGTTTTTTCTCAGTCAAGAACATCTGCAAAAATCATGTTGTTCCCATGGAAAACTTCGAGCACCCAGAATTGGAAATTTCATCAGTAGTTCATGTAATGGATATTATTTTCCTGGTGGTAATAGGCAGCCCTTAAAATGTGCAAACTTGAGGACATAATTTAGTGTCTGTTCTGCAGCTCTTGATTTTTCAAAGGAGGAGAAAAATAGTAGCCCACCTTGTTAAAGCTCTCAGAGACAGATTGCTGGAGAGCATTAAATAAAAGCTCCCTGTTACCATTATACAAGGGAGTATTTGAGGTCTTGCCATTCTCTTGTGAGGCTGAATGTGCACCCATAACTGGTGCTTGATGAATGTGAGCCCACGGCAAAGGCTGTCCCAGAGATACTACAATCATCCCTTTAGTGTTAGTCTGAGGGGACCCATCACTTCAGAGGTGATTTTAAAGAGGAACATGAAATGAGCTGAGACTTAACGCCCGCAACATCAAGAGAAGATAGATGTAAAAAATAAATCAGTTTCTCAGGCAGGGGGTCAGGCTAATCACCTGCAGGTTCTGTTTGCTTTGGTGTGTTTCTAAGACAGCAACTGGACTGGATTTTGCCCTGGTTAAAAATAAAAGTAAGTTAGGATGTCTGAGTCTTTGAGAAAGGAGTCAAGAACGTTCCTTGCTCTGTTAAGTGCCTTCTGCCATGATTTTCCTCACATGAAGAGCTGACTCCATGCTGAAGGACAGCAGCCACTCCAAGGCCACTAAACTTCACTAACTGGTTAAGCCATCCCTGATCAGTGTGCGCTTGTCTCTGCTGGCCTTCCATGGTCATTTACATCAGTTTGAAGTCCCACCGGGTGGTTTCCATGGTCATATCAAATTGATACAAACGACTGCAGAATGTGCCGGGCAGAGGAGACTCATCCCGGCTCTCGGCAGAGCGTTTTGCAAAGAGGATTAGCAGCTGTGGGGGATGATTATTATCATTAGTGATGTCAGAAGGGAGGCAAGCAGAGAATTCAGTATTCAGTATTTTGAAAAAAGCCACGGGGTTCGGATTTGCAGTCAAATTCTACAAAATGTTCTACATCTAGGCTTAAAAAAACAAGCTAAATGTTTATTATACTAATAATTCTTCAGTTAACGTCAAGGCAGGTGAATAGGGGATCTAACACTCGATCCCCTGCTAGGGCTTTGGCAACTGCAAGTGCTGAAAAGCTGGATGAGACTAAACAGGTTGCGCAGAGGTTGCAGCACACACACTGCTGGGGACTCAGAAAGGGCTGCTAATTGCCCAAACCTGCCAGGAAACTGTTTGTGCCATGGCTCCTGACCTCCACACAGCCTGAAATCCAGCATGCTCTGGCTCTCCAGCATCAAGGACGCACTCAGGAGGATGTGTTTGGACCAGGTATGGTAGCTCTGGCTCTCATGTGATGCCCTTATAACCTGAGCACACCTCTGCAAAGACCGTGAGCCTCCTCTGAGCCTTGTATACCTTCAAAGAGTGGGTTTTTTCTGCAGCTCCAGCTCCTGAGTCTATGCTCATTTGCCACTTCAAACCCCAAACTAAAGACCTTGCAGGTGTCAGGATGTGCAGGGTAGTGTGTAAATATCTGTCCACTGAGATGTTCAATTAATTAGGAGACAATATTACATAAAATAATGAATACTAATGAATAAACAAACAAGCCTCATTTGAGATATTTTCAAACAATTTCAAACCAGTGTTTTGGCTTTTGGGTGCCTGAGAGCCTGAGGAGTGGCAGGAGCAGCAGCAGGGCAGAACATGGGCCTGGAGGCAATAGGTGAGAGAGAAACAAGGAGCTGTAATTCAGAGAGAGGAGCAGGACTCATCATTTCATGCACCCTAGGGAGAGATCCTGGTTCACTTCTTTGTTGTGATATAGACAACCTGCTTGAACTAGGGCAAGACTTTTAACTTTTCCCGTAGTACTGAGCCTTGATTGTTGCTGAAAGGATGAGATGGACATCTCCCACCAACACCCCTGATTCCACACCCCATGGCTACTCCAAGGTGCTCACAGCCCTTTCAGCACAAACACAATACTGGCTTGCAAACTTTACTTCCAAGCCAGCCCAGTGCACCTCAGTTTTCCCTAAAATAGGCTGTCTCCCTCCTGTTCTGGACCTTGGAGGTTGGTTTCCCCCATGGCAGGGACAGCAGCAGGACAGCTGTGGGGCTCAACAACTGTTACTTTACTCTGCAGTTTCAAACCTGGGAAATGTAGGATGCTGGTCTTCAGCATGACCTACATTCACAGCTCCAAATAAGCCTCTTTTGCCAATGTTGATGTTTCCTAGCTTCAAGTTGAATCTGGAATACACACATGAGTGCCCTGCTTTGCCTGGGTGTCCAAGGAGGGAAGTTATGACCATGCCCAAGCAGATGGTGCCCAGACCATCCGTGTCCTGCACGCATGGCTACAGCAATGCCCTGCCTGAGCCAACAGCAAACTCAGGTCTCTGTGTAACAGCATCTCCTCACTCTGGACGAGCTGTATTTATGCCTTATAGCAGAAGGATGGACAATAAAATGAATTTTATCATTCCTGTTGTTTTTCTAATATGTTGTCTTTCTAATATGTTGAATGGGGCTGGCAATGTACACCCACCTCATGGCACCCCTGGCAGGGACATGGGCAGGCAGCAGCTGTGGCAGCTCCAGCAATAATCCTGGAATCATCCAGTTCCAATCCCCCTGCCATAGACCTTCCACTAGACCAGTTTGCTCCAAGTCCCATCCAACCTGACCTTGAGCACTAGCAGGGAAGGGGGTAGCCAGAACTTCTCTTGGCAACCTCTGCCAGGGCCTCACCACCCTCACAGGGAAGAATTTCTTCCTTACGTTGAATTAAATCTCTCCTCTTTAATTTTAAACCTTGTCCTATCGCTATCTGCTTGTGTAAAATATCGCTCTTCCTCTTATAAGCCCCCTTTAGGTACTGATAGGCTGCAATGAGGTCTCCACAGGGCCACCTTCTCTTCTCCAGCCTTAACAACCCCTGCTCTCTCAGAGCGTCTCGTAGGACAGTTGCTTCAGCCCTTGGATAATCTTTGTGCTCCAAAAAATGTTCTGCCTTGGCTGCCATTGGCAGCACTCCTGTTGTTGTCTTCACTGGAGGCAGGTTTCTCACTCCAGATTTCTTCTTCCTTCACATGGGTGAGGAAAAAAACTAACCTGTCAGGTACTTTTTGTGAATAAGGGAATTCTTCATGTGCTTCATCTGTCTTTTACAGAAGTGCCAGTTTCACTGATCCTTTCAGACCTCATCGTCACTCCATCCATCATGTCACCTCAACACCTAGGATACCTTTAGCCTTGAGAAAATATGAGTAATACTAACTGGATTTTGTGCACAGGGAAAAAGGAAAAGCCCTCACATGTCTGCTATATTCCCTAGATTTGGGAGGATATTTAAAATGGTCTTAGACTATTATCAGTAACTCCTTCCACAAGGTAAAGATGAAAGAAAACGGCAAAATAATCTGAAAGAAGAGAAATGAGGTGAAAAAAGGGGGAAAAGAGAAGAAAGAGCATGCTTGTACACTCTGGGGACAATGCATGGAAAAAGACATCATTCCTGGTGTTCACATACCCTGGGGAATGCATGTAATAGCTCACAGCAGCCACACAGGTTGCTAGGTGTGCTTGGTGGCCTTTGAGTGACACTGTAACATTTAAAAGGACAATGATGACCACCCAGGGAATGTCTCCAAATCATGAATAGCCTGCATCAGGGATCCAGCATGGCTTAAAGAGCTGGGAGAACAGAAACAGCCCCAATTCTCTACTGAACTATTTGTTTCAAGAACTGAGGTGCATTGGACAAATCGTCATCAATGTTCCTCTTCTTGCCTCCAAGAGCTTTCTGAGGTTGCCCAGGGAGAGTCATATTTGTCACTGCTTTCATCTTGTTATTGGCTGATGGGAAACAGGTCAGGCACCCCGGGTTGGTTTAGGACCAGCACACTTGGTGCTGAACTGATCCCAGCACCGAGGGTCCAGCTCCAAACAGCGCAGCCACTCAGAGCCTTCCTGGGAACCACACGCTACCCCTGCCCTTCCCCAGCTCTTCCATCATGCCTTGTTTATGTTTGGGTCCCATTTATCATGCATGAACATAGATCATTGCAAAGACCATGTCTCAGCCAACTGTGAAATCTCATCTTGGCCTCTTGCCTTATGTGCAAGAGGATTTTCTCACTTCCATTACTCTGGGCTGCTACTGCACTGAGTTCTTCCTTCTCAGTGAGTCCCTGTTCCCCAGCAAGTGTCAGGAGAACTCATTGCAGCAGTGATGGCAAATGCCCTCTGACAATGTGAGCATTGCAGGCTGCCTCAGGCAGGACAGGGTGTTGAGTTATGACAAACTCCAGCATCTCACCTAAATATCTTCCGTGTAACCACCAATCCACCATCCCCACTGCCACTGAAATCTCTCTTTAGCCTGCCTCCCCTCTTTTGCATTGGAGTGAAAAGAAAATCAGTTTGTCTCGTATGCATGAGGCACTGACACTCTTGCAAGCCGTGGAGGAGCTCTACATTTGTGTTGGTGGCAGCAGGAGCAGGATCCATCCTTCTGACTTTTTACTGCTGGGTGGGCAAAGTCAGAAAACAAAAACAACACGTCCAGGTGACAAGAACAAAATAAGAGCTTGTTGGCTGGGAACTGGCAGCACACAAAATCCACCTTTGTGTTGTCTCAGCAGTGCCACAGCTGAGCCAGCTGTATTTTTGGCAGGAACCCTTCCTCCTTTCCTCACTCATGGTCAGTATGTGCTGCACCGAAGCCTAATGCAGGCTGAATGACACCAAGCTGTGACAGCCCCTGGGTGCTCAGAGGTGCCACACCACATTTCCAAACACTCCAGTGACAAGAGCCAGCCAGTGGAGTGTGATGGGGACAGAGATGGAGCCACCAAGCCAGATGATTTAATGTATTGGCCATGTTAAGTGTGCAGTGGCAGAGTCTGAGCTGATCTCCACAACAGCCATGGCAGCAGGAACAGATTCTTGCCCCAGTGCTTGAAGCCATGCTGTGTCCCCTGTACCTCCTAACTCCATCCCAACAATACCACTAAGCCAACAGGATCTGGCTTGCCCTGTGCTAAATGAAGGTAGCTCCTATCAAGGGCTCTTGATCTCTGACCTAGCAGCTCATGTCTTTTGGGAGAGTGAAAGACATGGTGTACAAAAGCTCAACACAGCACCAAAACCACCGACTAACTCCCTACTTGCTAAAAACTCAATATTTGTGATCTGCATGCAGGTTTCCTCCACTTGCACACGTTTGTGTTAGACCTTAATAGGTTTCATTGAAGTATTCTCAGGTTCTGCACAAAACTGAAATGCCAAAGGAAGCCTAAAACTTCGGGTTCCTCATGTCCTTCCTCAGATTTCAGCTTTTTAGACAGCACATCAAAACAGGAACATAATGAAGCTGCTATTATTGCTAATGCTTTTCACATTATTCGAGGTGCAGGGAACAATTATACGGCATTAATGACATGCTGCTACACTCGGGTAACGCTGCCAAACCGTGGCTCCATTCACCTTCTCTCCTCCACTTCTGCTCTTCCCCACCTGCTCCCCGTCAGAAGGCAAGGCACAGCCGGTTTGCTCCGCTTCCTCTGAAAAATCCTATCAAAGAAAACTCCAAATGCTCCGACTTCCTTTCAGAAAAATAAAATGAAATAAGCAGAGAAAACATCACCTTTCAGAAGCTTTTTGCCCCAGAGCATCAGCAGTGCCTTGATGCCTCCGGCGCAGGGCAAATTGCACAGCAGCTCCCCGTGACAGGAGCAGATCCACCTCGTGCCCGGCTGCCTGTTCTGCTGCTGAAGAGCCTGGCAGGTCTCCTCAGTTCTCTTTCCAAGCTTTTACGAGCCAGACCCATTAATCACCTCTCCCTTACCAAGAGAGACCTCGCTACGCACTCCCTGCTTGCCAGCTTTGGATTGCAGAGACAGATGCAGTTCCCGGGCTTTTGACCCGAGGTCTGTGGGAGATGAGGGTTGTGCAGCCCTCTGTGCAGGGTGGTGATGTTTGACTTGTGAAGCCCTGGTTAAGGGGGATGGAGCTCTGAGAGGTCTTTCCTGTGGCTCAGGCTGCCCAGGTTGGCACAGGATGCAAGCCCATCTCACGTAGAGCCAGCCGGCCGTGCTGTGGGCAGCGATGCCAAGCCCAGTCACACAGTTAAACGGCTGAATAACCCCTGAAGCAAGTGTCACTCATTTTATGGCTGGAAGGAGACAGGAGAAAGCATCACCTAGGGGTAGGAAATGCATGCAACACCACTGAAAGTGGGTGAGGGTTTGTATTGTGAAGTTCTGGACACACACAGCTTCCAAAAATGCCTCCTTGCCCCAGTGCCCCGGGGGAAGCACGGCCATGGTGCCACGGTGCAAGCACTGGGGCAGCCTCAGCATCCCTGCACTTAAAGGACTGTGTGTGGTTCAGTGAATCTGGATAATAAGGAAACATTCATCCTACAGCTGTGCCTTTACACAAGCTGCCAGCTCTGGTTTGGATCTGTAGCCTTGTGCCTTCTTCATCGGGCTCCCTCCTCCACCTGGGTCTGACAGGTGCAGCTGAGGTGAGAGGAGCAGCTTTAGCTTTACCCATGAGGGAGGGGCAAGACCATAAAATGATAAAGGGCACAAATGGAGTTATCACTGCAAGTGGCACAAGGTGGTTGCGAGATGGTTCATTATCCAAAAGCTTGTTGTGACCAGCGGAGCTCTGCACTCTTGGTAAGGATGAACTGATCTCCAGGGGCTTTCCAGTAACAAGTAAGGTAGAAAAAGGAGCTCAGAGGTTTTTTTTCTGAGTATACAGAAGATGTTTTGTTTATATCTTTAGATGAAAAAATGGTGGTATCAGAAACCCTATGTGTATATGTGCTTGTTTGCTCCTGGCACCCATCTCTGAGTGGCCTGAGGATGCTCTGGGGTGGAGGGGGGATGCCTGAAACATCCAGCTTTGATTGTGAAAATGGGTGAGTGGTCTGTGACTTCCAACAGTAGCAGCATGGGATATGGGGAGGTGACAAGACACCTGTATCTGTTCTTTAGGCTTGAGTCCACCAAAGAGGACATCAGGATTCTGTTCAAAATGCTGAAGCTTAAAATACCTGGAGGTGGAGCGGCTGAGGGCAGTTGTGGCAACTTGGAGAGTGGGCAGGGGGCTTGTGGGACCAGTGCTTTTACATGACTGGGGAGCTGTGCTATGTTCTTGTGGGTTTAGAGCAAACAGAGCAGGAATTGATACATCTTGAGTGCTGTGCTCTGTATTTGACATCTACGTGCGTGCACCTTGCGTGTGTATTCATTCTCACGGAGGCTCTTGCCTGTTTGCTCTCACACTAATGAGATATTCTCACTCATTTCTTTGTTACGCCAGCTCTAATTTCCAGCTCTTTGACACGAGCAACCATTTTTCTCTGAAAGGCTGTGATCGCATGGCAGGATTATAAATTTACTCCTGAAATGCACCATTAATAAATAATAAAGTGTTTATAAATATGCAAAATAGATTATTAGTCAATTCTACAAAATCTTGGCTACAGGAGCATAAAAGTGTGCCCTGCAGCTTGTATATCTATTATAAAAAAGAGGAAGGAACTAAAAAGAAATTTAGATTCCCTTTTTAACTTCCAAGCAGTAAATGCTGAATAACTTATTTCTGATAGTGATTATGTTAAAAGCAAACCATTTTTTTCCTTGAACAGCAGCAAACAACGTGCTGCAAATATGTGATTTTAAAAATATTATGTATATGCAGAGGGACAAAGTTGTTCATTTGAACAGCTCATTAAACAGGACCTCTTCAGCAAGAACCTCGCCTTGTCTGTGAGCATCCTGAGCAATACTATTGTTTTATTTAAGCTTAGCAAGCTTCAGGAATGCTAACAGTTTTTAAATAGTTCTGCCTGTTAACTATGGGAGCTCAGACTGGAACCCTGAATCATGGAATGGCATGGGTTGAAAGGGACCTTAAACACCACCCAGTTCCTTGGGAATGTGTGCTTGTTCATTGAGTTTCCCATTGAGACATGGGAAATGGAGGGTCCTGAGGATCTCAGCAGTGGATAACATCTGCCTTTCTAGCAAGACCCATCCTCACAGCAGGTTGTTGCAGCAATGTTTTGCCTTGTTAGTCCAAAATAAACAGACTTATTTCTCCTTTGCCACAGGTCTATCCACAAGGACATTGCTAACCTGTACCTGCAGGTAATGCACAGAAACTGGGAGTGGAAGTCAGGTAACTGGGAATTCGGTGGCAGAAATATGAGAGGAAGCTGAATGGCAAAAAGGGGCAGGAGGGGAAGAAGGAGAGGGACCACCACCTTCACTGCTGAGCTCTGAGAGCATTGCTGCACCATCAGCAAGAAGAACTAGTCTGACCCCCCAAAAAATTATCATATAGAGTAAAGGAAACAGCAGATATTGCCTAAAGAGACTGTTTTTTATTGTTTACCTGAGAATCATCTTGATGCCACTGGGATACTGTAGAAGTCTTATGTGAGGAGGTGGAGAGAGCCAGGTAATTTCAGACATCGTCCAAAAGGAGCTGCTGAGACAACTCTGCTGACAGCCAGGCAGAAATGAAGTGGGGAAATGTCAAATGTTCTTGACCTGAGCTTGAACCTTTATGAATTGAGGGCAGAGGGAGAGAGAAGTGTCCATAAAGAAGAGCTTCTCTTCAGCTAAATATGTTTGTATCAAGGCACAGACAGTCTGGAAACCTGTGGAGGGGGAAGAGCTGGGGGAGGCAAAGGATTTAGTAGTGGTGCTTCAAGGAACTGATGACAAAGAGTTTATTTTTGCTCAGCAGCAGTGCACTGATTATTCTGGGTAGGCATCAGAGCTCATGAGGCCCAGCCACATCAAGTGTCCCTTTAACAGACTTGTTCCTTGGTAAGAAATGCACATTTGAAACTCGAAGCTGAGGATTTACTGTGAGCAGGGCCAGTGAGTCTGGAGGGGAGTTTGGCTTCTGCAACCCTATAGCCCTGAGTGAGTCTCTCTCCCACCTATGTGTGTAAGTGGGAATTGTGCCACAGTTATTTCACTGGCATTCAGATTTGGCAGAGGAGTCTCCAAGGATGTTCTGTGCTGCCCAGCACAGGTCAGAGATGTTCAAACTGGCTCATTTGGCTTTTGGAATTGGTGAAGGTCCTGGGCAGGTATCTGGTGCTAAAATGTTGCTAGGCCAGAATAACATGTACATTGAATTAAATTATCTAGAAAGAGCCAGTGTAAGAAGCCCAGAGCAGTCAGGAAGAGGTTTAAGCAGATATGTGTTACCCTTCATAGAAAAGCCTTAAAATAAATCATCCTGGCTGAAGTGTGAAGTAGGTCATCTAATCTTTATCCCTCCTCATCTTTCAAAACAACAGTGTCCCATCTGCACACTACAGAGCTGAAACCCTGGCCAGAGAATCTGAGTCGTTGTTTCACATTCAGATCAGTGGGTTCCCTCCATCACTGGGAGGGATGGAGTGGGCAGCAACAGGCAACAGCTAGGAGTGTGTTCTCCAGCCAGGGCTGGCAGCCTTTGAAGGCTGGTAATTAAGATTGTAATCTCTTCCAAAATAGAGATTAAACATGCTGGTTGAAGCTTTGAAGCAACTGTTTAAGCTCCTCAGGACCTGCCTTCTCCTTCCTTTTGGCAGCCCAAGCAGGTTCTCCTCCCAGAGGTGGGTGGAGCTGGGCTCCCCTGTACTGCTTGTCCCCCAGTATAGAGGAAGGGAGTGAACATGATGATTTATGAGATACCAACAGGACGGGAAAGAAAAGCCTAGAAACCAGCTTTGTCTCCTAAGCCATCAAAAACTACATCCATATTTTTTAAACCCCTTTGCTTCTTAGTTTTAAAAGCAATGGCCACCACTTCCATGCTGCTTTCTCGAGCTGAAGAGTTGTTTTCCATGAATTAGAAGTGCTGTTTTGAATTGTATTTGGCTCATTTAACAACCCATGAGCAAACAGCCACTGGAGAAGTTGAGCCAACCTGGAGCTTTGCTGTCTGAGCTCAGAGGAGTGGGGGGCTCTGTTTGAAACCAGAGCTAGAGTTTCTGGCCTCTTCAGAACTGGTAATTGCCAGCTGATAGGGAGATAAAACTACCTTCAATGATGTTTTGTGCAGCCTAGCTACAGACTACTCGGTCTTAAGCAATTAGAGCTATTCCTGTTTCATACTCTTAATAGAGCTTGTTGTCAGGCATAATTCCAATCATCTTGGTGTTAAGCTCCCTCTCTCTGACAGCACTTGCCACACATCGCTGACAATTTTGCAGTTATCAGTATCAAGGCATCCAAAGATCACTGACACTGAGGCACAGGGAAGACACCCCCTCCCTTTTCCAGGGTTATAAATGTGAATTAGCTCCGTTCAGTTAACCTCACACTTGTACACAGAGCTGTTAATAAGAGCAGCAGCTTGTACGAGGGTGGTAGCAGCCACCCACAGGAGAGGAGAAGCTGTGTTATACTCTGGCCCATGCAGAACTCTTCTAAGTACTGGAGAAATAACCCTTTATTGGGATCCATTTCTTGCCTGAGAAAATCTTTGTTGTAGTTTTGGGCTTCCCCATGTCAAAATTCAGGCAGGGCTAAGATGAGCCTTGCCCTTTCCACCCACAGCCCCGGCTGCAATCATATTCATCAAACCTGGGTCTTCATCTCGTACTTGGTAACAATTTACACCAGTTTTTGGTCATTTGCTCATTTTCCACTTGAGACCTCATCAGAAAGGTGAGTACACCCAGCGACTGCAGCTGCTGCCTTTTGTTTCGTGGCATCCTCACTCCTGCAGCCTGGGCCAAGAGCAGCCTGTTCTGTTTAGCCACAGTACTGGGACTCACCTTGAGAAGTCTTCAAACTTCCTACACAAACCAGCTTTGCTGCTCAGCAGCTGGCTCAAAATGCCTGACAGTATTTTGTTGGGTATTTTGAATTAGACTGAGCTTTACTTTCCTGTCAGGACATAATTTAAAAGGCACAGGCTGGACAGCATCTGCCTTTTGTCTGCAGCACTGAATTACTCTTAGACTACTCCTGAAGAGATGAAGACATCAAGTGGCATGAGGCACAGGAGAGAGGCAGAGCGGACCCATGCCCAGGGTGCTGGATCAGTCTGTCCTGTAGCTGCTCCTGGGGCCAGGAGTGTCTGCACTCCATAGTGCAGGAGGAAAACAGTCCTGAGGTATTGCTAAAAACATGTAAAACAAACAAGCAGCCTCAGACTGCCCTGATCCTTATCTGTAGCACTTCAGCATTTTGCTATGCCCTGAAAGCCTCAAGGCAAAACTGTTTTAGAGATGGGGAACTTCAGGAATCAAGACTGAAGTGGAAGGAAGTCTCCTGAATAGCTGTGGTGTGACCTGGCCAACCCTGGGAGGGGACATAGCCTGGCTCAATCAGTGGTGCTTGGAGTCTGGGACAACAGACCTATAATTTGTTGGCTCCAAGGCACCAAACATGGTTGTATTTGAAGGCACTGAGATCCCATTCCTATTGCAGAGGGATTTGCCTTTTGAACCCAGATGTAAGCCCAGCTTCTTGATGGCTCATGGGCACTTGGTATGATTTAGTACATTTCTCCACCATGCTTCCTCCTTGTCAGGCTCTGGTTCAAAGTCACGGGACAAAGGGACCTACCGGCCTCTAACGAGGGATCACACACATGCTCTCACATCCACCAAACTCCAAAAAGCAATAGTCCCTTTCCCATTCCTGCCTTAAACATAACACAACACAGGGGGATTTCAAGAACATGTTTAATGATGGCAGTTTCTACTGAAACATGAGAAGTCCATTCAAACCCATCTTACCAATTTTTCCTTAAAAAGAAGCTTTGGTCACAACAACAAATTTAAAAAAAAAAAAAAAAGTTCAAGCAATTGCACAAAACTGAACACATGGTCCTGATACCTCCTCACACACAAACTGCAGCAGCAGAAACTCATCTAACAGAAGAAAAAATCCTTAACAAAAACCACAGCCTGCCGCTCTGCAGAGATTATACCATGTACATGGAGTTAGAGGAAACAGTTATGAACTAAGTGTTTGAATTAATTAGTGCCTGTAGACTCCTACAAGTCAGTTTGGGCTTAAGGGTAAGCACATCAGGACAGCACAAGGTTAGTGTGCAAGTGTTTGCAGTCATCTCTGCAACTTCCAGGGCAAAAAATGGAAATACAAAGCTATCTCTGTATTTAGTTCTGCAGGCAAGCATGGCACACTGACTTCTTGGCTTCTCAAGTGTAATCTCTGGTGACAGGGCTGTGGTTGAGTAAAGCAGCTGCAATTCTGTGCAGGGTTTTCCCTCCTCAGCACAGCACGCAGAAATAGAAAAGCCTCTCGTTCACTTGCTCTGTTTTGCCGCTGCTATGAGTCGGTAGACTCTGTAAGCACAGAGTGAGCTACGGGCAGACAGCTGTAATAACATTTCTGTTTTCATTTTCTGCAACAAAAAAATTACGCCTTTAAAAATGCTCTTGAACAAAGCAAGTTTGACTATGCAACACAAAATAGCAGCAGATACTAAGACACTTTACAGTCACGATCAAATTAAATCTGCATTGTAAGATACACAGAACATTAAGGTAAAACACTCACGTAGTGGTTGATGGCTATTTCTTCTCAGATGAACTCCTACAACTACCTGAACCAAACAGTTCAAATTATTAAAACTATGTTTTAAACTGATTTCTACTATTAAAAAAATATTCATATATATATACTATTAGATGAGTCACGTCAAGTGCTCTTAGAATCTTAACTAAATATAGCTATAGAATGTTTAACCAGACACTTTAAATCACATACAGCAAGTTTTGTAGAGGTAAACATTGCCTCACATTTGCAACAGCAACTGAGTATCAAACAAAGCATTTGGATTATTTTCATGACTGTGAGCAACTGGTCAGGTTGACCTTTTATTTCCACCAAGCAGCTGCTGCTTCCCTATAAGCAATTTTTAGCTTATGGCACACAGTTTGGGACCTCTCTGAGGAGCCAGAGCATCCCAATGGCAGTTGAGCATCTATATCTTCAACACCTTAAATACCTTGGTCCCTGTCCACCACTGAGATTTGCCATGTTGTGAAAACAGAGGGATTGTTTAGCCACAAGCAAGGGGAGCACATGGCCTTTGCCAGCCTAACTCAGCAAGTGGCCTGAAGTCGCTGCAAAAACTCCCAATTTCAAGAACTGACTCGCCCTCAGAAGGGAGAAGTGCCCTTCATGCACCTTTTCCTCTCATCTGTCTCCTACATAACTTGGTCTTGCCTTTCTTTTGTGCACAGAGATGGTTTCATTCCCTGTCCACCACTCTGAGTGCCTAATGCTCAGTTTAATGAGCGTGGCAGGAGAGTGGACGTGAACACGTTGCCATGGTGCCTGCACAGACAGGGCAGCCACCTCACCCGTCCCCTCCTTCCACACACGCCAACAGAAGCTTTTAACCTCCCTCTCTCCTCTCAGCATTGCCACTTCTCCAACTTCAAAAGGGCTCGGTCTGCCCAAGAAGTTCAATTCCCAGTCTTTAAAGTCTTGCAGTCCCAAAGAGACACTGTATTTCCTTCTGAAGCATCCAGCCAAAGTCTGAAACCTGTTTTACCAGGGCGGGGAAAGAGCCCCAGATCTCATCTCAACCTGCAGCATCCTTCCACCTTCTGGTCCCTGCAATTCCTACCAGCCAGAACACAACCTGCCCTGCCCATCCTCACCTTGCAGCTGACATGTCAAATATTGCTTAGTAACAGTGGAATGACTCAAACTCATTCCATGAATGAAAATCACAGAGCATTTTATATTGCCTTGATGACTAATATTAACACAACAGTCTGCTGTGGGATTTTTCCATCCAGGCTGAGCTGGCTGTCTGCAGAGCTTTTGCTGAGTCACGGCTAGGGGAAGCAAGCTGTGGTATGGGAGCTGCTGGGATGAAAGCACCAGGCTACTGGAAAGGGAAAAAAAAAATTCCCCTTCACCTCCTTTTACTGACTGAAGGGCCCAGGGGAGCCACACAGAACTGGCACAGGTCATGGTATCATGGCAAAGCAGTTTGGTGTTCTCAGCAAGCTTCGAATCCCAATAGGGCTTTAAAAAAAATAAAAATCCCAACACTGGCAGCCAGCTGCAAGGCTGGTGCTTTGCCAGAAGTTCTGCAGTCTCTATGAGGGATTGCAACCGCATGAGGGTCAAGCAAACAGTGGGACAATCCTAAAACAATTGGAAACGACGAGTTCCCCAGGAAAAGCAAGGTTCCAGCCAGCTTAAAAACCCAAAATAAAAGGTGTTAAGGGGTGCAGTAAAGTCTGAACTGCATCTGTGGTTACTTTAAACGGAAACCACAAAGTAAAGAAACTAACCCAGCTAGGTTTGCCCTTTCTCCCTCTGGCCTGGAAAGCGTACATGCCTGCGGTCTCCTAAACCCCACTCATCCAGAGGCAGCAATCTCATTTGCACAGTGTCATCCCACAGCTCTGACCTCTGCAGCACAAAGCACAGCAGAGAGCGACACTTAAAAATGCATCCTTGAGTTAAGTGAGCTTTGTCAAGCAGGTAGTAAGAGAAAACTTCCAGTTTGATAGAGAGTAGGATCACTCAAATGAAGCTTCCATGAGAAATAAGACATGTTCTCTCTGCAATCCAATCATTCCACATGAGGACTTACTTTGCTTAGAAAAAAGGTAATATAGATGAATTGTAGACAAGTTACAGTCAGCACAGGACAGTACAAAACACTGATTTTACTCCCCATGGAAGGGCAGAAAATTACAAAAATATATCTTCTTTAATCCAAGACTGCTATAGTTTAGAGTATGCCTGATTCTTCCTATTTCCCAGTGGTCTCATTTATTGAAGTTGGTCTGATCAGAGCTCCTTGGGACAATGAGAGTGTCATCATGAAAGCTTAGTGCAATTGTTGTAAAAAAAAAAAAAAAAAAAAAATCAGTAGCAAGTCTAGAAAATTTTCTACATGAGTCAACCTCTCACCCCCAGGCTTCAAAATTCTACACCAAACATAGTGTGGCATTTCAGCATGGCTTACATTTTTACCACCTAAAGTCCTACGTCACATCTCTAAGGCCCAAAAATACTTCTTGATTTTTTTTTTTAAACCCATGATCTGTTTAACAATGACCAAAGTTTAACAGAGACTGAAGTATTGAATTAGAATTTTAGAAAACAAGTCCTTGAGGCAGCTCAGTTCAATCTTCCTTGTCTTCCTCCTCCTTCTGCAAAATTTATTTAGACCACAGCGAGCTGCACGTTGGTACATGGGGCTGCATCTTGTCATGATGTAGTGACACCCCAGCCCTCCTAAAGCAAGAGAGCTGAGTTTGCGAGGAGGAACTCTGGTCATTCCAGTGCAGCAGTTGGGAAACCAGGGAACCAAATGGTGATGTTTTAGTCAGAAGATCCAGAGCCTGCTGCACAAACAGCACCTCGAGGAGGTGAGGCTTGGTTTGGTTGTGACGCTGCAGAGATGAAAGCCTCCCCTTTCACAGTTATGGGTTCAGCAGGTCCCTCGACAGCAGAATGACACCTCGCAGGGCACTGACGCTCCACGGAGCTGCTTTACCTGGAAAGCAGGAAGAATTAGTATAGATGTAGATTTGCAATTAAACAGCTTACAGGCAGAGATGAGAACCCATGTGCAAAGCAGGGGGGGGGAAAAAAAAAAAATCCCAAGAGCCACAAAGGAAAAGGCAGCATTATTCACTGGGATTGCCATCAGTCCCCTCCAGCAATTGATGTCTGTGATGCACTGGCACTGATGTGATGTTAGCACCACGCCAGGGGAAGAGAGACCAAGTGAAGGCAAAAGCAGAGCTGGATGAGACAAAACCCAGATGCTGAAAGGCCCTGCGGCCAGTCACTGTGCAGAGCACAGAAGGGAATGTGCACAGGGAGGCGGATATTTCACTGCAAGTGAAACTGCATTTTGGACAGCGCAGCCCCTTACTAACCAACACACATGGATCATCCTTCTTGCTATGCATGCTCCTCCTGACACCCTAGTGCTTCAACTGCTTCACGGTTCAAAATAGTTTTAATAGGAACTCTAGGAAGAAGGTGAGAGCCCTCCTTAGGACTGCATGAGCCAGCAGGAAACGGTGTGCTCCTTAACAACTCTTACAGCAGCATTGGGAAAGAACCTGGCCCCCAAAACCAAAAAACTGCTTTTTCACCATCTCTTTCCTCCCCTGCTGTGGGCCTATGGGAAATCCTTAACAGCAGCACCAAAGCTTTGGCAATTTGTTGTATTTATAGTGAGCTGCTGCCCGTGTTGGTGATTTGCACTCCCTTCAGATGAGGATAAATGATACCCCTCCATTTATACACAACCTGTCACTGCTGCCTGCTGGGGAAAAAAAATAAGCTGCTATAAACCCCAGCACAATTCACCTGGCATCATCCAGAATTGCCTGCAGCTTTCACTCGAAAAAAAAAATCCATTAGGGCTGCTCCCTTGGGAGTGAACACTTCGCTGTAACAAGTGGACAATTCCATGTTCCATTCAGAGCTGCACATGCAGTCAGGATATGGAAAGGATGTAGCCAAAGAGAAGGCACCAGTAGTGTAATTCTCATATTTTACAGAGATTCCCAAAAGACTCAAGCACATCAAAGGCTGAGCCCTGCAACTGTGATGATGTTTCTACACAGTTCAATGCTGTTGGTGCCTGAAAAAGGGATGATTCCAGAATCCAGCCCTTACATGTGGTGCATCTTTCCTCTGAAACATCCTGCAAACTCTCAAAAGCCCTTTAGACCCATGACAGTTGAATAAATATTACTGTCCTCTTCCCTAAGCCTGCCACCACTCCTTACCCATAAATCTTTCTCCCTTTCGAGAGCACTTTGGAAGACACATTCCTAAACTGCTTCTGCGTTCTCCTGGTGCCGCTGCTGTTAAGAGGGAAAAATGACAATCCATGGGGGAAACAAACTGAGGAATTTTACTCAGCTGACAGATGGACAGAGGCTTCAATCTGGCCAAGAAAAATCTTTCATCAGTATTTATTTAGGAGCCTGACATGAGGACCAGCATTAATGTTCCAAGTTGTTCCCCAACTCCGGGCTGTCACATGGCACATATCGCCCTGGACAGTTGTGAAATTCCCCCAGCTGGGCTCGGCAAGCTTAGCAAGAGCAGAACTTGCCTCCAACAGCTGCAAGTCAACAGGGAGAGGAGCCACTGCTGATATCCCAGATTACTAAAGTGCTTTCAAAGCCTTTCATGTGCAAGGCGCCACAGAATTTATTCAGTACTTGTTTTCAGTTTCCTATTGAAGCTGACAAGAAATCCCCCAATGAGCTAAGCTAGAGTTAATAAGCTTAACAAGCTAACAATTTTATTTACCTTTTCAGAAACTGGTTCTTTTTGCAGCTGTTTGAATCTCTTTTCTCTTATTACAAAAAACCAAGCAGAGTGCTCTGTGGTGGGGGATGGACACCGGTTTGTGGGGGATGTCTGCCTGTAACCTACTTTACTTCACTGCTCTCTCTACTCGAGTATCACACGGTGCCAACTCCCTGATGAATCAATGGCTTAGCTCCATCAAGGAGATGATCATGGAACCCCGTGCAAATTTCCCTTGCCTTCCTGAAAGAAAGGCTAAAGGAGAAAAGAGGAGAGGGAAATCTTCAAATCAAGATCTATTTGTGGGATGAGAAAGAGCACACTTGGAAGATGGGTTTTAGCTTTCCACTAACTCATTTTTGAAGATGGGCAGCAAGTGTAATCCCATCATAAAACTTGAGAAAACGTCTGACATCTGGAAAATGAAGACCAATACAGCTCATATGGTCCAGAAATCAATTGGACAGGGATGCTTTTTGGCCTTCAGTAGTACAGATTGAACTGGTGATCAAGAAACAAACAAACAAACACTCTTTCCATGCTCAGTTTGCTTTCTTTGTGTAACTCTAACAAATTTCAGAACAATTCCTGAACTTTTTATGCAAATGCCTCTCTCAATACCAGAGCAAATACGTACAGAAAACCATCCTCCATATGAAAACACTGGTTTCCATGAAGTTTTTCAAGGTACTACTGTCCAAGTCATCTGGCATCTTTGCTCTTACGACAATCTTAGATTTACACTTTCAGCCTCTTGTCACTAAGAAACTGTGCCTGCAGGATTAGAGAAGCCACTGACAAAGCTGCTTCCCTGCTACTGGAATGAGATTGCAACAAAAGGATCTGATCTGGCACACACACACACTTTGGAATTCAACAAAGGTAGCAGGGGGTGGATTTTGCATCCCCAGAAAGGACTGTGTTTGGGTAAGATTTTGAAGTGGTCTCATTAGTCTGCCTTACAGGAGGAAGGTGGTTATTTCTTGTTGCTCCACTGCCCAAGGGAAGCCAGAGGTGGGATCTACTGGGAGCCTAAAAAACCTTAAAGCCTCCTGAAAAAAAAAAAAAAAAAAAAGGAAAAAAAATGACCTTCAATCCAACAGCCCAATTTACACTGTCTGCTGTTCTTTGATGCCTCATGTAAGACTGGAAACAAATCCACACAAGGACAAAGCATTAAAGGAAAGAAAATTAACTGCAGGAGAACAATTGGAGAGGTAAACGCAGCTTCTCCCCTGTTGCTGCTCCACACCAACTGCCTTTTAATTAGAGAGCTGTTTGCATTGCATGGAGAGAAAGCACAGAATCTCAATTACTCCCCCAAACACAGATGTAAGTGCCAGAACAGATCTTCCAGTGATGGGAGGGGACCTCAACCAAACCAGCCCAGAGCCTCCCTACATCCTGAATGCCAGTTTGGAAAGGAGGGGAGGTCTTGGGAAGGTACTTCAACAGGAGACCTCGTAGAAGTTCGTTCCCTGACTTACTGTGGGCAAGTCTGAGCTGCCCATTCTGCAGCTCTATCCCTCTCTTCCCACCTGCACACAAGCACCTATGAAGAACCTCCTGACTGGTTCAATGGGGTTGTCAATGTCAAACTCAGAAACCCAAATCTGCAAAGTCTCTTTACTGGAGACAGGATTTACAAACTGTTTGCAACATGGCCCGCAAGCTGCACAAAGGAACCAGATACATTTTACAGCAAATGTATCCTCAAAGAAGCTTTCCCAAAATCAGTACTGCTAAAGGGTTGTCTGTAAGATGATCTCTCCCTCTAAACTGAGGGAGCTCTGTTTGAACTAAACAAAAGTATGTCTGAGACAGTAAGGACTTCAGAAACTGTGGAATTTAATAACTGTGGCACTGTGGCAGAAAGGAGGAATTCCCACAGCTGAAAACAGGACTGGCTGGCTAAGAACCCAAAATCCCTGTGGTCTCTGAACACAGCACAAGGTGAAGAGCCATTTGCACTGCTCAGGAACCCAGGATGACCCAATACCTTTAGTGAAAGCATTGGCACAGCACGAGCTCCACAGAAACGACGCCAGGGAACAGGAACACAGCTCTCATGAGTCAAATGGTTTCCAGCAACCTCTCTTTGTTCATCCAGTACTGTGCTATTAGACATCTTATCCTGACACACTGCCACGATTAGGAATCCTCTGTTCTCACTCTTTGGGGAAAAACCCCTCTGATTCCATTTCCAAAAGTTCACAGAGAAAGTACTGAGTTAAAAGGAAGAGAGGTGGGCGATGCAGGCTGTTAAAGCAGCCCTTGGCGAGTCAGATCCCTGCACTGTGGGTTTAACAAAGCTCGATCCCAAAGTACAAACTGCACAAGCTGAAATCATGAGAGCAAACACAGGGCAGCTACAGGGAACGGCAACAGTCAGGCAAGGACTGATAGGAGTCCTCTAATTCAAGAACCAATTGTTTACACAGAAAGGCTCGACTCACACCCTTCATTGTTTCACGGCTCCCAACTATTTCCTGACTTTTATAGAGAACTAATGCAGTGACTCTGGACACAACCAGTGGAGCGTGTGGTGGTGTGTGGTTCAGATGTTGGCACAAGTGTGCCTAGAGCAGATGTGGTGTTCTCTCTTTCCAAAGCTAAAAGATGGGCACAACATGAGTAAGGTCTGTAAAATCTCCAGTTAGAAGTTGTCAAGATCTGCATTTTTATAATTAAGGAGGGCTTATTTCAGCCTAAGTGGGACAGATTTTAAAGTAGGCCTTATTTGGATGAGAATGCAACTCGAATGGTGTGGATGGCTTGATGAAAATAAAAATAAGAGATGCAGATACCCTGGTGCCATAAATCAATGCACAGCATCTTTATGTGCTGAGTGGTTGCTATAAATCTCAGCCTGGAATAGGCACCAAAAGTTTTGGGTTGTCACACCACTCCCATGTCACAAATACAAACATATTTAGGGAAAGTCTGTTGCTAAGGGATAACTGCTAACAGCATCAGGAAGGGACTGTAGTCCTCTCGGTGTCACAGACCAACATGAGAGCATTCTGGTACAAACCCAGAGGTTGGTGGAGATTCATTATAATTTCTTTTCCAGGCTCAAAGCAGCACCTGGAAAAGCAGCCCTGGATCCAGTGTGAGTGCACACGAATGACTGCTAACAGCTGTCCAAGAGGGAAAGTTCAGTCTGTCAAACCCTGTCAGCTACTTGGGGCATGTGTATCCCATCGTGCTGCTCTGAAGAGGAAAGAGGAAGGCAGACAGCCTGGGGGTAGCAATGTGGTTATTGCAGGAATAGGAGGGTACAGAGCCACATGTGCTGGGAACAGGACGAGGGGGCTGTAAAGGACAGGGATAATTCCTGGGCAGAGTGGAAGGGAGATGCAACTGCCTCACCTCTGCCAAGTTGGCTCAGCAGAGAAATAAGAGAGCTGTCTTCACTAATAAGAGCTCAAGGAGCAAGCCTAACTGGACAGGCTGGCAGCAGTACCTGTATTTCACATCAAACACTGTTGAGTCTTCGTCCTCGTCATCTTCCTCGTTCAGAGGAGCCATTTCTACCCGCTCGGCTGGAGTGGTGATTATGTCGTACTTCCTGGTCTTCTTAATCCTCTTGCCAGACCTGAAACACAGAGTTGGGAAGGGAAGGATTGTCTTTATACAGTATTCCTTGGAGAGGCTGAAGCTGTTCCCACCAACTCTGAATCACTGCCCTGTTTGGTTCAGACTCCCCAGACACAAAGTGAGCAGAACCAGCCTCCATCCCCTCCTGCTGCTTTTCCAAGGCCACCGTTTGTGCCCGTCTGTGGAGCACAGCTTCTCGTCAACTGCAATCCAGATCAATGTCAAGTCTTCCAGCTGCTGACAAACCAGAATCCTCTGGCAGCCAGGGCAGCCCACCACGTCCTCCTGCTGCCACACTCAATAAGTGAGACGTGAGCTTAATCAGCTGAAGCAGCCCATGGTTTAGTGAATGTGTTTGGATGAGAAAGGCCAGGTTAAGCCCTGCTGAGCCACAGGAATGTTCTAGGCAGGATTAGAAGCACAGGGGTGCTGATGTCTGGGTACAAACAGCCTGCTGTATTTCTTGCTACCAGGCCAAGCTCAGGACTCCCCCAGCAACAATACTGAGTCTGATCTGAGCAGTTTCAGGCTCCGTGCTGTGCAGGTGCTATAAAAAATAATCATCTATCATTCAAAGCTAACAGCACCTACCACCTCTCCTCCAATAGATGCCAGGCTTATTTTCCTTTTGAAATGGAGATGCTCACACACCTGCACATCCCACAGTTTCGAGAGATCTACTTTCTAAGACTTTCAATTAACAAACACTTGGTGTGTGGCTTTTCAAGTAATTCTCTGCCTCTAGCTTGAATTCTGCAGGTTCTTTTTTATTTCACCTACTGCTTTCATGAATATTAGGAAGGTCACACTGCTCGTGCATGAATTCAGTTTTGTGATTATACATTCAAGAAGGTGTTGATGCATACGGCCAGCCTTGGGGGAAAGGAGTGGATGGTTCTGGTTAACAAACTGCAAAATTTTTCCCTTTGCCTTTTATAAAACAAAACTGGTACCTGCCAAGCATGAGAAGGGAGCTGGTGCAGGCACAAGTAAGCAGCCCCTAATTTTTGGTAATCACAGCTAGTGCTTTGAGCAGTCAGCACATCATGAGTGCACTTTCACCAGCAAGAAGGCTTGCCCTGGCACTTCACGCAAGGTGTGCTGGATTCAACAGCACTGTTTTTGCCTCAAGATGCCTTTAAAAAAGTTACACAGCAGCAGGAACCGGCGTGTAAGCATTGCAGAGAGCCTGGGACTCCAGCCCTCTGTGTGCATCTCCACCACTATGGTCCCTTCCAGGCCTAAAGTTAAGGAAATTCAATTCAGCGACCTGCTCTGATGCAGAAATCTCAGTGCCTCCACCTAGCACTGCTTTTAGGCAGTAGTCCAAGGCTGAACAAACATGTCCCAGCCCTTGGGATGGAGCAGTTTGCATTTCCTCCCTGTTCTGAAGGCTAAGGTTGCATCAGAAGTGAGGAGAAAGTTGTCTCCTCTCTAATCTTTAGAGCAATCTGTGCCACTGTGTCACGCAGAGCACAGGGTGGTTTGTTCTTTTCCTACTGTTGTTGAAACAAGCAATTTTATATCCACTGCAGTAGGACTCTTAACCCAAACACTTGAAAATCCTTTTGAAACCACTTCTCTATTATTCTGCTTCTCTGCTAAAACCTAGCACTGAAGTGAAGCAGGGAGGTCTCATCGAGCAAGTAATGCATTGTTTTTACAAGAAATATTTACTCACGCTGCGAAGCCTAAACATAGACAAAACTAACCTGTGTCTACTTGTCAGAACTAACCAAGCACAGCCTTACCACTCTGAGTTCACCTGCAGGGGGTTTCCATAGGTTCCATTTAAGATCTTACCTGCACATCAGGCCCACTTTACTGAGAGCCATCCTGCCTCATTTCCTCCATTAAAAAACATAACTTATTCCACAGAGTTAATCTTAAAATAGTTAATAATGGAGTGTTTGAAGAAATTACTGCAGAACAGGTATTTTTAGAAATGGGAAACTAGAACCTTTTTGCTTCTAGCCATTAATTAGTCTATCTGGGCTACACTTTCAAGAGGACTTGGAGCAGAACTCGCTGCACAGTGATCTATTAATCCCTGGAACCCTCACTTAACCACAGTGCTCATTTAGGAAAGGCAGAAAGCTTGTTTTGCTGCTGGTTTTTGGCTAAGCTGCTACAATCAGTTGTCTGCCACTGATAAGGCGAAAAGGTCTTTCCTCACCACCCCTTTCCCAATTCATTCCACACCAGATTTCCTAGCTAATTTGTCATTAATCTACTTTTCCTGTTGCCTGTTTTCTCACATTTGCTCATTTGAACAACTCCCTCAGGCTTCATAAATATTAGAAGAATTACCCAAGCTAACTTTGCAGCAAAGCCTCAGGAGTATGCCTACATGCACACAAAATAAGGCTGCCTGTCAGGAAACTATTTCACATTAAAACTCCTGAAACCTCAGTGGGATCCCTGTAACCATCAGCCACGACACAAAAAGGAAAAGCTCTTTATCCAGCAGGTGGGACCAGGCAGCAGAGTCAGAAGAGCAGCACTAGGCAGGAACTACAGAATACAAATGTTTCATGACCTTCGGAGACCTCCTGGATAGGATCAGGACACATCAGGCCTCATGGGCAAACAGAGGATCTCCTTTCCAGCCAGGTTCATTTTGGGGGGGCTTTTTAGAAGCAAACACAAAGCATGCTGGAAGCTGCAGTGGTCAGAGTGTGTCCCTCACACAAGGACACACTGAAACACTCCCCAGGCGGTTTAGCCAGGGCAGGAGTGGTGCTGAGTAGTTCAGCACAGAAAATCATCTTCCACTTTAAAAAATCCTGTTGCTTCTGCTGACTTCAGCCACCCCCTGTAATCAGGAGGGGATGCTACGGGTCTTGTCCTGAATTACCATGAGGAAGAACAAAAAAACCCCAAATTAACTGTAGTCAGGGATATTAACCCTTCGCTGCAGACCCAGTGCTGCTCCCACCAAACCAACTCACTCGTGTTGACGCAGTGAGCACAACACTTGGGTGAAGTTGGAGTGGCACTGGGCTCGGATGCCTGAGGCACCACACCAGGGTCTGCCTGGTCCATCCCAAATCAGACACATGTCCCTCACCATGCAGAGTGCAGGGAGGGACAACACAGCCCCACACAGGGCTGGGCTGGAGCAGAACGCTGACTTTGTGTCTGTATTTTGCCCTGGGGCTATTTTGATCAAGCCCCAGTCATATGCAGCACTTCATCCTCCTTTCTGAGGCATCATGTGGTGGGTAACTGCTCGAGTCAACTCACTAGTTCATTATATTATTTACGCCCCTAATCTATTTTAGTCAACAACACTGGCATTCAAAGATAATGCTTTTCCTGACCTAGAGAGAGAGGTCTCTGCATTTCTAAACTTGTATTAACACTTCCTGCTAAGAGATGTAGTGGGAGGGGACCTTCCTTGGAATAAAAAGAAAACTGAAAAAAAAAAAAACAAACACATGCCTTCTTAGCAGGGTGATTATTGGAAGTCTGATGAAGCCAGTTCCTCCCAGAACTGCAGCAATGTTATAACAGGAATGGAATTAGGACAGTTTATTTGCTGTTAATGGACTCTCTTAGCAGTTAAAAAAAAATATGGAAATATAAACCTCAGGAAACTGCAGACTTACTACCAGATGATGAATTAAATCAGCGATATTTCATTACTGTTCATCTGTCTGGGTATCTCTGCTCTCTGGATAGTGCTGTACACAACAAAGTCAGACCACGATGCCAAGTCCTCACATGTTTTCTGGAGATGGGGCACGTAGTGATAGGACAAGGGGGAATTACCATAAACTGAAAGAGAACAGGTTTAAATTAAGTATTAGGAAGAAATTCTTTACTGTGAGGGTGGTGAGGCACTGGCACAGTGAGGCTGCCAAGAGAAAATGTGGATGCCCCATCCCTGGAAGTGTTCAAGGATGGTGCACTGAGCAACCTGTTCTCTTGGAAGGTGCCCCTCCCTATGGCAGTGCTGTCACACTCACATCAAGACAATCCAGTTTTCCCTTTTGTCATTCTTTGTGGCCATAACCACTACCTGCACCTGAAGCTTAAATGAAGCTTTCAGTATGGATCTAAAATGTGTTTTGGGGTTGGATGTTTGGTTGTTCTGGGTTTCTTTCTTCTCCATTTAATATAATTTAATTTGAGGGTTTTTTCCCTGCTCCTGGCAGAAGTCTTGTCTTTGCTAGAATACTCTAACTGGTTACAATAAAATTAATTTTAAATCAGTCAAACTCTCTGGGGTTAA
Source organism: Myiozetetes cayanensis (assembly GCF_022539395.1). Classification (NCBI taxonomy): domain Eukaryota; kingdom Metazoa; phylum Chordata; class Aves; order Passeriformes; family Tyrannidae; genus Myiozetetes; species Myiozetetes cayanensis. The sequence goes on from NW_026087048.1 coordinate 14,646,478, forward strand.
GACTTGGATTGCTCGGAGCAATTGCCCAGCTCATAGAACAAAGGGTCATGTATCCTATGATCATGTGCTTGAACCTCTCTCCTCAGTGTCAGTCATTTATACCAGTTTTGCAATTACTGGAAAACTAAGCTAAAAATGGTATTTGAGGAAGACATACAAATTGAACACAAAGCAACAAAACAAAGCAAAGTAAGCAGGTAGCTTCTTTCTAGAAATCTAGATAAATAGCAGCCTTTCCAGCCTGGGTTCTGCTCATTCAAGGGCAGGTCAAGACATGAAGAAAACTCTTATAGCAGAGAGTCTTCTGCTATAATGAAAGCTTTGGGTTGCTTTCAGCTGGCCCACTGGAGCAGAAGTAACTTATCCAGTTTCCCCAGAAGGCACATGGTCTACCAGCACACTTAGCCACATCTGAAAAATTCTGTTTCCTGTGAGCTGATCCCAAGAACTGTATTGCAATGGAATGAACTGAGCTGTACCAGAAGAGAGAAACAGGGCAGAATATGGGTGTAAAAAGGCAAAACCCAAAGTGCAACTCCAAGACTGAATTTAGCACACATCATCTGTTGCAAGACACTGTGTTTCTTGGTAATGCAAACTACTCAACTATTTGATTAAGAATAACATGAAATTCGTTTTGTTGTGGAAATGGTTTTGGGTTGGGAGCATGCAGAGCCCATGGGTATAGGAAAGAAAGCAAACCCAGAACTGAGCTTGCAAAAAAGAATAAATAAATAAACACTATAGCAATTTAGGCCTTGCCACATGCAGACAAATAGTAAAGTCTTGGCTGGCCTTCACAGACCCCAGTAGGCACAGAAAGAAAGGAAATTCAGACCACTTTGGGTGACACCACACTCTGAATCCCTGGACCATCAGATGAATTCAGAGCATAACATTCCCAAAAGAAATGAAGAGGAATCTCTGAGTGCTATCTTAAAAACAGAGCTGAAAACTGGAGAAATATATCTATCCCTGCTCAAATAAAAAAAGGAAAATAATATAAACAGTAAAGTATGTAAAAGTTAAATGTATATAAAAAATAAAATGTATAAAAATTAATCCAATGCCTGTGACAAGAATATCTGGCCACTCACTAGTTAATTTCATTTCTACAGCCCATATCTAAAAGGATAATTTATTTCAAGCAACCCAGAACAATTTCATAGTGAAGGTTTAATCAAAGATTGGATTTCAGCAAAATCTCTTTAATAGGAATCCATGACACTTCAGAAAAAAAATCGCAATTTTTGACTAAGTGTGAACAAAGCTCTTATTCTGATGGAGAAAAGCTTTACATTTATTGAGGGTAAATCCCTTATCTCTTCTGCACCAGAATCTCCTCTGATCTACGTTGTCAGCTACAAGTGTGACGCTGTACAGACATACCTGTTGGTATTCTGGTCTCATTTGCAACTGAGATAACTGTTTACAAAATAAAGAAGCATACTCAGAAGTTAAAAAGCTTCACCTTCCACTTCTCCTAGCAGGTTCTATCAAAGATGTACAAGAGATCTGGCATTGGGCAGGGCAGGTATGTGTATTTATTTTACTGTATCCTTAATGCTGCATTTACTCTGATCAGTTATATAATGACAACTTTGGCATGGAAGAACTAATCCACCATTCCCAAAGTGGCTTTAACCTGGACTTGGTTTTGCTGATTAGGAAGGCCTTTAAAGGCTATCAGTTTGCCTTCTTTGGCTAGGAATATTCAGCCTTATGCCAGGTCTCCTTGACACAAGATCTTGCTTTATACCCAGGAGAAACTGTGGCAGAGGAAATAGAGTCTCCAAGATCAGATAGGAGTAGAAATTCAGGCTTTTCATTCTTCTCTTAGTTATAAACTTCCTAATTCTAGCTCATATACCCACTATCAATTCTGCTGTTTGTCCATGACAACTTTATACAGCTGCAAAGTGGATATACTGATTAAAAAAAAATCTCCTCAATACTTTATTGGGCTCTCCCAAACCACCTCATTTTAATGAGCACATATATTTGCAGCACCTTCTGCCAGCTGCTGCAACACTTAAGTAGAATTTAGTTAAATGTCAATTTCCTTGGGAAAATATCTGTTCTGATCATTTCAGTTTATAGACCCCACTTTGTAGTACTACTGTTATGAATACTGCCCTTCCTACACAGAATTAATTCCGAAGCAGGAGAAGCAGAGCATTCAGCCATCCCGTAAATACGAAGGAACTGCCTGAAGACAGAACAAGGAAGAATTTGCCAGCTCCACTTGTTCAACTGCTCCTGTCACCTGAGACGTGGCCTGGCCTCCTCCCTGTGCTGAGTGCCAGCTGTTCCCCTCTCCCGGCTCTTCCCGGGTGTCCCTGCCCAGCAGTCGGACACTGAGCTGAGACACTTTGCCATCTGGACCTGGATCTCCAGCTGGGCTTTGTGTATCTCCATGGACCGCCATCCCAAGGCTCCTTGGGCCCCAATCCCAGCGACCCCACTGCCTACAACCCCACGAATTTCCAGACGTTCCCCCTGGAGTTCCACGTGGTACTTTCCATGCCCACTCCAGCCTCTGGCCACCATGCAGTGAGTGAATCCCACGCTGGAAAAGCCCACTTGGAACCCAACTCCTGCCCTAATTTCCTGCAGAAGCGGGAGGAAGGAAGGCGGAGCAAGATTTGCCAGGCCCAGGCAGCTCCCTGAGGCTTCCCCAGGGGCTCCCGAGCCACCCACAAACGCTGCGCTTGAGGCCGGGCTTTAAGACTATTATTACGGGCTAGTTACTATTATATAACATATAATTACATATATAATTTTCATAGGTAGATAGATAACAATAAAATAATAAAATAAACGGGGAGAGGTTTCACCCCTTCTCCCGGAGCCCCAAAGCCGTCCCACCCGCAGCCCCGCCGCGTCTCGGGGCGCCCCCGGCCGTGCCCCCGCCGCGGTACCTGAAGACGCGGAGCAGGAGGCAGGCGATGAGCGCGGCCGTGAGCGCGCAGGCCCCGATGACGGCGGCTTTGAGCGCGGACAGGTCCCGGAGCACCGCGGGCACGGGGCTGAGCCGGGCCCCGCTGTGGTTGCCCGGGGCCGGCGCGGCGGGCGGGTGGCTGCCGTTCCCGGCCGGGGGCTCCAGGCTGCCGCGGGCGGCGGGCGCGGCCGGCAGGAGCAGCGGCAGCAGCAGCGAGGCCGCCAGCAGCGGCAGCGGGGCGGCGGCGGCGGGGCGCATCCTGCCCGCTCCGGCTCCGGCGGCTCCGGCTCCTCCGGCCCCGCCGAGCCCCGGAAGGCAGCGCCGGCCGGCCTGGCCCCCGCCCCCCCCGAGAGGCACCGCCTCCCGCCGCCGGGGCCCCGAGCCGGGGAGAGCCGGGACGAGCCGGGGCGGCCGGAGCCTCCGCCCCCGGAGCCTCCCGCGGCCACAGCGGGTACCTCCGGCCCCGCAGCCCCAGCGGGTTCCGAGCGCCCCGTCGCTGCCTCTCCCATCACCACCATCTCTTATTAGAGATTGTTCAGAGAGGGCTGCGAGGATGGTGAAGGGTCTGAGGGGCCGTATGAGGAGCGGCTGAGGGCACTTTGTTGCTCAGCTTGGAGAAGAGGAGGCCTAGGGGAAGCCTCGTCGGGGTCTGCAGCTTCCTCAGGAGAGGCAGCACCATCTCTCCTTTCTGTGACTCTGTGACCTCTCTCAGGGGCAGGACCCGAGGGAACGGCTGGAGGTGTGTCAGAGGAAGGTTAGGTTGGATATTAGGAAAAGGTTCTTCCCCCAGTGGGTGGTCGGGCACTGGAACAGGCTCCCCAGGGCAGTGGTCACAGCCCCAAGGCTGACAGAACTCAAGTAGCATTTGGACAACACTCTTGGACACATGGTGGGATTGCTGGGGTCATGCTGTGCAGCTGGATTTCGCTGACCCATGTGGGTCCCTTCCATCTCAGGATATCCTGTGTTGCTGTGATTCTGTGGCCACTCTTAATTGCAACACACAACATCTGCCCAGCTGCAAAATGATGACAGGGTTCACACTGCCATCAAACAGGGTACAAACCTCCTGAGCTGCTGGGTCAGCATGGCCCAGCTGCTACATCAACAATTCCTACATCAGATTTATGTCCTTTTACCTTTCCATTGGTCACCAAGGCTCTGCTTGCAGGTTAATTTGTTTACTGATATTTTCATATCTTTAAAATTGTAAGATGCATGGAAATTACAGCTGCAGTTCTGCAAACCATCCCAGGTGCACCAAGCGTATGACTGGTGCCATTGGCCAAGACTCACAGGGAGAATAAATTATTTATTATTATTATTATTATTTTACATAGAACATTCTGAGTTGAGAGGGACCCACAAGTATCACTGAACTTCAGTTCCTGGGCCTGAACAGGACAATCCCAAGAATCCCAGCATGTGCCTGAGCACATTGTCCATACACTTCTGTCAGGCTTGGTGCTGTGACCATTGCCCTGGGGAGCCTGTTCCAATGCCCAACCGTGCCCGGGGGGGAAGAACCTTTTCCTAATATCCAACTGAAAACTCCCCTGACACAGATACAGCTTCATGCCATTCTGTCACTGGTCACAGAGAGCACAGATGAGTGCCTGGCCCTTCTCTTCCCTTTGTGAAGAAGTTGTAGGCTGCAATGAGGTCTCCCCTCAGTCTCCTCTTCTCCGGGTTGAACAGACCAAGTAATCTTAGCCGTTCCTTGTATGACTTCTCTGAATCCTTCACCATCTTTGTAGTGTCCTTCAGACACTCTCCAATAGCTTTATATCTTTCTTATGTTAGGGTGCCCAAACCTGCACACATTGCTTGAGGTGAAGAGTAAATAGGGGAGCAAAGAGCCTGTGCCATGATACTGCCAAGATACAACTTACTTTTGCTCTCTATGTTCAGTATTAGCATGAGCTGCTAAATAATTGTGTGTGGAGAGAGAGGGGCACGATGGCAGAGAAATGAAGTGAAATAAAGAGGGGGAAAGATGAAAAAGCTGATTTCCTTTCTATTAAACTTGGAACTTCAGGGTTGGCATGGCAGAGTATAGTATGTTGGAACATGTGACTAAGCTGTGCAAAATATGACAGAGATGTATTCCCGCTGGCAAGTGTCCCACCAGAGAGGTAGCAGGGAAATAGTGCACAGTTCATTGGCCTTCTGAGCCAGTTGGGATGCTGTATCAAACGCCACCCACTTGGTAATAAAAGCATCCTGTGTGTTTTGCAGGAAGCTCTTCGGGATGGGGAAATTTTGACATGGACACTGTGCAGAAGGCCCGCTAGACTGCCTGAATTGGGCATTGTTCTGGGCTTTATTTCATCACTGGCTTTTGTGCAGTTTCCCAGTTTCCAACATGGCATCTTAGTTCAGTTTTTCAGAAAAAATTAAAAAATAAAAATAAAAAAATCCAGCTGGGCAGGAGGTCAGATTGGCGATGTGGGCTGTTTCCCAAATACTGGTGTGAGGCTGCTCACATGAGTTCTTTGTAAACACTGACCCTGATGCTGCCCCTGCCTGTTCTGAGCTGTTAGCCAGCTGCTGCCTGGCCTCTGTCAGAACCCTCTGGCAGAGCAGTGCTTCTCCATAGGATGAGGGAAGACATGTAAAGGACTTCTAAAACAAGAATCACCTCCCACAGTTTGAGTGAAGGTGTTGGAGGTGAAGAGCCCTTAACGTGACAGTTTTGGAAAGCATAATTTATTTCAAGTGGCTTCAAGTTTTTTCATTTTGGTTTGGTTTGGGGTTTTGTGGGATTATTTTTTTTTTCCTCAGATGCTTTACTGATATTTCCCATGTCATTTGCCTAATTTGGAAAGCATTCTTGGGTCCTGGTCTGGAATGTGGAATTTCGCAACTCTGTTCTTCAATGACATCATGTGGTTTGTACTGAACACAGCAGTAATAAATGAGAGCAAGGGGAGTTTACCAGCCTGTGTACAATAAACATTTTATCTGAATAGTCATCTTTTGGGCATCTGAACTAATTAGTGGGGATTAGATTTTACTGAGTAGGACACATTTTTCATGTATATAGGACAAAGGGTCCCACTTGGATAACAAGGAAGCTATATCTTGGTTTCATCTCCCCCTTAGCAGTGGTGGTTGTGAAAGCCAGAGTTCCTGAGAGCTTTGGTAGAAGAACGTGACTTTGAGAAGCTGAGAGGAAATCCAGTCAGGGAAAAATGCATAAAGTATTTGGTTTCCTTTCTGATGAAATCTTGTGTTTCATTCCTGACACCAACACGCACCCGGAAGAGGAGAAGGATATGGATTGCAGGGGTGGGAGTTGGTGTAGCTTTTCTCCTTGCTGAGCTTTCTTCCTGTTTACACCTGTTCGGTGTCATTACAAGTTGGAGCTCTCATGAGCAATTGCACTTTCTGTAGAAGAGTCCAGTACTGGCTAAATAGAAGGAGTGAGCGTGTTTCTGTGTGCAGTTGCTTCTGGAATGGCACATATCTGTATTTATGGATGCCTGTTACAGGAGTATCTCCATTTGTGCAAAGGCTCTTCATGCACTGCTTAGCAATTCATATGGAGTTCAAGATGCCCCTTCCTTTGTGCTCTTGGCCTCCAGGCAGCACCCAGATGTATTTTTAGCTCTCAGAATAGAGGAAAATTTGCAAGAAATTGTGCAGAGAAGAAATAAGCAAAGGAGTTGAAGCTGGCTCAGTCGTCGGATTTAGGCAAGCTGTATTTGCAGGAATAAATAAGTGTTTCTGTGAGAGAAGTGAAATTTTTACAAAATGAGGCAAGCTACCTTCCCAAGGATTTGCTGAAGAAGTAATACACCTCCTGGACAAAGACCAGAGTCAAGGAAGGAAGGAAATAAAGTGGAACTGGTAAGGGATCAGTGCTCCATGAGCACACCTCTCACATCTCAAAACCAAAAACCCAGGCAGAGATATAAATTCAAGAAGCAACCAGGTCTGCATCAGAGTGTGTTTGAGCTGGGATGTCAGACAAGAGAGCACAGGGTAATTGCAAGATTTAATCATTCTTCCGGTGACTATCGATAGATAACCTCAACCAACAGTGCAGTAAAACTGCAATGCCTCATCTATCACGAGTGGCCTGAGGGCTGCAGAGATGTCCTATTGCTAATTAAAGACCAGCGATGTAGAGCAAGCAGGAGCTTCAGATATACTTGGACAAGGCTTTGCACATTCCTAGTTAGCACGTTACATTAGCCTGCTATTCCTATAACCCTCTAAAGCATTTATGGCTTTTTACAGACATTAAAAGCCAGTGTTACTGCTGCAAAAGGCTTGTAATTGAAGTCTATGATAAGCAGCAGATTCCTTTTAAACGAGGTTGGTGCAGTCATTAAGCTGGGGTGCAGAGATTATCTCCTGAACAGGTTCTACAATATCGCTAAAACACACAATGTTGCAGTGTAGCAGTTAATCTGAAAACAAAACAAAACAAAACAAAACAAAACCACCCAAAAAAAAAAAAACCAAAAAAAAAACAACAGGAAAAGGAAGGACAGCAGTAAACCACAAATCTTTGTTTAGTTTGGATAACAATAATCAAAGAACACAAAAGCCGATTATGACTTTGCCTCCCACTGCTTTGTGCCTATTCATGCAGCCTGTCCTGGCTGGCCCACTGAAGTGCAACCTGAAGGAAGCTGACAAATACTTCAAGTATTTCTTTTTTTTTTTTTCTTCTTTTCTTTTTTTAATAGAGTAATTTGCAGATGATGTTCTTAGACTGGTTTTCTTTGTCTTAGCTGCATAAAATAAACTCATTGGGGTAGTAGCAGCTAATCTTGCGGCCTCAGATGACATTAGAGGTTTACTGATGATGTTAAAGTGACTGCCAAGTAGCAGGATTCCATCCAGAATTGCAAGTGACCTGGATATGACGTAAAGAGAATTGGATTTAACCCCTACATGCACTATTTCCTGGTCCAGCTGAACCATTGTCAGACATGGCACTTATTTTGTCATTGCAGGAAAATACGTCAGATCAGCTCAAAGGGGAAATATCTGTGCTGTAATAGTGTTTCTAATCCATCACTACCTACTTACCCATGTCTTAGAAGGCCTGCACAGGCCTATAAGAAGCAGAGAACCCACCTGAGGGCTTGCAGGATGCTGCACTAACACATCGTGATCGTTGCCACTGTGAAAGCAACTCCAGGATGTCCACACACCCTTCGTCACACAGACATCCCTCTGGAGTGAGCAGCGGGGATCCAATGATCCTGAAGGTCACTGAGGTGCTGTGTCACCTACCTGTCCATCCCATGGTGGAGCATCTGACCCTGGCAGGTGCCTTTGGAGAGGTTATGAGCTCTCCCTGTGCCACACTGTGGGTTGGACCCACTGGTCCTGGTGCTCTTCTGTAAAGCATGAACCACCTCAAACAGCTGCAGATGAGTGAGGTCTTGAGAGACACACACCTGGCCAAACATCTGTTGGCAGTTCCTAGCAATCCTAACACCCAACAGAGCAGGGATAAGGCAAACTACCCCCTGGCTCTCTGACACATCCCCCTTTAAGCAGCAGCAGACTGTAATTCTGGTTTAACTGAGCAATGCCTGTTACCATCATCCCAGCACTGGCTTTTTCCCTGGAATGACAGTGATCTTGAGTTGCCTGGAATAAGTCTCCATGTGGTGCAGCTCCCCTGGAAGCTGTGAGATTAAATCCCTGTGGCATCTTTTTACAGGGATCAGTGGATAGAGGATTATAAATGTGCAAGTGGCACCCACTCTCTGGGGAAAGTAGGGAAACATCTGTTAACCTGTATGACCAGGCTTCCAAATCCCCAGTGTGAACCAGACCTAAGACTGTTTCATGGCAAGATGGATATCAGGAAAAGGTGTGCTGACGGGGAAATCTGTGAGTTCTTGCTACAGTTTGTTGCTTTCTAAAAGGGCTGAACCCTGTGGTTTCTTAGTGGAGTTTTTGTTTGGGTTTTTTTTGCTGGAATTTCCAGAGAAGGATTTCTCTGGTTTCATTTTAGCAACGTGAAGCCTTTTCTTTTTGTGACTGGAGGAGTCTCTAAGAATGAGTGGAGAAATAGGATTATGACCTTAGCAGGCCCAGAGATAAAAGATCAGCAATTAGAAAAGGAAGGATTATTTCTTAAATTGCTAGAAACTCGCTGTTGCTTGTTATCATGTATTTAATTCAAATATTGGAACACCTGGGATAAGAATCAAGCTGCTCAGGAGATTCAGGTATCCCATCACTATGAAAAAACCCACACCTACCTTCCACATTGTCTAAAAAGCAAAGCAGAAAGGGAAAATGTCTTGATAGCTCTCAAATAGCAAACACGTTTTTTTCAACTAAATTTTGAAGCCTCTGTTACGCATGAGGAGTAGGTGTAAAATATATTTGTTTCCCTTCAAATCAAATAAATAAATGTTGCTTCCCACCACACAAATTGTCACTTAAGCCAGCCTTTGAGAGCTGCAATTTCTACCCATCTCGTGGTTTTGCTGCCTGAAACACACTTTCAAATATTTTCAGCTTCGGCCCAAATACAGCTGATGATTTTTGGAAGCAGCACTTCAAATGAGGTTGGCTGTGAAGAATTTGCCTGGCACTAAACATCTGCAGTCAGCACTGTTATCAGCAGAGTGCCACAAACCCTTCCTCACCTGTGGGATGCTAATAGGTTTATTGCAGTTCACATGAAAGATGTCTAGGCCATAAGTCTATTCTGTGTCTCCCAATTTTTTTCCCCCAATCGAAACACCTGTGAAAGAATGTGGTGTTTATGGGGGTAGGAGTCTGATAGCACTGTTTGGAGCCAAATATAAGATGCAATCCTCCCTAAGGAGGCACCAGCTATGAAGATTTGCTAATTTAGCCTCTACTTCAACTTCTGTCCCCTGCCAAATCTGCTGTGCCTCTAAATCCTGAGCACCAAGAACACCTACAAGCCCTTCTCCTGAGCCAGATGCACTTGCTGCCTTCCAGTGTACCATACACCTAATTTCAAATCAAGCTGCTTAGAATTTCAGTTCTAAACTTTGAGCACAGTGAATCCTTACTGGTAGGGTGAACCTTGTTAGAGCATGAAACTTCACCCAGTCCAGGGAACAGCACACCCATTCTCTAGAAGGGCTGATAGAAAAATTGACTCATTTGAATTCAGCTCAGAAAAATTTTCCACTTTATGTCATGCTTCCTACCAGCAGAACGCAAAGCCTTTTTTATCAGACTAAACATTCTCCAAATCCCTGGGCAGTGGGTAATAATGTCTACTTCTATAGCGTACTTCAAAGCCTGTCTTCAAAGCCTTCACTACCTGCACAACACTGTAATGACCTTTATTTTGCAGAGAGATAAAGCCACGCTGGGCAGCAGTGCTGGCCAGGGGAGGATGGAGCCATGGCACAGGATGTCAGTGGTGAATTGCGAAGGGCCTGTAGGTCACAGGAAAATGAAATCATGCAAACAGCTGCTCCACAGGCAAGGGGCATGAGCTAATGCCAGGCAGGGTGGGGTGGACCTACAGGCAAAGGTCATTCCTCTGCTCCCACCTACTCCAAATCCTTTAGCACTGGGCACTTTGGAGCCACGTCAAGCAGTCTGGCATTGTGTTCTGTTGTCTCTGTTCCCTGGCTGCTCTGCTCCATCCTACTGCTCTTCCAGAATATCTTTCCCTGGCTGCTGGCGTAGGGAAGGATGCCACAGCATGGCAGGGAAATCTGCACAGAAGAACTGCTGTAACTGGCCACATTTGCCCAGTTTCCCCAGGACTTCCATATCAGTGATCCACCTGCCATTGAGAATGTCCCTAGGAATCCTCTTCCTGTCATAGCCCCCTCCTCCTCCAGTCAAGAGGTGCTGGGTGATGGGTTAAGGGAACTCAAGATTGCCTACATGCCATGGCAGATTCCAAGCCCTAAACCTCTTTTGGAATCTCTAGAATCCTTCGTTAAACCCAGCCCCATACATGTAAACCAAATGAAAGGCAGTAGACTTTTTCACTTCTAAATTTCCATCTACCAGCAGAGGAGAGATTGTAGATTTCAGAGAAATAAGAGAGAGTTAGTTACGCTTCCCTGAATAATCCACTCCTGTCAACAGAGGTTGCTAAAAGAGACTCTGCCTGGGCATTTGGATGGAAATAAATGCATCGAGGAGACAAAGCCGTGTGCAGTTTGCAGACATGACACCATCTCGGTGATCAGAAATGATACATCGAGTTTTATTATAGAAGATTCTTGGTAGACATGTTTATTAAATGACTTGCCTGCCAGAAGCACTAAAGGATTCTCTGTTGTTTTCCTTCTGGCTCGCTGTATCACTTCTCTAGGGTTTCAGATGGAACATCTCCCCATACACGGCACTTCTTAGGCTTTTCCCCCCATGGCAGCACCCTAATGAGCATCGCCTCTAGAGCCTATAGGCATCAGCAGATATGAAACTTCCAATCTGCCCAAGTCTCAGATTTATTATACTGAGATATTTTCACCCCAGTTTTCTAGTCTATCCAGATTCCTTTGCATTATCCTTCAGGTTTCTCTGGTGTTTGTGATCCCTTTCAACTTCATGTCACTGTGTGAATGACTGTCATTCTTTTGATCAATCCTTACTTAGAGTCATCAATAAAAATGTCAAAAAAGACCAAAGACCTGATCTCTGTGATACTCTAATAAACATAACTCTGTTACAGAATTTCTCCCTGTTTAGCATTCCTTTGTCTGCAGCTGCTCAGCTGTGATTTGGTCCATGGATTATTATGTTCAGATCATCCAAAGAGCTAAATTTTATGATATGTTATCAAATGCTTTACCAAGTCCAAACAGGCTCACAGACTTTTAAGATCAGAAAGAAGCATGAGAACATCAAATCAGCTCCTTTCAGTCCTCAGCTGAGTTTGCTAATAGTATCACTAAAGCATCTCTTCCAGAATGTCCAGATTTGAAGACCCTATGAGACGAAAAATCAAACACTTTGCTTCATTAAGCACACATATTGCTCTTTTTTTGTTGTTTTAAAATACTTACTGCTAAATTTAATCAGGCTTTACTTTCTAGACATTGAATTTGTGTCTTTTTTTCTCAGATTAAAGATTGCCTGGTATCCCATTGTTTCTCACTGTGCTTATTGATGTTTCATTCAGTGACCTTTTGGGGTTTTTTTCCTTTTTTTTTTTTACTAACATTGCTCTTGATTATACAAACTCTTCATATGTACCTGTGTGTAGAAATCAGTGTCTGTGATGAGAAGGCCCTGCTTTCAGGGGGCAATTTGAAGACTTCAAACTAGAGCTTCTAATTCTCCCCTTAAACAACTATCTGCCTGCTCTGATAAGGCTCCCTGTCCTGCACATCTTCCTTCTGCACATGCATACCCTGATGTACTTTAATTTTCACGTTCAAGACTATCTTTAAACAATGGTCCTGATTCCCGACTCACTCAAATGTGGGCAAATGCAGAGCAACTGCTTTGAAGTCAGCAGTGGAAAACAGGTATAAACATCAGGGGAGACAGCCACAATCTCTTTTGATATCTCTGGAGCAGGTCATGCAGAAATAGAATCCCAAACAATATCTGTGACCAGCTGTTCTGTTCATCCCGTGCCTCCAGTCATTCTCCACATACATCAGATCCCATCTCCCAGCTGACAAGAAAATCAACTAATCCAAAAAATGGAATTACCTAATTTTCTTCCCCATTATCTGAGGCTCATAATAGAAATGTGAAACGACCTGCTCTATTTCAGCAGCAAAAGAGAAGATGCCAGTTGACTCTCAGCTCTCAGTTCTCTCACTGCATCATATTTCCATTTGCAAAGGTCAGGGTCAAACCTGGTGGGGATTTTTGTTCAGGAAAAGCTCCCTACAGATTAAAGGAGATTTTTTGGAGTTAAAGAGGGAAGGAGAAAAAAAAAAAAAAAGAAAGAAAGAGCTGTAGGATTTATTTAATGGAAAAAGCCTACTTCTCAGGTGGTATAACTGGGGGCAGTTCTGCTGACTTACGCCAGTTTAAGACTGGGAGCATCCTGTTCCTGTGCTCCACTGTCTCACCCCATAAATTGTGGTCAGAGTGATCTGGGCTTCACTCTACACTTTCATTTCAGCCAACAAGGGCTGTGTGATGTCTTTCTCCATGGGAAGGGCAGTGACTCACCTGCCATGATGTGGATTCAGGGATTCCTCAGAGTCACTAGGGGAGAAGAGACAGGCAGCTCCATCCTCACACTCGTACCTGTGATGGATAGTCATCTCACAGGAAGGAAATCAAGAGGAGGGAGAGACATTTAAACATTTTTTTTTACTTGCTCAGCCTCTGAGCACAAATATATGGGTGTCTAGGTCTGGGCTTCATCTTGAGAGCTGTAAACAAGGACCTGTAAGCTATCTTAAGCTTGCAAATCTCCCTGTCATCCTGAGAAATCAACTGACATTGCCAGCCAGACCCAGCAGAACACACTTCATTATGCTCATGACTCAGGTCTGAAAGCAAAGCCCAGCACTGCCTGCGGAACTGGGATGTTGCAGAGCAGATGGATAGCAGGGTGAGCGCATCCCCACCAAGGCCATCTGCAGAACTGGGGTGCTTCCTCTCCAGGGCTGCAGCACTGGATGAACACAGCTGGATGCTGTACAGAGCCGGTGGCATATTCAGGTTCCTGGCATCGAGGTTGCCAAGGAAGCAAAGTCACAGGATCTCCTCCACGACCATCTGCATTGTCTCATAAGGCATCAAATATGTCAAGGAGATTTCTCCGCTGGGCCATCATCTAGAAACTTGCCAGTGTGTTTGGCTTGCATCGCAGTGAAATGCCATGAACTTAAAGGAATTAATTCCAAGAGAGGAGAAGGTGAAAAGCTCTTTGCTGTGAGCTCAGTGCCACAGCAGAAGGAAATGATTTTGCTCTTGAGTTTGAGTTTCACAGTGTCAGAAAGACTCATAGTTTATATCTGAGCACCAGACCTCTACTCTGTCATTCCTGTGCCTAAATAAGTGTCAGCTCCAGGCTGTGAATTCAGGCCAGGGGATTTGGCAGGGCCCTGGAAGAGTTTCCCATAACATAACATATAACATAACATAACATAACATAACATAACATAACATAAAACATAACATAACACAACACAACACAACATAACATAACATAACATAACATAACATGCTGCTCTCAGACCAGCTTCCCTGGCTGCACAGCTCCAGGCAGGAGATGGAGGGCACAGGACATGCCTGCAGCTTAGTGTCAACAGTGGTGAGGACATCCTTTCTTCCCTGGTCATCTTTTCTCCCCTGGCCATCCTTCCAGGGACTGTGAAGACAGAGGGATGAAAGGGAGCAACTCCTGTGAAGTGAAGAAGGTGGAGAGTGACTAAGGCAGGAGCACTGATCCATGTCCTGTGTAGTAAAGCTGCTGTCCAGAACATAAGGGGCTTTTTGGAGAAAGAGGCCAAGGCCCTGTCTGGCAGACTTACATCAAGATAGCTGCAGTGATGAATGGGATGTGAGTCGTGTAGCAAATGTGCTCCAGTGATGGAAATCACTTTACTGGAAAATTGATGATGCTCAGCATGGGTCAGTTCATCTCTCCCAGTTCCCCGTCCCTCTGCCTCAGATCCTGCCAGACACAGAGACCACAGCTAACTCTCCACCATCCCTGAGCATCGCTCAGGTTGTAGGAGTGACTCAAGGCATATACAGGGGTTGGCTTTTTGGATGGAAGGTTTTCCAGATCCAGTTGTGGGCAGCTTAGAGTTGTTTGGGAGCTTCATTAGTGCTGCTGAAAACAGCTTTTCAGCCACAGCTGAAAGCTGCCCATGGTTGCAGGGAGGCAGCAGGGACTTTATGCCACAGGCACTGCAGTCTGGGGAAGATAAGCAGACTTTGATGGAGTAAAGGGGTCTGAAAGAGGGTGTTTCTCAGTGTGGCCTGCAAATAGGTCCTCGTAAGCTCCTACTTCATCCTGCATTGGGGTGCAGTCAAGAAACAGCATGAGAAGAGTGATATCATCTAGAGACAGGACTCTAGTTCTCAATGAGTAAGTGGTTAAATCCAGGCAATTTTGTAACTTTCTTTTCCCAAGTTCAGGACCATCTTGCAGAACCTCTGGGGACAACAGAAGGAAATTTTCCTCCTCGTTGGAAGCACCACTGCTGTGCAATGCAGGATGTCTGGGAAGAACTGTGGAGCTGCGTGTGGGGGAGGAACAATGCCAGCCTGCCACGGGGATTGGAGCTCCTGCAGCTTTCTCTCCTGCTGTATTTCAAGAGGGTTTAAGTAACTCTTTAGTAACTCTTGGGACCTCTTAAAACAGATTGTCTGATTTTTGGCAGTATATTCTGAGCGCCCAATTTGTTTCATGGCATAGAAGCATTTGTGGACCATGATGTTTCTATGTCAACACGTGCTTGAGGAGGTAATTTTTTCACAGAAGTGGCAGGTGTTAAAATCCAGATCAGAGCTCTCTCCACATCATTATTTTTAGTAAAGGACTTTTTTTTTAATAAGACATGTTGATATGTTTTCTCTATGTGGGATTAAAAGCACTTCAGGCTCATGCACGGAATTTTGCTTTATAAATCTGTGGGAGTGCAGATTTTCTTCACTCTTGTCCACTCTTGTTATATTGCCTTTGTGAAATGGGAATAATAAACCTTGTCTGCCTCCTGAAGGGGCAGAGAATTAACTCTTTGAAGTTTGTAAGGCCATATAAATGCCTTGCTATTATTAAACTTACTGCTGCTCAGGGCTTTTAAACAGCTGCCACATTTCACTTCAGAGGGGGTTGCCTTGAACCGGTAGGTGAAGCGAACACAGTATATCAGGGTGTTGTGCTGAAAAAAAAGCTTTGGGGTCTGTTAGGTTGAAAGGCACTAGCTAAATATGAGTTATGTGTAGAAATAGGTTTTATAACCCTATCATTCTCCTCTGGTGTACCTCTTAATCTCAGGGTTTCACTATCCTCTATGAACACTTAACAAGAACTATGTTAAGCTTCAAACCTCTTCAGTAGACATATTTTACACTAAGTCAATGCAGAGGGGTTAGACCCATTTTTTTTTTGCCCAGCTTACACAGCAGGTCAGCGACGGACCCACCTGGCCTGCTCTGGTAATCAGTAATTCATAATGACCTGCTGCACAAAAAATGATGAGAGAAATACAGGAGCTTTGGGAAAAGGTGGCCTCTAATGCTGTCATGTTTTGGAAGCCTCACTGCCTTTTCCTCTCCTTTCAACTTTTCTAGGAATAGCTGAAGTCTCATGATCTTGTTTAACAAATGTAGGCTCCTGCTAAGTGGTTTTGGATTACAGGTTCAAGGGCCAATCCTGAGCCTGGTGTCTCTGTGTTTGATCTGCATACACTCATTCCCATAGTGTTCACGAATGCTGGGACTTAATAGTAAGTGAAGGTCTGTGACTGTCCCAGTTAATGCAGTTCTGGATACACAATGGGGAAACTGGGGCAATGAACTGGGATTCCAGTAAAATTCTCTATTCAGAGTGCTTTTGACAGAAGATGTAGGACTTAGGCATAGAAGCTTAAACATATATTGAAGGAAGATGCATGAAGATTTCACTGCCCTTAGTATTTATATTTCTTCACTGGGAACCTTTTGAATTTGTCTCAAATCTTTGTCAGCAGAGCAAAACTATTTTTTCTAACCTTTGGTTTAATATTTCTGCTTGAGGAAGAAAGAGTCAAATTTTGATCCATGAAACTTCAGCAGTGCTGAAAGACACTGATGGACAGTGGCTGTTTCAGCCTGTGTCTTATAACTGAGATTTCACATAGGGCAGTGCAGCTCTCTGGCCCTTCCCAGGGAAAGGCTCTAATCATATTGTCCCCAAGACAGTGTGTATGGGAAAGTACCAGCGCGTTCATGTGCAGTGGAGGAAAACCAAGAAAATAGTTGCTTGATTTTCTGGTGTCAGGCTTAGACCAATCTCTGTAAGCCAAAAGAGGCTGCAGGAATGCACAAGACAAGCCCACAGCACTTCTCAGGGCGTGAGGTTGCAGGGAAGTTGACCCATTCCCTCTCCATAGAGCTCCCTGTTCCTGGTGCTGGAACAAGGTCTATGCGCACTGTCTGTCAGGGGATGGGAAGCAGTAGGGTCAGAGTCTTTCCAGTGACCTCTGCAATTTGCTTTCAGGCCTCTCAACCTCATCTTTGTCTTAGCAATATTTAAAAAAGAGTAAAAATTAGGTTTCCCCTGTGCTTGTCAGTGAAACCATACCTGAGTTGGTAAGGTCTTAGTGCCAGTATCTCAACAGGTACATGCAGACCACAAATGGGTCTGTGCAAAGGAGACTGTCATTACAGAGATGGGACTCTAAAGCTCCCTGCTGGGAAGGCACAAAGCCTGCAGCTACAAGAGCAGTAGCTCTTGCAGCTGTAGCCAAGGATTCTTACATGAGGCTAAGGTTTGTTCAGTGTTTTAGCACTGAATGGGACTGATTCTTAATCCTCCAGCTGCTTCCCAGGAGCCTGAGACATCCACTTCTTTTCCTTCTTTCTGTTGTGCCTACTAAAACTTTTCCCACTGTGCTGGCTCACAACTGCTCCATGCTGCATCTGCTGCCTGGAAAGCAAAAACTGCTTGAGGCAGGAAAAACATGAGCTGGTTTGGGCTCCTGGAGTGATCCACCACCCCTCACAAGCCCAGACAGCTTCAGATCATGAACAGTCAGATGAGCCTCTTCCCTTGTCTGGGAGAACTGCTATTGCTTTTGAATTTATCTGTGTAGCAGAAGGCTGTACCAGCATATTCTTCATCCTGCTGCAAGAGCAGTGGGGACATTTGCAGAGGTGTGCAGGGGTATGTGTGTGGATGTGTGTGCTCTCCCCTGTGGGACAGGCCCACGACCTGTGTATCCAAGTGCCCACGTGCTTCCACACTATCCAGATTCCTTCACTAGTGTCTTTGCCAAGAATCTATTGATTTCAGGCACACTGAAAACAACCCTTTAAATGTATTTCTTGCTTTGGGTATTCAGAGTACTGAGTGAGCATTAGCTAACTGATCCTTCTGGTGTGGCCTGTAAAATAGGTAAATATTATTCTTGCTCTGGAGCCAAAGAAGTGAAAGCAAAAAGATATAGTGGATCCACTAAGCTCACACAGAAAATTGTGTTAAGGCCAGCAGTGAAGGCTTCTGAGTGTTGATGGCTGTCATCATCTGTGCTGCCACGGGTGTACCTCTGTGTGGCCCCTTTGCTAGAGGAATTAACAGTACAGGCCTCATTTTTCAGCACAGTGATGTGCCAAGGTGCAGCATGAATTCTGATTTCTAGCTCTGTAATATTCCAACCCTGTAATACTTCCCCAAATATGGGATTGCCAGAAGGAGCAAAGCAGAGTGTAATCCTGGTTTTCAGCATCACTGCATTAGATGCTTAGTGCTCTGTGCTCAGTTACCAGGTGAGTTAGAAATTAAATACTGTGAGGCAGCCTCTTCTTTTACAACCACTTCATTTACAGCTGCTGAGTAAATCGGATTTAGAACAGGCATCTCTGAATTTAGGGTGTTTCTTTCCACTAAACCACTGAAATTTCCAGTCAGGTGAACTGTGGAGCCTATTCCTGTTCTCAATCTGAGATAAAATATCCTTATTAAAAATAAGGAGCTACCTGCACTATTGTTGGAAATTATTTGCCTTACTTTTTTGGATAAGTCTTAATAAAAAAAACAAAAACCAAACACCCAAAAAAACCCACCACAGCCTAAAAACTTCACACCATTTTACCCGGCTTGATGATCAAAGGTGCTTTTGTTCTTTCTGCTGCCCCCGTTGCTTTACACGGAGAAGATTCAGTAAACAGGGAGTGCATCTGCCCAGGCAAGCAGGGAAGAGGATTAAACTCCAGGAGTGAGGCAGTGACGGTACCTGGAGGTGACACGTTTTGTACTGAACATTTCATTAGCTCCCACAAGGCTGACGCCTGTTCATTAGCCACATACATCCCAACCCAATTGCCCATGTAGCTCTGCAAGGGATCCCATCACTTTATCCTGACGGTGCTGCATACAAAGCAGGAAAGCTCCAGATTTCAAGCCAGCCCCTCAGTAGGAGATGTAATTAGGGAGCCTCATCCATCAATATTTCACCACAGCTCTGTTCCACGCGGGATCGGGCTGTGGGATGTTTATCTGTAACTCATGTGCTTCTTAAACTTATCTCCTTGACAACTTTTTAGTTTAAACAAAGATTATTTTGGAACAGGAGCTGTCAAAAAAACACCCATAACAGCAGCTCCAGAAGTTTTCTTGTTAAAATACATTGGCTCAGCAGCACCATCTTCTGTCCTGCCCTTTAAACAGCCTGGGATGTCACGCTGCAAACGAGAGCATGTGCCTTGGCTAGCTCAGGGCTAAGGAACAGTTTGAATAAGACTGAGTTAATGTTTTCCATGCCTGGGAGTCGAAGCCATAAAGAAGTGACAGCACAACATATGGGAAGGGTGAGTCCAGATCTGCAGGGACCAGTGAGCCCTGGAAACCATTGGCAAATCTCTCCCAGTCAAGTGCTTTTCCAGGTGATGCACCTTCACTTTGGCGGTTGTACTCCTGCTCAGAGGATTTTTCAAGGGCCATGACCCCCTCCTTACTGCAGTCGCTCCAAAGGAGCAGGAGCTCAGTGCTACTCCACACAGTCCCTCTTGCACACTTGCTGAGCCCCGCTTTTCCTGCGTTTTTACTATTGGATTTGCTTGGCTTTGAGGCTGAGACATTCCTCTTGTCAGGGAAATGGCTTGATGGTTGCTCTTTGGTGGTGCTGTGTGAATTCTGGGTCCCACTCGGCAAAGCCCAGGGATACCCAGAGTTAGAAGAGGAGGAAGGACTTGGAGGAGCCAAGGCAGACAGGAGTCCTCAAACAGCAGTGAAAAATCAGGAATTAAAGAAGAACCTGCCCCTTGTCTCAGTCTTCCAGAGCACATTGTGATTCAGGCAGAGATTTGTGTCATGAAGGTTAAATTGGGAGGGCAGCCACAGTCATTTCTTGTGTGTTCCAGCTGGCTGCTGTCTCCTCTCAGCGTCCTGCACACATCCTCTGGGCTGGCAGCTCATCTTTACCTCTAAAAACAGCTCTGCCTCTTCATCCCATCATACAGTCAATGACTCATGTGTACCACTATAGTTGTGTGAGGGAGAAAGAGAGTGAATTTCTGTATTTACCTTTTACTTTATTGTTGCAGGACCTAAGTAATTAATATCCAAGCAACTCAGACCCTCGTGTGACAATCATCACACAAGAGAAAAACATTCTTATGAAAAACACAACAAAGCCCTTAAACCTAAAATACAGAGCTCTCTTTTAAGAGACACTCTGTGTCAGGATTCTGCAGCATGGCATCACTCTAATATATGGATCAGGGAAATGTAATAAATACTTGGAGAGCAGCCACAGCTTTTACAGCAGCTGCTGCTACATTTTTGTCAGGATTAAGTTCATTTCAATTATAGAAAGTCTCGTGATCACCTGCTACGAGGGTTTCAGCCATTCAGAAGGCCAAGGGTGTGTATACAGCTATATTTAAATGGCAAATGCACAGCACACCATCCCATTTGCAGAGCACTCTGCAGACATCCCCAAATTAAGCCTTTAAGTATAGATTCTTTCTTCCTTTATAGCATGATATGAGTGGATGTTTTAAGGAGATAATTTAAAGGAAGAGAGGAGAGGCAATATAATGGGCATCATGCCGTGCATCCCTTTGTACTGCTGCATTGCTCAGGCTGTGCCAGGAGAGGGCGAAAACATCATCCCTTTTGGTGTTGCTGGAACCATTCACTTCATTCAGTGCAGCCGTGGAATGTTCTGTCCCAGTGTAAGAGCACAGACCCACAGTAAACGTCTGCTTATGAGATGTTTATTTTGCACAGAGGTCAGTGGACAAAAGGCTGAGAAACATGTGGAAGCCTGAAGGGAGAAGATGAGGACTAGGAGCTGGCACAGAAGATGGATATCCAAAACGTGGTTTCTGGTAAGAGGATGTGCAGTTTCACATGGCCCTTCTGCCAGCCACTGATCCCAGAGGTCTCTTCCATGATGTAAGAGATGGCCCAAGCAGTCAGAGCCTCGTGGGTGCATTGTGAAAGGGAAGAGGTTTACCAGGATTGTTCTGGGTTTAACTGTGGGTTTTGCATAGTACTTGCAGCCTGTGCCATTTCCCTGCCCTCTCCAACTGAGGTACAACTACAGACACAGATCTCTGTAGCTGCTCAAGTTTAATCACATTAAGAATTTGCCCTTCCCTGCCTTTATCTGTAGGAGGTTTGCAGGATTGGCAGCAGATGGTCCAACAAGAAATTCCAGTATCCCTATGTGACTGCAGAAGGCAGGAGAGGGGCACTCATTCACCTCCCACTCCCTGTTGAGTGGAGCATCTCATATATGAGGAGACACTGGGAGAGCTGGCACCATTCAACCAGGAGAAGAGAACACTCACAGGGGCATCTCCTCAATGTGTAGAAATACCTGATTGGAGGGTGCAAAGAGGACAGAACCAGGCCCTTTCCAGTGGTGTCCAGTGACAGAAGCAGAGGCAATGGGCACAAAGTGAAACTTGGGAGGTTCCCTGTGAACAGCTGGAAACAGTTTTCACTGTGGGGGTGACCAAGCCATGGCACAGGTTGCCCAGAGAGGTTGTGGAGTCTTCCTCCTTGGAGATACTCAAAAACCTGAACATGGTCCTGGGCAGCCTGCTGTAGGCCACGCTGCTTGAGTTGGGGGTTGGACCAGCTGATCTCCAGAAACTTCAACTATTTGATTCATTTATGTCATTAAATGAATAATAACGAATGAATTTAATTTGTGCTCACTATACTTAAAAGGATTTTCATTGGGATTTCTAGGTGTGTTTGCCAACTGACAGACCACTAGATGAAAAAAGAAGGAAGTGAAAATTACATAATAGACATCAGTCTGCCCAGGATGCGGCGCATCTGAAGGACACCATGGGTTTGGGCCTCTTTTTGGTGCTTTATTAAATCACAGCCGTCTACAATTGGATCAGTGGCGTCGGAAGAGCAGTGCTCGTAGTTTGAATCGTGGCTTTGCTGAAGATCTGAAGGCATCAGGAGCTCCAGTTTTCCTGCCTGTATGAAGGAGAGAGTTCCTTTTATGTGAGAAGATGCACACCTGCAAAGCTCCCCAGGCAGCCACCAGGCCCCAGCGTGGCAGCAAGGCAGTTTGCAGCAGCCACCCCAACACCTTCCTCCCAGCCCGCGCCAAGCCACCACCTTGCCCACAGCCCCAGAGCCCTGGATGCCAACATGACTGTCCCTGCTCACCAGATCAGGTGTCTCGGACAGCGCCTGGGAACTGGGAGTGTTGGAAGCTGCTCACGGATGTTTGTCGCGTGGCCACTCCTAGACACAAAGCTCCGTCAGCCCCTGCTCCCCAGCGGGTCCCAGCAGCCTGGCCCCTGGCCCTGCCGTCCTCCCCCTCAGCAGGGATGAGCCCAGGAACCACCAGGAGCTCCGGGGGGTGGAACTCAGCTAAGTGGCCCCCAAGCCCAGCTGCGTGGGCAGGGTGGGGCGGAGGGAGGCCCAGGCCCAGCATGCGGCAGCTGGGGCTCGGGCAGCCCCAGGGCCGTGCCTGGCTGTCAGGGCAGGAGCAGGGACGGGGCCAGCTTGCCCAAAGAGGGTCCCCAGGCGCTGGGGCTCACCGATGAACCGGATGGCCACCTCTCGCACAGAGGCCTCGGGGTCCTTGAGGTACACCAGGCCCTGACGCAGGTACTCTTCAGCCCTGCTGCTGTCCTTCCCCAGCTGGAGAGAGCACAAGGACATGGGCATGTCACAGAGCCCTCCCGTTGCCTGCAGCCGTCCCTCCTGCCAGCACTCAGGGTTGCCCAGAGCCCTCTCTCCCACTGGCTGCAGGGAAGGGACAGGGGCCTGGACAGGAGCCCTTGGGGCTCTGTTCTTGGAGGACACACACTGGGGTGCAGCTCCTGGCTCTGGGCTCTGGGTTCTGGGCGCACAGCGCGGGCTCCAGGGGCGGGACAAGCCTCACCCAACCTGCACGCTGCCGCTCGGCCTTACCAAGCACTCGACGATCCTCCACGGCTCCTGTGTCTTCACCAGCTCTTTCAGCTCCCTCAACTTGAGGAGCTTTGCTGTAGCAAGGAGCGCTTCCTCGGCTGCCTGCAGAGAAGCAGAAGGTGTGAGATAGCACCAAGGCTGGCAAAGCAGAGCTCTTGGCTTTGTTCCTGGGGTGATCCTGCCCTTAGGAAGCTGACGTGCCTCACCAAAGGGTCTAGGGGACTTTTGAGGACAGCCCCGCAGGACGGCCGCCCACTGCCAGCAGCCCTTGCCCTGTTAACAGCCTGGGCCCCACAGGATGGGTCAGCCCACCTCTCCCTCTGCCAGTGCTCAGCCTTCAAATCTGTACCTTGCCCACACTCGGGGGTTGGTCACTGGTGCGAATGATCAGCGGCACCAGTACCCTCCGTAGAGACGCCTTGAATTTGCTCCTGTTCCTCGCCACCTCAGAGCTCAGGTAGTCTTTGAAGCGGCAGATGAAGAACTCGCGCAAGTCGCTGCTCTCCTGGTAGGAAGGAGGAATGGTGAGCTTGGGAAAAAGCGGCCCCCTGCCCACAGTGAAGGGAGGTGGGCATGGTGGCTGAGGGAGATGCCCTGGCGTCAGTTTCCAGAGCAGGGACAACTTGCACTGGGCTGCAAGGCCCAGAAGCCCCAAGAGCCCAGGGGAGCAGAGCCTACTCCGAGAGCTGCTGACAGGGCTGGGCTGCAGGGCAGCTGTCATGGCCCAGTGTCCATCTCAGGGCTCACTCTCAAACATTAGCCTTACCATGTCGAGGAAGCGCGGGAGGTTCTCCACCGGATCCTCAGTGGCGGGGCTGGCCTTTGTCTTATTCAGATATTGACACATCCGGTTTTTAGGCATCATCACAACCTCTTGTCCAGAAGTCTTTGCTGCCGAGACACACGAGCTCCATCATGTTCGGCACCAGAAGCTCCCATTTTTCTGGCTGTACGAAGGACAGAGTTTCTTTTTTGTGAGAAGATGCACGCCTGCAAAGCTCCCCAGGCAGCCACCAGGCCCCAGCATGGCAGCAAGGCACTTTGCAGCAGCCACCCCAACACCTTCCTCCCAGCCCGCGCCAAGCCACCGCCTTGCCCACAGCCCCAGAGCCCTGGATGCCAACATGGCTGTCCCTGCTCACCAGATCAGGTGTCTCGGACAGCGCCTGGGAACTGGGAGTGTTGGAAGCTCTTCATGGATGTGGACGGCGGTGCCAGAAGAGCAGTGATTCTAGACTGAAGCGAGGCGGTGGTGTTGGTCCTAAAGCCTTCAGAACGTAGATTGTCTGTTGGGCCAGGGAAGAGACGAACTCATTGCTGTCTTTCGTCAAGGGCTGAAGGGCTGCGAGCAAAAGAAACAGAGTCGAGATGAATGCCTGTGACTGCAGAGACCCCCCAGTGTCCCCTCCAGCCCATGTTCCCCACTCACCGCTGCAGATCTCATCCAGTGTGTCTGTGGTTCGGTTCCTCAGGTGTCGCATGGCCACTCCTAGGCACAAAGCTCCGTCAGCCCCTGCTCCCCAGCGGGTCCCAGCAGCCCGGCCCCTGGCCCTGCCATCCTCCCCCTCAGCAGGGATGAGCCCAGGAACCACCAGGAGCTCGGGGGGTGGAACTCAGCTAAGCGGCCCCCAATCCCAGCTGCGTGGGCAGGGTGGGGCGGAGGGAGGCCCAGGCCCAGCATGCGGCAGCTGGGGCTCGGGCAGCCCCAGGGCCGTGCCTGGCTGTCAGGGCAGGAGCAGGGACGGGGCCAGCTTGCCCAAAGAGGGTCCCCAGGCGCTGGGGCTCACCGATGAACCGGATGGCCGCCTCTCGCACAGAGGCCTCGGGGTCCTTGAGGTACGCCACGCCCTGACGCAGGTACTCTTCAGCCCTGCTGCTGTCCTTCCCCAGCTGGAGAGAGCACAAGGACATGGGCATGTCACAGAGCCCTCCCGTTGCCTGCAGCCGTCCCTCCTGCCAGCACTCAGGGTTGCCCAGAGCCCTCTCTCCCACTGGCTGCAGGGAAGGGACAGGGGCCTGGACAGGAGCCCTTGGGGCTCTGTTCTTGGAGGACACACACTGGGGTGCAGCTCCTGGCTCTGGGCTCCGGGCTCTGGGCGCACAGCGCGGGCTCTGGGGGCGGGACAAGCCTCACCCAGCCTGCACACTGGCACTCGACCTTACCAAGCACTCGACGATCCTCCACGGCTCCTGTGTCTTCACCAGCTCTTTCAGCTCCCTCAACTTGAGGAGCTTTGCTGTAGCAAGGAGCGCTTCCTCGGCTGCCTGCAGAGAAGCAGAAGGTGTGAGATAGCACCAAGGCTGGCAAAGCAGAGCTCTTGGCTTTGTTCCTGGGGTGATCCTGCCCTTAGGAAGCTGGGACGTGCCCTCGCCAAAGGGTCTAGGGGACTTTTGAGGACAGCCCCTGTCATAGTTCGTATTTTTAGCAAAGAATTTTTCTTTCCTTTCCTCCTGCCGTGCATCCCTTTGTACTGCTGCATTGCTCAGGCTGTGCCAGGAGAGGGCGAAAACATCATCCCTTTTGGTGTTGCTGGAACCATTCACTTCATTCAGTGCAGCCGTGGAATGTTCTGTCCCAGTGTAAGAGCACAGACCCACAGTAAACGTCTGCTTATGAAATGTTTATTTTGCACAGAGGTCAGTGGACAAAAGGCTGAGAAACATGTGGAAGCCTGAAGGGAGAAGATGAGGACTAGGAGCTGGCACAGAAGATGGATATCCAAAACGTGGTTTCTGGTAAGAGGATGTGCAGTTTCACATGGCCCTTCTGCCAGCCACTGATCCCAGAGGTCTCTTCCATGATGTAAGAGATGGCCCAAGCAGTCAGAGCCTCGTGGGTGCATTGTGAAAGGGAAGAGGTTTACCAGGATTGTTCTGGGTTTAACTGTGGGTTTTGCATAGTACTTGCAGCCTGTGCCATTTCCCTGCCCTCTCCAACTGAGGTACAACTACAGACACAGATCTCTGTAGCTGCTCAAGTTTAATCACATTAAGAATTTGCCCTTCCCTGCCTTTATCTGTAGGAGGTTTGCAGGATTGGCAGCAGATGGTCCAACAAGAAATTCCAGTATCCCTATGTGACTGCAGAAGGCAGGAGAGGGGCACTCATTCACCTCCCACTCCCTGTTGAGTGGAGCATCTCATATATGAGGAGACACTGGGAGAGCTGGCACCATTCAACCAGGAGAAGAGAACACTCACAGGGGCATCTCCTCAATGTGTAGAAATACCTGATTGGAGGGTGCAAAGAGGACAGAACCAGGCCCTTTCCAGTGGTGTCCAGTGACAGAAGCAGAGGTAATGGGCACAAAGTGAAACTTGGGAGGTTCCCTGTGAACAGCTGGAAACAGTTTTCACTGTGGGGGTGACCAAGCCATGGCACAGGTTGCCCAGAGAGGTTGTGGAGTCTTCCTCCTTGGAGATACTCAAAAACCTGAACATGGTCCTGGGCAGCCTGCTGTAGGCCACGCTGCTTGAGTTGGGGGGTTGGACCAGCTGATCTCCAGAAACTTCAACTATTTGATTCATTTATGTCATTAAATGAATAATAACGAATGAATTTAATTTGTGCTCACTATAATTAAAAGGATTTTCATTGGGATTTCTAGGTGTGTTTGCCAACTGACAGACCACTAGATGAAAAAAGAAGGAAGTGAAAATTACATAATAGACATCAGTCTGCCCAGGATGGGCGCATCTGAAGGACACCATGGGTTTGGGCCTCTTTTTGGTGCTTTATTAAATCACAGCCGTCTACAATTGGATCAGTGGAGTACGGAAGAGCAGTGCTCGTAGTTTGACTCGTGGCTTTGCTGAAGATCTGAAGGCATCAGGAGCTCCAATTTTCCTGCCTGTATGAAGGAGAGAGTTCCTTTTATGTGAGAAGATGCACGCCTGCAAAGCTCCCCAGGTAGCCACCAGGCCCCAGCATGGCAGCAAGGCACTTTGCAGCAGCCACCCCAACACCTGCCTCCCAGCCCGCGCCAAGCCACCGCCTTGCCCACAGCCCCAGAGCCCTGGATGCCAACATGGCTGTCCCTGCTCACCAGATCAGGTGTCTCGGACAGCGCCTGCAGGCTGGGAGTGTTGGAAGCTGCTCACGGATGTTTGCCGCGTGGCCATTCCTAGACACAAAGCTCCGTCAGCCCCTGCTCCCCAGCGGGTCCCAGCAGCCCGGCCCCTGGCCCTGCCGTCCTCCCCCTCAACAGGGATGAGCCCAGGAACCACCAGGAGCTCCGGGGGGTGGAACTCAGCTAAGCGGCCCCCAAGCCCAGCTGCGTGGGCAGGGTGGGGCGGAGGGAGGCCCAGGCCCAGCATGCGGCAGCTGGGGCTCGGGCAGCCCCAGGGCCGTGCCTGGCTGTCAGGGCAGGAGCAGGGACGGGGCCAGCTTGCCCAAAGAGGGTCCCCAGGCGCTGGGGCTCACCGATGAACCGGATGGCCGCCTCTCGCACAGAGGCCTCGGGGTCCTTGAGGTACGCCAGGCCCTGACGCAGGTACTCTTCAGCCCTGCTGCTGTCCTTCCCCAGCTGGAGAGAGCACAAGGACATGGGCATGTCACAGAGCCCTCCCGTTGCCTGCAGCCGTCCCTCCTGCCAGCACTCAGGGTTGCCCAGAGCCCTCTCACCCACTGGCTGCAGGGAAGGGACAGGGGCCTGGACAGGAGCCCTTGGGGCTCTGTTCTTGGAGGACACACACTGGGGTGCAGCTCCGGGCTCTGGGCTCTGGGCTCTGGGCGCACAGTGCAGGCTCCAGGGGCGGGACAAGCCTCACCCAGCCTGCACGCTGCCGCTCGGCCTTACCAAGCACTCGACGATCCTCCACGGCTCCTGTGTCTTCACCAGCTCTTTCAGCTCCCTCAACTTGAGGAGCTTTGCTGTAGCAAGGAGCGCTTCCTCGGCTGCCTGCAGAGAAGCAGAAGGTGTGAGATAGCACCAAGGCTGGCAAAGCAGAGCTCTTGGCTTTGTTCCTGGGGTGATCCTGCCCTTAGGAAGCTGCCCTCGCCAAAGGGTCTAGGGGACTTTTGAGGACAGCCCCGCAGGACGGCCGCCCACTGCCAGCAGCCCTTGCCCTGTTAACAGCCTGGGCCCCACAGGACGGGTCAGCCCACCTCTCCCTCTGCCAGTGCTCAGCCTTCAAATCTGTACCTTGCCCACACTCGGGGGCTGGTCACTGGTGCGAATGATCAGCGGCACCAGTACCCTCCGTAGAGACGCCTTGAATTTGCTCCTGTTCCTCGCCACCTCAGAGCTCAGGTAGTCTTTGAAGCGGCAGATGAAGAACTCGCGCAAGTCGCTGCTCTCCTGGTAGGAAGGAGGAATGGTGAGCTTGGGAAAAAGCGGCCCCTGCCCACAGTGAAGGGAGGTGGGCATGGTGGCTGAGGGAGATGCCCTGGCGTCAGTTTCCAGAGCAGGGACAACTTGCACTGGGCTGCAAGGCCCAGAAGCCCCAAGAGCCCAGGGGAGCAGAGCCTGCTCCGAGAGCTGCTGACAGGGCTGGGCTGCAGGGCGGCTGTCATGGCCCAGTGCCCATCTCAGGGCTCACGCTCCCACATCAGCCTTACCATGTCGAGGAAGCGCGGGAGGTTCTCCATCAGATACTTATGGGGGGGGCTGGCCCATATGTTGTTCATGCCTTCCTGTATCAGTATTTTCAGGATCACCATGACCTTTTTCTTCAGGTCTTCCCGGTCAAGCCACAGCAGCTCCATTAGGTGTGGCACCAAGAACTCCATTTTTAGTGCCTGTACGAAAGACGGAGTTTCTTTTTTGTGAGAAGATGCACGCCTGCAAAGCTCCCCAGGCAGCCACCAGGCCCCAGTGTGGCAGCAAGGCAGTTTGCAGCAGCCACCCCAACACCTGCCTCCCAGCCCACACCAAGCCACCGCCTTACCCACAGCCCCAGAGCCCTGCCTGTCCCTGATGCCACCATGCTCACCATGCCAGGTATCTTTAACAGCCTCAGGAGGCCTTCGAGCACCCGGGAGGCTGGCAGCGTTGGAAGCTCCTCATCAATATCAAAGTTGTCGTTGCGAAGCTCTTCCAAGTCTTCATCCTCATCGTCCCTCTCAAACTTCATGCTGGTGTCGCTGGGCGATGGCTGTAGAAGCAAGCACAGTAGTGAGATCCTGGCAGTCTGCAAGGCTTGTGGCGGGGCATCAGGTCCTTTTCTGCAAACTCACAGCCAAGTCAGACATGGAGCTGCTTTCTGAAGAGGAAGCGCTGAGACTACAGGGCCACCAGTCCACCCAGAGCATGGCAGCGAATGACCACAGTATCCTTTCTCTAAGCGGTGGCTTGGCGAAAATGATCTGCCACATTTCCATGGCCACCCTGCAAGGCAGAGCACTAGGTCAGCAGGGCGGCCTCGACTGCAGCATGGCTGGGGCCAGCCCAGGTGCCTGAGGGCCCTGCCTGGGCAGGCAGGAGGGGACTGAGGTGGTGTTCCCCTCTAGGCTGTTGGCTCTGGGCCGGCTCGGCCAGCTTTGTCTGCTGCGGGCCTGGGCAAGCCAGCAGGGCTGGAAGGCCTGGTGGCGTGGAGAACCCCTCTCCTCAGGGCTGTCCTGCATCATTCCTTGGGTCTGGGAGCCAGAGAGTCTCAGGCTCCCCCTCCCCACAGCCCACAAGGCCTCAGGGTTTTCAGGGCCAGTACCTGTCTCGTGGTGGAGCGCTCAGCAGTGTTGCGACTACCTTCCTTGGGAAGAAGTCAGCTAGCAGCAGAAGCAGGTCGTGGAAGTCCTGCTGCACTCGTCCTTTCTTGATGGTTAGCAGGCTTTTCCGAAGGAAGCTCAAAATCTTTGGCACCTGAAGGGGACACCGGTAAGGACAGTGCTGCCACTGCAGTGCAGCCTCAGCTGCCCTTTCCGTACCGCACTGCTGCCGCTGCCTTAAGGTGCCTTCAAGTGCCTGAGACACCTGGCTTTGGGAGGGAGGGATGGGGAGACGAAGGAGGCCTTAGAGGGCTGAAGGACACGGCAATCCAGCCACAGGCCACTTACATCCGTCAGGTACAAGCACGGTTTATCCATGAACTCCCCCAAGGCTGATGATCCTCTCAACCAGCGCTCTTGGGAGGCAAAGTCACTCTTCTTCCATGGCTTTTCAGCATGGTCTGCTTCTCTCTGCTCCAGGACTGCGAGGACGATGTGCGTCCTCTCCGAGCGCGTGAGGTACCTTTCAAAGGGCTGTGGCAGGAAGGAAGAGAGCAAAGATGTCACGCCAAGCCCCCTGATGGTGCTGCTCAGCTGGGCAGCGAGAGCAGCCCTGGCCACAGGTGCCCAGCAGTGCCGGCAGCAGTGCCCAGAGTCAGTGCACGGGGGAGGGTGAGAGCAGAGGGCCCTTCGGCTGAGGCAGCAGGGCTGGGCTCATGGGCACGGGGTGCTGGCCCCACAGAGGATCGGGGCTCGCTGGTGGGCAGGAGAGCTGGAGCTGCTGCTGGGACACCAGCAGAGTGCTGCCCTCAGATAGTCCCTGCTTGGGGACAGCAGGAACCCTCTCCTCAGGGACACTGAGGCCCTGCCAGCCCCACTGATTCTGGGTCCCTTTGCTCACGGGAGTGCCCTGCCGATGGCACGGACAAGAGTCTCAGCAAGGGGGCAGCTCATTACCTTGATACGGTAGCTTTCGTAAGTCTTCAGAAGGCTGGTGCTTTCACCTTTTGCATGGCGCGCGTGTCGTTTACCCCTTAGCCTGGTCCTGCCTGCAGAGCGGGGCAGACGTGGAAGTCAGGGAGAGCAGCTTTGCCGTCAGGCTTTCCAAAGCACCAAGAGATTCGCATTGCGAGATGGTAGGACAGAAGGAGATTGTGGAGGGAGTCAGAGTGGGCTCCACAAACAGGCAGGCTTGAGGATGGTGAAAGGAGCGGGGAAGGGGAGCGGCAGAGAACAGGTGCAAGGCTTGAGGAGAGCACTCTGCTTCTACAGCAAAAGGGAGCTGGGATGCTCGGGGAAGCAGCCCGAGGGGCAAAGGTGGTCAAGCAGAGAAGCAGAGCTGGGAGGTGATGTCTGTGTGCAGAGGGATGAAGGCCAGCACAATGTCCCTTAGCTTTTTGCTTACAGATGAATTCACTGAGGTAGTAAATAGTCTCATGGCATCCCACGAGTGGCTCGAGGAGGACAAATCCCAGCAGCTGTCCGAGGAAGGAGATCTCGATGACAGTGGAGTCCTTTTTTTTTCAGGCAGTTGCGTGGGAGAGAGGGAGGGAGGGAGGGAGGGAGGAAGAAGAGAAGCAGGGCTGAGGGCAGGCAGCTGGTGCCAAAGCCCCATGCCCAAGGGTGTGCCCAGGGCTGGATCCCTGGGGAGTCCAGGCTTTGCAGGACCCTGTGGCCCTGTCTCCTGGAGCCGTCAGCCGGCCAGCAGCCCTGGCAGGGAAAGTAGCAGGGGAGGGGCACGGCCCGGCTGGAGGGTTCCTGGGCCTTACCTTCCGTTTGGAATAGCTGTCCATCCATCTGCTCAGCTCACAAATCCTCGCCATGGCTTCTTGCCGCGCGGAGGTGATGCCATATCTGGCAAACTCCACCAGCACCTGAGCAAAGAGAAGCTGCTGGTGAGCCTCAGGAGCAGACACCCGCTCCAGCAGCAGCAGCAGCAGCAGCAGCTCCGCTCCTGGGCAGGACTTGCACTGTCCCTCAGGGACCCTGAGCAAAGCCTGTAGCGGGGCTCCTGTCCCTGGGCTCCCTTGCAGGCCAGGCAGCAAGGCGTGCTCTGCCTCCGTGGCACTTGTCTGGGGACCACCCAGCCAGGAGTGGGCAAGCCCTCCCCCACAGGATGAGGAACAACCCCAGGACTCCCACTCTTTGCACAGGCCAGACCTGAAAGATGTTCTGCAGCTCCTCGCCCATTCTGGAGGGAGGACTCTTCTGCACTATTGCCTTCAGCACGCTGTCCAGGGCTCGCAGGGTCTGCAAGGAGGACAGAGAGCAGTGGCAGTGATTCTTCACCCCCAGGAGACTCATCTGAGCTCCCAGTGCCAGGGAAGGAGAGCTGCCCACACTGCCCAGCAGAGACCTCGCAGCAGGCAGTCTACTGTGAGCAGAGAGCAGATGCCACGGGCCTTCGCATTCCAGTGGGGAGAGATCGGGCAGCAGGCATAACAAAAACCCCAAGGAGAAAACGGCACCAGGTGCCTTTTTCTCCCTGAGGCCCAGTGTGCAAACCACACCGTTAGGTTTCTGGGGTTCTGGCCCTCTAAAGAAACTTTCTGAATCCTTTCCGCTGCCTCGGCATTTCTGGGGATACCTGCGTATCTTACTTCACACGCAGGATGGCCGGAGAGCAGCCCAGAGGCACCGGCGGCTCCTGCAGCTCAGCCAGCACTTACCTTCTTCCTGAGCTCACGTCCCCCTTTACGTAGATGTGGTCTTGAGGAAGGAAGAGAACGGCTCGGAAGCAGGCTTCCAGGAGCCTTCTCTTTTTGCCCTCCAGCACCTCGGGCACCGCGCTGCAAAGGGGAAGGGCCCAATTGGACAGTGGTGCCGGGGGAAGCGCCTCCAGGCCTTGTGCAGGGGGCCACAGTCCTCCGGGGAAAGGGGTCCCTGGGAGCCATGGGCGGGTACCTCAGCACTTCAATGGTAAACAGGGCCAGTCTCTGCACTTCTGTGTGCTTCATCTGCTCCTTGTGGGCGTCCACCAGCGCGCCCGGATCCCTGGTGAAGCTTTTCCTGGCACGCTGATTTATACGGGCCTTGGCCTCCAGCAGCATCTGCAGAGCACAGCTGAGCTGGGACCCGGCAGCTGCCAGCACCCGGTGCCACCAGAGCCTCGGCCTCCCAGACCCTGCCAGTGCCAGGGGCCTTGCCCCCTTCCCCACAGCACCCAGTGTCCCCTCACCTGGATCCTCTCTACCACCTCATATCTGTGGCAGAAGTGGACCAAGCGCTGTGATGAGCCGCTGCCTGTGGTGCTTCTGCACAGGCGCACGACTTTCTGAAGAAAGGCGGTCTCGTGGGCTAGATTCTGGCAGCCGAGGGACAGAGAGACAAACGGGGAGCGTGAGAGGGGGGAAACGTGGCCAGCGAGACTGGAGCCCTGAGCTGCAGCGCCCTGCAGGAGCAGCGGCCCTGCCCGGCCAGCAGCCCTGCAGCAGCCCAGCAGCAGAGCCCCTGCCTTAGATGCTGGCACAGCTGCCGTCCAACTGGCCGCGCTTACCTCTGCGGGGCTGTCCAGAGCCTGGATGGAGTCCACGACTTCCTGTTCTTCTCTGGACAGGGGGAACAAGCTGACATCTAAGAGAGGGAGAGAGCAAGGAGGATCATTGCAGGGTGCGCTGCAGAGGCCCCAGCCCTGCCCAGTCCCCTCACTCACCCGTCCCCGTCTGCGCTGGCTTCACCAGGATCCACTGGGAGAGTTCTGCTGGAGACCTGCTTTCCTGGGCAGCACCCTCCGCTGCCCAGGCCACCTCATGGGGCTCTTCTGGAGAGCCGCTTTTCTGGGCAGCACCCTCCTCCGCCCAGGTCACCCTGGGCTTGCTGGGGGGTGTCTGCTCCATCCTATCAGGAAACTACTAGAAGTAGGGAAGGGGGAAGCGGGAAGCTTGGCGGAAACAATATCGCACTACGGGCCAACAGGGAAAGCCTGGAGCTGTGCTCAGAAGATCCTCGACAGCTCCGTGCTCCCGTCCTGTCGCGTCGCCGTCCTGACGGACACTGGGGTGACACCGGGGCTGTGCTCACCACACACGCTGCGGTGGGGTGTCACAAAGGGCCCCCCTGTGACACACCACCTGACGCCCAGCGCTGTCACAGTGGTGCTGGCTGATGTGCCCCCAGCCCCTAGCAACGGGCCCCAACGATGAAGAAAATTATGCTGCATTGGCCCCAAACCCCACAAATCTTTAGTATTAGACACGTTGTTCAAAAAAAAAAAAATAAATAAATAAAGGAGTCTTGGAGGCACGACACTGGGTGCTAGTGGTGTTTTTTGAAAGAGAGCAAAGGACTAGGCAGGCCTACAGCAGGAAGTAGAGCAAGCCTCTTACAACTTTGGATTTATTTGATTGCTTTAGTAAATAATAAGTGCTGGTCTCTGAAACTTCCACTGATTGCCCTGAGCTACACCCATCTTCAAGAGGCTGACAAAGTAAAGCCTCTGCTTTACCAAGGACAGAGTTTCTCGTGCTTTTCCCCACGGCATCACCCCCTCTGAAACGCAAGGCCATCACTATAGAACTGTGGGCATGCTTAGGATGACGTCCAATAATCCTTAGAGCATCTGTAGGGAGAGAAACTTCTTCATGACAGATAAGATACATGCTAGAGTGGAAGAGGCAGTCTCTTTCCTAGTTTAGAAACTACCCTGGAGACCACATTTTCCAGCCACGAGATTAGAAAATCCATTGTATTTTATTTTGTACACTTCTTTCCCGGTTTATCCCTTCTCAGCCGCTCATGCGAGAGGCAACATTGAGGAAGGAACTCTGTTTTAAAAAACAGAAAATGAAAAAACTTCTTTCAGGCAGAAAGTTCTTCTGGGCAGGGCCGTCTGACTCTGTGTCTTCCACTACGTGTGCTCAGCACTGTGACGGGGCACACCGAGTGAAGTCTCCAAACTTTCCTGTAGATGATTAGGTCAAAAATAATCCCCTCCGAGGACATCACAAAATGATGCTAATCAGCTATTCAAGGAAACAGGATACTTCTTTTCCCCCAGGGCAGAAAAAATGGAAACATGCTACCGGTGCAACAGAGGGACAGGATCTCTTTAGCCTCTTTAGAAGAGGGTTTCTAATCAAGGTAACCTTGCAACACCTGACATACAGACAGTGCTAGGCTCTGTGCTGCTATTCAGAATTCTTCACCATGGATTGAAATTTTCTAGTTTTATTTTCGTTGCCATCACTCATTTTGTACTCCTGGCCACCAACCATCTGTTAGTAGACACTTTCAGTTTTCGAATCTTGTTAATTTTTGGAGCTCTGGACATGCAGTACATGGGTTTAGCTGGGCTTTAATGGCTCTGGGTGGTTTTGTTTTCATGTCACTAGAAAGATTGGTTAAAAGATATGATTTTTTTTCCTTAAGCCCTTTAAAATACATTTTTGTCTATTTAAAGTTACTGTAGGATGGAAATGCTATAGATTTGACAGTATTAAAAAGACTCCACAGCTGCCATTCCTGGTCATTTTCTATGTTTCTTTTAATAACTAAAACATCATCCATAAGAAAGTTTGGATCATGTTAGCACATCCAAACACTCTTTTTACAAACATATAGACAGTAGGGAGGTCTGACAAGCATCAGACCCTTTTAATGCACATTTACTAAATCTTTTTCACCCTTGCACACTAAGCCACCCTAACACATGGGGTTGTGGCTCACCCAAGTGAATCTTTCCACTGCTGTTCTCTCTTAGGCACAGCAAGACTAAAGCTTTCTATTAAGTTTGCATGCAAAGAAAAAAAAAAAAGGCAGTAAATTATATGGCCTTCCTCCAGTCAAAATAGGAGAACAGGAACCTCAGTGTTGTATAATTGATATTATTAGCGGTAGCTGCTCTCAGAGAAATCTCCAGCTCAGAAACAGCAGTGACAGAGTGCTCCCAGATGATAGGCTTTATATTAAGGGAGGGGGATAAAAAGGATTCTAAAAAATGTGCTCTCTGGTACAATAACAGTCTCTCAGAGAATTGCCAAGCAGAAAACACTGCGGGAAACCTAAAATAAAACATACCCCATTTAAAGTGTTGTCTCCATTAAACCAAAATTGAGGCTGGGAAATTGACATCACTTTGCAGGGCTGGCCACCAAGGTCACCACTTATGATCCTCCTTTCTACTATGCCTGTCTTATTATCATCAGACCCCACACTTACAGTGAAGGTGGCAAAAAAAAGGGACAGAAACACAGAGGACTTGACAGCTCAGGAGAAGGGAAACTTTTCAGGGCAACGACAGCTGTGGGAAGTGACTTCTGTCATTTAGAGGAGGTCTGGCACCTCATGTTCTCATAGGAATGCTGGCAGGTATGTCACAGCTCTCGTTTGACCTGGGGAGCAATGTGGCTTGATTGTCCTTTTAAAAATAAATTAGGAAACGGCTAATGCCAATTTTTAACAAGTGTCAGAACAACAGTTGTTTCCTAACACTTTCTGAAGTACTGCCAGAAGGTTCTTCTCAAAGGAATTAATTTTGCCTAATGAAGTATCTTCACAGAGCTCTCCAAGTATCAACCCAAAACACCAACATGCAGCACTTGGCAGACGAATCAGAGTCACGTTGGAATTGACATCGTGCACGGAAGTGTCAGCAGATGGAGCGGGTGGTCGCCATGGAGTGGGATGACAAACCTCCCCTACCACCTCTGCCCTAAACAAAGCACTTCATCCCTCCTCTCAGCTCACCCATCTGTTAAATCCACAGAAAATACTTCCTATAGCATGGATTTACCCAGAGGGCAGGCTAGCTATGGTCACGGAGCATTGCAGCGGAGGCTTTGAGGGAGATGAGAGCTCTGGGTTTTTTGGATGAGGTTCAGATAAGTGGGAGTAGGAGTCCTGGTGAGATCTGGAGGATTGCATCTCACTCTGCACTACAGCAATGGGATCTTCATTGCTTGCACACCCTGAGCATTCAGGTCTGCCTGAGGACTCCCAGACCTCTGTGTTTTGTTGTACATTGCAGCAGAGATGACCCAGAGGGTTGAGCTGCATCCTGGAGGCAGAAGAGGCTCCCACCGAGCCCTGCCCTGGAGTATCCTCTCCTTAGATTGCTCCTCCACACCAAAAATCAATCAATTTTCCTTCCAGCCTGATTCAGTTACTCTCTCTGGTTCCTTTTTTTTCCATTTTAAGTCCCTAGGAAGTGGAAACCTTGTGTTACAACCAGTTCTGTTGCTGCCCCCGAGTTAGTGTTCTCAACTCCTCCTCTTTATCAAAGAGGATACATCCACGGTCATGTTTTGGCAAGCTGGAGAGGTTTCTGACAGTTGTAAAATAAAGCTTTTTAAAATGTTCCATACATTAGCACCTTCCATTTTATAAAACCAGGACTATTCATTACAAGTCAGATTAAATGAAGGAAAAAAAAGTGGGAAATAGCAAAGTCTTCAAAGGATTAAAAATAGCCAGTTGAAATCTCTGGTGCAGCCTATTCTGTGCAGGCTCAATTATTTCTCCAGTTGGTCTGAAATCCAACTCACTTTACTTCCTATTACAAGCATTTACCCTATTTATTGGAGACATTTGTACATAGTGTGAACCCTGCATGAGATTCAACATGGATGCTCCTGGAAAATCCTCCCTGAGTCAGCTGCAATGCAAAGCAGCACTGCACAGAGTCACCTGCCTGCAGACAGGAGCATCTCACCTGCTTAAAACTGTCAGACTACTGATCCCTTGAGCAGACAATATGACTATTCTAGGGTAGGGTGGGTTTTTTTGCTTTTCTAGTAAAGTGAAAGGCTCTCAGATGAATTGTTTGCATGCCTGGATGATTTCTGTTGACAGGGGTAATCTTGCTGCAGTAAGGAAAAAAAATATAAAATTACCTTTTCTTTTGCGAATAATACAGGAGATGAACGAAACTATCAGGGCTGTGTATCCATATTCGTTTAAAATTTTCTTTTTATGGCGTCTCACACTGCCGTGGGCATGATCCCTGTAAATACTGAGTAATGGAACAAGTCTCCCATGGGTGGACATGGGCTAAAAAGGATTTTCGTCAGGAGAGGGAGCTCTCTCTGCACCGACTGCTGGGGAACCACCGCTTGCTGCAGGCATTAAAAATGCCAGGGAAAGGCTGTGCTCACCATTTTGTCCTCATGTGTTCTTTGCAGGAATTTCACATGCTGTTTAACTGCAGTGATTTGGGTTTATATATCTAGTGGTGCTCCATAAATCTAACAGTAAAATGAGCCTCCGTGTGGCGTATGCATTTGTTTGGTCCAAGAAGAAATAACAAACTCGTTTAAACGCAAAAGCTTTTGGAGTAGTTTGGCACTGGATAGGGACTTGTCATGCTGGACACTTGTCACATCCCTAACGGATCTGCAGGTGGGAAAATTCCCCTTTTTTCAAGAAGTTTGCAGAAGGCTGAAAGCTGTGCAAGACACACTGATACTGAATTTCCCGTTTTAAAAAATCAAATCAGGTAAAAGTATTGCTGCCCTTTTGATCTACATGTATTTTTAAAGATGAGAGGGGAGGGGAGGGAATTCCTACACCGCCTAACATTCTGCTTTGTCAGATAGATAGATAGATAGATAGATAGATAGATAGATAGATAGATAGATAGATAGATAGATAGATAGATAGATAGATAGATAGATATCCTTATGCCCTTCAGTTCTCTGAGGCCAAAGCCGGACCTTATAGACTGAAGTTTCAGTCAGGTTCAGCCCCCCCGGCGATGCGACACTTGGGCTCGGCCCTGCTCGCCCCGCAGGGGAGAAGAGACGTTTTATTCCCCTTTCTCTGGGAGTATCCCCGTGTTTCTGTCCGTGTGACCTCGCCCGGACCCCACGCCCCGGGGCGCTCCCGCCGCGCGGGGGCAGCCGCCGGTTTCCAGAAGGGTCGGGAGAAGCGGCGGATCCCGGGATCCCAGTGTTTCCAGGGATGGGGCATCCACCACCCCTCTGGGCAAGCTGTACGGGTTCCTCCACTCTCATTATGAAAAAACCGCCTTTCCTTATATCTAATCTAAATCGACCCTCCTACATTTTGAATCAAAAAGTGACCTTTTCTTTTGCAAATACTACAGGAGATGAACAAAATTATCAGAGCTGTGTATCTATAGCCATTTAAAATTTTCTATTTAGGGCGTCTCACACTGCTGTGGGTCCTGTGATCCCCGTAAGTACTGAGTAATGGAACAATCTAATCTAAATCGACCCCCTGACATTGTAAAGCCATTCTCCCTTATCCTATCCCGACAGGCCCTGATAAAAAGTCCATCCCCATCTTTCCTACAAGCCCCTCTTTAGGCACTGTGAGGGGATCTGAGGTCTCTCTGGAGCCTTCTCTTCAGCAGGCTGAACAACCCCAGCTCTCTCAGCCTGGCTCCACAGCAAGTGGCCTACCTCTGGACTTGCTCCAGCAGGTCCACATCCTTCTTATGTTGGGCATCCCAGAGCTGGAGGTGGGGTCTCGCAAGAACAGAGTAGAGGGGCAGAATCTCCTCCCTTGCCCTGTTGCCCATGCTGCTTTGGATGCAGTCCAGGATACAACTGTCTTTCCAGGTTATAAGTTCACGTGGCTGGGTCATGTCCACCCTCTCATCCACCAGCACTCCCAAATCCTTCTTGGCAGGGCTGCTCTCAATATAATAAAGAGAGATGCCTTTCTATCACTGCCCCTCAATATTGTCCATGAGGGCCCTCGGCTGTGCTTTGCTAGGAATGGGGATGTGTGTGGGGGTGTGTGTGAGACTTAGCTCCAGTCCCTGATAAGGGCAGGGTTCTGCACAAGTGGTGGGGTGTTAAGGTGGATTAGGGTTTGATTGAGCAGGCTCAGGGTTTGAGGACACTTGTGCCACTCCTGCTGGGTGGTAAAACTGGTCTCTCTTACCTCTGTCCTCTGGGATCCCCAAACAGATCTGTGGGAGCTTAGTTATACTTTCTCTCGTATCTTGTGCTTCGTTTCATACTCTCCATTTGAATATCCGATGTAGCTCAATTCTCCTGGCTGTTAAAATACTGAACAAATATGGCAGATTTAAGCAGCCTTTTCATTTGACTTCCTAATTACTTTCTTTTTTTTTTTTTTTCCTTTGTAATAAGAATGTCTTAACTCCTAAGTGAGAATTCATTTCCAGTTTACTACTGTGGACAAAGCACTACATGGCAAAGATGTGTTTCCTTTTCACACTTTGTGTTGGTTTTGGCTGCATTTCAGGTCTGACCTCTCCCTAAATACCTGTAGGTGTACACCAGATGTTCATGCCCTGTTGTGGTTGGTGCTGGACAGAAAGCATCACTGGACAAGCAGACAGTCCTTTTTCATTTTTCCAGGGCTTTATCCTTGGCTCCAAACAGGAAGGATTTAAATCTGCTGCTATTGGTTTGATTAGGCAAACAGAACATTTTTTTTTCTTTCTTTGTTGGGATACTCTCAAACACTTGGAAATTGCACAATCCAGATGACAATTTAACTCACAATTGCAACAGCTCATAATTGCAACAGGCTTTTGAGTCAGCTTATGCCCAATTGCTGAAATAGTTTTATTTACTGATAGAATATTTAAAGAAGAAAGCCTACAAAACTTAAAGCCATAACTTATGCTTCAATCTGATAAACAGATGGGAAAACCACAGGGTTTGTTTCATTTCTCAGCCATAGTCACCTCTCGGCTTTCAGCACAAAGTTCATGTCAGAGAAATGGCATTTCAGGGTTGATTTAATCTTTCTGTATTTCATAGTTACTTCCATACAGAGAACCTCAGCATTTCAGAGTGACAACAGGAGTGAGGTGTGGACCTGTCTGTGCAAATCTCCCCCAGCCAGGAGCAGGTAAAGGTTTAGGGGCTGGAAAAGTCCCAGATCCACATGGAAGAAGAAAATGGGACCAGTGTGCATACAGCAGTTCCTGGCAAACCCCTCTCAAGAGAGGTCAGTACAACCTCTCTGGTCCCAGTTTCCATAGGTGCCTGTGCAAGACTTGCATTTACACACCCACGTGAGAAGCTGAGGAGACACCAGTCTCATATCTCACCCTGGGCTGTGGGAGAGCCCAGAACCAGCTGGGCTCCCCCACACTGGGCCAGACTCCAGACACGTGTCAGGAGGGATTGCCTTTCTCTCTAATGGAATCTCTAACAGAAGCTGGAACATCAGGGGTGGAAACTGATGGAACTCTCCCAGCAGGTCAGTGGTCTCATTAGGTACATATTTAAAGGGAATAAATTCCAGCGCTGAGCCAAACCTCAGCATCAGAGGTGAAGTCAAAATCCCCACGAAACCCACTGCCCTCTGAGCATTGCTTTAATCTCTCACCTCCATTTGCTATTGACAATATTTCTCCATTAAATGGTTTCTGTTTACATAGGGTAACATGTCATTCTTCCCAGGACAACTGGAATTTTAACCAGTTGCAAATCATGGAAGAGCTTTGCCAAATGCCTCACTGCGTTGCACTGGATGACACAGGGAAAACTGTGGTTCCTGGGTGGAAGAGGAAAAGCCATGGTGCTGGCAGCCACCACCACAGCCATGCTAACGGCAGGATAAGGCTGGGATAACAATGTCTGACTGTGCCTGCTGAGGGACCTCCCCATCTTCTAAATGACTTAAGATGGAGAACATCAGCCAAAATACCAGTTACCACTTACAAGTGTTCCTGGGGGTGCTACACTGGCATTATGGGTGTCCTGCGAAGGAATATGCATCCTCTGGCATACTCCTCCTAACAGAACTAACCAGACAAGTGGGACGTGATTCTCCATGAGCAGGAAGTAAAGCCTCATTTCCTGCAAATCTGTGTCCTGTACTACCAGATTCCATTGCAAAAATAATCTCCCCATGTCTCCCCCCACACCCACAGCAAGCAGAGAGTATGTGATGTGATGGCATGCACACCAGTGAGCGGATGAGAGGCACGTGCAGCCCAGCCCAGCGGGATGGCAGCTGGCTGTGCTCATAGTCCCCCCACCCTGACTGTCTGGAGGTCAGGTGGGGGAAGGAATTTTCAGGAGATCCATAGAAACTTCTCTTTGGCTCTACAATGTGTCTTTCAAGTGTGGCTGGATGCAGGAACAAGCTTAAAGTGTTGTAGGAGGCACTGTCAGATCATGCAGCACGGTGTTCCGAAAGGAAAGCAGGGTGGCAGGGCTGGGCTGGGCTGAGCTGGCTGCTGTCTCACCTAACTCCACACAACCTCTGCCTTCTGCATCTCCTGAACACCCTCTGCAAATCCAGAGTTGCAGATGCCACTATACCAGAACAAGCTCCCATTGGTTGGAGCCTGAGTGGTTTCTGAACTTTGCCTTTTCTGTGGTAACACAGAAATACGTGCTGGCCTTAGAAAATGCATAAATATTGAAACCAGAAGTGGGGTAACTTCTTTGTAAGAGTGAAAGAGTTAGTAGGCTCCCTCCTATAGTTCCTCTTACCGTAGTTCCTCTAACATACCTGCCCCTTGGATAGTCATTCGCTCTGGCATTAAGACAATGCAGAGTAAGCCACGAGCTCTTTCTCTTCCCCTGCTGATTTTGCAGTGCATTCGATGTGTTCTGGCTTTGGAGAGAGAAACTTCCCAAGTCCAGAGCTGTGGGGGCTGTTTTGGGATCTGTGTGCACCACCCAAATCCTTGATGCTACTGGCAGGAAGCATCTTGCACTCACTCCTCTGTCCCAGTCCCCCATCCCCACTCTGTGCGTGCTGGCTCATGTGCTCAGGGAACTGATCCAGCTGAAAAGCAGAGAAAAAAGGAAAAAGATGTATGAATCCATCCATCAGGCCAGCTGATAAGAAGCATCTCCACAAGAGAAGGGGCTGCTTTCTCCTTGAGCAGCAGCTGATCTAAAAGCCATAAAAAACATCTTCCATGAGCACTCCTGCTTCCCTCCAGCCTTGGCTGCTGTTTCCCAACCCCTGGCAGTGCCTCTGCTCTGCTCTCTGGTGGTTTTAGCCAGGGCTGAGCTGGCTGGAAGCTCCTGGTGAGTTGTCAGCTAAATTAATCCTGCCCCAGCACCCTGGGTGGCTGCGTGTCACCAAGGGTGGTGAGGACATCTGTCTTTTCCCTTAACACTACTGTGGATTTGTGCCCAATTAAGATGACTATTAGCTGTGGCCTTCATTAGTAGGATTGACAATGGAAACTTTTAATCAAGTGTTTGGCTGGAAACACTTGAAAAATGCAAAAGGAAAAGGCAGAGGAGGGAAAGGATCACTTTTCTACTTCTCCATTTACCACAGATAAGCTACTAAAAAAAAAAAATCTAAAAAAAATTTCCCATGAGTAATTTGAGTGTCATATAGCTGGATTTTAAAATTCAGGCTTTAGGCGTGGGAGGGAAAAAATATATTTATAAATCCCCACTTTCTCTCCCTGGACAGATGAAGTTTAGCAAGCATCAGGTTAAGGTGATGACTGTTTTTCATGTTGGTTCTGGAGTGTTTCAGCCAGAACTAAATTCTTGTGTCCCATTTGTAACAGGGCTGGAGCAGGGGAAAGGAGCTGTAATGGAAGTGCTGACACCACTCCAGCACAGGGCAGCCCTACTAATGATGCCCATGGAGCTGGAGGAGCTGACTTGGCAGCTCATACCGGGACAAGCCTAACAGAAAGGTTCTTTGAAAATAATTTATTGCTCAAAAAATAAATGCAAAAAGCCCAACCTTCTTCACATGGAATGGCTGGCAAAATTGCTCTTTGGAGTCCCAGGACATTGTCCAGGGCTTCCCCAGCCAGCACCGCCATGGGACAGGGTTAATTGCTTGAGGTGTGATGGGAATTGTTGGGTGTGATTTAGTAACACTCTGCATTTAAAAGGAATGAGGAAAAACTAGCTAAGCCAGAATAACCCTGGCCCTGTTGAGGGTGGAGGGATGTAGGGTGCAGGAGTAAAGGTGTCTTACTTGTGCTGTGTCCTTCTGTCCCCGAGGGGAGCCGCTGGCCACCATGTGTCCTGCCAGCCCCACAGCCCATCCACTCTGTGCCAGGCTGCTGTGGTCCTGCTCTCAGCTTCCTCACACATTTTCCATGGCTCTGATCCCTTTTGCCTGTGTGGCGTGGAAATACTTTCCCAGGGAGGAGGAACAAAGTCTGGGTGCTTTAAGCCACTATGCTGTGGGCTTCAGGGAGTTTCTGATGATGTTTTTGGCGGAGCTGCCTTTCTCTTTTCTCCTGTTGGAATGCACATTGTGCCACAAACCACAGGGCAAGGAGGCAGCAGAGCAAACCTACTGCAGGTGTGGGCACAGGAGAGCTGGTGGTACAGAAAAGAAGTTGCTGTTTAATGCCATGTGAAACTTCTTCAGCTGGGGACACCACCATTTATGTGATTTTTCAAGAAACCAAGTCCAAAGCTGAGTTCATAGCAGAACTAAACTCAGCTGTTTGCAGTAGGGAGAGCTGTGCAGAAATCAGGAAGTTCTGAGCGTTGTTGAAGCAGAAACTCTTGTTCAAACCACAGAATCTGAAGAGAAATTAAAGGGAGCCTGGGGTTTTCAACAAGAAATTGTTCTTCTTACATAATGAGAGTTTCTCATAGCAATGCAGAAGTTTCAGCAGGGAGGTGACACCTCGCCAGCGGGACCCAGAGCACTGGGAATGCCAGGGATGCTCAGGAGGTAGGAAAGCAATGGGGATATCAGGAGCGCTGGTAAAATGAATTCAAAATGTGTATTTCAAGTGATCTTCAGCAGTTTGTAAAGTGCAGGGGTTACTTGAAAAGCAGGCTATGAACAGTTGTTTTAAGCTCAAGCCATGTTAAGGTGAGAAGCCCCAGCAGAGCTGGGCTCAGTGAGGCCCCTGG
Source organism: Myiozetetes cayanensis (assembly GCF_022539395.1). Classification (NCBI taxonomy): domain Eukaryota; kingdom Metazoa; phylum Chordata; class Aves; order Passeriformes; family Tyrannidae; genus Myiozetetes; species Myiozetetes cayanensis. The sequence continues at coordinate 14,690,820 of NW_026087048.1, forward strand.
CGTGGTGCAGGACATCCCTCACTGCTGTGCACTGCCTTGCTTTGGAAAATGTGTTTACTTAGTGGTAGCCAGTGCTGTGTTTACCCATTGCCCTGTGACAACAGTGTCCACTGTGTGGAAACCCATGTTGCCTTAGCAAAGCTAACAAAGACAGGGCATCTTTGCATTCCCTCCCTTGCACACGCGTTGACTGAGATCAAACCCTTTTGCTTTCTTTGCCTCAGAGCACAGCCTTGGAAATGCAGTAGAATATTCCAGCAGTTCCCTCCAGCCCAGCAGAGGCTGCCACGTGGGCAGGTCCGTGCCTGACCACCACTCCTCATGTCTTTATGTAACTCCATCCTCCAACAGGGATTAGTTTTCACCGGAATGCAGGTTTGCAGCTATTCCAGGGAGGCCCAGCAGGACGCCTTGTGTGCTGTTGAAGGGTTTCGTTTCATTTCTCTGTACAGCTGGTAAAAGGCTTCTTGGAAACCAGATCTTTGCATTTTGCTTGAGTTCACTTATTTGCCAAAAAGCAGTTTCAAGTTACTCTTTCCAAGCCATATTAAATGGATCTTTAGGTAAGAAGGAGGCAGCAACAAGTACTGGGTATCTTTGTTGAGAACTCACCGCTTCTAATTACGTTCCCCCCTTATATGCTGTAATATTGAGGACTAGAAAATGAGGTCACCCTCTATTAAATGTAATGACTTTCCCTGTAGGGCTTGCAGTAAAAACAGCTTCACAACAAAGGTTTCTATTTAACGGAGAGGAAGTTTCTGTTACAAAGAAATCCCCTGACTTGGTGCAGGGGCTCAATTTCATTTGCTGGTTACAACAAAGTAAAAAAGATTTGGGTTGAGACTTTAACCAGTGCTTATCTGATTAAAAATGGATAGGAGAGTTAAAATATGAGGAAGAAAAGAAGCCCCGTTGCCGCAGGAGCTGAGCTAGAACCAGTCTGGCAAGCAACACCTGAAATTGCTGGCAGCTTCAGAGAGGGCAGAAAGCACAGTTGCATCCCTGAGCCACACCAGGGCCACGAGGTGCGTGCAGTGAGCAAAAAGGTAACTGCAAGAGGAGCAGCCTTGCCTTTCTGTTTTTGCTGCAGCCTGCACACAGCTGGTTCCCCATGGGTGCCCCAAGAACAGGTGGTGTGGTTTGTTCCTGCAGGAGATTAAATGAATCTTGCAATGGATACAGGACCTAATTTTGAACACTGCAAAGAGCACAGGTTGCTGTGCTCTCTTGCCAGGCAGCCTCCGTGGCCATGTACCCGAGGGGTAGATGATGCCCTGCCCAGCTGCTAACACTGCACATCTCTGATGTTCAAAAGCACAGTAGCTTGAACGGGCTGTTTGGTGCTGCTCTAGCTATTTGTGTGGCTTTTTAGCTTGGTATTTGAAGCTAAGCAAGCACAATGATGTCTTAATAACTAAATTCTCTTTTACACCAGAAACTGGAGGTAAACATGGCCATAATTTCTAAAACCTGCTGTTGCTCTGATAACAGCCTAACTAGCAAAGTTCGCTCTTTCTTTAAAGGTGGGGTTTTTTTCTTCCTGCAGCCTTGCAGGCGGGAATTTGCCAGGCAGTTATTAAAACAGCGTGCCTGCCAAGCGCAGGAGGATTATTTTGGCATCAGCTCTCAGCTCGTATTAACTGCGCCACGCTCAGGTCGCCATGTCTGAGCTGCGGCTAAAGCAGCTCGAGAACGAGCACTGCCGATTGTTCAGCTCTGGCTGCTCTGCTCCCCTGCTGCCCTTGCCGCTCAGCTCGCTGCTTTACACTTCTGATCACCGCAGAAAGCCGAAAAATCACCCAAATTCTGTTTCACTGCATAAACGCCCCAGCGTGCAGTGACACACTGCAGACTTTATGCAGGAAACACAGAATGACCCCAGGGTGCCCTGGGAAGCGGGACTGAGGATCAACCTTTGCCGCCAATGGAGGTTCTCGCCCTTTAAGAAAAAGCCTGCAGTAATTTTCCATTACCCTGCACAGTCTTGTCTACGTGGCAAGAATTGTTTGTGGAGGCTGGAGCATCACGGGTGAGGCGCAAGCTCCAATCCGCTGCTGTTGCTTGGCTACGCGCTCGGCATGCCGGCAGCACGCCAGGCTCCTGGGAAGCACCTTTGTTCCCTGAGAAGGGACTTGAGTTGTGTTTTCATGCCGAAAGCTGGGGACAAATGCTGATTTTCTCAAGCAACCTGGCAGAGCTGGGCTTTCCAAACAGCATGAGCCAGCCTAAATGTTCAGTGATGATAATAATAATAATAATATGCGTGGAGTCCATCTCCTGTGATGGTTTCTCTTCCTTTGCACAAGGAAATGTAACGAGCTCATGATGTTTATTTGCCGTTGCACTGCTCCTAACCGTCACTTAATCAAGGCGGCGTCTTGAATTGGGAAGAAATACTGTCACCAAAATCCTCCCCCGCTCTTGTTGTTTCCATCTAATAAACCAGACGGATCGCTGTTGTTCTGCAACTTGATAAGCAGATTATTTTTTTTAATGTAAGCTCTGGAGTCCTGACAGGAGAGTCTCTGCTCGAGGCTGCCGAGGGTTGTCTGAAATATTTCAAATGCCACGGGCAGAATCTGCAGCAGGATAGAGAAGCAGGTCTGTGTGCTGTTCCTGCTCACTGGGGCTCGGTAGCATGGCTGCAGCAGGCGTTTCCATGATGTCCTGATACAGCTTCAGCTCCAGGATAGCTTATTTTATCTGTGTGAGGCTTGATACTCCCATTAATAAGAGAGCTCTGTGTTCCTTCTAGCAGCCCGTGCTGTCAAGGACTCTCCCTGCACCAGCAGCCAAACCTACACTGATAATTGTTAAGCAAACAAGTGTGTGTTCTCCCCACCCTGCTGCCACTTGCCTTCTGCAGCAGCTCCAGGAGTTTGAATAAACATGTCATTTGGGGGTGTGGAAATGTGAGAATTGAAAAATTTGATATAAAGTGGAACACACTGAGCATCAGCCTTAATTCTGCTTCATGAAGTATGAAGGCCGAGGGCAGTTTTGTGCTCACAGTCTCACATCCTTCATCATACAGATGAACAAACCTCACCCAGCAGAGCCCTGGCACAGCTACAGAGGGACCAGCTACCCAGCCCTGCTCCTTGGGGGCTGCACGTGCATCTTGGCTTTGAGGTGTCTCTCCTGGGCACAGGCATAGCTCTCCCTGCAGCCCTGTCACCCTGCAACGTGTGTCTCCTAACCACAACCTCTCTGAGGTTTACAGTTTAAACATATTGGCTTCCTGCAGTTTCTCTTGCAAATTAGTAATGTTCTCTGCTTTCTGGGCTCCTATTTGGTCGTGTTTCCTCACATCCAGCCTTTCCACCACCTCCTCCTCACTCCTGGTGCTGAGGTCTCCGCTGCTGCCACCCAGCAGCTCAGTTGATGCCCCGACCATCTGGGGACCTGCACAGTGTTCCCCACCTCCTGGAGAGCCATGCAGGAAGGGTGGAGTTGGGCATGTAGCAGCCTGGCTACATGCCATCTGTCACCTGGAATACGCTTGTCCTCCATCAGTGAAGTGTGCCTTGTGTGATGGGAATAATTGAGCAGACATTTAGGATGGTGAGTTTCCATATCCCTATGTCAGATTTTCCCATATGGATAACCTGATGGTTAGAAACAGCACCTTATCTACATTACACAGTGCTTGGCTCTCTGTTCAGTGAACTTTTTGACTTGTCTTATCTGTCTCTGGATTGTTTTATTTTTTTAAAGTAACCTACTGCCTCTTAGCAGTCTTAGAAAACCTTGATATCTCAGAAAAGATGAGTTTGGCTCTTGAAAACTGACTGCTAGTAGTAGCCCTTTTCCTTTTCATTGTGTTTTCAGAAGTGAAATGTAGAACTTCTGAACTCTTTAATTTTTTCAAGCAGGCACATATAAATGCAGAGGTGTGCAAAGGAGGGTCCCATTCCAAAATACATTTGCCCTGTGCTATGTCTGCTGTAACAGAACACCACCACAGCTTGCCTCTGCTTGGGATTTGCTCTGCACGGTAAAATGCAGAGGATCCGGTCTGCCAGGAGGAGGGTTTGCCTCTCTTGTTTGTACATTTCGGAATGTGGGTGAGTCCCTGCCTTGTCTGAGGAGTGAAACCTTCTATCCCAGCTCCTTATGCCTTTGTTTTTAGAACTGCAGTGTTGTTGAAGGTAACTCAGGCTCCCCTGGCTCCTCTGTGGCTCAGGTTTAACATCTGGTTTCATATTTTGTATTTCCTTCTTAAAAGCACAGAGATGGGACTACACCTTCCTACGTGTGCTCCGAAATCCACAGGATCCCGCAGACCTTAAGAGATCAGAGCAGGCAAAACCAGCTCCGTCTCCAGCGAACGAGGCTGGTTTCCAGTACAACCAGTATAGCTCTTGTACAGCAACATCCCGAATTAAAAGAGTGACAATTTCCAACTACAAAATTAGAACAGTCTTTGAGGACATTTTGTTTCAAGAAGGCAAGAAAAGCAGAGAAGGAAAGAATGTGCAGGAAAGACACAAAAACCACAGCACAATTTCCTAAACTTTTTTAGCTTTCAACATTTTAAGCTTAGGGACCTGTGGCCATTTGGTGAATCAATTATCCGATTTAGAGGGTTTTTAAATGCCTCAAATGATATTCCTACCTTTGAAAATAAACTCCTTACTTTACATAGGTGCTTAAGTATGAGTTTCAGTTCTTTGTTTTGCAGATAGAAAAAAATTACAAAAGACTCTTCATACATAATTTGCCATTTTCCTTGACTGCAATTTGACATCTAAACCTGATCTTTTTTCCTTATATAATAGATGATTTCATTCTTGGTTTTTTTGTTTTTTTTTTACACTTTTAAGTCTGTCAGTTATTTCCAAAGGCCCAGTATTTATATTTATTCCACAGCAAGCATGTGACTGGTGTGACTGAATAATTATATCAAAATGAGTTTGGGTTCCTTTTGTTGCAAAATGTTCTAGGGCTACGGATATGTTTTGAATGCGTAATAAGCTTTGGGTATTGAGATTACAAGAGCAACTAACTGCAAAATCCTACGGATTAAGGTCATGCATGAGATATTTGATTCTCCCTCCTGTGAGGTTCGATTGCAAGATACAGTCTGCTCCCACTAACTTCTTAAAATGAGAAAGCTTGAAAAATTGACGAGATTCTGTCAAATTTGCTTTGCTGTTAGTGGAACTGGAGGTGTTGAAGAAACGGGGAACTGTGAGGAAAGGAAGAAGCAGGGACCAGGAGGGTCAAAATCCCTGCTGGCTCACAGCTTAGAAGTGAGGAAAGACACCAAGATGACTCTTAGTTTTTTTTTCCCTGCCATAATTTGATCCACCATAGAATTCATTCTATCAGAAGGGGCAGCTCTTCTACCTCTTTGTTGCTGTGACTGCAGCAGTGCCTCAAGGCTGTGGCTGGGACCAAGGCTCTGTGGTGCTGAGCCAAAGATTGTGCCCTTGTAAGAAAAGGATGCAAAGGGAAGATGGGAGAAATGTGGAGGTCATGGGGGAACCACCTTAGTCCTACAGAAATTCAGCGGTATGGATTTTTTTTCCCCCTGAGATGGATGTATGAACAGGCAACATGCCTCAGAGACTTGATAGAAGGCAGAACAGGTTGCTCTTTGTGAGCCTAACAGTCCCCAAGACACTGTAGACCACTGCTTACCTCCCCATCTGCCAGCTCAATTTTTATTTTCAGTTGTTGTCGCTGTTGGTTTTTTTTTTTGGGGGGGGGAATATGTTTGTTTGTTTGTTTGTTTACAGAGGTGGCCATTCTTCTGCTTGAGTTTTCTCCCAAATACCTTTCTTTTCCCCCCATAAACTATTGAAAATCGTCTGATGGGAATAACTTCCAGTAACTGATTCTGTCATACAAACGAGGTTTATCTTATGGAGAACAAACCACTCCATTTTTAAGTTAAATATGGATCAGCTGCATGCACTCCCTCTCCAAAAAAAGCTGTGGATGTAACAATTTCACCTGGTTGCAGACATGATTAGTCCCTTCTGTCCTTCATGCTGTCTGTAAGTAGGGCATTGCTGCTGCCTCACTGCCTGTCCCAAGGGATCTGGGTGGTGTTTGTGCAAAGGGAATTAGGCTGAGGAAGGGGTGGAGAAATGCAGCTCTCAGCCCAGGATATATTTAGTGAATGCAGCTGTGGGAGGCAGCAGGAACAAGAGATCTCTTGTATTGCCAGAGCTCTGACAGCTCACATGCCTAAATAATCTGCTAGTTTTTTTACCATTACGTTTCCACCCACGCTCCCAGTGTTTTTAATTTGAATGTAAATTTATACTTTAATGTAGTCAGAATCTTTCTTGGAGCTTAAAAGTCAGATGTGTTACAGTGTCAGTCTTGCTGTAGCCCTTCAAGTGGGGCAGCACACAACTTCCACGGACACTGGACTTTCTCCACAGCAAGCAGGGAAATTTGACTTCATTTTTCCTCCATTAGGGAGGGTAGTGATGTTGGAATATGCCTTTCATGTGCACTGCAGTACTTGCTTGGGCTGGAAGCAGATCTGCCGCACTAGGACAGCCCCTCCCAAGAAAATAAACTCTGCTTCTTGCCAGGGCTGCTGAGCTGGGGTGCAGAGTCTGCTTTTGCTACGCTGGGCACTCCACTGTGCTGTGCAAACTTTGCTGGTTCTTCTGGCATCCCTGGGAGTCTAATCCAATATTTGCTGGTACGTCATGGGATAAAAAAGGAGGACAAAAATAGGTTTATCAACCCTCTGGGTCAAGTGAGAGCATGTTACTGTTGCTGTGAATTAGGACTAATTTGTCTGGGCTCTCTGGCCATATTCAGACTTGCCCCCAGAGGCAAAGATCGAAGATGGGAATTCTCTGTGTGTCTTCTTCCCTGGCTTATTCAGTGGTGCACAACAAGTCACAAGCTAGACTGCCTCAGGCATTAAAAGTTTATGACAAATTAATCTGCAGAATATAAAAAAAAGTACTTTTTTTGGTCTTGTTCTGATGCAGTTAAGGGGTTGGAAAAACAAGACTGGTGCAGGGAGGTCCAAAGCATGGCTTTGCTTCTGGATGATGGAGACGTCACATTTAGAGAGAAACAGACTCTGCCATTGCTTTCCTAGAGTTTGTCCCACCTTAATGGTGTTTTTCCACCCACAGCAGCATTGCTGGGAGATGTTGCAGTGACACATCCACCTTGCTCTGCCAGGGCAGCATCTTGACCCTTCCCACTCCACCCTGCATTTACCATTCCTGTGGCAGGGACTGTATCGGAAATGCAACTCCTGTGGGTGGCTTTCATGGGTCCACCACGGCCTGGCACAGATTCTGATCCAGCCTTGGAAAAATTGTGTGGTATATGTGTTCTGTTTAGGATATAGCTGTCCCACCTTTGCATGCTGTGACCCAAGGGAGCTTGGGTGGGCAGTTTGTGTATCAAAAGCACCTAGTATTAAAGTGTAGCAAACTGCATCTGTGGAAAATCTGCACGAGCTCAGTGCCCTGTGTACCCACACAGGCTTTTCTGTCTCAAATCCTGCTGATTCTGTGTCTGAGACTGGATTTATTTCAGCACCTAAATGGTTAACTGGAGGACTAATTGGCTCTGAGAGCTCCAGTCCTTTGCAACAGATTATTGGCATGCTGGTAGGAGCAGCTCCCTTCCTTCCCTTCCCCCTTCATTATAAAAACATGAACTGTAGAGAAACCAAATACCACATGGCGCCCTGCGCCGAGCCCATCACTGCTCCCGGCTCGGTGTTCAGCACAAAAAGTCCCTTTATATTTGGGAAGCAGAGGGAGAAAATTCTGGAAACGCAAGAACGTGGCGATAGCAGCTGAATCAGCACATTTATTTGCGCTGATATTTATTTATCAGTGTCCAGGCGCTCGACCCCACAGCCCCACACAGCGTGGGGGAGAATCCCGGGGGAATCCAAAAGCTGCCCGTCAGGTTATGGCTTTGCAGAGGGCTCTCAGGAGTCACCGAGGGGCTGAATGTAAAGAGAGAAAAATGAAAGCTTTAGGGCGAAAAAAAACCCAAAAACAAAACCAAAAACAAACCACAAAAATTGCATTTCTGTTTTCCCGAGGAGCCGTGGGTGTTTCTAGGCTGCTGCCTGCAGAGGCCGTCGCCATTTCGTGAGGCGGCATTAATGCAGCAGGAGGAGACATGTTGTGCTGTTCATGGAAATTCGGAGTTTAAGGTTTTTCTCCTGGGTTTAAAGCTTCTTCATCCTTCCTTCGCCCTCTTTCAGTCCAAAGGCTTTCATTTTTAAACTTAAGGGGAAAAAAGTGATAACAACAAGTGAGGAAAATGAGAGGGAAAAGTTCTTCTGAAGGGATTACAATGTGCAAGCAAAATCAGGTCTCTCTCCATGAGAGAAAAAAATCTTAGAGGTGTAAATTGGCTCAAAAAATGCCCTCAAGGGCATAGGGAGGATAATCAGGATGACAGTGTGGCTGAGCACTCAGAATCTGGGGGGCATGGCCCAGGTGTGCAGGGAAAATGCAGTTCATCAGGCATGTTTTAAGTAGAGAATTTGTTTCTGGTATGAAAAGATACCTGACTGGTCTGGTCTGTGCACACACAAAACCAGCCCTTTGTGACTTGCACAGGTCGACTTGACTTACAGGTTTTGAGATACTAGTTTTGATCTAAAAGCCCAGACTATTGCTAGTGCTGCAGAAATGCTTGTTTGATCAAAGGAGAAAATAGGGATTGTGGTAGGAGCGAGGTCAGGCAGATCCCCTTCGGTGCAAAACTCCTAGAGCAAGCTGCAGCATTTGTATTAAGGGCCTTCTGTATTGGAGTTGACTTCTTCCACTCTGGGACCTTTCACTTGCAAAATACATTATAGGGCTCATTTGTTTAACAAGTCTCTGGGAGCTGCGAGAGAGCAAATTAATGCTGGCATTTGGAAATACAAGTGATAGTGCTGCATTTGATTTTGGTTTCATGTCATTATTTTCTGGTTTCAGAGTCAGAAAAAGCTGCTCATTTATTTTTCATGTAGCTATATTTTTTTTCCTGACTTCTTGAGGAGGCAGAGCTAATGAAATCGTGCTGGAAGGGGCCTGAAGCTTTTGATCTGATGTTCAGTTTCAACAAATTTCACTTCTGGAGTTTCTGCACTTTGGGGAAGGCTGCAGGTTATAGAAATGAATTACTACATCTGCTAACGGAAGAACTGCAAAATAAGTGCAAAAGGTCTCTGCTCACTTTCCTTGCTGACCCAACAATCAGCATCTCAGTGTCAGCTGACTGGTCAGTAAAGTGTAGCTCAGGAATATCACAGCCTCTGCTGGAACATGGCGCGGGATCAGGAATGCTGTAGCAGTGCAGCACCATTGGGTGTGTGGCTGTCTGCTCTTAGGAAAGCTGCTATTGTTATTTCAGCTGCTCACAAAAGACTTGATAACTTCCAGCCATGGATTCAAATCCCAACTAAGTTTGCAAGGATTATTAGTCATATTTAAAACCAAGACTAAGTCAGATTCCTCCACGTTAGCTGCAGTTGAATTTTGCAAGGTTTCTGGTCTCCTCGCTCTGGGTGTGAAGGTGTTTCCTTTTCAAGCCTGTCACCTGCAAAGATTTTTCCGAGGCAGTGATTCCTTCATTACAGAAAAGCAATGTAGAGAAACCTCTTTGCCAACCCAAGATCATTATTTTCTTGATTGCCCTCTTGTACTCTGCTAAGGTTACATTACATCTGCAGGTCAAATGTAACCTGAATGCATGTGCAATGATCACATATAGCAATATACATAGTAAAGAGCTTTAGTGTGAACTTCATTCACATCCTTGGTTTGTTTAAGACTGTGCATTATACAGATAATATGAAGCATAAAATAGTTTTCATATATAAAAATTACTTTTCCAGCATATACTAATGTGCCTTTCATAACCTCCTAATTAGGTTATGTTTTCTCCTAAACTTAATTCCATTTTATTAATAACAGTTGAGTAGGCTTCAACTTCATTTTTGGTTCCAATTTTCATTCTGTTCAGTGTGTGTGTGTGTACATATATGTATACACAAGAAGATAATCCTTTATTAATCTTTTGAGCAGAACACTTTTCATTCGTGCAGCAAAAGTCCTGTCTCTGAATGTTCATTATCAGCACCTGATATGCTAGCCTGGAGCACAGTATCCTAATAATTGGTGTTTAAAGGGAAAAAAAAAAAAGTCGGTTATTAGAGTTACAGTGTTTCATTTTTGTGCATGTTATGATTCTAAATTATTCAAGCATTTTACTAGCTCCTACACATAGAAACTTATGTCTCCCATGCATTTTTCAACCCCGAAGTGTTCTATGGTTTCCTTTGTCTTACACACTACGTCAGAGTATTCAAATGCACTGTGTAGTACCAGTAGCATGTGACACATTACAAGAAAATTTTGAGATAGTTTCTCAATTAAATGTATTTTATTTTGACCCATTTCCTTCCACTTGAGTTTAACATTTGATCTTTTCATAGTCAATATTCTGTTTTACGGAAAGGTTTTAAAATTTTACCAAAGAAGATAAGTAAGAGGACAACTTAAATTTATATTATTACTTTTGCCATTATTATTAAAAACAGGAAAGAAGAAGAAATGTTGGGGAAGATACAGGGAATGCTGATGCAATTATACCTACATGTGCAAAGCTACATGCTTACTTTTACTCTTGAAATTTAAACCTCTGCTTCACGTTCTCTTTCCTTCTATAGAATTGGGATAGTTAATTTCAGTTGCATTTTCCAACTACTGACATACATGTTCATTCCTAAATTCACTTTATATGCTTCCAAATCCTTAGGACAACATTCAGTGTAGACACACCAAGAAAAACCTGGAATGATTCCACTGACCTAAATGTAGTTACTCAGCGCTGAATTAAAGACACAGGCACATAACTTAAGACCCACGTGTTTGGAGTAACAAGGAGAGATCAGAATCTCAACTTTTGTCATTCAATTCAACGTTTCTAGACCTCAATCCAAGACACACTTGTAGAGAGAGGTCATAGCTTCTTTTTAGATGCATTATTAAATCTTGAAGAAAATAAGTCAATTCTGGGCCTGTAGAACCCTGTTGGGGTCTTCCACTGGGTGAAATGGCCATGAAGGTGGCAGTCAGATTTTTCAGGTGGCGATTAAGTGCTGTGGATGTCTCACCCAAGTCATCTTGCATTTCCTCTGCTGCTTTAATTGCACAAAGAGCCATTGACCTAATTCTGTGACAGGACTGTACCAACAGTGTTTTCTTGGACTGCTTACGTTTTCCCCCAGCTCACCGTCTAATACTAATCTGTGACTAAATATTACAAAAAAAGGTGAGCTGTGAATGGTTTTAAGCTGAGACAAGATTATCACTGTTAATGGCTTGGTCAGAGACAGAGAGTATTTTTTTCAGCATGTAAATCCCTTTCCTGCAACAGTTAAAGCTGCTAATTCTGGAGTTTAGGTGGCTGACATGTCCAGAGCTGCTCTAGTCCCTGGGCTGATGAGCTCTCCCAGCTGGGTAAAGCTCTGTCAGGAGCCAGTTTACAGTGAATTGACTGTAGGAAGAAAATATAAAAGCTCGTGGGAAACGTGAGCCTGACATAGGAGCTATTTTTGTTCAGGTGACATTCTAATCCAAGTGTGTGGTGCATCACTACAGCAAAAATTGATTGGACCCCACATCTAACAAGTATTGACAAATGTGAAGAAGTTTGTTTTGAGTTAGTGATATAAGGGGTCTTTTATATATATGGTGCATGACAACAGGGTGATTCAGGGCTTTGTCAGGCTGTCTATAAAAATAAAAAAATTATATGCTTGTAAGATTTCAGAAAAAAAGGTCCAGTTTCTTTTCCCCGCATGTGGCAATTTGCTGAATAATGCATCATTTTGTCAACTCTTATATAGCAATCGATAAATGCCCTACGGTGCTACCTGCACACAGGAGACAAGAATGAAGATCGTTATGGAAACAGGTTTGAAAGTTGCTCGAAATAAAAATCCCAGTTCTATACTTGTGGTTTTGGAGTTCTGGGCTGTTTTTCTTTTTATTCTAGAGTAGCTGTAATTCATCTCATTCGATTTGAGTGAAATTCATCATGTTTTCAAGGCTAGTATGAAACCCTTTGCTTCCAAAGCTCCAAGGAGATTTACCAAGAAAGTGTAGTTGTTGTTAATCTCATCATCTACACCTTCCAAAGTCTCTACTAGAATTCAAACAGAGAGTTGGTAGAAAATAAAAACTAGAGCTTACAGTTGGGATTTTTTTTTCTTTCTTGATTTTGATTGTAAACGCATATTTGTGCTAAGCCTGTTTTCCCTTTTCTGATCATATTCTTCAAACACTTAGGCAATCAAGCTTTACTGGCTCATGTTTGCAGCAAATAATTTTCAAATGCCTTTGGAAAATGAGCTTTAAATGTGCACAAGGAAGTAACCATGTTAGAATTTCAAATATCTGAGTTTAAAAATTAAATTTTTGATTTTGTTGTCTATATCTAGTAAAAATGTAATTTCACAACTACATTTAAAATCCAAATATTCTGAAGATTTGGTTTAAAAGTTATGAAATATTCTGACTCTTTTGGTAATAATTCTGTGGCATATTGGAAAATGGGAGAACAGTATATCTTTATTTTGAAACACAAGATTGTGTATGGCTCTCTTAATCATGCCAATGTTTTTTTTTCTAACAGACTCTTGATAAAACAAGAACACTCCTGTGACTCTTCAGACCGTGTTTACAGCCAGGATGGTGAGATAAAGAACACTTCTTGCAGCTTCTACCTTTTAAAGTGATTTTAAACCCTACAACTGTTACTAATCCTTCCATGTTTCCAGTCCTGCAAGTTTCCAAGCAGCAAATTTCATCAGTGCAGAGCAGTTAAAGTGTGTAAGTCAGGTCACAGCACCTACCTTTTCGTGCTGTACCTACCAGCACTGCAATCCCTGAGAAGGTGCACTTTAGTTTCTTATTTGCTTTCAGAGGTGATTTCAGTAATGAGCAAAGTTGCATCATTCTTTTTCGTGTGAGGAGACATGTAATACCTTGTTAACACTTTTATCAATTCCAGTGTTTAAGTAGGTACAGGCAAAACAGTGTTTTTTCTACCATGTCCCAGTCCTCCTATAAAAGTTTTTCAAGCCAAGCAGAATAGTTTGTTCCCTAAAAGCTGACTTTAAAAAACAGATCATTGCATACAAGTAGCAGAGTTTAAAAAAGGGGGGGTGAAGAAACAGATTTGTTGTTCCAAGAACAATAGTTTACATTAAGAAGCAATTAAACATATTGTTATCCAATCACCCATATTCTTTAAGTTTGAAACAGTCTGGAGTTTTAAAGTCTTGAAAGATATAATCAAAATAAGGACTACTACATCTTTCTGACTTTTCTTACACCCCTAAGGCTGCCATTTAAGGCAGTAACTGTGTGTTAAAGGTTGACCAAATACAGCACAAATGCCTTGACTGAGATGATCTCTATTTCTTACAGTTAAGATGGCAACAAGAGATAATTTGAAGATGAGTTGTAATAACAACAAAGAACTTCAAGTTTCAAACCTCCTTAAGAAAGGTGGACTTGATTTCCCAAGAAAAATGTGTGTACATTCCTTAGTCAAGTTAATATAAAGTGCGATAATTAATCCCTTCACAAAGCAATACTTGCTGTTCTGTTATTTGTCTTACTGTACACAGGAACTCATGCAAAACTGAAACAGCAAGGTGAGTTGGTTGTTAAGGAGCTCGTAGATCTAAAATTTGAGCTCAGGCCACAAGCTCACGTGTCCAGGAACAGAGCTGATTCTTTGATGCATTGTGAACAACAAGTTAAAAATTTGCTTAGGAGAGACCATTAAATCCCATAGAATACACTGAATCCTTTTTTGACTTCCATTTAGTCATTATACTTTTTATTAAAAACTTATTTTTCTTTGAAAACAGGAATAATAAGATCTGAATCTTGGTTAAAGTTGCTTCATTTTGAATAAACTGAAAAAAACACTGGAGTTTGGCTTAGACTGCAAGATTTTTTTCTTTACCATATGTTTATGACACTGATAAGAATTTGTTTCTAATTACTCATGGTAATAAATCTTTTTCTTGCTGCACACAAGGTTCATCGTTCTGAACACGAGCCCCATAAAAGTGCCAGCAAAGCTCCCATATTAACATAATCTCAGTTTCCAGTGTTAAACCTTAGGAACAAAAAGGGCATATGTAAAAGTTCTCTCTATGTGTGTAGATGTGTTTGCAATTATTCATTACTGGCTGGAGCAAAAGTCTGGATTTGAATTCCAGTTCCAGTCCCCTAGCAGAATGAACAGCATGAGTTCATTGCGAGAGCTGAGTTCTATCCTTGCTGCTGCTGGGTTTGTTGCTTGTCTTGCGACAGTAGGAAAAAGCTTTAGCTGGGATCAATACGCTGTAATCCTCTCCTCCAGTCCCACAGGGAAGGTGGTTACATACTTAGAAGGTAAATTTGTATCTACCTGTGCAGTTACTGTGATTTTATTAGTGAAAGGAAACACGAGGAAAAAGAAGCGCGCAGCTTGTTTGTTTGGTTGACCAACATGTTAACACGTTACATACAAAAACTCGAAAAAGAGCTCTACATGATTTGGGACGGAGACAACTGTGAACACACAGTTCGCAGGAAGTTAAATGCCTCCCACAAACGCCCGCTGTGCTCAAAGGGTATTTGATGTCCTGGTTGCATACCGTTTGCATAGTCTCTGTCGAAGCAATCCAAACTATTCTGTGTGGTTTAGGGCCCAGAAAACTGGCACTGATTTCTCCTGAAAAGTGAGAGTTTTGGTTGAAGAAAAGCTTGGTGACACTGCACATTTCTCAGTCTTGCTTAGACTCCTGTTTTCCACTTCAAAAGGCAGATACAATACTTAACTCTTTTGTCGAATATTTGCCTTTCTACTATATTTGTGTCTCTAGAGAGTTATGTGCTACCCTTGCACCCTGAGTATCACAAAGAACAAGCTGCTTCACCAACCTTTTGGCATCCTCTGGTACAGAGGACACATTGGGGTAAGCAGGGAAGGGACGCTGCCCTGTGAAATCAGTGTGCCTTTGTATGTTGTCCCTAAGGGATAATAATGTTGGGGCAGGGGAGAGAGGGAAAAAGGGTTCTAGAAGAAAATACAATACCAGAAAGTGAGGTTATGTGCCTCCATCTGGAATTCCAGCCGCAGATGCAATCTCAGAAAATAGTTCCCAAATTAGTAATGGAAACATTAACTTGTCTCGTTAGTATCAGACGTGTGGTTCATAAAACATGGCTGAAGTATTTGGTCTAATGATACACAAAGGAAGAAAGTGTGTCATCTGAAAGAGAAGGAGTGAACTGTATGGAGGATATTGCAGTGCAGGAATGCTGAATTTAGAAGGAAAAGAATGGGGTAACTGCAAAGGCAGTAGGAGTGAGAATTTTGTTCCACTGTTGCATTATGAAGAAGAACACAGACTGTTACTGGGAAGGAACAGCAAAGCTGTGTGAGGAGAACCATGGCTCTGGAGAGAGTGTACTTGTGTTCACCTCCATACAACTCACTTGAAGCCAAGAAACAGAGGAGGTCATGGATACTCCTGTAAGGTGTTTTGGAGCTGCTTTAGGCTTTGCTGCCCCAGGAAGCAAAAGAACATCACTGAATACATTTAACTTTTTGGTTACAGTAATTTTTTGGTTATATGTAGCAGCAGTAGAGTAAAAGGGACTTCCAAAAGCATTTCTGTCTGTAGATGTACGTGGATACATTTTTTAAGAGAAACAGTCTCTTATACTAGAGAGTCTGGTATAGTTAGAGAAAATCAGATAACAGTCTGAGCACACAGGTTAGGTCTTGTTTGGTTATAATCTTAAACTCTCCTGACTGGAATCACACTACTCTTACAAAGTGCAATTATGTCTAGAATACCTGATCTCTTTTCCCTCTTTCATGTGGTTATTGCAAGTGATCACACTCTAGATATTTTTCTAGAAATGTACTTCTGTACTGTGGAGAAACAATAGAAAGGCTGGGAATTTTACATGGAATTTCAAGTCTTGGTCCGTGCTATGAAGTTGTACCTTGCAGGGTCAGCTGAAAATGCTGACATAAGTAGAAATGCTGTTGCTGCACCCTGCTTTTATCTAGTTCCTGCCTTCCCCCTTTTTTTCACTGTTGGTGATTTTCCAAGGAGGACAACATCTGGATTCTGTCCATGCAAGCACCTTTACATACAGTTACGTGTGAGCACTTCCACTGAGAGCAAGACGATTGGCTTTTGTAGGAATCTGAATAGCAATGAAGTTGCAGAACAGGCCTCCTGCTCTCCATAATCTCTGTAGACCAAAACTTCAATTCTTTTTCTTGTGAGGGGGAAAAAAAGGGCCTTTTGCCCTTTTTCAGTGAGAAGCTGCATCTGCTGTTTTGTTCCACCACTGATTCCTTGGCTGGAGGCTCCCATGCTTTATGTGGGCCCCCGCCATCGCATCTTTGAAGATGGTAACACCTTATCCCACTGTCTACAAGCAGTAGATATCCCCTGCTATCACACACACGAGGTCAGCTTTTCTCTTTATTTTCAAAGGAAGTACATCTCTTGGCTCAAAGTCATAGTGATTGATTCTTTTCAGCTGACCCCCTCCTTGAGACTTTTCGAGGACCCAGCTCAGGAGAGAGCTGCTAAAAGTCTGACTGTGTGATTTCAAGAGCCAGACTGGCTCCTGAGACCTTCCATAATCACTTGAAATGTTGGTTTAATTCTGCCATAACTACTCATTGTTATTATGAAAAAGGAAGAATGGGTAAATTTCTGGGTTTAATGGAATAAGCTGGGCAAATGAAAGAAGGCAAAGGCATGCATATAATTTAAAGTGACTGCCGAAGTATGTAAATATTAATTCTAGTCATGTTTGCTGGGTGTGTTTGTCACACAGGAACACCATAGCTGGGGCTGGGGACAGCACTGATGGCAGCAACCAGGAATGGGGGAGATGCCCTTCCATCCTGCTGATATCTGAAGTGGTTTCCATGGCTGTAGTCAAAATAGGAGACAGTGTCCTGGTGAGGTTGGCACGCCAGACAGTTTCTATGGTGTTGGCTAAAAAAAGCAGGACACCTAGTTTTATTTGGGTGTCTGCGCTGTTTCTGAGCAGCGGTATCGAGGGCTGGGGCTGGTGTGGCAGAGAGGCGGGTGATGCGGTGGTTGTGGCTCCGTCCCTCAGGAGCGGAGGGTGCACAACACAGGGTGTGTACTCGGATCTGAGTAGAGGGGTTTGTGGCCCCGTTCTCTGTGGTGAGCCTGTGGGTGAGCTGCCCCTGGGCCAGGCCATGTCAAGGGCTGAAGAGAACAGAAGTGTTGTTGGTGGAACGGCAGCCAGCGGGGATACGGGATGCGGGGCGCCAGCAGCCACCTCAGGGGGGGCTGAACCTCGCTGTGTATCAGTGCAGGCAGACGAGGGTATGAAGAGATGTGTGGAGAAGGGTCTGTCAGAGAAGGCGGCGCTCGGAGCGAGCGGGGTCAGGGCTGGGCTAAGGCGGGCGGGGGTGGCTCGGCCCGGCCAGGTGGGACAGGGACAGGGACAGGGCCGGGGCCGCTCCCGCCTCCCCCTGAGGGGCGGTGGCTGCGGCCGCGGCCGCGCGCGAGGAGGCGGCGGGAGCCAATGGGGAGCGGCCAAGGCGGGAAGCGCGAGCCAATAGGAGGCCGCGGCCGCGGCCCGCGCGCGCAGCCCGGGGCGGGGTGAAGCGGAGCGGCGCGCGGGGAGGGGCGGGGCGAGCGCGTGGGGCCGCCCCTTCCCCGCCGCAGTGAGGAGCGAGCGGGCGGCCATGTTGTGCGGGGGGAGGGGAGGAAGGAGTTGAGAGGAGACGGCGGAGGCTCCCTCACACACACGGCACAAGATGGCCGGGGAGCAGCCGCGGCTCCCGCACGGCTCCCGGGCGCGCTCCCCGCCGCTCGCTCCGGGGACGCCTGGCCGGCGCCCCGGGTGCCGCGCTCGAGGGCCAAGTCGGGCCCAGCACTCTGGGGGCTCCGGGGCTGCGGAGGGCGGCGAGCGGGGCTGCCGAGAGGGGCTGCGACGGGCGGGCAGCAATGGCGCCGAGGCAGCGGAGCGCTGCCCGCGCCGCTCCCTCGCCGGGCGGGCGCGGGGCCGCCCTTGGCCGCGGGCAGGGCGAGCAGGGCAGCAGCGCCCCGTCCTCGGGGCCCCCGGTGCCGGCCAGCGGGCTGCTCTTCGCCGGGTAAGTGCCGGAGTCTCTGCGCTCCTCATTGTCCTTTGTCCTTGGGAGGAAAAACAAAATGTCCTTGGAGCCGGGAGGGGGAGGGGGCGCTGCCTCTCCCTGCTCCCCCCCCCCCCCCCCGCCGCTCGCTGAGGGGACCCGCGGGGACTCTCGGGGACCCCTGCCCGTGTCCTGCCCGCGCGGGGCTGAGGGGGAGCGACGGGACCAGGGGAGCCCCGGTGCCCCTCGGCGGCTGCGGCGCTCCCCTCCCTGCCCTGCAGCACCAGCGGGGCTCCGCACGCCCCGGCCCCAATGCAGCACCGGGGGGGCAGCGGCGGGTTTCGGGTCCCCGGTGCGGTACCGGGCACAGGGGGGGCTGCAGAGCGGCTCCCCCAGCGCGGCGGACGAGGGGGGCATCTGCAAACCAGCCTGTAACTCCAATGCAGCAGAGGAGGGAGGGGGGAGAGGTGAAGGCTGTACGACATCATCACTTAAATGTTTTTAGCCCTGTGTCGGTGTAAAGAGCGTTTCTTGCCCGTCGCTGCTCGGATGGGGATATGTTTTCGTAGTTTGTGAGAACAAAGACGCCATGTCCTTTTCTCTTAAAAATAAAACTTGGTGTGTTTTTTTTTTTTTTGTGGGGTGTTGGCTTTTAACTCTTTGTAAACCAGTGGGGAAAAAAAACAGGCTGCGGATGAGACAGATTTTTCTTTACTGAAACAATAGAGGAAAATTGACTTCACTGGAAAAACAGCAGTTCAGGTGCAGAACTTTAAAGAAAACTCTTAAGAATTACGTGCAATTTGATTTTGCAATTAAAACGGCAATGCAGAAACTTAGAAGCTTGAAAAAAACAAAGCTCGGTCATGCCGAGTCTACAGTTTAAAGTTGGCAAAATACTACGGTTGTGATTTAGACGACGCTACGAGAAGAAAAGGTAGTTACTTAAATATGAATTACACGATAAGGAAATGGATGAGTTTATGTGTTACATGGAAAGCTTTTAAAAAACGTTTCTCGGGTGTCAGGTTTGTTTTCAGTGTTCAGTTTATGCGTTTTTCAGAGAGCTCACAGTCTTTTCTCTTTACGAAACATTTTTTTAATCGTCTTTTCGGTGCTTAATAATTGTAGAAGTTCTACAACACCTATTGCAAGACTTTCTAAAAATGCAAGTTTAAATGGAATACCTCACGTTGGTTATGCGTTGGCTCGCATTCAGCAATTAGCAATTTAAAGGCAAAATTGTTATTCTCAATGTGTAAAAAGTCACTGTGGTAGAGCAAGAGGTAAATATTAAGAACTTTAGTTTTAATTGGAGGTTGTGTATAGCCATATTTGTTGGATTTCTATGCTGTACACTTGAGCAAGGTTATAAAACTCCGTGCAGGTTTTAAACATTGCAGTTGGAGGTAAATCTACGTTTTTCGGTACTTCCTCTGCAAATGTGAATCCGTCATTGCAACAATACAAGTTTGCCCTTTTTTGGAAATAGAAATACAGGTTTTAGCAACGGCTGGACTTCTTCACCTTTATGCAAAGTCTTCAGTGCCTTTATTTTAGATTTGGATTATGGTGGTTTTATAACCCCAGCAGCAGTTCTGCAGTATAGAACAGGTTCTGGCATACACACTTTGCCCTAAAGAAAGTTCTAGCTTTAGGTGGGTGTCTGCTGGGTTTCTCTCTTCTTAAATATGTTAGGGGATTTTTTGTTTAAATAGCTTTGACTGATTTCTTTTAACAACTGAAAATAAAATAGCAAGTAATTGTCTCAGAAAATAAATGCCTCTTAATTCGTAATGTGTTTTGTTGAAGGGTTCTGGTTTTTATATTCAAGGTGTAGGGATTTGAATTTATATTTGGATACCTTTTAATTTAGCAATGAATGTTTTTTAAAATTGTGTATTTACTGAAAGATTCCAGACTTCTTAAGTATGAAGTAGTGGTGATGATAAATATAACTGCTGTAAAATAAAATAACATTTTTGCCTTCACAGAAGGCAAGAAAAGTTAGCTAGAGGTAGCGCAAATATAGTGTTCCTTGTGTTAAAGACCATGGCTTGGGACCTGGTTAAAGGTTAAAGAAACTGAAGGCTTTAAAATTGTATTCTGAAGGGCAAAAAAGATGGGTTTTTGGGGGAGATCAAGTAAGTTAGGACTTAAAATTTAGAGAAGCTGATGACAGAAGCCATTTTGAAATAACTTTGCTATCACTAAAGGTTTTATTTAATTTTGCATAGCCTACTTCTAAAGACTTTAATGTGAAAAAAAGTAGAAGGGGTGAGGGGTATTGGGTGATAAGTTACTCAATAAAAAAATCTTAAATTTGCATTTGATCTCTTTAAGTCTTTTAAAATTAATGTAATGGAAGACAGAAGAGCAGATCGCAGTTTTTCATGAAAAACACAGATCATGTGTGTTGTATGTCAGTCACTCTCCAGTGTGTTTTTCTTCAGCCAAGAATGTACTTTTATTTTTAGAATTGAGTTCTAAAGATACGGTTACTGCTATCATAAGTTTTTCTTGACTTAATAATTACCTAAAAATCGATACATTTCAGGCATGTGACTTGTTCTGCTTTCTAAAGCAAAATGCTGAAAATTTCATTTGTTTTTTTTCCAGATAGAATACCATGAACAATACCTAATTTTCTGGCTTCAGAGGAATCGTTCATGACTTACTTTCTCAGGTAAGAGTGGCTATAACTTGTGATAGTATGTTCATTTCCTTGTTTTTTTTTTTCTTGGAATTTGCCTTTTTGCTACTGGGCAGATTGGAAGAAAAAAAAAATCTGTTTTTTTACATGGAGAGGATACATTTTGTAAAGTATCTGGACTTTTAGAAAGCTTTTTTTATTTTGCACATAGAGATAGACTGTCTTCAAATAATGTCATGTTTATGCACTACTTCTGTATAAATTTTAGTTTACCAAGGGTATTTGCTAAGTGGATTGCTATTTGTGTATATACATATATATGCATTGTATTTGTGGAAAAGGACAGTATTTTCATATAAATCTATTTCATTAAATGTCCCATTTCACCACTGAGAACCTGCGTTAAACTTTCAAAATGGCTTGGATTTTGTACTTAATGAGTTTGTAGCATTAACGGTTGGGGATATTGTTGGAACTCCATATTTGGCAGCAGTAACATCAGTAACACAAGACTTCAGGTATTTGTAGAGGAGATTTTTGGGGCCTGTTTCTTGTTTTTGGGAACATAAAGACTAACACTTGGCAAGGATAGAATATTGTTATTGTACTGTAAGTAGCACTTATATTAATTGAAAGACACCTTACGTGTTTTCAGAAAGTTTCAGTCAAGAACATTAAGACTGTAGGTAAGATCTGTGTATACCTTGTTTTCAGACAAACCTGGGTTTGTTTTTTTTTTTTTTTTTCCTTTAAAGGTTCTCACTGGATATTGTCCTTCCAAATATTCAGATGACTGCTTGGGAAAAAGACCTTGAGCAAAATTCTGTACTGTTTCTGCCAGGTATGTCATATTGTGTTGTGGCTTTTTGCTTGTGTCTTTTTTTTTTTAATTATGCTGGAAACAATTTTTTTTCAAAATAAACATTAAACATTTAAGCTCCAGTGTTTTACCTTGTTGAATTCATTTTCCTTCAAGCTCAATGCATTTGAAAACTGTTAGTAAGTACTAACTACAGCAATGTTCATGTCTCCTGCACCTTCAAAGATTTTTATGGTCACTCACGTACAACTTACAACAAACTGCAGTGACCGTTTTGACACGTAGTAAAGCCAGGCTGTGCTCTGAGGATTGCCATTTCTTAAGCACATTGTCTAACTACACTTAAGAAGTGCTTTTCCTTAGTTCAAGGTATTTGTTCATTAGCAAGGGACACTCATAAGCTTTTCCTTTCCAATACATAGTTTATACAGTAAAGTTAGAAATTCTCTTTTTGGTGTAAATTTGACTCTAAAAGCCGAAAGCATTATGAGGTATCTTATCTCCTTGCAATAAAAACAGATCAGCTTTCTACACTTTAAGATTCTGCATTCAGAATCAGAGTAACACATTTCCTTTGAGTCAGGCTTTCACCACTGTGTAATTAAAAGTTGGAGAGCTTGTTTGCCTCTCGTAACTGGTTCCTTTTCGCAGCTTCCCGTGCTCAGGTACCTCAGTGCGTACTCAGGATCTCAAAGCGTAAGGCGTCTTCACGAAGACACCTGTATCAGGAATACCAAAAATACTCTTGATAATTTGCTTTTTAAAATTACATAATTGATTGTGATAATTAAAGAATACAGTTGTGAACCCCTACCTGAGTGCAGCTGTTTTCTTTGGCTTGGATGAAGCCTTCAGCCTGTTCATCTAAAAAGGCATGTGCCAATTTTGCAAAGCTTTATAAAAATGTCTCTCCAGGTTGTAATAAACCTTCATCTGCAGAGAGTCACTGCTGATGTGTAAGGTAGAATGCAAATAATACTTATAGATAATGGACATGTCCATCATTGTGGATGTCCTACAGCAAACACGGCTAATGTGCAAATGTATGTGTCAGTATGTTCTAGAACTTCGTTGTGTAAGTGTCTGATGGGATCTGTGAGAACTACGAGTTTGTGTTTAGAAATGATCTCATACCTTAAGATCAACAGAGCATATCTGAAATCCCATGTGAATTTTCAGTTTAGAGGGTCAAAATCACAGATACTGCAGAGTCTATTACGATAAAGGCAAGACCAGTCTGAAGACAATGAGACTGAGCCTGTCAGACATAAGATTTGTGTTCCTAATGTTAAATCCTGAAATGTCTAAAGCTGCAACTTTTAATTGACCTGCTCTTCAAAATTAGCAAAATTAAATATTAAAATTAATACCCACTTGTCAGGAGCAGATCTTGGGTGACCTGCATGTTCCATGATAAATACAAAATTGAGCACTTCAGTCTTAACAGTTGCACTTTTGCTGTTTGTGCTGAACAGGTGTTATAATAAAGGCAATTTTACCTGTCCGTTGTTACTTTTCTGAGCTCTTTGGATCTGCCTTTTCCTGTAAGAACAATATACGTTTATCTAGCACATGGCAGCTTGATCTCTACATTAAGTTGACCTGAGTAGGTTTGATGCACACTACTGGGACTTGAGGAAAGTTTTTAAGTTTATGGCTGCAGCTGCTCATGAGGGTTGACGGGGTCAGGAGAACCTCTCTGGTTGATTCTCAATAACTTTTTCAGCAGAGGAAGCTGTTCCTCTGGGGATATGAAGCTACATTATTCTTAAAGAATTGCTTTTTGTAGCTTTGACATCTTATATGGAAGAGTGTTGGTGTGGTGATATACGTCATCTTTGTCAAAATACTAATTAATCCCAAGAGAGAATCTAATATCAGGTAATAGCTTTTGGGTGTCTGACCTCACCTCTTGCTGTAAAAGGAGATACACTGTCATGGTGGTTGGAGCCAGCAGTGCCAGTCTTGGGGTGAAGGAGCCTTGGACCTTTGATTCAGGGTGTGTTCTGTGTGCCAGAGGCTGTTCTGTACTTACAGCATCTGTAATTTTAAAATAAATACAAGCCACAGCTATTAGACTACCTTAAAAAAGTAATTTCATGTGTATTCTTAGAGAGAGATGGATTTTTTTTTTTTAATTACATGGGCTACAACAATTACTGCAAATAGTCTGATTAAAAGACTTTGATGCTTATTAAATATAGGAAATACAGGTGTTAACCTGAAAGGTAAATTCTTTTTCAGACAAGACCTATATTTCCAAGTTCTATGGTTTGTGCCTCTGGGCATAAATTCCATCTTTTGTGATGAATTCTGTAGTTTGGTAATGATTGGTTTTGGGATGTTAAAATTGGAAAACTCAAAAATACAGTGGTATATTCTGTAATAGTGGAAAAATAACTTGTGTGAATGAAATGTTATGTGTTATCAACATCTTGGTGGTGTTTTTACAAAACTCATTGTTTGGTTCACCTGTTCACTTGCAAGTAGAGAAGTGTCACTACTGCTGAGTGGTACCATTCTGGCAAACATTAAATTGCTTTTGCAAAGTGGTGCTGAGGTCAGAATACACCTCGGTTGAGTCTTTGTCATTAGAAGAAGCTGCTCTGTGGTGACAGCCATATTAAATATTGTCATTAAAGTTTCTTTGAAACTGCCGTAACTGTGTGCTCACTCTAAATAAAACAGGAACCAGTTTGAATGCAGGTGATCAAAGTGTAGCTGCTCTGAGTTATTAAAGATGGTTGAGAGCTGTAAATTGAAAATCTTGCAATCTTTAACTTTACCTGTCTTCATATATTAGATTGTAGTTTTTAAGTGGCTTTTTTATTTAAGGGAAATTATACGTACTGGGCAGCAGGAGATTTAAAGAGCTTAAGTGAGTGTATTTACCTGGTTCATTGATCATCCAAGAGGCCTCCATCAGTCATTCAAAACATGAAAATAGTTCAGCAGCCATGTTGTGTTTCGTCTAAAATGGTGGATGGGCACTTTGCAGAAGTTCTGTGCTTCCATTTAATAGCAGCTGCTGGAGCACATTTAAATACATGTTTTAAACCTCTAAATGTAACGTTCTTTTGTATATTCTACATGTTTATGCCAGTTTACTAATATAATTTTTTGTCATTTCCCCTTCTTAAGGGATCTTTTTCCATAATAATAATTTCAAATTACATCAATAAAGAAATGACAATTCTGTTCATCACAGTTTTTTTTTTCTGTGCATCTGAGTAGAAACCAATGGAAGACAAGAATTTAAAGGATTGCACAGTTTGCTGTCACTGGATAAGGCCATTAATTTTTATGTATTTGAGGCTAGGTTTTAATATAAGTAGATTCTGAGAGATCACAAGCAGTTTGCTCATACACGTCAGGAGGATAAATTTTGTGGGTAATTTCACACAGTCCAAATTTAGAGTAAAAAGGAAGTTCATGAGTTGCTTCAGAGTTTTACGTCTTAGTTTAATCTTACAACCGTTGTTTAAGGTGTCTGTGATTAAAGTTTTGTTGATGCAGATTGCCAGTAAGCGTTTTCAGAGTCAGGTTTTCACATTGGGACCTTGCCCATACAGGGATAATTTTGAGATACAGAGTAGATAATTTGTTCCAGATAAGTGCGTTACATTATTTGCCCTTCATCCAGCTGATACCAGCTCTCAGTAAAAAGGGTATTTTATTTTACCTTGTGAAGGGCAGATCAGTTTGCTAAAGTTCATTTCCACTTGATGCCTGCCTGATCCTTTTCAAAAAATTAAAAAGAAAGGTTTTTTTTTTTTTTGTGGTAATTTCTCAAGGGATTTGTGTGCAGGACAGGGCCTGAATTTCTTGGGTGGTTTGCACAGGGTCTTTGATAACACATTCCCTAGTGATACTTCAGAGTTTTTATAAAAATGGCTTTTGTAGCATATGCTCTGATCTGTAACACTTGGGTTTTTTTTTCATTCAGGGATAGGACTTGTGTAATACTCATAGGCTAATGTTTGGTCCTTAGGATTTCTTTATTATTTTTAATTTTAATTTAAGAGTTCTAATATCCCATTTTCCCTACAGATGTATGGAGGAATTGATTTGCTCACTATATGCAAAATAGCTGCTCTTGGTTGAAGGACTGGTAAGTTGTTATTCTTAATAAGATGTACTTTTTAGCTTTTTAAAAAACCCAATCAACCAGACAAGGCTATAATGTTTAACTGGCTGAAGCTGTTGATTGAATACGTTGTGAAGGTCGTTTGTGCGTGGCTGTGTGCGCACATGTGATTCAGAAAAACCCCAGGATCATTCCTGCTGGGCTCTAGGAAATGGGTAATGCTTGGATAGTCCTCTCACCCTGTCTCACTGCAGAACAGCCTTCACATCTGACTGTAGTTCTTCGGTCTCCTGTGATTTGACTCCATGTTTTGTTGAGAGCTTTTCTGTCGTAGGTTTGCTGGTTCAGAAGGGTTGGTGCACAGATGAGTCTCTAGAGAGGTACTACACGATTTGGGTAACAAATGGTGTGGAAAATATAGCAGGAAGAACTTCTCATATGCATCTTGTTTTGCCCTTATGCTTCTGTCAGGATCAGTGAGAGTTTTTGAGCAGACATTAAATGTCTCCTGTTCTACAATTGCTCTGTTGCTGTTTTTCATTCACAAAGGTCTGGCTTTGCACAAAATATGTAATACCACTACAGTTTTCTGTTTGTTTCTGGTTCTTTTTTTTAATTAAACTACTAGCTGATAGACTTCAAATCATTCCTCATATAGTCAAAACACAAAATTGGCAGGCTTGAGTAGAAAAATTAATTCAGTTCTATACTGGATGAATATAGGAACAGAATCTTTTCCAGTTTCCTTAACTAAAAGGAATTTGGTCTTGACCTTTTGTTGTCCCTGGCACATTTTGTGACTTTCTTGGGAGTTGCCTGTGGAAAGACACAGGTCCTTTTGTCTTTCTGTCTACTTAAAATTCAAAAACGCCTTGATTCTGCATTTTTAATTAGGGCATCCATTGCTTTTTGTGTACATGGATTAACTGTTTTTGTGGGAAGCTCTATTCCTGTAGCACTGTGCCTTGGAATATATGCATTTCTTTAAAAGAAGCAGTTTCTTAGAGCCAGTTCTTTCAGTCTGACATGATACCTGATTGAGCAAGGCCTTCCTTAGGCTGCCTGCAGCTTGGGAAAATGTTCTGAGATACAAATCCTCTTATTTTAGTGGATAGATGACAGTGATTTTTAGCTGTCCTATGGCTACGTGTGTTAGCAGAGCCCTCCAGCAGCCACTGCCATCTATGCGGCCTCAGGTGCTGAACAGCAGCTGCTCCCTGTTTGTACTCCAAAGTCCTGTGCTTTCTCCTCATCTGCTCCCATGATGTGGAGACTGATGTAGAGCTCTAGTGGAAGGGAAAAGGAGTACACATGGTAAGGTGCAAACCTTGCCATGTTAGTGTGGCCTTGTGCTGCTTCTGCATCCCTTGCATTTTGGACCAATTTTACCACTGAGTTCAGTCTTGAAGTAATAATAATAATGGCCAGTCTTCGCGAGCGAAGATCCGGGGAAGGTCTTTCCACCTTCCAGCCTGCGCATTGGATTTTTTTAGGTGAGACAAAGTGTGCGCGGAACTGAGCCCACCCTTTAATCCTAAGGTTCATCTGCCGGGGCCAAGCGAGCTTGGACGGTGGCAGCGAGGTCCTTAGGACGTAGGTGGATTGCCTTTTAAGGGTTAACGACCTCCACCTGCCCGGGAGTGGCCCTGACCGGGAATCGAACCCGGGTCTCCGCGGTGACAGCGCGGCGCCTTTACCACTGGACCACCAGGGGCTCCAGTCTTGAAGTAAAATAGTGGAATTCATGAACTTGAAAGAATTCAGGTTTTAATGCATGTACATGAGCTTAGCTTTGATGCTTTTTAGCAAGTATTTAATCTCTTCTACTACTGGGCTCTGTAAGTTTTATCACTTTGTTCCTTCAGAAGTCTTAAATTATTTTTCCCACTGTAGGTATGTGTAAAACAGAATATTTCTTGCCATGTTTCTCCTTCCTCAAAACTTTTCCTATGCTATCCACTGATGCCTTTCTAGCCCCCAATCATCTGCTAGAATCTCTAAAATATGTGACTCATGTTCCATTTTTATATTAATCTTCATATGACTCCTAAATCTTTCTATGTGCACTTGTGTTTGTTTTCTCATTGGATTGTAAATTAGCTGATTTGGTTTCTTGAGTAAGACTTTGGCCTTTCAGTTACACACCAAGTCATTCTTCCATCATTTTCTGGTTTATAATCCTTACCGTAAGGAAGGAGGTGAATGTGAAACCCTTAATTTACTTAATGAAACAGTTGTCTACAAATGAAGTTGCTTCAAAAACCAAAAAAGCATCCAAATGTGTGGATCTTGAAAGATCTAGTATTGCCCTCTCTGGTTAGCAGAGATAATGTTTAGTTGAAGCACTGATTTTTTTTTTTTCCCAATTTTTTTAAGAGAAGAGGGAAAATACTTGAAAACACCGGGAGCTTTATTCAAGTTGTGACATACTTTGCTTAATGCAATAAAGTTTTTTATTTAAAAATAACACGCAGAAAAGAGTGCATCTGTGAATAAAGTCATATCTTACCGGGAATTACTCTCTAAATCTGAGAAACCTGGCAAACAGCCTTAGCTAAAAATACCCAAACCTACATGACTTGTGCTTTTCTGCTGTGCTTAGAGAATATCTAATGGAGGTAAAAGCAGAATTAGGGCTGTCCAGAGCACTTATGTTCTGTGCAGTCTCTAACAGTAACTCATTATGGACTTTGCTGTCAATAAAGGACACGTCTGCTCTTTCCTCCAGTGTAAAAGTTACTGGGGATGTGTCTTTGAGAACAAAACCTTGCTTTAATGAACTTTGAAACAGAGACTTTGAGGTTTGGTTTGTTCACAACCTCATTCTGTCCATTCAGCTCTCTCTGTTGGAGTTAATTCTGTTTCCAGGGGAGTTTACCTCAGTTTTTAAGTTGAAGCCTCAGATTTCACTCTGGAAAACTTGGTAAATGTGTTGGTGTCTTATGCATGGGTGTTGTGTGTGTTGGGTTTCAGTCTCACACCTGAGGAACATAAGGTTTCAATGGACCTCAAATGGCTGAAGCCATGGGTTTGGCCATAAGGCATGTCTTTCATTGCTGGGGTCTTTTAATAGAGCAACAGACAATTGCAACAAAAAACTGAAGAGAAAATCTTTGTAAATTTTGTTTCAGAATTGTTGCCTTGAACCTTTAGTCAAGGTTGGGAACGGTTTCTCTCCCTTGGCAAGGAGTGTCACTACTGTTTGTCATTACAACACGACTGCCCAGGTCCCTGATTTATCATGACCAAAATTCTGTGCTTGGAAGCCAAACCAGGAACTGGTAGATAACAGAACCTTGAAAAATGGGCTGATGCCTAATTGATGTTACAGAAGTAGTGAAAGGCTCATGTCATCTAAGACAAAAATTGGGCTTTTCAGTGTCTACCTCAGTTTAGGAACACTCCATATGTCTTAGTGGAGGAAGATGTTTTTGTAACATTATTGAAACTTCTTAGGAAAATGTGCCTTAATTCATAAGTAAACAACCACTGTAAAATCTTTTAAACCAAATGTAGATTTCAAAAGTGTAGAGGTTGCTATTAATATTTTGGCCATTCCTGTGGCATCTTTTTGATGTATGAATAACTTTGAGAATAAGAATGTGTTCTTAATTATAATACATCAGCAGGTTTGTTTACTGCTAATTATTTTACAAGATTGAGAGAAGAGTTTAAGATGAAAGTTATGGGGTTACTTGCAAAGTTTTTGGTACAACCAGTGTAGTTGAACCTGGTAGGGAAATTTGCCCTTAAATTGGTTTTGGCAGATCTCATGAGTGTCTTAAGGCAGAGGCCAACCCTACTGGAAAGAGCCTTTCAAGGGTGACTAATATGTAACTAAATTACCTTTCTGAGAGGTGGGGAAAACTAATGTCAGTAATTAAATTTCCTAATGTTAAACTTATTAAAAATATAATCATATATGAATATTAAAATTATTTTAATGGTCTTATTTATGGGGTTTTCCCTGTGCTTATGTTAGTACTGAGTGTTTGATTGTGACAGTAATTGACAGCTTTGTGATAGGGGTGTTTTTTTTTCATGGTTTGATACCTCGATCAAGGCATTAACATTAAAAATCATGCAAAATTTTAATTCATCTTCAAACAGCGAAATAGATTTGCAATTAGGTTAATGACAACGGGGGGGGGGGGGGGGGGACAAGCCCCAAACCAAAGAAAGCCCCAAAACTGTTCATTCAGTTTGTGGGAGAAAAAAATATCTTCCAAAATATTTAATACCTGTCTTAACTCAGGATGAGTTGAGTGCTTGAAACAAAGCATTTCTGTAAATTTGGATGTTCAGTTTGAGAACATGAAGATCCTGGGGTTGAATACTCTTAGAGCTACGCATGTTCAAAGTGCAAAGGGGATTACCAGATCCCATATTCTACTTCTGTGTGCTGTAGTATTCAATTATATTTTAAACAAGGAAGTCTGTAGAGCAAAAGAAAACAGGACACATGGCAGGTGTGAAAGTCATACTGGGGCTTGTTGCACTGGTTCCAGTGCTCTTTGCTTTGCTGTAACTGGTCCTTTTGAGACTGGGGAAACTGGGATGCCAAGGCAGAGACCACTAGATGGCCCCACTGGTTTTTGCTGGGCAGTGGGTAATTTCTGCATCACTTGTCAGAATCAGCCCATGGTTATCAGAAAACAGGGTAGTGGTGAATTTGGCTTTCAGACTAAAATGAAGTTAAACTTACACATATTCAAAGTAATAAATTGATGTTGGAGTGCAGATACTCAAAATTATGAAGACATTTTGAAACCTCTTTTGCATGCCAGTTCTACAGTCAGCTCTGGTTTCAAAATGATGTTTTTAATACTTAGTAACTTCCCGTTCTTGAGTTTTGCATGTGAGGAGGAGGAATAGGGTTTTTCTGAAAGTAAATTGAACTTGTATTTCTTGGAAGATGGAAAGATGGGGATATTGGGTTTGTATTTGCCCATGTGGATGTAATTTGCTCAGTTTGGTTTCTTATTCATCTGTGGGCTTGGTTGCTATTCTATGACGAGTAAAGTTGGAATATGGATGAGGAGCCTTGCTAAAGGCAGCTGGTGTAACTTGTTACCATTTTCACCTGATTTCTGATAATGTCCTTTCCCACCAGTAACTAAACCAGTCATTCCATTTGTTTGTAAGTGCATTTCCTTTTGCACTGTATGTCTTTCATGAGCTGGAAAACTGGGTTAAGATGGTGGAATGTCTTCTTTCCAGTCACCATCTGTCTATAAGAAACCAGTTTTTGTGCCTGTTACATTGGTTTTGATGGATCTGTGTCTTTGAAGAAAGGAGTGTGAACAGTAGTTATAAATTTTGGCTTATAATAGCCTTGGTATTTTACTAAGCAATGTCAGCTTCAGGAGATGGGTCAGTGCAATGAAGATGGTTGCAAGAGCAAATATCTTTGCTTTCCCACCATTGGTGTCTCTAGTGGTTTAACACTGAAGAAATTTCAAATGGAATTTATGGAGCATGCAAAGGTTCTTGAACTTCTAATTGTTTCTCTCTTTTTTATAGTTTTGGTTAAATTTTATATTTTTGACTAACTGATGGTTTGACATTGTTCCTGATTAAAACCAGATATTACAGAATACGTAATATGGAATAAAGCATCAGTTACATGTTTGAATTATCTTGAAGATACAGTAGTTGAATGTTTTAGTTTAAAACTATGATGTGTATTCCAACAGCATTTTTCTTTTAATTTTCCATAAAGAATCCAATCAGATGAAGAGTGTCAAAAGGAGTCTACGAATGAGACACCAAGATGGCAGTTCCACTGGTGATTGAGAGGTTGAGGAAATGGACTAATGCATGAGTGCTGTGATGTGTCTGTCCAAGAAAAGGATGTTAAAACGTGGATTCTCATGTTAATAAACCAGAGAAGATCTGGGTTGCGATCATCATATGAAAATGGACTTTGCATTTGAATTAATCAGTGACTATCCAATGATGGATCCGTTTAAGGACTGGGTGGCAGAATTTTCCTTTCAGATTGTGTTTGCATAACAGGCAAATTAATTTGGTTGAAGATCTGTTGCTACTCCTTTGGAGAAAATGTAATTTTTAAACTGACTTTTAATAAAAGGTTTTGGTTTCTTTCACACTTTGTGTTTGTCCTTTCTGGCTGAATATTTTTATTGTGTTGATATTGAAGTGGGTTACATTTTTGGTTGTTATTAAAGTGAGAAATACTTAAACTACTAAGTACTGAAGGCAAGGCAAAATTTTGTGCTATACTTGATTTCAAATGTGGTTTTCATTTGCAAATTATGCTCACTTTGCCATGACTTCCAATGAATTTTTATTCGCTGGCTTGTTCATTCAGGTGCTTAATATGAGGGGTTTTCAGTACTTGGCCTATTGTCAGGGCCCTGCTGCTGAACTTTGTGAAGTTATTGTAAGATGGAATTGATACAAATTGAAGGCTGGGAAAATATGACAATAAAGGAGTACTTTAATGTTTTGTTTAACTTTTTAGGTGTGTTCTTTGGTTGTGTATGTTTCGGTTGTGGGTACAGAAACTTTTCAACATACTTCTTTGACAACATACCTCCTAAACAGTCTCTTTGGTCTTAAAATTGTTCTGTGCAAGTGTCCAGCCTGCTTCCCTGCTCTTGCATGTAGCCTTAGCAGGGCAGCACTGTACCATGTGTTTGGGGAGAAAGAATGGGGTTATTTTTGATATTGCTACAGATGACATGTTTACCTTTGCTAATGAATTTTAAAATGGTTCTAATGTTCAAAACCCCAGTTTCCTTCCAGCTTTGTAGTGGATCAAGTAGTTGAACTGTAGGCACTTTTCTCTATGTATTTTACCTGAAACTCACAGTTGTCTTTGTTTTGTGCTGGAGGGCCAAGATGACACACCTGGTGCTGAGATAACCTTGGTGTTCTCTTTGAAAACCCAAACAAACCCTCATTCATTGTGTGTTTAGCCATTTGCCTTGCTTAGACTTATTTGCAAATACCCATTTTTGCCATGATGGTTGCTCATACCTGTTTCATCCAGCCATTTTGATGGTACACACTTGTTCCAGCTTGGTTTTGCCATGTGTTGTTTTGTGGTGGAAGTTGGATACTGGGACCACGATGAAGGGATTCCCCATTCAGATGAGTGGATTTCCTCAGTGTTACCTGAAATTGCTTGGAATGGTCTTGCATTGTGGTTTTTTTGGTTTTTGCAGTTGAGGTACGAGGGGTCTTTTGTTAATAACTGTTGAATTCTTTAAAATGGACTGTGGCAATGGAGTGTTCCTCATGGAACCCTTTGTGGAAAGAGGATGGGTGGTTGGATGAGGCAAATGGCAGGTGTGTGTGGAGGAGTTGAAGAGGACTATGTTGGTTCTACTGGTCGAAGCCAGTGGTTTTGGACTGTTGGGATGCTGTGCCATGGATGTCCCTGTAGAACCCCAGACTAGCCCATTACCCCTTTCCCTTCCAGTGGTGTCCCCCCCGTGTCTGATGGCTCTGTATTGTTGTGATGCTTTTCAATAACCAAGATGTCCTTGTGCTTCGAGGAATTGGTTTTGCTTGTGGACGACAAATGGTGGTCAGAATCAAGCAGTTGGGGTTGCTTGCATCACCTACATTCCCTCAGTGTTACATCCTCTCAAGTCCAGGAGGTTGTGTTGGAGATGCCCATTGATTTCCAGTTCTGCAGCTTGGCTGTTGCGCAGCTTTAAAATTAATTTGTCATGTTAAAATCTGTTACAGACCATGAATGGGTTAAGACAGTGCATTAAAAGTAACTGGTTTGATGGGCTTGGAGTGACTTGACCTGCAGTGCCTTGGTGTAGCAGATGGAAATGGTGTGCCTGTTGCATTTGAGTTGGTGTGGAAAACCACTAGGGAGGCGCTGTTGAGCTGGAGGGGAATGTCGACCCTACTGGGCTGGATTGGGAGTGGGTGATGCTCCTGTACCTCACTGCTGGTGCCAGTGTTGGGGGCTGAAGAGAAGAGCTGTTGTCTGTGGGTTGTGCCACTGAACTGGGGGGATGCTCCCCTTGGGTGGGGTGACCCCCAGGGTGGGCTGTTTGGTGCCTGCATGGCTGTGAGCTCCACTGCCATGCCTTCAAAATGGCTTGTAACAGCACCACTTCCTGTCCAGGGAGGAAGTAATTTTAGCCCAGGCACTAAAATATTTAACAAATCTTTAAAACAAAAGGCACAAATTCCATTTCTTTCTGGTTTCCAAAGGGTGCCTGAGCCACAGGGGGTTAAGATGCCCCCTGAGCTGGGGTAGTTGGGAAGAGCCAGGGCTGTGGGGTAGCAGGCACCCTTTAGGTGGAGGCTCTCTCTTTTTTTGGTAGAAATGAAGGGGTGGGTCTATGGTACATCACCTGAGTTGTGGGGTAAATGTAGAGAGTGTCAATCAAAGGCAGAGCTCAGAGCTGGGAAGGAGCTCTAGATGGCGGCTGTGCCTTAGAGAGAGCGCGCTCAGCTCCGTGCCTTCCCCAACACTTTACGCAACTTTCCCTAACTTTCGGGCAGCCTCAGGGGGCCCCCACAGCCCCTTGCCTCTCCTAGGCACTAATCGGGGGCTAAGTGGACCTTTTTCGGGCAGAAAAGCAGCTTTTGAGGGCTCCCTTTTCGTGCCTTGCTGGAAAGAAGAAGCCGTGGAGAGAGCCCAGGTCGTTGTTTTTCCAGCTTAGAAGCCATGGCGTACCTCCATTTTTGTGCGCTCTCCTAATGAGCTTTTTCCCCCGGACATTTTTGTACTAATTATTGCTTCTTTTGCTTTATCGGCAGCATATTTTTGGGATTAGTGTATATATATTTTTTTTCATTTTCTGAAATTTGTATTTTATCGGTATAATTTTAAGTATTTTGGATCTAATGTTTTTCCACTACCCGAAACTAATATCGACTTGGTCCTGGCGGCGGTGCACGGATCAGGTAGGTGAGCAATTAATAATAATAATTTTTAGATTTCTGCCGTTTTGTGTACTTTGATTTTCGACCGATTTCTGCTGTATTGGGATGACGCAATAAGATACAGAGATTATTTGCATCCAGTGTTACTTTGGGAAAGTTTGCAGGATGCTCCTCTACTGTGTTTATTCTCGGATTTTTCTTGTAAAAATGATTATTTGTTTTAAATCTCCGTTTTGCCGTGTTGATCAGTGTTGTGTATTGTTATAACAATATCATTGCAGCGTCAGGACTTTGTTCCTGATAATGAAAGCCAGTGAAACGAACTGGGACCTTACCTTTCTTTCAACTTTTGACAGTAAATACCTGGGCACAGGACTTCAAAGCAAACAGACACCCCTGACCCCCTCTTAATATTTTAAGAATAAAAAGATGATGAGAAATAAGGACAAAAGCCAAGGAGAGGAGGGTTCAGTCCACAGCAATGCATCGAGGTATGACCTATCAACTTTCTTTTTTTTTTTTTTTGTTAAAACCTGTGAATACCCTGTTTACTTTGACAGCCTTGGGTTACTGTCAGTGCTTAATAGAAAACATTTTAGTGATTTTGCTTCCTTTTTAAGGAATGACCTTGAGATTGTTAGCATGCCACACCCTAATTTTTTTTGTAGCAATTTCTGAAAGTTGTGTTGTGACTTAAGGGCCCATGTCCTAGGCAAAAGGTACTGTACCTTTATTCAGGGCAGCCCTTGCCTCTGTAGGATGTTTTTCCAGCTTTTGAATTTCAGTTTTTAGGTTTTTTGTGCTGTGAAAAATGACCTTGTCGGTTTAGCCATTGCTGCATTGCACCATTTTACATACAAGGCAAATTTTTCTTTGAAGAATCTCAGAAGTCTAAACTTTAACTGAGGGCCATACAGAAGCCTGGTGTAGTAGTAAATTATAGTAAATAGACACAAGAAAAAGTTACATGAATGAAAAAAAGCTCATTTTAAAATATAAAGTGGAAAGTGCCTGTTTGTCTGATACCCCTTACTTCAAATTTTATTTGAGCTTGTAGAACTTTGATACTGTTGAGCTATTTTAGAGTATTTTTATACAATTTAACTAGACTTTGTCCAGCTGGTGATGGCATTTTGTATCATAAAATATACACTGGGACTGTTAACAAGAGGTACCAAATGCTTTGCTTGTTTTGTTTAATGTGTTTTTGCTCAGTCTTTTTATTTACTTTTGTCGAGTAATGAGATTCTATACAGATTTTTATAAACTTAACCTTGATGTGGGAAAAGCATTGAAATGCTGGAAATGTTTGTTTGCTGGGAATGCACAATTACCAGATCGCTCATTTTGTATTTAAAGGGTCAGCTCTTTCAAAAATTGGAAATTAAATTATATGCATTTTTGTTTCTAGTTTGTAAATATTCCTGAGTTTTGCATTTTGTCAATTTTAAATGAATCACGGCCTGTTTCTTTTTCTTTGGTGTTGTCTTCAGTCATTTTTAACCAACATTAATAAAAAAGAATTCTGAACTGTCTGTTGTATCACATGTGCTCTATGTGATGTTCAGGTGTTTGAATAGTATTCCTGATGTCTTGATTTAACCTTCCTTATGCACACGAACTTGAAATACTGTGGGAATACATATATTATCAAATTACTTTAACCTTTTAGTATAAACTTGGATGGTATTCTGGGTGTATTAAAATTGCAGTCAAATTTTAAGTCCTAAAATGGATATGGGTAAGTCTGTTTATTTTGAAATTATTATTATTATTATTATTATTAACTAAATTAGCCTCAGGGATTGTTGAAGTATTACATGTAGCACCTATGCAGAGCTTTTCTAATAATGCAGTTTAAAAATACATCAGATTTTCAAACTCTGCTTTCTTTACTGTAAATGCTGCACACAAAATACTGTGTGAAAATTCACACTTTGAAGAAACGTATGATTTGGCTTACTAAAGTTTTTATGCTTTTTTTAAAGTGCAAATTATCAAGAGCAGTAACAGGCATAATTGTTCAGGAAATCGAAAGGTGGTTTTTTTGTGTTAGAAATATTATACTGAATAGAAGCTGAAATGGGAGCCATGAAGCAGGAGTCCCACAGGAAGAAGACCTCTGGGGTTTTGTCCTTAGGGGTATGGGATTTGCATAGTGTCTTGAGTGCTTTGGGGGTTTTCATTGAAAGGTTATTTATCATAATTGATCCCATTTACATATAACACCTGTTGTGTGAGGTTATTCTTCTCCCCCTTCACATCTTTTTTTCTCAAGATAAACTTGTGGGTAACACCAACTCACCTAAGTGTGGGAACAACTGAACACAGGATATTTGCAAGTGAACCCTGTCGAGCTTATTTCTGAGCTGTGAGTCAGCTGAATGTCATAAAATGGGCTTTACTTCCTGAGGTTGACCTGAAGTTGTAGGGGAAATGATTTCTAGGAAGTAAAGCCTCCACTTTGCTGTACTGTAACCCAGAAATGCACTGGTGTGTGCACTTCACGTGCTGCTGAGACAGATTGGCATCTGTGGAAGTTGAAGTCCTGTCACCAGGTCCCTGGTGGGAGGCCTGGGTGGTGAGGAGGTGGATGTGGCAGGTGCCATTCACCTGGAGAAGCAAAACAGCAGGACTAGAGAAGGGTGTTAAAGTGGAAGAAAATAGAATTCCCGTACACCACTGTAGTGTCCTAACTGAGGAATATGTATGAAATTGACTCCCACCTTTCCACTCCTAAGGAAATGCGAAGGCCTGGCTGAACAAACAAATACCTGAGGATTGCCCCAAAGCAGATGATTGTTCTTGGGTGGGAGATGGTGTTAACTCTTTGCAGTTTGTAAGCTGAGGGGTGTACTGGCTTCCTTTCCAGATGAACAGCAACAACTGCCCTTTTTGCACTGACACTAAATCCAAGCTTGGAACTGAGATTTCATGCAACTTTCCCCACCTGCGGTAGAAGTTGCTCTGGGTCTGCTGCAGTTCCTGCTGACCATCACCTCTGTGCCTGGGGCTTGCATTAATTGAACCCAATCTGATGTATTTTCTAGCATCTTCTGTGCTGTGTTTCGGAGAGGCAGGTGGTGTGAAGGTACATCCATGGACAGCCCTCACTGGAATTGCAAAGCCAGAGGCAGGCAGAAATCTCCCTGAAGCTGAGTTTTGGAGTGGTTTTGGAGGGATAGCAAGTAACAGGCAGGGGATACATTGTTGTGTTCCTTTCCTTGGCCTGCATCTGTTGCAGTTGCTCTCCCACCTCTGCAATATTCTGTGTGGGGCTGATTTCTGCTGCAGAAGCTGCAGGGCTTGACAAGCCTTTGTGTCTGTATCCAGCTCTGAGCTGCTTTAGCATAAAAACGTCGTGTTCTTTGGAAAAATAAAGGTCGTGGTGGGTTAGCTGTCAGGCCATTTTCTGAGCAGAGAGCTGGGGGTCTGAGGTCTGAAATGGCGTGTGTTTGCTCAGCAGCCGCCTCCCAGAGCAGGGCTGTGCAGCCTTCGCTCAGCACAACACCCTGCCTGACGTGGCAGCCATTTTATGGAGATGTCTGTACATACGAAACAGCGTTTGGCGAGGGGGGGAGAGCAGGGAAATTAACGTGTACAGCAAAAACTGCAGTCCCTGGCTCGCGCTGGGAGCCGGGGGCACCCGTTTGTTGTTCGGGCAGCGCCCGGGGAGGGCTGCAGGGCTGTGTCGGCGGTGCGGGAGCAGCCGAGTCACAAAATGGCTGTTCTTTGTGCCGCACTGACGGACGCGCCGGAGCCGCGGGAGCCGTGCGGGGGTTCAAAGGCCGCCCTGGGCCGGCCGCGCCGCCATTGGCTGGGCCGGGCTGCGCGCGCAGCGCTCCCTCGGGATCGGGATCGCTGCGCCGGGAGCGGGGCGGCCCCGCAGCTCCCCCCGCTTCCTCTCATCTGCCGGGCGTGGGCTTGCGTTTAATTCTTTTTTTTTTCTTTTTAATACTGCAGGCTATTTTGAGAAGTGACTTGATAAAGAGCAGGACTATTTTTGGTGCGGCTTTTTTTTTTTTTTTAATTTCTAAAGGAATTGCAGAACACCGTAGTATTCCTGGAACGTGTCTTCTTTTGTTTGTTTGTTTTGTTGGTAGCCTTAAATTACTAAAACTCACTGTTAACTTTCAACGTGTATTTTTTCAACGGATTTTCCTTGAGGTGAATGGAAGCATTAAATGCAATTATTAAAATGCCTCTAACTGTGGGTTTCAATTTTTTATCCAGCTGGTGGGTTATTTTATACTGCTGTGGCTACCGTGCATGTCCCGAGGCTTTCAGTTTCATTTGCACTGCTGGATTCTTTAGCGAGGATTTTTTCCCCTCCCCCTTTTTAAGCTTTAACCCTTTATGAAACTGTCCGGAGCCTTTTTTGAAAAGGGAAAACCCTTGATCAGTGCAGGACACAAAAGGAATAATGTGCAAGGAATTCATATGAATCGTGATGTAATCTGTGTGCAGCACAAAGGAGATTGTTCTTGTTTTGCTTTGTTACTTCTGTTTCACATTACCCTCATGGAGGAAATGTCTCATCTAATTATGCATGCACAATCCTGAGGCTTTCAACTCCTCTGTTCCCTGTTTTGCGATTGCTGCCAGGAATGGCTGCAGTATATACAGTGCTATAAAAAGGGCTCGCCAACTGCAAGAAAGCTACATTTAGCTGGAATTCATTATCTTCTGGATCGTTCCTTTTTAGTTGAACATCTTAAACTAATTAAACACATTTTTATGTTTTCTTTAAATGCATGAGTGTTGCTGAATAAAAATGGAGAAAGAGGAATCAAGAGCTCACCTGGGTACTTCTGTAACCCTGCCAAAGTGTCTGTGTGGCACAGCGTGTGCTGGGCTGGGGCGTTGCCTTTAGCTGAGAGCACGTGTGTGCAGGCGTGTCCCCACCGCTCCTGCCCAAATCCACCGCTGCCTTCAGCCAGGGGACGGTGACTTGGCTCGGATCGTAGATGAGAGTCTGTTACACTTGCTGTTGGGTTGGTGTTTCACCTGTTTCTGAGTGCAACACTTGCCCTTATCTGCACCTTCCCCCACTTCCTGCACGAGCTGGAGCAGAGCTCTGCCATGGCTCAGGGGTGGCATTTCCAAGAAGCTGATCCCACCTGCTGTGCCTTGGGAGCAGCGAGTCTTAGCTACACTAACCACACTCGTTTATGCATTATTAAAAAAAAAAACAAACCAACCAAAAACACACAAACAAAACAGCACCAAAACACCCTCCTCCCCCCAAAAAAACCCCACAACCCCCCCCCCCAAAAAAAAAACCCCAAACATTTCACCTGTTAGCTTTGAGGGGGCTCAGAGGGAGGGACAGGAAGGCAGCAATTTTTAATCTCTCCAACTCGGTATAGGGATAAACCAGTTCCTATATTTTTCATGTTTCACCCCTCAGAAAGCTGTTCATAGGATTAGCAGGTCCCTGAGTTGCTAAACCTGTCTTTGAGGAATTTTTATACTGGCACTTCTTGTAATTCAGACCTATTAGTGCTAGTTTTGAGGAGCAGGCAAGGGTACCAGGGGCAGATGCAAACAAGCCATGAGCTGAAGTCCCCAGGACTGTGAGCTGGAGCGTAGGGACTGAACTGAAGCTGCTGATGCCATGGCCTGGTTGCTTTTGAACTCCAGACAGCTAAAGTAAACCTACTTTGGGTGGAATTGCATCTGCTGATACATAACCTGGAGGTGTGTATATCCACGGTATCTTGTTTCATGTTGCACGCAACAGTCCCCAGCAGGAACTGCATTGTTAAATTAGACTGTTGAGTTCTGAAGATGGAAAAGGTTTCTCAATCTCCCCTTGCCCCTAGCTGAAATCCAGCACAGGAAGGGGGTGATAAGGGAGAAAGATTCTGTTCTGCTTTATCTTGTCTCCTTCAAGGAAACTAAATACAGACAGCACAGCACTGGGGGAGGGGATGGCTCTTACACCATAATTAGATATAAGCAGCCTTCTAGCAAAGAATCTGGTGTTCTACTGACATTGTCTTACATCAGTCTTTTTGGTGTGTTATTATTGAAAGAGGTGTTGAAATGCTGCGTGAAAATGCTCTTTCAACAAGTGCTGGTGTGTGTTTAAAGCCCACCTTTACACCCTGTAAACGAGCCTTGAAACGAAAGCGAAAAAGCTTAGGTGAAAAATTCACTCCTAGTAACTTGCAGTGAAGCTTTTGTAGGTCTGTCAAGCTGTTAATGCCTCCTTCTCTTGGAACAGGTACTGTCTTTTGGATATAATTAGCCAAATGCTGCTGAGTCTTTCCAAATATGCAGCAGCTCTTACTAAATGACAGCTTGTGCAGTGCTGCTGCTAAATTATAATTTGCGATCTCCAGCTCGATTTATATTTATCTGTGGTCTGAGATAACCTACACTGTACTACGTGTGTTTTTCTGGCCTTGACTAATAAGGGTTAAAAAATAAAAAGTTTGAAGCAGTGGTCTCAGATTCCCTTCTGGTGTTGTGCTGAAAGCGCTGGCTTGGCGTTTGGTCTTGGCAGGATGTCTGTGGAATGTGTCTGCCAAGCACCACAGAAGGGATGGGGTGGGAAGCTGAACACTCCATTGCTCACCAACCTTCACCCTGGCTATGAACAAGGATGTTGCAATGTCAAAAATCCACTGACTCCACAGCACCTGACTCAGTAGGAAAAAGTTGTGTTGTAATTATAGATGTTTCTTGCAACTGTTATTGTTAAGTATAGATGACTTAATAGAATTGCTAATATGTGAATTGTAGGAGTCGTTTGCATCTCTTTCATGGGAAGGAATCTCTGTGCTTCACTACGGAGCTGTCATCAGTTGAGCTTTGAATGCCATGTGCTGTCTGTAAAAGAGGCTTAATGATGAGCCTTAGAACTCTTGTTAAAAAAAGAGTTTTTCACAGTCACTTGGACTAACTCCCTCAGGCCAGATCAGGCTCGCCTTTTCTGAACTGCAGGTCACTTGAAACCAGAAAGTAATTTCTGCACCTTCATGTTCCTCTTAATGGTTTTTGGGGCCTAAATTTCTATGTACACTGCATGATTTAATCTGAAGAGTTTTAAAGAAAGTTTGCAGATGTGAAGGGAGCAAAACCAACCACTCTTTCTGTACTACTTTAAACCATAATTGTGTGTGCACACTCCATCCCCCCATGCATCTCCATGTCCTTTATGCCGCTGAGCTCCAGCCCGGTGGGAACATGGCAGGAGATGGAATTGCAGAGGGCACAGCGAGTTAACCCTGCCTGCTGTCTCACTTGAGGAAGGTGTGCACCCCCAGGCTGCTGCTCCTCTCATTGTGTGGGGTGAGGGGGGTGGTGGGTGCTGCCAGGACCCAGCTTGGATCCTCTCACTTATGGAGGACTTGGAGCCTGGAAACGCTCCACTGCTTCCCGGGGAGGGAGAGATGGGCCCTTTCAAACCCTGAGAACCGCAATTGTTCTCCCTTTTCTGTGCAGGGAAGGGGAAGGATGCTGCCTTTGGAGATTATCAATGATGCTCCTTAATCAAGCAGACAGGTTTTGACTCCTTTTGTCTCTCTGCTGTTTTTTTTTTCTTTTTTATTTTTTCCCCCACTAAACATCCCAAGCATTTTTAGCCTCTGGCTTTAAGATCAGAGAGTGAGAGAGCCAGCTCTCCCCACCATGAATGAACTGCTCCTTTTGCTTGCTTATGAAAGCACAATGCGGTGTCTTTGTAGTGGAGAAAAAAAAACCAACCCACTTTTGGAAAATCCTTGTCATTCAGCATAGCCCAGTGTGCTTTACTGAGCTGCAGCAGAGCAGTGAGGGATATATTTAGCTCAGGATTGCTTTGCCTTTGGCATTTGGGAGTGCTGTGCTGGGGTAAGTAGCAGTGGCCAGAGCAGGCTCACAGCTCAGATCAGGTGGGTGTTTTTGGACCTGCTGGGTGCATAATCTGTCAGCTGGTACAGTAGCACCATGGCCCAGTTGTGCCTAGTGCTGTGTAAATGTAATTAACACCCAGCGCTGCAAGCCAGGTTTGCAGGCACAGATCATTCTCCATGGGAACTTCTCACGTGCCTATTCATGAAAACATGAAAATAAGGTTGCTGGTCATAAAGTGAGGTTGGGGAAATATTTTTCTGTTTTTTGAAGGACACGTTGGCAATCTGGGAGGGACACCCCTGCAACCGTGGGGTTTGTTGTGCCCCTTGAAAGACGGCCCAGCGTTGGCCAAATCATACTGTGAGTATTCAGTTGTTTAAAACTCGCTCTTAAGCAGCATGAAGAGTCTGTGTTTTGGATATTCTCATTTAAGTTCCTGCTTGGACACATCATTATTAGAAATACCGTGCATGGGTAGGGAGAGTAGAGGAGAAGTAGTATTTTTCTTCTTTCTCTTTCCCCTATTTTTATTTTTGCCTGCAGGAAATAAATTGGGAAAAGCTCTTTCACTGACTGAACCTTCTCAAGGCTTATCACTCAGACTCTGCCTTGGGAGACAGGCAAGCACCAATCACTTTTTAACAGACTTTCAGAATAAAATCAAGGGAACTCAAACAGCTAGGAAGGAATTTATCTTCAGTGTCACAATCTGTCCTTCACTTGGCTCTCCTGCACTGTGTGCTGTGTCTGTATGGCCTTGTCAATGATTACTGTGGCATTGCTCATTTCCTTCCCCACCCTCAGACAAAGAGTAGATCCCATGCAGTTCTTCTCAGTCCCCTGTGGTACCTTTATTATCCCATCTTTATCCAATGATCTATAGCCAGAGATCATCTTTTCCTCTCCTTGGCTGGTTTAGTGGCTTGTTTGTTCATGTGGTTTGGAGCCTTTCTACAGCTACCCTGTGACTTGAGTGCACATACCAACATTGATGGTGCTTGTTAGTATTGCAACATATGTAGATATTTCATATATGTTTATCCAGAATTGTAGAATGGCCTGGGTTGGAAGGGACCTCACTTTGTTCCAACTCCCCTGCCGTGGACAGGGACACCTTCCAGAAGACTAGGTTGCTGAGAGCCCCATCCAACCTGACCTGGAACACTTCAGGGGTGGGGAGTCCACAACCTCTCTGGGCAACCTGTGCCAGGGCCTCACCACCCTCACAGTAAGGAATTTTTTTCTAATACCTGATCTAAACCTACTTTCAGTTTGAAGCCATTCCCCCTTGTCCTGTCACTATCCCTTGAAAATAGTCTCTCTTCATAATAGGGAACAT
Organism: Myiozetetes cayanensis; assembly: GCF_022539395.1. NCBI lineage: Eukaryota > Metazoa > Chordata > Aves > Passeriformes > Tyrannidae > Myiozetetes > Myiozetetes cayanensis. The sequence goes on from NW_026087048.1 coordinate 14,734,600, forward strand.
CACATTTATACATTAAATATTCAAAGAAAATAAAATTTAATAGCAGGACAGTGCCCATCTCGGTGTGTTTACATCTTCTGGGGGTTATCACCGTGCCTGTGTGTCCCTGCACAGTTCGTGCAGGTCACTGTAGGAAGACAAGGCCACTTAAACAGGAGCTAAATGTAATGGTTTCTGGTATTATCCAGCCCCTGATATTATCCAGCCATGAAAAAATGTGCCAAGGGCCTTCCTGAGCTTTCGTGGGGTGGTTTTGCTGGTGCCAAATCCCTGTGGAGCTTGCGAAGACCAGTGGAATGTTGCTGTTTGAATTCAGACTTGTTTAGATTAAAAACATTCACGACAGTTCTTAAAACTGGGAGGAGTTCCATTTGGGTCATTAATCCTCCTTTATTCCTCTGGCTTGATTCAAGTTCTGTCCCTCAAAAGTCACATTTTAAACTTTGGGGCAGAATGGTCCCAGTTAGAACCGTTCCTTTGTCAGTTTTTGGTTTCAGAAATGTGTATTGGGGTCATCTTTTCAGCTGTCTCACACCTTCTAGAAACATGTCTACTGTTTGTACTTGCTGAGAGCTTATAAAATGGTTTGTTTCTGTTAGCAAAGATGATACCCTATTAAATGAAGTCATATGTGAAATATTAAATGCAAAGTCTGGAGTCTTCAGGCATGCTGTAACTGCCTTTTAAACTTAAATGCCTGATTGTAAAGGGTCTTATCACTGCTGTTCAGCTACTTATTTCTTGGAAGGAACGTGTCCTTCTTGGTAAGGAATGATTTGGTTTTTTCCCTTCAAAGTCAGGAACAAGCTCTTAATTAAAACAGAATTATAGCCTGAAGTATTTCTAAGAAACCAGGGGAATGCATTTGGCTGAGTCTCTGCAGATTTCAACTTCAGGGAGTTACCAGCGGTCCGGCTGTAGCTTTCCTGATGTTCTTGGGTGTTTCTCTGCTGAAGTTGAAGGAGAGTGGACTGGTTGAATTGTGATTTTTTCTGACAATCAATTATAGCTTATCCCTCACAGTTTAATTGAAAGTAGGTCTTGTTTGGATGCTAACCTAAGGGCATTAAAACAGGGCATATTCCAAAAATAACTTCTGAAAATAGGACTTGGATCTCTAGCTATGTACAGGCCTGACTTGACATATAATGCTGCTAATATTTTATACTCTGTTGGCAGGTAGAAATGCTTCCTGACTGTCCCAGTGACAGTTAAAAAGGATTATTTTATGGAAATAACCTGGATTTTCATTTGTCTTTTTTATTCTGTTAATGTAGAAATGAAGACAAACACACATTCTTTTGTCTTGATAACTTTCAGGTTGTTTATTAAAAAAAATAAATTATTTGCAACAGCCTTCAGAAGGACATAAGCACTTCTCATCTACCTTTCTTTCCTTAGTAGGGCAAGCACATGCAGATGTGTATGTCTCTAGAGAAGTCACCCTCTTTTCAGATGACACAGTTCACAGCTTGAAAAAAAAAAGAATTAAAGTGTTCAGATAATGTTGTGGATAAAGCACATGAATTATGGCTTTGATGTGTAGAGAGCTTGTGTCCAGATGTCCTTGAAATAAAGCTTAGGGCTTTGAGGAACAAAGAGCTCTAGAGGGGGAGGAGGAGACTAATTACTGTTCTGCCTCTAAACAAATACTGCCAAAGCTGCCTGCCCTCAGTTTAGCCTGGGCTGTTACAATTCCTTCCATCTATTTGTAAGAAATCTGAGGGAAGGAAAAATTCTCTTCCTCTTCCGTGTGTCCCTGTGGAACACGGGAAACCCAACACGACTCAACCAGAGTTGCCACTTTCTGATGTGACCCTAGAGGTCTGGATGCCTCCAGATCCCATTTTTTTGCGGAGGTTGAGCCTCCATTCCCGCAGGAGGCTCAGTGGGATGATGTCCTGCCAAGCCCTGCCCACGGACCAAGTGTCCCCAGAGCTGCTGGAGTGTCATTCCCTGGAGTGGGGTGGCACAACCACAGGTCACGCGTGTAGCAGTGGAAGGCTGTGGTGGAGAAGAGGGGACTGTTGTGGAGATTGTAGAATGAGGGGTGCAGTGGGATACTGTGGGTCGAGCTGTGCCTTTGGTTATCGTGGATAGCTTCTATCCATGGACAGGGACACACAGGAAGGACTGGACAGCCTGGAATGGCCGTGGTTCAACTTGAATTTCCAGCCCTGCTTGGAGGCAGCGATGTGATACCCCCAGGCTGGGGTGGGGGGTTAGCAGCCACGGGCGATGCCTCCCCCGCTCCTTGCGGAAGGGGCTCCGTTTCTGGCCCCTCAGCCTCAGACAGCCCCGCGGTTTCCCTTTCCCCAGGGTAATGCCGGGCGCTTCCCTCTCAGTGCTCGGGAACAGCCCCGCGGTCGCAAGATGGCGGCGGAGGGGCGGCCGCGAAATGGCGGCCGCGGCGCCGCCTGAGGGCGGGAGCCGAGCGGGTGCTGCTGCCCCCTGCCCGCGCCCCGGGGCGCGACGGCGGCGGGCCCGGAGCTCACACAATTCCGTGGATTTGTTTTATCTGAGACGGGAGGGTGTACTGTCGTGGTGTGAATTAGCCCTATCTGTGTGTGGTGATCCCCGGCAATAGTGGCCGGGTCTAGTGATCTGTCTCCATAGCGCGCATTAATCCCTGTGGCTTTGTATGTAATTGTACACGTGCTCATGTTTGTTCGTGTTTGGTTTTTTTTGTTTGTTTGTTTTGTTTTGTTTGTTTTCTTTCTTAGTTTGTATTATTTTTTCCTTGAAACCTGAAATCTGAGCCGAGCCTTTGATGTACTTTGTTACTTTTGTACTGAAGTAAAAGAAAAATAAAACTCTTGGTTTTCCCTCTGCAAAGTTTTCCTGACTCTTCTTTCATAATGTTCCATCTAAGTGAGTACTTAAATATCACTAAAGCATCCAGCTGCCAACGAAGAGCTGACTGGGAAAAGGGATGCTCCTGGTTCCAGAAGATTGTAGCATCATTATCACCGCCCTGCATTTTTGTTTGTGACATGGGTGTTTGAATACTGCCTCGCTAGCACGTGTCTGATATGGTGTACTGAGTTTTCAGTTTTCTTTACTGAATTTTAAATGAAAAATAGATTTGGGAGTGATTGGGCAAAAGTATTAGAATATTTTGATCACCTAAAGTAGTTTGGCCTCTCATTGTTTTGTTGAGCCTTTGTTTAAGAGAATATTCTGTGTGTTAGCCCATTTTAATGTAAAGATTAAAAAAAGAATGAGGGAATTACACCTACTTGATGTTCTGCTCTCCCATTATTGGCTTGTGAACTGCAGTCTGCACATTACTGGTGTAATCCTTTAAACAGGAGCTACGTGACCCACAAGCCCACATGAACTCCTTTCTGCTGTTCTATTGCTGAATTTATTCTTTTTGCAAGAAACATTATATTTAATATAATTTATGGTGTTATGGGTACAGTATTTGGTACTGGCCTCTTCCAGAAATGGGATATCAGATTTTTTTTTTGACCACTAGCTACACTAGGATGCAGTGGAGAGCTATGCTGGATCAACTGCTTATCTTTAATGCAGCAGGATGGTCTCTGGATGCTCCAGCTCCCAAAATAATCCTACTCTTGCTCGCTCTAAGGCAGCCAGATCCTCACATGGTACCTGTGCTGCTGGTATGACTAATGCTTTTCTCCACGGTACCACTGCTATTTTTATTTTGTTGATGAGCAGGAGACCCCAGACAAGGATTTTTGGGCTGCACTCTCACCCCGGTGTTCACTGCCAGTCCTGGGATTGCCATTTCAGGGTGTCTGTTCAGGACAGCATTCGCACTTGCATTTAGGCTACTCCAAGCCTGTTGCTGTGGCTTGGACATGTCTCAGGTTTGCTCGCTGCATATTTCAAGGCTGTGACAGTACAGTTAAAATGTAATCTCTTCTTTCTCTATCATTAGTCACTCGGCATCCGAAGAAGCCTCTGGCTCTGACTCTGCAAGCCAGTCTGAAAGCGAGCAGGGCAGCGAATCAAACAGCAGCTCGGAGTCTTCTGAGAGTCAGTCTGAATCTGAAAGTGAATCAACGGGTTCCAAATCCCAGCAGACCCCTCCAGAAACCAAAGAAAAACCAGCTTCTAAGAAGGAAAGGATAGCAGATGTTAAAAAGGTATTGCCCCTGCTGCTCTGCACAGGCACGTTATTGCCGTGCTTGCCACGGAAGGTCAGACAGCAGGACCCCAACAAAGCTGTCTCCAGCTTCCCAGCCACTTTGTGCATGGACCAAAAAGCCTCTCTCCTCCAGTGTCCCCAGGCCACTGGTTATTTGGTCTATGTGCTGGAGCTCTGCTGATGTCACCCTTGTGAGCAGGAGCTGGTGTGGAACAACTCCTTGGGCACCAGGTAGACAGTGATGGGGCTGACTGGTGAATGAAAGGCAGGCACCTGCCATCAACACGTGATCCTGTCATTTCATCCTCTCCCTCTGTCTTTCCACTCCTGTCTCCCCTCTCCCTCAGAAGCAGTGAAGCCTCCCCATGTGATAAATAATCAGGAGAAGTCTTGTCTAATGTTTGGTCCACTTTCTTTTTTTTTACATCACTGTCTTCCTCTGAAAAAAAAATAGAAAAAAAAGAAGAGGAATAAAAAAGCCATATAACTTCTATTATTTAATATATCTAGAACAGTGGTTCTTGGTTGTGGGTTGTTTTTTGTTTTGTTTTGTTGTGGTTTTTTGGGGTTTTTTTTTTTGCAGCTTCCCAGTTATTCGCTAGCACTACCCCCTTCAGATAGCCAGGTTTTCCTTCTGCTTGCTGCCCAGGAGGAAAAGGGATTTTTGGTGTTAATGCATCTGGTGTTCCTCTGCATCTCCCATGCAGAAAGTGGTACCTGCTTTGCCTGAGTGGTGGAGGCACCTGAGTAACATGGTGTAGTGTGAGGTGAGAAAGAGGAGCCCAAATACCCATTTAGAGACAGGAACTCAGTGAACTGAGTTCACTTGGAAGGAGGAAAATCAGGTTAGGTCAGTTTGCTTGTTTGTTTGAGGTGTGTAACCATCCAGTTGTCCTTAGCTGTGGCTTGCACTGCACACAGGTTGCTTCTGGAGAAAGCTGCCTGTATGTGTAAAGAAGGAAGGTCAGTGCTTCCAACCTGTGCTCCCCACATACCTGCCAGGGAGAAGTGAAGGATTTTGTTACCAGTTTCTCACAAATCTCCAGGCTGCTGGTTCAGGTCGTGTCTAAACCCTCCAGTGTTCAAACTGGCAAGGGGGGGTACATTTCTAAGGTGGTTGTGGTAATGCAATATTACAATTTCTGGTCTATTGTTGATAAGTGGGGACCAAAGGAAGTTTTCTTTTCCTTTGAGGGCTTCTAAGAGCATGTCCCTAACAATAAATGTTAACATTATCCTACGAGGAAGCACATCCATACGTAGGATGATAATTAGCATGAAACATGAAAAGGTCAGGGCAGCCTCTAATAAGAAAGCCTCTCCCTTCCTAATTTCTCTGTTAATGGGTGTTTTCCTTAGCTAGGGCTAACCTAGGCATGTAGATACCTGTTCCTTTTGAATAACCAGTGCAATTAATTATTATATTAGTGTTTATTTGATGTTTGTGTAGATACACCCATGAAGGTGAGGTTAATTTGTGTTAGGTGCTATTCAGATTTGTCATGGGAGTTGATCCCATATTCAAACCCCATGTCATGTAATAGGTGAAAAGATAAGTTCTTCAAACGGTTTGGGGAGTATTTTGATTTATTCTTTCATGTGAATTTATCTCTGTACCTGCATGCCCAGCAGATACACACTGTCACAGTCTGTCCTTATCCCATTACTCCTTTAGCAGAGGCAGGGAAAAATTGCTGGGCTGCAGCCTTGTATGCATGGTGCTCTCAATCCTAATCACTGCTGCATTTGGCAGTGTATTTTGATTTCCTTTTCCTGCCAGTGGTTTGCAGAGATATTTGAGGACTGGAGGGAGAGAGAATCAGAAGGATAATGAATAGATTTAGAAAACTAACAGGATGAGCTCTGCTGAGGGAGAGAGGAATTCCTGTTGCAGGTGTTCGAGGGATGTGTGGTGGATTGTATCAGCCATGTAGCTCTTCTGATGTCCTGTGTCACCAACACAGCCTTGCATTCACACCCCTTAGGGCATCCGTTGTTATCTCCAGCTCCTCTTCCTGTCCATCCACAAGAACAATTGCATGCTGCAATACGGGATGTATTAAACTGGTGAGAGCCTCATTACAGCACACAGAGCACAACCATTCCCAGCAGTCATCTCTCCACATCCATGTGTCCTGTGCTGCCAAACCATCAGTGCTTCAGGAGAGGAACCAGCAGCCACTGCTTCTCCTTGCCAAAGGACAGGGTGCCCTGCTCAGTTTACCACCCAGTCTGGGCCACAGAGTTCACTTTTGAGGTTGCTACTGGCAGTGTCTCCAGGTAGCTGATGGGGTTTTCCTTACGGAAAGGAATTGTGGTGGAATCTGTTAGCACAGAGTTGAGTTGCTAAGTCCATTCATTCCACATGCCTCCTTACCTTCAGCACCGTTGCTGCAGGAGGCTGGCTACCTCAACAGTCTGTCCTTCAGCCTCAGTGTGAGAGTGCTGGAGAGCTGGGCTGGCTGCCTACCTCAGCACTCTGTCCTTCACCATCGAGTGCTGGAGACATGGACCACTGTAAAGATAGCACTGGGATAAAACATGCTGCTTTAGTCTCTTGCCAAATACCCCAAAATAATCATAACCTTTTTCAGCCAGTTTTTAAAGTGTCCATCTACTGGTTGCTAATGGTTTTATGTTCATTTTTAAAAACACCATCAAACTTCTCAAAAATGTCAGAAATAATTGGGGCGAAGCAGGCCTTCTGATGGTCTGTTTATTTTGCAGATGTGGGAAGAATATCCTGATGTTTATGGGGTTAGGAGGTCAAACCGAAGCAGACAAGAACCGTCACGATTTAATATAAAAGATGAGGTAAGGAAAAAACCAAAAGGATGAGGGATTACTGAACATATAAACCCAACTAAACCCAAAGAGCGAAGGGAGGTCTCGTCTGCATTGCTTTGTACACTCTGAGTCCTAATTTGGTGTCTGGCTGTTGGAGCCCACAGTTGAGGTCCCAGTCCTGCAGCTGGATCCTCTTGGCCTGAGACCTCTGGAGTCAGCGGGACACTGCGTGGGCTGAGATCTGCATGCACTGATCTGATTGCTGGAACGGGGCGTAATGCAAGTCATGCTCTACTGTAGGAACATCCTGGAGAGAATGAATCTGTGTAATAAAAAAAACAGAACAAAACCAAAACACAACACAAATCCAGCCAGGAATAAAGGAAAGTTCCCAGAAACACCTCAGAGCAACAAAACAGTCATTGTTGCCCATCCTGGAATGGATCCCACTAATAAATGCATTTGTGTGTCTGCAGCTTTATGAGCCATCACTTTTCTTTGATTGAATATTGGGGAGTCTTTTGTGCTTCAGCTGGAGGTGACAGTGGTCAGAGCCTGGCAGCCAAACCTTCTAATTGTTCCTTTTTTAGAGCATTGTTGTTTTCTTAAGATGTAGCAATTAGCTGCCACCTTCATTTGCATCTGACAGGCTTTGTGCATGGAGGGCTGAATCTGTGGGTCTTCAGGAAGGTCAAGTAGTTGTAGAAGAGGGGAAAGGGAACCAGAAAGAGGCTTCCATGGAGAGCTTGGGGCTTAGGGCTAGGAATCTGAAGATAAGTAGCAGACTTTCAGCAGAGCAGGAGCCAAGTGGTGCTCTCCGAGTCAGGCTGTTTGTGCTTCACCACCGAAACGTGCATTTGAATGCTTGAGGGGTCAGAGTCACACAGCAGCAAAGGCAGGTCTAGATCTCCTTGCTCTGGTGTGTTATTGTTGAGCCTTGCGGCACCCCCAGTGCCACCACCTGCTCCCCCAGACTTCTGTGCTGGACGTCCCACAGAGCAGCAGGTTAGGAAGGGGCTCGGGACACACCATTGACGTAGCTTTTGTTTTCCTTTTCAAGTTCGGCAAAGGCCAGGCTCGCCTGCACTGTGCCGGCGACGTCACACCCACCTCAGACCTCTGCTGCACACCCCACTGCCCTCTTAGGGGCTCAGGTAAGTCCCATCTTTGTTTGTTTTACAATATTACGTGGTTTTGCAAATGTTGTTTTCTTTTTCGATATCTTTATTTCCTACTATTTAAGGTACGATAAAGTTAAAAAAAAAATTAATCTGAGATGCGAAAACTTTGCTATACCACAAAATATTGTAAAAAACAAAAAAACCCACCTAACCCTTCAAATGACCCCACTGCAACTCCTGTGACACAGAAAGCCAAAACTGACAAAATTGGATCACCCCCTTCCCCTCTCTCTCCCCAAAGCAACACTGACTCGTCCTCAGCAGCTCCCATCTGCAGCAGAGTCCGATGGAGGGTGTGACGTGTCAGGAGCACAGTGCTGGGGCCTCGCAGGGAGCAGGAGGACATGGAAAGTCTTGCTTTTGGAAGACCTAAACACCAAGAGGGAGGAAATAATGTAGCTCAAGCCTGCGTGGTGCTGAGCACTCCTTGCTGCTGCTGGAGCTGGCAGAGACCCAAGGCGCTTGACCCCTCTCAAGATTGCTTTTTACCTTTGCAGGGTTAATCCTGTCGCCAGTGACCTGCTCCTGTCTATTGCTGCTTGGGACTTCCAGCACAGTGTCTGGGAGCTTGTAATTGCCTTCTTCCCTAATGCTTCTCTGCAGATTAGCAAGGAGCATTGCCCAGGCAGCGTGGCGGGCTCAGAGACCAGAGCAAGGATGAGGCATCACAGCTCCTCACGTGCCACCCCGTGACTCACCTGAGCGGGGGAGATGGCACGCAGGAGGAGGTGGTTCAGGTTTTGGGGCACTGCTCAATCACTGTGTCCTCCGAGAGCAGCACTTTGAGTAGGTTATTTGTGTGTTAGAAATGGTTACCTTCTGGGGATTTCTGGGCAGATTGTGTAGGTGCCTGAGCTGTGATCAGAGAGGGTGATAACTTGTGATCAATACCCAGGCGTGGGCTGAGCCATCAGGAAGCAAAAGTGCAGCTGTGCATGGGAGCACAGAGCTGCTCAGAAGACTAGAGCTGCCTCCAGGAACAAGAGCATGTGTGAGTTTTTTAGTAAAAACACTACTTCCCTGGGCATTTTCTTTGCAGTTAATAAATCCGCTTCAGGTTTCAGCCAGAGGATGTGAGGCGTGCAAAGCCAGGTGCCTTTCAGAATATTCAATCTGAAAGAGGAAACTTAATTTAGATATAAGGAACAAATTCTTTGCTGTGAGGGTGGTAAGGCCCTGGCACAGGTTGCCCAGAGATGCTGTGGATGCCCCATCACTGTAAGTGTTCAAAAGCCAGACTGAACGGGGCTCTGAGCAACCTGGTCTAGTGAAAGGTCCCTGCCCATGGCAGGGTGGTTGGAATAAGATGGTCTGTAAGGTCTCATCCAACCCAAATCATTTTATAATTCCATCCTTCTGGGGCAATCAGGAAATAAATGTGCCCAAAACAGACATGATCTTTTTACCATAAAAAGGATGGTTTCAGATTGAAGTTAGTAATAAATGTCACAAGTGCATCTTTTCTGTGAGAGAGAGAGGCCACAAGGCACACACCAGAGCATTCTCAAAATACAGCTGGTTTTATTATTGGAAAAAAAATTCTGCTCATTTGCATTTTGGTCAATGCTTTGCCTCATGTATTTGCTGAAAGTTCAAATGCTCTTGGTCTCACTAGGAAAGAGAAGTTCAGCAGACATAAGACTAAGCTGGTGAACTGAGGTTCTCCAGCTTTTCTGGACCACTAGAGCATGACCACTGTTAAGCCTGAAATGAGCAAATTCTCACTTTGACTGTAGTCTGAAATATTTCTTACCTCTGTTTAAGCAAGCCTTTATCTCTCCTAGTAGGCAGCATGAGCTCCAGAGGCTCACCTGGGCCTCCTCTCCAATGGTCTGGAGACTCCATTTCTCATGCTCTGTGCTCGTAATGACACTTATGGGCAATCTGAAAGAACAGAACTTTAAAACTGCTGCTGCACTGCTCTGCTTGGTGCTACATAAGCAGCATCATTATGTTTGTACAGTGTTGCTCCGCAGCAAAATGCAGCCTAGTTAATCTAGTAAAATCACATGCACTTTATATGATGGGACAGAGAATTAGTTAGATGTGAGGAGTAAGTGAGGCATGGAAAGGGAAGGCTGATCCCTTCAGCTGCAGGTGGGGAAAACAAACTGGTTTGTTTTCCACTTCCTAGTCCAGTTGAAAGTAGTGGTACAGGAATAAGTTAGCCACATTTGTAGTGTTTGTTTGGGAAGGGGGGGGACAAGGAAGACAGGTCATCTGTCCCCTTGGCCACGGCAGCAGCACCCAGAGGGGCAGCTGGAGCCCAGTGCTGGCACTCAGGCTCTGAGGGTGAGCAGTGTGCCCCTGGCATCTCCATCCCACTGGGAATGGACTTTGCTGGCTTAGCTTGTGTCATTCAGGGAGGTGATGTTATTAAAATCCAAATTGCGCGTGATTTCCCAACCAGTCTGCTTCCTGATGGTGCTGTGTGGCAGCCTGAGTGCAGATGGGACCTCAGGTGCACACTCTGGACCTGATGTTCCCCCAGATCTCTGGTTTGCATCTGCACTTTCTTAACTAAGGAATCTGTTTCCAGGAGACAGGATTGGTGGTAAGGGAGCAGGGAGGAGAGGCTGAGGAGCTGCAGGCACAGCGCTTCCCGGCACTCTTTGCTGGGACAGGGAGGATGTGGGAGCACAAGTCAGGCAGATGACTCAGGCTGGGGACTGGCTGTGTCAGAGGAGATATTGCTGGGCTTGACACACATCCAAAACAGACAATGGTGTCTTTGAAAAATGTAACTGAAGGCGGTTGAGCTGCAGTCACAAGTTAAATTTTTCAAGGAGGAAGAGAGGAGGAAAAGAGGAGTCATTAAGAGATTGTCATCAGCTTTGTAGAGACAGTGACAGAGCAGAGGGAGAGTACAGGCATTAGGAAAATGCACTCTAGAAACCTGGAAAATGGGATTTTGGCGAAGAAGTGGAGTTAGTTTCAAAGAGTTGAAGGTTGTATTTGATTTTCTCCAAATGTGATCTTCTCTGACACAGATCAGAAGAGAAATCCACCTCTTTTGTGGATTGCCAAAGGACAGAAAAAAGTAAACGTGCACTGAGGGACAGAGCTCAAAAATTGTGCCAAAGTGGAATGGAAAAGCTTCAGAAAGCAGATAAGAGCTTAAAAGAGAAAAATAGGAAACTGAGGACTTTTGCTTGCCAAAACTGAAATCTGTGGAGTGCTTGGCTTGTGTTGCAAGGGTAGGTAGGGCTCTCCATGGTGTTTGCCAGTCACTTGCTTCCTCGATGCTTCGTAAATGAGACAGGGATTTCACGCCGTGAAACAGGTGGATCAACTCATGTTTGTAGTGAGATATGGTGCAAAAGGTGTTATTGTGTCACATGCAAATCTGACACCAAACCACAGTGAAATTCAGAGAAGCTCTTGGTCTAAGGTGGCATCCAGTGTTTCAGTCTGTTTTAAATGGGTACACTGGTACAAGCAAGAGAGAAATTTCTGTTGGTGGAAGGAAAGCTGGAAAATGGAAATAAAGGGTGCAGAAAGAGAACAAAGGGGTGAGGCATGGCTCTCCAGAACCTCCACTTCTTCATGTTGCAGCTCACACAGTTTCACAAAACCCTTGTGTGATCAGTTGAGGCTTTGTGAGCTGTATCCAGGAGGGCGCTGAGGGAATCAGGGGATGCAAACTGAGGTACCCGTGGTGATGGACAGACAGTACCTAGAGCCAAAGATGAATACAGCAGCAAAAAGCAGTTTGAAGTGGAAGATTTCCAGTGTGTGGAGAGAGCAGCCTTGGAGGCTACTTCTGTCATCTTAATACTCATTTAGAAATCTCACATGGGTTTCTTCAGTCTTGTCCCTAGCTATTTGTGTTTTCTGGGGCAATCTGTTTCATGGTTGACTAGTTTTTACGAAAATGGGGTTGTGTACAACCAGCTTAAAGACTTTTTTTTAGCTATCTTGGTCTGTAGGAGTTAATGACGCCCATTTAAAATAGTACAGCAAGTAGTTAGAATAGCTCTGGATATATTTAGCCAGAGAGAGTCTCACTGGTGAGACTGGAGGATTAGGAGGAGGGAAAGCAGCAGGACATGGCTCTGACCCATTCAGGTCCTCACTGACTTTGGCTGTGGGAGAAAAAAGCCAACAGCAAAGCAAGGACACTCTTGTGATGAGAACGTTGTCTTTTTATGAGAATTTCCTTCCTTCTAGAAATCATAATCAATTTCTAGATCATAATTCATTTGGTGGACAGATTCACCCTCTGTGTTTGTAATCCATGGGGTGTTGCACACACTGTAGGTCTGGTGTGACAGCGTCTCATGGGTACTGGGCGTTGATGCTGAGGGGTAGATGGGTCCTGAGCTCAGGGACTCCAGGATAGATGGTGTGATAGAGCTCTCCAGGCTCTCTGCAGAGAGTTTCCTCCTACAGCAAGGTGGCGGTGCCGGGAAGCAGCTGCTCTGCCACAGCCCTGTCGCTCAAAAGCACCTCCAGCCCTGCAGGGAAAGGGCCCAGGGTCAGCCCACGTGCACATGTTTCAGTTGCATCCTTGAGGAGTCAGTCCAGAGTGAAGCCTACAACCTGATTTTCTTTCTTTTCAATTAAAGGCAAGTAGCGAATCTGAAAATGAGAGCCCAAAAAGAAGACGTCAGAAGCAGTTGAAAAGAAAGTAAGTTTTCTAGGTAAAGGGTTTCCAGTGGTGGTACTTTGGTTTATTTTTCACAACAGCAGCGCACAGGATTGCTTGATGGGAGTTGTCAACATGGCGAATTTGTGAAATAAATAATTTTAATATTTCCAGTAATAGTACTTTGGATTACTAAAATTGAAGTATGAAAATGGATCTACAGATGGGTGCGATTTCCTGACTTTTGTTTGTGTTTTCCCACTGTGCCTGTGATGGTATCTGAACAAGTCAGGTTCACTTTCTGTTGTCTGTCTTTCATTTTTCCATCAGCTTACTGATTCTCCTTCAGAAATACCTAAAACAATTTAATCCCTTCTCCTCCCACCTTTTTGATTATCTGAGAATAAAATAACAAAATATTATCCTCTTCTATCTTTCATAACCCTCTATTAAAACAAAAGAAATTCCATAAAGAATGTTTTAGGTGTCTGAGCACCGTAACTGAGTTCACTTATAGTCGTATTTTACTGCCTTTTCCCATCTTTTAGTTTTTCCAAACCCTAAAGGGAACCATAGAGCTATGAGTTGCTTGCTGGAGAAAACTTAAACACAGCCACATGATTCTGCTCCCTTTCTCCTGCATGTTGTCTTCATTTAGCTGTACACATCGGTGCAGGAGGGAAGGTGATAAAGCACAGAGAGGACTGTGGTAGTGTGGACCTCTCCTGGGCAAGGGCAATGATCCTTGTGGACTCTCTGTGCCCCCTTGGGGCATTTCAGAAATTTCCAGCCCATTTCAAAAATGCAGAAGTAGAGAAAACCAATCAGTTGAAGCCCTTGCCCACCCAGGTGTGAGCAGTACAGTTCTGCCACCAGCACACTGTATGTGGTAAGAGCTGCTCTCACTCAAGAGATCAAGGCAATCCTGCCACTGTGTGAATCAAAATACAGGTGCTTAAGACCTCCTGCTAAAAGCAGAGAATTGCACCATCACATCCCCTCTGCATTGCACTGAACAGCCAAGGGTGCAGTTTGGAACTTTTTCTTGTAGTTATGGCTTTGGTGGCTTGGATGTCTGTTCAACCAAGTATTTGTGTACAAATATCATTGCCCTTCATGACCTACATTTCTGACTGTAGAATTAAATGGAAAAGAGAGGTCTCTGCTGGAGAGGAGGATGAAGATGGAGGGGAGCAAGGCACCAGTGGAGAGAGTGAGCCTGAACCGAAGAAAATTAAAGCAAGAAGACCTGTCCAAAGGAGGTAAGGACTGGTTGGTTCAGTTTCTTTTTCTGCCTGTGCTGGGTGTAGAGAAAATCTCTATTTGTCATTAAAGAATGGGGATTTTTTCCTGTAATATTACCCTGGTTTATGATCTAGTAAACCTAGGGCCTTGTTACTCCCTCATCTCCCCATCTAGTGCTCCAGTGAGTGACATGGTGGTTTCCATGATAGAGCAGACTAAATCCCTTAGGAGTCTAATATTTGAGATTCTTACAGGCTTACTACAGCAGATGTTTACATAAACCATGCTGTATTATGGCTTTATTAATTCTTATTTTAGAACAGTGGCCAAAACTGGTGTTAAAAAGCCCCACAAAGTCCAGCGTGGGAAGAGAAAGAAACCTGACTCATCTGAAGATGACGATGATGACGAAGACGATGAGACCCCCAAGAGACAAACTCGACGCAGAGCAGCCAAAAATGTCAGGTATGGAGAAGTGTGGGGTTGCTCAATAATGAGAGCTGGCGGGGGAGGAGGGGGCACTGGGGGACTCTGACTGCCTGAGTGATCCTGCAGAGCCCCTGATCTGCCCTGCACATACCTGTGGCTGAGGTGTGGTTATTTTGACAGGTTCATGCTGTGAACATCTGACTTTACCTTGTTTTGCCATCTGTAAAGGAAGGAATATTTACCAGTTCCTCTTAGAGAAATGTGAGGGGGGTTGTGTAATGTTTCTAAAGAACTTTCAGATGAGATTAGTAATTGCAAATAATGGTTAAAAATGAGCAAAAGGGAGCAGCTGTGCTGGATTGGAGCAATTGTCTGAGAGTGGGTGATGGGTTATGCCTTAGGATAGAGTGTTCAGGCATGGTGGAGGTAAAGCTTTATCCATTCCCCTATATGCCTTCTCACCTTTCAGCACTCTTAGTAAGGGAGTTGCAAAGAACCACCCAAATAATATTTTGTGGTGGTTGAACATTCATCGGAGATGAGAAGTGTAGTTCTAGAGCAATGTAGGCACCCAGGCAAGCTTTTATTGCTCTGAAACCTCTGTTGTTAAAAAATAATCTTTCCCTGGATAGTGGAGACTTTCTCTGTTGATAGCCTTTCTTCTGCTGCAGCAATTGTTCCACCTCCTTACAGAGCATCTGATGTTAGCCATGGTCAGAAAAACTTATCTGGACAAGATATAGGATTTAGTCTGATAAAGTGTACCTGTCTGGGTGTCTTGGGGAAAAATACTGAGTGGATGACTTAAGAACATGTGTGTGCTGAAGATGCACTGAACCCTGGGATAAATGGTGCAGAAGGTGCTCCACAGTCTGTGCTGTTCTCTGTGTGTGTGGACTGGGAGGAGTCAGGGGTTTTAAATCAGTTTGGTTTTGTTCTTACTCAGTTACAAAGAAGATGATGATTTTGAGACAGATTCTGATGACCTGATAGAGATGACTGGGGAAGGAGCTGATGAACAGCAAGACAACAGTGAAACTATTGAGAAAGTCTTGGACATCAGGCTTGGAAAAAAGGGAGGTGCGTAGTTCTGGAAAAAGCCTTTATTTCTCAACATGCACTCATAGTTCCTTGTGAGCTGGTGCAATGCTTTTGTGACTTCAAAGAGGAGCCAAGGATTGTTTCAGTGCTTTTCACCCTGTCCTCTGTGCCTCTTATTTATGTCCTGTAGCAGCTTTGGTAACATGTAGTATTGAAAAACCTAAAATCTCTAGTTTATGTGTTCAGCAGCTTTCATTTAGCCTGCACACATTTTAAAGATGCAGTCATTGTTCTGCAGTTCCTGCTTTTCTCTTCTTTGAAATATAAAATAGATCTTCCAGTAGAGTCAGTTTTCATAGCCCCATTGACAAAGCCATAATGAAAATAAAGCCGATGTTTTGTTCTCAAAGCCTTGCAAAAGTGTTTTTGTAAAACTGAATGGTTGTGAACTTTTCAAGAGACCTTTGAATTATACTTAAAGAAAAGGTACTTATGACAGGGAGACTTAAAAAGATTCTGTTGTATGGAAAACTTTTGTGTGCCTGCCTTATAGGATTGCAGAATCTGTAGGATATTCTTTGTGCTGCCACAAAAGATGTATTAGAAGAGTAGCTTTCTGCTCTAATGCAGTTGAAGTGCAGGGGTTGATAAGGAAGGTACCGACTGCAGCCTGGTTTCTCTTGCAGCCATTGGTGCTTCCACCACAGTTTATGCGACCGAAGCCAACGGCAACCCCAGCGCGGACTTCGATCCTGAAAAGGATGAGGGGGAAGTTCAGTACCTGATCAAATGGAAAGGCTGGTCATACATCCACAGCACCTGGGAGAGCGAAGAGTCCTTGCAGCAGCAGAAAGTGAAGGGCCTGAAAAAGCTAGAAAATTTCAAGAAGAAAGAGGAGGAGATCAAGCAATGGTAGGCTTCGCTCAACCAGTGATTTGGCCTTGGGCAAGTCATCTTTAGCCAGAGGTTTGCAGAGTCGAGACTGGAAACATTTGATTTTTTTCTTGCTAAGTGTGTGTTTTATGTGCACAAAACTCTGGTCTCTCTTAACCCACTCGAGGAACATTCCCCCTCACAGAGGTGATATCTGTGGTGTTGATGTTTGCGAAATGGAGAGGGAGAGGCATGAAATCTACACTGTTGCCACTTCCCAGGCTTAAGAATTGTGGTAGCTGACAACAAGTAAATGTTGCACAAATTCGCCTGGCCCAGGAGGTGCTGTGAGGCCTTGCAGCCTTGTTAACCCTTGTTAATTATGGGCTTGTCCATATGCAGGTATTTGCATCAGTTTATGTCCAGCTGCCTCAGGAACTATAAGGGGAGCTAAGGTGTGTTGCCAAAGTGCTAAAGCTGGAGTAGCAGCTTCCATCTCGCTCTGATTCAGGTTTTGAGACCAACTTGTGCATCATAATAAGGCATCATTTAACAGGTAGACAGTCTGTCATATTTGCTTCTCAGTAAAGATTTATAATTATAGGAAATTTAAGAAACATGTCATGTAAGCAGCAGTCTGCTCCAATGGTTTGTCTGAATGACAGAACCAGATAGGAAAGTAGATTTTCTATATGTGGCATCCATGAGCATTATGACAGAAGCATTATAGTGGGTTTTTGTTTGGATTTTTTTGCATCTAGGCTGGGCAAAGTATCACCTGAAGATGTGGAATATTTCAACTGCCAACAAGAACTGGCTTCAGAGCTGAACAAACAGTATCAAATAGTGGAGAGAGTAATTGGTAAGTGAAGCCAGTGCTTTTGTAAAGGCATGAAGTAAGATTGGGGTCTTTAATCTCTATGAAAGCAAAATGATTGTACAGTTCTCTCATCTTCCCTGTCCCTCAGTGTCTCTGAATTAAAAAAAAAATGTGTTAAGTGTATTCATTGTGTGAAATTCAGGAATTTGGACAGTAGGAATCCAGGTTTACAGATTTGTATTTACAGGCAATACAAATCAGTCACTCTCCCTGTCTGGAGTGTGGGAAGTTCTTTGGCTTCAGCCCGTTGGATGCAAGGTGTTTGCATCCTAAGCATCAGTACAGGCCTGGCTTTTGTGAGGACCACTTTCTGTGGCTGAGGATGTGGTTAGGCTGCAAGGCAGCTCCGGGTTAAATTTTCAGGATTAATTAATAAAACCAACATTGGTAATATCACAGTCATGTCAGTCAGAGGTGCCAGCGCTCAGTTGTTTTGGGAACTGGCTTGGGAGAGCTATTTAACCTGTTTCCAGTAGAATTCCTATAAAAACTTGTGTTGTATGGCAGTGACAGCCTTCCCTGCTCCCTCTGCTGGCTGTTAGCACACCAATCCTCTTTTCCCTTCTCTCTCCAAACACAGCTGTGAAAACCAGCAAATCTGGCACGGGACATTCAGATTTTCCAGGTAAAGGAGCATTTTTTAGTCCCTCTACACTTTTCCTACTTTGTCAAGACCTGTCTTGTGGCTGTAGGGGCGGCTCAGCCTGTGCCTGTGAACTGCGCCTGTGGTTCAGCCGCTCAACCACAGGTACTGAGGTTTGGGCTTTGTTTTTGCATATTTTACAGCAAACAGTCGCAAAACATCCTCAAATGACCCCGAATACCTGTGTAAGTGGATGGGGCTGCCCTATGCTGAGTGCAGCTGGGAAGATGAGGCTCTGATAAGCAAGAAATTTCAGCACTGCATCGACAGCTTCAACAGTCGGAACAACTCCAAAACGATTCCCACCCGGGACTGCAAGGTTTTCTGGCTTCTTTCTTCTCCTTTACTGAGTTTCTCCAGGCTAGGGGGTGATGCAAGCAGTGTTTTGTCAGGATAGATGTCAGAGAACATTTTCCCATCCTCCCACCCATGTTGGAAGCGTTGTTTGCTGTTCTTGTATTGTACTTTAGGCAGAGATGTGAACCCCTTTGAGTTTCATTTACTCCGTGCACAGTGAGAACGTTATGTCCCCCCTGGAGAGTGGGAGCCTTAATTAAGCCTTGCAAAGTGCTACCTCCTCAGAAGGAGCTGCAGGAGTTTTAATATCAGTTGGGTGAAAAAAACAGCACACCTGGTAAAAGAGGAAACCTGCAAGATGCTGATACAGTGGAGGAGAGAAATAATGGGAGAAAAATCAAAAGAGGACAAAGAAGAAAGTGGAGCTTGTTCCAACCCGTATGCTTTATGCATAGCTTACTGTGCTCTCAGGGGGACTTAGAACCCTGATCCTCAGAACCAGAAAACAGCAGGCAAATCACAAGAAATGCAGACATAAGCACTAGCTGGGAAAATGTGTATGGACTTGAATCAGTTTAAAGAAACACAGTCTTTGCTGAATTCATTGATATCATTGCTAAATTTTCAGCCTTTCAACCACTGACTATTTTGTCCTTCTCTTCAGTGGACTTATGGCAGCATCTTTTTCAGGTATTGAAGCAGAGACCGAGGTTTGTTGCTTTGAAGAAGCAGCCCTCGTACATTGGCGGTGAGAACCTGGAGCTGCGGGATTACCAGCTGGAGGGCCTCAACTGGCTCGCTCACTCCTGGTGCAAGTATGTACAGATGCTGTGACATTCATTTTGTGTCTCCTGGTTTTCGTCCCAGTAGCATTTGGCCCTCTTGTTTTCAAGTGAGGTCTTTACCCGCCCTCCTTCTGCAGCTTGAAGGATTTCAAATGTTATCACACCCAGCTGCATTGCAGACACTGCAAGCAGGAACTATCTAAAACATGAACTTTGGAAACCTTGTGTGAAAACAAAAAGCGTTTTCCCTGTCTAGGCCTGTTCACATGCTGATTTTGGCTGTTGTGTGAGCCTGGTACATATCAGTCCTGGTTTTCCATTGACTTAATGGAAAAAAAGCTTTCTGTCTTGGCATGTTTATATACTCATTGAAGTCTTTGAGGAATGTCCTTCTAAAATTAGGCCACTGATTCCCCTCTCCCTTTCCCTTTGTCCTTCAGTTCGGAGTCATCATAGTTCATTTTTGCACGTTATTGTGCCATGTACAGTTTGGATGTCCCTGAGATCCACTTGGAAGTGTTCAGATAACTGTTTTTGCACTGCCCCTCTCTATCCTTGTTGTGGATTGCTGTTCCTGTGGAGCACACTAAATTACTAGTGGCAGAAACATGCACTCAGGCAGCATCTTTGTTTGTTCTCCTCTTTCCCAGGAACAACAGCGTGATCCTGGCTGACGAAATGGGACTGGGCAAGACGATTCAGACAATATCTTTCCTGTCATACCTGTTCCATCAGCACCAGCTGTACGGCCCTTTCCTGGTGGTCGTGCCCTTGTCCACTCTCACCTCATGGCAGAGGGAGTTTGAAGTGTGGGCACCTGAGATAAACGTGGTGGTTTACATCGGAGACCTCATGAGCAGGAACATGGTGTGTAGTCAGAGAGCAAAGGGTGAGGGGTTGGGCTGAAGCACTGGCTGCAAAGCAGCAGCTTCTGTGTGACGTGTGTGACATTCTGCTGGAGAGGCTGCTGGGTATTACTGGCAGCCTTGCAGGCAGCTGGAGCTGGTGTAACAGCTCATGGGTGTAATTCTCTGCTGCAGGGAATTTTATACCTTATTTTCCCTCTTGGATTGAGCCCAGGAGTACTGGTTTCTTCTCAGAGTCTAGAAACTACTATTGGGCTGAACCATGCTGCAGTGAGGAGTCCAGCAGTGTAAAAGTGCTTGTCTCCTGTGTTTGGATATTCAGACAACAGAGTCTAGTGGTGTCCATAGTGCAGTGACGCTCATTTAGCTGATGAGGTTAAAGTTACAACAGCAAGTTGACCTTATTTTGTTACCTGTGAAAGGGCAGTTGAACCACGTGTGCACTAAAACAAGCTGCTCCTTGGGCACCCTGAGCTCATCAAATGGCACCTTGAACAGCAAGTGCTTTGGACTTAGTTAGAGTCTCTGGCTACAGCTACATTAAAATAATGATTGATAACTCTTTTTTTTGATAACCTTGGTTGAAGCTAACATCTGTTTCCCCTCACAGATACGTGAATATGAGTGGATCCATTCTCAGTCTAAAAGATTGAAATTCAATGCACTTATCACAACATATGAGATCCTCCTCAAGGATAAGGTGAGCAGTGGTCCAAGAATGTTTTTACTTAAACTTTCTCTCATTTCAAAGGGGGAAACCAGTCTCTAGCTAGTGGGTTTCCCTTCTTCCCTTTATGGTGATGGAGAACATGCAACTACTATTTCCTTTTGCTTGCCAGCAATACACAGGGAATGTGGGACACACGTTATAGTCTCTTCACTCTTGAACTGCACAGTTGTTTTATTCTTTTCACCTGTAAGGCCTCTGGCAGGGCAGTAGCTGGATTTTTACCTGATTAAACTTAGGCTTGTTAAGAGGACTAAACATTACACTGAACCTCTGACCACAGTGTTAGCAATATCTATGTTTTTGCACCTGGGAGAAATCTGTCTGCTTAGGAAATACTCATCAGCCCTGTCAGTGCATCACTGATTCCTTGCAGAAAACAAAAAAAGCTTAAAAAACCACAAAACAAACAAAAAACCCTAAGACAAAACAAAAACAGACAAAACCCACAAACCAACCAACAAACAAAACAAAACCAACCAAACAACAACAACAAAACCCCAAATGAATAAACAAACAAAAAAACCCCACAACTCTCAGATCAGAGAACTTTTTAGTCTTGTTCATCTTCTCTCCTGCTGCTGCTGCAGTGGGATTAGCACTACACAAAGTCCCAAGGACATGGAGAAAGAGGGGAATAAAGAGTTGGGGGAGGACTGTGCTTTCTTGGCAAAGCAAAGGAGGATTAAAATAGGAGTGTTACACAGCATGGCTAATGTTCACTTTTTCATTTCTGGGGAGGCAAAACTGGTGTAGGCATCTTGGTCTCTGCATTCTGTCAGTAAGAAACTCTTGTGAGCCCAACTCTGGTTGGGGCAGGACATCCAGGGCAGCACACACTGCAGTGCTTTCTGGCTGTGGAGAGAAAGGCCTGGGCAAGGTGGTGGGGCTTGTCTGACCCAGCGTCTCCTTGGCGCCTGTGTTTTTTTCCTTCTCTTCCTCCAGACTGTTTTGGGAAGCATTAACTGGGCCTTTCTAGGCGTGGATGAAGCCCATCGGTTGAAAAATGACGACTCTTTGCTGTACAAAACATTGATTGATTTCAAGTCCAACCACAGGCTGCTGATCACCGGCACCCCACTTCAAAATTCACTGAAGGAACTCTGGTCCCTGCTGCATTTCATCATGCCAGAGAAGTGAGTCCTTCCAAGAAATATCTCTGTGTCCATTCTTGTCTGTTAAATAGTCTCAAGGGAGTGGAGAGTGGCAGAAATCCCTGAATTAAATCCCTGAATTAAACTTGGTGGAGTGACAGCAACGAAAGGGGAACGATTGTTGGTGGGGAAAATCAAAGGTTAAATAACTAACACAAGGAGTATTTCTGGCAGCAAACTGAATGGGGAAACCTGATACATGCCTTTTAAATCTGTCTGCTGTCTTCGAGCCATCTCTAAAAAGCTAAACTTGTTTCAAGCAATCAGCCATTTCTGAGGTTTCCAGTACACTGTGGTTCAGGCACCCTCGCCAACCATTTCATGGCAGGCTCTGGGAGTGTCACTCCAGGACAGTGCTGTCTGGCTGATTGTGTGTCCACAGTATAACAAATACTTTGTTTTCTTTAAAATAAAAGGAACTATGGGCATTGCTAAGGCTAAGGCAAGCATGCCCCAAAGTTCACTAAAATCACGTTTGACTGAAAAAAGAGCTGTCCCCCAAATTCTTTTTGTTGGATCACAGAAAGTGAGAAGGATGGCTTTGGGGTCTCCCAAGTGGAGGAGAAGGAGCATATCTCCACATTTCAAAGGAGCTGTTAGAGGAAGCAGCAATCCAAAAGAGCCTTCAGAGCAGGGTAAAACTTAGCAACGTTGTCAAAGCCCTGCCTGGGGGAAGGCACTGTGGAAAGTTCAGAAACTGCTGCCAGTTAAATGCCAGCAGAGCAAAATACTGGAAAACTTGGAAGTTTGGGTCCTCAGAGTCAGTGTGGAGCTCAAATAAAGAGGTTAGGAAGGCACCTAAGCCCAGAGAGCTTCTAGCTTCGCCACCAATCTGTTTAATTAGCAAGAGCAGAGTGAACCTGTTATCTTCCACTGTGTTTCCATTCAACTGATGATCTCCTGTCCTGTGCAGCAGGAGCGTATCTAATAGATGCTGTGTGGTGCCATAAGACAAGACATTCTGACCTCTCCCTGCTCCTCATTTCTGTTGCTAGGTTTGAATTCTGGGAGGATTTTGAGGAGGATCACGGGAAAGGCAGAGAGAATGGCTACCAAAGCCTTCACAAAGTCCTGGAGCCTTTTCTCCTACGAAGAGTGAAGAAGGATGTGGAGAAATCTTTGCCAGCCAAAGTGGAGCAGATCCTCCGGGTGGAAATGTCTGCTCTGCAGAAACAGTATTACAAGTGAGTCATTTAATAAGTTACTGAGAGTGCTAGTAGTAGTGGGCCTTGGGAATGTGTTTCAATATACTGTGGATACTGTGGCCTTCAGAGTGCAGTATGACAGTCATCACCCATAGTACCAGGAGCTTCCCAGTAGGAAGCTGAGGTAGGGTAGTTGGTATCTTTCCCTCTAAAAAGTCATCTCCAAACCACTGGATATGCTCTTGTAGAGCAATACAGTTCAGTTGGCCAGCTTTGCAGGACAGAGGTTATATCTTTTCTGTGGGAGTAAAGACTGGGATAATATCAATAGGAAAGTAAGGTCATGGTTTCTAGTGAGCAGTGTCCTGTAAAAGAAGTGAGGAGAGATAGAGGGAAGGAAGTAGACTGATGCCTGAACGAGATTTTCCGGAAGGTTTTGTTCCTCCAAGACTCCTGCATGTGCACTCTGGGCTGTCAAATGATCTGGACTTTCATTTTGCGGCCTGCAGGTGGATTTTGACAAGAAACTACAAAGCCCTTTCAAAAGGAACAAGGGGAAGCACGTCTGGTTTCCTGAACATTGTGATGGAATTGAAAAAGTGCTGCAACCATTGCTACCTTATCAAACCTCCCGAGGAAAATGAGAGAGAGAATGGCCTTGAGACCCTCCAGGTGAGTGGTGCCTTTGGTCACCACCTTTTTTCCTTAACTTCCCTCCTTTTTCTGTCCTCCCAGCAAGATAAGATCTGTGGCTTCTCCTTTAGAAGTAGTCTGCACAACTAAGCCACTTGAACTTTCAGTGGAAAGTTCAACAGAGGCAACATTCCATTTTCAATGGAGGCAACATTTTGTGGCCATCTAGAGCAGGAGCTGCAGGCAGTGTAACATACGTCTTGAATGATTCATTTTGTGTGTGGCCTCTGCTGTGTAATTCCAGATGATTTGATTAGAGATGTACAAGAGATGTGTGACCCCAAAAGAAGATGATCTATGCATGTCTATATAATGTAAGATTGGAAAACATCAGCTGGAATGATGGTTATTTTTCAGTCTCTGATCAGGAGCAGTGGAAAGCTAATTCTCTTGGACAAGCTGCTGACCAGGCTGCGGGAGAGAGGCAACAGAGTGCTGATCTTCTCCCAGATGGTGAGGATGCTGGACATCCTGGCAGAGTACCTGACTATCAAACACTACCCTTTTCAGGTGAGAAGCATCATCGAGCAAAACAGTGGGGTTCTCTTGAAAATGTGTGAAAATGCAGAAGGAGCTTGAGCAACGGGAGTCATTGAGTTTCCCAGAGACTGGTGGCTGGGATTACAGGTTGCACTTACTGCAGGGAACTGGGATGTCCCTTCATTTCATTGTGGCCATATCTCTGCAAAACTCCTTTGACAGGCCCCTTTGGCCTGTGTCCTGTGATAAACTGTGAGGAGAGGACAGTGAACACAGAGAGCCTGGCTGGGAGCCTGTAATGGGAGCTGTGGTGTCACCCGCCGTGTGAGCATCCCCCCTGTCCTTGTGACACAGCTGAGGCAGTGCAGTTATTTTTAATTGGAGGCTATTTTTAACAATCAAATGCTGCAGGCAGCAAAAGGGGCTGTAGGGCTTGCAGAACTCAAGTGCACCAGTTCCTCGGGGCTCCTTTACCTTCTTCCTTTTATCACTGTTGTTGATTTTTCCAGCGCTTGGACGGCTCGATCAAGGGGGAGATCCGAAAGCAGGCGCTGGATCACTTCAACGCCGACGGCTCCGAGGTACCACAGTCCTGCCTCAGGAGGGGCCGGGTGGGCTGCCCGGGCAGTGGGTGTTGTGGCTGAGCCACAGGTTGTGACTGCCAGGAGGGGATTAGTTTGGTTCATTTCTTTTTACAAGACCCCAGGTACTCTTAAAGACACAGATACAGCAGGTTTTGCAACTGGCCATATTGTTTATTTTCAATCTCCCATGTCCCAGGAACAGGGCTGCGAGTCACACCTCCAGAAAGTCCAGAAGAGGCTGGGAAGAGTCAGAATTTAGCAATGCTCTCCCTATAGTCTAAAGAATGAGAGATGGCTGTTAAATGATTCCAGTCTGAAGCTGATTTTGGATATGAAATAGCAAAGGCAAAGGGAGGATTTTTAGTGTTGGCAGGCAGTGGAGTCTGGTGTTAGAGGTGAAAGTCTCCAGTGTAATAGGAGAGAGCATCTCAAACCTCTCATCCAGGATTGCTGACTCACAGTGACTGGTGCAAGGCACTTGTTTTTGTGTCAGTCAGCCCAGTCGTGAAAAATACCTTTCTTCACTCCAGAAGCCTGGGCTGGAAGGGAATTCTTGGCTGGCACAGGAGATACACAGATTCTTCATGGCTGTGGGAAAGTTAACAAATAAAAGTGAGAAGGAGACAGCAGTGGAAGTGGGAAAGGAGTAAGAATACCCATAGAACCTGCCCTTTTCCCCTCTTTTGAGGGCATCTGTAGGGTCTCAGGTGTCTTGGCTCTCACCTGGCATTCTGTGCCCTTGGGCAGTAACTTGAACAGTCTGTTAGCTGCTGATCTCACTCCCAACAGGATTCAGGCAAGAAAAAGCAGATGTTTGTCTTCTGCCTTTGTAGGAATCTAGTTGTCTGACCTCCAAAAGTGACTCCAAGGTGCCCTTGCTCTGAGCTGCTTTGTTGCTGTCCCAGATTGATGCATACCTGGATTAGCACATCTTTAACCCCTGCCAGCACTGCCTCACTATGGGTCCTGGCTTAAAGAACACTGGTGCTTAGCCTGTGTATGGGAAGGAAATCCTTTTTCTGCTTTAAGAAGCATGAGTGCAACAGAGCCTTACATTTCCTTGTATAGCTTTTGAGTCACCAATGCTGTTTTATGTCCACAGTTACAGGCTGGCTAACTCATGGATGCTTTTTTTTCCTCCCCCTCAGGACTTCTGTTTCTTGTTGTCAACACGAGCTGGAGGGCTTGGAATTAATTTGGCCTCTGCTGATACTGTTGTTATCTTTGACTCGGACTGGAACCCCCAAAATGATCTTCAGGCTCAGGCCCGAGCTCACCGGATTGGACAAAAGAAGCAGGTCAGAAGAGCTGCCTGGGTCGTTTTGTCCATGGCTTCAGTGTGAGCACCTAAACAGGCTGCCACTACACCAGAGCTTCTGAAAATATGGTCTTTTTGCTTCAGTCCTGACTCCAGAGAGCGCTGCCAGCCTCAGGAAATCTCACTGAAAAATCAGTCCAAGTTTGCCAGATGCCAAGCCTTCATGTTGGCTTTGGGTCCTGGGACAGTTCAAAACCAAGAACCCAACCTGTTACACTTCTCAGCCTAATGAACTTTGTTCTTTCTTGCCCAGAAAGACTTAGCAAGTAGAGCATCACCTTTACTGGGGGTTTATTAGTTATGTGAATTTAGATAGTTTGAATTTAGTATGATTGTTTTGGAAGAAAATTTACTCTGTGCTTGGGCACACTACAAGATGTGTGTTAACCATCCTGATTTTAACTGGGTCCCCTGAGATGTAAAGAGAATGTGCTTGTTTTTCTCCTGTAAAACCACATCTATATGTGAATAGACAATGTCAGCAGACCAGCCTCCTGTGAAACAGCTGAGGGTTGTATTGTTGTGTCAGCAGAGCATGGTCAGGTCCAGGAAATAGCTCTGTTCTCTTTTTACCCCCCAGGTGAATATTTACCGCCTGGTCACAAAGGGGACAGTGGAGGAGGAGATCATTGAGAGAGCCAAGAAGAAAATGGTGCTGGATCATTTGGTTATCCAGCGTATGGACACCACTGGCCGGACTGTTCTGGACAACAACTCTGGGAGATCCAAGTACGTGACTGTGTTAGGAGGCAGAGATGTCTGGAACAGTGTGTGGCATAACCAGCCTCACCTGCTGGTATTTCCCAATATTTATTGGGTAGGGTATAGGGCAGAAGGCTAATAAATAATGGCAGCTTCCACTGATTTGGCTTATACAGCCATTAATTTGGACACATAGGATAAAGATGATCAGAAGTTAAAACCTAGTTTTAATGCATTACTTGTTTTTCCTTCTGCCTTCCACCCAGAGATCACCCTGGTCTGAGGGAACCTGGTTGTGGTTGTAGAAAAGCTGCACTTTGGCAGTGACCTCAGCCTCTCCCCATTTCCCCCTCAGTAGATGGAAGTGGTTCCCTTTATAGTCATTATCCTTGTTAGAGCAGGAAAGAGATTAATAAAAAAACTTTTTAGAGCTGGATAGAAAACTTACTCCTTGCTTCAATTAGGAATAACTTTGGTGTGGTTTTGTGCTGTAGCAGTGCTGACTTAACAACTCAAAACACCTTTTCCTTCTCACTTGCTCTTGCAGCTCAAATCCTTTCAACAAAGAGGAGCTGACAGCTATTCTGAAGTTTGGAGCTGAAGATCTCTTCAAGGAGCTTGAAGGGGAAGAGTCAGAGCCTCAGGTAGTTTGAAATTGAAATCTCAAAGCAGTTTGTTGTTGTCTGCAGGTCTGCATGAAGGGTTGTGTGTGGTTGCCCCCACTTTGTACTTGTCCTGTGCATGAGAGCAGGTCAGTGAATAGGACACGTGTGAGTCTGGAGAAGCTTGAGGGAAGAGTCTGGGATTGGAGGATCAGGGTGTTGAGGAAAGCCTTGCTGTTGGGGATTAAATAGTAAAGGTCACCAAGGGAGTCCCTTGTCTGCTAAGGATTCATTAGCTGGTTATAGCACAGCCTGCTGAAAGCTGCTCTCCCTGCCTCTTCTGAGCACTTGTTGTCAGCATCCTTTTTTGGTTGTTCTCCGAGAGGCAGGAGTCAGCACAGTGAGGTGAAGTGAATAAGTCGCTTTCTTCTGCCTCAGTGCAGCATTGCTTGACAATTTAGTATTGAGTGCTTTGACCGCTTCTCTAAATGGCCCAAGCAGCAGAGCTTCTCCCAAGGAAGACTGTCCACAGTTCATATATCTCACTGTCTGGAAATTTTCCCGACTGTTCAGCCTCGATAGTCCTTTTCTTCTGTCCTGTCACCTTATTTATACTCTGTTGTGCCACTTGAGATCGTTCATCCCAGCCCTCGG